>NW_027362762.1:828710171-831110171 GCF_046119375.1 Phyllobates terribilis | reverse complement strand
GCGCACACCGGATGTGACGCTTGTGACGCACCCCCTGGGCCATGTTCATGGGATACTCGGAGCCGGATCTGGATAGGGGTAGTAGTCCTTGTGGCGGTGACCCGTTCCGTGCCCAGGGTGTCAAACTAAGTGTGTGGCAGTCTTTGTAGATGTTGTTTCTGTGTCGACTACGCCACCCGTTGATTTGCGGTCACAAGGCCGCCGCTGCAGAACAGTCCGCTGAGGCCGGTGGTATGGGTGCAGCGATGGTGGTATAACCCCCAACGGGAGGGGTATGGCCTCAGGGCAGTTGGTGCGGATGATGGGGGTAGTGATTGTGTAGAAAGGAGAGTCAGAGACGTGAGATGCAGTTTCAGGGTTTTTTACTCACTGATGTTGCTTTAGTCACTCTGGCCTTGAGTGACCACCCGAGCCGTGCTGCGTCCACCAGGTGCGGGACTCGGCTAACCCCCAGGCAGTTCCGGAGCGTGGTCCTGAGCTTCCCTCTCACTCTCTTTCTCCTGGCCGTCCCCACCAGGGATCCACCTTTGTCTGGTTCCCTTGGGCCTTCTGATGGCAAAACCTTCTCTGGCTTTCCTGACCCTACTCTCGGTGTACCTTCCTGGTGGATGTGGTGAGGGTCGTGGCAAAACTTGCCCACGACCTCCGGTTCCTGGTTAAGGGTTACTTTTGCCTCCGCCAGCTTGGGATCCGGTGCCCTCTTCTGCCAACCCTTCACCCTTTTTGGTCTGCTTCTGGGATCTCAGGGTTCCCTCTCTTCTGCGTCTCTGGGCCTTCCTTCTTCCTCTCCTCTCTACAAGCTTGGCCCTGGAGCTGGGCCCAGCTGGAGCCACAGCTCCCAGTCAGCCCTCCTGGCTGAGCTCCTCTGCTCTGCTTCTCCTCAGGCTGAACTCGACTCTATTCTAAGATGGTGCCCACCATATATACTCCCTCTATGTGTGAGCCCAGGTGACCAGCACCCAATGGGCTCCTAGCTTTACCCAGAGTACTCCCCCTATCTGCCCCTACACTACTGGGATGTTCCACCCCCCTTCCCACTCCAGCCAGGGACAGACGCTGTCGTACCTGCACATTTACTTGGTGGGAGTACCGTAGTTCTGTCCCCCGGAAATGGGATGTATGTAGTGCATGCAGCCTACTGAGCTCAGTCCCACACTCCATCCCTACCCGGGAGTGGAATACCACACCTCTGGTCTGAGGTGCAATACCCCTGTAGCAGCCGAGTCCTCAGGGTGCTACATTCCCCCCTGGTAAATCACAGCACGTCCTCGGGCTGTAAAAGAATAAACATACCAAAAACATACAATTTTTTTCAAAACATACACCAACATATAATAAACATAATAAACATTATTAGCAAATATAACATTACGGGTAACTTTTTATATTATAAGACTTTTTAATATAAAACTCTTCTTATAAAATGTTCTTGAGTTTCTTCTGGCCACTGTGCACTTGTGACCAGGTAAAAGTGCAACAGTCACAAAAACAGTTCCTTATAAAACCAGTAGGGGGCGCCTTAGGAAGCGCAACTATTTACAGGGTGGCCGCTCTCAGTCCTCGGCCAGTGGGGATAAGGAATGGCTGTTCACAGTCCTCAGCCTGGTAAGGGATAGGGACACTCAGGAACAATTCACTAGTCCCAACGGGGACCATATTTTAATTAGCAGCAGTTCTTGTACCCTTACGGGTAACTATTTACAGTACTCTTTACCGTACTTCAATAACGATGTCCTCCTGCTCCTTCCCGCGGGTAACCTTCAGACCCGTCCGGGTCCTCTTGACCTTCCTCGCACTGTAGCTCTTTCTCGGTCAGTCGGTGCACATGGAGAGCATATGGACCTTTGGCACATTGATGCCGGGTGAAGGTGACCTCATCACCCAGGTACAGATCACGTCCTCTGTGTCCCTCCGGCAGGTGGGATTCGACATCTCTGCGGGTCACGAAGACGTCGCCGGGGGTGCGGTGATCCCGGATGAAGCCCCATCCGTGCTGCAGTTGGAATTTGATTACAGTCCCGGTGGCACGGGGACCGTGGGCTGCACGGGGGTTCCGTCGGGTCCGGCTTTTCTGTTCCGCACTCTGGACTTGCAGCCGTTGCTCGCGGACCCGCCTCTCTCGCCGTTCCCGGTCGAAGACCTCCAGCTGTTGCCGGCAGCACTCTGCTCGCTGGGCTGCGGCCGCCCGGGTCTCGTGGGTGAACCCAATGAGGTTTTCCCCGGTGGGGTCCCATTCGAATTGGGCTTCCTCCAACGGGAGCGGGACGATCTTCACAGGCGCCGGAGCCGGGATCAGGGGCTCACACAGAGGCCTTTCCTTCCGGAATCGGGGATGGTAGTACTCCGGTGGCCACTCAAAGGGCTGCCCATCCGGGCAAGTGTGCTGGGCTAACAAGTCTTCACCCAAGGGTTGGACTTGGTGGGTTGAGGGCGCGGTGGTGGCAGCGGCGCCCGGGTTCACCAGGCCTTGCGACCAGGCTGGGGGCACCCTGAAGGTAAAGGGCACTGTGGAGACGGCGGCGCCCGGAGGTACTCGACCTTGCGACCAGGCCGATGGCTTAGTGGAGGTAGAGGGCGCTGTTGGAACTGCGGCGCCTGGGGGTACTCGGCCCTGCGACCAGGCCGGTGGCGTCTCCTGCTTGGCCGCGCCCGGGGTTGAGGCGCGTGACGTCACAGGGGGCGTGGTCGCGGCTCCTGCTTGAGGCCTAGTCTGGAGCGGTGGCGGTGCAGCGACGGGCACGGTAGGGGGAATTTCGGGCTCTGCGACGGGGAGCTGGGGCAGGCTCACGGTTTCTAGGCTTGGGGTAGTGACGTCCCCTTTACCTGCCTCCGTCTCTTCAGCTCCTTCCACGGCGTCGTCTCCGGCCTTCATTCCTCCTGCACCATCCTCAGAGGCGGTCAGACTCCTCGTCTCGGGTGGCGCGCTCCGCTGGCGGGTTCCAGCCTGCTGGGCCATCTCCCTGCTCCACTCAGTCAGCGTTTCTCGCCGCACCTGGGCCATCCTCCGTGCAAGGCCCTCCAGCGCGGTCTGCGCACGCTCCCGGTCTCGGGGAAGCTGTGCCAGGACCTCCACCAGGTCTTGTGGGGTGGTAGCTTGCAACAGGCTCCTGACCACAGGGTCGGTGCTGCCTGACTCTCCCTCCATCTCCGGGTGCGAACTCTCCAGACTCCCCCAGGCTGCACCCATCCTCACTCTTTTGTTCTTGATCCGCCCACACTGAGGGCGGTCCTGGGGCAACTTGGTGATTGTCAGTTCCAGGGGCAGACCCCCCACGCTGACGGACATCTCAATCATTGCAGTCTCTGCTGGTGGGGGCGGTTTCCGCTTTTGGCGCCATTCCTGGACCTGGCCCACGATGGGAGGTGGCCTCTTGCCACCCTCTGGCACGCCCATAATGGCGTCCGCTCTGCCAGGGCGGGAAATCTTCTCAGATGGCGGGAATCGTCTCCCAGTGGCGGGAAACTCCGTGGATGGCGGGAAAAAGCTGCAGATGGCGGGCAACCGGCGGGAAACGACCCGTGATGGCGTCCGATGGCGGGGACCCTCCGGAACCGGCGGGAGACTTCTTTTTGAGGTAAATGTGAACTTTTCTTCAGGCACGCAGTACCCGGTGGTTGCGGGCACGTAATCCTGCCGACTACGCCAAAGTTGACGCACCCCCTGGGCCATGTTCAAGGGATACCCGGAGCCGGATCTGGATAGGGGTAGTAGTCCTTGTGGCGGTGACCCGGTCCGTGCCCAGGGTGTCAAACTAAGTGTGTGGCAGTCTTTGTAGATGTTGTTTCTGTGTCGACTACGCCACCCGTTGATTTGCGGTCACAAGGCTGCCGCTGCAGAACAGTCCGCTGAGGCCGGTGGTATGGGTGCAGCGATGGTGGTATAACCCCCAACGGGAGGGGTATGGCCTCAGGGCAGTTGGTGCGGATGATGGGGGTAGTGATTGTGTAGAAAGGAGAGTCAGAGACGTGAGATGCAGTTTCAGGGTTTTTTACTCACTGATGTTGCTTTAGTCACTCTGGCCTTGAGTGACCACCCGAGCCGTGCTGCGTCCACCAGGTGCGGGACTCGGCTAACCCCCAGGCAGTTCCGGAGCGTGGTCCTGAGCTTCCCTCTCACTCTCTTTCTCCTGGCCGTCCCCACCAGGGATCCACCTTTGTCCGGTTCCCTTGGGCCTTCTGATGGCAAAACCTTCTCTGGCTTTCCTGACCCTACTCTCGGTGTACCTTCCTGGTGGATGTGGTGAGGGTCGTGGCAAAACTTGCCCACGACCTCCGGTTCCTGGTTAAGGGTTACTTTTGCCTCCGCCAGCTTGGGATCCGGTGCCCTCTTCTGCCAACCCTTCACCCTTTTTGGTCTGCTTCTGGGATCTCAGGGTTCCCTCTCTTCTGCGTCTCTGGGCCTTCCTTCTTCCTCTCCTCTCTACAAGCCTGGCCCTGGAGCTGGGCCCAGCCGGAGCCACAGCTCCCAGTCAGCCCTCCTGGCTGAGCTCCTCTGCTCTGCTTCTCCTCAGGCTGAACTCGACTCTATTCTAAGATGGTGCCCACCATATATACTCCCTCTATGTGTGAGCCCAGGTGACCAGCACCCAATGGGCTCCTAGCTTTACCCAGAGTACTCCCCCTATCTGCCCCTACACTACTGGGATGTTCCACCCCCCTTCCCACTCCAGCCAGGGACAGACGCTGTCGTACCTGCACATTTACTTGGTGGGAGTACCGTAGTTCTGTCCCCCGGAGATGGGATGTATGTAGTGCATGCAGCCTACTGAGCTCAGTCCCACACTCCATCCCTACCCGGGAGTGGAATACCACACCTCTGGTCTGAGGTGCAATACCCCTGTAGCAGCCGAGTCCTCAGGGTGCTACACTTGCGTGTCACGGCCGGCACCTGCGTTCCACATACCGGATGTCAGCTGACCGGAACCGGAAGTGACACGATCGCGAGTATAGCGCGACTAAGATTTAAAAGAGGACTTATCAGAGTGTCAAATGGCGCTGTCTGGTGAATGAGCTGCGCGATTGTGGGCAGCGTGCATACCGCATGTCTTCTCTTTTTTCCCCTGATGACTAGCTAAGGCAAAGAAACGCGTCGGGAGCGGTATATTGTGATGGGCTGGTGACCCTATGAGACTTGGTCTGCCCCCATTATATGGAGCTATTTTGAAGTCTGAGAGCAGGAACGGATGTCAAAATTGGTGAGGATGTTCCATTTCTATACATAGCAAGGTTAAATGGTTACCACTGATGGGGTTAATGTTTCTGCGTTCTCATATATTGAGACACAATAAGTTGTTATAGTGTCCCGTAGGCTCCATCATTTTCTTTTTGCCACACTTTCTTGGTTGCGTCGGAGATACAATATGCTTATATGACATATATCTATATCTTTGGACGCAACAATATATGGAAGTATTTTGGCTATCTAATACCACAGACAGTATATCTGTGTTTTTAGGTCCTTGTATATTGCACATATTTTATCTAGTGGTAATAAATGTTAAGTTTTAAATTTCTATAGCACTACACCTGCTTGTGTTTATTCTGCAGTGAGAACAAGCAAATGAAGCAGAAAATGGTGTACTCAGGATTGCTTTTTAAGCAAATAACCAGGATTAAGAAAAAAGATTAAGATCAAGATTAGGGGAAAAAAAAATTGCCCTGGCCCCTGATATCTGGAGCTATGTCTACAAATATCTGTAATTATTACAGCAGCAGCAGACAGGACGTTCAATGGACCTGAGGCACCCCAGGTCTGGTCGCCACAGTGGCAGCAATGTCATGTCTGAGAGCAGGTGGGAGGTTCCCTGGTTGGGGACAATTAGCATGCAGCACCTCCTGCCTCAGTCCAGGGAGGGGAGAAATCTGCCCTTTATAAACTGAATCTGGGGCAGGATTAGAGAGACCAGCCAGAGAGAAGTTCCAGACAAGTTGCAGATAGGGACAGGTCAGCAGCAGGCTGAGGAGTCCCTGTAGGCAGAGGAGGAACACGAGGCCAGGAGGGGAACTAGCAGAGTTCGTCCTGGCCAGAGACTTACAAAGCCGGACACTGGAGTCCGAGGCTGTGAGGGTTAAAAGCCCAGCAGCAGAAAACCACCACGCAGGGGACTTCAAGTCCTCTGGCCCAAGGAAGCCCGGAGGCTCAGCCACACGAGAGGGACACTACTGCCCCGGAGGGGTGAGAAGCACGGAAGGCCCGAGTCGCCAGTCATACGGGTGAGAACAACACGGTACACTCAGAGACGTGGGCTACCACTACACTACAGTGGGATAGCCAAGAAAGAGTGAATTCAGCACGGTAGGCCTACAAACTCCCCCTGACCAGCGGGATTTCCCAGTTGCTCTCAGACTGACCAGGCCTCCATTGTTAACCTGTATTCCGGACGGGTCCCTTAATACCACCAACAGTAAAGACCCTGACTTGCATGACAGACTCCGTGTGGTTACTGCTGCTCCCGCGCACCATCACCACCAACATCCCTATTTACTGCCCTGAGGCTATACTCCTCCCGTGGGGAGTTGTACTATCCTCTGCTGCACCCACAACACCAGCCTCAGCGGTCTGCCCTGCAGTGGCGGTTCACTCTGACCGCAATCCACGGGTGGCGTAGTCGGACATTCAGCATATAGACTGCCATTTAGTTGACCACCCTGAGCCACGGGACCGGGTCACCGCCACGGTGACTACAACCCCCAGCATCTACAAAAAAGCCCGGTTCCAGGTTCCCCACGCGGCCCAGGGGGCGCGTCAACTTTTGGCATAGTTGGCAGGATTTCGTGCCCGCCACCAACGGGTACTGCGTGCCTGAGGAAAGACTGTAAAACTTACTTTGGTGGAGTTTCCCGCCGTCCGCAGCCGTTTCCCGCCATCCGCGGCCATTTTCCCGCCATCGGGCGCCATCTTCGGGACGCCGCGCGGGAAGAAGAGGGGCATGGACGACGAAAGCGCGCGATAACTGGAGCCCCGCCTTACGCACGGACGCTGCGCAAGGTCCTGAAAGGAGCCGAGCGGACGCTGACTTCACCAGGACGCGACGCAAGGTCCTCAACCCCGACGATCGCCAGCGGAGCCGCGGCCAACAGAAGAAAAGCAACGGAAGGTAGGCCACGTTTGACTAGGGGGGAAGAGGAGGGAGCTGTCACTGCCAGCGCGGCCGCTGCTGCAGTAATGCCGTTCACGATGCCTTATATCCCCGGAGCGGCCTGGTCGGCCCAGTACTCAAGGGAATCGCATACCCTGAGCGATTTTAAAGAGAGACTGTATAGCCTATTCAAGGTGTACCCCCTGACGGAGGAACAAAAAGTGACCATACTGATAGGCCAGTTAACCGGCGCGGCCCAACGAGAAGTAAAGTCATGGTCAGTCAGGGACAAGGGGACCGTGAAGGAGATTTTAGCCCATCTAAAGGACACTTTTGATACCCGCACCTCAGCAGAGATCAAAATGAGATTTTATGGGTGCAAGCAGCGGGCCCAAGACAGTATAAGAGACTATGCTTTGAATTTGCAAGAGGCCCTGAGAGCCATTAAGCAGTCAGAGCCTGACAGTGTGAGGAATGCAGATAAACTGCTGACTGAACAATTCATTGAGGGTCTGCTGTCCAGCGCCCACCGAACCCAGTTACGCCTGATGGCCCTGCGGAACCCTGAGTTAGACTTTGCACAGTTTAAGGACAGAGCCATCAGGGTACTCCAAGAACCCGCACCCGGTGGCGTTGCGGCCTCCAGGCGCCCTGCTATCACTTATCACCAGGAGGCGGCGCCCCAGTCTACAGAACCTGCAAGAGCCAATGCGCAGACTATGAATAGTACCCAGTCTACAGACCTGCACCATCAGAGAGGCTGTCGTGCATCTGGTACCACTTGTATTTCTGATTCTGCAAGGTGGTGACATTGCCTATTGGGGAGACTGGAAACACGAGGATCCTTCACAAAGAACCGGTCAAAGGGCGTTGGATGGAGTGTTAATTTCGTATACGCTGAAGTGGTTTGACCTTTCTGTCCTGCTTCTTGTTGGCTAGGTTGTTTTATATGCCTATAGGATTTATTCTCTCTGTGGATAGTGAGGCTGAGAATGGTATTTTTCCATGGTGATTATAGTCAATTTCAAGGTCTGGTACCCCTTTATTCCAGAAGGGTCCCCACATGAGGAATCCCTCCCAGCAAAGGTCACTACAGAGTAATGGTCGGTTCCAGGGGCATGCAGGAGGGCTGCAGTGAGGAGTGAATACTTGATATGGATACACAAAGGCACAGTATGGAGGTTATCCCTGATTGTTATCACCTGGGGACGAGAGTGTTTGCAAGATGGCAATGGTCTAAAGAAAATGGCGGTGGGTGTGATATTCAGAAAGCAGAGGGGTATAGCGTTTTCTGGGCAGGGTGCCTCAGTTCTGTGGGTCCCAATGCCATCTTATAACTTCCTCAAAGGAAATACTCGGTCCCCCAAGCACAGGTCATGGCAGGCCCTCAGCTTTCCATCCGTCTGTATGCCTTAACTCACCACAGCCCGCGGGTTTCGATTTGCAGGTTCTGGGCTGTTCTCCAGAAGGGCAAGGTATCATATATGTCCTTTGGGGTCTTCTATAATACGTTTATCACTCAGATTGCACTGGATTTGAAATCACTTGGCACGGAGAAGTCTTTCTCTCATCCGCTGTCCTCCACTTCTGGTCACATCCCCAGTTAATCTTAGTTTCTTCTGTCCAAAGAATGCTTTTCCAGAACTGGCTTATTTAGATGGTTTCTTTTAAAAGTTTAATCAAGCTTTTCTATTTTTAAGGCTGATTAATGGTATGCATCTTGTGGTAAACTCTCTGTATTTGCTCTCATGAAGTCTTCTCTTTATGGTAGACCTAGATATTGAAACACTTATTTCCTGGAGAGTGTTCTACACTTGGGTGGATGTTGTGAAGGGGTTTCTCTTTATCATGGAAATGATTCTGCAATCATCCACCACTGTTGTCTTCATAGGCGGATTATAATGAGGGCAATCTGGGCTACCGCCCGGGGCCCCAGGGGGCCCGGGGCTCTGGGGGGTCCATGGCCAGATTGCCCTCATTATAATATGTGCAGCACCGCGGCACATACCGGCAGACAGTGGCGGGGGGGCCCCCGGACAGCTCCCCAGAAGCGGCGCCCGGCCGCTGCTTCTTCTTCGGCCGGGCCAGCACTGCACCTGTTAACTTCTCTGTGTACTGGCCCGGCCGTGTCACTGCTAGGAGACACTTCCCTGTGTGCGGCCGTGTCTGCTAGTGTGACGTCACGCAGTGCGCGCCCGGCCTCCCGCTGTGTATAGATGGCGCCGTGCGGCCTCCCGCTGTGTTTAGATGGCTACGTGCGGCCTCCCGCTGTGTATAGATGGCACCGTGCGGCCTCCCGCTGTGTATAGATGGCACCGTGTGGCCTCCTGCTGTGTATAGATGGCTGCGTGCGGCCTCCCGCTATGTATAGATGGCACCGTACGGCCTCCAGCTGTGTATAGATGGCTATGTGCGGCCTCCTGCTGTGTATAGGTGGCTACGTGCGGCCTCCTGCTGTGTATAGGTGGCACTGTGCGGCCTCCTGCTGTGTATAGATGGCACCGTGCGGCATCCCGCTGTGTATAGATGGCTATGTGCGGCCCCCTGCTGTGTATAGATGGCACCGTGCGGCCTCCTGCTGGGTATAGATGGCTACGTGCGGCCTCCTGCTGGGTATAGATGGCTACGTACGGCCTCCTGCTGGGTATAGATGGCACCGTGCGGCCTCCTGCTGGGTATAGATGGCTACGTGCGGCCTCCTGCTGTGTATAGATGGCTATGTGTGCTCAATATTAAGCCATACAATTAATGTAAGGCTATGTGCCCACGATGCAGAAATGCTTCGGAATTTTTTTGAGCGTTTCTGCATCTCCCTGGCAGAAAAAACGCATGCAGATTGAACATGCGTTTTTCCTGCCAGGGACATGCGGATGTGAAGCGTTCTTCACATGCATTTCCGCATGCGGGTTGACAAGCGCTTTCCAAGCGATTTTAGCATCACTTGGAAAAGTACTTGACAACTTGGTCACACTATATAAATCCATGCAAACGGCATGGATTTATATAGTGTGACCGTAAAAGAATGGTAAAAAATTAAAAAATAAATATATACTTACCTTCTGATGGCCTGCCGAAGTCAGCGGTCGCGTGACCCGTTACATGACTAAATGACGTCACCACAGGTCCTTTAGTCTACCGCGAGCTGCCGGCAAGCCAGGACGCATCGGATAAAGACATTGGGGGCCATCAGAAGGTAAGTATAATATTTATTTTTTATTTTATTCTTTTTTTTACAGGTTCTATGGTACCCGGGTCCGGAGGAGAGTCTCCTCTTCTCCAGACCCGGGTACCATCCGCACATTGAAACGCATGGATTCTGCATGTACAGATGCAGTGATGCGGATTACATGCGTTCCAATGCAAGTCAATGGCGGCGAAAACGCCGCGCTTCCGCAAAATAATTGGTTGTGCTGTGGATTTTTCTGCAATGATAATCCGCAGCGGAAATTTCCGCAGCATTTGCACAGCACATGCGGATTATCATTGGGGAACATGGCAGGCCTTCTACCAAGAATTTTTTAAGTGCTTCTGAAGCAGAATTGCCATTGTGGAAACGCTTAAAAAACGCATAGCGGGCACACAACCTAAAAAAATTATTATAATTAATATATTAATATTGTGCCAAATTAATTTCATCTATCACAGGGGATCATGTGACATGTGATACATCAGGTGTGTGTGTGGGGGGGGGGCCCGCACCTTCTAAACTGCCCGGGGCCCTTGCTACTCTTAATCCACCCCTGGTTGTCTTCCATTGACATTCAGGTCTTTTTGAGTTCCCAAGCTCACCAGTGCACTTTTTTTTTTTTGCAGAATGTACCAATTTTGCCACTCCTAACATTTCTGATATCTCTCTGACAGATTTCTTCTTCATATCTTCTATCTATTGCTGCACTCTCAAGTAATTAGCATTTTCATTCATATGCAAAGAGGCATTAAGTGCTCTGGGCAAAACAGAATAACAAGCCACTGCCTACCCAGGGTGTTTTCTCCACCCAGCATCAACCTCTTTAGCTTGATTTATACCTCACTGTTTGTATAATGTCAGGTGCCAGGTAAGAAAATCAGTGAGCTATCAATCAAGCTAAAGAAACTGGTGCTCAGCAGTGAAAGATTCTCAGGAGGCAATGACTTGGAAAGTGCTCTGTCATGCTGAGTGCACTTATCCCCTCATTTGTATATAAGTGAAAATGCTAACTAATTGGGAGTGCAGCAACAGATAAAAGATATAAAAGTGTAGATGGATTAACTTTTCAAAAAACTTCATGCCCATTTATGCTGTTTGGGGGGATTTATCTTACTGACAGATTCCCTTTAAGAAAATGAAACTGCAGCCTAAAGATTGGAGCAACGTTTTTCAATTAAAGCACCATAAACATAAATATAAAATCATTTCATTGATGTTAAATTTATCCAAAGACTTTAATGATATTATAGGAAGACAACCGTATTTTTCTGTCTAAATACGTACAGTAAATAACAATGACCAGGAATGACCAGCAATTTCTACAAGGTTAAGAGACAAATGATCTTGTCAACTCCCTCTCTTTGAAATGAACAATGACAAGAATGTGCATTATTTGGGAAACTGTAAGAGATCACAGCTGTAATGTGAACATCATCCAGATATTCTGGAGGAATGCCCATATGATAATTAAAAGCTGAAAACACTTAAAAGAGTTTTGACATACATTAAAAGGGTTTTCTCTAAATCATAAATAGTTAAAATAGCAAAGTTCTTGTAGAACAAGAAACTTTGCAGTATTGTAATTAAAAAAAATCCTCTTTGTTCTCCAGAATGGTGAGATCTTTTTAAACTTTTACTACTTGTTGCCCAGGTTACCGGACACTGCTGCATTCTATCAGTGGTGATCGGTCTCCTAGGCAAGGAGTGGTGTGCTTGACAGGTCTTTATTATAGAGCTGGTAATCAATGCTCTGAAGCGGGCTGGATTGCCTCTGCACACCTCTGATGCTGCAGATGGAAAGATGCTTCTAGCATTAGAAAGTGTGATCGAGCACTAAAATGCTCTAGTGCTCGGTACTCGAATTGAGCAGGTCAGACGCTCAGACGTGCTCAACTCGAGTACTGAGTATAATGGAAGTCAGTGGGAAACTTCAGCATTTTTCCGGAAGACCTTAACAGGAGGGCTGGGGGGCAGGAAAATCGCTGAAATGGATGGAAACAGCACTCGAATGGAATGGGAACAGCATGAGGAAGATGCCTGGACACATCTCTGATTCCCAGGTCATTGCTCGGAACAATGTTGTCAGAGTATTACTCCAAACAAATAACAGCTATGAGGATTCTCTTAAAATATAACCTTTAATGGTACCTATAAAAACTTTTCATATCCTCAATCTGTATTAATGGATAACCATATCAAAAAAACACTCCTTATAACATCAGGAAACTAAACTTGTTACAGATATTTATCATACCTTAACGATTAAATCTCTGTTAAATATATCCAGCCCTGACTGTTAAATGACATAAATCATACCATAAAGTGCTATAGTGCATTATAGAAAGAAAATGTGTGGATCTCACCCATTTTGCATGCAAACATAGTCAGGGATTTTCCATCCGTCCAAATAGATCTTGTCTTAGGTCTGATTCTATCCTGTCTGCCCCTGGTGTTAGCTCCTGCCCTAACAAGGGCAGTACCCAAGTGTACCTTTTATAGTATCCTGAAGCATTTCTTTCACCCTTCGGAGAAGTCATCAGGGGAGTATGTTTGGTATTTTGGAGAGGCACAGATCCGGAGATATCCCAATCACTGCAAATATACTGCAGAGAAAAAAGGTGACTCCGTGCTCATAAAGTGCTAATGTGTCTAAAATAGGAAAATTCCAATGAACCTCACAGTGGTGAGTGTTCATTCTTAGTGGTGCAGAGTAGTGATGAGCGAGCACTAAAATGCTCGGGTACTCATTGTTCGAGTCGATGGGAAACTCAAGCATTTCTCAGGAGGCTCCCCCCGGCTGTCTGCAGAGGGCCTAAAAATTGCCCAAATCGATGGGAACAGTGCTCAAATGACATGGGAACAGCATGGGGAAGACCCCTGGAAACATTTCTGACTCCCAGGTCAGTGCTGTCAACAATGTTGCCAGAGGTATTACGCCACTTTTACGGACTCACAATAAAACATGCAAAAACGAAACCAAAATGGATTTTCCTAGGTAATATGTTAAGGAACATCCTTTCCAGGGTAATGGAAAAGGCAAAATAAATAACCAAAAACAAAAATGCTCCTCAACACTTTCGGCTATGGCCACACATAGCGTTTTTGATGCGTTTTTGCACTTTTGCATTGCTTTCAACCAAGACAAATGCGTTCACTGGGAAATGTCATTTTAATATTTTACAACCTTATCTGGCCATGTGGTGTGTGACACATCATCAGACACATTCTGTTTAATTTATGATGGAGGGACTCTGAAAGTCAAAAAGCCTATTTTTATAGGGCCATCAGACGGCCCTTACTATTCTTAAAGGGCCAGTAGTCGGCCCTTGCTATTGTTAGAGAGCCATCAGCCGGCTATGCTTTGTTGTTCCCATTATTAACGAATGGGTCTCCTATACTGTTATTGCTGATGCAGTGAATGCAAGGGCTGACAAAAATTTGGAGTCACTCCAATGCCCCTTGCAAGAGACGTAGAGGTCAGTGAGCTTCCTAAAAACAATGTTCCCATTATTAGGAAGTGGGTCTCCCATGCTGTTCGCCTATGCAGTGAAGCAATGGCTGCCAAAAATTATGCCAGTTCATGCCACGTGTCCAGCTTGGATACCCAATAATTATAAGGCACAGATAAATCACAGAGGACATTGGTACGGTCAGCAAGGTACTCCCTCACCATCTTCCGAAACGTTACACTCTTTGTGAGAGTACCCTGTGCGATGGGAGGGTCTGAGAAAACTGTCCCAGAACTTTGACAGTGTTCCCCTGTCTCTGCTGGATTGCATTTGTGGCTCTCTCGTCTGTACTCTTTGGTTGTCCAATGAACTGTGACCTCTGCAGCCAGTGTTTTCAGATGGGATTTTTTGTAATAATTCCGCAACAAGGGCCTTCTTGTACTGCACCATTTTATTAGGCCTGTCCTGAAGGGAATAAGAGACAGAAAGTTCTCCCTGTAACGTGGGTCTACAAGCATCACCAACCAGTAATGACTGTCACCCAAAATTTGGACAACGTGAGGGTCACGGGAACAGCAGCGTAACATAAACTCAGCCATGTGTGCCAGACTGCGAAGAGGCAAGACTTCCATGTCGTCACCAAGAGGACGACTGACCATTCTCTCCTCCTCATCCTCCTCCTCCTCCCTGTCCTCAGGCCATCCACACTGAACAGACAGTATGACAGTTGTGCAGGTAGTACTGTCTATAGCGCAGGAAACTAGCTCCTGTTCTTCCTCCTCCTTGTCCTCATGTCACCCAATCCACGTTGGGATGAGATGAGGATAGGCTGTGTGTAGTCACCCTGTATGGTTCCTTTCTCCATCTCATCGTTCTCCGACTGCAATGCATCCTCTTTAATTGAGAGCAGAGAGCATTTTAGAAGACAGAGAAGCGGGATGGTGACGTTAATTATGGCATCATCGCCTCTCACTATCTTGGTGGAGTCCTCAAAGTTTTGGAGGATGGTACAGATGTTTGACATCCTTGTCCACTCCTGAGGTTTTATGTGTGGAGTCTGACCTAAATACCGACAGCCTTGTTGATGCAGGTAGTCAACAACTGCCCTCTTCTGCTCACAAATCCTTCCCAACATCTGCAATGTAGAGTTTCAATGTGTGGGGACATCACACACCAGTAGGTGAGCCAGAAGCTGCAAATGCTGCTGAAGAACGGCAGGGGCAGCGGAATCTGTAGCTGACTTTCTAAAATGGGCACACAGGTGATGTACTTTGACAAGCAGATCCGACAGATCCGGGTAGGTTTTGAGAAACCGCTGAACCACGAGGTTAAGCACATGGGCCAGGCATAGTACGTGTGTGAGCTTGCCTCGCCTCAGAGCCGCCACTAGATTCCGGCCATTGTCACACACGACCATGCCTGGCTGTAGGGTCAGCGGTGTCAGCCACAGATCTGCCTGCTTTTTCAAGGCTGTCCACAACTCTTCAGCATTGTGTGGTTTGTCACCTAAGCATATTAGCTTCAGCACAGCCTCTTGCTGCTTGGCCCAGGCAGTGCTGTAGTGCTTCCAGCTTGCGACTGATGTGGTCATTTCGGAGATGGATGCTGAAGAGGAGGTGCAGGTGTTGTAGAATGTGGGGGCAACCCTGATTGAGCCAGGGCCCGCAATCCTTGGTGCCGGGAGGACGTGTTCCGTCCCAAGGTCCGACTGGGTCCCGGCTTCCACTATGCTAACCCAGTGTGCTGTCAGTGAGATGTACCGTCCCTGCCCACAAGCATTTGTCCACGTGTCTGTGGTTAGGTGGAATTTCCCAGTAACTGCATTGTTGAGGGCACGGCTAATGTTGTGGGACATGTGCTTGTGTAATGCAGGGATGGCACACCGAGACAAATAGTGGCGGCTGGGGACTGAGTACCGAGGGACAGCCGCCGCCATCAGATTGCGGAAAGCTTCCGTCTCCACGAGCCTAAAAGGCAACCTTTCCAGTGCAAGCATTCACGAAATGTGTGAATTTAGTAGTGTGGCCTGTGGGATGTTAGCTGCGTTTTTGCGTTTGCGTTCCAAGGACTGGGGTAGGGACAACTGAATGCTGCGCTGGGACAAGGACGTGGACGTGTTTGCTGATGGTGCTAGTTGAGAGTGTTCAACGACAGGTGCAGGGCGGGAGGCATCTTGGCATGCGCCATGGACAGGGGATTGGCGTGCATGCACAACAGCGGAACACGCAGTGGTGTCACCCACAGTCACTGTTGCTGGACCATTGGGTTCGGCCCACTTAGTCGGGTGCTTTGCTGCCATGTGCCTGATCATGCTGGTGGTGGTCAAGCTGTTAGTTTTGCTAACCCTACTGATGCTGGACTGGCAGGTGGTACAAATGGCCTTTTCGGGGTTATCTGCAGAGTCTTTAACAAACAACTAGACTCAGGAAGACCTAACATTTGTAATGGCAACTTCCGTTGTGTTGATGTTACGGGGAACGGTTGGCTGTCTTCTGTCTGCGGCCACCAGACTGCTTGTTCTTGCCTGTTGTAGTGCTATGCCTTCCTCCCCCTGTGTGCTGCTGTCCTCACTCTGCAGGTCACCTTGCCAGGTTGGGTCAGTGACTTCATCGTCCACCACCTCATCTTCCACTTCCGCACCCTGGTCCTCCTCCTGACTTTCTGGCAATTTTATCTCATCATCATCCACCTCTTGTGACAGTTTCCCACCATTGCCTTCGTGTGACCGTGGCTGCTCAAATATTTGGGCATCGCTACATGCGATCTCCTCTTGCCCTGCTTCAAGTGGACCGGACGAGAGGCCCAAATCCATAAATGGAAAAGTGAACAGCTCTTCGGAGTGTCCAAGTGTTGGATCAGTTGTCTTCGGGCACTCGGCATGGTGGGAGAAAGGAGGATCAGGGTGAGGAATATGCAGTCAGACTCACGGCTACTGAGACTTGACCGTGTGGAAGACAGAATGGTGGTGGTGGTGGCTAAGTGACTGGAAGCATTATCTGCTATCCAACCAATAACCTTTTCACACTGCTGTGTTCAATAGTGGTGTTCTGCGGTCCCCTATTAATTGGAACAGGAAGGTCAAGCGACAAGATGTGGGTGTTTGTTGTGGCACAATTCCAGCTTGCCCACGGCCTCGGCCTCGTCTTCTGTATGCACTATCACTATCACGTCCACTTCCCCGTCCCTTGCCACGCGCCTTGCCCATTTTAAATGGAGGAAAATATTTTCCACGTTCACTACAAATGGCTGGATTTGAACAGCAGTGATATGTAATATGTGTGAGGAAAACCACAGTTTTAAATACCTGGCCTGTAAGTTACTATTTTTCAGAGTGACCTGGTGTCTAATAACTTCACTAACACACTGCAAGAAAATTTAAATGGAGGCCAGAAATGGCTGAATTTGGAGCGAACTTGTATGTGATACGTATGACGGAAAACCACATTTTAAATAGCTGACAAATTTTTGGATTTTTATCGCTGTAATATGGAAAAGAGCTGGCTACATTCTGCAGTGGCAACAAGCAAATGGAGCAGAAAAACGGTGTTCTCTGGATTGCTTTTTAAGCAAATAATCAGGATTAAGATAAAAAAAATTATCCCTGGCCCCTGATACATGGGGCTATTTCTAGAAATATCCGTAACAGCATCTGCAGACAGAACTGGAATGGAGCCTCTTGTGGTGTATGAACTGCAGTCTGCCACATACACTGCCTGCCTATCTCCTGCTGTCACCACTGAATAGATGCAGCTGGATTAGTCCTCAGAAGGACGGTTAGTTCAGATGGATATACAGCTCTGGCAAAAATTAATAGACCGCTGGAAAGCATGGAAAGACTGGTGGAAAGCATGCCAAGATGCATGAAAGCTGTGATTAAAAATCATGGTTAGTCCATCAAATATAGATTTCTGAACTGTTCCTGAGTTAAAACATGAGTAACTTGAGGTCTGAAAGCAGTGTTTCTTTTTTAGTATTTTGACTAGTGATGAGCGAAAGTGCTCGCCACTACTCGGTACTCGCCCGAGCATCATGGTGCTCGACAAGCTCGGCACTCTGCAAGTATTTCCGGGTTGCTCAGGCGGGAACTTGGGTCCCCTCCCTGCATGTTTGGCACTCTTTAGAGAGCCAATGAACATGCAGGGATTGCCTGCCATGCACTGTAATGCCGTAGCCATGTTATTTGTGGGCATTACAGTGATTGGCTGGCAGGACAGAGTCATCAGGTCTATATCAGACCTGGCGCCGCCATGCTCGTCACAGTCACTCCGGATCAGACAGTGAAGGGAGAGCTGCTGCTGTGTCAGGGAGAGATTTGATCGTGTATTAGGTAGTGTAGGGAGAAAAACCGTACATTACACATATCCATCTTAACAAACAGTCCTTCTGAGGACTAAGCCATCTGCAGAGATATCAGGCAGGTGGTGTATATAGCAGACTGCAGTGCATATAGCACAAGAGGCTCCATTCCAGTTCAGTCGGCTGCTGCTGTTAGATATTTCTGGAAATAGGCCCAGGTCTCAGGGGCCAGGAGTAATTTTTTTTGCATCTTAATCCTCATTATTTGCTTAAAAAGCAATCCAGAGAACACAGTTTTTCTGCGCCATTTGCTTGTTGGCACTGCAGAATACAGCCAGGTCCTTTCCATATAAAACTGTGTTTTGTTCGTCACACGGATCACATATCCGTTTTCAGAAAATACTGCCATTTCTGGCCTCCATTAAACCTTTTTTTCAGTGTGTCAGCAAAGTTTTTGACACTGGTTTGCTGTTCAAAACAGTTACCTACAGGCCAGGTATTTTAAACTGTGTTTTCTCCATCACACGGATTACATATATGTTTTCAGAAAATACTGCCATTTCTAACCTCCATTAAAAAAAATTTTCAGTGTGTCAGTGAAGCAATTGACACCAGATTGCTGTACAAAATAGTTACCTACAGGCCAGGTATTTAAAACTCTGTTTTCTCCGTCACACGGATCACATATAAATTCGCTCCAAACTCAGTCATTCGTAGTGAGCGTGGAAGATACTGTCCTCCATTTAAAATGGGCAAGGCACGTGGCAAGGGACGGGGAAGTGGACGTGATGGTAAGGGTGCATGCAGAGGCCAAGGACAAGGCCGTGGGCAAGCCGAAATTGTGCCACAACAAACACCCACATCTTCTCGCCTGACCTTCCTGTCCCAATTTCTAGGGGACCGCAACACACCACCAGAGCAGTGTCAAAAGGTTGTTGGTTGGATAGCGGATAATGCTTCCAGTCACTTAGCCACCACCACCATCACCCTGTCTTCCACAAGGTCAAGTCTCAGTAGCCGTGAGTCTGGACCGCATATTCCTCACCCTGATCCTCCATCCTCCCACCATGCCGAGAGCCCAGAGACAACTGATCCCACACTTGGACACTCTGAAGAGCTGTTCACTTTTCCATTTATAGATTCGGGCATCTCACCCGGTCCACTTGAAGCGGGGCAAGAGGAGATCGCGTGTAGCGATGTCCAAACATTTGAGCAGCCACGGTCACACGAAGGCGAGGGTGGGAAAGTGTCACAAGAGGTGGACGATGATGAGACACAATTGCCAGAAAGTCAGGAGGAGGACCAGGGTGCGGAAGTGGAAGACGAGGTGGTGGATGATTTAGTAACTAGAGATGAGCGTTGTTCTACTCGAACTGTTCGCCAATCTCAAATTCGAGCTGTTTTGGGCGGTGTTCGAGCCGTTCGGCGAACACGAACAATTTGAGAAAAATTCGGCTGTTCGAGGTTATGTTCGATAACTGTTCGTGCACCAAAATCATAACTGGATTTTTTCTCAGTAATGATGAAAATTAATGTTAATACGCAGTTTGAGTGTACAGCGGGGTGGGGGGTGGGGCAGGGGACGGATCTCTGCAGGAACAATGAAGATCTCCATTTTTTTTTCTCTTTCCCGCATTTACAGTGGGGAGGTGCAATCTGTCAGCCTATCAGCAGCGCACACACGGAGCGAAGTGCTTTTTTTCACACAAGCAAGGGCATGTGTCATTGGCAGTGTATGTCACATGTCCTTGCCCTATAAGACCAAGCCATTTTCCCCGTCGCCACCATTTTCTCACTGCTGCAGCTGCGTGTTAGACGGCACCGCTGTTGCTGTGTGCGCTATACCTTGTTAATTTCAAGCCAATTTTCGCACAAATATACAGATAGCTTGGGAGTAGGGAATAGTTGTGATTGCAGTCCTTTTAAGGACTAGGTTACAGCATTTCCTACGACTTTTATCAGGGAGGTCTGTGCTCTTAAATAGATAGGTTGTGGGAGTAAAGACTAATTGTAATTGGAGTCCTTTTCAGGACTAGGTTACATGAGTTCCTATCAGTTTTTACCAGGCAGGTCTGTGCCAGTGCTGTGCAAGTTTTTTTCACAGCATTTGGCTGAATCTAGCAAAGCTAATCCTTTTTGGCCTATTGCAGAGTGTGTTAGTCAGTGGAGTAGCCTATCTGTGTTGCAAGATATACCACCTGTGTATAGAATACCAATTTTTTTACTGCACCTAGTGAAGTAAAATCTTTTGGGCATAGCATCATTCTATTAGTCCATCTATACTGACCTCCATCAGGTTGCAAATTAAAACTAATTTTTATCTCCATCTACAGTACCTCTGAAAAAATATTTGGGCTTCTAGCTGTGTGTGGGACTTGTTGTATTAGTCCATCTATACTGACCTCCATCAGGTTGCAAACTGAATATATTTTTTTCTGCATCTACCTCTGAAAAAATATTTGGCCTTCTAGTAGTGTGTCGGACATTCTCTATTAGTCCATCTATACTGACCTCCATCAGGTTGCAAATTAAAACTAATTTTTATCTGCATCTACAGTACCTCTGAAAAAATATTTGGGCTTCTAGCTGTGTGTGGGACTTGTTGTATTAGTCCATCTATACTGACCTCCATCAGGTTGCAAACTGAATATATTTTTTTCTGCATCTACCTCTGAAAAAATATTTGGCCTTCTAGTAGTGTGTCGGACTTTCTCTATTAGTCCATCTATACTGACCTCCATCAGGTTGCAAATTAAAACTAATTTTTATCTGCATCTACAGTACCTCTGAAAAAATATTTGGGCTTCTAGCAGTGTGTGGGAATTGTTCTATTAGTCCATCTATACTGACCTCCATCAGGTTGCAAACTGAATATATTTTTTTCTGCATCTACCTCTGAAAAAATATTGGGCTTCTAGCTGTGTGTGGGTCTTGTTCTATTAATCCATCTATACTGACCTCCATCAGGTTGCAAACTGAATATATTTTTTTCTGCATCTACCTCTGAAAAAATATTTGGCCTTCTAGTAGTGTGTCGGACTTTCTCTATTAGTCCATCTATACTGACCTCCATCAGGTTGCAAATTAAAACTAATTTTTATCTGCATCTACAGTACCTCTGAAAAAAATATTTGGGCTTCTAGCAGTGTGTGGGACTTGTTCTATTAGTCCATCTATACTGACCTCCATCAGGTTGCAAACTGAATATATTTTTTTCTGCATCTACCTCTGAAAAAATATTTGGCCTTCTAGTAGTGTGTCGGACTTTCTCTATTAGTCCATCTATACTGACCTCCATCAGGTTGCAAATTAAAACTAATTTTTATCTGCATCTACAGTACCTCTGAAAAAATATTTGGGCTTCTAGCTGTGTGCGGGACTTGTTGTATTAGTCCATCTATACTGACCTCCATCAGGTTGCAAACTGAATATATTTTTTTCTGCATCTACCTCTGAAAAAATATTTGGCCTTCTGGTAGTGTGTCGGACTTTCTCTATTAGTCCATCTATACTGACCTCCATCAGGTTGCAAATTCAAAATAATTTTTTTCTGCATCTAACCCAGCCAATAGTTTTGGCCTAATACCACAGTTTGGCCACTCAGCTCTGCTCGGTTACCATCCATTGTTTTTTTGTGCAAACAACTCCAGAGTTGTGAATTAGTTAACCACCAAAATGAGTGGAAAAAGGCCTGCTGCTGGTGGAAAGGGGAATAGGCGTGTTGGGAAGGGGAAAAAAGGTTGTGTCCGTGGGGTAGGTGTTAAAGCAACAGTAACATCTGCAGAAGAAAGACCATCTTCCAGCCAAACTAAAATGTCTACTTCTTTTAGCGGACAATGTGATAAGATCCCTTTCTTACGGCCACGCCAATCGCTACAAATTCCAGATGAGGCACAAAAACAGCAGGTGCTTCAACGGATATCAAGTGCTCCTTTAAGTGGGCTCTCCTCCACATCAACTTCAACATCACAAATACTCCAGTCCTCAAAGATGTCACCCAAATCGCACTTGCTTCCTCACAGCTCCCAAATCTCCAGCTGCCCGTCTGAGTATGAGGTAGAACAGATGGTTGAGTCTGCAGAGCTGTTTACTCATACTATAGCCTGGGAATCAGAGGTCGACTCCAGCGCTTCTGTGAATCCAGACGAGGAAATGATCTGCACTGATGCCCAGAATCTTTATGAGTCGGATCCAGGACCAGACGCAGAAGGTTCTGACCATAATGTAGACCCTCATTCCCAAACTGTAACTCCTGTTGGTGGAGACAATGAGGAAGACGATGATAAGACTCAAATACCTGATTGGAGCGACAACTTTAGTTTTTTGTCAGGGCAGGAACAGGTTGGCTCTGAGGACGACGGGTGTGATAACGCACAGGGTGATGATGATGAGGTCGGAGATCCCACTTACTGTCAACCCACAGTCAGCCAAGAGATGAGGTCAGCAGAGGAGGTGGAGGAAGATGCTAGTGACGACGAGGTCAGGTTGCGCCTTCCTGGACAGAGACGTAGTACTGGAAGCACGTCAACAACTGCATCCTCAAACACAACTCTGCCTCTCACCACAAGTCGTGGTGGCTCTTCAGGTCGCATGGGTGCTAAGCCTTGCATAGCCTGGGCATTTTTTCAGATCGATAAAGATGACCCAACTCGTGTTATCTGTAACATTTGTCAGCAAAAGCTAAGTAGAGGCCAAAAAATACATAGTTTGAGTACTTCATGCATGAACCGGCACATGGACATGAAGCATAAGTTGCAGTGGGAAGCTCAGTGTGCTACAATGCGGCCTAGCCGGCCGGGCCAACCACCGTCTGCCATATCTTGTGCATCCGCGGCCTCTTCATCCTCTGTGACTGGGGGGACAGCAGTCACACCTGTTTTGGGGCGCAGACCTGCCACCTCTTTACCCGCAACAGCCAGCGTGATTGGCAGGTCATCATTTTCTTTGGAGGTGGTAACACCAGCTGGTGTTGAGCGCTGTCCGACATCGATAGCACCACCTTTGGATGAAGGCAACCTAACATGTCCGCCTGCATCTTCCTCACAGACCGGCAGTTTGCCGGGGACACCCTTATCAACCCCGTCTAAGCATAATAGCCAGCCCTCGGTCCCTCAGATGTGGACAAGTAAAAGACCATTTCCTCCTAGCCATGAGAAAGCTAAGAGGTTGAATTTCACCATCTGCAAGCTCTTGGCTACAGAAATGCTGCCTTTCCGCCTGGTGGACACAGAGGATTTTCGAGACCTTATGTCCGTCGCAGTGCCCCAGTACCAGATGCCCAGTCGGCACTACTTCTCAAAGAAAGGTGTGCCTGCGCTCCACCAGCATGTCGCACACAACATCACCGCTTCTTTGAGAAACTCTGTGTGTGACAGGGTGCATTTTACCACAGACACTTGGATGAGTAGGCATGGACAGGGGCGTTACATGTCGCTGACTGGGCACTGGGTAACTATGGTGACAGCAGGACAAGGGGCTGCTGTCCAAGTCTTGCCGTCCCCACGAGTTGTGCGTCAATCCTCTTTATGTCAAAGTTCCTCCACTGCTTCTGCCTCCTCAACCTCCTCTCGGTCTTCCACTTGCACCCAAAGCCTGTCTGGTCATGCCACAAGCTTTCTAACTGCGCAGAAGGGATCCTGCACACCTCCTTACTAGTGTTGAGCCACCCCCGTAGTGTTCGAGTTCGGTTCGGTTCGTCGAACACCCGTGTGTTCGCCGAACTGTTCGTCGAACTGTTCGTCGAACACCTTCGAACACCGTTAAAACCAATGGCAGGCAAACAAAAACACATAGAAACACATAGAAAACACCTTCAAAGGTGTCCAAAAGCTGACAAACTGCTCAGAAGACACAACTAACACATGGAAAAGTGACAAGTACATATAGTCATGCGAAAAGAAAAGAGGTGGAGGAGTAAAAGGAGGGGGAGACACAGATATAGGCATGTCATGCCCTTCTAAAATCCAAAAAGTGAGAAGCCGAGACGGCCAGTCCGCTCCTGCCCGTGCCACCTCCGTGTCGCCGGGTTTGTGCCAGAGCCGCGGTGAACCCTGACGGCCAGCCCCCCTCTCCCAATACTGGTGCCTGTCCGCTGGTGGGTCGAGAGAGGCCCCCTGTGGTGGAGGCAGCTCTAAGCTTTTTAATTTAAATTGTCCCTCTAATTTGAATGAATACACTTTAAATCCATTTACAAGGATCTATTGGAGGGCAAGTCTCATGCCAGCAGCCGCGTAATTCCAGCTCCAGTAGCGTCCACTAAAGCTGCTGCAGTTAAAAAGCTTTTATAAGGATCGAGCTCGGCTGTCCACCGCAAGGCATCCTAGTGCCAGTCCCAGCCCCTATGCCTTGGGGTGCCTCCTGATGCTCTTCACTAAGTATCCCGTGGTCCCGAAGCATTTCCTTTGAAAAAATTAAGTGTCCAAACTACAGGTGGTGTAGCTAGCTTAACAGCCGGGATAATCCGCTGACTACCAGACACTGCTACTAGGCACAAAGTATTTCCTGGGCTAGATGCAGTTAAAAATTTGTAAGTAGATACTCTCGTTGGATGCTGAGAAAGCATTCCATAGAGTCTCCTGGCACGCCATATATGATTCTCTTAAAAAGCTTGGGGTAGGGGTCTAGGGGACCCTTTTATAGCCAAAATCATGGCCCTGTATCACAATACGTCACCTAGGCTGAAGATAAATGGAACTGTAGCACCGAGGGCTCGGTTGCTACAGACGTATTGCACCTCACCCAGAGGTGTGATATCTCACTCTCAGATAAGGATGGAGTGTGGATCAGGACCCGACACCTGCATGCATTACACCACATTGCCGTGGGGCAGGGCGACCAATATGCCCCTGAGATGGGCACGACAGTCCCTGTCCCTGGCTGGAGTGGGGGGAGGGAACACTGAGGAAGGGGAACCCTGCAGTGCAGGAGCAGGGAGGAAGCAGTTCCTGGGTGCATTGAGAAGGGAGTATAAAAGGTGGGCACCATCTTAGTTCAGTGCAGAGAAGTCTGAGCAGAAGTGGCAGGGAGCAGGGGCTCTGCATGAGCTCTGCTCCGGAGGCGGGCCTAGTAACAGAGGCCCAGGCCTGCAAGAGGGAGAAGGAAGGAAGAGGAGCGGAGAAGGCTCCAGGAACGAGGAATGAAGGGATCCCAGGGGTGCGGACGGGCGAGTCGCCACCGCACGCCCGAATCCACCTGCGTGGAGGGGTCAGGCCAAAGGGGGAGACCGGTCCCCGAACTAGTGGAGGCAGGAAACGACCCTCAGCTAGAAACCGGAGGCTCTGACATTTTATGTGGCGCAGCCCCTTGCTCCACCCGCTAGGAAGGCACCACATAGGGTCAGGGAAACTGGCGCCAAGTTTACCAAGAGGAGGCCCGAGGCAGCCGGACAGAAGTGTTGGTAAGAAAGGCCAGACAAAGGACACACAAAGGGGGTCCTGTGAAGCGCTCCAAAGTTATCTGGGAGTTGTCTGAGCCCCTCACCTGGTGAGCACAGTACGACGTGGGCAGCCGTTACCTGCAGACGTGGTCTGGATAATAAGAACTGTGAGTAAAGGCCCTGAACTGCATCACTGACTGCGTGTCGTTACTGCTGCTGCCCTGCACCATCACCCCCATCCTCCGCATACACTGCCCTGAGGCTATACTCCTCCCGTGGGGAGTTATGCTATGCTCTGCTGCACCCACAACACCAGCCTTAGCGGTCTGCCCTGTAGCGGCGGTTCACTCTGACCGCAATCCACGGGTGGCGTAGTCGGACATTTAAACATCAAAACCACATAAATAGTTCCGCCACTGGTTTGACCGCCCTGAGCCACGGAACCGGATCGCCGCCACGAAGACTACAACCACCAGCATCCACCAAAAAGGGTCCGGCTCCGGGTGTCCCAAGGCCCAGGGGGTGCGTCAGAACATTTTCATCACCTTTCACAATCACCAATGGGACAAGGCAGGGATGTCCTCTGTCCCCTCTCTTATACATCCTAGTGACGGAGCACCTGCTCTCATCAATTCGCCATAACCCCAATATTAGATGGATTGAGGTGGGAGGCACCGAGTACAAGTGCTCTCTATTTGCTGATGATGTCCTAGTATATATCACTCAATCACATATATCCATCCCTGCTGTTATGGCTGAAATAGATCACTTTGTTACATGGTAAAATTTTAAAATCAATGCAGCGAAGTCTGAGGCCCTCGATGTCTCCCTCCCTAAATCCATATAGGATTCCATCCAGTCCAACTTTCCCTTTGCCTGGCCCTCACAGGGTATCAAATACTTAGGAATTCCTATTCATAGAGACCTCTCCCATCTATGTTATCTTAATTTTGGGCCCTTTATTGAACAATTCCATACAGACCACGGTTGGCAAGTTAGAACTGTAAGATTCACTACGTGAACCACTGGTGTTTTGTGGAAAAGCACATGTACACCGCGTTCCAAATTATTATGCAAAAAGTGTTTAGGAGTGATAAGGGAAGAATTTGTTTGTTTGTCAGTTAAACTCATTGATGGTGATGTGTGTCAGGGCTCTTTATATCACTGTAAGCAATTGCAGACACCTGTGCTAATTAGTTTGGCAGGTGTGTCCAATGAAAGGCAAGACTACTTAAGAAGGCTGTCTCACATTATTAAGCAGCCTACATTTTCTGCCAAAATGGGAAAGAAAAAGGATGTGTCGGCTGCTGAGAAGCAACAAATTGTGGAGTGTTTAGGTCAAGGCATGACTACAATCAACATTGTGCGATGATCAGGATGAAGTGTCTTGGCAATCAAGAAGTATGTAGCTGATTCACAGTACACACGTGTGCGTGCTGATAAGGGCAAATTGAGGACTCTTTCCTACAGGCAATTACGTCAGGTTGAAAGAGCAGCGGCAAAAAAGCCTTGTCATAGCAGCAGACAAGTTTTTGAAGCTGCTTGTGCCTCCAACGTCCCCCGAACAACAAGATGCAGGGTCCTTCAGAGGTTTGCAGCTGTGCATACGCCATCCTGTCGACCTCCTCTGTCCACTTCACACAAGCAGAAACGGCTCCAGTGGGCCAAACATTACATGAAGACTGATTTCAAAACTGTTTTGTTCACGGATGAGTGCCGTGCAGCGCTCGATGGTCCAGATGAATGGAGTGGAGGATGGCTGGTTGATGGACACCCCACGCAAACATGGCTACAGCGCCAACAAGGAGGAGGTGGAGTAATGTTTTGGGCTGGAATCATGGGGAGAGAGATTGTCGGCCCCTTTAGGATCCCTGAAGGCGCTAAAGATGAACTCCATAATGTATGTGGATTTTCTCAAACAGCACTTCCTGCCATGGTTCAAGAAGAAGAACCGTGTATTTCACAGCAAGATCATTTTTCTGCATGATAATGCACCATCTCATGCTGCACATAAAACATCTGCATCTCTGGCTGATATGGGCATAAAAGGGGACAAACTTATGGTGTGACCCCCATGCTCCCCTGACCTCTACCCCATTCAGAACCTTTGGAGCATCATTAAAAGGAGTGTCTATGATGGCGGGAGGCAGTTCACATCTAAGCAACAGCTCTGGGAGGGTATTCTGTCCTCATGCAAAACAATTGAAGCAGAAACCATCCAAAACCTGACAAATTCAATGGACGAGAGAGTTCAGAAGCTCCTTTCGAACAAGGGGTCCTATGTGAAAATGTAACATCACCTAGAATAAAGTTTTGAGTTGAAAACTGTTTGATTTCAGTTTCTAACAACCTGCTAATGCTTATAATTTCAAAAATGACCATTTTTTTGGTCTTTATTAAAATGAAAAGGTTGATCGAAAAGTTTGGGGGATCTAAGAGTGTGGCAACCCAGTAGTCATGATTACTTCGAATTCTGACAATATGAGGGTCATGCTGCAGGTAGTGCAGCAAGAAGGCACTTATGTGTCTTGCGCATCTCGGAGCCCCAAAATTATTTTCCGGGCTAGATGCAGCTAAAAATTATTTTTAATTTTAAATCTGGTGAAGCTTATTATAGATGGCCTAATAGGATCAGTGCTGCACACTGCTACAAAGCCCAAATTATTTTCCAGTCAAGATACAGATAAACATGATTAGTAATTTGAAAGCTTAAAACGGTTGGTAGGGTGATTTTAACCAATCATCAAGCTTTTACTCTCCCCAGGATGACACAGGGGTAGAAAAGTCGTTTCGGATCCATGATTTGTTCATCTTTATGAACGTGAGTCTGTCTACATTATCAGTGGAGAGCCGCGTGCGCTTATCTGTCAGCACACCACCAGCAGCACTGAACACACGTTCAGACAGAACGCTGGCTGCGGGGCATGACAAGATCTCCAAGGCGTAAGTGGCTAGCTCCGGCCATTTATCCAGATTGGAAGCCCAAAAAGAGCAAGGGTCCAGTGACACAGTCGTGGCTTCAATGTTTACTTGGAGATACTCCTGTACCATCGTCTCTAGGCGTTGACTATGTGTCAGACTTCTTGTCTCCTGTGGCCTTGCAAAGGATGGGCTAAAAAAGTGGTGAAATGATTCCGCAAAATTGATGTTACCAGCAGATACTGTGGTTCTGTTACGGTTTGAGTGCTGAACACTTGACGGTCCCACGGTTGGCAAGTTGGAACTGTGAGATTCACTACGTGCACCACTGGTATTTTGTGGAAAAGCACATGTAAGATTCTGCAACGGTCTCTGCTGATACTCCTGCATGCGTGCATCCCTTTCTATGGCAGGAATAATTTCTGCAAATTTACTTTTGTACCAGGGATCTAACAGTGTGGCAACCCAGTAGTCAGGATTATTTCTAATTCTCACAATTCGAGGGTCATGTTGCAGGTAGTGCAGCAAGAAGGCACTCATGTGTGTTGCGCATCCAGGAGCACCAAGTCCCTGTTGTGTTGGTGGCGAGGTAACAATCATGCTTCCTTCCTCTGTCCTCTCCCCCCAACCTCGCACAACAGAAATGTGATCAAGGTCTCCCTCATCTGATGAGTCTTCCATCAGTTCGTCCTCCACTTCTTCCTGGGCTCCTGCACCTTCCTCACTAGTTTGGCTGCTACCATGCGCCCTGGTAAAACCATCTCCCCCACCCTCACATGCCTGCCGCCTTGGTGCTGCCGACCGTCTGGACCTTGCAGATGTTAGCCCTTCCGCATACAACTCCTCCTCCTCTACTTCCTCCACCTCCTCTTGTGCCACCACCTGACTCCGAATTCTGTTTAACATGTGCTCCAGCATGTAAATCACCGGAATAGTCATGCTGATAATGGCATCGTCAGCACTAAACATCTTCGTCGCCATTTCAAAACTGTGCAGAAGGGTGCATAGGTCCCTGATCTGAGACCACTCCTCCAGCGTGATTTGCCCCACCTCTGAATCTCGTTGGCCCAGGCTATACGTCAGAACGTATTGCACCAGGGCTTGTCGGTGCTGCCACAGTCGCTGCAACATGTGCAGAGTTGAATTCCACCGGGTAGGCACATCGCATTTTAGCCGGTGAAGTGGCAGGCCCAACGACTTCTGTAGAGATGTAAGTCGCTGAGCTGCGGGATGCGAACGGCGGAAGTGAGCACACAGCGACCGTGCCCTCTGCAGAAGGCCATCTAGTCTGGGATAGTGGGCTAAAAATTGCTGGACAACCAGGTTCAACACGTGAGCCATACAAGGCACGTGTGTGACATTGCCCCGGCGAAGGGCCGCACCCAGGTTTGCAGCATTGTCGCACACGGCCTTCCCTGGTTTCAGGTCCAGTGGAGACAACCATTCATGAAATTGGTTCTCCAGAGCTGACCACAACTCCTCAGCTGTGTGACTCACATTTCCCAGACATTTCAATGTAAAAACCGCCTGATGACGTTGAGCCCTACTGCCAGCATAGTAAGGAGGTGTGCAGGATCCCTTCTGCGCAGTTAGAAAGCTTGTGGCATGACCAGACAGGCTTTGGGTGCAGGTGGAAGACCGAGAGGAGGTTGAGGAGGCAGAAGCAGTGGAGGAAAAATGACATAAAGAGGATTGACGCACAACTCGTGGGGACGGCAAGACTTGGACAGCAGCCCCTTGTCCTGCTGTCACCATAGTTACCCAGTGCCCAGTCAGCGACATGTAACGCCCCTGTCCATGCCTACTCGTCCAAGTGTCTGTGGTGAAATGCACCCTGTCACACACAGAGTTTCTCAAAGAAGCGGTGATGTTGTGTGCGACATGCTGGTGGAGCGCAGGCACACCTTTCTTTGAGAAGTAGTGCCGACTGGGCATCTGGTACTGGGGCACTGCGACGGACATAAGGTCTCGAAAATCCTCTGTGTCCACCAGGCGGAAAGGCAGCATTTCTGTAGCCAAGAGCTTGCAGATGGTGAAATTCAACCTCTTAGCTTTCTCATGGCTAGGAGGAAATGGTCTTTTACTTGTCCACATCTGAGGGACCGAGGGCTGGCTATTGTGCTTAGACGGGGTTGATAAGGGTGTCCCCGGCAAACTGCCGGTCTGTGAGGAAGATGCAGGCGGACATGTTAGGTTGCCTTGATCCAAAGGTGGTGCTATCGATGTCGGACAGCGCTCAAGACCAGCTGGTGTTACCACCTCCAAAGAAAATGATGACCTGCCAATCACGCTGGCTGTTGCGGGTAAAGAGGTGGCAGGTCTGCGCCCCAAAACAGGTGTGACTGCTGTCCCCCCAGTCACAGAGGATGAAGAGGCCGCGGATGCACAAGATATGGCAGACGGTGGTTGGCCCGGCCGGCTAGACCGCATTGTAGCACACTGAGCTTCCCACTGCAACTTATGCTTCATGTCCATGTGCCGGTTCATGCATGAAGTACTCAAACTATGTATTTTTTGGCCTCTACTTAGCTTTTGCTGACAAATGTTACAGATAACACGAGTTGGGTCATCTTTATCGATCTGAAAAAATGCCCAGGCTATGCAAGGCTTAGCACCCATGCGACCTGAAGAGCCACCACGACTTGTGGTGAGAGGCAGAGTTGTGTTTGAGGATGCAGTTGTTGACGTGCTTCCAGTACTACGTCTCTGTCCAGGAAGGCGCAACCTGACCTCGTCGTCACTAGCATCTTCCTCCACCTCCTCTGCTGACCTCATCTCTTGGCTGACTGTGGGTTGACAGTAAGTGGGATCTCCGACCTCATCATCATCACCCTGTGCGTTATCACACCCGTCGTCCTCAGAGCCAACCTGTTCCTGCCCTGACAAAAAACTAAAGTTGTCGCTCCAATCAGGTATTTGAGTCTTATCATCGTCTTCCTCGTTGTCTCCACCAACAGGAGTTACAGTTTGGGAATGAGGGTCTACATTATGGTCAGAACCTTCTGCGTCTGGTCCTGGATCCGACTCATAAAGATTCTGGGCATCAGTGCAGATCATTTCCTCGTCTGGATTCACAGAAGCGCTGGAGTCGACCTCTGATTCCCAGGCTATAGTATGAGTAAACAGCTCTGCAGACTCAACCATCTGTTCTACCTCATACTCAGACGGGCAGCTGGAGATTTGGGAGCTGTGAGGAAGCAAGTGCGATTTGGGTGACACCTTTGAGGACTGGAGTATTTGTGATGTTGAAGTTGATGTGGAGGAGAGCCCACTTAAAGGAGCACTTGATATCCGTTGAAGCACCTGCTGTTTTTGTGCCTCATCTGGAATTTGTAGCGATTGGCGTGGCCGTAAGAAAGGGATCTTATCACATTGTCCGCTAAAAGAAGTAGACATTTTAGTTTGGCTGGAAGATGGTCTTTCTTCTGCACCTACCCCACGGACACAACCTTTTTTCCCCTTCCCAACACGCCTATTCCCCTTTCCACCAGCAGCAGGCCTTTTTCCACTCATTTTGGTGGTTAACTAATTCACAACTCTGGAGTTGTTTGCACAAAAAAACAATGGATGGTAACCGAGCAGAGCTGAGTGGCCAAACTGTGGTATTAGGCCAAAACTATTGGCTGGGTTAGATGCAGAAAAAAATTATTTTTAATTTGCAACCTGATGGAGGTCAGTATAGATGGACTAATAGACCAAGTCCCACACACCGCTAGAAGCCCAAATATTTTTTCAGAGCTAGATGCAGAAAAAAATTATATTCAATTTGCAACCTGCTGGACGTCAGTATAGAAGGACTAATAGAACAAGTCCCACACACTGCTAGAAGCCCAAATATTTTTTCAGAGCTAAATGAAGAAAAAAATTATTTTTAATTTGCAACCTGATGGAGGTCAGTATAGATGGACTAATAGACCAAGTCCCACACACTGCTAGAAGCCCAAATATTTTTTCAGAGCTAGATGCAGAAAAAAATTATTTTTAATTTGCAACCTGATGGAGGTCAGTATAGATGGACTAATAGACCAAGTCCCACACACCGCTAGAAGCCCAAATATTTTTTCAGAGCTAGATGCAGAAAAATTTTTTATTCAATTTGCAACCTGATGGAGGTCAGTATAGATGGACTAATAGAACAAGTCCCACACACTGCTAGAAGCCCAAATATTTTTTCAGAGATAAATGAAGAAAAAAATTATTTTTAATTTGCAACCTGATGGAGGTCAGTATAGATGGACTAATAGACCAAGTCCCACACACTGCTAGAAGCCCAAATATTTTTTCAGAGCTAGATGCAGAAAAAAATTATTTTTAATTTGCAACCTGATGGAGGTCAGTATAGATGGACTAATAGACCAAGTCCCACACACCGCTAGAAGCCCAAATATTTTTTCAGAGCTAGATGCAGAAAAAAATTATATTCAATTTGCAACCTGCTGGAGGTCAGTATAGAAGGACTAATAGAACAAGTCCCACACACTGCTAGAAGCCCAAATATTTTTTCAGAGCTAAATGAAGAAAAAAATTATTTTTAATTTGCAACCTGATGGAGGTCAGTATAGATGGACTAATAGACCAAGTCCCACACACTGCTAGAAGCCCAAATATTTTTTCAGAGCTAGATGCAGAAAAAAATTATATTCAGTTTGCAACCTGATGGAGGTCAGTATAGATGGACTAATAGAATGATGCTATGCCCAAAAGATTTTACTTCACTAGGTGCAGTAAAAAAATTGGTATTCTATACACAGGTGGTATATCTTGCAACACAGATAGGCTACTCCACTGACTAACACACTCTGCAATAGGCCAAAAAGGATTAGCTTTGCTAGATTCAGCCAAATGCTGTGAAAAAAACTTGCACAGCACTGGCACAGACCTGCCTGGCAAAAACTGATAGGAACTGATGTAACCTAGTCCTGAAAAGGACTCCAATTACAATTAGTCTTTACTCCCACAATCTATCTAAGAGCACAGACCTGCCTGATAAAAGTCGTAGGAAATGCTGTAACCTAGTCCTTAAAAGGACTGCAATCACAACTATTCCCTACTCCCAAGCTATCTGTATATTTGTGCGAAAATTGGCTTGAAATTAACAAGGTATAGCGCACACAGCAACAGCGGTGCCGTCTAACACGCAGCTGCAGCAGTGAGAAAATGGTGGCGACGGGGATAATGGCTTGGTCTTATAGGGCAAGGACATGTGACATACACTGCCAATCACACATGCCCTTGCTTGTGTGAAAAAAAGCACTTCGCTCCGTGTGTGCGCTGCTGATAGGCTGACAGATTGCACCTCCCCACTGCAAATGCGGGAAAGAGAAAAAAAAATGGAGATCTTCATTGTTCCTGCAGAGATCCATCCCCTGCCCCTCCCCCCGCCCCGCTGTACACTCAAACTGCGTATTAACATTAATTTTCATCATTACTGAGAAAAAATCCAGTTATGATTTTGGTGCACGAACAGTTATCGAACATAACCTCGAACAGCCGAATTTTTCTCAAATTGTTCGTGTTCGCCGACCGGCTCGAACACCGCCCTAAACAGCTCGAATTTGAGATTGGCGAACAGTTCGAGTAGAACAACGCTCATCTCTACTCCTTACTATGCTGGCAGTAGGGCTCAACGTCATCAGGCGGTTTTTACATTGAAATGTCTGGGAAACGTGAGTCACACAGCTGAGGAGTTGTGGTCAGCTCTGGAGAACCAATTTCATGAATGGTTGTCTCCACTGGACCTGAAACCAGGGAAGGCCGTGTGCGACAATGCTGCAAACCTGGGTGCGGCCCTTCGCCGGGGCAATGTCACACACGTGCCTTGTATGGCTCACGTGTTGAACCTGGTTGTCCAGCAATTTTTAGCCCACTATCCCAGACTAGATGGCCTTCTGCAGAGGGCACGGTCGCTGTGTGCTCACTTCCGCCGTTCGCATCCCGCAGCTCAGCGACTTACATCTCTACAGAAGTCGTTGGGCCTGCCACTTCACCGGCTAAAATGCGATGTGCCTACCCGGTGGAATTCAACTCTGCACATGTTGCAGCGACTGTGGCAGCACCGACAAGCCCTGGTGCAATACGTTCTGACGTATAGCCTGGGCCAACGAGATTCAGAGGTGGGGCAAATCACGCTGGAGGAGTGGTCTCAGATCAGGGACCTATGCACCCTTCTGCACAGTTTTGAAATGGCGACGAAGATGTTTAGTGCTGACGATGCCATTATCAGCATGACTATTCCGGTGATTTACATGCTGGAGCACATGTTAAACAGAATTCGGAGTCAGGTGGTGGCACAAGAGGAGGTGGAGGAAGTAGAGGAGGAGGAGTTGTATGCGGAAGGGCTAACATCTGCAAGGTCCAGACGGTCGACAGCACCAAGGCGGCAGGCATGTGAGGGTGGGGGAGATGGTTTTACCAGGGCGCATGGTAGCAGCCAAACTAGTGAGGAAGGTGCAGGAGCCCAGGAAGAAGTGGAGGACGAACTGATGGAAGACTCATCAGATGAGGGAGACCTTGATCACATTTCTGTTGTGCGAGGTTGGGGGGAGAGGACAGAGGAAAGAAGCATGATTGTTACCTCGCCACCAACACAACAGGGACTTGGTGCTCCTGGATGCGCAACACACATGAGTGCCTTCTTGCTGCACTACCTGCAACATGACCCTCGAATTGTGAGAATTAGAAATAATCCTGACTACTGGGTTGCCACACTGTTAGATCCCCGGTACAAAAGTAAATTTGCAGAAATTATTCCTGCCATAGAAAGGGATGCACGCATGCAGGAGTATCAGCAGAGACTGTTGCAGAATCTTACATGTGCTTTTCCACAAAATACCAGTGGTGCACGTAGTGAATCTCACAGTTCCAACTTGCCAACCGTGGGACCGTCAAGTGTTCAGCACTCAAACCGTAACAGAACCACAGTATCTGCTGGTAACATCAATTTTGCGGAATCATTTCACCACTTTTTTAGCCCATCCTTTGCAAGGCCACAGGAGACAAGAAGTCTGACACATAGTCAACGCCTAGAGACGATGGTACAGGAGTATCTCCAAGTAAACATTGAAGCCACGACTGTGTCACTGGACCCTTGCTCTTTTTGGGCTTCCAATCTGGATAAATGGCCGGAGCTAGCCACTTACGCCTTGGAGATCTTGTCATGCCCCGCAGCCAGCGTTCTGTCTGAACGTGTGTTCAGCGCTGCTGGTGGTGTGCTGACAGATAAGCGCACGCGGCTCTCCACTGATAATGTAGACAGACTCACGTTCATAAAGATGAACAAATCATGGATCCGAAACGACTTTTCTACCCCTGTGTCATCCTGGGGAGAGTAAAAGCTTGATGATTGGTTAAAATCACCCTACCAAACGTTTTAAGCTTTCAAATTACTAATCATGTTTATCTGTATCTTGACTGGAAAATAATTTGGGCTTTGTAGCAGTGTGCAGCACTGATCCTATTAGGCCATCTATAATAAGCTCCACCAGATTTAAAATTAAAAATAATTTTTAGCTGCATCTAGCCCGGAAAATAATTTTGGGGCTCCGAGATGCGCAAGACACATAAGTGCCTTCTTGCTGCACTACCTGCAGCATGACCCTCATATTGTCAGAATTCGAAGTAATCATAACTACTGGGTTGCCACACTCTTAGATCCCCCAAACTTTTCGATCAACCTTTTCATTTTAATAAAGACCAAAAAAATGGTCATTTTTGAAATTATAAGCATTAGCAGGTTGTTAGAAACTGAAATCAAACAGTTTTCAACTCAAAACTTTATTCTAGGTGATGTTACATTTTCACATAGGACCCCTTGTTCGAAAGGAGCTTCTGAACTCTCTCGTCCATTGAATTTGTCAGGTTTTGGATGGTTTCTGCTTCAATTGTTTTGCATGAGGACAGAATACCCTCCCAGAGCTGTTGCTTAGATGTGAACTGCCTCCCGCCATCATAGACACTCCTTTTAATGATGCTCCAAAGGTTCTGAATGGGGTAGAGGTCAGGGGAGCATGGGGGTCACACCATAAGTTTGTCCCCTTTTATGCCCATATCAGCCAGAGATGCAGATGTTTTATGTGCAGCATGAGATGGTGCATTATCATGCAGAAAAATGATCTTGCTGTGAAATACACGGTTCTTCTTCTTGAACCATGGCAGGAAGTGCTGTTTGAGAAAATCCACATACATTATGGAGTTCATCTTTAGCGCCTTCAGGGATCCTAAAGGGGCCGACAATCTCTCTCCCCATGATTCCAGCCCAAAACATTACTCCACCTCCTCCTTGTTGGCGCTGTAGCCGTGTTTGCGTGGGGTGTCCATCAACCAGCCATCCTCCACTCCATCCATCTGGACCATCGAGCGCTGCACGGCACTCATCCGTGAACAAAACAGTTTTGAAATCAGTCTTCATGTAATGTTTGGCCCACTGGAGCCGTTTCTGCTTGTGTGAAGTGGATAGAGGAGGTCGACAGGATGGCGTATGCACAGCTGAAAACCTCTGAAGGACCCTGCATCTTGTTGTTCGGGGGACGTTGGAGGCACAAGCAGCTTCAAAAACTTGTCTGCTGCTATGACAAGGCTTTTTTGCCGCTGCTCTTTCAACCTGACGTAATTGCCTGTAGGAAAGAGTCCTCAATTTGCCCTTATCAGCACGCACACGTGTGTACTGTGAATCAGCTACATACTTCTTGATTGCCAAGACACTTCATCCTGATCATCGCACAATATTGATTGTAGTCATGCCTTGACCTAAACACTCCACAATTTGTTGCTTCTCAGCAGCCGACACATCCTTTTTCTTTCCCATTTTGGCAGAAAATGTAGGCTGCTTAATAATGTGGGAGAGCCTTCTTAAGTAGTCTTGCCTTTCATTGGACACACCTGCCAAACTAATTAGCACAGGTGTCTGCAATTGCTTACAGTGATATAAAGAGCCCTGACACACATCACCATCAATGAGTTTAACTGACAAACAAACAAATTCTTCCCTTATCACTCCTAAAGACTTTTTGCATAATAATTTGGAACGCGGTGTACATGTGCTTTTCCACAAAACACCAGCGGTTCACGTAGTGAATCTTACAGTTCTAACTTGCCAACCGTGGTCTGTATGGAATTGTTCAATAAAGGGCCCAAAATTAAGATAACATAGATGGGAGAGGTCTCTATGAATAGGAATTCCTAAGTATTTGATACCCTGTGAGGGCCAGGCAAAGGGAAAGTTGGACTGGATGGAATCCTATATGGATTTGGGGAGGGAGACATCGAGGGCCTCAGACTTCGCTGCATTGATTTTAAAATTTTACCATGTAACAAAGTGATCTATTTCAGCCATAACAGCATGGATGGATATATGTGATTGAGTGATATATACTAGGACATCATCAGCAAATAGAGAGCACTTGTACTCGGTGCCTCCCACCTCAATCCACCTAATATTGGGGTTATGGCGAATTGATGAGAGCAGGTGCTCCGTCACTAGGATGTATAAGAGAGGGGACAGAGGACATCCCTGCCTTGTCCCATTGGTGATTGTGAAAGGTGATGAAAATGTTCTGACGCACCCCCTGGGCCTTGGGACACCCGGAGCCGGACCCTTTTTGGTGGATGCTGGTGGTTGTAGTCTTCGTGGCGGCGACCCGGTTCCGTGGCTCAGGGCAGTCAAACCAGTGGCGGAACTATTTATGTGGTTTTGATGTTTAAATGGCCGACTACGCCACCCGTGGATTGCGGTCAGAGTGAACCGCCGCTACAGGGCAGACCGCTGAGGCTGGTGTTGTGGGTGCAGCAGAGCGTAGCATAACTCCCCACGGGAGGAGTATAGCCTCAGGGCAGTGTATGCGGAGGATGGGGATGATGGTGCAGGGCAGCAGCAGTAACGACACGGAGTCAGTGATGCAGTCCAGGGCCTTTACTCACAGTTCTTATTATCCAGACCACGTCTGCAGGTAACGGCTGCCCACGTCGTACTGTGCTCACCAGGTGAGGGGCTCAGACAACTCCCAGATAACTTTGGAGCACTTCACAGGACCCCCTTTGTGTGTCCTTTGTCTGGCCTTTCTTACCAACACTTCTGTCCGGCTGCCTCGGGCCTCCTCTTGGTAAACTTGGCGCCAGTTTCCCTGACCCTATGTGGTGCCTTCCTAGCGGGTGTAGCGAGGGGCTGCGCCACATAAAATGTCAGAGCCTCCGGTTTCTAGCTGAGGGTCGTTTCCTGCCTCCACTAGTTCGGGGACCGGTCTCCCCCTTTGGCCTGACCCCTCCACGCAGGTGGATTCGGGCGTGCGGTGGCGACTCGCCCGTCCGCACCCCTGGGATCCCTTCATTCCTCGTTCCTGGAGCCTTCTCCGCTCCTCTTCCTTCCTTCTCCCTCTTCCAGGCCTGGGCCTCTGTTACTAGGCCCGCCTCCGGAGCAGAGCTCATGCAGAGCCCCTGCTCCCTGCCACTTCTGCTCAGACTTCTCTGCACTGAACTAAGATGGTGCCCACCTTTTATACTCCCTTCTCAATGCACCCAGGAACTGCTTCCTCCCTGCTCCTGCACTACAGGGTTCCCCTTCCTCAGTGTTCCCTCCCCCCACTCCAGCCAGGGACAGGGACTGTCGTGCCCATCTCAGGGGCATATTGGTCGCCCTGCCCCACGGCAATGTGGTGTAATACATGCAGGTGTCGGGTCCTGATCCACACTCCATCCTTACCTGAGAGTGAGATATCACACCTCTGGGTGAGGTGCAATACGTCTGTAGCAACCGAGCCCTCAGGGTGCTACAGTTCCATTTATCTTCAGCCTAGGTGACGTATTGCGATACAGGGCCGTGATTTTGGCTATAAAAGGGTCCCCTAGACCCCTACCCCAAGCTTTTTAAGAGAATCATATATGGCGTGCCAGGAGACTCTATGGAATGCTTTCTCAGCATCCAACGAGAGTATCTAATTACAAATTTTTAACTGCATCTAGCCCAGGAAATACTTTGTGCCTAGTAGCAGTGTCTGCTAGTCAGCGGATTATCCCGGCTGTTAAGCAAGCTACACCACCTGTAGTTTAGACACTTAATTTTTTCAAAGGAAATGCTTCGGGACCATGGGATACTCAGTGAAGAGCATCAGGAGGCACCCCAAGGCATAGGGGCTGGGACTGGCAGTAGGATGCCTTGCGGTGGACAGCCGAGCTCGATCCTTATAAAAGCTTTTTAACTGCAGCAGCTTTAGTGGACGCTACTGGAGCTGGAATTACGCGGCTGCTGGCATGAGACTTGCCCTCCAATAGATCCTTGTAAATGGATTTAAAGTGTATTCATTCAAATTAGAGAGACAATTTAAATTAAAAAGCTTAGAGCTGCCTCCACCACAGGGGGGCTCGCTCGAGCCACCAGCGGACAGGCACCAGTATTGGGAGAGGGGGGCTGGCCATCAGGGTTCACCGCGGCTCTGGCACAAACCCGGCGACACGGAGGTGGCACGGGCAGGAGCGGACTGGCCGTGTCGGCTTCTCACTTTTTGGATTTTAGAAGGGCATGACATGCCTATATCTGTGTCTCCCCCTCCTTTTACTCCTCCACCTCTTTTATTTTCGCATGACTATATGTACTTGTCACTTTTCCATGTGTTAGTTGTGTCTTCTGAGCAGTTTGTCAGCTTTTGGACACCTTTGAAGGTGTTTTCTATGTGTTTCTATGTGTTTTTGTTTGCCTGCCATTGGTTTTAACGGTGTTCGAAGGTGTTCGACGAACAGTTCGACGAACAGTTCGGCGAACACACGGGTGTTCGACGAACCGAACCGAACTCGAACACTACGGGGGTGGCTCAACACTAATAGTAACTGACCCAACCTGGCAGGAGGACTTGCAGAGCGAGGACAGCAGCACACAGGGGGAGGGAGGCCGAGCACCCCAACAAGCAGAAAGAAGCAGTGTGGTGGCCGCAGACAGAAGGCAGGCAACTGTTCCCCGTAACACCAACACGAAGGAAGTTGCCAGTACAACTGTTAGGTCTTCCTGAGTCTGGTTGTTTTTTTAAAGACTCTGCCGATAACCCCAAAAAGGCCATTTGCAACACCTGCCAGGCCAGCATCAGCAGGGGTGGCAAAACGACCAGCCTGACCACGACCAGCATGATCAGGCACATGGCAGCATAGCACCCGACTTTGTGGGCCGAACCCCAGGGTCCAGGAACAGTGTCTGCGGGTGGCACCATTTCTTCTTCCGCTGTTGTGCATGCACGCCAATCCCCTGTCCATGGTGCATGCGAAGATGCCTCCTGCCCTGCACCTGTCGTTGCACACTCTCAAGTAGCAGCATCAGGAAGCACATCCATGTCCTTTTCCCAGCACAGCGTTCAGTTGTCCATACCCCAGTCCTTGGAACGCAAGCGCAGATAAGCAGCCAATGCCCCACAGGCCACACTACTAAATTATCACATTTCACGACTGCTTGAGCTCGAAATGTTGCCTTTTAGGTTCATGGAGACGGAAGCATTCTGCAACCTGAAGGCGGCGGCCGTCCCTCGGTACTCGGTCCCCTGCCGCCACTATTTCTCCCGGTGTGCCGTCCCCGCATTACACAAGCACGTGTCCCAAAACATTAGCCGTGCTCTCAACAACGCAGTTACCGGTAAAGTCCACCTAACCACGGACATGTGGACAAGTGCATGTGGGCAGGGGCGGTATGTCTCGCTGACGGCACACTGGGTTAACATAGTGGAAGCCAGGACCCAGTCGGACCTTGGGACGGAACACGTCCTCTCAACGCCAAGGATTGCAGTCCTCGGTCAATCAGAGTTGCCCCCACGGTCTACAGCTCCTGCACCTCATCCTACTCAGCCTCCTCCTCCTCTTCAGCCTCCATCTCCGAAATGACCACATCAGTCACATGCTGGAAGCACTGCAGCACTGCCTCGGCCAAGCGGCAACAGGCTGTGCTGAAGATAATATGCTTAGGTGAAAAACCGCACAATGCTGAAGAGTTGTGGACAGCTCTGAAAGAGCAGGCAGATCTGTGGCTCACACTGCTGAACCTACAGCCAGGCATGGTCGTGTGTGACAATGGCCGGAACCTGGTGGCGGCTGTGAGGCGAGGCGAGCTCACACACGTACCATGCCTGGCCCATGTACTTAGCCTCGTGGTTCAGCGGTTTCTCAAATCCAACCCGGAGCTGCCGGATCTGCTTGTTAAAGTACGCCTCCTGTGTGCCCATTTTAGAAAGTCAGCTACAGCTTCCGCCGCCCTTGCAGTGTTTCAGCAGCGTTTGCAGCTTCCGACTCACAGACTGGTGTGTGATGTCCCCACGCGTTGGAACACTACACTGCAGATGTTGGGAAGGATTTGTGAGCAGAAGAGGTCAGTTGTTGAGTACCAGCATCTACAAGGCCGTCAGTATTCAGTTCAGACTCCACACATAAGACCTCAGGAGTGGACATGGATGTCAGACATATGTACCATCCTCCAAAACTTTGAGGACTCCACCAAGATGGTGAGCGGCGATGACGCCATAATTAGCGTCACCATCCCGCTTCTCTGTCTTCTAAAACGCTCTCTGCTTTCAATCAAAGAGGATGCATTGCAGGTGGAGCATGAGGAGATGGAGCAAGGAACCATACAGGGTGATTACACACAGCCAAGCCTCATCTCATCCCAACATGGATTAAGTGACAATGAGGAAGAGGAGGAGGAGGAGTAGGAAGGACAGGAACTAGTTTCATGCACTATAGATGGTACTACCTGCACAGCTGTCATACTGTCTGTTCAGCGTGGATGGCCAGAGGACAGAGAGGAGGAGGAGAGCATGGTCAGTCATCCTCTTGGTGAGGACACGGAAGTCTTGCCTGTTAGTAGTCTGACACGCATAGCTGAGTTTATGTTACGCTCGCTTTTCTCATAACCCTCGCGTTCTCAAAATTTTGGGAAACAGTCATTACTCGTTGGTGACACTTCTAGACCCACGCTACAAGGAGAAATTTATATCTCTTATTCCTGAGGTGGACAGGTCTACAAAAATGGGGCTGTACCAGAAGGCCCTTGTTGCGGAACTATTAAAAAAATTCCCATCTGAAAAGACTGGCGGCAGAGGGCACACTTCGTTGGACAACCAAGGAGTACAGGCGAGAGAGACAACTTCAATCCAGCAGAGGCAGGGGAACACTGTCAAAGTTCTGGGAGAGTTTTCTCAGACCCTCCTATCGGACAGGCCCTGAGGCGTGGGGTACTCTCACAAGGAGTGCAAAGTTTGGGAAGATGCTGAGGGAGTACCTTGCCAACCGTACCAACGTCCTCCGTGATTCCGCTGTGCCTTATAATTATTGGGTATCCAAGCTGGATACGTGGAATGAACTGGATCTCTATGCCTTGGAGGTCCTGGCGTGCCCTGCCGCCACCGTTTTATCAGAGCGAGTTTTTATTGCCGCTGGTGGAATTATAACTGATAAGCGCATCTGCCTGTCAACTGAAAATGCTGACAGGCTGACTCTTATAGAAATGAACAAGGGCTGGATTGGGCCAGACTTCTCAACACCACCGAATGATAGCAGCGTAACATAAACTCCAATCCAGAGTCTTTTCTTGGGAGGTGTATTCCCATGCACCTCTTCACACCCACACATGGGTATACGCTTCCTGATTTTGGCAATTTGCTCTTGTCCTCCTCCTTCTCCTCATCCTCCACCACCATATCACCAGGGTGACCGTGGTCCGTGATGCAACACCCACATAATTTTTTTAAAGGGTGTTTATGATGCCCGTAAAAAAAAAAAAAAAATTATACAATATGTTCATGTATACCCCCCAGGGGTAAATGTTTGTCAGCCCATGCACTTAGTGAATGGGCATTACAAGCATAGGATGCCCGCTCCTTTCTAATGGGAATATTTTTTTATGAGGCCCTCCTCCACGTCTCTTCCAAAGGGCATTGAAGTGCCTCCAAATTTTTGGCAGCCCTTGCATTCACCGCATAGGCCAACACTATGGCAGACACTAATGGGAATTTGTTGTTACTGTGGCCCTGCTCTGTGTGTCTTAAAATTCTTAGAGGGGTTTTTCCTAAAATTGGTCAACCCTTGGACTCACTGCATACCCTATAACTGTATAGCAGACTCTCTCCTTTCTAATGGGAACATGTCGTACCTTGTTACTGTGGCCCTGCTCTGTGTGTCTTTAAATTCTTAGTGGGGTTTTTCCTAAAATTGTCAGCCGTTGGACTCACTGCATACCCTATAACTGTATAGCAGACCCTCTCCTTTATAATGGGAACATGTCGTACCTTGTTACTGTGGCCCTGCTCAATGTGTCTTTAAATTCTTAGTGGTGTTTTTACTAAAACTGGTCAGCCGTTGGACTCATTGCATACCCTATAACTGTATAGCAGACCCTCTCCTTTCTAATGGGAACATGTCGTACTTGTTACTGTGGCCCTGCTCCATGTGTCTTTAAATTCTTAGTGGGGTTTTTCCTAAAATTGTCAGCCGTTGGACTCACTGCATACCCTATAACTGTATAGCAGACCCTCTCCTTTCTAATGGGAACATATCATAACTTGTTACTGTGGCCCTGCTCTATGTGTCTTTAAATTCTTAGTGGGGTTTTTCCCAAATTTTGGCAGCCCTTGCAGTCACAGCATGGGCATTACCACTATAGGAGACCCGCTCCTTTATAATGGGAACATTTGTTTTACCGAGACCCTCCTCTATGTCTCTTCAAAGGGGTATTGGGTTGCGTCCAAATTTTTGGCAGCCCTGGCCGTCACTGGATATGCAATAACAGTATAGGAGACCCACTTGTTAATAATGGGAACAACAAAGCATAGCCGGCTTATGGCTCTCTAACAATAGCTAGGGCCGACTGCTGGCCTTTTAAGAATAGTAAGGGCTGTCTGATGTCCCTATAAAAATAGGCTTTATGACTTTCAGAGTCCCTCCATCATAAATAAAACAGGATGTGTCTGATGATGTGTCACACACCACATTGCCAGATAAGGTTGTAAAATGTTAAAATGACATTTCCCGGTGAATGCATTGGTCTTAAAAAAACAAAACATAAAAAAAAAAAAACAATAGGATCTTTCTTTAGTATAAAAAACAGTGTCACCAATTTAACAACAATGTAATCACATTGTTCAGCTCATGCACCTCCTCCTCCATCTCCAAATTGACCACATCAGTCACAAGCTGACAGCACTGCCTTGGCCAAGCGGCAACAGGCTGTGCTGAAGATAACATGCTTAATTGACAAACCACCCAGCGATGCAGAGTTGTTAAAATCTGTAACACAGCAGCCTGATCTGTGGCTCTCACCGCTGAACATACAGCCAGGCATGGTTGTGTGTGACAATGGGCGGAACCTGGTGACGGAGAAATGACAGCGGGGGTAGATACATTTTCGCACTATGCCAGTCCTTTCACCTAGCTAAAGAATATGGCTGTGGTGAAATACAACTCCCATTGAGAAGCTGTTTCAGATTGAAAAACATTGTGCCCACTAGAGGATTTGATTCTGAGGGCTAACCTTTCTCCCCCGCTCAAGAGCCCCATAGCAGCTGCAAAGTTAGCGCTATCATGAACTCTCCTGAGGTAGAAGCCAAGGCACACCAGAGGATTCTCTGGTGGGACCGTCCAACTCTGCCAAGAAGCAGTTCTGGCTAAGAAAAGTGTGTGGAAAGGTTACCAGACACTCTATGGCTGTTTTTTTACTGAGGAGGAAACACATGCAAACACGGGGAGAACATACAAAGTCCTTGCAGATGTTGTCCTTGCTGGGATTTGAACCCAGGATCCCAGCACTGCAAGTCTTCAGTGCTAACCACTGATCCAATGTGCTGCCGTTCACCCTCTAATATCTAACAGGCTGGAGAAACTTGCACCTATTGCCACTCTATCTTCAGCTCCTTTGTGAGAAAATGTATTTGGGCAGCCACTCAGTCTACCAAATAAAATTCCTGAGAAGGAAATTGGGGATGGCTTCGCTACTGGTACTGGGGGCAGTGCTAATACCATGGCGTCGTACCATAGTTTGCTGGAAATATTCCAGGCTGGTAGAAAGCAAGCAAATTCCCACAGAAAAGTACCAGCAGTAATGTTCAAGGACCCGCGCTTGTAGAAGGCGGAGAAAACACTGGGAGAAATAGTGAGGGCTGGGGACCGAGTATGGACACGAGGCATGTGACTGTGAAAAGCTTCCGCCTCCATGAGCCTAAAAGGCCACATTTCAAGTGAAAGCAGCTTTACAGGACTTCCTGTGAGAAATGACACGCAGGGTAGATAGGGTTTCCCTCTATGCCAGTCCTTTCACCGAGATAAATACAACTGTCAGCAAAAAAAGTTGTGGACTGGCTCCGTACCGTCCCTGGCCACATTCACCTGTCCACGTGTTTGTGGTTAGGCAGTCCTTCCCAGTAAGTGCACTGGGGAGGGCATGGGTAATGTTGTGGGACCCATGCTTGTGGAAAGCGGTGGCGATACCGGGAAATATAGTGGCGGCTGGGGACCGAGTATGGACACCCGGCCGCCGCCGGCATGAGGTCGTGAAAAGCTTCCACCTCCACGAGCTTAAAGGCCATATTTCAAGTGCAAAAAGCTGCCCAGAAATCTTGCAGTTTAGTGCTGCAGCCTGTGTTGGCTGGCTGCATACTTGCGCTTGCATTCCAAGTAACAGAAAACTAAGCAGATGGTGGCCTCTATCATCATCATGGCCTCACCTCGGCACTATGAACTCTCCTGAAGGAGAAACCAGGGCCTGCCGGAGGAGTCTCTGGTTCTCTGATGGGCCCGTCCAACCCTGCCGAAAAGCAGCCCTGGCTAAGAAAAGTGTGGGGAAAGGTTCCCGGACACTCTATGGCTGCTTTTTTAATGTGGATCGGCCATGCTTATGCATGTTATTTCTCAAACCGCATTACAGATCAGGCCATTGTCCAACTCTGTATTCAAGAAATTAAATGCGCAAAGAAAGATGTGTGTGTGTCAAAGCACCACCAACAAGGGCGAGTTGATGTTGGATGGGCTGCCATTGCTTCTTCAACAAGCTGCATTACAGGACTACCTGTAAGAAATTACATGCAGGGTAGATAAGGTTTCCCTCTATGCCAGTCCTTTCACTGAGCTAAATACAACTGTCAGCAAAAAAAGTTGTGGACTGGCTCCGTACCATCCCTGGCCACATTCACCTGTCCACGTGTTTGTGGTTAGGTGATCCTTCCCAGTAAGTGCACTGGGGAGGCACAGGTAATGTTGTGGGACCCGTGCTTGTGGAAGGCAGAGGCGATACCGGGAAATATAGTGGCGGCTGGGGAACAAGTATGGACACCCAGCTGCCGCCGGCATGAGGTTATGAAAAGCTTCCGCCTCCACGAGCCTAAAAGGCCACATTTCAAGTGCAAGTAGCTGTCAAAAATTTGGCAGTATAGTATTGCAGCCTGAGGGTGGGTGGGTGGCTGGCTGCCTGCATACTTGCGCTTGCATTCCAAGCAATGGGGTAGGGACAACTGAACGCTGCAGTGGGACAAGGACGTGGACGGTGATTGCTGCAAGTCTGCAACGACAGGTTCATGGCGGGAGGCATCTTCGCATGCGCCAAGGATCACTTATGATGGGCACACTTTTAGGCAGTGACCTGGGAGTCAGAGATGCTTCCAGAGATCTTCCCCATGCTGTTCCCATGACTTTTCAGCACTGTATGCATGTGTCTGATGATGTGTCACACACCACATGGCCAGATAAGGTTGTAAAATATTAAAATGAAATTTCCTGGTGAATGCATTTGTCTTGGTTGAAAGCAATGCAAAAGTGCAAAAACGCATCAAAAACGCTACGTGTGAACATAGCCCAAGGTGTGGAGGAGTATTTTTGTTATTGGTTATTTATTTTGTTTTATATACATTGTACATGTCATAGAAAGAATGTTCCTTAACATATTTACCAGGAAAATCCATTTTGGTTCCGTTTTGCTATGTTTTATTGTGAGTCCATAAAAGTGGCATAATACCTCTGACAACGTTGTTGACAGAAGTGACATGGGAGTCAGAAATGCTTCCAGGGGTCTTCCCCATGCTCTCCCCATGTCATTTGAGCACTGTTCCCATCGATTTGGGCAATTTTTAGGCCCTCTGCAGACCGCCAGTGGGAGTCGCCTGAAAAATGCTCGAGTTTCCCATAGACTTACATTGGGCTCGTTGCTCGGGTTGAGCACCCGAGTATTCCAATTTGCTCGACCCGAGCAACGAGTACCCGAGCATTTTAGTGCTTGCTCATCACTAATTTTGACAATTGCTCCAAATAAATACAACACTTTTAGCTTTGATTTTCGGAGACATGTAGTTTATAGACTAAAAAAACAATGTACATTTTACTCAAAAATATACCTATAAGAAAAAAAATCTGAGAAATTTAAAATTTTGCAGTGGTCTCTTAATTTTTGAGGCACACATAAGAAAAGAGAAAAGATCGCACTCACCACGGGATGCCTTGTGAACGATCATTTATTTAAGATCTGGTGTGTAATCATAGGCGCAGGTACATGGGTGCGGGGGTGAAAAGGAAGGATGACGGCGGTGGCCATTTCGCGCGTGTGTAGCGCTTCCACGGGTCCAGTGTGGCAGGCAGGAGGATACCTTCTAGTTAAGTATCCTTTAGTCTATGATACCTCCGCCTGCACACCTGCATTAATTACCCTCAAACAATTTGTGAAAACACTTAAAGATACATAACAATTAAAAACAGTATAAAAGAATGCTATTACAAAAACACGGACATATCCAATCTATCATTTAAGTCTAATGGGCATTGAGCATTTGATTTCAGGATTAATTTGGCTTCTCTTTTTAATTAAAGGCTGTTGTGATTACATCCATTTAAAGGGGACTTTACTTTTACTAAGCCAGCAAAACGCAGCTTCTCTGGATCACTATTATATGCTTCTCTCATATGACTGATCAATCGCGGTGACCCCATTCCAGAGGATATAGAGCGGTAATGCTCATTTCATCTGACATGATGGGCCTAATTGTTTTGCCAATATAAAAATACCGGCATGGGCAAAATAACACACAAACCACATGTATGTCTTACTCGTAATGAAGTCACTTGCACTCCACCTAAGCCCACCCAGTTGGAAAAAAGTATCAATGAGATGTAAATGGCAATAAGAACATTGCCCACATTTATGATTACCTTTTGGAATGCTTCTTTCAAGCCAATTAGGGTTTGTCAAGCCAAATTTGTGTCCCTTCTGTACCCAAATAGCAGTTTGTGTTTTGCCCTTACTTGCAAATCGGCATCTGTTTCCAACATGTGCCAATTTCTTCTAATGGCTGCATGGATTACCTTGGGAATTGGACGTTTCGCCCCCAGCAGTTCGCCCCCAGCAGTTCGTCCCCAGCAATGTACACCCTATTCTGCTGTATACGGTGTCCACAAACTCTGCCTGCCTAACTCCTGCTATCACCAGTAATATATGCAGATGGATTAGTCCTTAGAAGGAATGTTAGTTTAGATGCGTATATATAGCTGTGGAATACCTAATACCTCACTAATAAACCGCAAATTCTTTCCCTCACGCAGCAGCACCTCTCCCTACTCTGTCTGTCGGAAGGGTAGACTGTGACGAGCATAGGGTCACTGGGTCTTATATACACCTGATGATGCTGTGCGGCCAGCCAATCACTGTAATGCCACAACCAACATGGCTACGGCATTACAGTGTGTGGCAGTCAATCCCTGCATGTTCATTGGCTCTGTAAAGAGCGCCAAACATGCAGGGAGGAGACCCGAGCTCCCGCCGAGCAACCCCGGAAATACTCGCAGAGAGCTGAGCATCTTGAGCAGTGAGATGCTCAGGCGAGTACCGAGCAGTGGCGAGCATGCTCGCTCATCACTAGTGCAGAATGTTGCCACCACTTTCATTCAAACAAAATATGGAGAGACAGTCCACATGCTCACTTCCTTCCTTTAAATAGGTTTTCTATGTTTGCATGCAAAATGGGTGAGATCCACAAATTTTCTTTCTATGATGCTCTATAGCACTTTATGGTATGATTTATGTCATTTAACAATCAGGACTGGATATATTTAACAGAGATCTAATCGTTAAGGTATTATAAATATCTGTAACAAGTTTAGTGTCCTGATGTTATAAGTGGTGTTTTTTTATATGGTTATCCATTATTATAGATTGAGGATATAAAAAGTTTTTATAGGTACCATTAAAGTTTATATTTTAAGAGAATCCTCATAGTTGTTATTTGTTATAGATACTGAGGCAATTCCCTGCCGTATGTTAAGCAGCACTTGCTGCTGTCCAGAGTATTACTCCACTTTTATGGACTGACATACAAAACCGAAGATTAAATGGATTTTACAGGAAAAAATGTTAGGAAACATTCTTTCCTGTATAATGACTAGTATATAAGGCAAAATTAAAAAGAGAAAAAAAAAACACCTCTTCCACCCCCTAATAGCCGGGCCATCTCTCACCATATTTCACTGTCCCCTATGACTACAGTACATGACATAGTAGAAGGGGAAATAAAATTACACCCACCGGTAGCTACCGGTAAATGTAATTTTTACATTTTACTATCTTATCTGGTAGTGTGTGTCATGTGGTGTGTGTGACATGGTCAGACACATCCTGTTTAATTTATACAGGAGGGACTCTAAAACTCACAAAGCCTATGCGGACAATGCAAGAACTGTCAAAAATTTGAAGGAAGTGGGACTCCAATACACCCTGTATTAGACAAAATGGAGGGCATCATACACATTCTGTTAAAATTGTTAGGTAGTGGCACTCCTAGACTCATAAAACCTATGCACTAAGTGCAAGGGCTGCCAAAAATTAGAAAGAGGAACCGTAATACACCTTGGAAAAGGCGAAGGGCTTCAGAAAACCTTTTTTCCACATTTTTAAGGAGTGGGACTTCTAGGCTGGTAAACCTATGCAATAAGTGCAAGAGCTGAAACACATTTACCCCTGGGGGGTATACATATATATGTGTAAGAGAATTGTAGAAGTAGGGCTCATACACATATTATAAAAACTATGAAGGAGGGCATCATAAACATCTTGGAAAAATTAAGAGCGAGGGTCGCATGATGACCCAATATAAATTATGAGCAAGAGCCGCCTGATGGCCCTCAAAAATTTGATGGCGAGGGTCACTTGTTTACCCTCTAAAATTTATGAGCAAGGGCCACATGATGAACCTCTAAAAATTATGAGTGAGGGACACCTGTTTACCCTCTAAAAATTATGAGCGAGGGCTGCATGATGACCCTCTAAAAATTTGTAGCGAGGGCCGCCTGCTTACCCTCTAAAAATTAAAATTGAGGGCCGCATGATGACCCTCTAAAAACTATGAGTGAAGGCTGCTTGATGACACTCTAAAAATTATGAGCAAGGGTCGCATGATGACCCTCTAACAATTATGAACTAGGGCCACTTGTTTACCCTCTAAGAATTATGAGTGAGGGCCGCCTGTTGACTGTCTAATGCCTTCCGCATTTTAAATTAGATATACAGGTGCATCTCACTAAATTAGAATATCATAAAAAAGCTAATTTATTTCAGTTCTTCAATACAAAAAGTGAAACTCATATTATATAGAGTCATTACAAACAGAGTGATCTATTTCAAGTGTTTATTTCTGTTAATGTTGATGATTATGGCTTACAGTTAATGAAAACACAAAAGTCATTATCTCAGTAAATTACAATAATTAACAAAGACACCTGCAAAGTCTTCCTAAGAATTTAAAAGGTCCCTTAGTCTGTTTCAGTAGACTCTATAATCATGTCGAAGACTGCTGACTTGACAGATGTCCAGAAGGCAGTCTTTGACACACTCCACAAGGTCCCATAGTTCCAATTTTCATTTGCAAATCAAGGTCCCAGAGTCTGGAGGAGTGAAGAGGCACACAATCCAAGCTGCTTGAGGTCTAGTGTGAAGTTTCCACAAACAGTGATAGTTTGGGGAGCCATGTCATCTGCTGGTGTAGGTTCACTGTGTTTTATCAATACCAAAGTCAGCGCAGCCGCCTACCAGGAAATTTTAGAGCACTTCATTCTTCCCTCTGCTGACAAGCTTTTTGGAGATGGAAATTTCACTCTCCAGCAGGACTTGGCACCTGTCCACACTGCCAAAAGTACCAATACCTGGTTTAAAAACAACAGTATCACTGTGCTTGATTGGCCAGCAAACTCGCCTGACCTTAACCCCATAGAGGATCTATGGGGTATTGTCAAGAGGAAGATGAGAGACACCAGACCCAACAATGCAGACTAGCTGAAGGCTGCTATCAAAGCAACCTAGGCTTCCATAAAACCTCAGCAGGGCCACAGAATAATCGCCTCCATGCCACGCCGCATTGATGTTGTAATTGATGCAAAAGGAGCCCCGACCAAGTATTGAGTGCATTTACTGAATATACATTTCAGTAGGCCAACATTTCAGATTTTAAAAACATTTCTCAAGATGGTGTTATAAAGTATTCTAATTTACTGAGATAATGACTTTTGTGTTTTTATTGGCTGTAAGCCATAATCATCAACATTAACAGAAATAAACACTTGAAATAGATCACTCTGTGTGTAATTACTCTATATAATATAGGAGTTTCACTTTTTATATTGAAGAACTAAAATAAATTAACTTTTTGATGATATTCTAATTTAGTCAGATGCACCTGTATAATATACAGTACAGACCAAAAGTTTGGACACACCTTCTCATTTAAAGATTTTTCTGTATTTTCTTGAAAATTGTACATTGTACAAGAGTGTGCAAAGCAGTCATCAAAGCAAAAGGTAGCTACTTTGAAGAACCTAGAATATAAGACATATTTTCAGTTATTTCACACTTTTTTGTTAAGTGTATAATTCCACATGTGTTAATTCATAGTTTTGATGCCTTCAGTGTGAATGTACAATTTTCATAGTCATGAAAATACAGAAAAATCTTTAAATGAGAAGGTGTGTCCAAAATTTTCGTCTGTACTGTATGTCTGCAAATTTTCTGGTATTAATAGGGAAAATGGCAGGCAATCTCCACATGTTTATTGGCTGTGTAACAGCCGCGAAACATGCGGGGCAGGGACTCGAGCACCCGCAATACTCAATCGAGTAATTAGCGTACCCGAGCACCCCAATGCTCGATCGAGTATCGAGGAGTGGCAAGCACACTTACTCTTCACTAGTAGTCATGTCTGTGACCTCTCATAGAAGTGAAAGGGGACAACTGCAAACATGCGCGATCAGTGTCCCTTCTCCATAAATTCTACATTTGGGTTTGAGTAGATGGAGCAGGTCGTAGAGGTAGGACATGAATCTGTTAGACATGTGTGATACATTTAGTAAATATGCCATAATTTTATAAGATGGTAAAAACCCTTTAATGGCCTATACCTAGTGTGGCTGTGTCTTGTACTGTAGCATAACCTTGTTTGCGTGGCATAGTTACAACTGTACCTAGTTTAATAATAAAGAGAAAAACAGAGCTGACTGATTTATTAATGGAGAAATGGAGATTACGGCCTTACAATGGTTATTTAAGAAATGGACTTTGCTTATTTTTCCCTATGGAGCTAAGATCTTACCGCCTGGAAGTTGCTTACTACCTGCCTGTTTTGTCCAGCGCTGATCCCTGTTTGCTCATTGCAGTCATAGACTGCTGCTGCTGGTGATTTTGCAACTTCCAGTGATGACACATTGACAGAGCAGCTTCTTCTCTTCTGTTCTGTCAACGGGGCGTTACTGCCTGTGTCATGCGGGATGCCATCTGTCAATCAACATGACATCAGTAGTGACCCCCCATTAACAGAGCAGCCCGGAAGAGGAAGAACTGCTCTGCTGAAGTGAGGTCAAGTGAAGTAGCAGAATTGCCGTCAGAAGTGGTCCGTGACCGATCGGAGCTGGCAGGGATAAATGTTCTACAGAACAGGCAAGTAGTTAGAAACTACCACCCTGTAAGATTTTAGCTCCATAGGGAAAAATAAGCAAAGTCCTGGTTTAACCCCTTTAGAGTTAGTACAACTTTTCCAACTTTTAACTTAAAGTAACCATTAACATCTAAAAATAATTTCATCATTGTTATTAGTGATGAGCGAGCATGCTCGCCATTATTTGGTACTCGCCCGAGCATCACAGTGCTCAGTAGGTTTGGTGCTCAGCTAGCATTTGGTGCTCTGGGCGGGAGCTCAGGTCCCGGCCCCGCATTTTTGGCACTTTTTAGGTAGCCAGTTAACACGCAGGGATTGCCTGAAGGTCACTGTAATGCCCCAGCCATGTTGGTTGTGGCATTACAGTGATTGGTTGGCCGCATAGCGTCATCGGGTCTATATAAGACCCGGTGACCCTATGCTCGTCACAGTCTACCCTTCCGACAGAGTAGGGAGAGCTGCAGCTGAGTGAGGGAGAGAATTGGCGGTTTATTAGTGAGGTATTAGGTATTCCACAGCTATATATACACATCTAAACTAACATTCCTTCTAAGGACTAATCCATCTGCATATATTACCGGTGATAGCAGAAGTTAGGCAGGCAGAATTTGTGGACACCGTATATAGCAGAAAAGGGTCCATTGCACGTTCTGTCTGCTGCTGTTATAGATATCCATAGCCCTAGATATAGGGGCTTTTTTTTTGTTCTTAATCCTGATTATTTATATCTATAATGCCACTGCCTAAAATCATGGTCATCAGACGTGATCCGATATTGCTGCGATAATAATTGTCACATTTTTTGGAGCGTACCAAATATTACACTCCACTTAAAGTCTACCAGTTGTGTGTTGTTCAACCTATTCACACTTGGTCGCTAACCAATACCACATCTGTAAGGCTACTACTTAAAACCGTGGTCATCAGACGTGATCCGATATTTTACTGCGGTAATAAACGTCACATTTTTTGGAGCGTGCCAAATATTACACTCCATTTAAAATAGGCAAGGCGAGTGGCAAGGGGCGGGGAAGTGATGCTGATGGTGCACGCAGAGGCTGAGGCCATGGGCAAAATTAAACTGTGCCTGCTGAGGGAGCACAACAAACACCCACATCATGTCGAACTACTTTCCTGTCCCAATTTGTAGGGGGCCACGGAACACCACTCTTGAAGCCAGAGCAGTGTGAAAAGGTTGTTGGTTGGATAGCAGATACTTCCAGTCAGTTTTCCACAACCATAACTCTGTCTTCCACACGGTCCCGTCTCAGTAGCCATGAGTCTGGACCACATATTCCTCACCCTGATCCTCCTTCCTCTCACCATGCCGAGTGCCTGGAGACAAGTGATCCCACACTTGGACACTCTGAAGAGCTGTTCACTTTTCCATTTATACAATCGGGCCTCTCGCGAGGCCCGCTTCAAGAGATACAACAGGAGATCGCATGTAGCGATGCCCAAATATTTCAGCAGCCACGGTCACACGAAGGTGATGGTGGGAAAGTGCAATTACTGTTGCTAGAGGTGGATGATGAGGAGACACCATTGCCAGGGTGTGTACATGGAAGACTAGGTGGTGGACAATGAAGTCACTGACCCAACCTGGCAAGGTGACATGCATGGTGAGGACAGCAGCACAGAGGGCGAGGGAGGCTTAGCACCACAAGAGGCATGAACAAGCAATGGGGTGGCCAAAGACACAAGGCGGGCAACTGTACCCCGGACCACCAACACAAGGGAAGTTGCCAGTCCAACTGTTAGGTCTTCCAGATTCTGGCTCTTTTTTAAATACTGTCCAGATAGGCCATTTAGAACATCTGCTATGCTAGCATCATAGTTGGGCTGAACGCCAGGGTCCAGAAACAGTGTCTGCGGGTGACACCACTGCCTGTTCCGCTGTTGTGTGTGAACGCCAATCCCCTGTCCATGGCACAGGCGAAGAGGCCTCCCACCCTGCCCCTGTTGTTGCACACTTGCAACCATCACTATCAGCAACCACTTCCATGTCCTTGTCCCAGCGCCGCGTTCAGTTGTTCCTACCCCAGTCCTTTGAAGGCAAGTTCAAATACGCAGCCAACCACCCACAGTCCACAGCGCTAAACTGCCACATTACTAGACTGCTTGCACTAGACATGTTGCCTTTTAGTCTCGTGGAGGTGGAATCTTTCCGCAACCTCATGGCAGCGGCCGTCCCTCGGTACTCGGTCCTCAGCTGCCACTATTTCTCCTGGTGTGCCGTCCCCGCCTTAAACAAGCATGTGTCCCAGAACATTACCCGTGCCCTCAACAATGTAGTTACTGGGAAGGTCTACCTAACCACAGACACATGGTCAAGTGTTTGTGGCCAGGGACGGTACACCTCGCTGACAGCACACTGGGTTGATATAGAGGAAGCAGGGACCCAGTCGAACCCTGGGATGGAACATGTCCTCCCGACGCCAAGGATTGCGGGCCCTGGGTCAATCAGGGTTGCCCCCACATTCTACAGCTCCTGCATCTCCTCCTCCTCTTCACCCTCCATCTCCGAAATGACCATATCACTCAGAAGCTAGAAGCACTGCAGCACTGCCTTGGCCAATCAGCAACAGGTTGTGCTGAAGTTAATATGCTTAGAGGACAAACCGCACACCGCTGCAGAGTTGTTGACAACTGTAACAGAGCAGGCTGATCTGTGGCTGTCACCGCTGACCCTACTGCCAGGCATGGTCGTGTGTGACAATGGTCTGAACCTGGTGGCAGCTTGGAAGCTAGGCGAATTTGCACATGTAACATGCCTGGCCCATGTGCTCAACCTAGTGGTTCAGCGGATTCTAAAAACCTACCTGGATCTGCCTGTGAAAGTACACCGCGTGTGTGCCCATTTCCGAAAGTCAACTACAGCATCCGCCGCCTTCGCTGTGCTTCAGCAGTGTTTGCAGCTTCCAGCTCACCGACTGATCTGCGATGTCACAACGCATTGGAACTCAACAATGCATATGTTGGGAAGGATTTGTGAGCAGCAGAGGGCAGTTGTTGAGGTTCATCACACCTGTCGGTAATTAGGTCAGCCTCCGCACATAAGAGCCGATGAGTGGGAATGGATGTCTGACATCTGTGCCATCCTCTAAAACTTTGAGGACTTCACCAAGATGGTGAGCAGCAATGATGCCATAATTAGCATCACCATCCAGCTTCTCTGTCTACTGAAAACGCTCGCTGGTCACAATTAAAGAGGAGGCATTTCAGGAGGAGCACGATGAGATGAAGCAAGGAACCATACAGGGTGATGCCACACAGCCCAGCCTCATCTCATTTCAATGCGGATTGGGTGATAATAATGAGGAGGAGGAAGATGAGGAGGAGAAACAGGAGCTGTTTTCCTACGCTACAGATGGTACTACCCAAACAACAGTCATACCGTCTATTCAGTGTGGATGGCCTGAGAAGAGAGAGAACGAGGAGGACGACCAAGAGGAGGATGAGGAAGGGAGAATGAACAGTCGTCCTCTTGGTCAGGACAGGGAAGGCTTGGCTGTTGGCAGTCTGGCACACATGACTGACTTTATGTTCCGCTGCCTTTCCCGTGACCCTCGTGTTGTACATATTTTGGCCGACAGTAATTAATGGTTGGTCGCACTTCTAGACCCACGCTACAAGGAAAACGTTCTATCTCTCCTTACCATGCTGGAGAGGTCTAATAAAATGTTGCAGTACCAGAAGGCCCTTGTTGAGGAATTATTATTAAAATTCCCATCTGAAAATGCTGGCGGCACAGGTCACAGTTTGTTGGACAACCAAGGAGTACAGGCGAGGGAGACACAAATACTATGCAACAGAGGCAGGGGAACACTGTCAAAGGTGTGGAACAGTTTTCTCAGACCCTCAGCGCCCAGGCCCTGATGAGTGGGATACTCTGGCAAGAGGGAAACGTTTTGCAAGATGCTGAAGGATTACCTTGCCGACTGTACCAACGTCTTCCATGATTCCTCTTTGACTTATAACTATTGGGTATCCAAACTGATCACGTGGCATGAACTGGCTCTCTATGCCTTGAAGGTCTTGGCCAGCCCTATTACTTGCGTTTTGTCAGAGTGGGTTCTTAGTGCTGCCGGGGGCATTATAACTGATAGGCGCATCCGCCTGTCAACTGAAAATGCTAACAGGCTGACTCTTATCAAAATGAACAAAGGCTGGATTGGGCCAGACTTCTCAACACCACCGGATGATAGCAGCAGAACATAAAGTCAAATCTAGTGGATTTTTTTTTTGGGGGGGGGGGTCTATTCCCATGCACCTTTTCACACCCACACATGAGTATACGCTTCCTAATTTTGTCTATTTTCTGTTGTCCTCCTCCCTCTCCTCATCGTTCACCACCATATCAACAGGATGACCATGATGCAACACCCACATGGTTTTTTTAAGGGTGTTTATGATGCCCGTAGGAAATTTCTTTAGAGGCCTACCTCTAGAATTCTTTATGTTGTACTGTATGTATACCCCCCAGGGGTAAATGTTTTTCAGCCCATGCACTTAGTGCATGGGCATTACCAGTATAGTAGACCCACTCCTTAACTATGGTAACAATATTTTTAATGAGGACCTCTTCTACATCTCTTCAAAGGGGTATTGGAGTGCGTCCAATTTTTTTGGCAGCCCTTGCAGTCACTGCATGGGCATTACCACTATAGGAGACCCACTCCTTAACAATGGGAACAATTTTTTTTACTGTGGCCCTCCTCTACTTCTCTTCAAAAGGATATTGGAGTGCATCCTAATTTTTGGCAGCCCTTGAAGTCACTGCATACGCAATAACAGTATAGGAGACCCACTCCTTAATAATGGGAACAACAAAGCACAGCCGGCTGATGGCCCTCTAACAATAGTAAGGGCCGCCTGATGGCCTTGTAAAAATAGGCCTTGTGACTTTCACAGTCCCTCCTTCATAGATGAAACAGGATGTATCTGATCATGTCTCACACACAACATGAACAGATAAGGCAGTAAACTGTTAAAATTACATTTACTGGTGAACGTATTTTTCACAGTTGAAAGCAATGCGAAAGTGCAAAAATGCATCAAAACCGCTACATGTGAACATAGCCCAAGGTGTGGAGGAGCATTTTTGCTTTTTGCTATTTATTTTGCCTTATATACAAGTCATTACACTGGAAAGAATGTTAATTAACATTTTTTTCCAGAAAAATCCATTTTAGCTTCGTTTTTGTATGTTTTGTGAGTCCGTAAAAGCGGTGTAATAGTCTGACAACATTGTTCACAGCAATGACCTGGGAGTTAGAGATGCTTCCAGGGTTCTTCCCCATGCTGTTCCCATGTCATTTGAGCACTGTTTCCATCGATTTGGCCAATTTTTAGGCTGGGTGCCCACGTAGCGTTTTACAAGCATTTATGCTGCGGAATTTCCGCAGCATAAACGCTTGGGAAACGCTTGGTAATCCGCCCCCCATGGTCCCCAATGACAAGCCACACTTTCAATGCCCATGTTGCGGATTTTTCCGCAGCGTTTATGCTGCGCTCAAAAATCCGCAGCATGTCCATTAATTTTGCGGACACGCAGCGTAATCGCCACCATTGACTTGCATTGGACCGCGTGACATCCGCATCACTGCATTTGCACATGCGGATATCACACAGTTCAATGTGCGGATGGTACCCAAGTCTGGAGGAGAGAAGACTCTCATCGAGACCTGGGTACCATAGAAACTGTAAAAAAAGAATTTAAAATAAAAAATAAAGTTTATACTCACCTTCTGATGTCTTCCCGGTGTTTTGTTTGCTCCGGGACGGTGTCTTGCAATGTTCGCGTTGATGTGAAGGACCTGCCATGAGGTCACTGAGTCATGTGACCCATCACATGGCTCAATGACGTCACCGCAGGTCCTTCACACCCCCGCAAGCAGTGCAAGACACCGGACGGAGCAGACAAAACACCAGGAAGACATCAGAAGGTGAGTATAAACTTTATTTTTTTTATTTTTCACCATTCTTATTCTTTTTTTTAACTAACTTGGTCACACTACTATAAATCCATGCCGGTTGCATGGATTTATATAGTGTGAACAAGTTGTCAAGCACTTTTCCAAGTGATGCTAAAATCGCTTGGAAAAGCGCTTGATAATCCGCATGCAGAAATGCATGCAAAGACGCTTCACAAACGCTTCTATCTGGCGGGAAAACCGCATTTAAAATCCGCATGCATTTTTCCTGCCAGGGAGAAGCGTAAAAAATATGCAGCATTTCTGCATCGTGGGCACTTAGCCTTAGCCTCCCTCCAGACCTGCAGGGGGGGGGTCGAGGGAAAAATTTCCCATTGAGTTATATTGGGCGCTCTTGCTTGGGTCGAGCATCCGAGCATTACGATTTGCTCAACCCGAGCAACGAGCTCCCGAGCATTTTAGTGCTCGCTCATCACTAATTGTTATGTCATCAAATACCTGCATGATGAGTTATTAATCTAACTCAACCATATATTTCTGAGATATGTAAATAACAGAGACAACAGTACAATTTCTGCAATGTTAGGCTATGTTCACACATCTTGTTTTTTTCAGCGTTTTTTGATGCATTTTTTATGCTAATTTTCAGCTGTGTTTTACAATACCAGCAAAGTCTATGATATTCCAGAAATCTCATGCACACATCTTGGGGTATTTTTATCAAAATTTTGTGCTTTGCGTGTTTTTTTGTAAAATAGAGCAAGCCACTTCTTTCAACGTTTTTTCAGCATTTGTTTTACCCATTGGAAGTAATAGGTAGTGAAAAAATGCTGAAAAAACACCTAGTGTGAACATAGCTATCAGGTTTTGCTGCGTTTCAAGTGAAAATAAGCAAGTACAGCAGTGTGTGAAACACATTTATTTTTGTGATTTTACCATCGTGTTTTGGTCACTGAGATGCTAGTTTGCATTAGGAGGGTTTAATTAAATTAATGATGTGTAAAAGTGTAAACATTGGTTGTGCTGCTTGTGAGATTGAACAATAACTGTGGTCGAGGGAGGTGTGAAATTGAACAAGCCCTGAGCAACTTAATGGCAGATCATAGTGTGAAAGTCAATAGTGTCATAGAAACTCAATGCACTGCCAGTTTCTTAGTTAAACTATTCCTGAACAATTCACCTCCTCCCACTGTTACATTTGAAATTCTGGTTCATATGGTTTCACATGTGTCTTGCATTGGTGACTTGTGGTCATGCTTCTGTGGTGGAAGCAAAGCTGAACTTTGGAATCCCGAAAAATGCACCAAAAACACATCAAAAAACGCACCAAAACATGAATTTTTGATGCAGCTTCTTTCCTGCCAAGAAATCAGGTTTTGCTGCAGATGAAAAACGCTGAAACACTGATTTTTCATTATTATTTCCCCATTTATGTTCACAGGGCATGCATTAAATACCTGCGCCTCTCCTGTTGCTAAAGAAGGAGATGCTTACTCTCCCACTCCACTGCTACCTAAGGCTATGTTCCCACAATGAGCTTTTGATGAGTATTTGCATTAGGTTACTTGCATTTTCATTTTCATAGCTTTTATTACTGAGTTTTTTTACATACATTTTTATTGCCTTTTTGTCTCTTGTTCGTTTGTCATATTTTAAATAAAGCTGCTTTGTTTTTGATACTTCCTGGTATTTGGCTTCGACAAAACTTTACATAAATGCAGTAAAAACTTGAGTTTTTTAGGCACCTAATGTAAGTCAATTGGGAGATTATGTACCGAAAACTCGCACTCCCAAGAGAAATTGACTTGTTGCGGATTTGAAATACGCACCGCAGGTCAGTTTGCACTGAGTAAAATAAAAGCACAGTGGGCAATAGATTTCTATAAATCCCATCCACTTTGCTGTAACTGTAAGGCTACGTTCTCACGATGAGCTTTCGGTGAGTTTTTGATGTTTCAGATTTTTTCTGGACAAAAACACTAGATTTAAAACATCTGATTCTCACACCAACAGCATTGCTAAACAACCACCTATCACTTTAGCTTTATGGTATAGCAACCAGTTTTCTAAAATCAAAAACATATTTATCAAAAATCTTCCAATTTTGGAAACACTGCAAGAATATTACATGAAGGAGTTCTTGTGGTATCTAGATGAGCTCCATCTTTGGGTCAGCGAATACGCAGAGTCAAAAACTCATCATGGGCTCACAGATTTTTAGAGTTCAAAGACTTTGTCAACTCAAACCAACTATCTAAAGTGGAAATGACAAAAAAGAATGTGTATTATTGTGGAACCTTTACAATATGGTATAATAGGAGTCACGTGAAAAGAAACACTTGAAGGGGATTAACAAAGTTATTTTAGGCCTTGTTTGGGGGCTGTTGTACTAGATGTCTGGGTAAACAATAAAATGAAAACATTATCGCTGGATTGCCATCTTCTTTTAGCTGATTGGCAGATGTGCAGGAGACAGGTCCCCAGTAGTGTTGAACGAGTATGTTCTGTTCCGAGTATGCTCGGGCCGAGCTCCGAGTATTTACAGCTGCTCGGTGATATGGTTGAATCGCTCCCGTGTGCATGATTTGCAACTGTTTGACAGCTTTATTACATGTGAGGAATGTGTGAGAAATAGACATTCCTCCCATGTAATAAAGCTGTCAAACAGTTGCAAATCATGCAAACAGGAGCGATTCAAACATATCACCGAGCAGCTGTAAATACTCGGAGCTCGGCCCGAGCATACTTGGCGAAAGGGTTAACAGAACATACTCGCTCAACACTAGTCTCCAGCAATCCAATTATTATGGCCAATTTAAGTTTAGGTGAGTAATATTGAAGCACTGTAAACTTCATTTAACCTTTCATTGTGTTTTTGGGTCAAAATATTTGGCCTTAACCCCTTAACGACCTTGGATTTTTCTGTTTTTGCGTTTTCATTTTTTGCTCCCCTTCTTCCCATAGCCAGAACTTTTTTAATTTTCATTCAATATGGCCATGTGAGGGATTATTTTTTTTGCGGGACAACTTGTACTTTTGAACGACATCACTGGTTTTACCATATCGTGTGCTGGAAAACCGGAAAAAAATTCCAAGTGCGGTGAAATTACAAAAAAATGCAATTCCACAGTTGTTTTTTGGGTCCTGTTTTTACCACATTCACTGATTGCTAAAAATGACCTGCCATTATTATTCTCCAGGTCATTCCGAGTTCGTAGACATCAAACATGTATAGGTTCTTTTTTATTTAAGTGGTGAAAAAAAAATCCAAGGTTTGCTTAAAAAAAAAAAATGGCGCTATTTTCCGAGACCCGTAGCGTCTCCACTTTTCAGGATCTGGGGCCGGGTGAGGGCTTATTTTTTGCGCACCGAGCTGACGTTTTTATTGATACTATTTTGGGGTAGATCCGATGTTTTGATCGCCCATTATTGCATTTTATTGCAATATTACGGCGACCAAAAAACGTAATTCTGGCGTTGAGAATTTTTTTCTCATTACGCCGTTTACCGATTGGATTAATTCTTTTTTTATATTGATAAATTTGGCGATTCTAAATGCAGCAGTACCAAATATGTATATGTGTTGTTTTTTTAAATTATTTTATTTTGAATGGGACAAAAGGGGGGTGATTTAAATTTTTATATTTTTTTATTTTTTTTAGTATTTTTAAAAACATTTTTTTTACACTCACTGCATGCTTCAATAGTCTCCATAGGAGACTAGAAGCAGCAGTTGTCTGATTGCTTCTACTGCATATATGCAATGAGCAGATCGCTTGTATGCAGCAGAAATGCTCACTTGCTATTAGCGCTGACCACTGGGTGGCGCTCATAGCAATTGAGACATGACAACCACAGGGGTTGTCATGCCCACTCATTGGTGACCCGCGATCACGTGGTGGGGTCACCGATGGGCGGGGCCTAGGATGCGCTTCCCAGAAGCGCGAGTTAAATGCCGCTGTCAGAGATTGACAGTGGTATTTAACTGGTTAACAGCCACGGGTGGATCGCGATTCCACCCGCGGCTGTTGCGGGCACATGTTAGCTGTAAGAATCAGCTGACATGTGCCCAGTTTACTGCTGGCTCAGCGCCGGAGCCCCTGCTGAACCGGCCTTTCCGACCTGGTGAGTACTATTACTGACCAGGTCAGAAAGGGGTTAAAGGGATGGTCTGAAGTCCAAAGTCGTTTTCATCCTAACTCCCTATCTATTTAGTGCCATGATCTAAACTATTTTCTAATATACTTGAATTACAAATTCCCTATCTTTCCCTTTCTATACCATGTAACTGCTTTGCTTTTTTTTTTCACTTCCTTTTTGATAACATTTGCTTTGAGAAACCCGGGGCATGCTGGGATACTCAAAAGAAGCATTATCAGGAGGCAGAGGCTGCGGTCACTGCTGCAGCCCCTGCCCCTTCCCTGAAATGAAACATCATCAGTGACACTTGTTTCAGTGGCTGGACTAGTCCATGTGCACTGGGTGATATGCACAATGACAGTGCACTCTCTATTGCTGGCTCACATCAGCAGTAATGAGCCAGTGACGCGCCCCTGGGCCTGTGTCGCGCTGCGTTGCGCACGTGGGAGCTTACCCGGAGCCGGATCTCTTGAGGGTTGTAGTCTCGTGGCGGTGACCCGGTCCGTGCCCAGGGAGTCAAACTGAGCGGCGATGTATCAGCGGTAGATGTTGTACGATTACGCCACCCGTTGAATGCAGCTATGGAGCTGCCGCTGCAGGACAGTCCGCTGAGGCCGGTGGATGGATGGTGCAGCGTAGATGGTATAACCCCCAACGGGAGGGGTATGGCCTCAGGGCAGCAGATGTGGAAGATGGGGGTAGCAGGAACCACTCAGAGACGGTGCGGTGTAATTCAGGGTCTTTACTGGTAACAACGATAGACCCTCCCGGAGTACTTGCTAGCGAACGGGGCCTGGTCAGTCGTTGAGCAGATGGGATCTCCCCTGGCCAGGCGGAGTTGTAGGCCTCCCAAACTGACTGTACTCTTCTGGCTACCTTGCTAGAAGCGGATATAAGTAGCCCACGTCCCTGAGTGTACCGTGTGGTGCTCACCCGTATGGCCGGTGACTCGGGGCCTTCTAATGGCTTCCGCTCCACGATGGCGGTGCTGGTCCCACGCGTGTGACCGTGCCTTCGGGCTTCTTGGCCAGAGGACCTGAAATCCCCTGCCTGACGGATTCTGCTGCTGGGTAGGAGTTAGTCCCCACAGCCTCGGACTCCGGGTCCGGTAAGAAATCTTCTCAGTCAGGGCGAGCTCTGCAGCTGCCAGCCCCTGACTCGTAGTAGTATTGCTCCCACTGAGCTTCTGCTGTTTCTTCCTATGCTGCTTCTTGTCTCTACTCTCCTTGACTGACTAACCCTGCTTCAGCCCCGGGTTTATATAGGGGAAGTTCTTCCCCTCCCAAGACTGGGCAGGAGGTGTGGCATGCACAGGATCCCTGACCAAAGGACCTCCCACCTGCTCTCAGACATAACATTACATTACTGTGGAAACCAGACCCCTGGGGTGCCACACCAGCACCATAGCACGTTGTCAAAATATCTAGAGTGCAGAAACCAGTGACGTCACTTGCAGGGGTGGCGCTTGTCACTGATTGCCGGGTATTCTGACAATGCTCTCCGGTGCCGGCTCGTTACTCCTGATCTGAGCCGGCAACAAAGAGCGCAATGTCATTGTGCACATGACACAGTGCACAGCCCACTGGTACTAGCCCAGCCCCTGAAATGAGTGTCACTGATAATGCTTTGTTTTTGGGAGGGGGCAGGGGTTGTGGCAGTGACCGCAGCCTTTGCACCCTGATGATGCTTCATTTGAGTATTCCAGCATGGTTTGGGATTCTTAAAGGAAGTGTCATCAAAAAGGAATTAAAAAAAAAAAATAGAAACACAATAAGAAGGTGTAGTTAGGGAAGGAGAGGGAATTTTTAATTCAAGTACATTAGAAAATAGTTTAGCTTATGGCGGAGAATAGATAAGGATTTAGGATGAAAATTACTTTGAACTTCAGAACATCTCATTAACATGCAAAATATTTTATGCATGCAAATCCTGGGCAGAAATTTCAACTCCATCATGTAATCTAGTGACATCTAGTGGTGAAGAAATGCATTTATCAGTTGTATAGTGAATAATGCTGTAAAGGAACTCTGAACACCCCTCATCTGGTAAGGGATAATAATGAGTGATGATAAGGGATAATAATAAATAATAATAATCTGATAAATTACTATTCCTAACACCTGGTTAACAGATTGTTATTAAGTGACACTATTTGCCCACAATTATCATAACCATCATAACTATGTCTTTATAGTTGCTACACAAGCAGCTTTAATATTATGGCAGCTTCTGACTCATGTTTACCAATCCTTAAATAACTTCCTTTTTTATTTCCGTCTCATGAGTTAATACGATTGAAAGAAACTGAAGGATTTTCCCAGAAGTTATTTAACAGAAGAGTTCTGCCCCTTCCAATCCTTCCACCTATAGGGCTTTGACATGGTAAAGGTAGAAACAGACTATATAAGAGTTTTGACTTTATTAGTTTTTTAGACTCTGTGAAAAGATAAACCAAAAGGAACAGTCAGGTAAGAAAATGTCTGCCCCACAGTATTTAACTTGTTTTTCTCACACTTCTTACCTTTGCCTTGACCTTGTCAATGTTGTGTTCTCGCTTTGGCCTCTTGCACTTTTTGTTCACATACCTGTGCCTGTTAGCTGACCTGTTCTTCATCCCTTACAAGTTCTTACAATTTTTTTTTTTTTTTTATCAAAACGCTTAGGTAAAAAGATATATACAAAAAATACCTAAAAGCTTTAAATTTTTTTTTTAGAAAACCCTTACATCATTTTGTGATATTTCCCACTGTCCCATCCCATTCAGTTTTACCCAATTTTTTATTTTATCTTATTATTTTTTTTTATCAAAATGCAGTTTGCTATAGGTAAAGTAAATAAATACAAAAAAGTCCTTAAAAACTTCCACTTGAAATTTATAGTGTATTTTACTAGATAAAACAATGGAGCAAAAATTCCTGAAAGCTTTAAAAAAATTTTTAGAAAACCCCTACATCATTTTGTGATATTTTCCCACTTTCCCATCCCATTGAGTTTCACTTCATTTTTTATTTTGCTATTTTTTTAATCAAAATGCAGTTTGCTATGGGTAAAAATAAATAAATACAAAAAAGACCTTAAAAAACCCACTTGAAATGTATGGTGCATTTTACTAGAATAAACAATGAAGCAAAAATACCTGAAAGCTTTAAAATCATTTTTTAGAAAACCCCTACATCATTTTGTGACACTTTCCCACCTTCCCATCCTGTAGTTTCACCCATTTTTTTTTATCAAATCACATCTTGCAATAGGTATGGGTTGTTTTCCCCCCAAAATATTTTCCCATAGTCTTCTCTATAGGACATGAAAACAAAAAAAAAATGCTTGTAAAAAACCCATGTGAAATTCATGATGTTTTAAGCACTAAAAAATACAGAAAAATACCTAAATAGTTTTTAAGAAAACACTAATTAATAACTGCTATAACACAAAGAGATTAAAAACTTTTCCCTAATTTCTGCTGTGGCCTCCAGTGTCCTACACAGTGGCCTCTGAAGTCCTGTGCGGTTACATGATGTCCATGGTATCATGATTTATGGCTGCTAGGGTCATAGATCACCGTAATTGTCATGTCACTACTGTATACAGAGCACCAGATAAAAGACACGGTTGGGGGTTGCAGTCGTGGTAGGCGGCATGTTCTATATGACAAGGTTCACACGTCACTTATTTGGTGCAGATTTTAATTGAAGGTTTGTAAATTGAAAGAAGCAGCATTTCTGTATCTAAAACCCAGACAAAATGACAGTGGTATTTTATATTTTGTGCCTCAAGGCAAAAACATCTGAGAAATCCCACCCTGCATACTTCTGACGTATGGCCATTCTATTTAAGTCTGGGGCGCCTCTATAGCAGAAGCGGAGCATAGGAGAGCTACCTGTTCTAGACAAAGGGACGGGAATATATTCGTATCTGTTTATGGGCTGGAATAAGGAAAAGTCCCACTTATAAAGGAACAGAGCCTTATATTTAACAGGTAGGACATTGTTGTAGGCGCTAAGGCAATTAGGACTAATGCTGTCATATAATACCTTTCTGTACATTATAAAGGACAGTTCTTGTTTAATTTACACAACTAGGAAAACATGTGAAGTAAGAATGTGTAAAATTGTACAAGTTAGAGCTTTGATCCGGGCACTAATCAGAAGGAGATATAAATCGGACCAAGATTAGAACGCAATGCATGGACTGACTGCCAGCTCTCTCTCCCGACCCGAGCGTGACAGTTTCATATATTTCTATGCAGCTATCACAGTCGGGCGGGCCGCCGGCCAGTCCAAGCACTGCGGTCTGATTTATACGGCCGTCTGACTGCTCCCTAGTTGTAACAAGCCCTGTATCTGTGTGTCCATGACATGTCCAGGACAAATACTTATACGCTGGAAGTAAAGAATAAGGCTATGTGAACACCAAGGTTTTTTTAAGGAGTTTTATGAGGCAATCCACTCTAAAATCCTCCTTTAAAAAAATGTTTGAAAACGTCCTATTCATCCACTTTCCTGTTCGTATGAGAAGTTTTCTTTAGTGTATTTTCTCCTGTAAAAGTTTTTGCAGCAGTGCATGTCACCTCTTAGAAGTAGATCCAGATCAAATTATTAGTTCCAAACGAGGCATTGTTGAATCAAAGGGCTGCAAAAACACATAAGGAAATAAAACACTTCCAAAATGCTTCAAAATCGCTTTAGGAGGCACATCAGAAAAACTTAAACTACTCAAAAAACTTCTCCAAAAAGGAGCGTTATATGAACTGGTCCTACTTAAACAACTTTTTGTTTTAAAGTTCTAAAAAAAACTCTGTGTGAGTATAGCCTAAGGGTATGTTCACACTGAGTCTTTTTGCTGAGTTTTTGGAGTGGAAAACCAGGAGTTTTGTGTCCTTTGAGAGGAATCGGAAACTTTTCACTCAGTTGCTGATCCAAAAAAACTCAAGTTTTTTGGCACTTTGTAATTTTGTTTTGTTCTGAAGCAGAAGTGCTGTAAGTATTGATGCATTGCTTCTTTTTAGGGTGCAGTTAGACGACTGTATAAATCGGACCGAGATTGGACCCCAATACACGGACTGGCCTTCGTCTCTTTCGAACCAAGTGTGACAATATCATATATTTCTATGCAGCTGTCACGCTCAGGTCAGGAGAGTCACTGGCCAGTCCGTGCATAGTGGTCCGATCTAGATCCAATTTATATGGCCGTCAGACTGTCCCCTTACATGTGGAAAAAATACAAGTAGAAAAAAACAGCACCATGTGCACTATACTTTAGGTATGATTTCCCATTGGAAAGTATATGAAACTTATTCAAGGAGTATTTGAAGTGGTTTGTCATGTGGATTTTCGAGCAGAAGCATCTCCAAAATCCACATAAAAACATTGGCCTATACGCACATAGTTTTTCAAGGAGCTTTTGGAGCAGAATCTGAGTGAAAATGGAGGGAAAACTTGCCCAATCCTCCTCTAAATCTTAAAATTCCTCAAAAACTTTGATTTTCTGCTCAGAAAACTAAGGGAAAACACTGCATGTGTGCATAGCCTAAAGGCTCTTATTGCACAACAGCAAGGAGAGCTCTTGAAAACTGTGAAGACCTGATTTAGTCTTTTTAATGGGATCATCACTTGTAATGTAGAAGAAAAAAGTAATAGAACCATTTACCAACACATTGATTTGGAAATATTTCTTTTTGTAATGTTTCCATTATTTCGAAGAATAAAAGAAATATGGAAAGGAGAACAGATCCCTCTGACGCCACAGACATCTGACTAAATTGCAATGGTTGAGCGTAATGAAGTTTCGATATTGCAATCTCAGTCACCAATATGTCTTCTGGGTGTAGCCTAGACATGTGAACCTAGAAGTTACTATGCAAATATCTTGGGTTTCATATACTTTGTGGGCAAATTGGAATCACACAGAAAAAAAATATATCAGCCATAATTATAATTATCAAAAATTTGTCCTTAGTAAAATAAATACCCGAAGACTTAGGCTACGTTCTCATGATGAGATTTTAGTTTTTTTTTAGCTTTTTGATGTTGCAGATTTTCTGCACCATTTTTGCACCCATTAAAGAGGTACTTTTACATTGATGACCTATCCTTAGGATTGGTGATCAATGTGTGATCAGCCGGGGTCTGACAAACAACACCCCCGCCGATCAGCTGCTATCGGTGTTGGCGACCGCCGGAAAGAAGTACTTACTTGCGGAGCTGGCCGTCTTCTGATAGTGGCCGCAGGGTTCTACACATCCGCCTTCTATTGATTTGAATAAGAGGCGTTGCAGTACCTAGCCTCGGCCACTAACAGAAGATGGAGCAGCTCGGCAAATGAGTACTTCCGGCCACCACCGATAACAGCTGATCGGCCGATCAGACATTAATGACCTATCCTAAGAATAGGTCATCAATGTAAAAGTAGTGCGGACCACCTCTTTAAGTAAAATAGGTTACTTACTTGCAGTTTTTTTAAAACATGCAGCTTAAAAAAACTCACCAAAAACTCATTGTGGGAACATAGCCTTAGGCTGCGTGCCCACGTTGCGGATTACAAGCGTTTTTGATGCGGATTTTCCACAGCGTAAACGCTTGTTAATCCGCACCCCATGGTCCACAATGAGAATCCGCAAGTTCTATGCCCATGCTGCGGATTTTTCTGCAGCGTTTATGCTGCGTTCAAAAATCCGCAGCATGTTCATTAATTTTGCGTTTCCGCATGCGGAATTGCCTTATTCAATGCATGAAAAAATGCAAGGCAATTCCGCATGTCGAAAACGCGTCAAAAACGCGCGATAAACGTGTGCGGAATTCCGCATGCGTTTTTCCGGGAGAGGACATGCGGAAATGAAGCAGAAATTTTCTGCTTCATTTCCGCAACGTGGGCACATAGCCTTATGATGACATGCACAGATGCAGGAGAGCAGAGTTTGATGTAAAATGTGCTTTGATAGCAAAATGTTTTATATGTAGTTAGCTATTGGGAAAAATGCAAGAAATGTCAGGAACAATGTGGCTTTTAAGTAGAACTACAAGTTCCAGTGAACTAATTTATACTTTATACTCTAGGACCTGCACTTCTACTTAGTCTCTCCCAATCCAATTGTGTGTCACATAAAAAAAAAAATAGAATGGTAATTCTGGTTATTTAAAATTAATCCCTAGATAACCTATTTTCAGAGCTAACAGACAAAAAAAAGTTATACGTAGGAAACCCTGGAACTGATAATGATCTTTTTAGTAGAATATGCTTTTTACAACAGCCCAATTAGCCTTGAAGGTCATGTATTTAAAGTGCAGAGGATGTCACCCTGTATTACTGTGAGAAAAAAAAAAGGTTTCCTGGACTAATAGCAGCAACTTTTTTTTTCTTTCTGAAACTTGGTCCTATTTGTTTATCCAGAAGACCAGCCCTCCAGGGAGATTTTTTTTTTTTTGCACCTTGTGTAAGATCTGTCTTATCGCTGAGACTTGAACAATGATGTGCCCATGGAAGCTGCATCTAAAATCTGGAAACATCAAGAAAAAAAAGTCATATGATGTAATAGAAATAGATCTGAACAACAACCTGGCCAAGAATGAGGAGCATCCCAGGTAAGAAGAACGTCCCTAACATAGGTATTTCATTATTCATTTTATCCAGTTCTAAGGATTTTATTGAAGTTAAAGTTTCAATTGTTTCAATTTCTCCTATATACAGTAATGAACTTCGATATTTTATAATGAAAATAAATATGGAGAATTTTGCAAAATGTATTCTTATCAATGACTTTTTAGAGGCTGCCATAATGTTAACTAAGCAAATAATAACGAAAAATATAAGAAAATAAATACTAGTAGATGTATAACATATTTAATACAAAATATTAATAATTAATACTAATACCTTATAATAATCGCATTCCTTTTGTGTTTGCTTATTTACTTTAATAGATGTACATTATTGTAATGATACCTTATATGTAGGTTGATAATATTTACTACTGTCACATACTCTAAGACATTTTCTTACAATCAGTGAAAGATATCCCATGTGGTTGGATTTTTTTAATCCATAGGTAATAAACAGGTAGGAGCCATAGTAAGGGTATGTACAGGCGTTGAGTATTTGCAGCAGATTTTTCTGCAATAAAAACCAGTGTGTTGGTAGGAAAGACGCTGCATAAAATATGCACGTCTTTTGCATGCTGTTTTTATGCATTTTTCCCCAGTTCATTTGAATGGGTGAAAAATGCTGCAAAAACACAGAATTGATATGCTGCAGAAGTGAAAAAATAGGTTCAAATCTGCAAAGAAAAAATAAGCATGTGCATGGGGTTTCAGAAACCTTATTCATTTTGTTAGTATTGTAATATATTGAGTTAATTCCGTGGCGAGTACTCAGTGAGTAAACCAGCCCTAATGCTGCAACTCATAGGTGAGACCCCCTCAGTTGATGTGCCCCCAATTATAATATATTCTATTGTGATCTCCAAGATCGTTTTTAACTTACGCTGATTAGAATCTGAAAATCATGAGTGAAAAACAGAGGTGTCTTCTAGTGAAACCGCACTAAAGGGCGGTACAGGAAATCTGATGGGAACCCTCCTTAGAAATGTTCTCAAATAGAAACTGATATGTCAGATGAAGTGATGATTATAGATGAACAGCTTAGAATTGATGTTTATACTTTCAATGTAGCACTGAATATACTGTTACTCTGTAGCAAGCATCATACAGTATTATTCTGTATGTGACATACTGTACAGTATTTACAGACATAGTAATGATTATATCAATCATTTATAATAGAAACCAGTTTCTCGGATCCTGCAGTTGCTTTATTTCAATTCAACAAGAAATTTTCCCAGATTTATTGCTATTTTTTCCAACTTTAGAGTATTTTAGATCTTCAGCATTAGAGACAATGTAACCACTTTAGTATACGTGAACTTAATAACTGTAATTTTTTTATTTATCAAGCTTTTGGCAAGATTTTTGCAACATTTCTATCAGGACCAATGCAGTTTCCTTGTTTTATTATTATTTTTTATACAGGGATTTTTTTTTCAATTTTTTTTACAATTTGTAGGTTTATTATTTGAAAAAAAATAATTATTCTGTTGTCAGTTTTTTCAAAAAATATTTAGGACTTGATACAAAGTGTTAACATCAGAAATCTTATTAAAAAAAAACTTGCAAATAAGCAACATTTTTGCGCAATGGAGAGTTGAGCAAACAATTTTTTGCAACTTTTGGTGTTTTCATGCCAGTTTCAAGCACCTCTACCAAAATGGGCACATATGGAGGAGTCAGGGCAGGAAGGGGTGTGGCTATGCCTGCCTGTCAAATTTACCAAAGAGCTGGCGTTCTGTACGCCAAAAATGCTTCTCCAGGACTGGAGTAAAATTTCTGGCGAGGGACTCAAAGACCCACGCCACTGAGAAGAAGCACCAAATTACTAACTTAAGCTGGTTTTAATGAATAGATCTTTCAATAATAATAATTTCTACAATTGGATGCGTTTAAATAAAATGTTCCTGTGCTGAGATAATCTTATAAATGTGCCCCTGCTGTGTACTGTGTAATGGCTGTGTCTGACCGTGCAGGAACATGGTCTGATCATACCACATCTCCTGGGCAGGGAAGGACGTAGAATAGTATGCAGACAGGACAACATGGGATCACAGCTGATTCTTTTTGTGAGATATGCAAATTGTCTCTTCAGAGAGGAAGAAGACTTGAACTCTAGTGCCACCTACAGGAAGTAGCAATCCTAAAAGTCAATAGTGACCCTTTAAGGAGCCTTATCACATGACTTAGGATATGTAAGCCAGAACCAGAAACTCAATTTGCAGACACTGTGTTTCGGGGTACTGCCCCTCGTCAGTGCAAAGTGTGAGTTCTGGTTTGGCTGGTTGAGAGGCGTCAGACCGGTATCTAAGGGGTAACATTTCTCCTTGCGGAGAGTGACATGTTAAGCATGTGAGGTAAAATATTTCCCTGCCTGTTTTTAAACAATGTGTTACTTCAAAGAAAGAATCATCTGTGATCCCATGCTGTCCTGTTTGTATCCTCTTTTGCTTCCTCGCCTGCCCAGGAGCTGTGGTATGATCAGACCATGTTCCTGTATGGCCAGACACAGCCATTACACAGTACACAGCAGGGGCACATTTATAAGATTATCTCAGCACAGGAACATTTTATTTAAACACATCCAATTGTGGAAATTATTATTATTCCAAGATCTATTAATTAAAATGAAGTTTTGTTTGTGGGAAAACCCCTTTAAGCGTCATGCACATCTCTTAATGAACTCAGCGCATTTTATTCCTGCATGCTTACCATGAACACTGGAATATGAAATGCCTCAGGGCGTAAGACTATTTATTTGTGTTGCTCATCAACATGGGGTATCTTCTGCCTGCCTGGTTTCGTTTTATGTTGTCTATATTTAAGAAAGTAAAAATCTTGTGAACATGGGCCTATGGGAACATTACAGTACACATTGGGAAAAGCTCCCGATAGATGCAATGTTCACATCGCATTAGACATTTTTACATCATGGTGAATGATTCTTGCATCAGTCTCCAATAAATGATGTTCAGTGACCTATTGGGAGATATTGAATTCAAACAATGGGGTCCCCTCTTCTATTACACAGGTTCATATATTCAAAGCAAAGAGTTGATTTTCAGATTAGAGAACCTGGTGCAACTGTGGATTAAAAGCTCAGTCATTTAAATCCATGGGAGTCATTTTATTCTTCAATTTTTTTGGGGGGGGACATTTGTAGTTTATGATATTATATGATCAGTTTATTCGACTTGTCACATCCCATTAAGGAGTGAAATGTTGTATCTGGAACAACAAAGGGGAAGCAAATATCATATGTAAATATTACCCAAGATAAAATAGAATATTTGAATAAAAGAAAGACACATGAATGTGTCTAAGTCTTAAATTATTACTGCTCACTATTAACCACCCGGGGTCATTTTATTTTTTTTTAGTTCGCTGAAACAAGAGGATGTCAAATCCAATGGCACAAAAAGTGATATGGCCGAAATTAAAGCAGGGTTAGAGGTAAGTGATAAACGATCAGCCAGTTTTGTCTGCAATAATTATTGTAGCTGGTGCCACAGATACAGATATATCCTATAAAACAGTATAAAATATGTAAGAAATAACAAATTTGTGTTTGCAATCTGATTATTGTAAGCAGAAAATGATATAATTTAAATCAGGGTTCATTATAAATATACTGTATACAGCACGATAGCAACACAGTACACAAAGATAAGACTTGGTATGCAGCTTGTCAGGTCACTTCATAGTCACCTGGAGAGGAGGCGGTATTCCACCTATTCCTGGTGACTGTCATAATCTATGGTATTACTACACTGGCAGTGTTGGAAGAGTAGCGTAGATGGATCGGTAATATATGAAAAATCATTCAGCCTGCTTTAGAAAACAAAAATAATGTACACCCATGTATACATTATTTTTCTTTTTTTGAGCAGGCAGGGTAATGTTTCAAATATTTTTTAAATGGTGGTTAGCTCTTTTAAACTGGTCATTTTTATTGTATAATTGTCACCAGATTCTGCCAAATTAATTGAAAATACCTTTCTGCTTCTATTCCAGGCATTGTGGAATAATGCCCTTATAGCTGGCACAGATCCAGAGTGATATGACACGTCGCAGCTCTCATTTCACAGCACTGTCTCTTCTGCTCTCCTCCCCCTCTACACTGACAGTGCTGTGAGATGAGAGCTGTCGCATATCATATAAACTGCTCTGTATCAGTGCCAGCTATCAGAAAAGTATTCCCTAATGCCTGAGATAGTTACAGAGCAGTGTTTTCTCTGTAACAATTTTATGTAGATGGCAGGAGGGAGGAGCTAGAGGCAGAGCTCCTCCCACCTCCTCCCCTTCTATCTAGATAGAATCCTATCTGTAGCAACTGTCATCTCCTATCTCAGTAATGGGAAAGTTCTTTCTTCACTGAATACAGATTTTACCTCACAATTGAGATTTTTGATAATGACTGATCAATTTTGGCAGAAAAAGAAGTACATTTTTCTGATAAGATATATTACAAAGTTGCTTATTTTCATGTGTACTATTGATTTATGAAATAAAAATTAAAATGATGGTCACTCTTTAACCTCTTCACGCCTCGGCCCTTTTCTATTTTTGCGCTTTCGTTTTTTACAATATCGAGTACTGGAAAATGGGAAAAAAATTCAAAGTGCGGTGAAATTGCAAAAAAAAGTGCAATTCCACAGTTGCCTTTTTTTTTTTACCATGTTCACTAAATGCTAAAACTGACCTGCCATTATGATTCCCCAGGTCATTACAAATTCGTAGATACCAAACATGTATAGGTTCTTTTTTATTTTATTGGTGAAAAAAAAATCCAAAGTTTGTAAAAAAAAAAAAAAGTCGCCATTTTCCGAGACCTGTAGCGTCTACATTTTTCGGGATCTGGGGCCGGGTCAGGGCTTACTTACGGCCAAGCTGCTGTTTTTATTGATACCTTTATGCGGTAGATACTATGTTTTGATCGCCCGCTATTGCATTTTATTGCAATGTTGCGGCGACCAAAAAACGTAATTCTGGTGTTTTGATTTTTTTTCTCATTATGCAGTTTACCGATCAGATTAATTATTTTTATATATTGATAGATCGGGCGATCCTGCACACGGCGATACGAAATAAGTGTATATTTGTTTTTTTTTATTGTTTTATTTTGAATGGGGCAATAGGGGGGTGATTTTGATTTTTATATTTTTTTAATTTTTTAAATATTTTTAAAAACATTATTTTTTTACTTTTCACATGCTTCAATAGTCTCCATGGGAGACTAGAAGCTGCGATCATCTGATCGCCTGTGTTGCATATAGCAATAGCAGGGCTTCAGCCCTGCTATGTGTAACAAAAGTGCTCATCTGCTATTATGCTCATAGCATCCCGTGTTCATGTGACGTCCTTCCGCCGCTGCCATGTTAAATGCCACTGGTTTAGATTGACAGCAGCATTTAACATGTTAACAGCCGCGGGTGGATCGCGTACGGCACATGTCGTGAAAGGGTTAATTGGGGGAGTTGTTTTTTTTTTTTCCCTGTATGACGCCCCCTGCTTATGATTGGTCAATGCCACTCAGGGGTAAAAGAACACGCCCTCAGAGAGGAATCTCTACTAACACCCCTTGGTTGAATGGGAAATTAGCATATAAACTTCACAAGCTAAAATCTCCACCACAAAGATAAGAAATTGAAAAAAAACAAAAAAACACCTCAGTGTTTTATTTAGCTCTGCAGTCTGTATTCCATGATGTGGCCAGTTTAACATGCTCATGTTGGTGAAAGGCCCTTTTTAAACAATGGGTAATTTTCTGATAATAGATTCCATTTAAGGGAAACTGGAGAGTGGAGGCTGATAGGGGTTTGGGGCCTCTGACCTGGCACCTTTTAGTCCTCACTGTAACTCGGCCCTGATTTTATCACTCAAACAAACAGTTTAGCGAGTTACATATCATGAGCATAAAATTTTTAATATCTTCATATTTCCAGCACATATTTTATTTAGGATTAAACTACATCCTCATCCGCCCTCATTCCACTCTTATCAGTTTGACCACCTGAAAATTCAAATAGCGCTAATCTTACTCTTCAAAGGCCATGTTCCTGCCCTGATTTGGAAATCTGGACAGTGTCACAACAGGGGAGGATATTCATCTCTTATCTATCATTTTTCTGATAACTATATTTTTTTTCACTTCAGAAGAGTGCTCCGGAAAATCATGGACATTCATGCAAAAAAATGGTTTGCCCCAAATATTTAAAACTAAGAAACTATGAGAATGGAAAGATTTTGCAAGACACATTACATCTGAATGCGAAACAGGTATGTTGTATGGTACCAAATCTGCCATACCATCATTCTAATCCATCTTGGATATCAATTTCGGCAACATTGTTAATTGCAGCAAATCTTTTGGTTGACGCGGCTTACACAGATCAATACAAGAAGAATTGTGTAGGGGCCTTTGGGAATACTATTTCGGTGCCACCACAGACATTACTCAATTCTTCTTGAAATCAATGGATAGTCCGAATAATACATGGCTGTGCTGGGGTACTCTTTTACGTGACTATCTACTCTGTCTTCTGGATCCTGAGCAGAGGACTCATTAAGTCAGTTTTCCTATAATCTGCCTTTCACAAGAAAACAATTAAATTGTAGGATTCTGCAGTATAATTGTTTTTGTAAATTACTCTGTTAGCGTTTTTTTGCTGGTAACCTGCATTATGGACCTCCAGAGGTCCGTGCCGCAAGCTACACTAAACTTTGTAGCATCCTGCTCGCCACTCTTAGCTACCGTCTTCCTTGAGCGTTGTAAAATCCCATGGCGCTCGTTTCTGCACTGAAGATGGTAGCATAGCAGGAGGAGAATGACGCTCCTTAGTTTAGTGTAGCCCGCTGCATAGACTTCAACCGGTCTATGCTGTGGGTTATCAGCAAAAAACTGTAATAGAATGATTGAAAAAAGTGTGAAATGTGAACAGTAAAAAAATAAAGGAAAAAAAGCAATAGCAAAAATCCCTTTTTTCAATATTTGAATCCAAAAAAAATGTATGTAAATCACATATTAATTTATATAAACATGCATATAACTATAATGAGGGCAGAGGTTGCGGTTACATCCAGGACTAGGAGCATAAGTGGGCCCCAAATGTCCCTTTGGCCGATTGGAGAGGCCGAATACTATTAAAGACCCATGTTAGTTAGGAGCCCAGTTGAATATTTTTGCATAGAGGCTCACAAGCTTCCACTGTATATGACAATAGACCACTTGATATGAATCCTTAAACAGCACTTAAAAAAATAGTACAATTTCTCCGGCATGAAATACAGGACGTACATCCATGTCAGTGAAAAGAAAAAGTTATGGCTGCTAAAATGCAGAGAGTCAAAAACAATTTATTTTTTAAAAAGGCTAGTCATGAAAGAGAACCTGTCAGCAGGATTTAGCACTATAAAATAAAGCCATGCTCATAATTAATGGCGCTGTGATGTCATTAGAACAAAACTTTAGAAGATGCTTATTCAACAACCATTGATCGGATTCCTTCAGAACAGGTATTAGAATAATCAGCATCACAGTGCATTATGGCTATGGTTTAGTACTAAATCCTGCTGACAGGTTCTAGGCTTGGTCATAAAATGTTTATTAAGCCTGTTATCTCCTATGGCGCTAAAATGATGATAATTGAATGAATCACAATTTTCTTTGCAGAACCTTAGCTGTAAGTCTACTGTTTGTCATGGATCAGTAATGAATACTAAGTGCTATATGAGAGGTCCAAGGGACAAGCCGATACCGCAGGATGTTCTGCTACCTCAAGCCGTAGAGTTCATTAATCAATATTACAAGTCTTTCAAAGAGTAAGTTATTTGTAGAGGTGATTTAGGTCCAGAAAAAGCTAGCACAGAGTTGTCTCTTCCAGCTCCAAGGCCCCAAAAGCAAAACGTGGAACATTGCCCCCAATATGCCATCTGCCATTTACAGTATTCTTGAGGCCCCTTCATACACCAGGTCCAGGTCCTAGTTAGGTGTCTACTAATATTTCATTTTTTTTAACTTGACTGTAGAAATCTTTAATTCATTTCAGGCCCCAAATCGAAAACTACCTTAATAGACTGGAAACTGTTACCAAAGAAATTGAACTTATCGGAACCTACCATCTAACATATGAGGAGTTGGTATTTGCAGTTAAACAGGCGTGGAGAAATGCCCCCCGATGCATAGGCCGGATCCAGTGGAATAATTTGCAGGTAAATTGAGCTTCAGTACTTTTACAGCTGCTGGTGTCTGCTGCCAGTCCCCTGGCTTCCCTTTCTAGCAAGGGTCATCATAAGGAGACTGCTGCAGCCAATCGGTGGCCACTGATTGGCGGCCGCAGTAAAGTTCTTTCTGAGGCAAGAGAAAGTCTCTTTCCTCCAGCTCGGACAGAATATTATCGTTGCAGTCAATCAGTCACTTCACCTTTTGTCAAAAGTGGAAGCCAAGAGACCTGAAGTGGAAACCGGTAGCGGTACAGAGGAGCAGCAGGGACAGCTAGTTGAGTATGTTTTTTTATTTTAGCACTGCTAAAGTTACCAACCCCTTTATGAAAAAACATATTATTTGACATGCGCCATTTTGAAGCAGTGGCATCAGAGCCGCACTTATAAAAGTACCCAAGATTGTTTCGCAATTTTCATTTTTGCTGCCCTTAAGTTCTAACACATTTTTGGGGGTTTCAGGAAATGATCTCCGAATGGTGAAATATCACTTTTTTAAGGTATTAGCATGCTAAAGTAAATGAATCATATTCCATATTTCTATTAAAGGTGTTTGATGCCAGACAGTGCAAGACAGCTCAAGATATGTTCCAGCTCATCTGTCGCCATATAAAGTATGCCTCAAATGGTGGAAACATAAGGTAAGGTTTTTGTAAAGGATTTTTTTTCTTATAAAATTCTAAATGTTATTTACAACTTTATTCTACATCTGTAATGAGAGGTGCAATATTTGTAATGTGTAGAGTAGATGGTTAACGTGAACTTATCATTCTACCTGTGTATTTACTGTAAAAATAAGAAATTGATCTATTAACCCCTTTACCATCTTGGGGTTTTCCCTTTTTGCTCTCTGTCTTCCCAGAGCCATAACTTTTTATTTTTCGGCCAATATGGCCACATGAGGGCGATTTTTTTTACTGGACGAACAACACCATTGGTTTTACCATCTCGTGTACTGCAAAACGGGAAAAAAATTCAAAGTGCAGTGAAATTGCAAAAAAAAGTGCCATTCCACAATTGTTTTTTTGCTTTGATTTTTTAACCATGTTCACTAAATGCTAAAACTGACCTGCCATTATGATTCTGCTGGTCATTATGAGTTTGTAGACACCAAAAATGTGTAGGTTCTTTTTTATTTAAGTGGTGAAAAAAAAATCCAAAGTTTGCAAAAAATGTTGCCATTTTCCGAGACCCGTAGCGTCTCCATATTTTGGGATCTGAGGCCGAGCTGACGTTTTTATTGATACCATTTTGGGATAGATACAGTGTTTTGATCGCCTGTTATTGCATTTTATTGCAATGTTGCGGCAACCAAAAAAACGTAATTCTGGCATTTTGATTTTTTCTCTTGTTACGCCGTTTTCCGATCGCATTATTTCTTTTTATATATTGATAGATCAGGTGATTCTTAATGCAGCGATACCAAATATGTGTATATTTAATTTTTTTTATTGTTTTATTTCGAATGGGGCAAAAGGGGGGTGATTTGAACGTTTAGATTTTTAATTTTTTTTTAATATTTTTAAAAACATTTTTTTTATTTTTAACTTGCTTCCATGAGAGACTAGAAGCTGTGATCATCTGATCGCCTGGGTTACACATAGCAGGGCTTCAGCAAAAATGCTCACTTGCTATGAGCGTTGACCTCTTGGCGGCGCTCATAGCATCCTGGCAATGGCAACCGCAGGGGTCTCCTGCAGACTCCGGGTTGTCATGCCAACCAACCCATCGGCGACACGCGGTCATGTGACACGGGCGCCGATGGGTGGGATTAGTAACGCGCTTCCGACGCGGCCATGTTAAATGCCGCTGTCGGATATTGACAGTGGCATTTAACATGTTATCAGCCACGGGTGGATCGCGATTCCACCCGCGGCTGTTAGGGGCACATGTCAGCTGTACAGATCAGCTGTCATGTGCTCGAAAACATGCGGGCTCAGCGCCAGAGCAAGCATGGAGTGCAGGGATACGACCTTTGGACATACTCATGTTTCCAAGGTCATAAAGGGGTTAAAATATACTAAAACTATGATTAAAGCACCACTCCAGTGTTTTTTTTTTTACTTTCAGCGCTGGAGTGGTGCGACTAATCTAAGCTCTCTGACCCTAGTCTTAACACCACACACCGTCTGCAGCACTTCCTGGAGCTGCTGTTGTTCTACGTCTCCATCTTGTGACCACAACTTATGATTGACCAGAAGTCAGAGGTAATGGTCACAAGCTTTCAGTGTAAGTCTATGGGATCCTAGTTCTGGCCTCGTCCTGGCTCTCCTAGACTTACATTGTGTAGTGACTTCTGACTCACCCAGCAAACACTAGAGCCATCCAGCAGGTCACAACCTGCAGAAGATGACCAGAGTGGCGCCGAAGGTGAATACTGTGGCTTGTAAGTATAAGACAAGAGTCAGGGACATTAGATTAGAAGCACCATTCCAGTTCTTTAAACAAGCTTTAAACAAGCTGCAAAGTTGCCACAATTTTTTTTAGATACACTGATCGCAATATAAACCCAGATGCAAATATATACAAACTTTTATAAAGTTAGATCCACTTTTAAGCACTATTTTCTAGTTTCTGTCCTAGGCCTAATTCTGATGTCCATGCTTCACATACGAGATCTATCCATGCTTTTCATGGACAAAACATGTTGCCGTAATAGTCAACAGATGGGCACATTCACATGTCAGTTTTTTCTGTGGTCTAAGTGCCTGCAAAAAAAAAAATTATGCCCATTCAAATCAATGGGTCTGTGAAAAAAATGGATAGCATAATTTGCCATCCTTGGGTCACCTGAATGTTGTCTGTTTTTTACTGTTTCATGGGTAGAAGAAATTTTGAATTTTCTTTTTTTTGCATGTGAGAGATACTAACGCCTCACTGATGGTAAACACTGATGCACAGACCAAAAACGTATAGAAATTGGATCTAGCACAATGATGAAAAACAGTCCATTTTTTTCTTGTGCCCAAAAAATGGATGTGTGAATGAGACCTAAATGTAATATGGCGTAACTTTTCAACTACCTCGCATTATGTAAAGATGACACAATACTCAAAACTTTTAGAAATAAGAACTTTTTCAAACACTTGTAGGTAAAAACTATTATCTTAACCCAGTGACTAGGCTAAATTCACACAAACATATAAAAAATTGTTTGATTTTAATTAAAAACAAAAAAATGTTGATTATTCATCTGTATTGTCAACTGTATGCAATTCGTATGGCATCTGGTTTTTATATATCAGTAGTTATTAAAATGTACAAGAACAAATACAGTTTACAATGTTAAAAAATTGCAATGTATCCATAAAAATTGGATGCTATCCAGATAATTAGTATGGGATCCGATTTTTTTGTACACCTATTGACTTGAATAGGTGGGTCTCAACCAAAATAGAGAAGACTAGTGCATGCTGCAATTTTTATCACGTAAGCATTCGATCGGTGAAAAAGTGGTTATCTAAACAGCCCCTATTGAATAATATTGGTCCTAGTGCTGACGGACCAAAAATATGGCCATGTGAGCAAAACCTAAAAAGCATAAGAAACGACAAAGTCTTCTCTTGTTCAATCATGATGATCTTTTACTCTTCAATGGTCTGTGGTTCTTCATTTATATTTAAAGCTGAATTTAAACTTCACTGGGTGAAGCTGAACCCTCAAAATGCAATGAACTCTAATGTGTAATGTTATATGTAGTGTTTCCTCCATCACCCGGTGACTATATGGTGCCTAGTGACATGCTGTCACTGAACTCATGCCTTCTGAGAGTCAACAGGAAACCATGATGCTCCTTGAACTTTGATTCTTATGTATACCCACCAGCAGATGTGATGAGATTATAATTTCATGAGAAAGTTTCTAAAGACTGATGATGAATACACTTTTTCGTGAAATTCAAAGGACTAATTCATTTATTTTACTTGAAAATCCCACATTGTCTTTTCTCAGGTCTGCGATTACTGTATTTCCTCAACGTACTGATGGGAAACATGATTTCCGAGTCTGGAATAGTCAGCTGATAAGATATGCAGGGTATGAATTGGAAGATGGAGCAATCCTTGGAGATCCTGCCAGTATAGAGTTTACAGAGGTATGTGATTCCAAGGACTGGGGACATGCGAAATACATAACCATTCAGCATACTCCATATCATGACATTGGTTACAGCCTTATTCACTCTTACAAAGACAAGGAAAAGCAAGTGATACCATTAGCTTCCTAATCCAACCTGATATGTGAGATGTGGAGAATTTGTTTCGAGTAGTAAGAATGGAAGGGCCCTGTAGATGGCAACAATGGGATTAGGTGCCCTTATAGGATGTCCTTTCTATTTATCTAGTGAGAGGGGTGATTCCTGAACTCCAGTCCTATTCTTGAGGAACCAAACCTAAGCACTGGGGGTAAGCTTGGGCAGTAGCCTAGGTAGACAACAGAACACAGACGGGTCACCATAGTATCACTAAGGGGTGCCCACCCACTGACTTTTGAGCCTTGCTTGTCCCCCTAGTCCCAAGGGTTGGGGAATAGGTGGAGGACCTTTGGAGTGAGCTTAAGTTAGATTGCATGTTATGTACTTTTTATGTAAACGATGTCACTGATTTTTTGCACTTGAATGAAGAAAAACATCATTTCTGGGTAAAATACAATTTTACACGGATTACATAAAACATTCTAGTTAGATTTATGTTCAGGTTTGTTAAGGTTGTCCAAGATTACAAAAAGTTGTTTTTTGCCATAGGCAGTGTCTGGAATTGCAGGCACATTTATTTTTATTTTTAAGGAAATACCTTCTAGAGCAACCTCAGACTCTGTATACAAGGATTACATTTGGTCCTATCTAATGTGACTCCCAACTCTCCCAAAACAGATGATGTAGGGCGAGGGGGAGTGAAGAGCCGAGCTGTTTAAATTTAGATGCCCGCTCCATTTATTGTTCTGGGAGATAAGCTGCTGCCCACAGCTTTTGTTCCTCTCTCCATAGAAAACACATGAACACTTGGCTGATCTGATCATTCATCTGTATGGAGGAATCAGGAGAGATAGCAGTTGGCCAAAATACCATTAGGTATATGGCTCCTTTACAATCGTAGAAATAGATTTTCAGATAACTGCTTTTAGGGTTCCTCACCAGTGTATAAAAATGTGGTAATTGGATTGATCTTAAAGGAGTTGTCCAGGATTAATATATTGATGACCTATCAGTCAAGTGAATAGAAGATAAACAGCAGTACTTGGCAGTGTAAGGCGCTGTATGGTTCTATTCCTTACATTGCTTAGATCCAGCCGCTGTCGGAGCAGATATCAGCTTATTTAATGGGTCTTCGGGTGTTGGATTTATACCACTTGGTCATCAATATGAATGTCCCATACAACCTTTTAAAGAAATACTGAATGCTGATAAAGAATCTTTCACATTTTGTAATGAAATATATACTGTTTTTCTAGTTATGTATACAGCTTGGATGGAAGCCAAAGTATGAGCGGTTTGAGATTCTTCCTCTGGTCCTGCAGGCAAATGGTGAGGACCCAGAACTATTTGAGCTGCCAAAAGATCTAGTATCTGAAGTCGTAATAGAACACCCAAAGTAAGGAATTCAGATCATTTAAAAAATACTTACAAATTTTTGTACTTTTGTATTCGGATATGTACTGTATCTATCATGTATATTTATTGAATTAATGTAAAGATGGATAGATATCTTGGGTTTGTTATAGAGAGGTTATTTAATTAAAAAAGTCTTTATAGAGACAAATCCTCAAAAATCAAGTTTTATAAACTTCTGCTAGCTTATGTTGAAAGATGGACTGGATTTGAAGGCCACCATGTCCTGCTGTACATAAAGATGTCTCTAAAGAGTTAAAGGGGTTGTCCACTACTAGGACAACCCCTTCTTGATCTAAATGTTTGGCCCCAATAAAATGAAAAAGCCTACACTCACCTCCCGTGCCGGTGCCAGCGATGTCGGCACTTGTGGTCCTGAAGCTCCATTGCGGAGGAATGACACGATGCCCAGCGCACAATCAGCGCTGGCATCACTGTCCCCGCCTTCATTCAAAATTGAACATGAAGAAGAAGTCAGAGATTAGCTGAAGCCTGGACTTCCTCTTGATGTTCAAAACGTACGAAGGTGGGGATAGTGATGCCAGTGCTGATTTGGCGCCAGGCACCACGTGTCATTCCACTGCACCAGAGCCCCAGGACCGCGAGTGCTGACACCACTGGAATGGTGCCAGCACGGGAGGTGAGTATATTTTTATTTTATAGGGGCCAACCCCCAAGAAGGGGTTGTCTAGTAGTGGACAACCCCTTTAATGTATACAATTCTATCAGCACCTACTGCTCAACCCCCTGATCTAAATTGTTAAAGAGTCTGTCAGCCCAAAATGACTGTTCAAACTAAGCACAGGTGCTCAATGCATGCTAGGCATGGTCAAACAGTTCAGGAAACCTTCTCACCTACTGCACTTGTTCTCCATCTACCTCCTTTCTTCTCTGGCTCCTGTAAAGCCAGAACTGTCAATCAAAGAAAAGGAGGGTCAAAATAGAACTGAACTGTTTGGCCATGTCAAGTATGCACCAAGAGTCTGTGGTTGGTTTGGACAGTCATTTTGTGATAGCAGATGCCCTTTAATTTTTCATTTTGTGTAACATATATTGTGTAACATATATTGGATATAAATAATAGAGTAGCATAGTAGTATTCTTCAGCTGACTAATAGCTTGTCTTATTTTTACAGATTCGAATGGTTTAAGGATCTTAACCTTAGGTGGTACATATTACCTGCAGTTTCTAACATGCTGCTTGAAGCTGGAGGTATTGAATTTACAGCATGCCCCTTTAATGGTTGGTACATGGGGACAGAAATTGGTGTTCGAGACTTCTGTGATGTTCAGCGGTACAACGTGCTGGAGGTAATGTACTCACACAATGGTTAGCTTGTGCTGAGGGTTGAGGTTAAGGGTTAACTGCTTCATTATTAGGATTACAAAACAAGTGAAACCTTTGCAGCGAGAACAGCAGAGATGACTGAGTGCAGGCATGGGAAAGTAGTGCAACAGGAACTGACACGTAGCCCACCCATTTCTTGTGTGCTCTAAAATGCACTCTAAAAGTAATAGGCGACTGTCATTTTCATCTGAATTAGGAGCCACAAAACAACAAGGGCAGTTTCTTGTCATTACTTATTTTAATCAGCCTGGTTAATTCTGCGGAAGGCATGAAGACTGCCAAATTATACAGAAATGACCCAAATACTATAAAAATGAATAGAAATACTATACTAAAATTATTCAAAAATAAATTGATAAAAATATATCAATATTAACCCCTTCATGACATGGTGATTTTTCATTTTTGTTTTTTCCTCTCCTTCTTCCAAAAGCCATAACTTTTTTTTGTCAATATAGCTATATGGGGGCTTGTTTGTTTGCAGGACAAATTGTACTTTTGAATGACACCATTGATTTTACCAAATAGTGTACTGGAAAATGGGAAGAAAATTCCAAGTGTGGTGAAGATGCAAAAAAAGTGCAATTTCACAACTGTTTTTTGTTTGCCACTTTCAATATATGGTAAGACTGACCTGTCAATATCAATCTCTTGGTCAGTACGAGTATGCAGATACCAAGCATGTATAGTTTTATTTTTATTTAAGTGGTGAAAAAATATATTTGGAAATTTGTAAAAAAAATATATTTTTTTTCACCCTTTTCTGAAACCTGTAACGTTTTCATTTTTTGGTATATGAGGCTGGGAGACAGCTTATTTTTTATGCCCTAAGCAGACATTTTTATTGATACCATTTAGGGGTACGTACGATGTTTTGATCGCCTCTTATTGCATTCTATTGCAATGTTGCTGCGAGCAAAAAAATGTAATTTTGACATTTTGATTTTTTTTTTCATTACCGATCTGATTAATTTATTTGATATTTTGCTAGATCTGACTTTTACGAATGCAGCGATGCCAAATATGTGAATATTTAATTGTTTTATTTTTAATTGGGCAAAAAGGGGTGATTTAAACTTTTAATTTTTTTTATTTTTTTCATATTTAAAAAAAAAAAATCAATTTTTGCCATATTTAATAGTCCCCTTAGGGGACTTGAAGCTACGATCATCTGATCACTTGTGCTATACACAGCAGAGCATCAGCACTGCTATGTATAGTGAAAATCACTATTTCCTATGAATGACAGCTACAGACTAGCTTTCAAAGGAGAATTGACATGACAGGCACAGGGGTCATCAACAGACTCATGACAAACTCTCGGCATCCCACAATCATGTCACGGGTGCGCCGATGGGAGCGTGGAATGACGAGCCCTCCTGCCGAGATGTGTTAAATGTTGCTGTCAGAGATTGATGTATTAGAGGCACATGATAGCTGACTAAATCAGCCATCATGTGCAGAGAAAGATGCGGGCTTGGCATGTGAGCCCGCATCAAAGACGGGGACACGACGTATGACATAAGTTTACGTCATATGTTGTGAAGGAGTTAAAAGGTATATCTTTTTTACATTAAAATACATTATTAAAATATACTAAAAATATAACAAAAATACTATAAAAGTAGTCACTCAGCTATCATGAGAATAAATAACATTTATGGTCATTTTTATTTCTTCTTGGAAAAATACATTTTTGATTTATTATTAGAATATATACTCATGCAGGCAGAAATTTCTGTGATTGTTTCGTTCATTTCCATGCACATGCTGCAGAAATAATCCCATTCACATCTAACAGAACCATTACATATTGTTCGATCTTCTTCATCACAGACATTATCTTTGTATTTACATATGAGTACAATATCTAATGTGTTATAATGTGAATTTTCAGGAAGTGGGAAAGAGGATGGGCCTAGAAACTCACAAGCTGGCTTCACTGTGGAAAGACCATGCCATTGTCGAAATTAATGTAGCCGTGCTTTACAGCTTCCATGTAAGTTCTGCCATAATGGAACATGTCAGATCAATGTATATATTGTGGGTAAATGCTAGATTTTCCCATGAGATAAAACTTGGTTGTCATTGTTCGGTTTATATTAGGGTACTGTGTCCAATAAACTTTGACCTCTATAGCCTTCACCAACCAGTGAGAATTCAAGCTGCATTTTATAAATTGTAAAGGAAAAATTAAGTGTGAATTATGATATGTTCATATGGGCAGAAAAGCACCGGCCCTAGAGTAATTGCCTCTAGAAAACAATCTGATTTCAGCTTTCATTTCTCACAAAAGTTTTTGAAAATAACAGATGCAACCCAACTTGGAATTCCGATACCAATTTGCCATCTCATCCTTGTAGGTGCCTGGCATTCATCAGCCTGCCAATGCTTCTCTCCTGCATTGCACTGCTCTGTTTGTGGGCTGTACGCCTGCACTAGTGTATGGCCTCTTGAGTCTGTATGTGCTAAATTCCCCCTACTGCTTTAGTGTATATTTTTTCCTATTGTTACCACTCAACTTGTTTTATTCTGACTAATCTTCTGTCTTCTACTGACCCTGACCTCTGCCTGATCATCACATACAACTAAACCCTGCCAGCCTCAACCCATGTTATGTCCAACTATAATTCCTGCCTACTTACCTCATCTGTCACTTCACCAGGGGTAGCAAACGGGGAAATCCATTGGACTCTACTTCCTAATTTAGCCCTAAATTCAATTTGTTAGTGACCTAGTGGGTCCACATTTCCTGATAGCCATCTTTAGATCTTATGGGCACTGGGTTGCCACAAATATCCCTTTGTCTCTAGAATGTATCCTTCTGAGTTTTGAAGAAACCACAAGGAAGATCTTGGCAAAATGACACAAGATTAGCTCATAATCTGTTTGATTCAGACTCTGCCAAGTTGAGTTGAATCAAGAAAAAGAAAAAAAAAGTTACAGACGTTTCACCACTGTATGTGATTTATCAGCGAAGTGGAAACAAACTATGTGCTCAAAGGCCAAAATAAGACTCAGCTTAGTTCATCTTCTCTGTGTCTAAGTCTCGTTGATTCAGTCATCAATTCTGAAGAATCTAATTGACTTGTCTAGAGAATTTTTGTAACGTTTGTTCACATTATCAAATGCATATTCCACAAAATTTGAGGAGTTGTAATCCAGCTAATCTCCAAATTAATAGAACATATATCCTAATATTCTAATGTGCATTGTTTATATTTATAAAACATATTCTACAATGAATCGAATAAATGTTAATAATAAAGGACAAATTCTTGAAATTGATCTGTACAGCCACAGAGTGCTGGTGCGCTTCCTGATGAAGAAAAGTAAGTACACTGCAAATAGTTATTTACCTTTATTAGTAGTAACCTGATGAAGGTCTCAGTGAATTGTGAATTGAGGACTTCTAATAAAGGTAATTAATTATTCACAGTGTTCTCACTTTTGTTCATCGGGTAACGCACCCACACTCCACCGCTGTACAAATCACTTTCAACCCGCTTAGTCCCTGAACGGGTATATACTCTTGGTGCTCTCTCTTGTTCTTCAGGTGAAGTGGGTTCATTACCCACCATTCTTTTACTACCAGAGCACCATAGCAACATCTTCTTAAAAATTCTTGAAATTATCAAGCAAATGCTAACTTCTAATATAACATTTTATGCTTAGAAATACAATGTGACTATCATGGATCATCATTCTGCAGCTGAGTCTTTCATGAAGCATATGGAGAACGAATACCGGTTGAGGGGAGGATGTCCAGCAGATTGGGTTTGGCTTGTTCCCCCAATGTCAGGAAGCATCACTAAAGTGTTTCACCAAGAAATGCTTAATTACATTCTGAATCCTTTTTACTACTATCAGGTAGGAGAAAAGTCCACAAAACACATGATATCGTAGTTGTATTTGACGTAAACGGCTACTGATTCTGTTCCGATCAGAGGCATAAGTGTCAGCTCATTGCTACAAAATATTTAACTGGGCCCGTACCTAATTCCTAATGTCATTTACTCGTATATAAAATGAATTCATTGTAATGTAACTTAATTGTAATATTATGCTACACTATTTCTAAAGGCATGTTTCAGCCTGAAGAATTTATCACCAACGTGTTTGGCTGTTTAAGTTAGGACCACACACCTTGAATGGTGTAATAGGGCACACGCTTGACCACTATTGTATTCAAAATTCTCTGGCGTCCATTTCTGATGACCTTTAGGCGTTGAAGCGGTCAGATTCTCCCGCAGTTTAGTATTTTTAAACTAAATACTGTAGGTATAAAATATTTTAGGCTGAAATACCCTTTTAAGAAGAATTTTCTGTCTCGAGTAATTTCATACATTTCACCTCAATAAGGAAACTTCTGGCCCCACTGAAGAAGGTACCTTTGCATCTTCTTCAGCCCATATACCTGTCATTGACTCGCATGCTTTAAAAGAGGTTGTCTTGTTTTGAAACCCAATTTTTAGGTACTCGATCAGGGAATTTTAAGTTAATAGAGAGATTAATGAGAGCCTTACGTAGCCGAGAATGACTACCAAGAGGAACTCTTGCTCTGGATGACCCAGCATCTCCATGTGGGTGTCTGAAGTCCAGGCTTTATGTTACACAGCTCATGGATTTTTATGGGATTCCAAAATGTTTAATTTCCTCTGCGTTGGCAATAACCAATGTGGACAACCCCTTGGAGCGTCATACAAATGCACCCATTATGACCCCTCACTTAAAACTATTTTTGGAATTATTACAAGACAACAAAGCCTCATTTACATGAATATAAAACTGAAAGAAATGTTTAGTTTACCTAACTAACTGGTTCTCTTTATGATATAAACATTTTGTTAGATAATTTTCAATTTTTGTATCTCCCATTGTGATAAAAATCATCAAGTGAACATGCCATAAAGTCAGACGAACATTCCCCAGAGCTGTATAATGCTGAATGAACAGATTATTTTATTAACCTTTTATAAGTTTGTCTCATTTTCTGAAGCAGGAGTGCACCACTTCCAGCTTTCTAGTTTCCTGCCTACTGCCCTGCCCCTGCTTGATTCATAGTTCGGACCAGCGGCATCATTGTGCCATTGGCCTGATCTGTGCTCTTTCTCGAGCTGGCTCAGCTTTGCCTCTGTAGCTTTGGAGGAGGGGAAGGACACCATCATTGGCTGGATCGGGAGCTAACAGTACTCTCCAGAGATCAAACCCTCTTCGGGGCAGTGTTTACAAGCTCTATTGGAAAGCACTTATAAGCCTAAGCCTGTTCGGCTTGTTCAGATAGACTGCAGTGGTGGTCTGTAACATAGGCCATGAGTCATAAACAATACAGTAAAAAATTAGTCCATCAATGAGACCAGAGAGCAATTTAATTAGGGCAGAGACAAACTGCCGTTTAACTTGTGTGATGATCGCATTGCATTAAACGGACTGACCGGCACCTCTCCTGACCTGAGCATGACAGCGTGATGTATTTCTATGAAGCTTTCATGCTCAGGTGAGGAGATCGGATAGCCAGTACGAGGTTTACAATGCGATCCTTAGGCTGCGTGCCCACTATGCGTTTTTCAAGTGTTTTTTCCTCTGAATTTCTGCAGCGAAAGCGCTTAAAAAATGCTTGGTTACACGTGCTCCATGGTCCCCAATGATAATCCGCATGTGCTGTGCACATGCTGCGGTAATTTCAGCTGTGGATTATCATTGTGGAAAAATACGCAGCATGTCCATTAATTTTGCGGACACGCAGCGTAATTGCCGCCATTGGCTTGCATTGAAACGCATAATATCCACGTGAACACATTTGCACATACGGATATTATGCAATTCTATGTGCGGATGGTACCCGGGTTTGGAGAAGAGGAGACTCTCCTCCAGACTCAGGTACCATGGAACCTGTTAAAAAAAGAATTTAAAATAAAAAATAAAGATTATACTTACCTTCCGATGGCCCCCGGTGTTTTCTCCGCTGCGTCCGGTCTGTTGTATGGGTCGCGGTGGTGTGAAAGGACCTGTCATGATGTCATTTAGTCATGTGACAGGTCACGCGACCGCTGACGTCGGCGGTCGCGTGACCTGTCACATGACTAAATGACATCACCGCAGGTCCTTTCACACCATCGCGACCCATACAACAGACCGGACGCAGCGGAGAAAACACCGGGGCCATCGGAAGGTGAGTATAATCTTTATTTTTTACCATTTTTATTCTTTTTTTTAACTATTAACTTGGTCACACTATATAAATCCATGCCGGTTGCATGGATTTACATAGTGTGACCAAGTTGTCAAGCACTTTTCCAAGTGATGCTAAAATCGCTTGGAAAAGCGCTTGATAACCCGCATACAGAAATGCATGCAAAAACGCTTCTACCTGGCAGGAAAAACGCAAGTAAAATCCGCATGCGTTTTTCCTGCCAGGGACATGCGGAAAAAATCTGCAGCATTTCTGCATCGTGGGCACATAGCCTTACACGAGAAATACGGCAGTCTGTCTCTGCCCTTAACAAGAAATTAGCAAAGTTGCTTATTTTTACAAAAACTTTGCAACTTAACCCATTTAAGATGATGGGAGTAACCTTTAATATTCATTTAGAGTTCAGGATGTTAATTATTTACCATGCTAGGGCAGTGATATTTTGGTGGATGGGTGCTTTTAATAGCATGCTTGTAATTTCTTTAAACCCAATTATACCCATTTTTTTTTCTAAAATTCAAACGTTTCTAGATTTTATATTAACGTGACTATTGAAAGACTGAAACTTTTGTGTGTCTTTGGACAAATTTAGAAAATGTAGTTTTTGGCCTGTTGAGCCAATCTTCCACATTACTTACTTTGGGTTCCATGACTTTGCTTTCTCTAGTTTTTGGTACATAGGCAATGAATTAGGTATCCTATAGATATTATCTAGGTAATTACATGTACTTACATAAATGTTTACAAAGCTTTGTCATTTTTATTTCAGATCGATGCTTGGAAAACTCACAAGTGGCAAAACGAGAGCAGTAAACCAAAGAAGAAAGAATTCAAACTCAGTGTTATCTCCAAGTAAGAAGATTGTCAAGTTAGATATCTGAATGGGAACCAAATCTTTCCACTTGTAGTAACATGAAATGGTTCTGATCCCATTTATCCTTTCTGACAAGTCAATGGGTTTTAAGGGAGTTTTCAACATTGTAATAATGGAGTAAGCAGGCTGCCGAAATCAGATAACTCTCAGAACCCATTTAGTTGGCGGACATGTAGCGTAGAAGGAAACATAGCTGGCTTCGTAGGAACCATATGTTAATCCTGTTACAGAAATAGATGATGTGTTGATCTGAGATGTTTTGCTGGTTGTATACATTACATGCTTAATGCATATTATGTCCTTTTTTAGGGCAGTGCTTTTTGCTTCAATACTTATGTGGAAATCTATGACTGCCAGGACAAAGGTAACGATCCTCTTTGCGACTGAAACTGGAAAGTCTGAGACATTTGCTAAAAAACTACAAACGTTATTTAGCTACGCATTTAACACTAAGGTAAGAAAAAGTGTATTATCTTTAAACACTTATAGGTATGCAAATTCTACTTTCCACTTTTTTTTATAAATCAACAGTTCAAGTAGAGATACGAAACTTTGCCACGTAGATAATGTCTGTAAAGCACTGTGGAATTAATGGCGCTATATAAGTTAGTAAAATAAATAAAAATAAATATAGAGTGTCTTATTAGAGAAAATGACTATTTCCCCACTTATCAGGCACTAATTTTCTCCTACATTGATCATTTGCTCTTCAAAAATGCTCAAATCTGTCTACAAATCAGTATGTAATGAGGGATCAAATTACACCCAATGCCTAATAAACTATATAGAGAAGGGAGAAACTGGAGGGAAACAAAAGTACAAAGACACAAGGAGAAACTGCTAAGGCTTTGTGTGAAGTTAAAAAGGAAAAATACAAGTTATTTAATGGTCTGAAATAGTGTTTTTCCTTACATACACACATGACGGTTTATTCTGAAAACTCACCTGAAAATACAGTTACACAGCGCATATACTGTTCCTGTGATATTTAAGTGACTTATGCTGCAAGTGTTTAACAAGCCTCTTTTGGGTTTTCAAACTGAGAATAAAGAGTTGCAAACCATTATGGATACCCATCAAGGGCAAAACAGGTGACTATAGGCCCACACAACAAGACTTAGAATGAGGAGAAAATGCATCATAAAGACCTTCAACAGCAAGTGAGCTAAGGAAATGTAAAGATTATAATCATCTGATTTTATTATTTTACATTCTGTCGTCTCTCACTTGTTCTCACTTTCTTTGAGTTCTCTTGAAATATTTTTCAATTTTCTCATTCCTTTCCATCACGATCCACATTGATCACTGATTGCAACCTCACTTTTGAGTATGGATGCCTCCGTAGTGTTTGGAGAAAACAAAAGACTAATTTAAAAAGTTCCTAGCTGGGATCCTACTTCATTTGCCAGAATGGCTCTCAATGTGAAGAATCCAGTTCACCCATATTATATGGGGTCAAGCATTTTTTTTAACAACTAGAATGTAATATTACTTTTATGGCAAGTTGCAACTGACTCTGATTATATCAGTTGTTATCTGGGGGTTTTGATCAACCCAAACGCTGGGTCAGCTTCAGAGTCACAGCAAGCTGGGTTGAATAGCTCTTCTTTGTTAATGAGCCGAGTGCTTCAATAACCACTAACCAATGTTCTAATGCTGTATTCCCCCATAAGGTAAAAGACTGTATATTGTGCTTGTACTGTTTGTGCCCTTTGAGGTCCAGGGTTACATGGCTTAATGGGATGTGGGATACAGCAGTACCACCAAATTCTGTCATGGTAGCTGATATCAGATTTTCTTTAGTTTAGACTCGGAAGTGCTTGTTGCTGTAGTTAGTGTGTGTGTTCTGGCTCTGGAGTGCTACACAATAGCGCTGGTAGGAAGAGTAATGGGAGTGACTAAAGGTGGGCTTTGACACCAAAGGGTACATTGTGGATGGACTATATGCTGTGTCTGGAGAAACTGCCAATGGCCTATACGCAGGGTTGGACTGGTCCACCAGAAAACCGGAGAATCCTCCGGTGGGTCCTGGCTTTTCCTTTAGGAGAGTTCATAGTGCAAACCTTGCAGCTGCTATGGGGCTCTTGAGTGAGGGAGAAATCCTCTGGCGGGCCCAATGTTCTTCAGTCTGACACTGCATATACGTTAGATATTGGCTTGTCTACCATGCAAATGTCAGTAGGCTGAAGTAGGAGAGGCTTTTTCCTCACCAAGACAAAGAAAAACAGTGGGCAGAAGGCCGAAGCAAGATTCTCATGTAAACACAGTGCAGGGGGAATTCCTGGAGTCCTGTATAGGTCCAGAGGATTAACCCTCCGTCACATACAATATCGGTTCTAACGAGTTCACATACAATGTGACTGTCAGGCGCAGGCTAGAAAAATACCTATAATATCTAATGTTTGCAATTTCAGTGCTCTAAAAGTGATCAGTGACCTTCATAGGGATGTAATAAAAGAGACTACACATAATCAGGTGCAAAAAAAAACCCATTTACTTAAGTTAAAACTAATAACTCTGAAATACAAACATTTCAAAACTCCCGCCAAATAAAAGAGATGTGCCTGTCAGGCCTATTGTATGTGGCGGAGGGTTAAGATGCCAGTCAGTCGTACCTTCAGCCCTCAGAAACAGAGAGAGTCACTAAGCAGGGTGGGCTGAGAGGATCTTCAGCCCATTGGGAGGTCAGCACAGAGAAAGAGGTTTTCGTTCGTTTTCTGCAAGTAATGTCAGACATCAATGGACTGTGGGATCATTAGTTGTAGGAGGGATTGATGCTTAGTTCATAGGGCCAGCCACATATGGTGAGTGTCCCTCCTCCTGAAAAGTCTGTAAATAGTCAGAGATTAACCAGTTTATCTGTGATAAGAGTCAATGGGAAAATAACAACAGTCTGTGGTCTATGTGAAGCAACATTGACCAGTCTAGAGTGGAAGTGGGGCCGTGTGTAAGACTTTGAAAATGGTTAATTTACGTTGCTAACAGTAGATTTGGTTTTACCAACACGTTCCTCAAGTGTTTCTTTGGAAGGGAACCCTCGACCTCTTATCCTTATCATCATATCGGAGCATTTTTGTAATAAAATGATTTACATTGTAGGTTTTCTGTATGGAAGATTACAACATTGATAACTTGGATAAAGAATCTCTTCTCCTGGTGGTTACAAGTACGTTCGGAAATGGTGACTGCCCCAGCAATGGAGAGGTGGGTCTAATAAATCTCATTTCTACTTTTCCTATTTTCCATAATTCAATGACTTTTCCTTCTTGGTGTTGGAGTTTAATTGTTAAGGAGTGTATATTTAATGTGTTTTTATTTTACAGAAATTCAAGAAATCAATTTTCAACTTGAAGACACTGAAAAACAAATTGAGGTATGAAAGTATACAATAATGCCGTACAGAGTAAGCTCCTTGACACTATAGTGATGTACTGCATACGGAAGGATATTAGCATTATTTCGTGTAGTTAGGGGGAACATATTTTACATATTTTTGTCTTTAAAAAGTTGCAAAAAATGTTCCATTCCATATTTGTGCAAAAATTAGTGCCACTCTTTACACTATTAAAAAGTAGATGTAATCTGTGTGTAGTTAGTAATTAAGTTTAAAGAGAGTCTGTCAGCACAGGATGACTGTTTAAACAGGCACATGATGCACCTTTGACGTGGCCAAAGAATTATGTGCACCTTTCCTCCTACTTGTTTCTATCTCTGCTCTTCTCTGAATCTATAAAGCCAGAGCTGTCAATCAAAGAAGAAAGGGGTGGAGGGAATGGAGAGAGAAAACAAGTAGGTGGACATGTGCACTGAACTGTTTGGGCACGTCAAGGGAGCACCGAGCACTTGTACATGGTTTGAGCAGTCATTCTGTGCTGACAGACTCTTTTTAAGCCAGATTTATATTTGTAACTTTTAAAAATGTTGCACAAAAAGTCGCAAACTCACTCCAGTATAGACGAGTAGAGTAAAAAGTGAAAAATCATCTCTAGGCAGAATTGTTTTATCGAAACATTCACCAATTTTATCCATGATCATGCATCACTGGTGTATTTCCAAGAAATATATTCTATATCACCTTTTAGATGGCTCTAGGCACAATAATTGTTTTTTATGGAGGCTAGAATACACAAAATAAATCTCTCGCGGCCTGTAAGGCATTACAGGCTGTGTGGATTATGTAGTAAGAGTCTTTCACGTCAATTACAGTTGGAAATGGGGCCGTTGCGGACACAGAGGAGGCGCTGGACACGGACCAGAGGCGCCCATCAGACCATTCTGCGCCCATTAGCATACAGTGCTGTACAATTATAAAAGCATTTTCAGCGATATGTGTTAAGCTGAGTTCATATCAAGAGGTTTTAGGAAAGCTATTAAAGGGTATATTCACACTAAGTTTTTTCAGGAGTTCTTGGAGCAAACATTTTCTAAAATCCTCCTCAAAAGGCCTTGGAAAACTCTTCCAAAACGCTTCTATGGCAAATCCATTTTCCTGTTAATATGAGGGTTTTTTTTCTTGTTTTTTTCTCCAAAAGATGTTTTGAAAATCTCATGAGGGAACAGAGAAAGTGCATGTTAATTCTTTAATTCTTTAATGCAGATCCTGAAAGAAACATTTCCAAAGTTGGTACTGTCCAACCATAAAATCATAGAATGTTAGAGTTGGAAGGGACCTCCAGGGTCATCATGTCCAACTCCCTGCTCAATGCAGGATTCACTAAACCATCTCAGACAGATGTCTGTCCAGCCTCCATTTGAAGACTTTCATTGAAGGAGAACTCGGCACTAGTGTTGAGCGAATTTCTTTGGCATTTCAAATTCGTGTTCGGGGTTCCGGCTTGTTCGCGCCAAAAAATCGGCTCCGCCCACGAACATCCCTGATTTGCCACGTTGTCACGTAGATAACATCAGGGATGTTCATGGGCGGAGCCAATTTTTTTTCGCGAACAAGCCTGAACCCCGAACACTAATTTGAAATGCCAAACAAATTCGCTCAACACTACTCACCACCTCTCATGGCAGCCTGTTCCACTCATTGATCACCACCACTGTCGAAAAGTTTTTTCTAATATCTAATCTCTTTCCGTTTCATCCCATTGCTTCTTTTGTTTCCATGTGGAAATGAGAATAAGGATGATCCCTCTACACTGTGACATCCCTTCAGATATTTGTAGACATCTATCTCCTCTTAGCCTTCTTGTTTGCCAGCTGAACATTCCCAGATTCTTTAATCGTTCCTCATAGGACATAGTTTGCAGTCCACTCACCATCCTGGTAGCTCTTCTCTGAACTTGCTCCAGTTTTTCTGTCTTTTTTAAAATGTGGACACAATTGGACACAGTATTCCAGATGGGGCATGACCAAGGAGGAGTAGGGGGGGGATAATTACTTCACGTAATCTAGACTCTATGCTTCTCTTAATACATCCCAGAACTGTTTTTGCCTTTTTTGCTGCTGCATCACTCTGTTGACTCATGTGCAATATGTGATCAAAAGGCTGCAAAGAATGCTTTGGAAAAAAACTCTGCCAAGGCTCCTCAAAACCATTTTAAGAAAAGAAAAACTGTTACAGAACCGCCCCCTTTGAACTTTGAAAGAAACTCGGTGTGAACATACCCAAAGATGGATAAAACGTTGTAAACATGGAGAGAGAGACAGAGTATATATATATACAGTACAGACCAAAAGTTTGGACACACCTTCTCATTCAAAGATTTTTCTGTATTTTCATGACTATGAAAATGGTACATTCACACTCAAGGCATCAAAACTATGAATTAATACATGTGGAATTATATACTTAACAAAAAAGTGTGAAACAACTGAAAATATGTCTTATATTCTAGGTTCTTCAAAGTAGCCACCTTTTGCTTTGATGACTGCTTTGCAAACTCTTGGCATTCTCTTGATGAGCTTCAAGAGGTAGTCACCGGAAATGGTTTTCACTTCACAGGTGTGCCCTGTCAGGTTTAATAAGTGGGATTTCTTGCCTTATAAATGGGGTTGGGACCATCAGTTGTGTTGTGCAGAAGTCTGGTGGAAACACAGCTGATAATCCTACTGAATAGACTGTTAGAATTTGTATTATGGCAAGAAAAAAGCAGCTAAGTAAAGAAAAACGAGTGGCCATCATTACTTTAAGAAATGAAGGTCAGTCAGTGCGAAAAATTGGGAAAACTTTGAAAGTGTCCCCAAGTGCAGTTGCAAAAACCATCAAGCGCTACAAAGAAACTGGCTCACATGATGACCGCCCCAGGAAAGGAAGACCAAGAGTCACCTCCGCTTCTGACGATAAGTTTATCCGAGTCACCAGCCTCAGAAATCGCAGGTTAACAGCATCTCAGATTAGAGACCAGGTCAATGCCACACAGAGTTCTAGCAGCAGACACATCTCTACAACAACTGTTAAGAGGAGACTTTGTGCAGCAGGCCTTCATGGTAAAATAGCTGCTAGGAAACCACTGCTAAGGACAGGCAACAAGCAGAAGAGACTTGTTTGGGCTAAAGAACACAAGGAATGGACATTAGACCAGTGGAAATCTGTGCTTTGGTCTGATGAGTCCAAATTTGAGATCTTTGGTTCCAACCACCGTGTCTTTGTGCGACGCAGAAAAGGTGAACGGATGGACTCTACATGCCTGGTTCCCACCGTGAAGCATGGAGGAGGAGGTGTGATGGTGTGGGGGTGCTTTGCTGGTGACACTGTTGGGGATTTATTCAAAATTGAAGGCATACTGAACCAGCATGGCTACCACAGCATCTTGTAGCGGCATGCTATTCCATCCGGTTTGCGTTTAGTTGGACCATCATTTATTTTTCAACAGGACAATGACCCCAAACACACCTCCAGGCTGTGTAAGGGCTATTTGACCAAGAAGGAGAGTGATGGGGTGCTACGCCAGATGACCTGGTCTCCACAGTCACCAGACCTGAACCCAATCGAGATGGTTTGGGGTGAGCTGGACCGCAGAGTGAAGGCAAAAGGGTCAACAAGTGCTAAGCATCTCTGGGAACTCCTTCAAGATTGTTGGAAGACCATTTCCAGTGACTACCTCTTGAAGCTCATCAAGAGAATGCCAAGAGTGTGAAAAGCAGTCATCAATGCAAAAGGTGGCTACTTTGAAGAACCTAGAATTTAAAACTTATTTTCAGTTGTTTCACACTTTTTTGTTAAGTATATAATTCCACATGTGTTAATTCATAGTTTTGATGCCTTCAGTGTGAATGTACAATTTTCATAGTCATGAAAATACAGAAAAATCTTCAAATGAGAAGCTGTGGCCAAACTTTTGGTCTGTACTGTATATATATATATATATATATATATATATATATATATATATATATATATATATATATATAAATAATAATAATAATATAATTTTATTTTACAGGTACGCTGTTTTTGGACTTGGCTCCAGCATGTATCCACAGTTTTGTGCATTTGCCCATACCTTAGATGATAGACTGGCAGAGCTTGGTGCCTCCCAAATTGGCACTACGGGTGAAGGAGATGAACTTAGTGGGCAAGAGGAGGCATTCTTGTCGTGGGCTGTCCACACATTTAAGGTATGCAAAGCTTTTAAAAGGTTCTGTCCTCTTTCACGTAACTCTCCGACTTTTATGTATTAATGTATTTATTGTGTATGTGTATTTTTAGGATATATGCACCGGAAAAAAGTTAGTGTTAAACACTATAAGTATTTAGTGTATGGGTATTCATGTATTACTGAGCCAGTCCACACAAACAACTAAATGTATACATTAGGAATTCCAGGTCCACCAGTAGCTTCTTGTTTCCCAGTAATTTCCCAGTAACTACAGGAGATATTTTTATATACTTGACAGAATAAAAATGAACTGACATGTGAAAACGAAAAAAAAAAGATAACAAAGATTAACTGAGCGATAAGTGACAAATGAGCAGAGACAATTGTGTAGATCTGAGCCCTTATTAATTTTCTCACACTCAACAATATGAATTTATCTCCTACTGTACCAGTTGTGTATGTTTTGTCTATATTACTATTAGACTAAAACAACTACAAAATAACAAAATGAACATTACTCACCTCTTCTTTAGCTTGGCGATCGAGGTTTGGCCCTCTGAAGGTCCTCATGGTCATTCTTTACACTGCACTGCAGACAATCAGCGGTGGCAGCAGTCACACAGTGAGCAGTCACATGACATCAACTCTCAGAGATGGGAGCGCTGAGGCCAGGTATTGGCTGCCGTGGTTATGTACTGGCTGCTTTAAACAGTGTCTAGGTGGACCGCCAGAGCAATAGTGCAGGATTGCCAGGGGTAAAAAAAGAGGTGAAGACTTTTTAGTTTGATATTTTATAAAGTTTGCAACTGTTTTTAATAATGTTTTAAAAGTAATGAAACTCCTAATTTATTACTCAACACCCATGTCCACTGACTGTATTTATACTTCTTAAATATAATATCAAAAATCACACACAACTAATGATGTCTGTATCATTCTCAGGCTGCCTGTGAAGCGTTCCAGATTCCTGACAGACAGAAAATTGTGTTGCCAAAATGTTATACCTCAACAGAAGGCTGGACCCCAGAAAATTATCGTCTGGTAAATGAAACTCAGCCTTTCGATCACATCAAAGGTAAAATAAAGTAAAATAAATAAAAAATAAATTTACAACTAATTTAAAAAATAAATGCAAGAATATCTAACAAATCCAATTGCCTATAGAATAAAAAACTGTATCAAAGTATCTATTGTAATAGAATACTATCTATTGTGTCCAATTAAAAAAATCAGACACCGCCTGAAAGGAGGGCAAAGGGAATTCAAGGTTTTATATTTAGGACTCCTTTAGCATAATCGGGCTGAGTGGCTCCATCAAGGTCACGTCAGAATCCTGGTTTTCATGGGTTCAGATTCATGAGTTTGGGGACACAGATGTGATGTGAAAAATTCAAATTATGATGATTATTATTGTAGTCACCATCTTTAGCCCTGGATTTTCTAATAAAAACCTGCTGGAAATTTTCAATCTCGCATGCTTGCCCAAGATACCCATGTGTAGACATAGGCTGAACAGAAAATAGAGTGATGTAAATAATGGCTAATGTGAGCAATTCTGACCATAACAATATATTAGGTAATTGCTGAGTGACCCCATATATTTACTGCCAGGAAGAACAAGGGTATTATTCTGCTAGCCAGCTTTTATGTTTTCAATTACTATAGAGTTTCCAGTTATCCTATTCTTTCAGTACTCAGCTCATTGTTACCCAACATCTGTCTAATAGCTGAAGCCCGGAAAAAGGTGTGGGTGCTCTGTACGGAGGAAACAGGCTGCAAATGATGTGCACATTAACTGCTGAGTAAAGGGACCAATTGTTCTTCATCTGTGAAACAGTCTCACTATATTATTTAATAAGATATTAAATAGAGAGGTAAATGCTGCAGATAATACACATTCTGAACATTTCATTGCCTTCTATGTAGAATAATTTATTAATGATTGTGTGGGGAAGGATAATGGGGCTGTTACGATACTGGCGTAGTACTGCTGGAAACCAGTGGCTGAAGGAGCACAAGCAGGAACAGCGAGCGGTAGTAGAAGTTCTTGAAGATAGCAAGGAGTTGTAGGAAACAATCTGTAGATAAATTAGAACAGTCTGGGTAAGAATGTTCAGGAGCTGGAGACTGAAGACTAAGCTAACAGCTAGGCATAATACTCAAGCAATGAGTGAGAGACCCATGCGGCTTTAAGTAGACCTAAACAGGAAACAAGATGGATTCCATAGATTTAGAATCCGCCATCTTGGAAAAGGGCAATTGTAGAACACAACAGCAGCCTCCAGTGGTAAGGAATGAAACTGCAGCACAATTATTAAAGTGAACAATAGCGGACACTAGTGATCAAACTGTAGAAGGCAACAGAATTCCTGACAGGGGCACCTGTATCAAATGAAATATGACACAAAAGTGTTATAAGATGCAGAAGCAAAGCTCGGCTTTCCTTCACTTTCGGCAAATATTAAATTAGCAACCCCACCTATGCTCAATTCTTTGACCAAGTCAGATTGGCTTTTTGGTGCCTCATTGGCAACCAGGAACTGGGGTAATATCCAGCCAATCGATGGATAAACATAAAGGGGAACATGAAGTTCTCTACACCCAATTAATTTTTTTTTTTTACCAATTTTTAGTGCTTTTTTTGTGGCTGGTAGTTTTGGTAACACAATGTAAAAAAAAACACAAAAAACAGGCATTGTAGAATAATAAAAAAGGCAAAATTAGCATTTTTAAATTATTATGTACAATTGTTAACTCATAAAAATATATGATCGCATAGTGTAATGCTTGTAGACACTATTACAGGGTGCTGAGGCGATTACTACATGCAATTTCTACCTTAGATTTAATGATAAAATGTTATGTAGCAAGATCCTAAGCACCTCTCAGCTAGAATTGTATAATCTGTCTCTAAGTCTATGCAGTGGGATTGAAGAAATCTGGATGGGACAGAAGCGTAGAGATAGGGCAGTACCGTAAGGGACCAGATGGGGATGAGGGTGAACGTAGCGCTTATGTGTGGAGTTTGTGTGAGGACACAACACATATAGAAGCCAAGTATGTCATAACTGCAGCCCAGTAGCTGGAGGAAAAAAATTCTTCTGGGTAGCAGTTTACCAATTTGGAGGTTATCACGATGAGAGGGCTGCGCCTGTGGGATTAATGAGGTCTGGAGAGTACAAACAGGGCTTTTTATTCACACCGAGTTTTATCGCCAGACTAGCGCCTTTATCAAGGTGAAAAAGAATGCTATGGGGATTAGCTCTTTTTTTCAGATATAGCAGGCAATTAAAGGGGTTGTCCGGTACTTTTTTTAAGTTGCCCAATGTATTCAGCATGTGGGCATAAGTATCTCTGTAAATACCTTGTGCTGCTGTTACTGCCTGTGAGTGGCGCTATGACTGGCCGCTCACAGGCATCACGTGACCCCGGCTACAGCCGGCGCTGACATCCGCTGATGTCACGACAAGTCCAGGTCGAAGGTCCCTCTTCCGCGTTCCACCGGTGGCTGCTGGGTTGTGGGCAGGGTTATTCCCCTGCTTCACACCCGGCATCTGCCGCACGCTCTGCCTCTCCCCATTCATTGGGAAAGTGTGCGGTGGATGCCGGGTGTGACGGGGGGGGTAACCCTGCCCACAACCCAGCAGCCACCGCAGGGACCCCAGCGCTGAGTCACACCTCACTTGTTGTGACGTCAGCGCGGGGTCACGTGATGCCTGTGAGCGGCCACCGATAGCGCCACTCACAGGCATTATCAGCAACACAAGGTATTTACAAATATACTTATGCCCACATGCTGAATACATTGGGCAATTTAAAAAAAAGTGCCGGACAACTTCTTTAATCTGCACCTAATGCAACCTAAAAACATCATAGTAAGAAAAGAAAAGCCTCATCGTGCATAAATGTAGGCTTCCACTCCCATGATGAGCGTGCGTTAATCCATAACCGCTGACAGACGATGAAATATGCAAGAGTATGACTAAGGGCGACAACGCCGGAAACGCGTCAGGTGGCAGCATGTGTTTTATTTCCTGACATGGTGGTTTTGTTTTAACATGTTCCAATAAAGCTTGAAGATTTTACGGATGCGATAATACATTTTGCCTTTTTCTTAAAAGCATCATAGCATTCAAAAGATAGAACTTGAAGGGAAATTGTATACGGAATAATCAGTACAGCGAAATAATGACAAGTACTGTATGTTATTAATTCATTTATACTCTGACCTGACAATAGTCAAATGTTATCGAATTAAATTACCACCAAGTTCTCTGTTTTTCTTCTTCATTCAGCACTCTCAAAACTACATTCAAGAAATATACTGAAAATGACTCTAAAGTCAAGGCAAAATTTGCAAAGCTCTAAATCTAGGTAAGTGCCATGAAAACAATGGAGCATCTTAATACTGCTTGGCTTTAGATATATGCACCTTTAGGGTTTATTCACTTTACAATTTTTCCTATGTTTAGACATGTGCACATGGCTCTATTGCCTGACAGAGGCTAAGAATGTGCTTTTGGCATCTGTCTAGCCCCTTTTTCTCTGTATACTATGTACAAAAGGTATGTGATAGCGCAGTAGACTACCCTATTTCAACCCAGAGTCCAGCAACAAACATCTACATTACATGTATTCTTTCATATAGAAGTCTAATAAGTAGTGTTGAGCGATACCTTCCGATATCAGGAAATATCGTATCGGATTGGATCGGGCCGATACCCAAAAAGTATCGGATATCGCCGATTCCGATACCGGAAACCAATGCAAGTCAATGGGACACAAATATCGGAATGAAAATAAACCCTTTCTTTCCTTGTAGGTTAATTCTACATGAAGTAAAACAACTAAGAATAATGTAGAATGACATGAAAAGCCGGCAATTCATCAGCGGCATTCACCGGTACCCGACAATTTACAACAGAAAGAATAGAGCATCACACATAGATTAGATAGATAGAAACATGTCAGCCACATATATATGAAGTACAGTGACAGTGTTGCTTACTGTACTTGTCATTTAGTGTAAAGGATTTATTAAAAAAAATATTAGTGTTTTCGTGCACCGTCTCTTTAAAAAAGCCGGCCGGCAATTCAGCAGCGGTACCCGACAATTTATAACAGACAGAATAGAGCTTCACACATAGATTAGATAGATAGAAACATGTCAGCCACATATATAAGAAGTACAGTGACAGTGTTGCTTACTGTACTTGTCATTTAGTGTAAAGGATTTATTTAAAAAAATAATAGTGTTTTCATGCACCGTCTCTTTAAGAAAGCCGGCCGGCAATTCAGCATCTGTACCCGACAATTTAGAATAGAAAGAATAGAGAATCACACATAGATTAGATAGATAGAAACATGTCAGTCACATATATATGAAGTACAGTGACAGTGTTGATTACTGTACTTGTCATTTAGTGTTAAAATAAAGGATTTATTTAAAAAAAAATTGGCGTGGGGTTCCCCTTAATTTTAGGCTCTAGCGGAGGTTAAGCAGACAGCTGGGGCAAATGTTTGAAGCCTGGGAAGGGGGTAATACCCACGGAGCTTCCCAGGCTACTAATATCAGCCCCCAGCTGAATACCTAGCCTTTACTAGCTATTAAAATGGGGGAACCCCCCCAAAAAAATAACGTGGGGTCCCCCCTAATTTGATAGCTAGCACAGGCTAGGCAGACAGCTGGGGGCTGATATTAATAGCCCAGGAAGGGTGCCATGAATATTGGCCCCCTCCCAGGCTAGAAACACCAGCCGTCAGCCGCCCCAGAAATGGCGCATCCATAGGATGCGCCAATTCTGGCACTTAGCCTCGCTCTTCCACGCTGCCCTGGTGCGGTGGCAGGGGGTAATAGGGTTGGGGTTGATGTCAGCTTATAATGCCAGCTGACATCAAGCCCAGGTTAGTAATGGAGAGGCGTCTATAAGACACCCTCATTACTAACCCCATAGTCAAAGTTAAAAGAAAACACAAACACCCAGAATAAAGTCCTTTAATTGAAATAAAGACACAATTCTTTATTGTTCTAAATTAAACGATACTTACCATCACGCCCATTCCAGCTGAAGCCAACGATCTCCTGCAATAAAAGTAAAATAATAAAGCAACCTCATCCTTACCTTTCCATGGTTCCCACGACAGCTTCAGCTCTGCTACATCGAGATGACAGGCTGGACCGCAGCAGAACGCTGCCATCCAGCCTGTCATCCCGCAGACACTGAGAAGCGCAGGCATGCTTGCGCTCCTCAGTGTCTCTCTGTGACGTCATCCAGATGAGCCGAGTTCATGTCCAATGAACTCAGCTCACCTCATGCACGTCACTGACAGCGTGGGAAAATTCTCACGCTGAAGTGCTGAGTGCAGGAGAATTTTCCCACGCTGTCAGTGACGTACATGAGGTGAGCTGAGTTCATTGGACATGACCTCGGCTCATCTGGATGCCGTCACAGCCAGACACTGAGGAGTGGAAGTATGCCTGCGCTTCTCAGTGTCTGCGGGATGACAGGATGGATGGCAGCGTTCTGCTGCGGTCCAGCCTGTCATCTCGATGTAGCAGAGCTGAAGCTGTCGTGGGAGCCATGGAAAGGTAAGGATGATGTTGCTTTATTATTTTACTTTTATTGCAGGAGATCGTTGGCTTCAGCTGGAATGGGCGTGATGGTAAGTATGGTTTAATTTAGAACAATAAAGAATTGTGTGTTTATTTCAATTAAAGGACTTTTTTCTGGGTGTTGTGTTTTTTTAAATACTTTACTAGAAATTCATGGTGGTCATGTCTAATATTGGCGTGACCCCATGAATTTCGGGCTTAGGGCCAGCTGATAATGCCAAGCTGGCCTTAACCCCTTTATTACCCAGTGAGCCACCGCACCAGGGCCCTGGATGAGTTGGGTACAGCGCCAGAAGATGGCGCTTCTATGAACGCGCCATTTTCTGGGGCGGCTGCGGACTGCAATTTGCAGCGGGGGTGGCCCAGAAAGCTTGGGTCTCCCTGCGCTGCGGATTCCAGCCCCCAGCTGCCTAGTTGTATCTGGCTGGGCACAAAAATAGGGCGAAGCCCCACGCATTTTTTTTTTTAATTATTTCATGAAATTCATGGAATAATTAAGAAAAAAAGGGCTTCCCTATATTGTTGTGTCCAACCAGGTACAAATAGGCAGCTGGTGGTTGGGGGCAGCCCGTTCCTGCCTGCTGTACCTGGCTGGACCCAAATATAGTGCAAAGCCCCACGTCAATTTTTTTTTAATTATTTCATGAAATAATTTTTTTAAAAAAGGGCTTCCCTATATTGTTGTGTCCGGCCAGGTACAAATAGGCAGCTGGTGGTTGGGGGCAGCCTGTTCCTGCCTGCTGTACCTGGCTGGACACAAATATAGGGCGAAGCCCCACGTCAATTTTTTTTAAAATAAATCCTTTATTTTAACACTAAATGACATTTGAGGAGTTAATAAAGATGCAGTCCCTAAATTATTATTTATTTTTTAATTAATTTTTCCCAAAACTTTTGACGTGGGCTTCGCCATATTTTTGTATGCCAGCTAGGTACAGCATCCAGCTTCTATGAACGCGCCATTTTCCGGGGCGGCTGCGGACTGCAATTTTCAGCGGGGGGGGGGGGCAGAAAGCTTGGGCCTCCCTGCGCTGCAGATTCCAGCCCCCAGCTGCCTAGTTGTACCTGGCTGGACACAAAAATAGGGAGAAGCTTCACTTATTTTTTTTTTTTAATTATTTCATGAAATTCATGAAATAATTAAGAAAAAAAGGGCTTCCCTATATTGTTGTGTCCAACCAGGTACAAATAGGCAGCTGGTGGTTGGGGGCAGCCCGTTCCTGCCTGCTGTACCTGGCTGGACACAAATATAGTGCGAAGCCCCACGTCAATTTTTTTTAAATCATTTCAGGAAATTCATGAAATAATTAAAAAAAATTGATGTGGGGCTTCGCCCTATTTTTGTGTCCAGCCAGGTACAACTAGGCAGCTGGGGGCTGGAATCTGCAGCGCAGGGAGGCCCAAGCTTTCTGGGCCCCACCCGCTGCAAATTGCAGTCCGCAGCCGCCCCGGAAAATGGCGCGTTCATAGAAGCGCCATCTTCTGGCGCTGTACCCAACTCATCCAGGGCCCTGGTGCGGTGGCTCACTGGGTAATAAAGGGGTTAAGGCCAGCTTGGCATTATCAGCTGGCCCTAAGCCCGAAATTCATGGGGTCACGCCAATATTAGACATGACCACCATGAATTTCTAGTAAAGTATTTAAAAAAAACACAAACACCCAGAAAAAAGTCCTTTAATTGAAATAAACACACAATTCTTTATTGTTCTAAATTAAACCATACTTACCTTCACGCCCATTCCAGCTGAAGCCAACGATCTCCTGCAATAAAAGAAAAATAATAAAGCAACCTCATCCTTACCTTTCCATGGCTCCCACGACGGCTCCAGCTCTGCTACATCGAGATGACAGGCTGGACCGCAGCAGAACGCTGCCATCCAGCCTGTCATCCCGCAGACACTGAGAAGCGCAGGCATACTTCCACTCCTCAGTGTCTGGCTGTGACGGCATCCAGATGAGCCGACAATGAACTCGGCTCACCTCATGTACGTCACTGACAGCGTGGGAGAATTCTCCTGCACTCAGCGCTTCAGCGTGAGAATTTTCCCACGCTGTCAGTGACGTGCATGAGGTGAGGTCATGTCCAATGAACTCGGCGCACCTCATGCACGTCACTGACAGCGTGGGAAAATTCTCACGCTGAAGCGCTGAGTGCAGGAGAATTTTCCCACGCTGTCAGTGACGTGCATGAGGTGAGCTGAGTTCATTGGACATGACCTCCGCTCATCTGGATGCCGTCACAGCGAGACACTGAGGAGCGCAAGCATGCCTGCGCTTCTCAGTGTCTGCGGGATGACAGGCTGGATGGCAGCGTTCTGCTGCGGTCCAGCCTGTCATCTCGATGTAGCAGAGCTGAAGCTGTCCTGGGAACCATGGAAAGGTAAGGATGAGGTTGCTTTATTATTTTACTTTTATTGCAGGAGATCGTTGGCTTCAGCTGGAATGGGCGTGACTGTAAGTATGGTTTAATTTAGAACAATAAAGAATTGTGTCTTTATTTCAATTAAAGGACTTTTTTCTGGGTGTTTGTGTTTTTTTTAAATACTTTACTAGAAATTCATGGTGGTCATGTCTAATATTGGCGTGACCCCATGAATTTCGGGCTTAGGGCCAGCTGATAATGCCAAGCTGGCCTTAACCCCTTTATTACCCAGTGAGCCACCGCACCAGGGCCCTGGATGAGTTGGGTACAGCGCCAGAAGATGGCGCTTCTATGAACGCGCCATTTTCCGGGGCGGCTGCGGACTGCAATTTGCAGCGGGTGGGGCCCAGAAAGCTTGGGCCTCCCTGCGCTGCGGATTCCAGCCCCCAGCTGCCTTGTTGTACCTGGCTGGACACAAAAATAGGGCGAAGCCCCACGTTTTTTTTTTTTAAATTATTTCATGAATTTCCTGAAATAATTAAAAAAAATTGACGTGGGGCTTTGCACTATATTTGGGTCCAGCCAGGTACAGCAGGCAGGAACGGGCTGCTCCCAACCACCAGCTGCCTATTTGTACCTGGTTGGACACAACAATATAGGGAAGCCCTTTTTTTCTTAATTATTCCATGAATTTCATGAAATAATTAAAAAAAAAAAAACGTGGAGCTTCTCCCTATTTTTGTGTCCAGCCAGGTACAACTAGGCAGCTGGGGGATGGAATCTGCAGCGCAGGGAGGCCCAAGCTTTCTGCCCCCCGCTGAAAATTGCAGTCCGCAGCCGCCCCGGAAAATGGCGCGTTCATAGAAGCTGGATGCTGTACCTGGCTGGCATACAAAAATATGGCGAAGCCCACGTCAAAAGTTTTGGGAAAAATTAATTAAAAAATAAATAATAATTTAGGGACTGCATCTTTATTAACTCCTCAAATGTCATTTAGTGTTAAAATAATGGATTTATTTAAAAAAAAAATGGCGTGGGATCCCCCGTAATTTTAGTCTCTAGCGGAGGTTAAGCAGACGGCTGGGGCAGATGTTTGAAGCCTGGGAAGGGGGTAAAACCCACGGAGCTTCCCAGGCTACTAATATCAGCCCCCAGCTGAATACCTAGCCTTTACTAGCTATTAAAATGGGGGACCCCCCCAAAAAAAATGACGTGGGGTCCCCCCTATTTTAATAGCTAGCAAAGGCTAGGCAGACAGCTGGGGGCTGATATTAATAGCCCAGGAAGGGTGCCATGAATATTGGCCCCCTCCCAGGCTAGAAACACCAGTCGTCAGCCGCCCCAGAAATGGCGCATCCATAGGATGCGCCAACTCTGGCACTTAGCCTCGCTCTTCCACGCTGCCCTGGTGCGGTGGCAGGGGGTAATAGTGGTGGGGTTCATGTCAGCGCCAGCTGCCATGAAGCCCAGGTTAGTAATGATGGGCGTCTATAAGACACCCCCATTACTAACCTACAAAGTGTTAAAAAGAAAAAACACACTACACCCAGAAAAAAATAATTTATTTGAAATAAAACACACAATTTTATTTAATTCTTAGTTTACTAAAAATAATAGTTACCTGTCCACGTTCCTGCGCTGATCTCCCATGCACAGCTGTCACATCTGGAGATGGTGACAGCTGTGCATGGCTGCTGTAAGCTCACGCTGCCGGGAACACGTCCGCTCCCGGCAGCGGGAGCCACTGACTGAGGTCACCGGAGTGCATTCAGGCAGCGCAGCTCCGGAGACCTCCTTTACGGCACTGCTGTACCGTGGGAATTTCTCACGATACAGCAGGGCCGTAAAGGAGCTAACCGGAGCAGCGCTGCCTGAACTCCGGTGAACCCTTACGGCCCCGTCATTCTAGCGGCGGCAGCGGTTCAGAGCGGTCACATTCTATGTGGCTGCTCTGAACTGGAGATCTTCGTGGGACACTCGTGGACTGCTACGGAGGGGTAAGGATAAGGTTGTGGTTTATTATTTTATATTTTATTACAGGAGATCGATGGCTTCGGGGAATTAGGTGTCTTGGTGAGTATAGGTGTAGTTTTTTATTTTTTACTTTATTTTAGGTGGCGATCGGCGGGGACAGGTAATGTATGAACTAATTTCATCGGCCTATGTCTGCCTGCACGCACACACACCGCACACACCCGCACACATCGCACAGACACCGCGCACACCCGCACAAACATCGCGCACACACCCCGCACACACACCCCGCACACACACTAATCATGACGGGTCTGGGAGGTGAGGCTGACCTGTGCGGCCGTGGGAAAGTTCATGTGAGTTCATGCAGTCAAGCATGAACTCACATGAACCCTCTGAGGGCAACGCGGCGACTTCAAATGAACAGCTGATCGGCATCACCTGATACCTCAGCTGTTCATTTGAAATAACCGGCGGGAAAGCGCAGCACAGAACGGGAAAGCCGGCGGTGAAGTCTTTTCACTGCCGGCTTCTCCGCCCGGGTCCTTCACTCCCCGCTCCTTGGAGCTGCGCTCCCCGCCCGGTCCTAACTTACGATCGGGATGGGAGGTGGCGAGGGGAGCGGAGGATCGGGGTGGGAGGCTGCGGGGAAGCAGTATGGGGCTGTGTGATTGTTTAAAAGCCGGCGGCTTTTTACCGCCCGCCGGCTTTTAAACAATCAGAATTCTCCCCCGCTGGGATGGCATTCTGATGACAGGCTGGATCGCGCTGCCATCCAACTTGTCATCCTTCACAGACACTGCAGAGCGCAGGCATTATGGGAACTTCCGATTCCGGTATCCGATATTGTAAAAGTATCGGAATTAAGTATCGGAATTCCGATACCGCGAATATCGGCCGATACCCGATATTACAGTATCGGAATGCTCAACACTACTAATAAGTCCTATCTCAGTAATGGGAAAGTCTGTATTCATTGAAGAAATATTTGATATAATTTGCCAATGAAATGAGAAAGAAAGATCAATCTAAGAGGAGAAAGAAGCAGATTTCTCTGATAAGATATATTACAAAGTTGCTTCTCTTCATGTGTACTATTGATTTGTGAAATAGGGATCCACCCAATAGACTCTTCCCTCTTCAAACCATATTTACTCAGAAATATTGCAAGAGCCTTGTTGCCACATCTAGCAGGCGTAGTGGGACATAATTGCACTCATGCATCCATACCTCATATAAAAGGCTTGCTCTTGGAATACATTTTACAATTTTCACTGCACTTATAAATACACCCAGTTATCATCTCCTATGAGGCTTCCAAGAAGTAAGCTTAGTAACATGTTGCAGTCCCAGTGTAAATGAAATTGTTGATTCTGCTGAGAGAGAGGAAATCCTGTATACTGTACGTACTCCGTCCTATTATGAGTTCTTCTTGTTGTTTTCAGCCGTGCCACCCTCCTAGTGAAACTTTCCAGTGAGAATAACCAGGAAGTTCAGTATCTGCCAGGAGAACATGTTGGGGTGTTTTCTGACAACCAGCCAGAGTTGGTTACAAGCATAATTACACTTCTGAAGGATGCTCCCCCCATCAATCAGGACATCCGGCTGGAGACACGCAGTGAGCAGGGTAAGTAAGGATCTGTTGTGTTTTGGTGAACGCCTTGACTTCCTTCTTGGTATATTCAGATGCGTCATTATTATACTAGACAATTGTACTGTCTCTTTGAAATAACAATTTCCCGACTCCAATCATCAAAGACGTAATTTTTGGGCAACTTGTTGATAAAAAGACACTTTTTGCTCCATGCTATTTTTTATAGTTCCTTCCCTTCCACAACCATTAAAGGGAACCTGTCACACTCAACATGAAGTCCGATCGGTGGACAGCCGGGTATAGGGAAGTAGACGATGAACAGAATGATATGTATTGGTTTATTGGAAAAAAAACGTGCTATAAGTGTATGTATGAGTCCAGTAGGCGGTCCTATTCAGTGATTGACAGCTATCTCTGAGTACACAGACATACAGGGAAGACTGTGAATTACTGAGTAGGACCGCCCACTGGACTCATACACACAAACACCAGGGATTTCAATGAATAACATTTTATTGAAATTGTTCCTACAAAAATGTATATGAATCTGAGCAGCTTTTCCTTCTCTATACCATCCTGCCTGCCGATCAGGTATTATTTTTAACATGACAGATTCCCTACAAACATGTCCTACAATATACTGTAACTAATAGCATTTTATTGAATAGAAGTAGGGTCACAATGAATGGTAACATCCATTTAAGAGGATCTGTCAGCAGACAATGCTGTCCGGCTAAAGGAGGAAAATAATATGGGAAAAGTTCATTCTTGTAGAATACAAAACTCAGAACTAAGTGCTCTGTATTATTTGATAGCATTTCCTAAACAAAGGTTAAAAGATATTTTGTGCTTTTTGAACTAATAGTACAGCTATTAATGATCAACAATTGGACCTAATTATCCCTGGACAAGAATCAGATAGAAGGACCCCAGGAAAATAACAGGTTTTATTTTAAAAGTATACATTTCAGTTTATATTTTTTCAATCTAAATTAGTCTAAAATTTTTGGCTGCTTAATTTTTCAGTACAAATTTACAAAGTCTAGAGCTCATTTTTTTCTTTTATACATAGGCCCAAATTTCTTGTTTTATATTACATAGTCCCAAACTTCACTGACAACACTGCCTGAACCAGGGCCGGCTCCAGGTTTTTGTGGGCCCTGGGCGAAAGAGTCTTACTGGGCCCCTTTAACACATACCACGATTCATGATGCACAGATACCGCAGAGAAATATATATATATATATAGTACAATGCCAAAGATTTCACTTCTTACATTACATGACCGATATCTATTGTAAATTCTACAATAGCTCAGAAACCGGCGAATCGCTCCATACAGAACACTGGGCCCCATAAAATGCTCCATACAGGATACTGGCCCCCATATAGCGCTCCATACAGGATACTGGCCCCATATAATGCTCCATACAGGATACTGGCCCCCATATAACGCTCCATACAGGATACTGGCCCCCATATAAGGCTCCATACAGGAAAGCTCTTCTATAGAAGTAAATAAGCATTTCCTGTCTATTGCTGTGTATGGTCCATGTGACTGCTGTAAAGCATATTTCTGAAAGATGTTAGCAGAAGCTCAGGCAAGATGGCAACCCCCATAATCATGTTCAAAAACTAAAAATCTACAATCATAAAACAGATTATAAAAAAGGAATATATTTCACAATCTGGTTTTAGTTATAAAAAATAAATATAGACCATACATGTCAAACTCTGTCCTGTGAGCCAAATCTGGCCTGCAGGGTGATTATATTTGGCCCGCGACACCAGAATCACCACCCCTATGTGGGGCCATTATTCTGCATGGAGGACTATGTAGGGCCATTATTCTGTATGGAGGACTATGTGGGCCATTATTTTGTAAGGAGGACTATGTGGTGCCCATTATTTTGTAAGGAGGACCATGTGGTGCCCATTATTCTGTATGGAGGACTATGTGGGGCTTATTATTCTGTATGGAGGACTATGTGGGATCATTATTCTGTATGGAGGACTGTGAGGCCCATTATTCTGTATGTAGGACTATGTGGGTCCATTATTCTGTACGGAGGACTATGTGGTGCCTAGTATTCTGTATGGAGGGCTATGTGGTGCCCATTATTCTGTATGGAGGACTATGTGGGGCTTATTATTCTGTATGGAGGACTATGTGGGATCATTATTCTGTATGGAGGACTGTGAGGCCCATTATTCTGTATGTAGGACTATGTGGGTCCATTATTCTGTACGGAGGACTATGTGGTGCCTAGTATTCTGTATGGAGGACAATGTGGAGCCCATTATACTGTATGGAGGACTATGTGGGTCCATTATACTGTATGGAGGACTATGTGGTGCCTGTTATTCTGTATGGAGGACTGTGTGGGGTCCATTATACTGTATGGAGGACTATGTGGTGCCTATTATTCTGTATGGAGGACTATGTGGGGCCATTATTTTGTATCGAGGACTGTGTGGGGTCCATTATACTGTATGGAGGACTATGTGGTGCCTATTATTCTGTATGGAAAGCTATGTGGGGCCATTATACTGTTTGTAGGACTATGTGGGGCCGTTATACTGTTTGGAGGACTATGTGGGGCCGTTATACTGTTTGGAGGACTATGTGGTGCCCACTATTTTCTATGGAAAGCTATGTGGGGCCATTATACTGTTTGGAGGACTATGTGGGGCCATTATTTTGTAAGGAGGACCATGTGGTGCCCATTATTCTGTATGGAGGACTATGTGGGGCTTATTATTCTGTATGGAGGACTATGTGGGATCATTATTCTGTATGGAGGACTGTGAGGCCCATTATTCTGTATGTAGGACTATGTGGGTCCATTATTCTGTACGGAGGACTATGTGGTGCCTAGTATTATGTATGGAGGGCTATGTGGTGCCCATTATTCTGTATGGAGGACTATGTGGGGCTTATTATTCTGTATGGAGGACTATGTGGGATCATTATTCTGTATGGAGGACTGTGAGGCCCATTATTCTGTATGTAGGACTATGTGGGTCCATTATTCTGTACGGAGGACTATTTGGTGCCTAGTATTCTGTATGGAGGACAATGTGGAGCCCATTATACTGTATGGAGGACTATGTGGGTCCATTATACTGTATGGAGGACTATGTGGTGCCTGTTATTCTGTATGGAGGACTGTGTGGGGTCCATTATACTGTATGGAGGACTATGTGGTGCCTATTATTCTGTATGGAGGACTATGTGGGGCCATTATTTTGTATCGAGGACTGTGTGGGGTCCATTATACTGTATGGAGGACTATGTGGTGCCTATTATTCTGTATGGAAGGCTATGTGGGGCCATTATACTGTTTGTAGGACTATGTGGGGCCGTTATACTGTTTGGAGGACTATGTGGGGCCGTTATACTGTTTGGAGGACTATGTGGTGCCCACTATTTTCTATGGAAAGCTATGTGGGGCCATTATACTGTTTGGAGGACTATGTGGGGCCATTATTTTGTATGGAGGACTGTGTGGCTCCCATTATACTGTATACTGGTTGGCCCACGACGTTATCCAAGTTTTTCATTTTGGCCCTCTGTGTGTTTGAGTGTGACATCCTTGATATAGATCATACAATCCCTTTTCAAAAGGCCCAGCCAGTGAAAGGCAGTGATTATAGCCATAAAATTAGATATGTTAGATGTAAAGTTAACCTGAGCCATCTGAATAATGAAGATGACTGAGACAGATCAGAAGATCGGTTCCTGTCCAGGTGCTGAGATGCTGCCTCTGGATGCCTACTTGTAGCCGGGGATTATATTTTCTTGTAGGTTTAGTAAAGTTTAACCTGTGCCCTTATAAGGATGAGTCAGACGTCATTTCCGCTACTAAATAAGATCCAGGAACTATTGAAAATAAATGACTCTATGCTGCAGATTAAACCACCTGCCTAGGATATGGAGGAAGGATGTGTGAAGCTGTCCAAGGTCATGTCTTTATCTGGATTTTATGGGATTTCACACATTATTTTGTCATTTAAAAATTCCCTACACTTAGCAAAGATGGGAAAAATTAGAAACTGTCAGGAACACGTTGGATCGTATTTTAATAAATTTCCTCTCCTTCCTGTGTTTTCAGGTAACTTCTGGACAACCAGCGAGAAAGTCCCCCCCTGTTCACTGTCCCAGGCATTGACTTACTTCCTAGACATAACTACTCCACCTTCCCAGCTGCTTCTGAAAAAGCTGTCTCTTCTGGCTGCTGACGTGGAAGACAAACGGAGACTGGAAGACTTGAGCAAAGTACGTACAAGCTCCACTCACTCCACACCTAAGTTTGTCCATTAGTTTTAATGTACTTTGTTTATTTTGGGTAACTTATTTGTGGCTTGGGTAGAAATTACAAATCATCTACAAAACTCACCAAAGGAACAATTGAATTATAAACATAGCTTTTCAGGCACTTACGCATTTAATGTTGCCATTGTTCGATATAAATAAGAATATGCATCTGACAGTTCAACTGGATGGCAATTATAAATATACACATAAAAACAAAGAAGCATATAAAAGTACAACTACATGACTTCGTCTTTCTCTATGCTCTGTTGAGACGCGTCATATTTTTGTATAATGTCTTCCACTGTTGCATAACACCAAGTTTGCAGCCACATCAAGTTGTGCAACTTAATGTGTTTCTATTGTAGTTTTCAGTGTGGTGCGATTGTAGCAGTTACATCAGTCCCATAGAAGTCAATGGAGTTGGAGTTGTGTGGTAGCATTAAGTTTCATGAACGTTCATAAATTCTGCAAATCAATGTGTTTCAGTGGTGCTTTAGAAATAACCATCAGTCCCATAGAAGTCAATGGAGCTGTGTTTATGCATGTGCACTAGCTCTCCATTCGTAGAGATCACTGGAGGCCCCAGCAGTCAGGCCCCATTGGTCATACTTTTTTTCACATATATTGTGGATAGGAAATAATTGCATGTATCAGGATAACCCCTTTAAGTGACCAAAGTGACATTATAGCCTCAGCCTAAGGACAGAGGCAGACTGCCGTATAACCCGTGCGATGATCGCATCACACTGCACGAACTGGTCCAGCACCTCTCCTGACCTGAGCATGACAGCATGATGGATTTCTATGCAGCTGTCATACTCATGTCAGGAGAGCACATGGCCAGTACGAGGTTTACGAATTACGATGCGATCCTAGCACGAGTTATATGGCAGTCTGTCTCTGCCCTAAGAGCCTGCAAGAGACTTGCTTCAGAAACAGTATGTAGCGCTGTGCTACTTTTCAATTCTTATATTAAAGAAGCACTCCCATCAAAGTTGTTATCCTCTTAATATATTGCAATCATCATATTATATAGCACTGTGTGCTTTCAATTGCTCATTTTGCCTTTCTACCCAGTAAATTCAGGCAATCATGCAGCTATTCTGCAAAATTTCTCACCTTCAGTTGAACGTCATTCTAGGTTTTGAACTCATATTTTTTTTCATTTGCATTTTGCAATTAGAGAGAAGTGACTGGACTTTGCAGAACGGCATCTAACTCTGGAATTATTGTTTTCAGATACAAATGTTGAACGGTTTTCAATTTGTTTGTAAGATAAAAATGTAATTTGTTACATATTTATTCAGAAGAACATTAAAAAAAAAAACAGTGAATACTTAGTTGACCGTAGTTGTCAGGAGTAGAGATGAGCGAACCCAAATGTAAAAGTTCGGATTTCGTACCGGACAATTAATGTTCGGTGCTAAACGCTGAACATGGACTTCTCTTGGAAGCCCGTTGCAATGATCGGAGTTTCGGGGGATATCCATTGCAGAGAGAGATGGAGAGCAAAAAAAATTCCAGCTCAAAAGTCCGGGTCTCCATTGTTTTCAATGGGGTTCGGGTACTGGTTCAAGTTCGGGTACAGTTCTGGTACTCAAATCAAACTTTGGAATAAAGTTCAGGTCGGATACCGGGAAACCAAACGTCCATGGGTCCGCGCATCCCTAGTCAGGAGCTATACTGGCATCATGGCTCTGTTATTAACTTCATTATGCTTTTATGGATAGTGCCTCAAAAAATGGAAAATTTAGAATTTATATTTCATTTTAGGCTGGTTAAGTGAATGTTGCCATGATGTTACCGCCACAGCTAATTCTAGACACCGGGAGTAATAATAATATAATAATAATAATAATTTTTAATTTTATAGCGCCAACATATTCTGCAGCACTTTACAATTTTAGGGGGGAACTTGTACAAGCAAAAAGATGTTACAGAATAAGCATAGCTCAGAATAAATAAAGAAATAAAGGAATAATAGCAAAGAGTAATAGCAGAGACAATCATTTACTGAAAAGGAGCAGCCACTTTAAACTATTGACTCAATATTTCACGCTCGAGAAAATAGTTTAGCCAACTGGTTTGTTAAGTTTGTTTTTTGTGCTGTTCTTGATTTATTCAGGCCATACACACTGTAGGATAATATTGATTTTCAAGTGTCTATAGTTGGTCTTGGTTTAATTGGTCTTGTATAATTTTACATTTGTAGGATACAAAACGGTACAATGCTTGGAAGTCCTACAATTACCCGTCATTCCTTGATGTACTGGAGGAGTTTAAATCCCTTAAAGTTCCTACTACATTTATTTTGACTCAGTTACCACCTCTTAAGGCAAGGTACTACTCTATAAGCTCCTCAAATGACCAGACACCCGGGGAGATACACCTCACCGTTGCTGTTGTAAACTACAGAACTAAAGGTTAGTATCTTAGTAGCCAAGATGGCTAATAATTGTAAAGAACATTTACTGATGTGATGAGTCTTAATAGAAATGTGCATGGATGAAAGTTTTTTTTATCACAGGAATAAGTTACTCTCTTTAAAGAGGTAAATTGGAAAGAGAAAAAAGGTACTGCATTACAAAACTTTCGAAAGTTAAAGGGAATCTTTCACCAGGTTTTTGCTACCCCATCTGAAATGAGCATTATGTAGGGGTAGAGACCCTGATTCCAGAGATGTGTCACTTACTGGGCTGCATGCTGTATTTTTTTAAATAAAATTGCTGCTTTTTCTGCTGCAGATCTGTTAGTTCTCTGAATGCTCAGCTGTGTATAATCCCACCCACATCACTGATTGGCAGCTTTCTACCTATGCACAGTGTACAAAGAAGGATGCCAATCAGTGGTGGGGGGCGGAGTTATACAGAGCTTAGAGGACTACATGACAGCAGGTTTATTAGTCCTCTAGTGATAACCCCCTGCTGTAAAACAGTGATTTCATGAAAAAATTCAGAAAGCAGCCGAGTAACTGACACATTGCTGGAATCAGGGTTTCTGTCTCTATCTTATGCTGCTCTCAGATTAGTTTAGAAAAAGCTGATGACAGATTCTTTTCAAAAACAGTTTGGTAAACAAATGTAAAGATTTGGCTTGCCATTGTTCTCCTGATTAAGGTATCATTTGCATATTTTTAGGAGGTCATGGTCCAGTTCACCATGGGGTGTGCAGTACATGGTTTAACACTATGAGCCTGAATGATACGGTTCCTTGTTTCATACGGAGGTATGTAAAGAACAGGGCAAAGTATAAGCTTTAACAATAGTTTTTTTTATTTAATATGATTTTTTATAGGAGCATGATTCTGGTATTGTGGAATTTCATATATACTCTTAAATCCAAGATCCTACACTTATTCCCCAAAACTTACTTCTCAAATAAGACAAGGAGATATTTCATTAGATTGAATTAGCTACATCACTACACGTTAAAGTAAAATGCCTTTAACATTACGTTGGAGACATGTACAAAATAACACAGAGGGAACGCTTTGAGTTGCAAAATGTGGGGCCAATCTGCATTCATAGGACCCAACTCACTAAGAACAGTGTTTTTCACACCCATCTTGATAAAGGGGCATGCTGGAGTGAGACTATCCTGATTCATTAAGAAACTAATGCATCTTAATGAAGACGTCGCATTCGAAAACTGGCACGTGCCTCAATGAGCTACTTGCCACAAATCTCACTCCAGTCAGGGAATGGAGTAGGATTTGTGGCTTAAGGAATGCTACCATTTGTCATGAATTTGACGAGCAGAGGTTGACATGCCACCCCCTGTCCAAGCTCCACTTACTTTGTTGGAGTTGGGCAAACATGGCATAAGAATGTTAAAAGTCGCACAAATTTGGCAATTTAGCACAGCCTCACATTTTGCTAACATTTTATGACTTTTTAAAGCTTTTTACTCCAGAATTCTGGCTTGAAAGCTTTGATAAATCGGGGTCATAATTTTCACCACTTCCATTGGCTAGCTGCTTTGATTTCTGATAGAGTGGGAGAATAAATCGCCCTCTCCTTCACTCCTCCCAGCTTCTTCCCTTCCTGCAAGTCCCCATCATGCTTGTTTTAACCCAATAGCATTAAGCCTTGGTTCACCCACTGTGTTTTATATTTGGGTCTTACATTTCTATTTCTTCCAGTACAAACACATTCCATCTCCCTGCAAACCCCTTATCACCGTGCATCCTGATCGGGCCCGGCACTGGGATTTCTCCTTTCAGATCTTTCTGGCTGCAGAGATTGTATGACATGGAGAAAGGTAAGGCTGACATGCACATATCAAGATGTTTCTGTACTACGTAAACCATCCTGGTAATTTTCTTAATTTGAAAGCGCTTGTCAGATTGGGCAACCCTTATTTTCTAATAACCAAATTCTAAAATGTGAGTCAGCTGACCTTAGTTCAGACATGTGATTGAGAACTTCCTCCGCATTCAGTAACAGTGACTTACCAATGCTGGAGATCCAGGAATGGTCCATGAACGTTTTTGACAGGAGATATCTAAACTAAAGAGGTTATCCCATGAAAAGCATTTATCATTTAGCCCCAAGACCGACGATAAATGTATGATTGGGGTCCAACCATTCAGCCCTTTACGGATTTTTAGGATGGGGTCCCTGAGTCCCATATTGCCTATTCATGACCACCACTCTATTTATTTCTATGGGGCCAATTGATATGGAGCTGATCACTTTCTCCGTCAATTCCATGGTACTGAAGAGTGGTGGTAAGGCATTGCTCCATTCCCACAAAGTGATAATAATGCTTCTCATGGGATAACCCCATTTAATGTTATACTGCTGTAGGAATTTAGAGATTACTTCCTTCCACTGATTGTCAGTGTAATACTACCATAATATTATATAATTGCTATTTGAGTTACTCTGTGTTATTTTCTCGAAAAAAAAAATCTATTTTTTACTTGCAATGCCATCATAAATAATTACTATATTCCATAAAAAAATCTTATGTGCTTGTAAACTTGCAATTTCAGGTAAGACGGTTGGCTCTATGATATTGCTAAGTGGTTGCCAGCAACTGGAAGTTGATGAAATCTATAAAGAAGAGAAGGAAGACCTGAAAAGAAAAGGTGTCGTAAAAGACGTGTTCACTGCCTACTCCCGTCAGCCAGGACAAGCAAAGGTGAGATATATTAGATGTATCTTACAAACGTAAAGAGGAACCATCGTTTTAATTTTTATTTCATAAATCAATAGTACATATAAAAATAAGAAACTTTATTATACTGTATATTTTATTAGAGAAATCTGCTTCTTTCTTCTCCTGGACTGATCTTTCACTCCTAATTCATGGTTAAAATCTGTAAAATCTGTTTTCAATGAAGACAGATTTCTTCATTACTGAGACAGTAGATAGCAGTTGGTGCTTTTAAAATTCTTTGGAGAGTTTTCCATAGAACTTTATAAGCACCCACTGTCATCTCCTATCTCAGGAATGGGAAAATCTCTAGTCCCTGAATACAAATTTTGCACATGAATTGAGTATTTGAGAATTAATGATCAGCCCAGGAGGAGAAAGAAGCAGAATGTTCTAATAAGAAATATTACAAAGTTTCTTATTCACATGTGTAGTAGTGATTTAATATTACTTCCATGCACAGCCGCACAGTCTTGGAGTTGTATAATCAGTTTATATTCTTTGGTTAAAAAAATAGATTAGTGACTCTAAGACTGGTGTACTCAATGCTAGTCTTAATGAATTAGCTCCATTGTCGAGTACCCAAACTGAATTTGGATACTGATTGTGTTTTCACTAGCAGGGTATATTGGGTTAATAGAGAAGGGCACTAAATCAGGACTCCTCTTTATTAACTATAGTGAGTTCTCATTCATACGTCTGACCGTGGAAGTTCAGGTTCTGGTACATGACCCGAACTTTAGTCCAAAGTTTGGTTCGGTTACCAGAACTGTACCCGAACTTGAACCAGAACCCGAACCCCATTGAAAACAATTGAAACCCGAACTTTAGATCTGGGAAATAAAATCTCTCTCTCGTCCCCGGACTTCCAGGGGTTAGTGTTCACAGTTTACCACCGGACACTAACTCTCCGGTACGAACCCCAAGCTTTTAAGTTCGGGTTTGCTCATCTCTAGTTATAACTCCTTTTATTTAGAACAGGGGTCTCAAACACGCGGCCCGCGGGCCGCATGCGGCCCCTGAGGCTGCTTTATGCGGCCCGCAGGCACAGACCCCTTGATGATCCCGACCTGGTCCAGGAGGAGCCGCCGACAGCAGCGCTGCATTGCCGCACAGAGACTGTTTCCCAGCACTGCATTTCCAATGCCAGCCGCTGGCCAATCAGAGGCCAGCAGCTGATATCTGCGTGTCGGCGCAGCGAGTATGACGTCATTGCCATATGCAGATGTCAGCTGCTGGCCTCTGATTGGCCGGCGGCTGACATTGAAAATGCTGTGCTGGGAGACAGTCTCTGTGCGGCAATGCAGCGCTGCTGTCGGCGGCTCCTCCTGGACCAGGTCGGGATCGTCAAGGGGTCGGACTCTGTGGTGCCTGCGGGCCACATCTGCAGGAAGGCCGCCGAGGGAACGGAGGACAGGTGAGAATCATCTTTTTTTTTTTCTATTTTATGTGTGTGAAGAACAGCACAGGGGGCACAGAGCCAAAAGAGGGGACCTGGATGGGGCACATAGCCACAAGAGGGGACCTGGATGGGGCACATAGCCACAAGAGGGGACCTGGATGGGGCACATAGCCACAAGAGGGGACCTGGATGGGGCACATAGCCACAAGAGGGGACCTGGATGGGGCACATAGCCACAAGAGGGGACCTGGATGGGGCACAGAGCCACAAGAGGGGACCTGGATGGGGCACAGAGCCTCAAGATGTGGACCTGGATGGGGCACATAGCCACAAGAGGGGACCTGGATGGGGCACATAGCCACAAGATGGGGACCTGGATGGGGCACATAGCCACAAGAGGGGACCTGGATGGGGCACATAGCCACAGGATGGGGACCTGGATGGGGCACATAGCCACAAGAGGGGACCTGGATGGGGCACATAGCCACAAGAGGGGACCTGGATGGGGCACATAGCCACAAGAGGGGACCTGGATGGGGCACAGAGCCACAAGAGGGGACCTGGATGGGGCACATAGCCTCAAGATGTGGACCTGGATGGGGCACATAGCCACAAGAGGGGACCTGGATGGGGCACATAGCCACAAGAGGGGACCTGGATGGGGCACATAGCCACAGGATGGGGACCTGGATGGGGCACATAGCCACAGGATGGGGACCTGGATGGGGCACATAGCCACAAGATGGGGACCTGGATGGGGCACATAGCCACAAGAGGGGACCTGGATGGGGCACATTGCCACAGGATGGGGACCTGGATGGGGCACATAGCCACAGGATGGGGACCTGGATGGGGCACATAGCCACAAGATGGGGACCTGGATGGGGCACATAGCCACAAGATGGGGACCTGGATGGGGCACATTGCCACAGGATGGGGACCTGGATGGGGCACATAGCCCCAAGATGGGGACCTGGATGAGGCACATTAGTACAAGATGGGCGCCAGGATGGGGAACGTTGCCACAGGATGGGGACCTGGATGGGGCACATAGCCACAGGATGGGGACCTGGATGGGGCACATTAGTACAAGATGGGGACTTGGATGGGGAACATTACTACAAGATGTTTTCCATTATTACTATATGATGCTAATTGTAAGACAATATTACTGTATGTGGCCAATTGGGGGAAATAAAATTGTAAAAAAAATAAAAAATAAAATAAAGCATGAAAAAATATTGGGCACTAAAAATGCTGTTTTATATGTAAACTAAAGTAAACACAAAAAAGTGCACGTTTATTATCGCCACATCCATAACGACCCAAGCCATAAAAAAATAAACACGGCAAAAATGTTCAAAAGGTGTATACAAAAAAAATGGTATCACTAAAAATGTCACATTGAACAAAGAATGCGGCCCCCCAAATTCAAATTTTTTCCATGTGCGGCCCATATACCCAGCCGAGTTTGAGACCCCTGATTTAGAACATGCAGCCATTTTGCTCTATGTGCCTTTTGATGTATGCATTTTTTTGCGGGCCGATTGTCGTCAAAGGCCACGTTCAAATGTTCAGTATTTGGTCAGTATTTGTAAGCCAAAACCAGGAGTGGGTGATAAATACAGAAGTGGTGACGTCTTTCTATTATACTTTTCCTCTGATTGTTCCATTCCTAGTTTTGGCTTACAAATACTGATGTAAAATACTGACCAAATACTGAACGTGTGAACGAGGCCAAAAAGAAAGAAAAGTCATCCATGGTCTGTGAAAAAACAGCACACAAATGGCATCTGTACAAGAAAAAAATGACATGTGAATGTGGCCTTAGGCCGTATTTAGACATGAATGTTTGTCGTCCATGTGTTGTCAGTGTTTTTCACTAGTGACATACTGACACACTATATTCTATGGGGCTCTCCAAATGTCAGATCTTTTTTGACTGATGGTCTACATAAAAAGTAGAAGCATTGGCCTACTCTGGACCGTTTTGCTGACAGAATTTTGGATGGTAAATGGACACATGGATGAAAAGTGGATGAAACACGGATCCAGCACAATGATGAAAAACTTGCATTTTTTTTGTAAAAAAATAACTGATGTGTGAACAAAGACTTAAAGCTCATCCAGGTGTCAGTTATTTTCTCGTATCAGAAAACTGGTCTGAGTTACATCAGTGTCTTTGATCAGAGTTTCATCAGATTTCCATCAGAGTGTCATTCGAGTTTCATCAGCTTTTCTCGGGTGGGACATAAAAAAGTTTCTTCACCTTCTCCCATCAAACGGTAAATGAAAAACGGACAGCACGTGGATGCCATTCAAGTGCTGCCTGATTTTTTCCCTGAGGCCACAGCCCCACTATCAGTATTTGGTCAGTATTTTTTCTCAGGAGTGGGAGCCAAAACCAGGTGAGGAACAGAGAAAAGGTATAATAGAAACAAGTCACCAATTCTGCATTTATCACCCACTCCTGGTTTTGTCTCCCACTCCTGAAAAAAAATTCTGACCGAATACTGACAAAATACTGATAGTGGAGTCGTGGCCTAACCCTTAGACTTTTATTGGTGAGTTTGATTTGACACTCGGATCAATAATGGACAAGTCTCTTTGCTTTTGTATGGGCTTCTCAGTCCGAGAAAAAAAATCGGACATGTGAACTACCCCATACACTATAATAGGTACGAGTGTGAGAAAAACTGACGTCTGAATGAGCCCTTAATTACAAAAATAGATTTTAAAGGAATTACTTGCCATAACAGCTGATATTTTGAGGTCCTAGCCGTAGCTTTACACCCATCCCTCACCCCGTCACCAGCTCATCATCATGAGATAAGTCAAATATAAGGAGTTTGTTCACAGAGATCGACCATTTAATAAGCGTATACTCAAAGAGTAATTATAAATATTTCATCACGTTTCCATTATTTTTGTTTTTATACTACTATTATTATAGTAAAACTATCATTTAAAAGTGTCATGAATGGAAGTCAATAGTCAAATTGAGTATTTTAGACACTTTATACAACTAAGTGAAAAACTTTTTGTACAATTGTGATTTTGAACATGAACTATCCATCTGCTCATTATCCGCAGACGTACGTTCAGCACATTCTGGAAAAGAATCTGGAAGATGAAGTGATCAGGACTTTATTCGGAGAAGAAGGCCACGTGTATGTGTGTGGGCACATTGAGATGGCCAAAGATGTGGCTACAACTATTAAACTCATTATTGCCAGGAAGAAGGGTCTGAATGACCAGGAAGTGGAAACATGTCTGACCCAGTTAAAGGTATATTACGCAATAATGTCAAATTTGTTCTTCACTTGTACATGAATGAGCCACAAGCACAGACAGAACGCAACACACAAAAAATGTACTATTACATCTCAGAAATAGCAACTGTCAAAATAGTCTTGCAAAAACAATGGCTTTGTGCACCAAGACAGTTATTAAATATGAAATATTCTAGGAAACATTTAATAAAACTGTCTTAACCCCTTCATAACTGGCCGATTCTTTCAGTTTTGCACTTTAGTCTTTTTCCTCCCTTTCTTCCCAGAGCCATAACCTTTTTATTGTTCTGTCCATATAGCATATGGGGGCAATATTTTTTGCAGGACGAAATGTAGTTTTGAATGACACCTTTCATTTTACCATTTAATGTACTGAAAAACAGGAGAAAAATATCCCAAGTGGGGTGAAATGTGAAATCCGCCATTGTTTTTTTTTGTTTTTCTTTTACAGTGTTCATTGTGTGGTTAAAACAACTTGTTAACATAATTCCCCAGGTCAGATTACAGTATTGTATATGTTATAGATATAACTAAATATATATATCAAAGGCACTAATAATATATATTGGTGTCGAAGAGAAAAATTCAGAACTTTTTAAAAAAAAAAAAAAAATGTTGGCTTTGAGTCGCCATTTTCTGAGAGCCGTAACTTTTATATTTTTTTGTCAGTGTAGCTGTATGAGGGCTTGGGTTTTGTTTTTTTCGCATGCCAAGCTCTATTTTTTCTTTGTACCATTTTTAAATACAATGCTTTGATCACTTTTTTATCGCATCTTTCAGAGTATGAGATGCCGCAAAGAAATGTATATTTTTATAGATTGGACTTCTGCAGATGGCGTCGATAACACAAATATGTAATTTTTTAAACAATTTTTAAAGTCACAGCAGAAAGAAAATTATAAAAACACATGTAAATAAAACTCAATGAAAAAAAAATGCAAGTAAACTAATTTAGCTAAATGCTTTGATCACTTTTTATTGCATTTTTGGGGGAAGGTGCTGCAGCCAAAAAATTTTTTTTTTTTGTCATAGATTGGACTTTTGCAGATGGTGGTGATAACACTATTATGTTATTTTTAAAGCCAAAGCAGAAAAAATTGATAAAAACACATGTAAATAAAACGCAATGAAAAAAATGCAAGTAACCTAATTTAGTTAATTGCAAAAAACGTTGCGGAAATTAAGCGGAAAATTTGCGCTTCATTTCCGCATGTCCTTTCACGGAAAAACGCATGCGGAATTTCGCAAGCGTTTATCGCGCGTTTTCGACATGCGGAATTGCCTTGCGTTTTTCATTGCATTGAAAAGGCAATTCCGCATGTGGAAACGCAAAATGAATTGACATGCTGCGGATTTTTGTGCGCATCAAAAACGCTGCGGAAAAATCCATAGAACTTGCGGATTCTCATTGGGGACCATGGGGTGCGGATTACCAAGCACTTTACAAGCGTTTCCGCTGCGGAAATTCCGCATCAAATACGCTTGTAAAACACTACGTGGGCACATACCCTCAGACAGTTTTGATATGTGAAGCCCATATGTACGATCCTATTGAACCCCAATGAACTTTATTAAAATCAGTGCTCACCGGTGTGTACAGAGACTTAGAAATAACTCACCCCCTCGGTCTCAGGCCTCGGCATTCATACTACATGTACAATTTGCAGGAAATATATATATTCCGTTAATTAGAATCTTTACAGGGAGCACAATATCAGTAATATCCAACCATATAAAATATTGTATTTCTGAATTAGTGGATGAAAAACAACTGTACTAGAGATAAAACATACAATTACTCAAGTTTAAAATGCTGGGATAGAAGAACAAGCCTCCCCAACATACAGAAGCAGTGTGCCAATCACCATCCAACATTGTGTGATATACAATATCTAATAATGACACTTATCTTATATTACAGAATGAAATGCGTTATCACGAAGACATCTTTGGGGCGGCATACAAGCCACAGCTGCCACAGAATGGAATCTAATCCGTGACACATCATATTACTGCCATGGATATTCCTCTGCAATATGTATCACAGTAATGTTTCTTTCACACATTGGACATTAAAACCTGTTCCGATACAAAGGAACCAAAGTCAAATCCTTCAAGATTTTTATTAAAACATTGCATCTCCTCCATGGACAATACATGGTATGGGAAGCAAGAAAGAAACACAAGATTTATGAAGAAAGACTTTTTTCATACTTTATCATCCAAGGAGTATCAGTTTTTTTAAACTTTGTGGAAGATTGGATACTAGTATTATACTAATATTTCATAAAAAATGGAAGAAATAGAATTCCAAAATATCCACACATGCGCCTTAACAGTTATAGATGACTGGTTTCCAATAGATCTTAACCAAACATGAAGACTTTTGTAAAGATACTGCCGCAATAAGTTGAACATCAAACTTGGCGATACAATACCATGGCAGGAGAAGATTTGGAAAAATCCAGATTTTGCGTTCAGAATCACGTACGCGCAATCATGCAATGATTTTATACTAGCGGACTGGTAGAAATGCAGAACGCTCATTTATTTCACAATTAGATCAACTGGTCTTGTGGTCTCAAGCAAATGATGCATTCAAATCTGTAATTCATTGTACAAATATAGGTTTTCTATTTGGCAACACTAATTTTTATCATATTTAAATTAATGTTTTATGATATTATAGTGTTATTTTGTAATTATGTCAGACCTTTAACAATTTTAGTTTTACATTTTGGGCACCTGTTGTTTTTTTTTTTTTGTTCTCTTAACTTTTAAGATGCAAAATTGTGTACTTAAACTAATACTAATACATTTTAGCCTTGGACTCAGGATGAACCGTAAAATTCTCAGAAATGAGTATTGAGACATCCTCGCATAATGCCAACATAATGTATAATAGAGGATTATATTGGTTTTCTGTTATGAGGAGATTCATACTGCACTCTCGTTACAAACAGCTGTGTATTTTAATCTGAAATACTTCAATGTTTGTACAAGGAGCCGGACATGGGGAGAAGAGTCTTGGCTCAGATGATGAGTCTGTAGGACGGCTTCCTCTTGCTTCTCCTCACCCAGCTCGGATTGATTGATATGACTCTTTCTATTTGTGGGAGAAGCATTTGGAAGCCTTTTATTGGACACTATTTCATGTATCCGACTCTCGTTCAATTAATTTTTCATTAAAAGTTTACAGAATTTTAAAGTAAAACGCCTGGCGTAGTTCACACTTGAGCTATGTCAGTCTTTATGGAGGATAGGAGAAGCCAAATTCATTAAGACGCACATGCTCTGCTGAGTCCCGTGTGCCTCTGTACAAAACGCCAGTATTTTGGATTATTTAGATGGGGGGCGCTCACATATGCCATCAGATCCCGACTCTGCCTCAGCCCTGCCTATTTCAGTAGAGCAAGTCAAAGTGGCGATAAAACCTCAAAAGTCGGAACATTTTTGCCAACACCTCATTGCGCTAAAAATTTGAGACGTTTCAAAGCTTAACAGTTTTCTGGCATTAAAGATTTGATGAATCGTACCTATTGTTTTTTGTAGCAGGGGAGACCAAAAGTTCAGGCAGCTTGAATCTACTGACAATTTGCCTTAAAATTACTTCTACAACAGTTAGATTTTTATAGTCACGCTTGTATGGGTCTGGCTGCTGGTTACTCCACTTATAACGTCTCGATCAGTGAACAGCAATTAAACAAACAGGAAAATCTCAGCTAAAAATTAAATGCAATAGATTCAGTATAACTTGTAAATAATTGATTGAAATCCCTGCTCCTCTGGGCTTTTGATGCCCGTCGATGGTCCTACTTAGTAACTGACAGCAGTACACATACAGAAAAGACAGCCAGTCTTCAAAACCACCAATTAAACCCATAAACCCAGATATTATGTTCAATGTGACCAGTTTGTTTTAAAGAATCGGTAGTACCAGTGCCAGATTTTGTAGGTTAACTGACAGGAGAAATGGCAAAACCAATTGTCAATTTATGAATACATTTCTAAGAGGAATAACAGCGGGACAGCGGATCTAAGATGCTCCAGGATGTGTATAATTTGGGTAATAGAAGTATTTACTAGAGTAGACATGCTGGGAGAGGTGACGGCTCCTCTTTAAATTTTCCCAAATATGATTTTGTTCTTTAGGGTAGAATTAGAGAATGAGAGATATTCTTTGGGCTCATGCACATGGTCATATAATTAATTAAGTTCATTTAAAATATGGCAGCCGTAAAATGATATGGGTCCACACTGTACCCTTGTATGCCTGAAGTTTCCATGATTAGTTTGGCAGGAAAATCCACAAGGCAATTATAAAACAACACAACCAATGCTGTATTACAGCAGAAACTGCAGAAACTACACTATTAGGGGAGAATATGGTGCCTGATGGAAGCAACATACAGAACCACATGCAGTGTCAATGTGTATGCATAAGGCCTTATGGGTATATTCAATAGCAATAAATCCAAAAAAGATATACGCCTGTAGTAAATATTAAGGTACTGTATCTATATATTGCTGTGTCCCCTGTGGCAAACTGTGCCTTGCTTTATTTGCTTGCCTAATAGAAGCCTATTGGATACATCTGTGACCACACGGCCCTGTGTGATTAGAATAACAATCTATGGTTGGTAGCTGCCTGGCTGGACCAGGGGTTTGAATAACAACCTCCTATTCCATGGTTTGCAACCAGATATAATTTTGTCTAATTTTATCTTTACAGTATCTGAATTTTATCAGAGTCTATATTATTATATTTAAACAAGTATTTTTTTATTAATCATTAGTGTGAATTTTAACAAATCTATCTTACGGATCTGTATAGAATATGCTTATTTAAATAAGTTTAAACTGTATGATAAATGTAAAACTAAATAAAGATAATGTATAATTAACTCTTGAAATTACATTCATTCCCTATTTTTGTATAATGCAATGAAAAAAGTACAACCCAATTGTACCTCCAGTGTGAAATGAGACCTACAATGTGTATTTAGTACAAGGCAGTAGTATTCAGGGTTAAAGGAGTCATCTCGCAAGAGACATTTATGGAAGGATCGGTCATATATGTCTGATAGAGCCAGGATCCACACCTATCTCTAGAATTGGGGTCCCCTGATCCTCGGTTCCGGCTGGCGTCCCTACACCAGTGAGTGGAGAGTTGGTGGCGCATCTACATCAGACACTTATGGTATATTATTATTATATCTTATGGTGATCCTATGGACATCATTTTAAAAGTAGGCCACTATAAAGGCAAGTTCAATACGGTGTGTCAGAGCCATTTCATGCTCTCTTATGTTACATATAAATCAAGACAACCATCAACAGCTCTTTTCTTCAATCTTGAATGTAGCTCAAACATACAATCCAATAAAGAGATGCATATGCAAAAGTCATTTCACGTTGGTGCACACTGCTATCTTAGTGAGACATTGCTGTAGGTCAATAGGAATAAATCCTGCACACTGAGATACTGCGGCGGAGGAATAAGATGTCCGCACACCTGTGCAACGTTTCACGGGAAACCTCCCCTTCTGTCAAGCTATATAAAATGACTTTTGCATATATATATATCTTTATTGGATTGTATGTTTGATCCACATTCAAATAATAATTGTGATTGAGTTGTCGGGTTTAAAGGAGTTGTCGGGTGTCTTGATTTTGATGGACATGCCATAAGCCAAAAGGAGTAACTAGAGACCTGTGGGCACCAATGCGAAATTTGAACTTGGGCCCCCACCAGCATCTTGGTCAGATGTATTAGCCCCTAAAAAGAAAAAAATAAACATAACATTTATAAATCTCACAGAAAAACAAGTCAATAATATAATTTCCCATGTAATATCTCTAAATCATAGTTACCAAATAACAAATAACACCATATTGTTACTGAACAAGTTCCCTATACCAAAACTAATATTCCAGTTATAAACCACATAAAGGGGATAAAAACCGCCATAAAATGAGCATATATTGTTACCATAGGGTGTGTCAGTATAAATGGTATCCGGTTACTGAACAGAACCCACTATACCAAGACCAATAATACCACATACAAGTTATAAATACCACCACATCATGACTGCACCGCATATTAACACCACATGGTGACTAATACCACCATACAGATTACCAAAAACCACAGTATAACATTAATATTTCCATCAGTGATATTATACACAGGAGCTCTGTAGATCGTATAAGTGTATATAGTGCAGGTAACTTCATCCAGCATAGCTTGCTATGACGTCTTCCCACCAGGACTTGTCTCTGCAGAAAGTAACACACAAACAACTATTATTGATCACTTCTACATCACCCTACACACTTTTTCCTCCATTTTGCAATTTTCAAAATTTGAATTTTCATGCCCTTAAATAAGAGAAATATGTCACACAAAATAGATAATAAATTACATTTCCCACATGTCTACTTTACATCAGCAAAATTTTGGAACCAAAATTTTTTTTGAAAGGAAGTTATAAGGGTTTAAAGTTGACCAGCGATTTCTCATTTTTCCAACAAAATTTACAAAAACATTTTTTTAGGGACCACATCACATTTGAAGTGACTTTGAGGGGCCTTTATGACAGAAAATACACAAAAGTGACACCATGCTAAAAACTGCACCCCTCAAGGTGCTCAGAACTACATTCAAGGAGTTTATTAACTCTTCAGGTGATTGACAGGAATTTTTGGAATGTGGAAGAAAAAAATTAACATTTAACTTTTTTCACAAAAATGTTACTTTAGACCCCAATTTTTTGTATCTTTGCAAAGATGACAGGAAAAAATGGACCCCCAAAATTTGTTGTGCAATTCCTCCTGAGCACGCCGATACCCCATATGTGGGGGAAAACCACTGTTTGGGCACATGGCAGGGTTCAGAAGGGAAGGAGCACTGTGTGACTTTTTGAACGCAAAATTGGCTGGAATCGAGAGTGGACGCCATATTGCGTTTGGAGAGCCCTTGATGCGCCTAAACAGTGGAAACCCCATACAAGTGACACCATTTTGGGAACTAGAACCCTTAAGGATTTTATAAAGGGGTATAGTGAACATTTTGAAACCAGAGATACGAAACAGAATTTGATAACATTAGGTCATTATATTGAGTAAGTGCTCATTAGTCTTGAGCGCATGTGCTCGCTACTTGCGTTTGCATCGGGTACTCGGGTATGCACCATGCATCGCGGGTGCTCGAGTGACATGCTCGAGTCCCAGCTCCGCATGTTTCACAGTTGTTAGACACCCAAAAGAAAAACATGTGGGGATCGCGCATGCGTGCCAGGCAATCCCCGTGAGGTTATTTGGCCGCGAAGCATATGGGGCAGAGACTCAAGCATGTCACTCGAGCACCCGCGATACTCGGTGCATACCTGAGCACCCGATGCAAACTCAAGTAGCGAGCACTTGCGCTCAACACCGACACAACCCCAACCCTAGCACAACCCTAAACTAGCCCTAACCTAGCACAACCATAACCTTACCCTAACACTAGCACAACCCTGACCCTAACACAACCCTAACCCTAGAGTTTATTTTTTACGCCATTCTTCGTGCAGTATAAGTGATTAGACGACTTTATTCTTTGGGTCAGTGCGATTACAGCGATGCCAGATTCATATCGGGTTTTTATGATTGACAGCTATCATATACTAAAAGATGCTTTTTTTTTTGCATCGCCATATTCTGAGAGCTATAATTTTTCCATATTTCAGCCGACAGAGTCATGTGACGATTTGTTTTTAGTGGGATGAGATGACGTTTTTATTGGTACCATTTTCGGACACGTGACATTTTTTGATCACCTTCTATTTCAATTTTTGGAAGGCAGAATAAACAAAAACCAACAATTCAGGAATTCTTAATTTTTTTTTGGTTTATGCCGATCCACATGTGGTAAAATTGATAAGGCAGCTTTATTCTTTGGGTCAGTATGTTTACAGCGGTACCACATTTATATTTTTTTATGTTTTGGCGCTTTTACACAATAAAAGCTATTTTATAGAAAAAAGATTTTTTGTATCGCTTTATTCTGAAAGCTATAATTTTTTCTTTTAGGCTGATGGAGCTGTATGGTGGCTTGTTTTTTGTGGGACAAGATGACGTTTTCAGTGGTATCATTTTAATTTACATTCGTCTTTTTGATTGCGTTTTATTCCATTTTTTCTTTGGCGGTATGATGATAAAGCATCGTTTTTTATTTATTTTTTTACCGTGTCCACTAAACGGGTTAACTAGTGGGACAGTTTTATAGGTCAGATTGTTCCGGACTTGGTGACACCAAATATGTGTACTTTTATTGTTTTGGGTTTTTTTTCATAATGATATTTATTGTAATATATATTTTTATTTTTGGGGGATTTTTTTTTTTTTTTTCACTTTCTGATACTTTTTTTTACTTTTACACTTTTTCCCACTATGGGACTTTCACTTTTTGCAGGCTGATCGCTTATATAGCATAGAGATGCAGTAGCATCTCTATGTTATACAGCCTGTCAGCGCTGCACAGGCAGAAGTTACTTTGATCGCGCCCTGTGCATGATCAAAGTAACTTCCTGATGTCTGGTGACCCGGATGTCGTCATGATGACATCGGGTCACCATGACAACTTTCGGGACGCGGCACAGACTACGCGGGACGCCGGAGAGGAGGTAAGTAAGCAGCGTCTACCTCCCCTTGCTCCCGGAATGCTGCAATTGACTTAGATCGCAGCATTTCAGGGGTTAATTTGCCAGGAGCGGTACGGGACCGCTCCTCGCACATAGCAGTGGGTGTCAGCTGTGAGAATCAGCTGACACCCGGCGCCGATCGCCCCGCACCGCTTGTGTGCGGACGCGATCCCGTGATGCGTAATAGTTCGTGCCTAGTCCAATAGGCCCAGGTCAGTAAGACGTACTATTACTGATCACGTCAGAAAGGGGTTAAAGCCCTTATTAAAGTTTACAGAGAAGGGAGGAAGGGGTGAAGAGCTAGCACTCAGCAGAGTAGGAGATCAGGTAGACATTGAGAGACACAGGCAGATGGTGCTGCAGCTTTATTTTTACTTTTATTCATGTAAGTCTTTTTTTACTGTAATATTTTTTTGGGAGTCTACACCTTGATCCAAAATAACTAGACACCTGATGACAATATTTTCAATGAACACATTCCCTTTGAGAACTAAAAAAAACACGGTTAAAGGAGAGTAAAAATGGTCTTATTTTCCCTAAGAAACAGAACAGTTGACCTTGGTTATTAGCAGCTAAACCCAATATTCTTAAAGATGACCTGTCACTTTCATAAATGCGTACATTTTTTACCTGGCGTAAATGCTGCTGCTGCTGTCCTGAATCTGGCATTGTTTTTATTTTGTTCCTGTGCATCTAGGTTCCTGAGATATGGTCTCTTCTTCCTTTTTTGCACATTGTACATAAATCTATCTTTGTTAACAAAGGGGCATGATCCTTAAAGGGATTGTCAAGTCAAAAGTGATAAGTTTGTAGTCGCTCTGTGTGAGTGCAGACTTATGAATCCCCCAGCGCATGCACTGTGGGGATTCGCCGGTATGAGTCCCGGTAACGAAGGGTATGTATGTGTTATATACATATCCCCGGCCAGTGGGCACGGTCTCACTTTCCATACATTTGTATGGAGCGAGGCTGCGTCTTCAAGTCGGACGCGTCCACTGGCCGTCCACGTCACTAGACAGGGCCATACACGGCGCTGAATGGCCGAGGGTATGTATAACTTGATATACACAACACATTTAGTGGGCACCGCTCAATGATAAACTGAAAAAATGCACAAAGGGGTGCTATAGTAAACCCACACTAGGAATCAATTAGTATAAAGAGGAGAAAAGGGTGTAGGGTAAACAAAAGACCATGCGCTCCCAGATATAATGCAAGATATCCAAAAACATTTTATTAATAATACATCAGCAACACACAAACAAACTAATTTTTTTTTAAAACACTTAAAACACATAACTTGTGTAGAAAATATTCAGATACAAGAGGTATGGGAAAATAACCCAAAAATACAGAGAACCTCTAAACTTTGTAGGCACTGTGAAAAAACGTCTATTAATTGAAACCAGATAAAAAACAATACCTAAGGTCACTGACCACTGGATCAATATATTAAGAAACAATCAATATTTGCAGTAAAAAACGTGGCCTTGGCAGATGAATGCATTATATTAAGGATTAATGCATATAGTTACCTACAAAGTGAATGGACCCAACGCGTGTGGCTGCCCACCAGCAGCTTCGTCAGGGGTAATGAGGTAGTGTGTTACTCATGTTTAAATACCCAGGATCAAAGGAGCATGTGACCATTGTCAGGTGTAATGAGTGAGAGGGAAAAGGCATTTGTGGTCCTGGTACAGGTGTGCGTACCAGGACACAAACCGTGCGGTGTAGATGAACCGCCATAGAGGCAGCAGCAGTATAAATAAACCGCCATAGAAATAGCAGCCGGAAATGCCATGCGTTCCACCGTGTATCGCGGTGGAACGCAACCGGAAATGACACGCTAAGGTCACTCCCTGTCTCCTTGTATCTAGAGCACTTGCGTTCCACATGCTGGCCGGAGTGGAACGCAAGCAAGGCGGCATGATGAATAACACTGCGGTTCAGTATAATAAAGGAGAGGGAAGAAGAAAAAAAAAAAAAAGAAGAAAGAGAAAAGATAGAAGGTGGTGGCGCGTCCGCCAGGTAAGCAAATAGTGTGTATACACAACATTTATACAGTAGAAAAATATACAGTATAAACAAAAATAGAAAATCAAAAATGCAAAATAAGCTTATCCCCTTCTATCTTTTCTCTTTCTTTTTTTTTTTTTCTTCTTCCCTCTCCTTTATTGTACTGAACCGCGGTGTTATTCATCATGCCGCCTTACTTGCGTTCACTGCGGCCAGCATGTGGAACGCAAGTGCTCTAGACACAAGGAGACTGGGAGTGACGTTAGCGCGTCATTTCCGGTTGCGTTCCACCGCGATACACGGTGCTGCTATTTCTATGGCGGTTTATTTATACCGCTGCTGCCTCTATGGCGGTTCATCTACACCGCACGGTTTGTGTCCTGGTACGCACACCTGTACCAGGACCACAAACGCCTTTTCCCTCTCACTCATTACACCTGACAATGGTCACATGCTCCTTTGATCCTGGGTATTTAAACATGAGCAGCACACTACCTCATTACCCCTGACGAAGCTGCTGGTGAGCTGCGACACGCGTTGGGTCCATTCACTTTGTAGGTAACTATATGCATTGATCCTATATATAATTCTTTCATCTGCCAAGGCCACGTTTTTTACTGCAAATATTCATTGTTTATTAATATATTGATCCAGTGGTCAGTGACCTTAGGTATTGTTTTCTATCTGGATTCAATTAGTAGACGTTTTTCACAGTGCCTACAAAGTTTAGAGGTTCTCTGTATTTTTGAGCACAGTAAGCCTGGGACAGGAAGTGATCGATGTAAAGATCAGAGCTGCGTCTGGCAGACACCAAGTGATGCTTTCTGCATGATAAAGGTATATATTACTATAATAAATGTATGGATACATTTACTGGCACACAATAGCAAGATTAAGAATAAAAACTGAAATGAGTTAGGGTAGTGGATAATTCCTTTAAGGAGATTGGCATCATTTAGATCTAGTAAAAAAAGTCCATACCATATACAGTATATGGCAAGTGATATGTTCTTTTTAAAATAAAGATGAGCTACAATCCGAAACACAGATTCTGAGCTTTTTCGGGGTGTAAAAAAACATCAGACAATATATTACAAATAATTGATGTGTTCTTTAGGAATTTTTAGTGTTTAAAATTATACGACTCTAAGGTTATGTGCCCACGATGCAGAAATGGTCAGGATTTTTTCCTGAGCGTTTCTGCATCTCACTGGCAGAAAAAAAACGCATGCGGATTGTACATGCGGATTGTACATGCGTTTTCCTGCCAGGGACATGCGGAAATGAAGCGTTCTTCACTTGCATTTCCGCATGCGGGTTGACAAGCGCTTTCCAAGCGATTTTAGCATCACTTGGAAAGTGCTTGTCAACTTGGTCACACTATATAAATCCATGCAAACAGTATGAATTTATATAGTGTGACCAAGAGAATGTCAAAAAATAAATATATACTTATCCTCCGATGACCTGCGCTGTCTTGCTTCACCGTCCCGGCTGCCGGCAGCGGTGGATTGAAGGACCTGCCGACATCAGCGTCTCGTGACCTGTCACATGACTCTGACGTCAGCGCAATCCACCGTGAAGTGCCGGGAAGCAAGGAGGAGCGCACCGCGGGCCGCCGGAAGGTAAGTATATATTTATTTTTTATTTTATTCTTTTTTTACAGCTTTTTTAATGGTACTCGGGTGTGGATGAGACTCTCCTCTCCTCCACACCTGGGTAACATCCGCACATTAGAACGCGCCAATTACGCAAGTACAGATGCAGTCTTACGGAATTGGCGCGTTCTAATGTAAGTCAATGGCGGCGAAAACGCAGCACTTCCGCAAAATAATTGGTAGTGCTGCGGTTTTTTCCGCAACGATAATCCGCAGCGGAAATTTCCGCAGCATGTGCACAGCACATGCAGATTATCATTGGGGAACATGGCAGGCCTTCTACCATGCGTTTCTGCAGCGTTTATGCCGCTGCGGAAACGCTTAAAAAACGCATCGTGGGCACACAGCCTAAGGGCAGTTTCTGTCTCTGAATGAGCCTACGGGCTAAAGCAATAAAGACGGCAGATGGGAGGTCGTGACAAATCAGTCAGCGTGTAGGAAAAGCTTCTAAATTTGGTATTCTAAAACATCGGATCGCTAAATGATTATTTAGGGCTCATTCAGATGAGTGTATTAAACGTCCATGTACTTTCCATATGCAAAATGGGTAGCATACAGACAGCACACTGACAAAGGCAAGTCGATGTGGTAGTTCACATGAACGTTTTTATACACGGATGAATGGACTGCTTGTAAAAAAAAAGTTGCAGCATGCACTACTTTGATTTACATACGCACGTCTGAACCTGGCCTTGTAAGCAGGACTTTTGAGTATGATTCACAAAATAAATTCTGGGTGCTCATTTTTAGGAAATGACCGTTTTGATAAATTCGCCGCTGAGTGCCGTTTTATGTCTCCGTGCAACTCAGAGATAGTTTAGACCATAATATGCACATGTGCATAAAGCGTTAGATTTATATTTTGTTGGAATTGCTATTTTATACAACCCATCCTGATTGACATTTTTAATTCAGCTTTAAACATACATATAATATTTGGTAAAATGAGCTGTTTTCATTGAAGATATCACAGTACCAATCATTTATTCCAGAACATGGCTGTAGGTGCAGTCTGTCTTGCTCACAGATAGGAAATATTTGACATACCATCTATCTAATGAGAAATGGACATAGATACAGAGCAGTATATTGGAGCCCTCTGATCTCCAGACGGCTGAATATTTGCACCTGGTCACATAGCGCACCTGTGAGCTGAGCTGTAAGCACATCTTTCTTTAAGATTCTTGAAAGCTAGTTTTGTGTATCTCTTTTTCAGATTTCCCTTGTCTTCTACATCAAAAATGAGTCTATTGGTGTCATAAGTTCAACGACAATGAAATGTGTATGAAGGCAAAAAAAAAAAAAAAGAAAACAAATAGTTATGTAACTTAAATGGGTTCTCTGGGAAAAGAAAAAGAGAAACATAAAAATATCATTATAAATAAACTCCTAAATTCCAATAAATAGCAAATGACATTTGTTTTGTCTAGGGAAGTAATCACTATAGAATTAAAATCCCCACCATCTTGTTACACTGACAGAAACCAGTGCATTAATATTAACAAATAGCGTGCCATTCATGTCCAAGAATATGTGCTCCCAGTTGATATTCTGATCTAATACTGGAGGTACCAGGGGTGCTGAGGTAAGAAGAGGCTGCTCACACTGCTGTCCACAGTCTTTCTGATCAAGTACTGGATATACCAGGGGTGCTGAGGTAAGAAGAGGCTGCTCACACTGCTGTCCACAGTCTTTCTGATCAAGTACTGGATATACCAGGGGTGCTGAGGTAAGAAGAGGCTGCTCACACTGCTGTCCACAGTCTTTCTGATCTAGTACTGGATATACCAGGAGTGCTGAGGTCAGAAGAGGCTGGTCACACTGCTTTTATGATGGATCCCACAACCCCCCATGCTGTATGATGGCCTCCACACAGTATGATCCACCACAGTATAATGGTCCCCACAGCCCCACACACACAGTATGATGGACCTCCTACACAGTATGTTGCCCACAAAATATGATCCCCAAAAGCCTCCCACACAGTATGATTACCCCGCACAGTATGAACCCCTAGGTGAAACTGAGACATTGGGCGGGGGGGGGGGGGCAGCTATGTGGGCTTCACTTTGGCCAGGTCTGCTTCATAGTGATTACCTTCCTAGACAAAATGAGTGTGATCTACTAATTAGTGATTTTTAGGAACATTTCTGTTAATTATTTATTTTTCATCCTGGAGGACCCACTTAAAAAATGTCAGTAGCTACAAGTATTACCCTGCATGCTTATTTCATCGAAACTCACCTGCACATATTTAAAATCAGTGAGAAGTGTCTTCACCATGAAATTGGTAGAATATATTATTATTATACCTCCGGCAAAAAACTATTGGGGTCAAAACTGCATGAAAAATTCGTAGGGCTCTTTCACATTATTTTTGCAGAGAGATCACAGACTCATTATAATCATTGTGACTTTTCAAATATCCTGTTTTTGGAGAACCAAATGTCAGCAAAACAAATGGAGACATGTCCTACAGTTAACTGTGCTGCGTATCAAATTTGTCGTTGCAAGTCAATGGCCCAGTGAATATAAAAACAATGGCACACGAATGTTATTCACTTTCTGGCCGTATTTTATTGTTTAATGGTTAGCACCAGCTAATCATTTCTTTTGTTTGTTTTTTTCTTATGAGAACAATGGATGCCATAAGCATTCACAAAACTGATACATGGAACCAAAAATTGAGTCCAGCACACCGAAAAAAAAGCATTGTTTTTCATGCATGAGGAAAAAAAACTCACGGATGAAACCAACATTACTATGCATATGCAATTCCAAATAAATATGTGTTCGATTAAACTTAATGTCATATACATTGTACAGTCAAGGGAATGTGATCATGACACCTTTATGAGTTTGTTTGCCATCTTAATTTAAGACCATGAGTATTGATATGAAGTTGGGCTCCCTCTTGAGACATAATTAACTCCTTAAGGACAGGTGATTTTTTTTTTCCGTTTTTTGTTCACCCCATCCTTATTCTAAGAGCCATAACTTTTTTACTTTTCGCCAACATAGCTGTGTGAGGGCTTGTTTTTTGCGGGACAAGATGTACTTTTGAATGACACCACCCACTTTATCATGTGATGTACTGGAAGCCAGGAAAAAAAATTTCAAGTGTGGTGAAATAACAAAAGAAAGTGCAATTCAACAATAGTTTTTTTTTTATTATACAGTTTATTTTATGGTGAAAATGATCTGGCAATATGATTCTCCAGGTTAGTACAAATATGAAGATGCCAAACATGCATAGTTTGTGTTTTATTTAAGTTGTAAAAAAAAAAAAAAAAAAAAAAAATTGCTTGTGACGACATTTTCCGAGAGCTGTAACATTTTCAACTTTCAGGATATGGAACTGTGTGAGATCTTGTTTTTTTGCGCCCCGAGCCAATGTTTACACTAATATAATTTTTGGGTAGATACAATGTTTCGATCGCCTCTTATTACATATTTTTGTATTGTTGTAGGTCGAAAAAACACAATTTTGGCATTTAATCTTTATTTCGTTATATCGTTTAATCGATCGGATTAGTATATTTTATATTTTGAAAGATCAGACTCTTATGAATGCAGCGATATCACATGTGTGATTTTTTTCTTCTTAATTTTTAAAGGGGGAAAAGGGGGTGAGTTGAACTATTATATTTTTTAAAACTTTTTTTAAACTTTTCACTGTATTTGTTAGTCCCCTTAGGGGACTTGAACCTGCAATCCTCCGATCACTTGTACTATACACAATAATGCCACAGTATTGCTGTATATGGCAAAAATCACGGTCTCTTGTGAATGCCAACCACAGACTGGCTTTCACAGGAGTACCATCATGACAGGCATAGACATCTTCAGCAGACTCCTGGCCATCATGGCAATCCATCAGCGTCCCATGATCACATCGAACGGTGCACCCCCAGTCGATGCTCTGTAAATGCCACAGTCACAGATTGACAGAAGCTTTGAACGGACTCCACCGCCTGTTCGCGGCAGATGATGGCTAATTATCACATCCTTCATCTGCCGGCAAAGATGGGGGCTCGGCCTCAAAGTCAGGGAGCTGGTATATGATGTAGTCTGTATGTCATATGTAGTTAAGGAGGTAATCATCCTTTCTCCACCACATTTTACAGTAGGTACTATGCATCCCGGTGCTTGGTATATTCCAGACAACAGCACCCAGATATACTCCAGACACCTACACCCAATGCCAAAACCTGAAACTCAATAATTAGGAGGGATGTTCACATAATTTTTGCTTTTTTTTACATGGAGATTTCGACAAAGATAACTTTTAATGCCAGGAGCCAGTGTTATGCTGAGTTTCAAAGGAAAATGTTTAAGGCTATGCCACTCTATTGACTGGTTTATATCCTGTCTGTATGGGCCAATATTCCTACAGAATGATTTTTAGATGAAAAGGGGTTGTCTACTTGAACAATCATTTTTTGTTAGAAGTAAACTGTCGGTGGCATACTGCGATACTGCGGCTTTGAAAGTCATCTCGCCATCACAATTTGGCCTACATCAACGTTGCCTAAATCCATACACTTATACATTTTTCCTGCTACCAACAAATCAACTTCCATAATGTACGGTTCTCTTGCTGCCTAATATATCCAACCCCTGGACAGGTGCCATTATAACAAGAAAATCACTGCTATTCATGTCAACTGTCAGTGAGTATAATGATTTATAATGGTATACTGTAGATGGGACTAGATGTGTTTGAAATTTGTCAGACATAGAAAATAAATATATTTAACAGAACACAAAATCTCAGCAAGAGAAATATATTTTCTTTATTTTTCCAGAGTAACTAGGACTTCTTGCCCAAGGTGGCGGACTATGCCACATGTATGTAACATGGCTGGGTACATATTGGCGATAAGTTATTATATGGATAATGCAATATGGCTATGATTTCAGGATAGGTTGAGAATCTGGTTAAGTAGTACAGACCATGAAAAATACAGCAGTGTCTGAGACTCGTCTCCATTTTATCTCTTCTTTTACATCTTAAAGGGGTTGTCCAACACTTTCAAATGGAGCAGCCATCGCTTCCAGCCAGTGCTGGATCCACAAGGGTGCTGGAAGATGAGTATGCATCCATTTATTGTTTTAAAACCTTCCATATCCTTAAAACAAAAAATATTTCAGTGTTGGACAACCCGTTCAATGGTCTATTCACAAAATATATATTTTTTTATAGGGGTAAAAGGACGGAACTATAAATATATATATAGGGGTAAAAGGACGGAACTATAAATATATTGTTCAGTATAAAATATTTCTATATTTCCAACTATTGCATGTTCTCAGTAATTTCAGTGACTATCTTTTTGCTATGCTTATGGGAGCATCCGGTCTTTAAGTGTGTCTCTGAATAAGGAAACTCATCAGTGGCTGAAGAGCGCTTCATGCGTCATTATGTAATGCTATGTGAGAATAGACATTTCTTCCTGGTCTCTGCTCTCTGACAATGAGCTGATGACACCTCGGAGATATTTTACAAATTCCATCCTTGCGTCCTCAGGATCTTCCTCTAGGTTGGAATGTACCAATGTTAATTTGGCTAATGCCGGGGCTGTAAAGAAAAACAGACACAATTCCTGTAATTATGGAGGATAAAGAAAAAAGGATTAAAAGGGTCAAAAGGGATCAATGATTCCAAATGTATTCAATAGAAGGAAAATGGAGGAGCATGGCTATGCAGTGAGCTCAGGATTTCCCTGTGTAAGAGGACAACATGCTCCATGACGGGGTTATCGACAGGATAGGTGATAAATGTCCACTGATAGCACTGCCATTCTTGTTATCGAGGGGGACCCATTTCCACCTGCACAATGCATGTGAATAGGTTTTAGTAAAACCTCATACACATAAAGGAAGCAAAAATCTGAGTGGGTTTGAAGAAAGCTGAAGATTTCCAAGTTCACAGAATGACCCATATGTGACGGATTGCTTTAGGTCCGGGCATGGGTTTAATGCATTGTAAGGCTATGTTCACATACAGCAGGTTTTTTTTTTGAGCAAGTGTTTCTCTGTATTTGTTGTTTGATACATGCTCAGAGTTTTGTGGGTATTAACTATTTGCTTCTTCGTTTTTGCTGAATTTTTGGTAGATAAAACTAACTTTATTAAACATTTACTGTAGAAAAATCACATGTATTCCACAATCAAAAAATTGCGCAAAAATGCAAAACTTGCGTTTTTAAATGCCAAGAGAGCAGCTTTTGACTGCAGAAAACGACACAGGAAAAACGCTGCGTGTGAACACAGCCTATCGCATCTAGATTCTTCTGCAGATGACAGAACAGTCTGTGTACGTGTTGCCTAAGGATATGTTCACACATTGCGTTTTTTTTATGCATTTTTTAATGCAAATTTTCAGCTGCATTTTACAGTACCTGCAAAGTCTATGCGATTCCAGAAATCTCATGCACACACCTTGGTTTTTGTTTGATCACTATTTTGTGCTTTGCATGGTTTTTCGCAGAATAGAGCCTGTCACTTCTTTCAGAGTTTTTTTCAGCGTTTTTCACCCATTGGAAGTAATGGTTAGTTAAAAAACGCCTAGTGTGAACATAGCTATCAGGTTTTGCTGCATTTTTAGTGAAAATAAGCAAGTACAGCAGTGTGTGAAACACATTTATTTTTGTGATTTTACCATCTTGTCTTGGTCACTGAGAGGGTAGTTTGTATTAGGAGAGTTTAAATAAATTAGTGATGTGTAAACATTGGAGTGAGATTGAACAATACCTGTGGCCCTGGGAGGTGTGAAATTGAACAATGCCTGTGTAACTGAATGGCAGCCCCCATCATGTGAAAGGAAAGTAAATAGTGTCATACAAACTCAATGCACTGCCAGTGTCTTAGGTAAATTATTCCTGAGCAATTCACCTCCCCCACTGTTACATTTGAAATTCTGGTTAATATGTTTTCACATATGTCTTGCATTGGGGACCTGTGTTCATGCTTCTGTGGTGGAAGCAAAGCTGAACTTTGGGATTCTGAAAAACGCACCAAAACCTGCATTTTTGATGCAGATTCTTTCCTGCCAAGAGATTAGGTTTTGCTGCAGAAAAAAAACGGTGAAAAAATGCAATGTGTGAACATAGCCTTACTCTTAGCTGGAGAATCAGTTTCCATAACACCTCTGGTTTTTGTTGTGTATACAGGGCATAATACTTTATACAAAAAGCAAGTGAAATACAGTATCGAAGGTCAGAGATGCAGGAAGTTATTTTTTTATTTGTAACTTTAGGTGAGATCTGCTATAAGCTTTCATTACCCAAGTTGGGCACAATTATCCCTTCATTAGAATTAACGCTGTAATTGGTTTGTTCAAGGCATTGCTGGGGATAACAGTCCATTGTGACTTATTAAATCTATAAAATGAATTATAATAAAAGCTATTGAATAATATGTGATGATGGAAAGACGACTCATTATTCTGTCTTCAATATTTCATTCTTTAAAGGGGTTTGCCACCTTCCTCATTTTGTAATAAATGAAGGTGAAAAAAACAACTGTAAGAAGTAAACAATGTAGGCAGAATAACAAGTCCATTCATCATTCTATATTATGCAATAATTTTATTTAATCCTATTTCATAGAGTACTGTTCAGTACTAATTAAACCATGCAGAAATTGCAGACTTTCTGTAGAGCCTGACAAACCAGTAGTGCAGCCGGCCATACAGCGAGCTAGCGTAATAAACTTCCTGGTGTTATACTGCCATCTAGTGTTAGAAAGCAAAACAACAAGAGAGAATATAGGTCAGTATTGGAAGAAACCTGATGCCTAACTTTAAGGCCCCGTACAGGCATCCATTTTCACGTATTAGTTCTATTTGTGAAATTCACCGATATAACTTATACCCATTATTGTCTATGGGGCTATTTAAATTCCTGCATTTCTTTTGTCTACAAAAAAAACCCAACTCATGGAGACGTGCTTTTTTTTTTTTTCAATCAGCGACAAGGATGAAAGTCATCCAAATAAGTCTGTGAAAATCATGGACAGCACATACAGTTAAACCAGAAGTCTACATACACTATATAAAAAGACACATATGCATGTTTTGCTCAATATCTGACATGAAATCAGAATAAACCTTTCCCATTTTAGGTAAATTATGATTACCATAAGTTTTAATATTTGCCAAATGCCAGAATAACGAGAGAGAGAGAGAATGTTTTAACGCATTTTTATCACTTACTGTAAAGTCAAAAGTTTGCACACACTAAGATTACTATGCCTTTTAACAATTCTGGACTGCCTATATGATGATATCATCATTTGGGAGCTTCTGATAGGTTTTTTGGCAACATCTGAGTTAATTAGAGACACACCAGTAAATGTATTTTAATGCACACCTGAAACACACTGCTTCTTTGTGTAGCATCATAGGAAAGTCTAAAGAAATCAGCAAAGATATCAGGAAGAGAATTGTGGACTTGTACAAGTATGGCTCATCCTTAGGTCCAATTTCAAGATACCCGAAGGTGCCTCGTTCATCTGTACAAACAATCATACGCAAGTACAAACAAGATGGGAATGTCCAGCCATCATACCACTCAGGAAGGAGACGGGTTCTGTGTCCCAGAGATGAACGTGATTTGGTCCGACATGTGCATATCAACCCAAGGACTTTGGATTGGATTGGATTGTGTCAATATCCACAGTGAAACGAGTACTGTATCAACATAGGCTGAAAGGCCACTCTGCCAGGAAGAAGCCATTACTCCAAAAGAAACAAACAAGCCAGATTAATGTTTGCAAATGCACACAGGAACAAAGACCTTAATTTTTGGAGACATGTCCTGTGGTCTGATGAAACTAAAATTTAACTTTTTGGGCATAATGACCATCGTTACGTTTGGAGGAAAAAGGGAGATGCTTGATAGCCTAAGAACACCATCCCAACTGTGAAACACATAGGTGGCAGCATCATGTTGTGGGATTGCTTTGCTGCAGGAGGGACTGGTGCATGTCACAAAATAGATGGCATCATGAGAAGATTATGTGGCAATACTGAAGCAACATCTCAAGACATCAGTCAGGAAGTTAAAGCTTGGGCGGAAATGGGTCTTCCAAATAGACAATGACCTGAAGGATACTGCCAAAATGGTAACAAAGTGGCTTAAAGATAACAAAGTCAATGTTTTGGCGTGGCCATCACAAAGCCCTGATCTCAATCCTATTAAAACGTATTTACAAAGCTGAAAAGGCAGGTGTGAGCAAGGCGACCTATAAACCTGGATCAGTTACACCAGTTTTGTCAGGAGGAATGGGCCCAAATTCCGACCAACTACTGTGAGAAGCTTGTGGAAGGATATCCCAAACGTCTGACCCAAGTCATTTAGTTTAAGGGCAATGGTACCAAATAATAATGAAATGTATATAAACTTTTGACTTTGCAGTGAGTAATAAAAATGCCTTAAAACATTCTCTCTCTCTCTCATTATTCTGGGATTTGTCAAATATTAAAAATAATGGTAATCCTAATTGACCTAAAACAGGAAAGGTTTATTCTGATTTCATGTCCGATATTGAGAAAAACATGCAGATGTGTCTTTTTATATAGTGTATGTAAACTTCTGGTTTCAACTGTAAATGGCATTAGTGTACAATCCGCATGTGTAATATATATTTTATAGGGCCATGTTCATAGTATCAGTATTTGATCAGTATTTTACATCAGCATTTGTAAGCCAAAATCAGTAGATAAAAAATGCATTATTCCAGTCCTGATGTTGGCTTACAAATACTGATGAAAATATTATACTCTTTGTGCTTATTTACAAATATTTGTTATTGTTGTTCTGATATCTTGTATTATGTTTAGGCTATGTGCCCACGATGCAGAAATGCTCAGGATTTTTTCCTGAGCATTTCTGCATCTCCCTGGCAGAAAAAAACGCATGCGGATTGTACATGCGGATTGTACATGCGTTTTCCTGCCAGGGACATGCGGAAATGGAGCGGTTACCCACTGACATTTCCGCATGTGGATTGACAAGCGCTTTCCAAGCGATTAGCATCACTTGGAAAGTGCTTGTGACAACTAGGTCACACTATATAAATCCATGCAACCGGCATGGATTTATAGAGTGTGACCCGAGAGAGTGGTAAAAATAAAAAAATAAATGTATACTTACCCTCCGATGGCCCCCGCTGTCCTGCTCACTCCGTTCTCCCTTGCCGGCAACAGTGAATTGAAAGACCTGCCGACGTCAGCGTCACGTGACCCGTCACGACTCTGACGTCAGCACAGGTCCTTCAACTCACTGCAAAGTGCGGGGAAGCACAGAGGAGCGCAGCGCGGGCCGCCAGAAGGTAAGTATACATTTATTTTTTATTTTATTCTTTTTTTACAGATTTTTTAATGGTACCTGGGTGTGGATGAGACTCTCCTCTCCTCTACACCTGGGTAACATCCGCACATTAGAATGCTTGGATTACGCATCTATATATACAATGATGCGTAATCCATGCGGTCTAATGTAAGTCAATGGCGGCGAAGATGCAGCACTTCCGCAAAATAATTGGTAGTGCTGCGTTTTTTTCCGCAATGATAATCCGCAGTGGAAATTTCCGCAGCATGTGCACAGCACATGCGGATTATCATTGGGGAACATGGCAGGCCTTCTACCAAGCGTTTTTAATGCGTTTCCGCAGCTGCAAAAACGCTGCGGAAACGCATTAAAAACGCATCGTGTGCACACAGCCTAACTGTAATTATCTCGACTGTATAAACCAAGTTCTCCCTTTTTTCCCTTCCCTATTTTCCTTATTCCCTCTTAATAAATATTTTTACCCTTATTCCTTATTTTTTTCCTCACCCTTTTTCCCCTCCCCATATTTATCTTAAAAATTCAATAAAAATTATTGAAATACACACATACTGATGTAAAATACTGACCAAATGCTGAATGTGTGCATGTGGCAAAACACTGATGAAACTGGGACCATTTTGTTGCGTACATGAAAAATCACTGACATCTGAATGAGGCCTAACTGAAATTCTAAGCAGAGGTAATGAATGTTGTCACCATGAGAGGACTATAGCAATTGGGGCAGGTGCAGACGGCCATACATTCTGTCATCCGAGAGAATCAGGACGATTATGGATTATGCAAATAACACTCTGATCTGAGTGTGAGCACAGTGTGATCCAATTCTCTTGGATGAGGAGAAGATGAAGGAATTTCTCCAACTTCTCCTTTCTGTCAGTGATATAGGGTCAAGCTGCAAGTTAAGGCCACGTTCACATGCTCAGTATTCGATCAGTATTTTTAATCCAAAATCAGGAATGGAACAATCACAGAAAAAGTATAATAGAAACACGTCACCACTTCTGCATTTATCACCCACTGCTGATTTGGGCTTACAAATACTGATGTAAAATACTGACCAAATACTGTTAGTGTGAACGTGGCCTAACAGCGTTAGAAAGGTGACCAGCCTTGTACTGAAAGCGCGGCTCCTGGGAGAAAATTAATTTTTTCTCAAGCGAGCCACCGGCCTTCAGTCATGCAGCCGTGCCCGGAGTAATTGCTCACAGCACAGTGAGTGGCGGCTGTAAACACCCCGATACTGACTGATCGCCGGCTCAGCACCGATGTTCTCCAAAGCAAGCTGTCAGTCAGTGCCGGGGTGTGCTTATAGTTTCCGCTTACAGTGCTGTGAACAGTGACTGAGGGCGCACTGGCACACCTGTATGACTGAAAGCCCGTGGCTCCTGGTAGAAATAATGGACGTGGGAGAAAATGCAATTTATGTAAATTATCATGCACAACACACATGCTAATCCTAATGATGTGTGTTATATTTTCCTGAAAATTGATCACAAGATTCTTCTGTTTTCTGTGAATAATCTCTCATACCTGAGCCTAAGCTTTCTGGCTGTACTGTCACCGGCCGCATCTGTGCAGATCGGACCGATGATCGCGGACGTCTGAAAGAGACATAAGGCCTCATTGAGAAGGCAGACACTGAAACAAACGTCAGGACGCTCATGGTGCACACCAACAGGAGGAGATGTCTACAGGTCAGTGCACATGCTGGTATACTATGCTATATCTGATCTGAATACATAGATACATGTAAGCTGCTAATAATATACAGTACAGACCAAAAGTTTGGACACACCTTCTCATTTAAAGATTTTTCTGTATTTTCATGACTTTGAAAATTGTGCATTCACACTGAAGGCATCAAAACTATGAATTAACACATGTGGAATTATATACTTAACAAAAAAGTGTGAAACAACTGAAAATATGTCTTATATTCTAGGTTCTTCAAAGTAGCCACCTTTCGCCTTGATGACTGCTTTGCACACTCTTGGCACTCTCTTGATGAGCTTCAAGAGGTAGTCACCAGAAATGGTCTTCCAACAATCTTGAAGGAGTTCCCAGAGATGCTTAGCACTTGTTGGCCCTTTTGCCTTCACTCTGCGGTCCAGCTCACCCCAAACCATCTCGATTGGGTTCAGGTCTGGTGACTGTGGAGGCCAGGTCATCTGGCGTAGCACCCCATCACTCTCCTTCTTGGTCAAATAGCCCTTACACAGCCTGGAGGTGTGTTTGGGGTCACTGTCCTGTTGAAAAATAAATGATGGTCCAACTAAACGCAAACCGGATGGAATAGCATGCCGCTGCAAGATGCTGTGGTAGCCATGCTGGTTCAGTATGCCTTCAGTTTTGAATAAATCCCCAACAGTGTCACCAGCAAAGAACCCCCACACCATCACACCTCCTTCTACATGCTTCACGGTGGGAACCAGGCATGTAGAGTCCATCCGTTCACCTTTTCTGTGTCGCACAAAGACACGGTAGTTGGAACCAAAGATCTCAATTTGGACTCATCAGACCAAAGCACAGATTTCCACTGGTCTAATGTCCATTCCTTGTGTTCTTTAGCCCAAACAAGTCTCTTCTGCTTGTTGCCTGTCCTTAGCAGTGGTTTCCTAGCAGCTATTTTACCATGAAGGCCTGCTGCACAAAGTCTCCTCTTAACAGTTGTTGTAGCGATGTGTCTGCTGCTAGAACTCTGTGTGGCATTGACCTGGTCTCTAATCTGAGCTGCTGTTAACCTGCGATTTCTGCGGCTGGTGACTCGGATAAACTTATCCTCAGAAGTAGAGGTGACTCTTGGTCTTCCTTTCCTGGGGAGGTCCTCATGTGAGCCAGTTTCTTTGTGGCACTTGATGTTTTTTTTCAGACTGACTGACCTTCATTTCTTAAAGTAATAATGCCCACTCGGTTTTTCTTTACTTAGCTGCTTTTTTCTTGCCATAATACAAATTCTAACAGTCTATTGAGTAGGACAATCAGCTGTGTATCCACCTGACTTCTGCACAACACAACTGATGGTCCCAACCCCATTTATAAGGCAAGAAATCCCACTTATTAAACCTGACAGGGCACACCTGTGAAGTGAAAACCATTTGCGGTGACTACCTCTTGAAGCTCATCAAGAGAATGCCAAGAGTGTGCAAAGCAGTCATCAAAGCAAAAGGTGGCTACTTTGAAGAACCTAGAATATAAGACATATTTTCAGTTGTTTCACACTTTTTTGTTAAGTATATAATTCCACATGTGTTAATTCATAGTTTTGATGCCTTCAGTGTGAACGTACAATTTTTATAGTCATGAAAATACAGAAAAATCTTTAAATGAGAAGGTGTGTCTAAACTTTTGGTCTGTACTGTGTGTATATATATATATATATATATATACATACATACATACACACACATATACATACATACATACATACATACACACACAGTAGGTACGAAAAGTATTCAGACCCCTTTAAATGTTTTACTCTTTGTTTCATTACCGCCACTTGTTAAAAAAAAATAAATCTCATTAAAGTACACTCTGCACCCCATCTTGACTGAAAAAAACAGAAATGTAGACATTTTTGCAAATTTATTGAAAAGAAAAACTGAAATATCACATGGTCATAAGTATTCAGAAATAAGAGTACAGTGGCCTCCATAATCCTTAGATGGAAAAAGTTTGGGACCACCAAAAGTCTTCCTAGACCTGGCCGTCCAGCCAAACTGAGCAATCGTGGGAGAAGAGCCTTGGTGAGAGAGGTAAAGAAGAACCCCAAGATCACTGTGGCTGATCTCCAGAGATGCAGTAGGGAGATGGGAGAAAGTTCCACAAAGTCAACTATCACTGCAGCCCTCCACCAGCCGGGCCTTTATGGCAAAGTGGCCCGACGGAAGCCTCTCCTCAGTGCAAGACATATGAAAGCCTGCATAGAGTTTGCTCAAAAACATATAAAAGACTCCCAGACTATGAGAAATAAGATTCTCTGGTCTAATGAGACAAAGATAGAACTTTTTGGTGATAATTCTAAGCGGTATGTGTGGAGAAAACCAGGCACTGCTCATCACCTGCCCAATACAATCCCAACAGTGAAACATGGGGGTGGCAGCATCATGCTATGGGGGTGTTTTTCAGTGCTCATCACCTGCCCAATACAATCCCAACAGTGAAACATGGTGGTGGCAGAATCATGCTATGGGGGTGTTTTTCAGCTGCAGGGACAGGACGACTGGTTGCAATTGAAGGAAACATGAATGCGGTCAAGTAGAGAGATATCCAGGATGAAAACCTCTTCAAGAATGCTCTGGACCTCAGACTTGGCCGAAGGTTCACCTTCCAACAAGACAATGACCCTAAGCACACAGCTAAAATAACAAAGGAGTGGCTTCAGAACAACTCTGTGACCATTCTTGACTGGCCCAGCTAGAGCCCTGACCTAAACCCAATTGAGTATCTCTGGAGAGACCTGAAAATGGCTGTCCACCAACGTTCACCATCCAACCTGACGGAACTGGAGAGGATCTGCAAGGAAGAATGGCAAAGGATCCCCAAATCCAGGTGTGAAAAACTTGTTGCATCATTCCCAAGAAGACTCATGGCTGTACTAGCTCTAAAGGGTGCTTCTACTCAATACTGAGCAAAGGGTCTGAATACTTATGACCATGCGATATTTCAGTTTTTCTTTTTTAATAAACTTGCAAAAATTTCTACATTTCTGTTTTTTTTTCAGTCAAGATGGGGTGCAGAGTGTACTTTAATGAGAAGAAAAATGAACTTTTTAGAATTTACCAAATGGCTGCAATGAAACAAAGAGTGAAAAATTTAAAGGGGTCTGAAAACTTTCCGTACCCACTAATATAAATATATATATATTAATTTTTCTTTTTCTATAAGTGCCTACACCTTTATTATAGCTGGCTACATATAAAATCTATATTGGTATCTCATATAATTTATCTTCTATAGATTTACTTTTTATATCTATTGTAAATACTTTGAATGTCATCTCCTCCTGCGGTTTGTCGCCCCCTTGTGAGTATTTGTTAATTGTTGACCTCTAATAAAGATTGTAATTTTAATTTGATCTATGATTCTTACATTTTGTGGTTTCACTATTTTTATATATTGGTGAGACTTAGCTAATTAGAAGAACTATACCACATTTCTAGCTGTAGGTATTTGCTAATATTATTATTATTATTATTACACCTACTACGTATTTGGATAGGATCTTGGAGATGGGAATACCCCTGTAAGTTGACATGACAGCATGCTAGAAGATCGAGACGGAGACACTTACACATATATAATCTATTTCTCGTTCACCTTATTGGGGGACACAGTAACCGTGGGATAGTCTGCTGCCACCTGGAGGCTGACACTATTAATGCAACTAATTGAAAAATGGCCCCTGCTCGCACCAGGGTCTTCAGTTTTTCATAGTGTCACTTGGAGGCAACTGAGGTCTGAGTCTCAGACCTATTTTAGGCCTTTAGAGGCCAGGCTAGGTGTGATGAAAGCCGGCCGGTGGGTGCAGCTCTCTGGCGCCCCCTTACCTCCCAGGTCAGTCAAGGTACTGCACCTAGAGAAAGTAGTGCCAGGAAGCTGCAACCAGCGCAGGGAACACGGTAGAGTGTTCCCTTCAACGTCACTAAACCGTAACGTCACTACACAGCACCACTCGCTAGCGCCCTCTTAGCCTCAGGTCAGTCAAGGAACTGCACCTAGGATAAGCGGTCACCAGGGAGACTGTCCTGTAACCTACTGGGTATCGGGGCCCTCTGTAGTGAGGGCGGTATATATATCTTCCTTGGCCGCGCCAGGAATATATATATCTGAACCTCCGACCGTCACTACCAGCCTTCCCCAATCCCCAGTTGGTATGCTGCCACCAGTCCCTATTTTAGATATACGCCCAGTCCGTGAATGGGCCTATATCGGGTCAGGAACCAACCCTGGGTAGCGTTTTTGGCTTGAGCCGAGCTCACACGGACGTGCGTTCGTTATGCAGAATAAAAGGCAGGCCCACAATTACTTGAGGTAATTGATTATAATAATACACTAGATACACGATATACAACTAAATATACACAGGTATAAGGTCAGGCTAAACTATACAACAATGGAATACAACACACAGAATCACCACAGCATATCAGTTACCGGTTTCTTGATTCTCTTGTGACGCAGGGAGAGGATTCTGCGGTCGCAGGCACGGTTCTTTGTTACAGGCTGAGGCCTACCACCGCATGGTCAAACTGCTCCTCCCCTTGGTGGCCTCAGCTGGTGCTCAGATGTTCAGCACCCCACTCTTGGGTCAAGACTGACTTGTCTCTTGTCTGTCCTGCTATCTTACCTGCCCCGTCCCGCCCACTGCTGGTGAGGTCAGCTGGCTCAGTCTCCACCCTCAGGTCTAACTTCGATCAGAAGCCCAAATTCTATGGAACCCAATAACTTCTTCTGGGATGGTCTCATGATACCCCCAGGGGTTCCCATGGATTCGGGCCGCCGTAACCGACCTTTTGATATCAATTATGATACCATACGGTCCTCAGGAATGGCTCCGCGCTATATCTTGGCTTCCAGAGCACGTACAAACGTCTACCGCGGAGGCTTGTGTGCGCAATGGCTCCGGGACGCCGTGATATTTTTTTATTGGCCCATCCCACGCAACATGCGTGTACTATTCATGTTTCTATATCTTATGCCTCCATGCTTGTGACAGACAAAGAAACTAGTCCTATGGGACAAATGGTCAGGTACAGATAGACGAAGCACCCCCCCCTGCTGGCTGTGTTTCCTCTCGAAGTCTTTGAAGCTCCTAGCATTCAAGTGTTAAGTAGGCTTCTTATCTTACAGGAGCCTGGATGGGGGGAAACTATCTAGTTGACGTTTTAACAGAAGGTCCCAAGGGTGGGGGCTGCTGAAGTGTGGCCATCCCTGGATATGATTTATCATTACCAAGATGGCGGCTACAGGTTCATCACACCTCCCCCTATACGAGGGCGCGAGGGGGTAGCACATTCCTGTGTTCCCCCGTGCGTCCTTCTGCACCCTCCCCTTGCCGGGATAACCCGTCAGCGTTACCGTGGTCACGGCCTCTTCTGTGGCGAATGGAGAAGTGGTACTGCTGGAGAGCGAGGCTCCAGCGTAGCAACCTGCCATTCGACCCAGAGACCGTGTGTAACCAGCTGAGGGGGTTGTGGTCCGCCTCCACGGTGAAATGGCTCCCGTACAAGTAGGGCTGCAGACGCTGCAGGGCCCATACAATTGCCAGGCATTCTTTTTCCACCGTGGAGTAAGCCACCTCCCGGGGCAGTAGCTTCCTGCTCAGGTACAAGACAGGATGTTCCTGGCCTGTCGTGTTGACCTGACTTAGCACAGCACCGAGGCCAAAGTCACTGGCGTCGGTCTGTACCACAAACGGCCGGTCGAAGTCGGCAGCTTGCAGTACAGGGGAGCTACTTAGGGCGGCCTTGAGTGCCCCGAAAGCTGTCTCGCAGGCGACTGTCCAGTCGACTGCGACGGGCAGCTTCTTCTTGGTGAGGTCCGTCAGGGGCTTGGCCAGGGTGCTATAGTGTGGGACGAACCTCCTATAGTACCCGGCGGTCCCCAAGAAGGACATCACCTGCTTTTTGGTCCTAGGAGTGGGCCAGGATGCGATGGCATCCACTTTCCCCGGTTCTGGCTTCAGAACCCCCCCGCCTACCCGGTGACCCAGGTAGAGGACCTCACTCATGCCCAGCTGGCACTTTTCCGGCTTGATGGTCAAGCCTGCCCGGTGGATCCGACCGAGCACCTGCCGCAGGTGCTCTAGGTGATCCTCCCAAGTGGGACTGAAGACTGCAATATCGTCCAAGTACGCAGCCGCGTACCCTTCAAGTCCCTCAAGCAGCGTATTGACCATCCGCTGAAAAGTGGCAGGGGCATTCTTCATGCCGAATGGCATCACTGTGGACTCGTACAGTCCAAAAGGGGTGATAAAGGCAGAGCGTTCCCTTGCCGCGGGGGTCAGAGGAATCTGCCAGTACCCCCGGCTCAGATCCATGATGGTCAGGTACTTAGCCCCGGCCATCCGATCGAGCAGGTCATCGATGCGTGGTATGGGGAACGCATCGGTGGCCGTTACAGCGTTGAGCCCCCGGTAGTCCACGCAGAACCGTGTAGTTCGGTCCTTCTTTGGTACGAGGACTACAGGCGAGGCCCACGCGCTGCTGGATGCCTGGATCACCCCCAGCTTCAGCATCTCGTCTATCTCTTGGCGCATGTTTCCCTGCACCTCGAAAGAGACCCGATATGCTGAACGCCGGATCGGCGGGTGATCGCCAGTGTCCACGTCGTGGACAGCCATCTCAGTCCTTCCGGGCAGGCTGCTGAACAGCCCCCGGAAGGGGTGCAGGGTGGTCCCCAGCTGGGACCGTTGGTCCTCCGTGAGCTGGTGGCCAACCCCCACATCCTCGATGGACCCACCCGCCTTGGCTTGGGTGAGCAGATCCAGGAGGGTTTCTACCTCTCCTTCCTCGGGAAGGTTGCACACTGGGTGGGCAGTCGCTTCCCGCTCATGATGAGCCTTCATCATGTTCACGTGGAAGGCCTTCCTCCTTCCACGGGCGTGATCCAGGGTGACCAGATAGGTGACGGCATTGAGTTTCTGGTGCACGAAGTAGGGACCTTCCCAGGCTGCCTGAAGCTTGTTCTGTGGTACGGGGACCAGTACCCACACCTTTTGACCCACCTGGTAGGTCCTCTCACAAGCATTCTGGTCGTACCACCGCTTCTGGTCGGCCTGGGCCTGGGCCATATTGTCCTGCACCAGCTTTGCCAAGGCCATCATCCTGTCCCGGTGGCGCACGACATACTCGATGACCGACACCTCGGGGGTGGCCAAATCCCCTTCCCATGCTTCCTTCACCAGAGCCAGGGGGCCCCGTACCCGTCGCCCGTACAGGAGCTCAAAGGGGGAGAACCCCGTTGAGGCCTGCGGAACCTCCCGGTAAGCAAATAGGAGGTGTGGGAGGTAACGCTCCCAGTCTCTCCCGTGGGAGTCGACCAACATCTTAAGCATCTGCTTTAAGGTGCCATTGAACCGCTCACACAGGCCATTAGTCTGTGGGTGATACGGGCTGGCCACCAGATGTTGCACCTGCATTTGCTTACAGAGGGACTCCATCAGCCGCGACATGAACTGGGTCCCTCGGTCGGTGAGCATTTCTTGGGGGAAACCCACTCTGGAGAAGATCTCCAGTAAGGCGGTAGCCACCTTGTCGGCCCGAATGGACGACAAAGCTACCGCTTCCGGGTACCGGGTGGCATAGTCCACTACCGTGAGTATGAAGCATTTCCCGGAGTGGCTGGGAGTGGACAGAGGTCCAATAAGATCCACAGCGACCCTCGAGAAAGGCTCTTCGATGATTGGCAGAGTTACCAGTGGGGCTTTGGGGCGCGGCCCCGCCTTCCCCACCCTCTGACAGGTGTCACACGAACGGCAGTAGGCACCCACCGCGGCTCCCATCCCAGGCCAGTAGAAATGCTGAGCTATCCTGGCCTTGGTTTTAGCGATCCCTAGGTGTCCGGCCATCGGAATCTCGTGTGCGATCCGCAACAATTCCGCCCTGAACGGATAGGGTACCACTAACTGTCGGTCCCTGGGCCACGCCTCCGGTGAACCCTGCTGGACCGTTACCCGGTACAGCCGTCCCTGGTCCCAGACCACCCGCTCGCAGTCTGACTCCATGGGAGGCTGTGCCGCCTGTTCCTTGAGAGCTTTCAGGCTGTCGTCTGCTTCCAACGCAGCCTGAAATTCCTGACTTGATGTGGCCAGAATCGACGAAACTGCCACATCCTCTGTCAGCCCCTCCGGGCATGTCACCTGGCCGCTGTCTGACCCGGCAGACACTTGGTCAGAAGTGGGGAAGCCGTCGGACCTCTGCAAGGCTCCTTGGGCTCCGGCGCTCCCACTCCTGGTGACAGCGGCTATGACCGCTGTGACCGTGGGTAGTGCCTGCTTCCCCTCTGTTTCTGACCAAGCCGCCCGATCAGGCAGGCTTCCTAGGCCTTTGGACATCTCGGATGTGGGGAACTCCTGCCCTGGGGTCTTACCTGGCGGCTCCTCTCTTGGGACACCCCCACCTCCCATGGCCTGTTCCTCCCCCTGCAGTGGGCCTATACTCAGCAGCCTGGATACCCCTGGGAGCCCTACACTGCCGGTAGCTGCCCCCCTCTCCATCCCTGAGCTTCCCTCTACAGAATCCTGCCCGCCCCCTCCCTCACCGGAGGACAAGAGGTCACGGCACGCCGGCTGAGCACCTCTGCGGGCATCCCCACACTCCCCACCTGCTTTCACTAACCCTGTTTGTGTTGTGTCTGTGCAGGTGTTACCCTCAGGTTTCACTCCCTCCTCCTCAGCAGGACACACACTACATACAACATGGTTGGCATTAGCAGCAGACAAATCAATACACTCTTGGGGGGCCGAACTTGGGGGTTCAGAGGGTACATACTGCGATACTAGACGCCCCAAGTCGGTCCCTAATAAAACATTTGCGGGAATATTTGGCGTTACTCCCACCTCCCGCATCCCCCTTCCGGCACCCCAGTCCAAATACACCATGGCAACGGGAAGTGCCGGCTCCACGCCTCCAACCCCGGAGACGGAAAGAGTCTTTCCTGGTACCAAGTCCTGGGGGGACACCACCTCAGGCCGTACCAGTGTTCGTTCAGCGCCCGTGTCCCGCAGTCCCATGACCGCAGAACGGCCTATGGTGACGGGTTGGATGTTGTCCAGGGACCTACCACCACCCCCTCCCACACACAAAACATTGGGCGCTCTCTGGGACTGGGATGGGGTCTTTTGGCGCTGGGGACACTCAGCCCTAAAAAGTGTCCTGGTTTGTTGCATAGATGACAACGTCTTACGTCTGGTCCTTGCCTGGAGAGGGCAACAGGGGGATACACCCCTTGTGTTCTAGGGGCCGGGGAAACAGGGGCATGACTGGGCTTACCCCCTCTCCAGGTGCTGCTGGCAGACTTCTTCAGCTCAGGCGCCCTGTTATTGGCATACTCGTCTGCCAGGGCGGCTGTAGCAGAAGCCCCTGTTGGTTTTCGGTCACGGAGGAACTGTCGGAGGTCCTCTGGGCAGTTCCACAAGAACTGCTCCGTGACGAACAGTTCCTGGACCTCCTGGCGGGTAGTAAGCGCTAGACCCGAGGTCCAGTGCTCTGCGGCTCTCAACAGCGCCCGCATATGATCGGTCCAGGTGTCCTTGGGGCCACGCAGCAGGCTCCGGAACTTCTGGCGGTACGACTCGGGAGTGAGGTTGTACTGCCGGATCAGGGCCCGCTTGATGCAGTCGTAGTTCTGTACCTCCCCGGCAGGTAAGTCCCCCAAGGCATCCAGGGACTTACCCCTCAAACGGGGGGTCAGGTATCTGGCCCACTGATCCCGGGCCAGATGGTGCTGAAGACAGGTCCGTTCAAATGCCACCAGAAAGGAGTCCAGGTCCCCATCCTTCTCCAGTAGAGGAAAGTCCTCAGCTCGGACTTTGGACGACTTGGTCTCCTGATGGGTTGGTTGCTCTAGCGGAAGCCCCCGCTGGGCCAGGTCCAGTTGGTGCTGGCGCTCCGCAGCTCGCTCTGCACGCTCCGCAGCCTCCCGGCGCTCTGCAGCCCGCTCTGCACGCTCCGCAGCCTCCCGGCGCTCCGCAGCTTCGCGCTCCTCCTCCGCTGCCTTCTCTGATGCTGCCAGGAGGGTTTTGTAGACGGCATCGCCATGAGACTGGAGACTTGCCATAGCCGCTTGTAAAAGGGCTTGTGATCTGGACAGGCTGGGCTGGGTAGGTGGTGGGCAGCCCACTGCGGGACCGTATACTGGGGACTGGCTCCCTGAGGTGCCCGGGCTGGACTCCTCCTCGCCATGAGTAACAATGTCCTCCCCTCCTGCCACACGGACCGTAGCATTAGCCTCCTGCAGGGTCTTGCTCCTGGTGCCGTCTGCCATCTTGGTAACCGACACCGCTGCAACCCTGAGTTTGCACACACCTTGTTATACTTTTAGCCTGACCGTCTAACGTTGGGCTGACCTTAAGACTCCAGCAGTGGAAGTTACCACTGGCAGTCTTTAGTGCCTGGGAGTAGGGGTCCCACAACACTATTATTCTGCAATCCCACCGCTCTGCCACCAATGTGATGAAAGCCGGCCGGTGGGTGCAGCTCTCTGGCGCCCCCTTACCTCCCAGGTCAGTCAAGGTACTGCACCTAGAGAAAGTAGTGCCAGGAAGCTGCAACCAGCGCAGGGAACACGGTAGAGTGTTCCCTTCAACGTCACTAAACCGTAACGTCACTACACAGCACCACTCGCTAGCGCCCTCTTAGCCTCAGGTCAGTCAAGGAACTGCACCTAGGATAAGCGGTCACCAGGGAGACTGTCCTGTAACCTACTGGGTATCGGGGCCCTCTGTAGTGAGGGCGGTATATATATCTTCCTTGGCCGCGCCAGGAATATATATATCTGAACCTCCGACCGTCACTACCAGCCTTCCCCAATCCCCAGTTGGTATGCTGCCACCAGTCCCTATTTTAGATATACGCCCAGTCCGTGAATGGGCCTATATCGGGTCAGGAACCAACCCTGGGTAGCGTTTTTGGCTTGAGCCGAGCTCACACGGACGTGCGTTCGTTATGCAGAATAAAAGGCAGGCCCACAATTACTTGAGGTAATTGATTATAATAATACACTAGATACACGATATACAACTAAATATACACAGGTATAAGGTCAGGCTAAACTATACAACAATGGAATACAACACACAGAATCACCACAGCATATCAGTTACCGGTTTCTTGATTCTCTTGTGACGCAGGGAGAGGATTCTGCGGTCGCAGGCACGGTTCTTTGTTACAGGCTGAGGCCTACCACCGCATGGTCAAACTGCTCCTCCCCTTGGTGGCCTCAGCTGGTGCTCAGATGTTCAGCACCCCACTCTTGGGTCAAGACTGACTTGTCTCTTGTCTGTCCTGCTATCTTACCTGCCCCGTCCCGCCCACTGCTGGTGAGGTCAGCTGGCTCAGTCTCCACCCTCAGGTCTAACTTCGATCAGAAGCCCAAATTCTATGGAACCCAATAACTTCTTCTGGGATGGTCTCATGATACCCCCAGGGGTTCCCATGGATTCGGGCCGCCGTAACCGACCTTTTGATATCAATTATGATACCATACGGTCCTCAGGAATGGCTCCGCGCTATATCTTGGCTTCCAGAGCACGTACAAACGTCTACCGCGGAGGCTTGTGTGCGCAATGGCTCCGGGACGCCGTGATATTTTTTTATTGGCCCATCCCACGCAACATGCGTGTACTATTCATGTTTCTATATCTTATGCCTCCATGCTTGTGACAGACAAAGAAACTAGTCCTATGGGACAAATGGTCAGGTACAGATAGACGAAGCACCCCCCCCTGCTGGCTGTGTTTCCTCTCGAAGTCTTTGAAGCTCCTAGCATTCAAGTGTTAAGTAGGCTTCTTATCTTACAGGAGCCTGGATGGGGGGAAACTATCTAGTTGACGTTTTAACAGAAGGTCCCAAGGGTGGGGGCTGCTGAAGTGTGGCCATCCCTGGATATGATTTATCATTACCAAGATGGCGGCTACAGGTTCATCACACTAGGCTTTAATCTTTTCTCTTTTCTTGTGATTTTCCCCTCTCCGTCTCTGGGACAGAGTTTTCGGCTTCCTTCTTTTGCCTCAGCCGCCTCTCCGCCTTTTCACTTTACTGAGGAGATTGCTCTCCCTTCTTTAGGTACTTTGCCTCCCTTCTCCCTGAGAGGTTCTCACATAGGGGGATGTAGCCAGAAGCTGGTCAGCTCTGCCGTTCTCTCAAAGCTCCTCTCGGATGCCTTCGGTTACTCCCGGTATGCTCTGGCAGAGGTCCGACCGCCTCTAGGATGACCATTGCTCGATGAATCAGATCATACATTAGTGAGGCTTATAGGGCAGTTGCCAGGGCTCCCCCTGTCAGGGTTAGACTGCACTTTGCAAGGACTGCAAGATCTTCCTGGGCAATTCTTCACCAGGTATCGACCTTGTAGCGCAGTAAAGCAGCCAATTGCTCATCAGTGCATACCTTTTCCAAGTCCACATCTTTGGTTCGGCAGATGCAAATCTGGGGAGGAAGATACTGCAGGCAGCAATTGTTCAGACAACATCTTGAGCAACGGTGGTAAATGTTGTTTTGTGACTGTATAATGTCTACGTTATTCTGTCTCCCAATACGACGAACGGGAAATGAGGATTTTTTATTCTCCGTAAAATCTCTTTCTTGTAACCTTCATTGGGGGGTGGGGGGGACGACCCAGCTCCCACCTTTGTTTGCCCAGTCGGAGTGCATTCATTTTCTTTTCGTGGTTTAATTCCTTTGGCTTTCTTTCACTGCTTTTTAACTATACTGAGGAGCCAGTTGCTAGCAGGCAAGGTTTAGTAGGCAGGGGAGGAACCAATTTTCAATCAGTTGCATTAATAGTTTCATCCTCCAGGTGGCAGCACACTATCCCATGGTCACTGTGTCCCCCAATGAAGACTAGGAGAGAGATTTTACGGTGAGTACAAAAAAATCCTCATTTTACAAAGTTGCAAAGTTGAAGAGAAGGATGGAAGGCGAATAAGGGAGCGGAGAACTCATAGTGGACAACCCCTTTAAAGCTATGTTTAAACACCTATCCAGTTTTACTATGTAGAGCTCTCAGCAGTTCTGCGGGGTAGGCAGCTAATGGACTGTCCTCTGTATTGCATGGGAGGTGTCCATGAGGGGGTACATCCTAAGATACAGTCTGAAGAAAACACAGTGGGCTCCAATTTCCAACTTTTGCACTTAGGAAAAGGTTTATCATATATGCAATGTGTGCCCAAAAGAGGGGGTATATGCCATACAAAAAAAAAAAAATCAATGAATCCCAAAATCTTGTGCTGTAAAGTTCCTGTAACATTATATGTGTGATGTTTTGGGTCTCTCTTGCTTGGTTCTCATTTGTCACAATGTTAGATAAGAGGAGAGCGTATGGCGCACTCGTATTAGAAGCCAATAATCAGTGGAAATGGCGGCTGGACCGGGTGCAGGGGAAGGTGTCGCTCTGTGTGTGGATGACGCATAGAAGCTGTATGTGCCATCCATACAGAGAACAAGATACACATAGAGAAACACGTTCCTCTGTACTCCTCAGACCAGCGGCCATTGCCACTGCTTCTTGATTTCCATTGCTATGCCTCTCTCTCTTCTCTTACCCAACATTGTGAAAAGTGAGAATAAGGCTTGGGAGAGCAAAAACATCCCAGGTAGTATGTCACAGGACCTTATACCCTGTACTGTATAAGAATTTGGCACTCATTGGTTTTGCTTTGTATGGAGTATGCTTCCACCATTGGAGCCATGTTAAAGCCTCTGTTGCAGATTCCAAAAAAGCTGGTAAAAAAGTGCAACACGCTTCTCTAATTTTACCAGTGCTAGGATAGGCACTATGAAGGATACCCAATGGAGCCCACTATAGACAGTGCAGTCTGTCAGGTGCCATTGGCATCTATCTGGTGCTGTCATTACTTTTATTTTTCTGTTATAACACAGATGTGCAGATGCCCTACAGGCAGGAAACGCAGACCATGTGCTGGTAGAATATAATGGCCATTGGCATGGGCTGAATCTGCTGCATTGGCAGTCATGCTGACATGGCGGCTCCCCAATCTAATATACACTTACATAGCTCGGGTTTTTGGTCTTGATTCCCTGATCCGGGCTTGAGATGTGCTATCAGGAGACTCTGCTTGTCTAGCAATCGTTGCTGCTGGATGAAGTTATTGTGCCAGATTTCAATCTCTTTCAGGTGACTTGGAATATCTGAATTAAATACTATAATGACCCCGTGGGAATCCTTCATTAAAGCAGGCCAGCAGCTTTCAAACCTACCAACAGAAAAGACAAAATTGTAAAAAGAATCCCTGGGGAACATCCCAATGCAAGTGGAATTGAGTCTTAAAGTAAATAATTTACTAATTCATGGTGGCATTTTCGGACAATTGCCATAACAGTCCAGGCTTTTGGGGTTTAAAATAATCCTTGCATCTTTTAAATTAAATGGAATGAACATTTTATTACCGCTTTTCACTTTACAACATAATGAATCACAGGTTTGGCTTTTCATTTCCAGGGAACCTCTCATTTTCTCACCAGTGGTAATTGCAGCTGACCATGGTGCTAATTTTGATGACAACGTGACCATGTAATTTATGGTTAGGGCGCAGTCAGACGGTATAACACGGACGACGATCACATCGCAATGCCTGGACTGGCCGACGGCTCTCCTGACCCGAGAATGATGGCTGTATAGAAATACATGCTGTCATGCTCGGATCAGGAGAGCCCCGGCCAGTCTGAGCAGTCGTCCGTGTTACACGCCGTTTGACTGCGCCCTCATGATGAGCCCACCAAAGTGATAGCTGCTCCCAGCACTGGCTCATATAGAAAGTACGGAGACCCATGTCCTTCTCAATGTTATAAACCTGGAAGAAGTGTGTTCGATAATAATAGATATTACGAGTTTTACATTTATTGTCGTTGCAATAAAATATTTTCTTCCCATAAGAAATAAGCACCAAAAAGTGAACAGATTGTCTACAGCAGAAGTGCAATGCATTTTCGGGACTGCAGACTTCACTGTCAGATTGAACCAATCCCAAGGTCAGCAAAAAAAAATGTGGGTCCGTCTCATCAAGACCGGTTTTGATGAGGGGGTGTGCTGGAGTAAACGCTCCTGATTCATGAAGTGGTGCACGTCTCTTCATTAATCCACAGCGTCTGATGAGTGCGTGAAGCTCCATGCGCTATGGCAGAGTTCTCACTCCAGTTAGGGACAGGAGTCAGATTTCTGGAATACGGAATGGCATAGAACGTCATCAATTAGATAAGATGTGCCGTCATGCCCCCAGCTCCGCTCAATCTGCTGGAGCTGGGAGGAACTGGAGTGAAAACGCCAAAAAATGTTAAGATTTTTGGCGTTTTCAAGCCAGAATTCTGAAAGCTTTGATGAATTGGGTCCCAAAATGTATTACCATCTCAGACATTTATGGTCTAGACAGTATATGCCATAATTGTATGATGGGTGGCAGTTTTTATCCTGTCTGGAGAATGGCGGTCCCCATTCTTCCTCAGTTGCAGTCTATGTGAGTTGTTGAAACTGCTGTCCTTCACTTCTCACCAAAAGAACACAATAAAAACTGCAGATCACATGCCTGACCCCCCCTCCAACTCTACTTCTCGCTGTAGTGCCCCAGAGGTGTAGGGAAACCCAAAAGTTTGCCAATATATGGAATCTCAGAAATGGTCACATAATGATTTTTTTAGTAGCCATCCAAGCCTCCAGCTGCAAACTTCTACTCTTCTGCCTGATATTAAAAGACACAAACACCACACGAAAGCATCTACGTAACCAGAAGTTTGGGGGCTGCAAAAAAATAGTAACGCAGACCCCCATACTTGAAGGGAATCTGTCATCAGGTTTTTGCTACCTAATCTGAGAGTAGCATAAACCTGCTGCCACGTAGTCCACGTAGCTCTATATAACCCCACCACTGATTGGCAGCTTTCTGCCTATGCACAGTGCACACAGAAAGCTGCCAAATCAGGTTATACAGAGCTCAGCATTCAGAGAGCTGGTAAATCTGCAGCAGAGAAAACAGATTTGAATTAAAACTACAGCAGCAGCCCAGTAAGAGACAAATCGCTAAAATCAGGATCTCTGCCCCTACATGATGCTGCTCTAAGATGGGGATAGCAAGAATCTGGTAACAGACTCCTGCTCTATACAATGCTAGGCAGGGCTTGTCCATTAGAGATTGCAGTTCAGAAAGGTACTACTAATACACACTAGAAAACTTAAATATGCCACTTTTTACATCTGATTTTGCCTGCAATTGTATTTTTAAAGTTTATAAAGGAAACACATTTATTTTCTGCTTGTAAAATAAGTGGGTTTTTGTCTATAGAAGTCAACTGGCTAAAAATACCAAAACAACAGCCTGCTGGGACTAAAAAACATGCCTAATAGGCATAAAAATGATAACAAGAATCAGATCCCTTCACTCATTTACAGCCAACATCTGGATGATTAGTTTAAACCATTAAGAACATACATAATATTTTCCAAAAAACATAATCAGGACCTTCATTAAGACTGTGTTAAAGGGGTTAGCCAGCTAAAAAGTGGTTTACTGAGCAGCTTAACTTGAAAGGAATATGTCATCAAGTTTCTATAACCTGATCTCTATCCCATTGATTGATGGGGCTGGGTTGGCGAGCTCACAGCAGGCGCCATGGTGGGTCTGCACGCCCAGTGGATCGCTCTGCGCCGAGCACCATGCAGGAGAGTAGCAAATAAAAAAAACTGTTTAAGGCCCCCTTCACACTTCCACTTAAAAAAAACTTACACATAAGACGGTCCATTTTTACTATTTGTGTGGTTTTCTGTTGGCTATCCGTGTATCATCTGTGTGTTTTCCATGTGACATATAGAGGAATAGAATGCAGAATAGAAATTAAAGATTTTTAGGTGTTAAAGATGTGCAAAGATAGAGATACAGTACAGACCAAAAGTTTGGACACACCTTCTCATTTAAAGATTTTTCTGTATTTTCCTGACTATGAAAATTGTACATTCACACTGAAGGCATCAAAACTATGAATTAACACATGTGGAATTATATACTTAACAAAAAAGTGTGAAACAACTGAAAATATGTCTTATATTCTAGGTTCTTCAAAGAAGCCACCTTTTGCTTTCATGACTGCTTTGCACACTCTTGCCATTCTCTTGATAAGCTTCAAGAGGTAGTCACCGGAAATGGTTTTCACTTCACAGGTGTGCCCTGTCAGGTTTAATAAGTGGGATTTCTTGCCTTATAAATGGGGTTGAGACCATCAGTTGTGTTGTGCAGAAGTCAGGTAGATACACAGCTGATAGTCCTACTGAATAGACTGTTAGAATTTGAATTATGGAAAGAAAAAAGCAGCTAAGTAAAGAAAAACAAGTGGCCATCATTACTTTAAGAAAGGAAGGTCAGTCAGTCCGAAAAATTGGGAAAACTTTGAAAGTGTCCCCAAGTGCAGTTGCAAAAACCATCAAGCGCTACAAAGAAACTGGCTCACATGAGGACCGCCCCAGGAAAGGAAGACCAAGAGTCACCTCTGCTTCTGAGGATAAGTTTATCCGAGTCACCAGCCTCAGAAATCGCAGGTTAACAGCAGCTCAGATTAGAGACCAGGTCAATGCCACACAGAGTTCTAGCAGCAGACACATCTCTACAACAACTGTTAAGAGGAGACTTTGTGCAGCAGGCCTTCATGGTAAAATAGCTGCTAGGAAACCACATCTAAGGACAGGCAACAAGCAGAAGAGACTTGTTTGGGCTAAAGAACACATGGAATGGACATTAGACCAGTGGAAATCTGTGCTTTGGTCTGATGAGTCCAAATTTGAGATCTTTGGTTCCAACCACCGCGTCTTTGTGCGATGCAGAAAAGGTGAACGGATGGACTCTACATGCCTGGTTCCCACCGTGAAGCATGGAGGAGGAGGTGTGATGGTGTGGGGGTGCTTTGCTGGTGACACTGTTGGGGATTTATTCTAAATTGAAGGCATACTGAACCAGCATGGCTACCACAGCATCTTGCAGCGGCATGCTATTCCATCCGGTTTGCGTTTAGTTGGACCATCATTTATTTTTCAACAGAACAATGACCCCAAACACACCTCCAGGCTGTGTAAGGGCTATTTGACCAAGAAGGAGAGTGATGGGGTGCTACACCAGATGACCTGGCCTCCGCAGTCACCAGACCTGAACCCAATCGAGATGGTTTGGGGTGAGCTGGACCGCAGAGTGAAGGCAAAAGGGCCAACAAGTGCTAAGCATCTCTGGGAACTCCTTCAAGATTGTTGGAAGACCATTTGAGTGACTACCTCTTGAAGCTCATCAAGAGAATGCCAAGAGTGTGCAAAGCAGTCATCAAAGCAAAAGGTGGCTATTTTGAAGAACCTAGAATATAAGACATATTTTCAGTTGTTTCACACTGTTTTGTTAAGTATCTAATTCCACATGTGTTAATTCATAGTTTTGATGCCTTCAGTGTGAATGTACAATTTTCATAGTCATGAAAATACAGAAAAATCTTTAAATGAGAAGGTGTGTCCAAACTTTTGGTCTGTACTGTAGATAGATAATATATCCATGAGATATATAATTAGTGCCTTGCATGTGTAGTTTACCGTACATGTATTAACCTAATAAATAAATAAAAAAAATGACAAGGACTCACCCCCATTTTTGGTAACCAGCAAAGGTAAAGGAGACAGCTGAGAGCGGATATTATCAGGCTGGGAAGGTCAATGGTTATTGAGTCCTTCCCAGCCTAAAAATACCAGCCCGCAGCCACCTCAGAAGTGGAGCACCACATGAGATGCTCCAATTCAGGTGCTTCGCCTTCGCTATTCCCGATTCACCTGGTGCGTTGGCAATCGGGATAATGGGGCTTGGGGTTGATGTGAGCTGTGAATTGTCCAAAAACACAGCCGACATCAAGCCCTGGTGTTAGTAATGGAGAGATGTCTATCAGATACCCCCATTACTAACCCAGTAATCAAAAAAAAAAAAAGCCAAAAACACACACACAAAAAAATACTTAATTTAAATAACCACTCCCCCACACGTTCCCTGATTCATCACTTTATTAAAACGAAAAAAATCCCATGCAGATCCGACATAGTGCACCGAATCCAACGTAATCCAAGAGAATCCTCGGTACAAAGGCTATGGAGCCTCGTTCTGACGCTCCATGGTCTTTGCGGAGTCAAGCAGTGCTGCGTGAGAGCTGGCGGTTCTGAACAGCAGTGACATCAGTATTGGTACCACTCATTAGAGTCACCGAGTCATGCTGTCCTCTGAGTGACCCGGCAGTGGCTGTTTGCAAAGACTGTGAAGCGTCAGAACGAGGCTCCAAAGTCTGTGTACAGAGGATTCGGTGGACTTCGCTGGACCTGTGTGGGAACTTTTTTTTTTTTTTATAAAATGTTGAACGAGGGCAAGTGTCTTTGTTTTACTTCTCTGTGTTTTGTGTGTATGTTCTTTTCAGGTTTCCATTCAATGGACTACATCGGACCTACGTGGTTTTTTTTTTCTAATAAAGTGGTGAACCAGGGAAAGTGTGGGGGAGTGTTTATTTAAATATAAAGTATTTTTTTTTTTTGTGTGTGTGTTTTTTTTTGATTACTAGGTTAATAATGGGGGTGTCTGACATCTCTCCATTACTAACACCAGAGGCTTGATGTCAGCTTTGTTTTTGGACAATTCACAACTGACATCAACCCCAAGACCCATTACCATGATTGCCAACGCACCAGAGCAATCAGGCAGAGCCAAGGCGAAGCGCCAGAGTTGGAGCATCTCATGTGATGTGCCACTACTGGGGGGGCGGCTGCGGGATGGTATTTTTAGGCTGGGAAAGACTCAATAACCATGGACCTTCCTAGCTTAATAATATCAGCTCTCAGCTGTCTGCTTTATCTTTGCTGGTTACCAAAAATGGGGGGGGGGGGGGGGGTCATTTTTTTAATTAATTTATTAGGTTAATACATGTACAGTAACCTACACACGCAAGGCACTAATTATATCGCTACGGATATCTATTTACCTCATATCTATCTTTGCACATCGTTAACACATAAAACTCTTTAAAGTCTATTCTGCATTCTATTCCTGTATGTGTCACATGGACTCACACAGATGACACAAGTATATACCTATTCTCACCTGTGCTTTTGGAAAAAAATGGACATGTGAGCGGACCCATAGATTATAAGTGCGCATGTGTACGTGTCACCGGTACGTATGAAGATGGACGTCACACGTACCATAAACACGGACGTGTGAAGGGGGCCACAGATGATGCATGGGAGCACAGAACAGAGCGTTAGGATCATAACTAGGAGAAATATAATGTAATGGCAGCAGTTTAATAACGGGAAACCTGATGACACGTTCATTTTAAGTTATGCAACTTTGTAATATCATTTACAACTGAGAGGTGCCCTGATCTTCAATTACAAGCTGTGGTGCCCATCTTAGCTGTTCTACTGTTTTTTGACCCACATCGGAGAGCATTTTCTGTGTTGGCACACGACCACAACTGTGTCTGTATGGTTATTTCTATAGGTAAGCCAGCCCCTTTCTGCCACAGCCAAAGTATAGACAGAAAAGGGCTTAGCTATAGAAATGAGCCCCCTTCAAACACTGTGAGTGTATGTGCTGACCTATGAAGCACTGTCCTGTGTCGGTCACCAACCAAGAGAGGACCTGGTCAGACCTCAGCTTGCAGATGAAGATCAAGACACCTTTCAGATGTAAAGTATTAAGTAAGTCACACAATTTAGTCATTTAAGATTATTTAAATACAATATTTTAGCTGGACATTTCTCCCTGCAGAATGCTGCATCTATTTGCATTATCCAGTGACCTGTTCAAACAGCAGCAATAAAAAAACATTTACTTATGATCGCCGCCACAGTCCCAAAGTTCAACTTCACATCCAGGTCCTTTGTTTCCATTTACATTTGGACATTCAAACTCCAGTATCCTGTATAAAATAAGAAAGAAATCAGTACAATCTGCATTGGAAATAAGTCAAGGAACATAATTAGTAAAAATAAAAAAAAAAACACGTGAATTTCATTCTCCTAGTAAAAAGTCCATTATCTTACCATCAGTTCTTACAGTCAGAGGAGTTTACAGTTTACAATGAGGTTTATTAACCTGCACATCTGCGGGACACAATAACAACGTGTCTGTATAATATATATTATATAGGGCTCAGCTCCGCTATGTTCGCTCAGAGAATGCTGAACATATGCAGGCTATAAAACCCAGACAATCGGAGAGCAGACATCTATTGTTATTCCCCGCAGCAGTGGCCGGCTCCAGCAATCCATAGATATTGAAGAATGTCTTACTAAAATGCAACAACAGCACAAGAATGATGGAAAACAAACACATACTGGATAATTTCCCCTTGTGCCCCCATCAACACCTCGGACCCTTCAAGGCATGAAGTTCACAAGATCTCTGAATGTGCTATCTAGCACCAAGATGTTAGCAGCAGATCCTTGAAGTCATGTCAGACTTGTTTTCTAGCACATCCCACAGGCGCTCGCTTGGGAATTTGGAGGCACCTTGAATTCTTTGTCATTTTCCTCAAAATTATTATTATTATTTTTTTTTTTAAAATCAGATAAATTTTTATTAATTTAGAAAAAACAATGATGAAATACAACTTCAGTATAACAATTTTCCATTTTCTTATTAGCAAAAAGAACCCCACCCTCAACCCCCTCCCCTTTGACAGACAGCAATAATCCCTCGTCGTTATATAAGATATAATCCAATATCACACAAAACATCCTATAACCATTTCAATGCATTTCGTAGTGTATTCACCGGAATCTTCCCTTCAATAGCATTAATCACACCTTCCATGGTGCCCATAGGTTGTCACTGAGTTTGGCATTTTTCCTTTTGAAATAGATTTTCTCCTCCATCCGTACCACATAATCCACCTGCCTTATGTACTCCTGTCTAGAGGGAGGCTCCATTCGCACCCAATGTCTTGCTATTACCTTTCTAGATGCATATAATAGTCTGGCAATTGCCAATTTTGCAACATCATTCCCCACAAGTTCCTCCACATATCCCAGCAGGCAAACTATGGGATTTCTAGGAATTATACAGTGATAACGCCCTTCAATTAGGGCAGCTACTTCAGACCAATAGCTTGCAAGTTTTGGGCAACTCCACATAACATGTAGTATATCGGCAGCTTCTGACCCACATCTTGGGCAATCCGAGGTCTCCCGTACTCCTATTCTGAACAAAAAATCAGGCGACCTATACGCCCTGTGAATAAGAAGTAGTTGGGACATTCTGGCAGGTTCACTCAGAGACAGCTTGGGGATATATTCTCATATGGATTCCCATTTGTCATCCTCAATGGTACCAACATCTGCCTCCCACTTTCCCTTAGCCAAGATAGGATAATTCAGTAGAAAGGTGTGAAGCAGATCCGCATACACCGTAGATATGACACCTGTTGTACATCCCCCCCCATACAAATATAATCAATGACGATATCCCTCTGAACAGATAGGTTCCTCACTTTCCCTTGTTTGATAAACGCATGTTTAACCTGTGTATACTGATAGCTGTGTCTGTCCGATAAGTGAAATTCCTCTTTCAGCGTCTCTAGGGTTTTGATGCTTTGATTATCCATCAGTTGGTAGATATATTGTATACCCTTTACCACCCAGCCTCTCAGCTCTCTTATTTTGTAAAATTCACATAGGTTTTCATTTTCCCAAATAGGCGTATACATTGTCAGCCCCACTATGCCTCTAATCTTCTTCACCCTTGTCCACACTTTATGGACTAGGCCACAGGTCTGGTATGACTTGCCCATCCTCCCAAAAAGTCCCGTTTCTAGACCCATTACCAAAAGACTCTTTTTAAGATGAAGTTCCTGAACCGCCTGAATAGTCCCCTTCACTGCCCTCTGCGCCCACCCTCTAATATGTTGGGACTGTGCTGCCAAGAAATATACCCATGGGTTTGGTAGAGCGAGACCCCCCCTCCTCCTCCGGCCTCTGGAGAGTTTCCAGCTTAATCCTAGGCTGCCCTCCACCCCAGACCAGATCTCTAAATATTGCATTAATGCGCTGGAACACCAGCTGAGGAATCCACACAGGGGAGTAAAACGTACAACTATTTGGGCATCAGCACCATTTTAAGAAGATTGGTGTGTCCCACCACCGAGAGGCGCATTTTACTCCAAGTAGATGCTTTATCCTTTAATTTCCCCAGTATCGGGTACACATTCAACTGAAGGTACTCCTTTACTGGTAACGTTATTGTAATTCCAAGATGCTTAAATTCTCGTACCAACTTGAGTTGTGTACGCTCCACCTGTTCAACATCTAAACTATTCCCATAATATTAGATTTATTCCAATTAATTTGTAACCCAGATAATAGACCAAATCTATTAATAATAGCTATTGATCCATGTAATGATATCTGAGGGTCTTGTAAGAATAATAGAATATCATCTGCGTACAACGCTATCTTCTCCGCCACACCATAAAGGAATCCCCTTACCACGTCTGACTGTCTCAGTACAGCAGCCAACGGCTCTATGGCCAGGGCAAATAACAACGGGGAGAGGGGACAGCCCTGTCTAGTTTCTCTAGTCAAATCAAATTTATCTGACCGCTACCCATTTACTCTCAATCTGGCAACCGGGCGTGTATATAATAATTTTATCCATGCCAAAAAAAAACAGACCAATTCCCATCAACTGGAGAACACGCCAGAGATAACTCCACTCCACACTATCAAAGGCTTTCCGTGTGTCTAATGAGACCACCACTCTATGCCCAGCATTATCAGCGGCCAATTGCATATTAAGGAATAGCAGCCTCAAGTTAATGGCCGTCGATCTAACCGGCATAAATCCTGACTGATCCGAGTGTACAACACCAGAGACCACCCGGCTCAATCGGTTAGACATTACTTTAGCTAAAATTTTAATATCAGCCGGTAGTAGGGATATGGGTCTATACGAATCTGGCTGTGTCCGGTCCTTATCTGCCTTGGGCAGAACCACCACCGTAGCCTCCCGCATTGACTCCGGTAGTTCTCCCACCTCCAGAGCCGCCAAGAAAACATCTTTTAATTTTGGCATTAGTACAGATGTTTGTAGAATTCTGTTAGTAAACCATCTGCACCTGGGGCTTTATTATTTGCCATTGAAGCCAAAGCTTCCTCCATTTCCTCTACCGTCAGGGGGCCCTCCAAGCTATCCCTAGCCTCCTCACTAAGCCTAGATATCCGAGTACCCCTCAAAAATTGGTCTATATCATCTCCCGTGTTCCTTAATTTAGAGTTATATAGATCACTATAGAAGTCCCTGAACACTCTCAAGATATCTCGCGTTTCAGTGACTAGGGTGCCAGTTGGATCCAAGAGACCATACACAAATCCTGGTTCCCTCTGCGCTGCCGCTATAGCAGACAACAGGTGACCAACTTTTTCACCCTCTTCACCCTCTTCATAAAAGGCAATTTTTTGGAATTCCCTCTTCTTTTCCCCATTGGCCAGAAATATTTTATCCACCTTTTTTTGAGCTTCCTTCATATTCTGTTGCGCCTCTACGGTGGGATTAAGCACCAACTCCTCCTCTGCCCCCCTCAGCGTAGCCAATGCCTCTCTTTCCTCCAATCTGTTCTGACTTTTACATCTGGATATATCTTGAATCAATAAACCCCTAGCATAGGCCTTCATTGTGTCCCACACAGTTCCTATGGCTGTACTCCCCATATTGTTCTGGAAGAATTCCTCCACCTCTCCTGCTATTTTCTGAATATCTACCGTTTCCAGCCATACCGGGTGAACCTTCCACTCTTTCCGTCCGCCATTCCCACACATACTGAACCTCAGTTCCACCAGCAAAGGACTATGATCAGAGAGTATCCTAGGCAAATAATCAATATGAGCGATGTTTTGGTTGACCAACCCATTTCCCAAGGCTAAGTCTATTCTAGACATAGAGCCGTGCGTCGAGGAGTAACATGAGTATGTCTTCACTCCCATATGTCTCACTCTCCACAAATCTATCAGGCCCACCTCTGACACATATTTAGCAAAGGGTGTCTCCCCCTCTCCATCAGTTCCTCCCGGTTGCCTACTAGCTTTGTCCCAAATTTTATTCATTATATTGTTAACATCTCCAATCAGCAACACAGGGGTCCCTGTCCAAAGCCTCGTGAGTTATATAATCTCGTGCAGTTTTGTCCCAGTAAATGGCGGTGGGAAATACACTGCCACCACACAATATAATTTGCCATAAAGTCTGCAGACTAGAAAAACGTACTTTCCATCTTTATCTATTTTAACTTCAACCTCCTCAAATGGAGTCCCCACATGCACCAAGATGGAAACCCCTCTCGCATATGCAGAATAAGTAGAGTGGTATGCTTTTTGAACCCATTTCCTCGCCAGGAGCCCAATTTTGTCCCTCGTCAGGTGTGTTTCCATGAGGCAGATAATAGAAGGTCCGTGGGCCATAATATTTTGGAGAACAATAGCCCGTCTCTTACGGTCTGCCAAACCACGTATATTCCAGCTTAAGGGTATGTGCACACGATGCAGAAATGCTCAGGATTTTTTCCTGAGCATTTCTGCATCTCCCTGGCAGGAAAAAACGCATGCGGATTATACATGTGGTTTCCTGCCAGGGACAAGCGGAAATGAAGCGGTCTTCACTTTCATTTCCGCATGCGGGTTGACAAGCGCTTTCCAGGCGATTTTAGCATCACTTGGAAAGTGCTTGTCAACTTCACACTATATAAATCCATGCAACCGGCATGGATTTATATAGTGTGTGAATGTCAAAAAATAAAAAATCAATATATACTTTACCCTTTGATGGCCCCCGGTGTCCTGCTTCGCTCGGTCCCGGCTACCAGCAGTGAAAACTGAAGGACCTGCCGACGTCAGCGTCACGTGACCCGTCACATGACTCTGACGTCAGCGAAGGTCCTTCTTCATTCAACCGCGAAGTGCGAGGAACCAAGCAGGAGCGCTGCGCCTGCCGTCAGAAGGTGAGTATGTATATATTTTTTATTTTATTCTTTTTTTTTTTAATGGTACCTGGGTCTGGATGAGAGTCCTCTCCTCCACACCCGGGTACCATCCGCACATTAGACCGCATGAAAAGCGCATCAACATATACAGTGATGCGGATTCCATGCGGTCTAATGCAAGTCAATGGCGCCAAAAAAGCAGCGTTTCCGCAAAATTAATTGACATGCTGCGGATTTTTCCGCAGCGTAAACGCTGCGCTCAAAAATCCGCAGCATGGGCACAGCACATTCGGATTTCAATTGGGGAACATTGCTGCCCTTCTACCATGCGTTTTTCATGCGTTTCCGCGGCGTTTACACAACTGCAAAAACGCCGCGGAAACGCATGAAAAACGCATCGTGTGAACTCAGCCTAACACCTTAACCATACCCGCCATTGCTCAAAATGATTCTTAAACATATTTTGAGGGAATACTGTTACCATGAGGGTGTATTGCATCTGCAACATACGAAGCAAGCGCTGATTGGCTGTGGCGCTGTCAACGTAATGTCAGCACCGCAGCCAAAGACAGACACCGAGAGCAACGGAAGAGAATCAGTTATGGACCTAGGAAGGGTGAGTATAGCACAGGTTTTATTTATTTATTTTTTTAGAACATACTGTACCCTTAGACCAAAATGTTCTAAAATGGTCATGCTGTCCTTTGATAGTATACCTGTGTCAGTGTAGATTAACCACTCATTCCCTGCCTACTACTACTTATTAATGTAGTTTGTAGTTCATTTTTCTGTGTGGATGTGCGTTCTATAGTTCCTGTTTTTTATGTCTGTTTTTATATGCAATATTTATAGGATTTATCATGGTAAATCACAGTGCTACTTGATAAATTTGTCTCTCGGCTCCAGTCTCCAGTTTGTGCAGGTTGCTTGCATTAGCTTTGATCCATCTTCCTTGTGGTGTGTAAACATGACGACTAAACAACATCACGATTTAGGTATCAAATTCTTGCTAAATTTCCCCTATTGAAAAACATTCATTTTCTTCTGTATTAATTTTCTAACCAAAAATAACACAAATACCAAGACCCCCAAATAATGTAGTATGTAGTAAAAGTGATTTAAAGTGAATCTGTCAGTAGGACCAAACTATATAAGCCGTCTATTGTATATAGTCATAGGATGCTGAATAAAGTGATACCTTGATATCTGCAATCCAATGTTTTATTCCAGAGAAATCCACATTTTTCCTATATGTAAATGAGCAGTTAAAGGAAACCTGTCATGTGAAAAAACCCTATTAACCTGCAGATATGAGGTTAATCTGCAGGTTAATAGCGTTCTGAATCTGACCGGCGCCTGCACTTAGGGCCCCACTGCCAAGGAGAAATTAACTTTATTCCCCCTGGCAGAGTTCAGTCACCGCTCTGGGTATCTCCACAATCCCCACACCAGTCACCCAAAAATAAACACATGGTGCTCCAAAAGATTTTGCTTTTTGACTTACTTAGGTAACACATGACATTTACGTTTCCTGACATTGTGCTCAGTAGACCTGGATCTCTGCATTAGGGCTCGCTCACACTGCCGTATACATCGGATGAGTGCTAGCCGATGCTTAATCCAATAGCACAAATACCAATGTTAATCAGTGGGGCAGTGCTGATAACTGATTTTTTTCACTGACAGAATCTGCCAGTGAAAGAAAACGCAGCATGGTATGATTTCACTCTGAAATCTGAAGACCCTCACCCATTCAAGTCTATGGGTGCAAGGAAAGCATCGAACTGCACTCAGATGACATCAGAGTGCAGTCCGATTTCTGCAAATTCACACAATGTTAAAGATGGAGAAATATGGTTCTCCATCTTCTCCTTACAGTGTGCTACGACCCTCTCTCATGTGAGATAATCAGATCACACTAAGCTGACACTCTGATCAGAGATTGATCAGTCATTAGCATAATCGATCCGAGGAGAGAATATATGGTCATGTGACTCCGGCCTTAATATATATATATATATTAAAAAAAAAAAAAAAAAAAGGAGTTGGACTCTTACACAACAACTCACAGGTCCAAGTGTCTAAAGACTGGACATATTTCAAATATTTCCTTCCCACCTATTCCACAGCTCCCTGGACAGGAGCCTGTTCCACCAATCACTTTTCCCAGCCTTTCATACATGAATGCAGCCTTAAGTTCATGAGATCATCTACCATAGCAGGAGGTTCCCACGTCGTCTTCCCAACACCTGCAGTTACAGCAGTAATAGGGGTAGGGAACCAAATGCCATCTTTGAAATCTTGAAGGGCCAATAGTCCTCCCGATTAGGAGTTAAAGGGGTTCTCAACTACTTTGATATTGCTGACCTATACTCGTCATACGTCATTAATATCAAATCAGTGGAGGTCCTACACCTTGCACCCCACCAATCAGCTGTTACAAGGCCTGGTATGATGTAAGCAGTATGTGGAGCCTGAACAGCACAGCTTTGTACAATAGTGGTCACCCCCAGGGGCTGCAGATCAGCTACTATTTAAGTGATTATTGCTACAATTTACTGGTATGTTTAAGAGAAATATTTAGTAGGTTCTGGTGGTACAATGGCGCCACATCCTGCAGACTACAATATGGGCTGGTACATTACCTTACACCTTGGGTTGGACTGTATTCTCCTCCAATATTTTCTGTTGCATCAGCTAAAAAGTTTGCCAAAGTAGTTTTTCCACACTGCAAAAAAAAAAAAAAAAACACATTACAAAATTATAGAATCCTTATGACAGCAAAATCATAACAGGGTGACACCATGAAGAAATATGGCATTTCTAGTTAGTGACAGGATGGGATGGTAACAATACCACTCAGCCACTCAATATTGCAAAACATTTAAACTTTTTGTGCAATGGTGTCTTTTGGTGGATGGATGCCATCAAGACTGGGGCCCAGTAAAGCTCAGCTCACGTGTCCGCCTTAGGAACAAGGAAACGGAAATCAAGATCAAAACGGATTTGTTTCCTAAGCCAAGTAAACAGAAGCAGAGAGACCCTAAAGGTTATTATAGGGTCCGTCTCAGTTCTGTTATGTGTCCATTTTTAGAATGGAAAAAAGTGACCCCAAACACAGATGGACCCCAAAATAATCAATGGAGGCCTCAGCTTCAGTTAGCAAAATAATCTGATTTGGTTCAGATTTCCGTTTGTCTGATGTTAGGGAGGAACTTACCCTAAGGCCGGGTTCAGATGGGGGTTTCACAGTCCATACATGGACCACAATGCCCCCGGCTAACCGTGAGTAGAATATGATGCGGGCAGTCCAGCAGTCAGTCCTGGCACTGTGGTTCAAATATCGACCGTGAAATACGCTGATCTGAACCCAGCCTAGGACATATACCTAGTGCTCATATATGTGGTGGTTTTCACACTTTTGCTAGTGGTTTTGGGTCCATTGATGTTTCCATAGGCTTCTCTGTAGAGGCACATGAGGAAAAACGTCTGAATTAAAGTGAAACTGACACCTGATACACGCTGCAGCGTTTCATATAAAACATACTTTTACTAGCCGCCAGGGACAGAGCCGGGCTGAACACTAGTCGGAGAGGTGGTCCCCGGCGGCTTCTCCCCACTCGCTGCCAGTCCCAGGATTCTGCCTATACACACACGTAGGGGAGAAGCCGCCGGGGACCACCTGTCTGACCAGTCTGCAGCGCAGCTCGGCAGTAAGTGAAAGTATTATTTTTCTCTAACACGCCGCAGCATTTCATAATAAGGAGTACTTGGCTGAGATCATACAGACAGCGCCTGATATGTGCTGCTCGTGGATTGGGCAGCATGGATTAGGTTCACTTAAAAAAAAAAAAAAAAAAAGTTTTAATGTACACATTAAACCATGACATTATTAAAAACCCCTCCAAAAATATATAAAAAAAGAGTGTAAAAAAAGAGATTATAAAGGTATGACAGACACCAGTAGGGCTGTCACTGTAATGGGGGACACTAGGTGACAGTTATGGGGGACACTAGGTCACACAGTTATGGGGCATTAGGGTTGTCACTGTTATGGGGGACACTAGGTCACACAGTTATGGGGCATTAGGGCTGTCACCAGGGCTGTGGAGTCGGTAAGCCAAACCTCTGACTCCTCAATTTCCATGACTCCCTCATACATGGCTCATGTTTAAGTGATATATTTACTGTAGCACAGATTCATCTCAGCTAAAAGTCTAGACCCTTAGATCAGGAATAGGACAGACATTTATAGGACATTTCATAACTTTCCCAAATTCTTAGGAAAAAATATTCCCCCCAAACTGCATTGAACTACTGTACCCAATGTATTATATATTTTAGGAGTCGGAGTTGGTCCATTTTATACCGACTCCGATTCCACAGCCCAGGCTGTCACTGTTATGGGGGAACACTGGGTCCCACAGTTATGGTGCATTAGGACTGTCATTGTTATGGAGGAGCACTGGGTAACACAGTTATGGGGCATTAGGGCTGTTACTTATGGGAGAGCACTGGATGACACAGTTATAGGGCATTAGGGATGTCACTGTTATGGGGGAGCACTGGGTAACACAGTTATGAGGCATTAGGGCTGTCACTTATGGGAGAGCACTGGATGACACAGTTATGGGGCATTAGGGCTGTCATTGTTATGGGGGAGCACTGGGTAACACAGTTATGAGGCATTAGGGCTGTCACTTATGGGAGAGCACTGGATGACACAGTTATGGGGCATTAGGGATGTCACTGTTATGGGGGAGCACTGGGTAACACAGTTATGGGGCATTAGGGCTGTTACTTATGGGAGAGCACTGGATGACACAGTTATAGGGCATTAGGGATGTCACTGTTATGGGGGAGCACTGGGTAACACAGTTATGAGGCATTAGGGCTGTCACTTATGGGAGAGCACTGGATGACACAGTTATGGGGCATTAGGGCTGTCACTTATGGGAGAGCACTGGATGACACAGTTATGGGGCATTAGGGCTGTCATTGTTATGGAGGAACACTGGGTCACAGTTATGGGGCATTAGGGCTGTCACTGTTAGGCTATGTGCCCACGATGCAGAAATGAAGCAGAAAATTTCTGCAGCATTTCTGCATCTCCCTGGCAGAAAAAACGCATGCAGATTGTGGATGCGTTTTTCCTGCAGAATACATGCGGATCCACATGCGGATTCACATGCAGATTCACATGCAGATTCACATGCAGATTCACATGCAGATTCACATGCAGATTCACATGGAGATTCACATGGAGATTCACATGGAGATTCACATGGAGATTCACATGGAGATTCACATGGAGATTCACATGCAGATTCACATGCGTTAACGCATGTGTTTCCGCATGCGGACAGACAAGCACTTTCCAGGCGATAGCATCACTTGGAAAGTGCTTGACAACTAGGTCACACTGTATAAATCCATGCAAACAGCATGTATTTATACAGTGTGACCGTAAAAATAAAAACATAAAGCTATACTTACCTCCGATCCCCCGCCGCATGTGCTGCAGCGCTCGTCCTGGCTTCTTCCTGGTTGCCGGCATCTCGCGAGACAGCCTGCGGTCACATGACCGCGACGTCATCTCAGGTCCTGGAAGATAAGCGCTGCAGGGGCCGCCGGACAGGTGAATATAAACTTTATTTATTATTTTATTCTTTTTTTCACAGGTACAATGGTACCCAGGTCTGGATGAGAGTCTTCTCTCCTCCAGAACTGGGTACCATCCGCACATTGAAACGCATATAATCCGCTTGTACAAATGTACAGACACGGATTCTATGCGTCTCAATGCAAGTCAATGGCGGCGCTTCCGCAAAATTAATGAACATGCTGCGGATTTATGAGCGCTGCAGAAACGCTGCGGAAAAATCCATAGCATGTGCATTGACATTGCGGAATGCCATTGGGGACCATGGGGTGCGGATTACCATGCATTTTTGATGCAGCGGAAACGCATGAAAAACGCATCGTGTGCACGCAGCCTTATGGAGGAGCACTGTGTAACACAGTTATGGGGCAATAGGGCTGTTATTGTTATGGGGGAGCACTGGGTCACACAGTTATGGGGTACTAGGGCTGTCACTTATGGGGGAGCACTGGGTAACAGTTATGGAGCATTAGGGCTGTCATTGTTATGGGGGACCACTGGGGGGACACAGTTATGGGGCATTAGGACTATCATTGTTATGGGGGAGCACTGGGGGACACAGTTATGGGGGAGCACTGGGGGACACAGTTATGGGGCATTAGGACTATCATTGTTATGGTGGAGCACTGGGGGACACAGTTATGGTGCAGCACTGGGGGACACAGTTATGGGGGAGCACTGGGGGACACAGTTATGGGGCATTAGGACTATCATTGTTATGGGCAGCACTGGGGGACACAGTTATGGGGGAGCACTTGGGGACACAGTTATGGGGGAGCACTTGGGGACACAGTTATGGGGGAGCACTTGGGGACACAGTTATGGGGCATTAGGACTATCATTGTTATGGTGGAGCACTGGGGGACACAGTTATGGGGGAGCACTTGGGGACACAGTTATGGGGGAGCACTTGGGGACACAGTTATGGGGGAGCACTTGGGGACACAGTTATGGGGGAGCACTGGGGGACACAGTTATGGGGCATTAGGACTATCATTGTTATGGTGGAGCACTGGGGGACACAGTTATGGTGCAGCACTGGGGGACACAGTTATGGTGCAGCACTGGGGGACACAGTTATGGGGGAGCACTGGGGGACACAGTTATGGGGCATTAGGACTATCATTGTTATGGGCAGCACTGGGGGACATCGTTATGGGGGAGCACTTGGGGACACAGTTATGGGGGAGCACTTGGGGACACAGTTATGGGGGAGCACTTGGGGACACAGTTATGGGGGAGCACTTGGGGACACAGTTATGGGGGAGCACTTGGGGACACAGTTATGGGGGAGCACTTGGGGACACAGTTATGGGGGAGCACTTGGGGACACAGTTATGGGGGAGCACTTGGGGACACAGTTATAGGGGAGCACTTGGGGACACAGTTATGGGGCACTTTGGAGCTTTAGCATCTTTAAAAATGCTAAAGAAAATTAGAGAATTTCTTTCCCGGCTCCTCCACCAGGCAGCCCCGGCTCCTCCACCAGGCAGCCCCGGTTCCTCCACCAGGCAGCCCCGGTTCCTCCATCAGGCAGCCCCGGTTCCTCCATCAGGCAGCCCCGGTTCCTCCATCAGGCAGCCCCGGCTCCTCCACCAGGCAGCCCCGGCTCCTCCATCAGGCAGCCCCGGTTCCTCCATCAGGCAGCCCCGGTTCCTCCATCAGGCAGCCCCGGTTCCTCCATCAGGCAGCCCCGGCTCCTCCACCAGGCAGCCCCGGCTCCTCCATCAGGCAGCCCCGGTTCCTCCATCAGGCAGCCCCGGCTCCGCAGCCCCCAGCACGCCGGGATATCAGCCCTCACCTCACTGGGGCCGACAAGCAGCACCTTCGCTTTCAGCATTCTTCTGCCGGGTCACTGGAGCTGTAGGCCGGAGGGCGGGCCGGCGGGAGAGCGGCCGGTAATGTGTTCCTATTACTGTAGCATTAGGAGCCGCAGTGACGCCCGTACTGCACTGACTGCTGTTACTGCGGCCTACCTACACTACTACAGGCGCGTCAGTGTTTCCATAACAACGCGTGCGCTGATAGGCTGCGGCCGTTTCCAAGGAGACAGAGCTGAGGTTATCTCTCCTGTGATTCTCACCGGCACATTCGGCGCTGACAGCCATCAGTGTGCTGGTAACCCCGCTCAGTCAGGGTTCTGGGGTGGCGGCTGCACCGCATAGTGCTGTAAACTAAGAGAACCACCTGGTGTATTGTTCTAATCAGTCATGATGGAGAGTCTCATAATGAGAACTGTCTGTAGGAGCTAATCAGGTTGTAAAACGAGAGACGTGATCGTGTTAGTTACTAAGGCCCAGACTTTTTAAAGGGATTGTCCACTACTTGAACTTCTCCTGAGTAAAATAAGAAAATCTTATACTCCCCTCCAGCTCTGGCGCGGTGACAGCCATGTGTGTGCTGGGTCTCCCAGCAGTCGTGTGCCATTGTTATGCCAGGCTCGGCTGCAGCTCATCAATATACCATCAGAGCAGAAGGCCAATCTGACGAGATAGTGAGGGCTGCAGACGATCAGCAACAACTGATGGGTCGCAGCGCTCACATGATATAACAATGTAACACGAGGTCCGAGACACCCGCCACTGACATCGCTGGCGCTGCGCCGGTTCATGCAGTATGAGTCTTTCTTATTTTACTCTGGAGACTTGGTCATTTAAGGAACAGTTGTCCATGTAGTAGACAATCCCTTTAAAAGGAGCCTGTCATTAGGATTTTACTCATGGAACAGACTGATGTCCCATTATACAGATCTGCATCCAGATTCAATGATGGATTGCCAAGGTTTTGTCAACATTGAGTTAAGAAACAAAGACAAAGCTGTAGGGGAGATCTAGTGTATACATTTTATTGGGTCATCAGCATTTGTAGTTTCAAAAGCACAAACTTGGCAATTTTGTGATGCTGGAATTACTACCGTTGATGACTCAGTGAAAGTTATACGCGGATCTCACCTACAGCTTTGTCTTGGTTTCTTAATGGCAACCTGTCATGTAAAATAACACTCTTAACATGCAGATATGGGGTTAATCTGCAGGCAGCATTCTGACACAATGCGGCGCCCGCACTGAGAGCCCCACTGCCAGGAGGAAATTACCTTTATTCTCCCCGGCAGCGTTCAGTTTTCAGTCATGGGGGAGGCGCCGGCGCTGGTTCAGTCACCACTCTGTATATAGAGAGTGTTGGCGTAACCGTGCCCCTGGCAATGACTGACAGCCGGCACTAATGATGACTCTGCTGTCAGTCAGTGCTGGGAGCACGGTAACAGCCTCCTCTCTCTTTAAACTGAGCGGTGACTGGAAGCCGAACGATGCCGGGGAAGATAAAGTTAATTTCCTCCCTGCAGCAGGGCTCTCAGTGCTGACACCACACGGTTTCAGAATGCTATTAACTTGGATATCTGCATGTTAATAGTGTTAATTTACATGACAGGTTCCCTGTAAAGCACTACTCCAGCGTTTGTTTTTTTATTGCAACACTGAAGTGATGCAACTAATCTAAGTTCCTTGCACCACCACATACCAGCAATGTTGTCCCTGCATTTTGAGGAATGTGGCTTGGTTCCAGCCGTCAGCTCTTGCGGCCTTTGAGGCAAGTGCTCCATCTCTACTGCCCGCTGGTTGAACAAGATGTAATGACGGGTCCCAAACTCTTCTATGGACCACCATCTCTGCTGTCAGTCGTACATAACGACCTCCCCCTGGGATGCCAACTGTCGGTACCTTGCTGCTAGCAGGCCCACTAGCATTTCTCCAGCCCTGGTCCTGGCTCGCCTCCTTCTCTCTTCCGACCAGCCTAGGCCCTGCAGTTTGCTCACCAGTTCCTGGATCCTGGCTCTCCCGTCCGCAGTGCACAAGAACCCCAGCGGTGAAGGTTGTGGCCTGGGTTTGGGTCTTGGTGGTTCCGGGAAAGTGCCCAGTTCCCAGACCACAGGCTCCTGCCACCTCTGCTGTCACGCCAGCTTCGTCTGGCTCCGATATTCCTCTGGTTGCTCCCTCGGGAGTCTCGTGGGATGCTGCCATTTTTGTCGCCTTGTTGCCCACTAAGCACGTTAAACTGTATGGATGACTAATTCAATCCAGAAAAAATTTTGAATGCTTTTTTGGCGCGTTATATACCACCAAAATGTAACAGAAAGCACTTAATACTCCATGGATGACTAATTGAATCCAGAAAAAAAATTCTACGCTTTTTCGGAGTGTTATATACCACTGAAATTTAACAGAAAGCAGGTAATACTCCATAGATGACTAATTGAATCCAGAAATTTTTTTCAATGGTTTTTGGGAGTGTTATATACCACCAAAATGTAACAGAAAGCACGTAATACTCTATGGATGACAATATAGTAAATTTTTTCACCCCCCAAAAAAAGAATGCGGTCCCGTGCAGCAGATATATATTTAGCAATGCACTGCAAAGCCCTAAGCCCTGCCTAGAGGCTGTATTCTGCCCACTCTCCCTGCTCCCGCAACTGTCCCTCCCTAGGCTAAATGCCGAATGTATTTGATACAAACATCAAAGCACAGGATTAGCCCTTACAAGGACTGTTAATATGATGGTTCAGAATCAGCAACAGTATCAACACTAGAGAACTCTGATTCATTAAACTGTGTACACACAGCCCTGGACAAGCACTCTCTCCCTCCAATAAGAACTGTCCCTGAGCTGTGTAATGGCGTCAGTGTGCCGAGCGTGGCGGCGCCTGTTCTTTTAGAACCGCTGATTATGTAATACGGCCAGCCAATCACAAGATGGCTACAGCATTATAGAGACTGGCAGGCAATCCTCACATGTTTATTGGCTGTGTAAACAGGCGCCCAACATGTGGGGTGGGTTTCACGCAAGGTGAGGGAAGGAACAAGTATACAACAACGGGAAGAGGGGGAAGGGAGCCCAACAACTAGGGAAAGGGGAAGTGGAGACTCCTAAGCAGATCTAATATCATCCCTATATAGGTTCCGTACCTATCGCCGAGCAGGAAACCTAATCCCTGAATGTCCCTAGAACTTTGCCCTAGATAGGGAGGGGATGGGGTGAACACTAGTCAGGCCCCACTGTAACTAAAGACAGCAAGATAAACAAACAAAGGGGATACACTTAGCTTGAGAAGGCACGAGAGAGATAACGCCAACAGTCCTCCAAGGGAAGTTCAAGTAGAAACAAGCCAACTACTAGTACTCCAGGCATGGACAGAGGAACATACAACTATCACCAAGACACTGAGAGTTTTTAACTACCAAGCAAGAGTATGTCAGCTGGCAGCAGAAGGTGGAGGTCGCTGCTGGGTCCTAAAGAAAGAAGGATATCACTGCACTACAGAGATGAGAGGATCAAGAAGGCATCTGCCAAGCGCAGTGACCTTCTACAGCCGGATCCAGAGCGACAGTCTGGCACACTTGATACACCCATGACAGTACCCCCCCTTCTATGAGTGGCCTCCGGACACTCAGGACCAGGTTTCTCAGGATGAGAGGTCTGGAACGAACGAACCAGCGTAGAGGCGTTCACCTCTAATGCCGAAACCCATATCCTTTCCTCTGGACCACAACCCCTCCAGTGCAACAAGTACTGTAAGGAACGACGCTGGAGACAAGAATCCACAATCCTGAAAATTTTCAACTCCAAATTACCATCAACCATGATTGAGAGGACTCAAGTGGTTCTATATATTTCTTAAGCAGTCACTAGTGAAACACATTGTGGAACTTAAGGGCCTGAGGTAGCTCAAGACGAAACGCTGCTGAGTTAATGACGGCGGTTATTTTATAGGGACCAATTAATCTCGGTCCCTGCTTCCAGGAAGGAATTTGATATTCCTGGTAGACAACCACACATAGTCATGCACACAGTTGTCCAGACCTGGCGAGCGTTTCCTGTCAGACATACGTTTGTACCTGTCTCCCATGATCTTCATATTACTCTGAACTCCCTGCCACACAGAGGAGAGCGATGAAGCCAAACATTCCTCCTCAGGAACTCCTGAAGCCCCTCCCCCACTAAAAGTACCAAACTGTGGATGGAAACTGTATGCACCAAGGAACGGTGACCTGCCGGTAGATTCTTGGAGATGATTATTAATAGCAAACTCGGCCAATGGTAAGTAAGATGCCCTATCCTCCTGGTTCTCGGAGACAAAACACCTAAGGTAACTCTCTAAATTCTGATTAATGCCCTCTGTCTGTCCATTCGACTGAGGATGGAAGGCAGAGGAAAAGGATAGCTGCACCTCCAGTTGAGTACAGAAAACTTTCCAGAACTTAGAAACAAACTGGGTTCCCCCAATCTGACACCACATCGGAGAGAACCCCGTGAAGCTTCACAATCTCATTTATAAATACCTGAGCAATAGTCTTGGCATTCGGAAGTGCCAGTAATGCAATGAAGTGAACCATTTTACTGAACCTATCTACAGCCACCAGAACCACAGTCTTGCCTGCAGATACCAGTAGATCAGTAATAAAAGTGTGTCCATGGCCTGCTAGAAATAGGTAGTGGAAGAAGAGGACCAGACGGACGGGTATGCGATACTTTAGAACGTGCGCAAATACTACAAGCAGACACATGTTCAACTACATCGTGATGCAACTCCCGCCACTAAAAAGGGCGAGAAAGGAGGTCTGTGGTTGCCTTACCACCTGGATGACCAGCAAGCACCGAGTTATGATGTTCCCTAATTACTTTACTGCGCAGATTAGATGGTACAAATAACCTCCCCGAAGGGCAGGAGGTTGGTGCGTCCGCCTGAGCCTCCAACACCTCACCCTCCGGGTCAGGGTACAAGGCTGAAATGAGTACCCCCCTCTGAAAAATCGGGGCAGGGTTCACATGGTCACCACCACCAGAGAAGCTCTGGGACAAAGCATCAGCCTTGATGTTTTTGACCCCTGGACGGAAAGAGTCAACAAAATTGAACCTAGTAAAAAACAGGGACCATCGAGCTTGCCTAGGGTTGAGACGTTTATCAGATTGAAGATATGACAGGTTCTTATGGTCCGTGATAACAGTAATAGGATGGACTGCCCCCTCCAACCAATGTCGCCAGTCTTCGAACGCCAATTTAATCGCCAAAAGCTCTCTATTACCCATGTCATAATTTCTCTCAGCTGAAGATAATTTCTTGGAAAAGAACGCCATTCACCAGGGGATGGACACTGAGACAACACAGCCCTAACCCCACCTCCAACGCATCAACTTCAACAATAATATATTGAGAAACATTGGGTTAACTGAGTATAGGTGCTGTGGCAAAATAACTCTTTAGAGAGGAAAAAGCCTGCTGGGCGGCATTCAACCATTTAGAAAAATCAGACCCCTTCCTTGTCATGTCAGTGAGGGGTTTCACAATTACTGAATGATTTTGGATGAATTTCCGGTAAAAATTAGTAAAGCCCAGAAAATGCTGTAAAGCCTTCAGGTTCTCGGGACGGTCCCAATCAAGGACAGCACAGATCTTCTCTGGATTCATCCGAAAACCCGACGATGACAACAGGTACCCCAAAAACCTCTGGACGGCGAAAACACATTTCTCTAGTTTGGTACATAGTTTATCACTTAATATTTGGAGCACCTGTTTAACATGCCCCTGATGTGCCTCAAAATCAGGTGAGTAAACCAAAATATCATCCAGATAGACCACCACAAACCTGCCCACCAAATGATGGAAATATCATTTATGAAATGCTGGAACACCGCGGGAACATTGATCAGACCGAAAGGCATGACCAGACTCTCGAAGTGCCACTCATGGGTATTGAATGCCGTTTTCCATTCATCCCCCTCTCTGATTCATACCAGATTTTAGTCTCACCTTATATCCAACTTGGAGAACACCTTAGCTCCAAGAACCTGGCTGAACAAATCTGGAATCAGAGGAAAAGGGTATGGATCAGATGGTAATTTGATTCAATTCCCGGCAATCTAAACAGGGACGGAGACCGCCATCTTTCTTCTTCACGAAGAAGAACCTTGCCACTACAGGCGAAGATGAGGGTCCCTTCTCCAGACTCTCCGCAATGAAATCCTTCATGGCTTGTCTCTCAGGGCCAGGTAAATTATACAGTCTTGTCTTTGGTAGTTTAGTTCCGGGGGTCAGGTTAATAGGACAGTTATATGCACGATGAGGAGGCAAATCCTGACACCCTTTCTCAGAAAAAACGTCCTCAAAACCAGACAAAAACGCAGGTAAGGTCTCCGTAGAGACTACAGAAAGGGAAATGTTTAAATAGTTCTCATGGCAGTAATCTTCCCATTCAACAATCTCTCTGGATTTCGAATCCACTATTGGATTATGTTTTACCAACCTAGATAAACCCAGTACAATTGGAGTGGGAAGACCCTCCAGGACATAACAAGGAATTATCTCACAATGAACAGACCCCACCCTCAGTCTTACATTATGCACAATCTGAGTCAGAGCTTTCTGTGCAAGTGGCGTGCAAGAGTCGATGGCATAAATAGGAATGGCTTTAGCTAAAGTACAGCAAGCAAGACCACAAACTCAGCATCAACCATGCTGCCTCCAACTCCACTGTCTACAAACACAGAAATTTTCTCAGTCTTGCTCTCTAGCACCACCTCTGCTGTCAGGACAAACCGAGAACTGCAGGTTAATGACAAACACACCCCCTGATTATCCAACTCCAGACTACCAAGGGTTAATCGAGTTTCTTTTTGCTTGGGAATTGAGGGACAGGCCCCAATAAAAAGTCCCTTTTTTCCACAGAAAAAGCACACGCCCTTTTTCTTGCAGACCTCAGGGGAAACATACGACGCAGAGGCACACTCTAACTGCATGGGTTGTTCTTACTCCGCGAGTACTGGTTCACCCCCAGGTCGCCTCCCCGGCAAAGGGGCATTGCCCCGAAAAGAGGGCTCCAGAGAAGGTGGTCTCACCCACCTATCCTGAAGGCGTTTATCAACACGTATAGCCAATGACATGGCAGCCTCCAAGGACTCCGGGGTTTCGTAGACTGCCAAGGCATCTTTCAGCCTTTCAGTAATGCCCTGACAAAATTGGCTTCTGAGAGCCGGGTCATTCCATTTAGTATCAGTTGCCCATCTGTGGAATTCAGAGCTATACGTCTCCACTGACCGATTCCCCTGATGAAGGCGACCCAGCCTGTACTCAGCCAAGGAGATTTGGTCAGGATCATCATAGATGAGGGCTAGAGCCCCAAAAAAACCCTCTAATGACTGGAGAAAAACAGAACCCTGTAGCAAAGAGAAAGCCCAGGATTGAGGATCTTTTGGCAACAATGAGATCACAATCCCCAATCGCTGCTCCTCATCTCCAGAGGAGTAAGGGCAAAGTTTAAAATATAATTTGCAAGCTTCTTTGCATACAAAAAACTTATCCCTACCTCCTGAAAACTTGTCCGGGATGGCAATTTTGGTTTCAGGCTGGACCGGCCTACCCGCAGAGTCCCCAACATCAGCAGTCTGCAGCCGCTGCTGTTGCTGCTGAACCTCAGAGCGAAGGTCAGTCACCTCCAGTGACAGCCTGTGCAGCTGCTCTGCTAGCATTGCAACGGGATCCATGAACCAAGGGAGAGAGAAAAAAAACACATAAAAAAAAAACAAAAGTACTCACACATAAAAAAAAGAGCTGAGAGGGAGGTGAGCAAATAAATGCTGTATAGAAATCAATGGGCAGGAGAGAGTGGATTGGAATAAGGCCACATGTTCAGTATTTGGTCAGTATTTTACATTAGAATTTGTAAGCTAAAATCAGTAATGGTACAGAAGAAAAGTATAATAGAAACATTAGCACCACTTATGCCTTTTTCACCCACTCCTGATTTGGGCTTACAAATACTGATGTAAAATACTGACCAAATACTGAACATGTGAATGTGGCCTAAGAATTAACCCCTCCCCTGCAATCTATCTGCCAGGATCTGGGCAGGCACTAGAGGACGGACTCCATGAAAACCAGCTGTACAATATAAAAAATAAAAGCTGCCATTGTAGGAGAGTGACAGCAGATAGAAAAAGCAAGTCAATTGCAAACTTGCTTATTTCATGCTGTTTAACCAAGTAAAACAATTTAACAATTTGAGATCACTCCTTTAAGCTTACGCTGTTTGTGCACTCACATTTCGTTAAAAATGTTAACCCGTACACACAACTGTCTATATTTGGATAATATAAATGAAAATGTTGATAAATGTTTATAGGATGTGGTTTGATAAACTTAGAATGAAATGCAGAAATAATCTAAACACTGATGTTATAATTCCTGTAGTATTCAGTAGGATGTAGTTATACGCTTCAACATCTCTGGTATTTCCAAACTGTGCTATTAAAATGAGCAGTCTGCTGGCCTATAACACACACTGCTCCAGTCGTGCCAGCTCAGGACCCGAAACACAATGGGAGGGACCCTGAGACTGAGAGGCTATGGGAGGATCAGAGCAACAGAGCTAATAATACTTCATTGGTGGGTTGAGCAAAAAGTTTTGAAGGACTGTAGTCCAGTTGCCACATCGGTATTCTGTGGCTGCTGGACCAGAACCCTGGGAACCTTCTCTTAAGTTAATGCTCCAGCACAAAGCACGCAAAGACGTCACACCGGCCTTCTAATCAGAAAGGGCACTGGAGATGCTGGTGGGTAGGAGCAGGTTTTCAGGGCTCTGTCCAAGGTCAACGCTTAACCAGGGTCCTGCAAATCCTTTTGCTCAGTTCTGTTGAGCTATATCATTTACTATTTCAAATTTATTTAACTGTTCTTTTTTCCTTGGACTACCCCACCTAATAATAATGATTGTAAAATATTCTTTACTGGCTTTTCAAGACTGACTAACTACAAAAAGTAGGTACAGCTTAAAGGGGTTAAAGAGGTTGTCCGGTCTAAAGCTACCCTATGTGACTGCGGACTTGTAAACCCTTACATGGCACACACACAGAGTCACAGAGTGACTGAAGACTTGTAGCTTTAGGCTGGACAACCCCTTTAAACAGCCATGGGGAAAAAAGAATCAAAACCTCAGCAGATGCAGTATAATAACCCCAGGAATAACCCCTTTGCTGGTGATTAAAGGGGTTATCCATGACTACTTATTTTTTATTATATGCTGAAGAACTAACAGACAGGTACTTGATAAAAAAAAAAAAAAATCGGACATGTGCAAAGCCTCATTGAATAACATGCTATTCGAAATGACGGTCGTCTGCACAAGCCCTAAAATTAAGTTCCCATGATGAATATTTTGTGATTTTTTGATGTTATAGATTTTCTGCACTTGTTAGCTAAATTAGGTTACTTGCGTTTTTTTCCATGCATTTTAATTGCAATTTTTGACGTTGCAGTTTATTGTGTCTTTTTGAAATGTCATATTTTAAATAAAGCTGCTTTGTTTTTGACACTTCCTGGCATTACTTTATTGATACAGACATGTGCGGATTACATACATTTTTTAGAGCGTTTCCTCTGATATGAGGTTTTTTTACCTGCGTATTTTCCGCATCTCATGCAAGTCTATGGGGGAAATCTGCACAGAAAACTCGGCGCACCTGCAAGAGAAATTGACATGTTGCGGATTTGAAACACGCACCGCAAGTCACTTTTCACTGTGTAAAATAAAAGCACAGTGGTCATGAGAATTCTATAAATCCAATCCACTTTGATGGAACTGTAAGACTCTGTGCAGAGAAAATATGCAGCGTCAAAAACTCATCATGGGAACTTAACCTTAAAGGACCTTTAAACTTCTGGTTATCAAAGTAATGAGGGAAACCGTGAACAATGACAAGCAGGAACGTGACAATAAGTACAACACTGGGCCATCCTCACAGGATCCGGTATTAGCACTTTTATGTCTCTTCTTCAAACACCAAACTCCCAGAACTCGGTTTCTCACCACATCGTATACCGTTAGTAACTTACTTCACTGAGTCACGTCGAGTGTTTCTGAGGCTTATTGTCTCCTTGTCAGCTTCAATGATGATAAAAAGCCAGCATTTTTTCATTAAAATACCATTTTGTGCTGAAATTCCACAAAATATAACATGGATCTCGACAGGTTTGATGACATTTAAATCAACATATATTAGAGCATGTAGTAGTATGAGACACGAGAAAGATGAATCCGTGCCATCAGGAGTTTCTTGTGTTTTAAGCTGCCGACACAGATTAAACAGTGAGATGTAAGGGATGGTGTGTTACGTAGGACTGACTAATCAGAATCATATGTGGGAGGTGCACGCAGAGCCCCTAGAGGGCGCACAGCAAATATGCAACGTGAGTCAGGTGATAAATATGTTCTGGGGTACTAAAAAAAAAAAAAAAAAAAAAAAAATCGAAAACTAAAGAGCCATAAATCAACCGGCCGTGTTTCATGAAAATGTTTGACAGTGTGATGGTAACACAAGTTTTTTAAGGCATCAGTACATAAAAAGGGCAGAATAATAAAGTTATAAGTAGATAATATTTACCATGCAATGTTAAATAGTATTATAAATATTGCATTCCTTCTCTAAGAGCTCCCAGGGGACCAGTGAGGAAAATGCTTTATTCAGCAGAATGCCTGTATAGAAATTGTTTCCATAAGTACGACCATAGACATGGCTTTTAAGTATGACCTTTAACGCTGAACTCAGATGAGCATTTGGTAAAAGAAGATCTGTGTACTTGTTTTCTATTTGTACCACGGTTTAATGTCACACATGAGCTGTATACAATATTACACCACTCCCATTTTAGAGCTGTAAATCTACACTTTATATAACAACTTCTGATCACTTCTAATATCTGAAATATGCTATAAAATTGTGAACAATATTGGTCCATGTACTAAAATGAGCTGTCCTGTAAAAAACACATGAACTATTCATAAGATAGGTGATAAATAAATGTGACTAGCACTGCTTACGACACAATGAGGTAGGGAAGTCAGGGAGTCAGAGATCAAAAGCCAGGAGGGTATGTCATAAACAGAGGGGTGAGGCAAAGGTGTAGTCAGGTCACAGTCCAAGGTCAGAATTCCAAAAAAATTGCAGATCAAGACAAAGGGGTTAGTCAAACGGATGGTCAAAGGCAAATCCAAGACCGGTCACTAGAAGATCAAAATACAAAAGTCACAGCACAAAGCAAACTCAGACCAAACAGAGCAGAGCTACAACTGGCCGATACAAGAGGCAGACACCCAGCCATGGAATCATTCCGAACAGAAGACACCTGAAGGAAGCCCAGCACACCCTGACGTTGATTGGGCGACTGGACTGTCACTCACCACACTGAGTGGAGGTCTCAACAGTCAGACCACCAATGATCGTACATTTATCCTGTGGATAGGCAATATATATTGGTTATGAGTTTCCCCCTTAAAGAGAACCTGACAGCTTATGCTGCACATACCATTAGCACTAGCTGTGTGATTGCAGACAGGCATGTTTTGCTTTAAAATGCTGCAGCTTTTTAGAGAAAACATACTTTACAAAGTCTGCCAAGGACCATGTGTATCAAGAGACTAGTTCAAGAAGCAGGTCTCTCCAGCCCATTCCCCTAGACTGACCAGTCTCTCCTCATACACACACATAGGGCTTTTTAAAATAGTTTTTTTTGTCTGAAATCCTGAAACATTTCAAAGTAAAACATACATGGTTGCAATAAAACAGCCATTGTCTAGTTCATGGTGCGCATGGTGACAAGGAAAATGTAATATTACATGACACCAATTCAAATGAGTACACAGGTGCCCATATACTTTATATTGACTGACAGCTATTTTTTTTTACTTCCCTGTAGAAAAATGTATAGTCAACTCAGTGTACATGTTTTTTAAATGAGGAGAGCTGCTGAGTGACTCCTGAAACCTAAATGTTCGGTCCACCATCTGAGAGAATGGAGGCAACGCCAAACACATTTGATTTTTTGCTGTCGATGGCGGATTTGGTCAACTTTTACAATGAATTGTTTGGTAACTAGCTGCTGAGTTTTATAATGTTGTCTTCCAATAGATCAAAACTAGAAACAACAGCCCAGTAAGTGATAAATTGCTGAAATCAGGATCTCTGCCCCTACATTACGCTGCTCTAAGATTAGTTGGCAGAAACCTGGTGACAGATTCCCTTTAAGTAAGAGAAGTTTTAATATGACTCGAAAGTCATGTGAATGTCTTCCAGAGCATCAACATTACCATGTCCATGTTGTTTTGGGTTTATATTTTTTTTTTCTGGCACTAGATATGTTGGTCCATCTGAGGTAGCTTGAATTGAATGATAACATACTTTTGGAGCTTCTTTCATCCTCCAAGATCTTATTAAAAAATATATCACCTGTGTTCTTTGTGGAACTTCTGTCAAGAATGGCAGTTTTAGTCTTGTGGTGACACTGAATCAATATTTGTAATTTTTAAGTACAGTCCATTGGCTCGTTGGTCATGGGGCAACGGGCGGCTATGTGACCTGGGGTGTGATATCTCCAACACATTATTGGACGGGGCCTTTGGCAGCAACTCAGACACCTCCTGGACTCTTGAACACCCCTCAGATGTGGCTCTAGTTCCCCCCTTTGGGAACCTCAGTATGAAGATGCTTCGACCCCTTGCTTCCCCAATGAACTCTCTACCGCCTGGTACCTTTCCACCAGACCCACCAGGCCATCGGCCTTATGGGGATCTCCCTGGACAACCCAGGATTGCACCAACCTCGTAAAGGAGTGTATGAACCTGTCCATGACAACTTTCTCCACCATCTGTGCTGGGGAGGAAGATTCAGGTTGCAACCACTTTTGGACCAGGTGTAGGAGGTCGAACATTTGGGATCAGGGAGGTTTGTCACTGCAATAGGCCCAGTGGTGCACCCGTTGCGCCCTGACAGTCACTCCCAAGCATGCCCTGCTACGTATCGCCTCAGCTAGGAGTTCCATTTGCTGCTTGTGCTGCTGTTGCCACTGCTGCTGTTGATGCTGCTGCTGTCATATCTGTTGCTGCTGGAGATTAGCTTGCACCAGTTGCTTTATCAGCTCCTCCATTGCTTTCGGTCCTGCAGTCACTTTCACCCAGGACATGCGGTTTCTCTGCGGCAGTCACACTGCCCCTTGGGATTCGTGCTCGCATTCTCCACCAATTGTAGGGTTTACTCACTCAGCTGCGTTTGAGGTAGGCACGGGAAAACCGGTTTCTTTCAAATGTCCAAGGCAGGTTTGTTAAAACTGCATAAACCGCACTTTAGAAGTAAACAAAAAGACAGCCTTTTCCGGCACAGAATGACAAAACAGAAAATAAACAGTCCATTCAGTAGTGCGGGTTCACCCGCTCACGGTCAGTGTCCTTTAGCAAAAACACCCTGGAAGTCTCCACACCTCCAGCCACAGACACTGAATGAGACACTTGGTCTCCATTTTATTTACAAAACCATGCCCCCGGGGTGAGGATATGTGAGCAGCCATTCCCTCCCATCTCTTATGACTGCTCGTAAAACCCGGCCCTGGTACGCCCTATTAACCCTCTCAGCACTATACGTGCTGAAGCATGCTTTCCCGGGTTTACATCACCTCAGCTACCAACCTCGATGATACATATCTCCCCTCAAGGACCTGTCCAGCGGCCATCTTACAATATATAATATTGTGGTAAATCAGCTCACTTGGCTGCACATAGAGGTAGACACAGGAGCTCTGTCTCTTTAAATCTTTTACTGGTTTATTTAAGGTACTGCATAAACCAGGGCGGAGTTAGCAAAATAAACATGGCCTTTCTGGCCTAACGGGGAAACAAAAACATAGTGTATGGTACCGTCCGTGTTGCTGCGGAAATCCGACTGCTCAGGAACCAACATATAAAGGTTCAGCTTTCCTTAACACAAACATTCATCTCTGGAGCTCGCATCTCTAGGCACACCGAACACTGAATCAGCCAGAAGGCTGTGTATTTACCTCATGGACTCCACCCTGGGGTGGAGATCTGGTGTACAACCTCCCACCCACTCTACAGCTGTTCACTAAACCTAGCCCTTAACATGGCCGATTAACCCCTCTCAGCACTTAGTGTGCTGGAGCATTTTCCTAGGTTCATATCACTGAAGCTAACAACCTCAGTGACACATATCTTCCCTCCAGTACCTTACCAGTGACTTTGTCACTATATATATATATATATATACTGTATATATATATTTCTATATATTTCTTACTGCTGTCTTTCGTGATGAGAGTGGAATACCAATTGAATCCGTGTATTTGCCGTATAAGTGGGGAGTCTGTATTTCTCAGCCTCATTCCACCAATTTGACACATGGCATGCCCTTGCTCCTTATTCTTTCATTTTCAAAACCACTTCTATGAGTTAATAAGTATCTAATAAGACTTACATTTTGCTTTGCAAACATATTTTTCAGGATTATGCTATACACCAGTGGTTTTAGATGCACATTTTATTTAAATAAATAATCAGCATACACTTGTAGGCCTATGGCCTTGATTCCCTTTGTATGTATGTCCTTTTATGTTTGAATGATTGTGATAGTAAAATATATTTGTTACCTGGGGGTTGAATTCTGTAAAAATAACTAAATAAATCCTACTCACCTCCTAATACACTCAGTTCTGTCATTTGCGTCTTTCAATCTGCCACAGAACCTCTGCGGTTAGACCTTCAGCACACTTGCTTTTGCCGATTCTGTGAAGGTGACAGCAGGAGAATATGATTTATTTTATTTTTTTTTTTTTTACAGAATCCAACATCCCCAGGTAACAAGCATCTTTTGCCCTGACAAAGACAATGCCTTAAATTCCTTCTTCTGTTGATTTGTGGTGGAAGAAGCATCTAAATATCTTCTGTTCCAAGAAAGCCTTGGAGTAAACCCAAGAGCAGGTTAAACTGCAACAGATTTTGAGCTGTACTTTAAATATTTTTGAAGATGTTGTATTAAAACATACAGTACGTGTGGTACAGTCATTACTATTGATACATGACCCGAACTGGTATATGTTAAACATTCTGACTTGTCTTCCGTCAAGGGAACAATATGTGCTTTCTGAAGGTGAACTGGAATCAGATAACACATAGTAATGTCAGGTTCATGTCAGACTTATCTACTGACATGATATGTGCCATGCAAGTAATGTGCAAAACAAATCTTGTACTTTCATAACTTTTTTTCATGTTACTTCTACAAGTATGATCCAAGCCAACTGCTGATATTATGTGTTGGGTTATTGCCCATTAGCAGTTTTGCACCTATTTTAGTAAATCCCCTAATCCTTGATAATTAAGTGGCTGTCCATCTTTTGAAAGTTCACTATTCATCGGTACAGTTCTGTTTCTTTTGCAGTCCTGTTATTAAAGTCATCTTATAATCTTATAATAGTAGTGTTTGTTCAGCAATGCACGAAGACATCCTTAATCCTTTTTGATGAGTTCATAAAGCTGGAGTAAGGTCTCTGCCTTTGCCAGCTTACAATGCCATATTGTATTAGAATAATTCCATTGCACTTTCCAGACCTTGTACATAGTCTTCACATCAGGACCAACATCTTATATTAGTAGCACCACTCCAGCGCTGCAATAAAAAAAACACTGGAGTAGTGCTTTAAAAAAGAATGCAAATGAATCCACATAGAACATACTGTCCATTATACATCCATTATTGGATCTCTCTTTGTGTAAATATCCAAAGGGCTGAAGAAATCCTCTCACTGTTTATCTTCAACTTGGTATTTTCTGTAGCTTCCCCGAATATTTGCCATACAAATCCTCATACAATATGCTCATCTCATTTTACTACATCAAAGTCATTGTTTATGTTCTTTTCATATTTTTGGTTGATGTCTTTGTTTTCTATTTATATTTTGAAGTAGTTAAAAAAATGTAAGCAGAACTCTGTTTATTTGTCCTTGTTTTGCGGCTAAGGTTCTGATTTTATCCTTCTTGATGTGTGGCTGGGTGGGCTTGTGTCCTTTTTGGGCTTATTTCCCTTGAGAATTCAACTTTTTATGGAACCTTGAAAAGGGAGATTTGCAGTTTTAGTAAGTGAATTAGATTTATTGAACTAATGCATAATAAACCCCGGATGATGAGTCTGAATGCTCGTCTCTTCTTCCTCTCACTTCTTTTGTTCTTCCCTGACCTGTCATTTTTCTTTTTCTGTCTTGAATGTCATAGTTTTCTAGGTTTTTATTTTATTTTATTTTTCTGCATGCTGTAACGTCTGTGGCCGGTGCCCCCGCATGGTTCCCCTCCTCCCTCTATGTGGGGACGCCGGCATACTCACTACTCCAGCCGCAGCAGTGTCCTCGTGATCCTCCTTCCTCAGAGCACACCGCACTGTTTCCCAACCAGGCGCTTAGTGCGCACGTGCGCGTGCTCCCTGCTCTTAAAGAGGCAGCACGCGCATATGTTAAATACCCCCAGCTAGCAGCTGGGAGGCATTTAGTTAAAGTGTTCACTTGCAAGATGTCTCCCAGTCAATAGCTGGGAGGCATCTTGTATAAAAGGCACCTTCCCAAAAAGGGAGGTGCCTGAGCAATGACTATAGTTTAGTGTTAGGTGTTTTAGTGTGTGCAGCTGTATGTTGCCAGGTCCCCCATCCCTAGTCTGTTAAAGTTGTTCCCGTATCCTGTGTTCCCATTAGTCTATTGAAGTGATACCCTATCCTGTTCTGTCCCTGCAGTCCTGAGTAGCTTATACGTTGCCCTAAAACTGCATCTGCATTATCTGTATGCTGGTACCTGAACAGTTTCCCAAGACCTGTGTGTCTCAACCTGTCCCAGTGGTCGTCCTTTCTGATATCCAGAGCCACAGTCTGGTCCTGTCCCAAGTGGCCGCCTTGCCCTGTCTAGGATTCTCTATCCGAATAATTGTATCTTACCCTTGGGGTCAGCTGCTACTGCCGGACGCTGACCTGGAGTGGCACCTGGCAGCTACATGCCGCACAAGCCTGACCTCACCACTCGAGGCTCCAGTGAACACCAAGGTAGCTGCTTAGCTATGAAGGAGGGGTACAGGGCCAGTTTGCTGCCGGCCGAAACTGAGTTCTCTTTGCCCTGAAACCCTGCTTCTAAACAGGAATTTAAGTGAAATGTACTGTGTGGTGGAGCTCATTCTTTACTCACTGTTACTTCGGGAGTCCTCATTTTCTCCCCCGTTCATGGGACCGGATCCGGCTACAAAAAAGACAGGAGACCTTGGGTCCGGGTTAACTGTGCAGTTAATTTACACATGGCTGCACCATACAGATTAAGACAGAGTCTTTTTGTGGTGATGTTCCCTTGGCTCTGTGTCCTAACAATCCTTGTCCACATCCTGTCCTGAGACCCACCACCCCCCCCCCCGCGACCCGGCCGACATCTTACTCATCAGGGACACAGAGGTCTGCTTCTCAGTACATCTTCCGGACCTTAGGCCCAAGACTGTCCCAGCGTCCAGATGGAGCTTCAGATGTGTCCTCATTCTATTGCGAAACTTGCACTGACAGAACACTTTCAATCTCTGCTGCATCTACTTTCTGGAACCTGTTTTCCTGTGGTGTTTAGCCTTCCTTCTCTCCAATCCACTCTCCTTCACTGAACTTGAACTGTATGAGTCATAGACTTCTCCCCTGACTGACTATCCTGGAAAAACCTTTTCTATAAAACTCCTCTAACCCATCCCAAACTGTGGGCTAATCCCACTGTTAACTACTTAGTGTTCTATGCAGTGTACTGCAAACTGTATCCCTATCTGCTGTATGGTGGACAGACCTCCTGCATTCCCAGGGAGGGCCTTAGGCCACGGCCCCACTATCAGTATTTGGTCAGTATTTTTTCTCAGGAGTGGGAGCCAAAACCAGGAGTGGGTGATAAATGCAGAAATAGTGCACTTGTTTCTATTATACCTTTTCTCTGATTGTTCCTCATCTGGTTTTGGCTCCCACTCCTAAGAAAAAATATTGACCAAATACTGATAGTGGGGCCGTGGCCCCAGGCAAAGCCTAGAGGAGAACCTACATACAACACCGGCCATAGGGATGAAATACAACACTCTTTTATTACAGAAACCAATAAACATAACATATCATATCACACTTAACCCCTCTGTTACCATGGCGTCTTCATCTACCTGCCACCCTCCTTCAGTTACGCCCCTATAGGGTAAGTCCTGTCCGTGGCACAGTGGGTCCACAAACCATGTGCGCCACCTGTGGGCTTGACAGTTTGCTCTTGCCATGGATCTTGCTGATCTTATCCCAAAATTCCACAGGCTTCAGACCTGTACCAAGAAGTCTCCTGTCAGCGTGATCAGCAAAAAAAAATTCTTATATTTAAGGACTATAAATACCCGGTTGGATGCTCTGACCATGGCTGCTTCCTCTGCTCCAGCTCAAGTTGAAGCAGCTACAGGAGACTCTACTTTGCCTGCGACCTATGCTCCAGGAGTTAATCTTTGCTTATCGGCACCACCACGATTCAGCGGAGACCCTAAACAGTGCCATGGATTCTTGAACCAGTGCACCCTCCACTATGAACTTTTGGCCCATCAGTTCCCCATCCTGATGTTCCACCTTGCAGGAGAAGCCCTAGCATGGATTAATCCCTTGTGGGAGAGAGAGGACATGTGACCATGGACCTACAGGCCTTCCTGGTGGCCTTCCAAAAGGTCTTTGACGAACCAGGTCGTGCTTCCTCCACTGCATCTTCCCTGCTCAGACTGCATCAGGGAGATTTGTCCGTCAGCCCGTAAGCCGTCCGGTACCGAACCTTGTCTTCCGAACTTGGATGGAACGATGAAGCTTTTGTAACCACCTTCTTGGAAGGATTATCCAAAAAGATCAAGGATGGGTTGGCAGGACGTGACATCCTGGCCACTCTAGACAAATTAATCTCCCTGGCAATCCGAATCGATCTCATGTTTCAAGAGTGGACCAAAAAAGTGACACATGAAAGGAGACTGTCTCGTCTGGCTCCGTCTTTCCAAAGACTGCTCTTTCCTCAGCCTCCAGAAACAGGCCGAACCCATGCAGGTCGATCGTGTTTAGCAGGCAGAGCGGGAGCCAGAAAGTGGTCGTGCCAAGGGAGTGTGCTTTGGCTGCAGTAGCTTGCAGCACTTTATTCGTGACTGACCTAAGAGGTATAAACTCCTAAACATAGGGCCTGTGGGTGAAGCTTCCCTAAGTGGGAGAGGAGATTCTTCACCACTGACTTGAATGTTTCCGTGTCCTGTGGAAGGATCCGGTTCAACGAAACAGCCTTTAACTCTGGTTCGACGGGAAATTTCTTACAGCATGTCGTGGTAGATTGGCATCAAATTCCTGTTCGATGCCTCCAGAATCTGCTGAGAGTGTCATCTGGTGAGGGGAAGGACCTACCCAAAGTCGTTCAAGTCAACACGGAACCTGTAGAGCTCTCCATTCAGAAAAAATTGCTTTCTATGTGCTGGCTGACATTTTTCACCCCTTTCTCTCAGGTCTTCCATGACTGAGAACTCATGAGCCTATGCTAGACTGGAAGTCCGGTGAGGTGCTTTGATTGGGAGAATTGTGTCATGACGAATGTCTGGTTCTTGTACTTCCAGCTGGATCGCCAGTGTTGCCATCCTCTCCGGCAGGCAATGGTTCCAATGGTCTGTTTTCTAGAAACCTATCTCCTGAAGGATGTATCCTGGGTGAGACCAATGTGAAGATCGACCCTGTGAAGGTATCTTCCAGTTCCAGTGGTCACAGGATGACAACGTCAAGGCGGAAGCATCCTCCGAGTCTCTTCTGTCCAACAACAAGGAGGAAGAGTCCCAGTCCATGTTCGTTTCTTCCAAGGGGACAGCTATTCCTGCTGGACTAAGAGAGGCTCAGCAAATTAAGATTTCTGTTTCCAAATCCACTCCATTCTGCTCCGATGATGTCCAGCTGGTGAGAGGCATCCTGGCCGGGAAGATGGTGGGAGGTGTAACATTTCTTCCAGTAGCTTTGAGAGAATGTGGTCCTGATGAGACGTCGTGAGAGTCCATTAGGAAGGATCTGGCTCCATGGGGTTCTCAGGGCTTGAAGAAGAGGGGGCGTACAGGGGGTGTGAAGACACATGGTCTTCCGTGGGCATACTACTACTCAGACAACACAGAGTGAGGGTAAAACATTGTGCCAATATTTTATTGAACCACCAAACAGAAAATAAACATATAGAACAGTCCCAGCAAACACCCAAGATGGTGCAAAATTTCACAGTCTCACCTTTACGCTGGCCCGACAGGAATACAGTAGCTGCGACTTTGGGACTTCCAGGGCCAACTACCTCAACCAGTGGCACCCCGCTTTGGGTGGACACTCACATAGAGGAGGTAGTGGCAAGCTTAGAAAGCTGACAGTCCATTGAGATACGTGGCCAGGAGACCCGAGGGTCCCACCCTGGCTTCTCCGAACATATCCATGGAACCAGGTGACCGGATGGTCCTAACCTGGCTTTCTTCGAGTGTATCCATGGGTTCCAGGTGACCAGAGGGTCACAATCTTGGCTTCCCCAAATGTCTCCATAGGGCCTGGCGACTGGATGGTCCCAACCTGACATCTCCGAACATATCCATGGGACCAGGTGACCGCAGGGTCACAATCCTGGCTTCCCCAAGAATCTCCATGAGGCCAGGTGACCAGATAGTCCCATCCTGGCTTCTCAGAACATATCCATGGGACTAGGTGACCGGAGGGTCACAATCCTGGCTTCTCCAAAGGTTTCCATAGGGTCAGTGATGGTCAATGGAGCAGATCTGTATTCCCTCTTGATGGAGCCATGTGTCCTTGTTGCTATCCTGAAGAGTCTCTCTGATTCTCCTACAGCATGATAGAAATCCCTTTTTATATTTACATCTGTGGCTCAGGTCATCATTCACAGGTCAGGGGGGAAGGTGGCAGGGGCGCATGTCTCATTGTTTGAGAATTTAATCAATTTGAACAGTTTATCCTTCTCTGTTTCACGAGTCAACAAGCCCCAGGTCCCACACAATGGTTAATCAACATATTTAGCAAAATTAGCAAACATCCATTGTTTAAAGACCATGCGTCTCTGTTTTACAAAATTAACAAGCAATAAGTTGCAGTAAATATCAACTCAAGTTTTAACATCCAGATAATATGACGAAGTCTCCTGACCTACTGAAAATAGACGTCTGGATAATTAAGTTTAAATTCTGTGTCATTACAGGAGGGGAGGTATTGTAACATCTGTGGCCGGCACCCCTGCATGGTTCCCCTCCTCCCTCCATACGGGGACCCCGGCGTACACACCACCATGGCCGCAGCAGTGCCCTTGTGATCATCCTTCCAAAGTGCATGTCGCACTGTCTCTCGGCAGCGCATCTTGTGTGCGTGCTCCCCTGCTCTTAAAGCGGCAGCGCGTGCATATGGTAAATGCTCCCAACTAACAGCTGGGAGGCATTTAATTAACCCCTTATGGACCTTGGGTTTTTCTGTTTTTGCGTTTTCGTTTTTTGCTCCCCTTCTTCCCAGAGCCATATCCTTTTTATTTTTCTGTCAGTATGGCCATGTGAGGGCTTAATTTTTGCGGGACGAGTTGTACTTTTAAACAGCATCACTGGTTTTACCATATCATGTACTGGAAAATGGGAAAAAAATTCCAAGTGCGGTGAAATTGCAAACAAAATGCAATTCCACAGTTGTTGTTGTTTTTGTTTTTTTTACCACGTTTACTGAATACTAAAACTGACCTGCCATTATTATTCTCCAAGTCATTTCGTAGACACCAAACATGTATAGGTTATTTTTTATTTAAGTGGTGAAAAAAAAATCCAAAGTTTGCTAAAAAAAAAAAAATGGCGGCATTTTCCGAGACCCTTAGTGTCTCTATTTTTCGTGATCTGAGGCCGAGTGAGGACTTATTTTTTGCGGGCCGAGCTTATGTTTTTATTGATACCATTTTGGGATAAATCCGATGTTTTGATCGCCCGTTATTGCATTTCATTGCAATGTTCGACGACCAAAAAAACATAATTCTGGCATTTAGAATTTTTTTCTCATTACGCCGTTTACCGATCGGATTAATTCTTTTTTTATATTGATAGATCGGGCGATTCTGAACGCGGCGATACCAAATATATGTATGTGGGAATTTTTTTATTATTATTTTTTATTATTTTATTTTGAATGAGGCGAAAGGGGGGTGATTTAAACTTTTATATTTTTTTATTTTTTTTATATTTTTAAAACCATTTTTTTACACTTTCTGCATGCTTCTATAGTCTCCATAGGAGACTAGAAGCTGCAGTTTCCTGATAATTTCTACTGCATACAGACGATGAGCAGATCGCCTATATGCAGGAAAAATGCTCCTGTGCTATGAGCGCCGACTACTAGGTGGCGCTCCTAGCTAGTGAGACATGACAACCACAGGGGCCTGCTGCAGACCCCAGGTTGCCATGCCCACCCATCAGTGACCCGCGATCACGTGACGGGGTCACTGATGGGCGGGGTAAGTGACGCGCTTCCGGCGCGGCACTGTTAAATGCCGCTGTCAGAGATTGACAGCGGCGTTTAACTGGTTAACAGCCACGGGTGGATCGCGATTCCACCCGCGACTGTTGTGGGCACATGTCAGCTGTCAGAATCAGCTGACATGTGCCCGGTTCAGTGTGGGCTCAGCGCCGGAGCCGTCACTTAATCGGGGGTGATGTCCTGGGGCGTACTAATACGCCCCAGGCTTTAAAGGGGTTAAAGTGTTCACCTGCAAGATGTCTCCCATCCAATAGCTGGGGAGTAGTGTTGAGCATTCCGATACTGAAATATCGGGTATCGGCCGATATTCACTGTATCGGAATTCCGATACTTAATTCCGATACTTTTATAATATCGAATACCGGAATCGGAAGTTCCCATAATGCCTGCGCTCTGCAGTGTCTCTGAAGGATGACAAGCTGGATGGCAGCGCTCAGCTGCGATCCAGCTTGTCATCAGAATGCCATCCCAGCGTGGGAGAATTCTCCTGATTGTTTAAAAGCCGGCGCGCGGTAAAAAGCCGCCGGCTTTTAAACAATCACGCAGCCCCATACTGCTTCCCCGCAGCCTCCCACCCCGATCCTCCGCTCCCCTCGCCACCTCCCATCCCGATCGTAAATTAGGACCGGGCGGGGAGCGCAGCACCAAGGAGCGAAGGACCCGGGCGGGGAAGCCGGCAGTGAAAAGACTTCACCGCCGGCTTTCCCGTTCTGTGCTGCGCTTTCCCGCCGGTTATTTCAAATGAACAGCTGAGGTATCAGGTGATGCCGATCAGCTGTTCATTTGAAGTAGCCGCGGTGCCCTTAGAGGGTTCATGTGAGTTCATGCTTGACTGCATGAACTCACATCAACTTTCCCACGGCCGCACAGGTCAGCCTCACCTCCCGGACCCGTCATGATTAGTGTGTGCGGGGTGTGTGTGTGTGCGGGGTGTGTGTGTGTGCGGGGTGTGTGTGTGCGGGGTGTGTGTGTGCGGGGTGTGTGTGTGTGCGGGGTGTGTGTGCGGGGTGTCTGTGCGTGCAGGCAGACATAGGCCGATGTGACACTACTACTCCCATCGGCCTATGTCTGTCCCCCGTCCACTCCTGCCAGCAGGATCAGCTCGATGGGAGCAGTAGTTCCCATCAGCCTGATCCTGCTATTTAAATTGCCCTACTGTGTCCCCAATAAATGTTAAATACATGTCATTGGTGGCCAGTGGTTACCTAAAAGAAATTAGTTCATACATTACCTGTCCCCGCCGATCGCCACCTAAAATAAAGTAAAAAATAAAAAACTACACCTATACTCACCTAGACACCTAATTCCCCGAAGCCATCGATCTCCTGTAATAAAATATAAAATAATAAACCACAACCTTATCCTTACCCCTCCGTAGTAGTCCAGGAGTGTCCCACGAAGATCTCCAGTTCAGAGCAGCCACATAGAATGTGACCGCTCTGAACCGCTGCCGCCGCTAGAATGACGGGGCCGTAAGGGTTCACCGGAGTTCAGGCAGCGCTGCTCCGGTTAGCTCCTTTACGGCACTGCTGTATCGTGAGAAATTCCCACGGTACAGCACTGCCGTAAAGGAGGTCTCCGGAGCTGCGCTGCCTGAATGCACTCCGGTGACCTCAGTCAGTGGCTCCCGCTGCCGGGAGCGGACGTGTTCCCGGCAGCCTGAGCTTACAGCAGCCATGCACAGCTGTCACCATCTCCAGATGTGACAGCTGTGCATGGGAGATCAGCGCAGGAACGTGGACAGGTAACTATTTTTTTTTTAGTAAACTAAGAATTAAATAAAATGGTGTTTTATTTCAAATAAATTATTTTTTTCTGGGTGTAGTGTGTTTTTTCTTTTTAACACTTTGTAGGTTAGTAATGGGGGTGTCATATAGACGGCCATCATTACTAACCTGGGCTTCATGGCAGCTGGCGCTGACATGAACCCCACCACTATTACCCCCTGCCACCGCACCAGGGCAGCGTGGAAGAGCGAGGCTAAGTGCCAGAATTGGCGCATCCTATGGATGCGCCATTTCTGGGGCGGCTGACGGCTGGTGTTTCTAGCCTGGGAGGGGGCCAATATTCATGGCACCCTTCCTGAGCTATTAATATCAGCCCCCAGCTGTCTGCCTAGCCTTTGCTAGCTATTAAAATAGAGGGGACCCCACGTCATTTTTTTTTGGGGGGTCCCCCATTTTAATAGCTAGTAAAGGCTAGGTATTCAGCTGGGGGCTGATATTAGTAGCCTGGGAAGCTCCGTGGGTTTTACCCCCTTCCCAGGCTTCAAACATCTGCCCCAGCCGTCTGCTTAACCTCCGCTAGAGACTAAAATTATGGGGGATCCCACGCCATTTTTTTTTTAAATAAATCCTTTATTTTAACACTAAATGACATTTGAGGACTTAATAAAGATGCAGTCCCTAAATTATTATTTATTTTTTAATAAATTTTTCCCAAAACTTTTGACGTGGGCTTCGCCATATTTTTGTATGCCAGCCAGGTACAGCATCCAGCTTCTATGAACGCGCCATTTTCCGGGGCGGCCGCGGACTGCAATTTTCAGCGGGGGGGGGGAGGGCAAAAAGCTTGGGCCTCCCTGCGCTGCAGATTCCATCCCCCAGCTGCCTAGTTGTACCTGGCTGGACACAAAAATAGGGAGAAGCTCCACGTTTTTTTTTTTTTAATTATTTCATGAAATTCATGGAATAATTAAGAAAAAAAGGGCTTCCCTATATTGTTGTGTCCGGCTAGGTACAAATAGGCAGCTGGTGGTTGGGGGCAGCCCGTTCCTGCCTGCTGTACCTGGCTGGACACAAATATAGTGTGAAGCCCCACGTCAATTTTTTTTTAATTATTTCAGGAAATTCATGAAATAATTAAAAAAAAATTATGTGGGGCTTCGCCCTATAATTGTGTCCAGCCAGGTACAGCAGGCAGGAACGGGCTGCCCCCAACCACCAGCTGCCTATTTGTACCTAGCCGGACACAACAATATAGGGAAGCCCTTTTTTTCTTAATTATTCCATGAATTTCATGAAATAATTAAAAAAAAAAATGTGTGGCGCTTCGCCCTATTTTTGTGTCCAGCCAGGTACAACTAGGCAGCTGGGGGCTGGAATCTGCAGCGCAGGGAGACCCAAGCTTTCTGGGTCCCACCCGCTGCAAATTGCAGTCCGCAGCCGCCCCGGAAAATGGCGCGTTCATAGAAGCGCCATCTTCTGGCGCTGTACCCAACTCATCCAGGGCCCTGGTGCGGTGGCTCACTGGGTAATAAAGGGGTTAAGGCCAGCTTGGCATTATCAGCTGGCCCTAAGCCCGAAATTCATGGGGTCACGCCAATATTAGACATGACCGCCATGAATTTCTAGTAAAGTATTTAAAAAAAACACAAACACCCAGAAAAAAGTCCTTTAATTGAAATAAAGACACAATTCTTTATTGTTCTAAATTAAACCATACTTACCGCCACACCCATTCCAGCTGAAGCCAACGATCTCCTGCAATAAAAGTAAAATAATAAAGCAACCTCATCCTTACCTTTCCATGGTTCCCATGACAGCTTCAGCTCTGCTACATCGAGATGACAGGCTGGACCGCAGCAGAACGCTGCCATCCATCCTGTCATCCCGCAGACACTGAGAAGCGCAGGCATACTTCCACTCCTCAGTGTCTGGCTGTGACGGCATCCAGATGAGCCGAGGTCATGTCCAATGAACTCCGCTCACTTCATGTACGTCACTGACAGCGTGGGAAAATTCTCCTGCACTCAGCACTTCAGCGTGAGAATTTTCCCACGCTGTCAGTGACGTGCATGAGGTGAGCTGAGTTCATTGGACATGACCTCACCTCATGTATGTCACTGACAGCGTGGGAGAATTCTCACGCTGAAGCGCTGAGTGCAGGAGAATTTTCCCACGCTGTCAGTGACGTGCATGAGGTGAGCTGAGTTCATTGGACATGAACTCGGCTCATCTGGATGACGTCACAGAGAGACACTGAGGAGCGCAAGCATGCCTGCGCTTCTCAGTGTCTGCGGGATGACAGGCTGGATGGCAGCTTTCTGCTGCGGTCCAGCCTGTCATCTCGATGTAGCAGAGCTGGAGCTGTCCTGGGAACCATCGAAAGGTAAGGATGAGGTTGCTTTATTATTTTTCTTTTATTGCAGGAGATCGTTGGCTTCAGCTGGAATGGGCGTGATGGTAAGTATGGTTTAATTTAGAACAATAAAGAATTGTGTCTTTATTTCAATTAAAGGACTTTACTCTGGGTGTTTGTGTTTTTTTTTAACTTTGACTATGGGGTTAGTAATGGGGGTGTCTTATAGACGCCTCTCCATTACTAACCTGGGCTTGATGTCAGCTGGCATTATAAGCTGACATCAACCCCAACCCTATTACCCCCTGCCACCGCACCAGGGCAGCGTGGAAGAGCGAGGCTAAGTGCCAGAATTGGCGCATCCTATGGATGCGCCATTTCTGGGGCGGCTGACGGCTGGTGTTTCTAGCCTGGGAGGGGGCCAATATTCATGGCACCCTTCCTGGGCTATTAATATCAGCCCCCAGCTGTCTGCCTAGCCTGTGCTAGCTATTAAATTAGGGGGGACCCCACGTCATTTTTTTGGGGGGGTCCCCCATTTTAATAGCTAGTAAAGGCTAGGTATTCAGCTGGGGGCTGATATTAGTAGCCTGGGAAGCTCCGTGGGTATTACCCCCTTCCCAGGCTTCAAACATTTGCCCCAGCTGTCTGCTTAACCTCCGCTAGAGCCTAAAATTAAGGGGAACCCCACGCCAATTTTTTTTTAAATAAATCCTTTATTTTAACACTAAATGACAAGTACAGTAATCAACACTGTCACTGTACTTCATATATATGTGACTGACATGTTTCTATCTATCTAATCTATGTGTGATTCTCTATTCCTTCTATTCTAAATTGTCGGGTACAGATGCTGAATTGCCGGCCGGCTTTCTTAAAGAGACGGTGCATGAAAACACTATTATTTTTTTAAATAAATCCTTTACACTAAATGACAAGTTCTGTAAGCAACACTGTCACTGTACTTCTTATATATGTGACTGACATGTTTCTATCTATCTAATCTATGTGTGAAGCTCTATTCTGTCTGTTATAAATTGTCGGGTACAGATGCTGAATTGCCGGCCGGCTTTTTTAAAGAGACGGTGCACGAAAACACTAATATTTTTTTTAATAAATCCTTTACACTAAATGACAAGTACAGTAAGCAACACTGTCACTGTACTTCATATATATGTGACTGACATGTTTCTATCTATCTAATCTATGTGTGAAGCTCTATTCTTTCTGTTGTAAATTGTCGGGTACCGGTGTATGCCGCTGATGAATTGCCGGCTTTTCATGTCATTCTACATTATTCTTAGTTGTTTTACTTCATGTAGAATTAACCTACAAGGAAAGAAAGGGTTTATTTTCATTCCGATATTTGTGTCCCATTGACTTGCATTGGTTTCCGGTATCGGAATCGGCGATATCCGATACTTTTTGGGTATCGGCCCGATCCAATCCGATACGATATTTCCTGATATCGGAAGGTATCGCTCAACACTACTGGGGAGCATATAGTATAAAACACACCCTTCCTGAGCAACCCCAATAGTTTAGTGTTAGGTGTTTTAGTGTGTGCAGCTGTATGTTGCCAGGTCTCCTGTCCCTAATCTATTAAAGATATTCCCGTATCCTGTGTTCCCATTAGTCTATAATAGTGATACCGTATCCTCTTCTGTCCCTGTAGTCCTGAGTAGATTATACGTTACCCTGAAGCCGTGTCTGCAGTATCTGAACCCCGTGGCTGCATCAGCGGTACCTGAACAGTTTCCCGAGACCTGTGTGTCTGAACCTGTCCCAGCGGCCTTCCTGTCTGCTATCCAAAGCTGCAGTCTGTTCCTGTCATAAGTGGCCGTCCTGCCCTGTCTAGGATTCTCTATCCGAATTAAAGTCTCTGATCCTTGGGGTCAGCTGCTGCTGCTGGATGCTGCCCTGGAGTGGCACCTGGCAGCTACATGCCGCACAAGCCTGACCTCACCACTAGAGGCTCCAGTGAACACTAAGGTAGCTGCTTAGTTACGACCCTCCAGAGTAAGTCAGGTCCATGGCACAGTGGGTCCACGAACCACGTGCGCCACCTGCGGGCATGACACATGCTTGATCTGATATTGCTTCTTGTACGTCTTGGGCCTACTGAGATGACCTGCCCACTCTTTTGAGTTGACTTTAGCAACTAATTATCTGCAGCTTTCATTTTCCAACTTGCCATTAAAAAAAGCTCTTTGACTTTTTACTTTCTACAGCTTTCAACATTATGATATAAGTGAAGTTTTTAGTAATTCTTTGATAAAAAATGCTCCATTTTAACTGTTTCATCATTGCATTTTAAGCTTTTGTTGGAATGCTTCAGTAGTAGTGTTGAGCATTCCGATACTGAAATATCGGGTATCCTGATCGTTTAAAAGCCGGCGGGCGGTAAAAAGCCGCCGGCTTTTAAACAATCACTCAGCCCCATACTGCTTCCCCGCAGCCTCCCACCCCGATCCTCCGCTCCCCTCGCCACTTCCCATCCCGATCGTAAGTTAGGACCGGGCGGGGAGCGCAGCACCAAGGAGCGGGGAGCGAAGGACCCGGGCGGGGAAGCCGGCAGTGAAAAGAGTTCACCGCCGGCTTTCCCGTTCTGTGCTGCGCTTTCCCGCCGGTTATTTCAAATAAACAGCTGAGGTATCAGGTGATGCCGATCAGCTGTTCATTTGAAGTAGCCGCGGTGCCCTCAGAGGGTGCATGTGAGTTCATGCTTGACTGCATTGCATGAACTCACATGAACTTTCCCACGGCCGCACAGGTCAGCCTCACCTCCCAGACGATCAGCCCGTCATGATTGTGTGTGTGGGTGTCTGTGCGTGTGTCTGCGAGTGTGTGCGGGGTGTCTGTGCGTGTGTCTGCGAGTGTGTGCCGGGTGTCTGTGCGATGTCTGCGGGTGTGTGCGGTGTCTGTGCGATGTGTGCGGGTGTGCGCGGGTGTGCGCGGTGTCTGTGCAATGTCTGCCAGTGTCTGTGGTGTCTGTGCGATGTCTGCGAGTGTGTGCGGTGTCTGTGCAATGTCTGCGAGTGTGTGCGGTGTCTGTGCGATGTCTGCGGGTGTGTGCGGTGTCTGTGCGATGTCTGCGAGTGTGTGCGGTGTCTGTGCGATGTCTGCGAGTGTGTGCGTGCAGGCAGACATAGGCCGATGTGTCACTACTACTCCCATCGGCCTATGTCTGTCCCCCGTCCACTCGTGCCAGCAGGATCAGCTCGATGGGAGCAGTAGTTCCCATCAGCCTGATCCTGCTATTTAAATTGCCCTACTGTTTCCCCAATAAATTTTAAATACAAGTCATTGGTGGCCAGTGGTTGCCTACAATAAATTAGTTCATACATTACCTCTCCCCGCCGATCGCCACCTAAAATAAAGTAAAAAATAAAAAACTACACCTATACTCACCTAGACACCTAATTCCCCGAAGCCATCGACCTCCTGTAATAAAATATAAAATAATAAACCACAACCTTATCCTTACCCCTCCGTAGTAGTCCACGAGTGTCCCACGATGATCTCCAGTTTAGAGCAGCCACATAGAATGTGACCGCTCTGAACCGCTGCCGCCACTAGAATGGCTGATAGAAAGCCCCACGTCAATTTTTTTTAATTATTTCAGGAAATTCATGAAATAATTAAAAAAAAATTGATGTGGGGCTTCGCCCTATATTTGTGTCCAGCCAGGTACAGCAGGCAGGAACGGGCTGCCCCCAACCACCAGCTGCCTATTTGTACCTGGTTGGACACAACAATATAGGGAAGCCCTTTTTTTCTTAATTATTTCATGAATTTCATGAAATATTAAAAAAAAAAAATACGTGGGGCTTCACCCTATTTTTGTGTCCAGCCAGGTACAACTAGGCAGCTGGGGGCTGGAATCCGCAGCGCAGGGAGGCCCAAGCTTTCTGGGCCCCACCCGCTGCAAATTGCAGTCCGCAGCCACCCCGGAAAATGGCGCGTTCATAGAAGCGCCATCTTCTGGCGCTGTACCCAACTCATCCAGGGCCCTGGTGCGGTGGCTCACTGGGTAATAAAGGGGTTAAGGCCAGCTTGGCATTATCAGCTGGCCCTAAGCCCGAAATTCATGGGGTCAAGCCAATATTAGACATGACCACCATGAATTTCTAGTAAAGTATTTAAAAAAAACACAACACCCAGAAAAAAGTCCTTTAATTGAAATAAACACACAATTCTTTATTGTTCTAAATTAAACTCTACTTACCATCACGCCCATTCCAGCTGAAGCCAACGATCTCCTGCAATAAAAGAAAAATAATAAAGCAACCTCATCCTTACCTTTCCATGGTTCCCAGGACAGCTTCAGCTCTGCTACATCGAGATGACAGGCTGGACCGCAGCAGAACGCTGCCATCCAGCCTGTCATCCCGCAGACACTGAGAAGCGCAGGCATGCTTGCGCTCCTCAGTGTCTCTCTGTGACGGCATCCAGATGAGCCGAGTTCATGTCCAATGAACTCAGCTCACCTCATGCACGTCACTGACAGCGTGGGAGAATTATTCTGCACTCAGCGCTTCAGCGTGAGAATTTTCCCACGCTATCAGTGACGTGCATGAGGTGAGCTGAGTTCATTGGACATCCTATGGATGCGCCATTTCTGGGGCGGCTGACGGCTGGTGTTTCTAGCCTGGGAGGGGGCCAATATTCATGACACCCTTCCTGGACTATTAATATCAGCCCCCAGCTGTCTGCCTAGCCTTTGCTAGCTATTAAATTAGGGGGGACCCCACGTCATTTTTTTGAGGGGGTCCCCCATTTTAATAGCTAGTATAGGCTAGGTATTCAGCTGGGGGCTCATATTAATAGCCAGGCTTCAAACATCTGCCCCAGCCGTCTGCTTAACCTCCGCTAGAGACTAAAATTAAGGAGAACCCCACGCCAATTTTTTTTTAAATAAATCCTTTATTTTAACACTAAATGACAAGTACAGTAATCAACACTATCACTGTACTTCATATATATGTGACTGACATGTTTCTATCTATCTAATCTATGTATGATTCTCTATTCCTTCTATTCTAAATTGTCGGGTACCGCTGCTGAATTGCCGGCCGGCATTTTTAAAGAGACAGTGCATGAAAACACAATTATTTTTTTAAATAAATCCTTTACACTAAATGACAAGTACAGTAAGCAACACTGTCACTGTACTTCATATATATGTGACTGACATGTTTCTATCTATCTAATCTATGTGTGAAGCTCTATTCTTTCTGTTGTAAATTGTCGGGTACCGGTGTATGCCGCTGATGAATTGCCGGCTTTTCGCGTAATACATTCTACATTATTCTTAGTTGTTTTACTTCATGTAGAATTAACCTACAAGGAAAGAAAGGGTTTATTTTCATTCCGATATTTGTGTCCCATTGACTTGCATTGGTTTCCGGTATCGGAATCGGCGATATCCGATACTTTTTGGGTATCGGTCCGATCCAATCCGATACGATATTTCCTGATATCGGAAGGTAACGCTCAACACTATTCAGTAGACAAAAATATTGACCAACATGCATAAGCCTGGATTCCACATGTAGGCTCTGATTCGTCAAACTTTTATGGCAGTATTCTGGTGTAAAAAGCTTTGAAAAGTCATTAAATTTCTGGGCAACAAAAAATTTTGCATCTTTTGTAATTTTAACACCATTTTGGCCCAGCTCTGATGAAGAAGGCGTACCTGGGGTTGGACAGTGGCATGACAAATTGGGGCGACTCCTGCTAGTCTAATTTATCATGAGCAGTAACTGACTGGAGTAAGATTTATGGCAAGGCACAATGGAGGAGCACACCACTTTGCGCCTTGCCTGATTCATTAAGAGGCGTTCGCCTCTTAATGAATTGGGCACCTCACACTCCACACCGCCCCCTTTTCACACTGGTCTTGATTAATCTGGCCGATAGTTTCTGATGGCTTTTCTTTTCCGCCTTTACTTTTTTGCATCCTCTCATGGTTTTTGCTAAAATACATCAAAACCTGGTTTGTGGCAAATACACTTCAATATCAGTTGGTCAAAAATTTGTGTTTGCCAGGAACTCGGATTTTGGGGGGATTTGATTCACTCAAATCAAATAAATGACTATCTTCTCTTCTGTCTTCACACTTCGGCTGACAAGACCTCAAGTGCTGTTATGATGTCTCTAGGTGATGCATGTTATGCTGTCATATGAGGGCTAGACGAAAAATAGAAAGTGAAGAGAAAAAGAGAACCAAAGGAGGAGTCAAAGCCAGCTGAGGGTAAGAAGCCACCAAGGCAGGTGAGGGTCGAGGAGTGTATTATTTTTTTTATTTTTGAACCCCCCTCTGTATATTACGCTCTGTGATCTGGAGAGATCTCTGAGCATAATAAACATCTTTTACCATCAATTTCATTAGCATTGAATAAATTTGATGTGACATATTTTCAAGTAAATGTTTCTAATTTGTATTTCAAACTTTTTAATTACCTAGATTAGTCTAATATTTGCTTTGACATTTTGCATATATTAATGCTGCAAAACCAAAGAAATGAGCCGGAGCCTAAATTGGTATAGGTATACTTGCAATATGTAAGAGCACATTCACGTTGGGCATTTCACAGACAAAACCTAAGAAAAAAACAAAAGGAGCATATACTCTGTAGTAAGTAAGTAAATAATAAATGTAAAAAATGTAAGGTACTTGGTTAACACTATTTTGATCAAAAAGCAGAAAAGCCATCCCACTGCGACAAGGTGTACCCAGTCAGGACGGTCCAATCCAGTCTCTGGTATTAAAACCTTACCTTGTGTCAGTCAACCTCAATGTGAATAAGGCAAGACAGGGGTCCGACTGTTCAGATACCTGTCTGTTGGAAGCTATATTGATAAAATGCCTAGCTCAAAAAAGGGGGCTATGCCCCTGTTTGTACAAAGTAAAAGAGACTACAGCAAAACCAAAGAAATGAGTTGGAAAAAAAGTTATTATACCTGCAATGTGTAAGAACACGTTCACGTTGTGGAGATTTCACAGACAGAACCAAAGAAAAAAACACCCTGTGTTATTTACAGTGGTGGCCAAAAGTATTGGCACCCCTGCAATTCTGTCAGATAATACTCAGTTTCTTCCTGAAAATGATTGCAATCACAAATTCTTTGGTATTATTATCTTCATTTAATTTGTCTTCAATGAAAAAACACAAAAAGAATTGTCCTAAAGCCAAATTGGATACAATTCCACACCAAACCTAAAAAAGGGGGTGGACAGAAGTATTGGCACTGTTTCAAAAATCATGTGATGCTTCTCTAATTCATGTAATTAACAGCACCTGTAACTTACCTGTGGCACCTAACTGGTGTTGGCAATAACTAAATCACACTTGCAGCCAGTTAACATGGATTAAAGTTGACTCAACCTCTGTCCTGTGTCCTTGTGTGTACCACATTGAGCATGGAGAAAAGAAAGAAGACCAAAGAACTGTCTGAGGACTTGAGAAACCAAATTGTGAGGAAGCATGAGAAATCTCAAGGCTACAAGTCCATCTCCAAAGACCTGAATGTTCCTGTGTCTTCCGTGCGCAGTGTCATCAAGAAGTTTAAAGCCCATGGCACTGTGGCTAACCTTCCTAGATGTGGACGGAAAAGAAAAATTGACGAGAGATTTCAACGCAAGATTGTGCGGATGGTGGATAAAGAACCTCGACTAACATCCAAACAAGTTCAAGCTGCCCTGCAGTCCGAGGGTACAACAGTGTCAACCCGTACTATCCGTCGGCGTCTGAATGAAAAGGGACTGTATGGTAGGATACCCAGGAAGACCCCACTTCTTACCCCGAGACATAAAAAAGCCAGGCTGGAGTTTGCCAAAACTTACCTGAGAAAGCCTAAAACGTTTTGGAAGAATGTTCTCTGGTCAGATGAGACAAAAGTAGAGCTTTTTGGGAAAAAGCATCAACATAGAGTTTACAGGAAAAAAAAGAGGCATTCAAAGAAAAGAACACGGTTCCTACAGTCAAACATGGCAGAGGTTCCCTGATGTTTTGGGGTTGCTTTGCTGCCTCTGGCACTGGACTGCTTGACCGTGTGCATGGCATTATGAAGTCTGAAGACTACCAACAAATTTTGCATCATAATGTAGGGCTCAGTGTGAGAAAGCTGGGTCTCCCTCAGAGGTCATGGGTCTTCCAGCAGGACAATGACCCAAAACACACTTCCAAAAGCACTATAACATGGTTTGAGAGAAAGCACTGGAGACTTCTAAGGTGGCCAGCAATGAGTCCAGACCTGAATCCCATAGAACACCTGTGGAGAGATCTCAAAATGGCAGTTTGGAGAAGGCACCCTTCAAATATCAGGGACCTGGAGCAGTTTGCCAAAGAAGAATGGTCTACAATTCCAGCAGAGCATTGTAAGAAACTCATTGATGGTTACCGGAAGCGGTTATTCGCAGTTATTTTGGCTAAAGGTTGTGCAACCAAGTATTAGGCTGAGGGTGCCAATACTTTTGTCTGGCCCATTTTTGGAGTTTTGTGTGAAATGATCAATGATTTGATTTTTGCTTCATTCTCTTTTGTGTTTTTTCCTTGCAAGCAAATGAAATGAAGATAATAATACCAAAGAATTTGTGATTGCAATCATTTTCAGGAAGAAACTGAGTATTATCTGACAGAATTGCAGGGGTGCTAATACTTTTGGCCACCACTGTACATGTATTATTACTATTTTCTTATTTACTTACTATAAGGTAAATGCTCATTTTTTTTCTTGGGTTTTATATATTAATGCTGGCCATTCGAAGTAGCAGCTTCTGCATTTTCCATCAGTATAAACAGGGAAGTGATGCTAGAATTTTATTTAGGGAATGCTGAGGTAGAGCAGATATCTAGATTTCTTGAGTAGAAAGCTACTTTAACGCAGTCTTAGGGATCACCTGGTGAGATGGATCCACTAAGTCACAGGTCAGGGTGAATACATGAACCAAGGGCGATGGCACAGCGGTGAAGATCTGGACAACTGGCTATGCTGGATGGCAAGCAAACAAGTGGAGCAGGAAACACTGAAAGCCACAATGCCAAAATTATAGACAAATGCAGATCAAGGATTAAATGGTAGGTCTGAATCAAGATGTAGATGCAGGTTGTAGAAACTACGGAAGTTTGCAGAGGTAATTGCAGCGTATTGTGATCTGTCTCTAAATAACAGTTCATAATACTTACAGCAGACTATTAGTTAATCAGCAGGTCTGAGGCACAGTAAATGCAGGTTGTAGTAACAACAGGAGTTTGCAGTAATGATTGCAGCTGAAGGAACTGCTTGATGACAAATTCTAATACAAACAGCAACAAAACACAACTCTGACTGAATACTCAAACATGTGTCTAAGTTGACCTTATAAGGCCTTGGGTGATGGTGTCAGTGGGGTACATTGGGTAATGGGTGAAACCCGACTTGGAGCATAGAAAGGGTGGCGGTCATAGGAGGAGGGAGTGGAGCCAGACCTTGGTGTGAACACTGGTGCAGAACATAAGACAGTATTTTGGTAAGTATTATATGGAAGTAAAAATATTTTTATTATATTCTTTTTTTAATCTATTTCATTGTGACATCTCTTCAAAGAAATGTCATAAATTCATGTGGTATGACACCAGAAAAGTGAATGCTGACATTCAAGACATCTACATGAGTCAATCAGGAAGGTATTAAAAGCTGAATGTTAGGCTATGTGCCCACAATGCAGAAATGCTCCGGATTTTTTCCTGAGCGTTTCTGCATCTCCCTGGCAGAAAAAATTGTACATGCGTTTTTCCTGCCAGGGACAAGCGGAAGTGAAGCGTTCTTCACATGCATTTCCGCATGCGCTTTCCAAGCGATTTTAGCATCACTTGGAAAGTGCTTGACAACTTGGTCACACTATATAAATCCATGCAAACGGCATGGATTTATTTAGTGTGACTGTAAAAGAAAGGTAAAAAATAAATCTATACTTACCTTCTGATGGCCCCCGGAGTCTTGATTCGATGCGTCTCGGCTTGCCGGCAGCTCGCGGTACACTGAAGGACCTGCCATCACATGACTAAATGACGTCAGCGCAGGTCCTTCTGTCCACCGCGATCTGCCGGCAAGCGAAGACAAGCACACCCGGGGCCATCAGAAGGTAAGTATAATATTTATTTTTTTATTTTATTCTTTTTTTTTACAGGTTCTATGGTACCCGGGTCCGGAGGACCCGCACATTGAAACGCATTGATTCTGCATGTACAGATGCAGTGATGCGGAATCCATGCGTTCCAATGCAAGTCAATGGCGGCGAAAACGCAGCGCTTCCGCAAAATAATTGGTAGTGCTGCGTTTTTTTCCGCAATGATAATCCGCAGCGGAAATTTCCGCAGCATGTGCACAGCACATGCGGATTATCATTGGGGAACATGGCGGACCTTCTACCAAGGGTTTTTTAAGTGTTTCTGCAGCGGAATTGCCGCTGCGGAAATGCTTAAAAAATGCATCGTGGGCACACAGCCTTACTCAAATATGTAAAAGGAACACTAAGCCTAGACATACAGGTGTGATGCAAACAGCAGGGTTGTTTTTTAGCTAATGGATTTGACTTAATATCTGTCATGTTGTAGAAAGGACTAAAGGCTTCTGCTCCATCCAGTTGTCTTACAGCCAGACACAGAGGAGGAAAAGAGGCATGGCTGATATCCTGAGATACAAAGACAAGATTTCTTTACATACATCTTAGTTTTCATTATAGTATGAGATAAAATATGATCAAAGAAGAAGAGAAGATCAAAAGCGCAAAGTCTATGATTTTTCTTGTGCATTTTTTATTTTTAAAGGCATAAAAAGTCAAATCACACAAGCACTCTGTCACTTTATATATGGATGTCATAGAGCTGGTACACCACCCAGGATTCCCCTTTACATGTAAGAGTGAAGAACTGCTGCAAAGCGCATCTCTTGCTATGAGGAACACTATACAAGCTTGTATTACAGTACTACCTTGTTATATGTTGATAGTGGAGAATTGAATACAGTCAGGAGCGGACTGGCCCACCGGAGGATCGGGAAAACCCCCGGTGGGCCCCGGGTCCCGTTGGCCACGCACCCCGACCCCGCCTCCTACCCCCCCTGGGCCCTGTACAGAGAACAGAGGGCCTCCCCGGCTCGCTAATCATATCGGCAGCACTGCCGATATGATTAGTGATGTGCCCTCTGCAGCGGCAAAGCAGGGAGAGAGATCTCCCTGGTCTGCCTGCTGCCGCAGTGCCCCTCTGCCTCCTCTGCGCAGCGCGACACTGCCGGCGCGTGCGCAGCAAGTCAGTCTCAGGGCGATGACGTCATCGCCCTGGGACTGCTTCCTGTGCGTGCTGTGGAGGACGGACCCGGCGTTGCCCCAGGCTGCGGCAGCAGAATCCATTGGCTCCTGTCAGGTATATAGTATTGGAGGCAGCAGAATCTATGGGCTCCTGTCAGGTATATAGTATTGGAGGCAGCAGAATCCATGGGCTCCTGTCAGGTATATATTATTGGAGGCAGCAGAATCCATGGGCTCCTGTCAGGTATGTATTATTGGAGGCAGCAGAATCCATGGGCTGCTGTCAGGTATATATTATTGGAGGCAGGAGAATGTATGGGCTCCTGTCAGGTATATATTATTGGAGGCTGGAGAATGTATGGGCTCCTGTCAGGTATATATTATTGGAGGCAGCAGAATCCATGGGCTCCTGTCAGGTATATATTATTGGAGCCAGCAGAATGTATGGGCTCCTACCAGGTATATATTATTGGAGGCAGCAGAATCCATGGGCTCCTGTCAGGTAGGTATTATTGGAGGCAGCAGAATCCATGGGCTCCTGTCAGGTATATAGTATTGGAGGCAGCAGAATCTATGGGCTCCTACCAGGTATATATTATTGGAAGCAGCAGAATGTATGGGCTCCTGTCAGGTATATATTATTGGAGGCAGCAGAATCTTCTATGGACTCCTGTCAGGTATATATTATTGGAGGCAGGAGAATGTATGGGCTCCTACCAGGTATATATTATTGGAGGCAGGAGAATGTATGGGCTCAAGTCAGGTATATATTATTGGAGGCAGCAGAATCTATGGGCTCCTGTCAGGTATATATTATTGGAGGCAGCAGAATCTATAGGTCCTGTCAGGTATATATTATTGGAGGTAGCAGAATCTATGGGCTCCTGTCAGGTATATATTATTGGAGGCAGCAGAATCTATGGGCTCCTGTCAGGTATATATTATTGGAGGCAGCAGAATCCATGGGCTCCTGTCAGGTATATATTATTGGAGCCAGCAGAATGTATGGGCTCCTACCAGGTATATATTATTGGAGGCAGCAGAATCCATGGGCTCCTGTCAGGTATATATTATTGGAGGCAGCAGAATGTATGGGCTCCTGTCAGGTATATATTATTGGAGGCAGGAGAATCCATGGGCTCCTGTCAGGTATATATTATTGGAGGCAGCAGAATCCATGGACTCCTGTCAGGTATATATTATTGGAGGCAGCAGAATCCATGGGCTCCTGTCAGGTATATATTATTGGAGGCAGGAGAATGTATGGGCTCCTGTCAGGTATATATTATTGGAGGCAGGAGAATGTATGGGCTCCTATCAGGTATATATTATTGGAGGCAGGAGAATATATGGGCTCCTGTCAGGTATATATTATTGGAGGCAGGAGAATCTATGGGCTCCTACCAGGTATATATTATTGGAGCCAGCAGAATCTATGGGCTCCTGTCAGATATATATTATTTGATAATCATGCCCATTGCCCAGCTCCCGCCATATGTTGATCGCCAGCCAGATAAAACAAGGCAGCTGGGGGCTGGGATTCACAGCATGGTAAGGCCCAAGCGTTCTTGGCTCCCCGCGCTGAAAATCGCAGCCCGCATCCACCCCTGAAAATGGCGCATTCATCATAGCACCATTTCCAGGTGCTTTACCCGGCTCTTCCAGCGGCCCTGGTGGTGAGTGGCACCCTGGATAATAATAGGGTTAGTACCAGGCCAGCTTTGTATTATCAGCTGGTACTAAGCCTGAAATTCATGGTGTCACGCCAAATTAGACATAGCCACCATGAATTTCTAGTAAACTGAAAAAAAAAAGACAGAAATTTTTTTTTTATTAAAAATAAAACACATTTAGGGACTCCATCTTTAATAAAGAAAAATCTTCAATCCAACGTAATCCATAGGTCTTCTGTCTTCAGCTCTGCTACATCTTTGCCATCAGACAAATATGTCTGCTGACAGAGATGAGCAGGCACAGAATGACACTGGAGCACTGTTACTGTGTAGTGCGGCACTATGTTTCTTTTTTTGTCATTTCATGCAGTGTAGAAATCTTGGGAAAAATGTGGATTGTGCTCTGGAAGTGATCAGTTATAGCTAACTATGTTATTTTCTGCAGAGATAAGTCCTGCATAGAAGATGTGATATATCGGTCTGCGGCAGATAAAGAACTTCACCTAGAGACATCACTGGTGAGTATGTGTATTACCTATACACACACACTGACACTATATACAGAGCTCCTGTGTGTAATGCAACAGGTGATCACTGTATTACCTATACACACACACTGACACTATATACAGAGCTCCTGTGTGTAATGTCACTGGTGATCACTGTATTACCTATACACACACACTGACACTATATACAGAGCTCCTGTGTATAATGTCACTGGTGAGTATGTGTATTACCTATACACACACACTGACACTATATACAGAGCTCCTGTGCATAATGTCACTGGTGATCACTGTATTACCTCTACACTGACACTATACACAGAGCTCCTGTGCATAATGTCACTGATAATCTCTACATTATCTGTACACTGACTCTATATACAGACCTTTTCTACATTTTCATTATCAGTCACTATCTGGTGCCATTATGTGCCATGGTCATGGCGTGGCGGAATTTGTCCCTTGTATGTGGTATTATTCGGACAGTCACTATGTGGTGGTAATATGTGGTCTTCTCATAGTGTGGCAGTATATATACCTTGTACTTGGTAGTATTTGATCACTATGTGGTGGTATGTGTTCTGGTCATGGTGTGGCGGTATTTCTCTCTTCTATATGGTATTATTAGTCTAGGGATGGTTGTCAGTCATTTGTTTTTTCGGATATTAAGAATGGGAACATTCTTTATTTGCAATACATATTAAATACTTGGATGTTTAACCTCTCCCTGTTATGACTACTACACAGCAGCAGAGATGCACGTCAGCTGAAGACGCAAAACATAAGCCGTCATACAGCCCCAGATCCAAAAAAAATGAGAACACTACGGTGCGCAGAATATGGCGTGAAAAGTGTGATTTTTTTTTTCAAACTTATGAATTTGTTTTCACCACTTAGATACCAGTAAAGGTATACATGTTTGGTATCTACAAACTCGTACTGACCCGAGGCATCACCCTGTCACGTCGGTTTTTCCATATAGTGAACATGGTGACTAAAAAACCCAATAAACAAACGTGTAATTGCACTTTTTTTGCAATTTTACTACACTTGGAATTTTTGTTGCCATTTCCCTGTACACTATATGGTAAAATAAATGATTGCATCTGAAAGTACAACTCGTCCCGCAAAAAAACTGTCTTTCCTGCTGCTAGAGACTTTTATATGACTACAATTTACATTCTGCTGCTTATGCAAACATTTTTGCAGTTTACAAGACACTTCTTACACTTGCTTGCACCCAGGTTTCATGTGAAAGAGTGTTCTCAAAGCTGAAAATTGTAAAAAATCGTCTGAGGTCTTCGATTGGACAGGAGCTTTTAGAGTCACTCCTTCTGTTGAACATTGAGTATGACATTTCAAGGAACTTAGACTATGATGATATTATTAATAAGTATGCAATGTCATCTTCTGTTCTGAAAAAAAAACTTTTGTCATTTTGCTGCTGAATGACTGTTAGTGTGAGTTTATTTGTTGTTTTGGGCCTTTCACTAACAATTGAATGGTATTGTATTATAGAGGAGAGAAAAACGTGCAATACAAACTTCCAAAATGCTTACAGAATTCTTTAAGTTTTCCCAGTGGGCCAAGTTTGGTGCTGCTACAATGATGCTAGCTGCTGGGATGCTAGATAGATGCAGGTTCAATTTGTGGCACTTATACTTTAAGAGAATGTACCTTGAAAGTATTTATTGTTCTGTTATGGCACTTTATCACACACTGGTGTGAATAAGATAAGCGTTCCTCTTTTGCCAGGAGTGTTTGTTTAGTTTGTTATTTATTCATTATATTGGTTATTTATTGGTTAATAAAGTTGATTTATTTTGAAAGAGTTTGTGGACTTATGTTATTCCTATATACGGTAACTGTATGGTGCTGGTGGGCCCCAAGATTGATTTTTTCCTGGTGGGCCCCAGGTACTCCAGTCCGGCGCTGAATACAGTGTTTGAGATTTGACCACCTCAACAATCAACAAGTATTTCATTGTTTTCTGTCAAGATCACTTCCTTCCCTGTAAGATACAGTCCATGTATTGAGTTAAACGCTATGAAATTGATAACCAATTCCTGGAAGGGTGTACTCATGTTTTGTTTTTTGTTTTATTTTTAACTTGTTAAATTTAGTTGTTGTAAGTTTGTTTATTTTACTCTTTAGAGAAACGTGGAGTAACCTCAAAGTGGGCTCTATCTGTACGTAGCCAAGAGCAGTGTATAGGGTGCGGCTAACATTCATTTCTGCGTCTTTCCTAAATGTAATTGAAACAGGGGTTAACACACTTTCCAGAAAAATAATTGTTAAAAAATATATCTAGATATTAAGAAAAATTATTTATTTACAATAATTATAAGTTGCCACTAGGAATTATTTTGTCTAACCCACTTGGTTCTGTGAATTAAATACTACACTGTGTGCAGAATTATTAGGCAAGTTGTATTTTAGAGTATTATTTGTATTATTTATCAACAACTATGTTCTCAATCAACCCAAAAGACTCATAAATATCCAATCTTAATATTTTTGGACTTTGGAGTGTTTTTTTTTTAGGTTTGGCTATCTTAGGAGGATATCTGTTTGTGCAGGTAACTATTACTATGCAGAATTATTAGGCAACTTAATAAAAACCAAATATAATCCCATCTCACTTGTTTATTTTCACCAGGTAAACCAATATCAGTGCACAAAATTTAGAAATAAACATTTCTGACATGCAAAAACAAAAACCAAAAAAATTAGTGATCAATATAGCCACCTTTCTTTATGATGACACAGCCTTCCATCCATAGATTCTGTCAGTTGCTTGATCTGTTTTCGATCAACATTGCGTGCAGCAGCCACCACAGCCTCCCAGACACTGTTCCGAGAGGTGTACTGTTTTCCCTCCCTGTAGATCTCGCATTTTATGATGGACCACAGGTTCTCTATGGGATTCAGATCAGGTGAACAAGGGGGCCATGTAATTTTTTTTCTTCTTTTAGACATTTACTGGCCAGCCACGCTGTGGAGTAGTTGGATGCATGTGATGGAGCATTGTCCTGCATGAAAATCATGTTTTTCTTGAATGATACTGACTTCTTCCTGTACCACTGCTTGAAGAAGTTGTCTTCCAGAAACTGGCAGTAGGTCTGGGAGTTGAGCTTCATTCCATCCCGAACCCGAAAAGGTCCCACAAGTTCATCTTTGATGATACCAGCCCATACCAGTACCCCACCTCCACCTTGCTGGCGTCTGAGTTGGAGTGGAACTCTCTGCCCTTTACTGATCCAGCCTCTGGCCCATCCATCTGGCCCATCAAGAGTCACTCTCATTTCATCAGTCCATAAAACCTTTGAAAAATCAGTCTTAAGATATTTTTTGGCCCATTCTTGACGTTTTATCTTATGTTTCTTGTTCAAAGGTGGTCGTTTTTCAGCCTTCCTTACCTTGGCCATGTCCCTGAGTATCGCACACCTTGTGCTTTTTGATACTCCAGTAACGTTGCAGCTCTGAAATATGGAAAAACTGGTGGCGAATGGCATCTTGGCAGCTTCACGCTTGATTTTCCTCAATTCATGGCCAGTTATTTTGCGCCTTTTTTGGCCAACACGCTTCTTGCGACCCTGTTGGCTATTTGCCATAAAACGCTTGATTGTTCCGTGATCACGCTTCAAAAGTTTGGAAATTTCAAGACTGCTGCATCCCTCTGCAAGACATCTCACAATTTTGGACTTTTCAGATCCCGTCAAATCTCTCTTCTGACCCATTTTGCCAAAGGAAAGGAAGTTGCCTAATAATTAAGCACACCTTATATAGGGTGTTGATGTCATTAGTCAACACCCCTCCTCATTACAGAGATGCACATCACCAGATTTACATAATTGGTAGTTGGCTCTCAAGCCTATGCAGCTTGGAGTAGGACAACATGTTTAAAAGGTATCATGTGATCAAAATACTCATGTGCCTAATAATTCTGCACACAGTGTATAATTTTCAGTTAAAACTTAAAGGGACCCTGTCATTAGGGTGTAATCTTTAAAATTAACTTTAATTTATTGAACACAGTTACTTACATTGGCGAACAAATTTACTAGTAAATAGTGATGAGAGAGCATGCTCGCTACTGCTCGGTACTCGCCCGAGCATCTCACTGCTCGAGATGCTCGGCGGTCGCCGAGTATTTCCGGGTTGCTCGAGCGGGAACTCGGGTCCTCTCCCTGCATGTTTGGTGCTCTTTAGAGAGCCAATGAACATGCAGGGATTGCCTGCCATGCACTGTAATGCCGTAGCCATGTTGGTTGTGGGCATTACAGTGATTGGCTGGCCGCACAGCGTCATCAGGTCTATATCAGACCTGGCGCCGCCATGCTCGTCGCAGTCACTCTGGATCAGACAGTGTAGGGAGAGGTGCTGCTGTGTCACGGAGAGATTTTTGCTTGTGTATTAGGTAGTGTAGGGAGAAAAACCGTACATTACACATATCCATCTTAACAAACAGTCCTTCTGAGGACTAATCCATCTGCAGAGATATCAGGCAGGCAGGGTGTATAGGCAGGCAGGCAGTGTATATAGCCGACTGCAGTGCATATAGCACAAGAGGCTCTCATTCCAATTCAGCCTTCTGCTGCTGTTAGATATTTCTATACAAAGGCCCAGGTCTCAGGGGCCAGGAATACTTTTCTTTGGATCTTAATCCTCATTATTTGCTTAAAAAGCAATCCAGAGAACACCTTTTTTCTGTGCCATTTGCTTGTGTAGCGAGAGGTGCTGCTGTGTCAGGGAGAGATTTGCTTGTGTATTACATAGTGTAGGGAGAAAAACCGTACATTATACATATCCATCTTAACAAACAGTCCTTCTGAGGACTAATCCATCTGCAGAGATATCAGGCTGGTCCAGAGAACACAGTTTTTCTGCGCCATTTGCTTGTTGGCACTGCAGAATACAGCCAGGTCCTTTCCATATTACTGCGCTAGAAATCCAGCTATTTAAAACCGTGTTTTCTCCGTCAAACGGATCACATATACGTTGTCAGAAAATACTGCCATTTCTGGCCTCTATTAAAAATTTCTTTCAGTGTGTCAGTGAAGCAATTCACAGCAGCTTGCTGTTCAAACTACTTACCTACAGGCCAGGTATTTAAAACTCTGTTTTCTCCATCACACGGATCACATATACGTTGTCAGAAAATACTGCCATTTCTGGCCTCCATTAAAAATTTCCTTTAGTGTGTCAGTGAAGCAATTCACAGCAGTTTGCTGTTCAAACTACTTACCTACAGGCCAGGTATTTAAAACTTTGCTTTCTCCGTCACATGGATCACATATACGTTGTCAGAAAATACTGCCATTTCTGGCCTCCATTAAAAATTTCTTTCAGTGTGTCAGTGAAGCAATTCACAGCAGTTTTCTGTTCAAACTACTTACCTACAGGCCAGGTATTTAAAGCTGTTTTCTCCATCACGCGGATCACATATACATTGTCAGAAAATACTGCCATTTCTGGCCTCCATTTAAAATTTCCTTTAGTGTGTCAGTGAAGTAATTCACAGCAGTTTGCTGTTCAAACTACTTACCTACAGGCCAGGTATTTAAAACTCTGTTTTCTCCGTCACATGGATCACATATAAGTTCGCTCCAAACTCAGTCATTTGTAGTGAGCGTGGAAGATACTGTCCTCCATTTAAAATGGGCAAGGCACGTGGCAAGGGACGGGGTACTGGATGTGATGGTAATGGTGCATGCAGAGGCCGAGGACAAGGCCGTGGGCAAGCCGAAATTGTGCCACAACAAACACTCACATCTTCTCGCCTAACGTTCCTGTCCCAATTTCTAGGGGACCGCAGCACACCACTATTGAACCCAGAGCAGTGTCAAAAGGTTGTTGGTTGGATAGCGGATAATGCTTCCAGTCACTTAGCCACCACCACCACCACCCTGTCTTCCACACGGTCAAGTCTCAGTAGCCGTGAGTCTGGACCGCATATTCCTCACCCTGATCCTCCTTCCTCCCACCATGCCAAGTACCCAGAGACAACTGATCCCACACTTGGACACTCTGAAGAGCTGTTCACTTTTCCATTTATAGATTCGGGCCTCTCGCCTGGTCCACTTGAAGAGGGGCAAGAGGAGATCGCGTGTAGCGATGCCCAAATATTTGAGGAGCCGCGGTCACACGAAGGCGACAGTGGGAAAGTGTCACAAGAGGTGGACGATGATGAGACACAATTGCCAGAAAGTCAGGAGGAGGACCAGGGTGCGGAAGTGGAAGACGAGGAGGTGGATGATATAGTAACTGACCCAACCTGGCAGGAGGACATGCAGAGCGAGGACAGCAGCACACAGGGGGAGGGAGGCCGAGCACCCCAACAAGCAGAAAGAAGCAGTGTGGTGGCTGCAGACCAAGGCAGGCAACCGTTTCCCGTAACACCAACACGAAGGAAGTTGCCAGTACAACTGTTAGGTCTTCCCGAGACTGTTTTTTTTTTAAAGACTCTGCCGATAACCCCAAAAAGGCCATTTGCACCACCTGCCAGGCCAGCATCAGCAGGGGTGGCAAAACGACCAGCCTGACCACCACCAGCATGATCAGGCACATGGCAGCAAAGCACCTGACTTTGTGGGCCGAAGCCCAAGGTCCAGGAACAGTGTCTGCGGGTGGCACCATTGCTTCTTCCGCTGTTGTGCATGCAAGCCAATCCCCTGTCCATGGTGCCTGCGAAGATGCCTCCTGCCCTGCACCTGTCGTTGCACACTCTCAAGTAGCAGCATCAGGAAGCACATCCATGTCCTTGTCCCAGCTCAGCGTTCAGTTGTCCATACCCCAGTCCTTGGAACGCAAGCACAAATATGCAGCCAACGCCCCACAGGCCACACTACTAAATTCTCACATTTCACGACTGCTTGCGCTTGAAATGTTGCCTTTTAGGCTCGTGGAGACAGAAGCATTCCGCAACCTGATGGCGGCGGCCGTCCCTCGGTACTCGGTCCCCAGCCGCCACTATTTCTCCTGGTGTGCCGTCCCCGCATTACACAAGCACGTGTCCCAAAACATTAGCCGTGCTCTCAACAATGCAGTTACCGGTAAAGTCCACCTAACCACGGACACGTGGACAAGTGCTTGTGGGCAGGGACGGTAGATCTCTCTGACGGCACACTGGGTTAACATAGTGGAAGCCGGGACCCAGTTAGACCTTGGGACGGAACACGTCCTCCCGACGCCAAGGATTGCGGGCCCTAGGTCAATCAGGGTTGCCCCCACGGTCTACAGCTCCTGCACCTCATCCTCCTCAGCCCCCTCCTCCTCTTCAGCCTCCATCTCCGAAATGACCACATCAGTCACAAGCTGGAAGCACTGCAGCACTGCCTTGCCCAAGTGGCAACAGGCTGTGCTGAAGCTAATATGTTTAGGTGACAAACCGCACAATGCTGAAGAGTTGTGGACAGCTCTGAAAGAGCAGGCAGATCTGTGGCTCACACCGCTGAACCTACAGCCAGGCATGGTCGTGTGTGACAATGGCCAGCACCTGGTGGCGGCTCTGAGGCGAGGCGAGCTCACACACGTACCATGCCTGGCCCATGTGATTAACCTTGTGGTTCAGCGGTTTCTCAAATCCTACCCGGAGCTGCCGGATCTCCTTGTTAAAGTATGCCGCCTGTGTGCCCATTTTAGAAAGTCAGCTACAGCTTCCGCCGTCCTTGCAGTGTTTCAGAAGCATTTGCAGCTTTCAGCTCACAGACTGGTGTGTGATGTCCCCACGCGTTGGAACTCTACACTGCAGATGTTGGGAAGGATTTGTGAGCAGAAGAGGGCAGTTGTTGAGTACCAGCATCAACAAGGCCATCGGTATTCAGTTCAGACTCCACACATAAGACCTCAGGAGTGGACATGGATGTCAGACATATGTACCATCCTCCAAAACTTTGAGGACTCAAAGATGGTGAGCGGCGATGACGCCATAATTAGCGTCACCATCCCGCTTCTCTGTCTTCTGAAACGCTCTCTGCTCATAATCAAAGAGGATGCATTGCAGGCGGAGCACGATGAAATGGAGCAAGGAACCATACAGGGTGATTACACACAGCCAAGCCTCATCTCATCCCAACGTGGATTGGGTGACAATGAGGAAGAGGAGGAGGAGGAAGGACAGGAGCTAGTTTCATGAACTATAGACAGTACTACCTGCACAGCTGTCATACCGTCTGTTCGGCGTAGATTGCCAGAGGACAGAGAGGAGCAGGAGGAGAGCATGGTCAGTCATCCTCTTGGTGAGGACACGGAAGTCTTGCCTGTTAGTACTCTGGCATGCATGGCTGAGTTTATGTTACGCTGCCTTTCCCATGACCCCTTCTCAAAATTTTGGGTGACAGTCATTACTTATTGGTGACACTTCTAGACCCACGCTACAAGGAGAACTTTATATCTCTTATTCATGAGGCGGACAAGTCTACAAATATGGGGCCGTACCAGAAGGCCCTTGTTGCGGAACTATTAAAAAAATTCCCATCTGAAAACGCTGGCGGCAGAGGGCACTCTTCGTTGGACAACCAAGGAGTACAGGCGAGAGAGACAATCCAGCAGAGGCAGGGGAACACTGTCAAAGTTCTGGGAGAGTTTTCTCAGACCCTCCCATCGCACAGGCCCTGAGGCGCGGGGTACTCTCACAAGGAGTGCAAAGTTTGGGAAGATGCTAAGGGAGTACCATGCCGACCGTACCAACGTCCTCCGTGATTCCGCTGTGCCTTATAATTATTGGGTATCCAAGCTGGATACGTGGAATGAACTGGCTCTCTATGCTTTGGAGGTCCTGGCCTGCCCTGCCGCCAGCGTTTTATCAGAGCGGATTTTTAGTGCCGCTGGTGGAATTATAACTGATAAGCACATCTGCCTGTCAACTGAAAATGCTGACAGGCTGACTCTTATAAAAATGAAAAAGGGCTGGATTGGGCCAGACTTCTCAACACCACCGAATGATAGCAGCGTACATAAATTCAAATCCAGTGTCTTTTCTTGGGAGGTGTATTCCCATGCACCTTTTCACACCCACACATGGGTATACGCTTCTTGATTTTGGCTATTTGCTCTTGTCCTCCTCCTCCTCATCCTCCACCACCATATCACCAGGGTGACCGTGGTCCGTGATGCAACACCCACATAATTTTTTTAAAGGGTGTTTATGATGCCCGTAAAAAATTTTTTTTATACAGTATGTTCATGCATACCCCCCAGGGGTAAATGTTTGTCAGCCAATACACTTAGTGCATGGGCATTACAAGTATAGGAGGCCTGCTTCATTCTAATGGGAACATTTTTTTATGAGGCCCTCCTCCCCGTCTCTTCCAAGGGGCATTGAAATGCTTCCAAATTTTTGGCAGCCCTTGCATTCACCGCATAGGCCAACACTATGGGAGACTCTCTCCTTTCTATTGGGAATTTGTCGTTACTGTGGCCCTGCTCTAAGTGTCTTTAAATTCTTAGTGGGGTTTTTCCTAAAATTGGTCAGCCGTTGGACTCACTGCATACCCTATAACTGTATAGCAGACCCTCTCCTTTCTAATGGGAACATGTCGTACTTGTTACTGTGGCCCTGCTCTATGTGTCTTTAAATTCTTAGTGGGGTTTTTCCTAAAATTGGTCAGCCGTTGGACTCACTGAATACCCTATAACTGTATAGCAGACTCTCTCCTTTCTTATGGGAATTTGTCGTTACTGTGGCCCTGCTCTATGTGTCTTTAAGTTCTTAGTGGGGTTTTTCCCAAATTTTAGCAGCCCTTGCAGTCACAGCATGGGCATTACCACTATAGGAGACCCGCTCCTTTATAATGGGAACATTTGTTTTACTGAGACCCTCCTCTATGTCTCTTCAAAGGGGTATTGGGTTGCGTCCAAATTTTTGGCAGCCCTTGCAGTCACTGGATACGCAATAACAGTATAGGAGACCCACTTGTTAATAATGGGAACAACAAAGCATAGCTGGCTGATGGCTCTCTAACAATAGCGAGGGCCAACTGCTGGCCTTTTAAGAATAGTAAGGGCCGTATGATGTCCCTATAAAAATAGGCTTTATGACTTTCAGAGTCCCTCCATCATAAATAAAACAGGATGTGTCTGATGATGTGTCACACACCACATTGCCAGATAAGGTTGTAAAATGTTAAAATTACATTTCCCGGTGAATGCATTTGTCTTAAAAAATAACGTAAAAAAACCCCAAAACAATAGGATCTTTCTTTAGTATAGAAAAGAGCGTCACCAATTTAACCTCAGTGTAATCATATTGTTCAGCTCCTGCACCTCCTCCTCCATCTCCGAAATGACCACATCAGTCACAAGCTGACAGCACTGCAGCACTGCCTTGGCCAAGCGGCAATAGGCTGTGCTGAAGATAACATGCTTAATCCTTAATTGACAAACCGCCCAGCGCTGCAGAGTTGTTGAAAGCTGTAACACAGCAGCCTGATCTGTGGCTCTCACCGCTGAACATACAGCCAGGCATGGTCGTGTGTGACAATGGGCGGAACCTGGTGACGGAGAAATGACAGCAGGAGTAGATACTGTTTCCCTCTATGCCAGTACTTTCACCGAGCTAAATACAACTCTCAGCAAAAAAAGTTGTGGACTGGCTCTGAACCGTCCCTGGCCACATTCACCTGTCCACGTGTTTGTGGTTAGGCGGTCCTTCCCAGTAAGTGCACTGGGGAGGGCACGGGTAATGTTGTGGGACCCGTGCTTGTGGAAGGCGGAGACGATACCGGGAGAAATAGTGGCGGCTGGGGACCGAGTATGGACACCTGGCCACCGCCGGCATGAGGTTATGAAAAGCTTCCGCCTCCACGAGCCTAAAAGGCCACATTTCAAGTTCAAGCAGTTGCCCAGAAATCTGGCAGTTTAGTGTTGCGGCCTATGGGTGGGTGGCTGGCTGCATACTTGCACTTGCATTCCAAGGAATGGGGTAGGGACAACTGAACGCTGCACTGGGACAAGGATGTGGACGGTGATTGTTGCAAGTCTGCAATGACAGGTGCATGGCGGGAGGCATCTTCGCATGCGCCAAGGATTTAGAAATGCTTCCAGAGGTTTTCCCCATGCTGTTTCCATGTCTTTTCAGCACTGTATGCATTTGTCTGATGATGTGTCACACACCTCATGGCCAGATAAGGTTGTAAAATGTTAAAATGACATTTCTCAGTGAATGCATTTGTCTTTGTTGAAAGCAATGCAAAAGTGCGAAAACGCATCAAAAACACTACGTGTGAACATAGCCCAAGGTGTGGAGGAGTATTTTTGTTTTTGGTTATTTATTTTGCTTTATATACATTGTACATGTCATGGAAAGGATGTTCCTTAACATATTTCCCAGGAAAATCCATTTTGGTTTCGTTTTGGTATGTTTTATTGTGAGTTCGTAAAAGTGGCGTAATACCTCTGACAACGTTGTTGACAGCCGTGACCTAGGAGTCAGAAATGCTTCCAGGGGTCTTCATCATGCTGTTCCCATGTCATTTGAGCACTTTTCCCATAGATTTGGGCAATTTTTAGGTCCTCTGCAGACCCCCGGGGGGAGCCGCCTGAAAAATGCTCAAGTTTCCCATAGACTTACATTGGGCTCGTTGCTTGGGTCGAGCACCCGAGTACAGGGGCGGACACAGACTGTAGTGGGCCCCTGTGCAAGAAATTTTGGGGGGCCCCCCCTGCCCTTCATAAGACAACAAAGTTATGTAAACATAACCCCCCATGTGCATCTCTCACCCCCCCATGCGCAGCTCTCATCCCACCCATGTGCAGCTCTCACCCCCCGTGCATCTCTCATCCCCCCCATGTGCATCTCTCACCCCCCATGTGCATCTCTCACCCCCCCATGTGCATCTCTCACCCCCCCATGTGCATCTCTCACCCCCCATGTGCATCTCTCACCCCCCCATGTGCATCTCTCACCCCCCCATGTGCATCTCTCACCCCCCCATGTGCATCTCTCACCCCCCCCGTGTGCATCTCTCATCCCCCCGTGCATCTCTGATTCCCCCCACTCCTAGTTAATTAATTGTATTTAAAAAAAATAAAACTTGTTATACTTACCCCCATGCAATCCCTGCAGAATCCTGGCGCTCGTCCACGTCGCTGCCACCAGGTTCTCCTGACGTTCGGCCATGTGACGGCGCCACATACATAGCCATCAGCTTTTGTTTTGGCCAAAAGATTTTTAAAGCCGCCACCACGATAAGGTAGACTCTTCTGGGCGGGCCCTACTCTAACCTATTAAAATTTTCTTAAAATATCCAATACTCTTTTTAGATATATTTTTATTTAGTTTTCTTTAAGGGAATGTGTCATATACATTTTTTTTTTAAATGACCAATAATACCACATACAGGGAATACCGCCACACCATGACCAGACCACATATTACCACAACATAGTGACCGAATAATACCACACAGAAGGGAGAAAAACTGCCACACCATGACCAGATCACATATTACCACTACATTACTAATATTACCACCACATTACTAATATTACCATAAGTGTCATTATACACGGGAGCTCTATACATGGTATGTATAACGTAAGTGTCCAGGTAATCTAGTGATCACCAGTGAAATTATACACAGGAGCTCTGTATATAGTGTCAGTGTACAGGTAATACAGTGATCACCAGTGACATTATACACAGGAGCTCTGTATATAGTGTACAGGTAATACAGTGATCATCAGTGACATTATACACAGGAGCTCTGTATATAGTGTCAGTGTACAGGTAATACAGGGATCACCAGTGACATTATACACAGGAGCTCTGTATATAGTGTCAGTGTACAGGTAATACAGTGATCACCAGTGAAATTATACACAGGAGCTCTGTATATAGTGTCAGTGTACAGGTAATACAGTGATCACCAGTGACATTATACACAGGAGCTCTGTATATAGTGTCAGTGTACAGGTAATACAGTGATCACCAGTGACATTATACACAGTGTACATGTAATAGACTGACTCACCGGTGACGTCTCTAGGTGAAGTCCTTCATCTTCGCTTTTCTCCTTCATCCAGCACAGACCGCCATCACGTCTTCCAGCCAGGACTCGTCTCTGCATAAAATAACACAGTTATCTAGAGCACATTCCTCAACTTCTACATTACGCAGCTGAATACAGACGTGCATCCACCATCAATATATGGTTAGTTATTATGCAACCTACCATTCCAAATATAAATTGTAATCCACCACTGTGCCCCCATTAACTGTAAATAGGCACTTAATATATAATTTAATTAGAACCTCTACTCTTTCCGCCAATTTGTTACCAGTCACACTCCTGCATCCGCAACGCCCCCTACTCTATACTTCCTGCTCCCCCATTCAATATTTACATGCACCCCCTGCCCCAATTCATTATATCATGTCCGTGCTCTCCCCACCCCATCATCATTTATCATTTACTCTCCCCCACCCCACATTCGTTATGTGCAGCTCATTATCCCCCTACTCCCAATTCCCCCATGTGCAGCTCTCAAACCCCCCCATGTGCAGCTCTCATCCCCCCCCATGTGCACATCTCTCACCCCCTCCCCCACATGTGCCCCTCTCTCACCCCCCTCCCCCACATGTGCCCCTCTCGTCCCCCTCCCCCACATGTGCCCCTCTCTCATCCCCCTCCCCCACATGTACCCCTCTCTCATCCCCCTCCACCACATGTGCACCTCTCTCATCCCCCTCCACCACATGTGCACCTCTCTCACCCCCCCCCCACATGTGCATCTCCCATCTCCCCCCCCACACATGTGCATCTCCCATCTCCCCCCCCACACATGTGCATCTCCCATCTCCCCCCCCACACATGTGCATCTCCCATCTCCCCCCCACACACATGTGCATCTCCCATCCCCCCCCCCCACACATGTGCATCTCCCATCTCCCCCCCACACACATGTGCATCTCCCATCTCCCCCCCTACACACATGTGCATCTCCCATCCCCCCCCACACACATGTGCATCTCCCATCCCCCCCCCACACATGTGCATCTCCCATCCCCCCCACACACGTGTGCATCTCCCATCTCCCCCCACACACACACACATGTGCATCTCCCATCTCCCCCCCCACACACATGTGCATCTCCCATCCCCCCCACACACACACATGTGCATCTCCCATCTCCCCCCCCACACACATGTGCATCTCCCATCTCCCCCCCCACACACATGTGCATCTCCCATCTCCCCCCCCACACACACACACATGTGCATCTCCCATCTCCCCCCCCACACACACACACACACATGTGCATCTCCCATCTCTCCACTCCTAGTTAATTGTATTTTAAAAAAAATAAAACTTGTTATACTTACCCCCATGCGATCCCTGCAGAATCCTGGCGCTCGTCCAAATCGCTGACAGCAGGTTCTCCTGACTTCCGGCCATGTGACGGCACCGTCACATGACCAGAAGTCAGGGGAATCATGAAGGCGCTGCTGCAACAGCGCAGCTCAGCGCTGAAATGTCCCGGACCCGGCGCATAGCATGGGGCCGGGGGCCCCATGAGGAGAGAGACGCACAAGAGGGGGGCCCCCGAGTGGGCCCCTACCGGTCGGGCCCCATACTGGAGTCAGGGCAGTCATGCCCTGATGGCGGCCCTGCTGGAGGCTGGAGGGGCCCCCTCTCCCTCGGGGCCCCCGTTCAATGAACCGGCTGCACGGGCGGTAGTTCCGCCCCTGCCCGAGTATTCCAATTTGCTCGACCCGAGCAACGAGTACCCGAGCATTTTAGTGCTCGCTCATCACTACTAATAAACCTATAGATGAACAGCATACTATACAGTGGGGAAAATAAGTATTTGATACACTGCCGATTTTGCCACCTAAAAAAGAATGGAGAGGTCTGTAATTTTTATCGTAGGTACACTTCAACTGTGAGAGGCAGAATCAAAACCAGAAAATCCCATAGTATGATTTTTACATAATTAAATTGCATTTTATTGCATGAAATGAGTATTTGATTACCTACCAACCAGCAAGAATTCTAGCTCTCACAGACCTGTTTATTTTTCTTTAAGAAGCCCTCCTACTCTTTACCTGTATTAATTGCACCTGTTTGAACTCGTTACCTGTACAAAAGACACCTGTCCACACAATCAATCACACTCCAACCACTCCATTGCCAAGACCAAAGAGCTATCTAAGGACACCAAGCGCAAAATTGTAGACCTGCACAAGGCTGGGATGGGCTACAGGATGATAAGCAGCTTGGTGAGAAGGCAACAACTGTTGGCGCCATTATTAGAAAATGGAAGAAACACAAGATGACTATCAATCTTCCTCGGTCTGGGGCTTCATGCAAGATCTCGCTTTGTGGGGTAGGGATGATTCTGAAAAAGGTCAGAAATCAGTCCAGAACTACATGGGAAGACCTGGTCAATGATCTGAAGCAAGCTGGGACCACAGTCTCAAACATTACCGTTAGTAACACACTACGCCGTCATGGATTAAAATCTTGCAGGGCACGCAAGGTCCCCCTGCTCACGCCTGCACCTGTCGAGGTCCGTTTGAAGTTCTCCAATGACCATCTGGATGATCCAGAAGAGGCATGGGAGAAGATCATGTGGTCAGATGAGACCAAAAGAGAACTTTTTGTTATCAACTCCACTCGCCGTGTTTGGAGGAAGAAGAAGGATGAGTACAATTCCAAGAACAACGTCCCAACCGTGAAGCATGGTGGGGGAAACATCATACTTTGGGGGTGCTTTTCTGCCAGGGGGACAGGATGACTGCACCGTATTGAAGGGAGGATGGATGGGGTTATGTATCGTGAGATTTTGACCAACAACCTCCTTCTCTTAGTAAGAGTACTGAAGATGGGTCGTGGCTGAGTCTTTCAGTATGAAAGTGACCCAAAACACACAGCCAGGGCAACTAAGCTGTGGTTCTGTAAGAAGCATTTCAAGGTTCTGGAGTGGCCTAGCCAGTCTCCATACCCAAACACAATAGAAAATCTTTGGAGGGAGCTGAAACTCAATGTTGCACAGCAATAGCCCTGAAATCTGAAAGATCTGGAGAAGATCTATATGGAGTAATGGGCCAAAATCCCTGCTGCAGTGTGTGCAAACTTGGTCAAGAACTACAGGAAACGTCTAACCTCTGTAATTGCTAACAAAGATTTCTGTACCAAAAATTAAGTTCTGTTTTTCTATTGTATCAAGTACTTATTTCATGCAATAAAATGCAAGTTAATTATGTAATAATCATACAATGTGATTTTCTGGATTTTTTTTAAATTCTGTTTCTCACAGTTGAAGTGTACCTACAATAAAAATTACAGAACTCTCCATTCTTTGTAGGTGGGAATACTTGCAAAATCGGCAGTGTATCAAATACTTATTGTCCGTACGATATGTCATAGAAAAATGGGTAAAGAGTCAGCTCACCCATGTGGAGACCAAACGCAAGGAGCCAGCAGTGCCGCGTGGGAGCCAATCCAGAGAAGAAAAAAATTCCAGCGTAGAGGTCTTCCATAAAAATCAATTTTATTAGTAAAGTTAAATACGATCCAAAAATCAATCCATTGGATCACTGCAATGATTAAGGATCACTATCCGAAACGCGTTTACTAAATATCCTCTTATACTTATACTGATTATGGATTGAGTTTGGGATCGTATTTAACTTTACTAATAAAATTGATTTTTATGGAAGACCTCTACGCTGGAATGTTTTTCTTCACTGTATGTCATAGTTTTAAATAGAATCAAAATGGGTAGAACTGATGAAAATATCACAATTGTCATTGTTTTTTAAGTTTCATTTGTATGGCTTTCAATGTGGCATAAAAATTACCTGATTCTGTAGGCCATTATGATTGCGGTGATTACAAGCTATATACAGTTATATGAAAAAGTTTGGGCACCCCTATTAATCTTAAGCTTATTGTTTTATAAAAATTGGTGTTTTTGCAACAGCTATTTCAGTTTGATATATGTAATAACTGTTGGACACAATAATGTTTCTGCCTTGAAATGAGGTTTATTGTACTAACAGAAAATATGCAATCTGCATTCAAACAAAATTTGACAGGTGCATAAGTATGGGCACCTCACCAGAAAAGTGACATTAATATTTAGTAGATCCTCCTTTTGCAAAAATAACAGCCTCTAGTCGCTTCCTGTAGCTTTTAATGAGTTACTGGATCCTGGATGAAGGTATTTTTGACCATTCCTCTTTACAAAACAATTCCAGTTCAGTTAAGTTTGATGGTCGCCGAGCATGGACAGCCCTCTTCAAATGATCCCACAGATGTTCAATGATATTCAGGTCTGGGGACTGGGATGGCCATTCCAGAACATTGTAATTGTTCCTCTGCATGAATGCCTGAGTAGATTTGGAGCGCTGTTTTGGATCATTGTCTTGCTGAAAGATCCATCCCCTGCGTAACTTCAACTTTATCACTGATTCTTGAACATTATTGTCAAGAATCTGCTGATACTGAGTGGAATCCATGCGTCCCTCAACTTTAACAAGATTCCCGGTGCCGGCATTGGCCACACAGCCCCAAAGCATGATGGAACCTCCACCAAATTTTACTGTGGGTAGCAAGTGTTTTTCTTGGAATGCTGTGTTTTTTTGTCGCCATGCATAACGCCTTTTTGTATGACAAAACAACTCAATCTTGGTTTCATCAGTCCACAGGACCTTCTTCCAAAAAGAAATTGGCTTCTCCAAATGTGCTTTTGCATACCTCATCCGACTCTGTTTGTGGCGTGCTTGCAGAAACGGCTTCTTTCGCATCACTCTCCCATACAGCTTCTCCTTGTGCAAAGTGCGTTGTATAGTTGACCAATGCACAGTGACATCATCTGCAGCAAGTTGATGCTGCAGCACTCTGGAGGTGGTCTGAGGATTGTCCTTGACTGATCTCACCATTCTTCTTCTCTGCCTTTCTGATGTTTTTCTTGGCCTGCCACTTCTGGCCTTAACAAGAACTGTCCCTGTGTTCTTCCATTTCCTTTCTATGTTCCTCACAGTGGAAACTGACAGGTTAAATCTCTGAGACAGCTTTTAGCATCCTTCCCCTGAACAACTATGTTGAATAATCTTTGTTTTCAGATCATTTGACAGTTGTTTTGAGGAGCCCATGATGCCACTCTTCAGAGGAGATTCAAACAGGAGAACAACTTGCAAGTGGCCACTTTAAGTAGCTTTTCTCATGATTGCATATACCTGGCTATGAAGTTCAAAGCTCAATGAGGTTACAAAACCAAAAAAAGTGCTTTAGTAAGTCAGTAAAAAATAGGTAGGAGTATTTAAAGCAAGAAAATGATAAGGGTGCCCATACTTATGCACCTGTCAAATTTTGTTTGAATGCAGATTGCACATTTTCTGTTAGTACAATAAACCTCATTTCAAGGCAGAAACATTACTGTGTCCAACAGTTATTACATATATCAAACTGAAATAGCTGTTGCAAAAACACCAATTTTTATAAAACATTAAGCTTAAGATTAATAGGGGTGCCCAAACTTTTTCATATAACTGTAGTTTTTTTTATGTATTTTATTGTTTCGTTTTTTATCAATTCAGAACTGCGTGAAAATATGTTTTGTGTTGCCATTTTCTGAAAGCATTATAATTATTATTTTTTTTACATTATTGAAGGGAAATGAGGGCTTATTTTTTGCATAGTTAGCTGTGGGTGGTTTATTTGTACCATTTTGGAGTATATACAACATGTTGATCACCTTTTATTGCGTTTTTTGCAATAAACAAAAGGTCATAGGAAGCTGAATAAAATGATACCTTGATATCTGCGATCTGATATTTTATTTCAGAGAAATCCACATTTTTCTTAAATGTAAATGAGCTGTTTAAAGCTATGGGCTGGACACTGATTCGCATGAGGATCTGGCTCGCTATCGTGAGGCGCCGATGGGTTGCCATGATGGTTGGATCATAAATTTAAGAGCCCTCCTATTGGCGCGCTGTAAATGCCACTGTTAGAGATTGAACGTGTTCAGTTCTGTGCACCACATTTTAAAAAAGACATGAAGAAACTAGAGCAAGTTCAGAGAAGAGTGGCCAGAATGGTGACCGGTCTGCAAACATTGTCTTATGAGGAGCGGTTAAAGGATTTGGGAATGTTTAGCTTGCAAAAGAGAAGACTGAGAGGAGACTTAATAGCTGTCTACAAATATCTGAAGGGCTGTCACACTGTAGAGCAGGGGTCTCAAACACGAGGCCCGAGGGCCGCATGCGGCCCCTGAGGCTACTTAATGCGGCCCACAGGCACAGAAGCCCCCGTGATGATTGCGGCCATTACTACAAGATAGGGACCAGGATGGGCACATTACTACAAGATGGTGACCAGGATGGGCACATTACTACAAGATGGGGACCAGGATGGGCACATTACTACAAGATGGCGACCAGGATGGGCACATTACTACAAGATGGGGACCAGGATGGGCACATTACTACAAGATAGGGACCAGGATGGGCACATTACTACAAGATGGGGACCAGGATGGGCACATTACTACAAGATGGGGACCAGGATGGGGCACATTACGACAAGATGGGGACCAGGATGGCCACATCTCTACAAGATGAGGACCAGGATGGGCACATTACTACAAGATGGTGACCAGGATGGGCACATTACTACAAGATAGGGACCAGGATGGGCACATTACTACAAGATGGGGGCCAGGATGGGCACATTACTACAAGATGGGGACCAGGATGGGCACATTACTACAATATGGGAAGCAGGATAGGCACATTACTACAAGAAGGGGACCAGGATGGGCACATTGTTACCAGATGAGGACCAGGATGGGCACATTACTACAAGATGGGGACGAGGATGGGCACATTACTACAAGATGGGGACCATGATGGGCACATTACTACAAGATGAGGACAATGATGGGCACATTACGACAAGATGGGGACCAGGATGGGCACATTACTGCAAGACGAGGACCAGGATGGGCACATTACTACAAGATGGGGACCAGGATGGGCACATTACTACAAAATGGGGACCAGGATGGGGACATTACTACAAGATGGGGAGCAGAATGGGCAATTACTACAAGATGGAGACCAGGATGGGCACATTACTACAAGATGAGGACCAGGATGGGCACATTACTACAAGATGGGGACCAGGATGGGGACATTACTATAAGATGGGGACCAGGATGGGCACATTACTACAAGATGGGGACCAGGATGGGCACATTACTACAAGATAGGGACCGGGGTGGACACATTGCTACAAGATGAGGACCAGGATGGGCACATTACTACAAGATGGGAACCAACATGGGCCATTACTACAAGATGGGGACCAGGATGGGCACATTACTACAAGATGGGGGCCAGGATGGGCACATTACTACAAGATGGGGACCAGGATGGGCACATTACTACAATATGGGGAGCAGGATAGGCACATTACTACAAGAAGGGGACCAGGATGGGCACATTGCTACGAGATGAGGACCAGGATGGGCACATTACTACAAGATGGGGATGAGGATGGGCACATTACTACAAGATGGGGACCATGATGGGCACATTACTACAAGATGAGGACAATGATGGGCACATTACGACAAGATGGAGACCAGGATGGGCACATTACTGCAAGACGAGGACCAGGATGGGCACATTACTACAAGATGGGGACCAGGATGGGCACATTACTACAAGATGGGGACCAGGATGGGGACATTACTACAAGATGGGGAGCAGAATGGGCATATTACTACAAGATGGAGACCAGGATGGGCACATTACTACAAGATGAGGACCAGGATGGGCACATTACTACAAGATGGGGACCAGGATGGGGACATTACTATAAGATGGGGACCAGGATGGGCACATTACTACAAGATGGGGACCAGGATGGGCACATTACTACAAGATAGGGACCGGGATGGACACATTGCTACAAGATGAGGACCAGGATGGGCACATTACTACAAGATGGGAACCAACATGGGCCATTACTACAAGATGGGGACCAGGATGGGCACATTACTACAAGATGGGGACCAGGATGGGCATATTACTACAAGATGAGGACCAGGATGGGCACATTACTACAAGATGGGGACCAGCATGGGCACATTACTACAAGATGAGGACCAGGATGGGCACATTACTACACGATGGGGACTAGGAAGGGGACATTGCTATAAGATAGGGACCAGGATGGGCACATTACTACAAGATGGGGACCAGGATGGGCACATTACTACAAGATGGGGACCAGGATGGGCACATTACTACAAGATGAGGACCAGGATGGGCACATTACTACAAGCCGGGGACCAGGATGGGCACACTACTCCACGATGGGGACCAGGATGGGGACATTACTACAAGATGGGGACCAGAATGGGCACATTACTACAAGATGAGGACCAGGATGGGGACATTACTACAAGATGGGGACCAGAATGGGCACATTACTACAAGATGAGGACCAGGATGGGCACATTACTGCAAGATGTGGACCAGGATGGGCACATTACTACAAAATGGGGACCAGGATGGGCACATTACTACAAGATGGGGACCAGGATGGGCACATTACTACAAGATGGGGACCAGGATGGGCACATTACTACAAGATAGGGACCAGGATGGGCACATTACTACAAGATGGGGACCAGGATGGGCACATTACTACAAGATGGGGACCAGGATGGGGCACATTACGACAAGATGGGGACCAGGATGGCCACATCTCTACAAGATGAGGACCAGGATGGACACATTACTACAAGATGGTGACCAGGATGGGCACATTACTACAAGATAGGGACCAGGATGGGCACATTACTACAAGATGGGGGCCAGGATGGGCACATTACTACAAGATGGGGACCAGGATGGGCACATTACTACAATATGGGGAGCAGGATAGGCACATTACTACAAGAAGGGGACCAGGATGGGCACATTGCTACCAGATGAGGACCAGGATGGGCACATTACTTCAAGATGGGGATGAGGATGGGCACATTACTACAAGATGGGGACCATGATGGGCACATTACTACAAGATGAGGACAATGATGGGCACATTACGACAAGATGGAGACCAGGATGGGCACATTACTGCAAGATGGAGACCAGGATGGGCACATTACTGCAAGATGGGGACCAGGATGGGCACATTACTACAAGATGGGGACCAGGATGGGCACATTACTACAAGATGGGGAGCAGAATGGGCATATTACTACAAGATGGAGACCAGGATGGGCACATTACTACAAGATGAGGACCAGGATGGGCACATTACTACAAGATGGGGACCAGGATGGGGACATTACTATAAGATGGGGACCAGGATGGGCACATTACTACAAGATAGGGACCGGGATGGACACATTGGTACAAGATGAGGACCAGGATGGGCACATTACTACAAGATGGGAACCAACATGGGCCATTACTACAAGATGGGGACCAGGATGGGCACATTACTACAAGATGGGGACCAGGATGGGCACATTACTACAAGATGAGGACCAGGATGGGCACATTACTACAAGATGGGGACCAGGATGGGCACATTACTACACGATGGGGACCAGGATGGGCACATTACTACAAGATGGGGACCAGGATGGGCATATTACTACAAGATGGGAACAAGGATGGGCATATTACTGCAAGATGAGGACCAGGATGGGCACATTACTACAAGATGGGGACCAGCATGGGCACATTACTTCTAAATGGGGACCAGGATGGGCACATTACTACAAGATGGGGACCAGGATGGGCACATTATTACAAGATGAGGACCAGGATGGGCACATTACTACGCGATGGGGACTAGGATGGGGACATTGCTATAAGATAGGGACCAGGATGGGCACATTACTACAAGAAGGGGACCAGGATGGGCACATTACTACAAGATGGGGACCAGGATGGGCACATTACTACAAGATGAGGACCAGGATGGGCACATTACTACAAGCTGGGGACCAGGATGGGCACACTACTCCACGATGGGGACAAGGATGGGGACATTACTACAAGACGGGGACCAGAATGGGCACATTACTACAAGATGAGGACCAGGATGGGCACATTACTACAAGATGGGGACCAGGATGGGCACATTACTGCAAGATGAGGACCAGGATGGGCACATTACTGCAAGATGGGGACCAGGATGGGCACATTACTACAAAATGGGGACCAGGATGGGCACATTACTACAAGATGGGGACCAGGATGGGCACATTACTACAAGATGAAGACCAGGATGGGCACATTACTACAAGATGGGGACAAGGATGGGCATATTACTGCAAGATGAGGACCAGGATGGGCACATTACTACAAGATGGGGACCAGCATGGGCACATTACTACAAGATGAGGACCAGGATGGGCACATTACTACACGATGGGGACTAGGAAGGGGACATTGCTATAAGATAGGGACCAGGATGGGCACATTACTACAAGATGGGGACCAGGATGGGCACATTACTACAAGATGGGGACCAGGATGGGCACATTACTACAAGATGAGGACCAGGATGGGCACATTACTACAAGCCGGGGACCAGGATGGGCACACTACTCCACGATGGGGACCAGGATGGGGACATTACTACAAGATGGGGACCAGAATGGGCACATTACTACAAGATGAGGACCAGGATGGGAACATTACTACAAGATGGGGACCAGAATGGGCACATTACTACAAGATGAGGACCAGGATGGGCACATTACTGCAAGATGTGGACCAGGATGGGCACATTACTACAAAATGGGGACCAGGATGGGCACATTACTACAAGATGGGGACCAGGATGGGCACATTACTACAAGATGAGGACCAGGATGGGCACATTACTACATGATGGGGACCAGAATGGGGACATTACTATAAGATGGGGACCAGGATGGGCACATTACTACAAGATGGGGACCAGAATGGGCACATTACTACAAGATGGGGACCAGGATGGGCACATTACTACAAGATGGGGACCAGGATGGGCACATTTCTACAAGATGAGGACCAGGATGGGCACATTACTACAAGATGGGGACCAGGATGGGTCATTACTACAAGATGAAGACCAGGATGGGGACATTACTATAAGATGGGGACCAGGATGGGCACATTACAACAAGATGGGGACCAGGATGGACACATTGCAACAAGATAGGGACCAGGATGGGCACATTACTACAAGATGGGGACCAACATGGGCCATTACTACAAGATGGGGACCAGGATGGGCACATTACTACAAGATGGGGACCAGGATGGGCACATTACTACAAGATGAGGACCAGGATGGGCACATTACTACAAGATGGGGACAAGGATGGGCACATTACTGCAAGATGAGGACCAGGATGGGCACATTACTACAATATGGTGACCAGGGTGGGCACAGTACTACAAGATATGGACCAGGATGGGTACATTATTACAATATGACGACCAGGATGATGCATAACTACAAGATGGGGACCAGGATGGGCCATTACTACAAGTTAGGGTTGAGGATGGGCACATTACTACAAGATGGGGACCAGGATGGGCACATCATTATAAGATGGGGACAAGGATGGGCACATTGCTACAAGATGGATACCAGGATGGACACATTGCTACAAGATAGGGACCAGGATGGGCACATTACTACAAGATAGGGACCAACATGGGCCATTACTACAAGATGGGGACCAAGATGGGCACATTACTACAAGATGGGGACCAGGATGGGCACATTACTGCAAGATGAGGACCAGGATGGGCACATTACTACAAGATGGGGACAAGGATGGGAACATTACTGCAAGATGAGGACCAGAATGGGCACATTACTACAATATGGTGACCGGGGTGGGAACAGTAGTACAATATGGTGACCAGGGCGGGCACATTACTACAAGATAGGGACCAGGATGGGCACATTACTACAATATGGGGACCAGGATGGGTTCATTATTACAATATGAGGACCAGGATGATGCATTACTACAAGATGGGGACCAGGAGGGGCCATTACTACAAGATGGGGCCAGGATGGACACATTACTAAAGATGGGGACCAGGATGGGCACATTACTACAAGATGGGGACCAGGATGGGCACATTACTACAAGATGGGGACCAGGATGGGCACATTACTACAAGATGAGGACCAAGATGGGGGACATTACTACAGGATGCGTACAAGGATGGGGATGTTACTACAGGATAGGGAAACTATTACAAGAAGGGGACATTACTATAAGAAGTTGGTCAGAATTACTATATGGTGCTAATTGTAAGAAAAAAAATCACTGGATGTGGCCAATTAGGGGACACAAAAAGGAAATAAAAATTGTAAAAACTGTAAAACTGTAAACTTGTAAAAACTATAAAACGGTACCATGGCCCATTAAATTAATGCCATTTAAAGGAGTAAACTAAAAAAGCCGAAAATGTAAAAAAAAATGATCCAAAAGGTGAATAGAAAAAACAATATGATATTATTAAAAATTTCATATCATCTTGCAAAGAATGCGGTCCTTCAAATTCACATTTTTCGTATGTGCAGCCCATATACTTAGTATTAGTCTTTTCTATAAAACATCTAAATAAGCCAGCCCAGTTCTGGAAAAGAATCCTTTGGACAGATGAAACTAAGATCAACCTGTACCAGAATGATGGAAAGAAGAAAGTATGGAGAAGACTTCCAAAGCATACCACATCATCTGTAAAACATGCTGGAGGCAGTGTGATGGCATGGGCATGCATGGCTTCCAATGGCACTGGGTCACTAGTGTTTATTGATGATGTGACTAAAGACAGAAGCAGCCGGATGAATTCTGAAATATACAGCCCTATACTTTCTGCACAGATTCAACCAAATGCAACAAGGTTGATTGGACAGTGCTTCACATTACAGATGTACAATGACCTAAAACATAATGCGAAAAGCAACCCAGGAATATTTTTAGGCAAACAAGTGGAATATTCTGCAATGGCCGAGTCAATCACCAGATCTCAACCCCATCGAGCAGCATTTCACATGCTTAAGACCACTTAAGGCAGAAAAACCCACAAACAAGCAAGATCTGAAGTCCACTACAGTAAAGACCAGGCAAAGCATCACAAAGGGGGAAACCCAGCGTTTGGGGACGTCCATGACTTCCAGACTTCAGGCAGTCATTGCCTGCAATGGATTCTCTACAAAGTATTCTCGGACGCACATACAATTGAAGTGTATTGCATGCTGCTGGACAATCAGAGGCCAGCAGCTGACGTCGGTTGCACGCTGAAGTCAGCTGTCAGCTTCAAAAGAGGACGCAATATGGCGGGGGAGCGGAGGGAATGTGAGTATAATGGTTTCTTTTTTTCTGTGCGTTAAAAAACAGCGGCAGAACTGGGGACATATACCAGCATGGGGCCCAGGATAAGGGACATTCATCAGGATAAGGGTCATATTACCCGGATGGGGCCTAGGATCAGGGCCGGCGTCAGCACCCGGCGCACCCGGGCAAATGCCGGGGCCCTGAGCAGGCAGAGGGGCCCACTGGCGGTCGCGCACCCCGCTGGGCTATGGGCGGAGGAGAGCGGTGTCAGCGCCCGCCTTTCTCCGCCGCTTGCTCAGGGCCCCGGCAGCAGGATACTTACCTCTCCCCGTGCCTCTGCAGATCAGCTGTCTTCCTGCTCTGCGCTTCCTGTGACGTGTCAGGTCAGAGGGTGCGGTGATGTCTTTACACCGCGCCCTCCCCTGAGCCGTCACAGGGAGCGCTGAGCGGGAAGACGCCGACAACGCCTAGGATAAGGGACATATTACCAGGATAAGGACATATTACCAGGATGGGGCCCAGGATAAGGGACATATACCAGGATAAGGAACATATTACCAGGATGGGGCCCAGAATAAGGGACATATACCAGGATAAGGGACATATTACCAGGATGGGGCCCAGAATAAGGGACATATACCAGGATAAAGGACATATTACCAGGATGGGGCCCATGATAAGGGACATATGTAAGGTGCGTAGGGCGGTAGTCATAGACAAGGGGCTGCTTTTTTCCCACACTCTTTCACCATACAATTAAATAGTGTCCTGTTTCCCCTGTGCTGTGCGTGTGCCGTATAACACGTTTTGGCCAGAGCCCTCCGCTTTCTCCACATTCCCAGATCTAGGAACAGCCGCATATAAATCAGGGGACACTTGCTTCATAACCAGCAGTTCAACTTTACTTGGCAATCCATGTTCAATTGAAGTTACAGCACAGTACGTTTTCATGTTCTCTGTTCTTTCGGTCTGAGCTATCCCTTAGTTTAATGGCCCCCGTGGCCTCTGGGATTCTCCATCCGTCCCCGAAGCTCTCATGATTTCTGTCCTGTCTCCCTGACGCGTCTCTCCATCCAGCTTCCACTTGTGGGAAGGGAATAAGTCACACTCTCCAGTGCCTAATTCTGACCTTAAGGCCCCGAGGCCCGAGCATTGCAGGGATGTCCGCAGAAAACAGTAGCTGACGTTCTCATGCTGTCTGAAGAATCCGTACTTTTTGTGCCCTCCAGCCCTCTGGCCTTGAACGCTGCTAACACTCACTTACAATCTAATCTTCAACCATCTCTATCTGACAAAAACCAGGAAGTGCTTCCCTTATTAACTAACCCTGTCCCCTCCCATGTTGGGGCTGATCCCGAACATTTCACTGTATCCTAACTAGAGATGAGCGTTGTTCTACTCGAACTGTTCGCCAATCTCAAATTCGAGCTGTTTTGGGCGGTGTTCGAGCCGTTCGGCGAACACGAACAATTTGAGAAAAATTCGGCTGTTCGAGGTTATGTTCGATAACTGTTCGTGCACCAAAATCATAACTGGATTTTTTCTCAGTAATGATGAAAATTAATGTTAATACGCAGTTTGAGTGTACAGCGGGGCGGGGGGAGGGGCAGGGGATGGATCTCTGCAGGAACAATGAAGATCTCCATTTTTTTTTCTCTTTCCCGCATTTACAGTGGGGAAGTGCAATCTGTCAGCCTATCAGCAGCGCACACACGGAGCGAAGTGCTTTTTTTCACACAAGCAAGGGCATGTGTCATTGGCAGTGTATGTCACATGTCCTTGCCCTATAAGACCAAGCCATTTTTCCCGTCGCTACCATTTTCTCACTGCTGCAGCTGCGTGTTAGACGGCACCGCTGTTGCTGTGTGCGCTATACCTTGTTAATTTCAAGCCAATTTTCGCACAAATATACAGATAGCTTGGGAGTAGGGAATAGTTGTGATTGCAGTCCTTTTAAGGACTAGGTTACAGCATTTCCTACGACTTTAATCAGGGAGGTCTGGGCTCTTAAATAGATCGGTTGTGGGAGTAAAGACTAATTGTAATTGCAGTCCTTTTCAGGACTAGGTTACATGAGTTCCTATCAGTTTTTGCCAGGCAGGTCTGTGCCAGTGCTGTGCAAGTTTTTTTCACAGCATTTGGCTGAATCTAGCAAAGCTAATCCTTTTTGGCCTATTGCAGAGTGTGTTAGTCAGTGGAGTAGCCTATCTGTGTTGCAAGATATACCACCTGTGTATAGAATACCAATTTTTTTACTGCACCTAGTGAAGTAAAATCTTTTGGGCATAGCATCATTCTATTAGTCCATCTATACTGACCTCCATCAGGTTGCAAATTAAAACTAATTTTTATCTGCATCTACAGTACCTCTGAAAAAATATTTGGGCTTCTAGCAGTGTGTGGGACTTGTTCTATTAGTCCATCTATACTGACCTCCATCAGGTTGCAAACTGAATATATTTTTTTCTGCATCTACCTCTGAAAAAATATTGGGCTTCTAGCTGTGTGTGGGTCTTGTTCTATTAATCCATCTATACTGACCTCCATCAGGTTGCAAACTGAATATATTTTTTTCTGCATCTACCTCTGAAAAAATATTTGGCCTTCTAGTAGTGTGTCGGACTTTCTCTATTAGTCCATCTATACTGACCTCCATCAGGTTGCAAATTAAAACTAATTTTTATCTGCATCTACAGTACCTCTGAAAAAATATTTGGGCTTCTAGCAGTGTGTGGGACTTGTTCTATTAGTCCATCTATACTGACCTCCATCAGGTTGCAAACTGAATATATTTTTTTCTGCATCTACCTCTGAAAAAATATTGGGCTTCTAGCTGTGTGTGGGTCTTGTTCTATTAATCCATCTATACTGACCTCCATCAGGTTGCAAACTGAATATATTTTTTTCTGCATCTACCTCTGAAAAAATATTTGGCCTTCTAGTAGTGTGTCGGACTTTCTCTATTAGTCCATCTATACTGACCTCCATCAGGTTGCAAATTAAAACTAATTTTTATCTGCATCTACAGTACCTCTGAAAAAATATTGGGCTTCTAGCAGTGTGTGGGACTTGTTCTATTAGTCCATCTATACTGACCTCCATCAGGTTGCAAACTGAATATATTTTTTTCTGCATCTACCTCTGAAAAAATATTGGGCTTCTAGCTGTGTGTGGGTCTTGTTCTATTAATCCATCTATACTGACCTCCATCAGGTTGCAAACTGAATATATTTTTTTCTGCATCTACCTCTGAAAAAATATTTGGCCTTCTAGTAGTGTGTCGGACTTTCTCTATTAGTCCATCTATACTGACCTCCATCAGGTTGCAAATTAAAACTAATTTTTATCTGCATCTACAGTACCTCTGAAAAAATATTTGGGCTTCTAGCAGTGTGTGGGACTTGTTCTATTAGTCCATCTATACTGACCTCCATCAGGTTGCAAACTGAATATATTTTTTTCTGCATCTACCTCTGAAAAAATATTGGGCTTCTAGATGTGTGTGGGTCTTGTTCTATTAATCCATCTATACTGACCTCCATCAGGTTGCAAACTGAATATATTTTTTTCTGCATCTACCTCTGAAAAAATATTTGGCCTTCTAGTAGTGTGTCGGACTTTCTCTATTAGTCCATCTATACTGACCTCCATCAGGTTGCAAATTAAAACTAATTTTTATCTGCATCTACAGTACCTCTGAAAAAATATTTGGGCTTCTAGCAGTGTGTGGGACTTGTTCTATTAGTCCATCTATACTGACCTCCATCAGGTTGCAAACTGAATATATTTTTTTCTGCATCTACCTCTGAAAAAATATTGGGCTTCTAGCTGTGTGTGGGTCTTGTTCTATTAATCCATCTATACTGACCTCCATCAGGTTGCAAACTGAATATATTTTTTTCTGCATCTACCTCTGAAAAAATATTTGGCCTTCTAGTAGTGTGTCGGACTTTCTCTATTAGTCCATCTATACTGACCTCCATCAGGTTGCAAATTAAAACTAATTTTTATCTGCATCTACAGTACCTCTGAAAAAATATTTGGGCTTCTAGCTGTGTGCGGGACTTGTTGTATTAGTCCATCTATACTGACCTCCATCAGGTTGCAAACTGAATATATTTTTTTCTGCATCTACCTCTGAAAAAATATTTGGCCTTCTAGTAGTGTGTCGGACTTTCTCTATTAGTCCATCTATACTGACCTCCATCAGGTTGCAAATTAAAACTAATTTTTATCTGCATCTACAGTACCTCTGAAAAAATATTTGGGCTTCTAGCAGTGTGTGGGACTTGTTCTATTAGTCCATCTATACTGACCTCCATCAGGTTGCAAACTGAATATATTTTTTTCTGCATCTACCTCTGAAAAAATATTGGGCTTCTAGCTGTGTGTGGGTCTTGTTCTATTAATCCATCTATACTGACCTCCATCAGGTTGCAAACTGAATATATTTTTTTCTGCATCTACCTCTGAAAAAATATTTGGCCTTCTAGTAGTGTGTCGGACTTTCTCTATTAGTCCATCTATACTGACCTCCATCAGGTTGCAAACTGAATATAATTTTTTTCTGCATCTAGCTCTGAAAAAATATTTGGCCTTCTAGTAGTGTGTCGGACTTTCTCTATTAGTCCATCTATACTGACCTCCATCAGGTTGCAAATTAAAACTAATTTTTATCTGCATCTACAGTACCTCTGAAAAAATATTTGGGCTTCTAGCAGTGTGTGGGACTTGTTCTATTAGTCCATCTATACTGACCTCCATCAGGTTGCAAACTGAATATATTTTTTTCTGCATCTACCTCTGAAAAAATATTGGGCTTCTAGCTGTGTGTGGGTCTTGTTCTATTAATCCATCTATACTGACCTCCATCAGGTTGCAAACTGAATATATTTTTTTCTGCATCTACCTCTGAAAAAATATTTGGCCTTCTAGTAGTGTGTCGGACTTTCTCTATTAGTCCATCTATACTGACCTCCATCAGGTTGCAAATTAAAACTAATTTTTATCTGCATCTACAGTACCTCTGAAAAAATATTTGGGCTTCTAGCAGTGTGTGGGACTTGTTCTATTAGTCCATCTATACTGACCTCCATCAGGTTGCAAACTGAATATATTTTTTTCTGCATCTACCTCTGAAAAAATATTGGGCTTCTAGCTGTGTGTGGGTCTTGTTCTATTAATCCATCTATACTGACCTCCATCAGGTTGCAAACTGAATATATTTTTTTCTGCATCTACCTCTGAAAAAATATTTGGCCTTCTAGTAGTGTGTCGGACTTTCTCTATTAGTCCATCTATACTGACCTCCATCAGGTTGCAAATTAAAACTAATTTTTATCTGCATCTACAGTACCTCTGAAAAAATATTTGGGCTTCTAGCAGTGTGTGGGACTTGTTCTATTAGTCCATCTATACTGACCTCCATCAGGTTGCAAACTGAATATATTTTTTTCTGCATCTACCTCTGAAAAAATATTGGGCTTCTAGCTGTGTGTGGGTCTTGTTCTATTAATCCATCTATACTGACCTCCATCAGGTTGCAAACTGAATATATTTTTTTCTGCATCTACCTCTGAAAAAATATTTGGCCTTCTAGTAGTGTGTCGGACTTTCTCTATTAGTCCATCTATACTGACCTCCATCAGGTTGCAAATTAAAACTAATTTTTATCTGCATCTACAGTACCTCTGAAAAAATATTTGGGCTTCTAGCTGTGTGCGGGACTTGTTGTATTAGTCCATCTATACTGACCTCCATCAGGTTGCAAACTGAATATATTTTTTTCTGCATCTACCTCTGAAAAAATATTTGGCCTTCTAGTAGTGTGTCGGACTTTCTCTATTAGTCCATCTATACTGACCTCCATCAGGTTGCAAATTAAAACTAATTTTTATCTGCATCTACAGTACCTCTGAAAAAATATTTGGGCTTCTAGCAGTGTGTGGGACTTGTTCTATTAGTCCATCTATACTGACCTCCATCAGGTTGCAAACTGAATATATTTTTTTCTGCATCTACCTCTGAAAAAATATTGGGCTTCTAGCTGTGTGTGGGTCTTGTTCTATTAATCCATCTATACTGACCTCCATCAGGTTGCAAACTGAATATATTTTTTTCTGCATCTACCTCTGAAAAAATATTTGGCCTTCTAGTAGTGTGTCGGACTTTCTCTATTAGTCCATCTATACTGACCTCCATCAGGTTGCAAACTGAATATAATTTTTTTCTGCATCTAGCTCTGAAAAAATATTTGGCCTTCTAGTAGTGTGTCGGACTTTCTCTATTAGTCCATCTATACTGACCTCCATCAGGTTGCAAATTAAAACTAATTTTTATCTGCATCTACAGTACCTCTGAAAAAATATTTGGGCTTCTAGCAGTGTGTGGGACTTGTTCTATTAGTCCATCTATACTGACCTCCATCAGGTTGCAAACTGAATATATTTTTTTCTGCATCTACCTCTGAAAAAATATTGGGCTTCTAGCTGTGTGTGGGTCTTGTTCTATTAATCCATCTATACTGACCTCCATCAGGTTGCAAACTGAATATATTTTTTTCTGCATCTACCTCTGAAAAAATATTTGGCCTTCTAGTAGTGTGTCGGACTTTCTCTATTAGTCCATCTATACTGACCTCCATCAGGTTGCAAATTAAAACTAATTTTTATCTGCATCTACAGTACCTCTGAAAAAATATTTGGGCTTCTAGCAGTGTGTGGGACTTGTTCTATTAGTCCATCTATACTGACCTCCATCAGGTTGCAAACTGAATATATTTTTTTCTGCATCTACCTCTGAAAAAATATTGGGCTTCTAGCTGTGTGTGGGTCTTGTTCTATTAATCCATCTATACTGACCTCCATCAGGTTGCAAACTGAATATATTTTTTTCTGCATCTACCTCTGAAAAAATATTTGGCCTTCTAGTAGTGTGTCGGACTTTCTCTATTAGTCCATCTATACTGACCTCCATCAGGTTGCAAATTAAAACTAATTTTTATCTGCATCTACAGTACCTCTGAAAAAATATTTGGGCTTCTAGCAGTGTGTGGGACTTGTTCTATTAGTCCATCTATACTGACCTCCATCAGGTTGCAAACTGAATATATTTTTTTCTGCATCTACCTCTGAAAAAATATTGGGCTTCTAGCTGTGTGTGGGTCTTGTTCTATTAATCCATCTATACTGACCTCCATCAGGTTGCAAACTGAATATATTTTTTTCTGCATCTACCTCTGAAAAAATATTTGGCCTTCTAGTAGTGTGTCGGACTTTCTCTATTAGTCCATCTATACTGACCTCCATCAGGTTGCAAATTAAAACTAATTTTTATCTGCATCTACAGTACCTCTGAAAAAATATTTGGGCTTCTAGCTGTGTGCGGGACTTGTTGTATTAGTCCATCTATACTGACCTCCATCAGGTTGCAAACTGAATATATTTTTTTCTGCATCTACCTCTGAAAAAATATTTGGCCTTCTAGTAGTGTGTCGGACTTTCTCTATTAGTCCATCTATACTGACCTCCATCAGGTTGCAAATTAAAACTAATTTTTATCTGCATCTACAGTACCTCTGAAAAAATATTTGGGCTTCTAGCAGTGTGTGGGACTTGTTCTATTAGTCCATCTATACTGACCTCCATCAGGTTGCAAACTGAATATATTTTTTTCTGCATCTACCTCTGAAAAAATATTGGGCTTCTAGCTGTGTGTGGGTCTTGTTCTATTAATCCATCTATACTGACCTCCATCAGGTTGCAAACTGAATATATTTTTTTCTGCATCTACCTCTGAAAAAATATTTGGCCTTCTAGTAGTGTGTCGGACTTTCTCTATTAGTCCATCTATACTGACCTCCATCAGGTTGCAAATTAAAACTAATTTTTATCTGCATCTACAGTACCTCTGAAAAAATATTTGGCCTTCTAGTAGTGTGTCGGACTTTCTCTATTAGTCCATCTATACTGACCTCCATCAGGTTGCAAATTAAAACTAATTTTTATCTGCATCTACAGCACCTCTGAAAAAATATTTGGGCTTCTAGCAGTGTGTGGGACTTGTTCTATTAGTCCATCTATACTGACCTCCATCAGGTTGCAAACTGAATATATTTTTTTCTGCATCTACCTCTGAAAAAATATTGGGCTTCTAGCTGTGTGTGGGTCTTGTTCTATTAATCCATCTATACTGACCTCCATCAGGTTGCAAACTGAATATATTTTTTTCTGCATCTACCTCTGAAAAAATATTTGGCCTTCTAGTAGTGTGTCGGACTTTCTCTATTAGTCCATCTATACTGACCTCCATCAGGTTGCAAATTAAAACTAATTTTTATCTGCATCTACAGTACCTCTGAAAAAATATTTGGGCTTCTAGCAGTGTGTGGGACTTGTTCTATTAATCCATCTATACTGACCTCCATCAGGTTGCAAACTGAATATATTTTTTTCTGCATCTACCTCTGAAAAAATATTTGGCCTTCTAGTAGTGTGTCGGACTTTCTCTATTAGTCCATCTATACTGACCTCCATCAGGTTGCAAATTAAAACTAATTTTTATCTGCATCTACAGTACCTCTGAAAAAATATTTGGGCTTCTAGCAGTGTGTGGGACTTGTTCTATTAGTCCATCTATACTGACCTCCATCAGGTTGCAAACTGAATATATTTTTTTCTGCATCTACCTCTGAAAAAATATTGGGCTTCTAGCTGTGTGTGGGTCTTGTTCTATTAATCCATCTATACTGACCTCCATCAGGTTGCAAACTGAATATATTTTTTTCTGCATCTACCTCTGAAAAAATATTTGGCCTTCTAGTAGTGTGTCGGACTTTCTCTATTAGTCCATCTATACTGACCTCCATCAGGTTGCAAATTAAAACTAATTTTTATCTGCATCTACAGTACCTCTGAAAAAATATTTGGGCTTCTAACAGTGTGTGGGACTTGTTCTATTAGTCCATCTATACTGACCTCCATCAGGTTGCAAACTGAATATATTTTTTTCTGCATCTACCTCTGAAAAAATATTGGGCTTCTAGCTGTGTGTGGGTCTTGTTCTATTAATCCATCTATACTGACCTCCATCAGGTTGCAAACTGAATATATTTTTTTCTGCATCTACCTCTGAAAAAATATTTGGCCTTCTAGTAGTGTGTCGGACTTTCTCTATTAGTCCATCTATACTGACCTCCATCAGGTTGCAAATTAAAACTAATTTTTATCTGCATCTACAGTACCTCTGAAAAAATATTTGGGCTTCTAGCAGTGTGTGGGACTTGTTCTATTAGTCCATCTATACTGACCTCCATCAGGTTGCAAACTGAATATATTTTTTTCTGCATCTACCTCTGAAAAAATATTGGGCTTCTAGCTGTGTGTGGGTCTTGTTCTATTAATCCATCTATACTGACCTCCATCAGGTTGCAAACTGAATATATTTTTTTCTGCATCTACCTCTGAAAAAATATTTGGCCTTCTAGTAGTGTGTCGGACTTTCTCTATTAGTCCATCTATACTGACCTCCATCAGGTTGCAAATTAAAACTAATTTTTATCTGCATCTACAGTACCTCTGAAAAAATATTTGGGCTTCTAGCAGTGTGTGGGACTTGTTCTATTAGTCCATCTATACTGACCTCCATCAGGTTGCAAACTGAATATATTTTTTTCTGCATCTACCTCTGAAAAAATATTGGGCTTCTAGCTGTGTGTGGGTCTTGTTCTATTAATCCATCTATACTGACCTCCATCAGGTTGCAAACTGAATATATTTTTTTCTGCATCTACCTCTGAAAAAATATTTGGCCTTCTAGTAGTGTGTCGGACTTTCTCTATTAGTCCATCTATACTGACCTCCATCAGGTTGCAAATTAAAACTAATTTTTATCTGCATCTACAGTACCTCTGAAAAAATATTTGGGCTTCTAGCTGTGTGCGGGACTTGTTGTATTAGTCCATCTATACTGACCTCCATCAGGTTGCAAACTGAATATATTTTTTTCTGCATCTACCTCTGAAAAAATATTTGGCCTTCTAGTAGTGTGTCGGACTTTCTCTATTAGTCCATCTATACTGACCTCCATCAGGTTGCAAATTAAAACTAATTTTTATCTGCATCTACAGTACCTCTGAAAAAATATTTGGGCTTCTAGCAGTGTGTGGGACTTGTTCTATTAGTCCATCTATACTGACCTCCATCAGGTTGCAAACTGAATATATTTTTTTCTGCATCTACCTCTGAAAAAATATTGGGCTTCTAGCTGTGTGTGGGTCTTGTTCTATTAATCCATCTATACTGACCTCCATCAGGTTGCAAACTGAATATATTTTTTTCTGCATCTACCTCTGAAAAAATATTTGGCCTTCTAGTAGTGTGTCGGACTTTCTCTATTAGTCCATCTATACTGACCTCCATCAGGTTGCAAACTGAATATAATTTTTTTCTGCATCTAGCTCTGAAAAAATATTTGGCCTTCTAGTAGTGTGTCGGACTTTCTCTATTAGTCCATCTATACTGACCTCCATCAGGTTGCAAATTAAAACTAATTTTTATCTGCATCTACAGTACCTCTGAAAAAATATTTGGGCTTCTAGCAGTGTGTGGGACTTGTTCTATTAGTCCATCTATACTGACCTCCATCAGGTTGCAAACTGAATATATTTTTTTCTGCATCTACCTCTGAAAAAATATTGGGCTTCTAGCTGTGTGTGGGTCTTGTTCTATTAATCCATCTATACTGACCTCCATCAGGTTGCAAACTGAATATATTTTTTTCTGCATCTACCTCTGAAAAAATATTTGGCCTTCTAGTAGTGTGTCGGACTTTCTCTATTAGTCCATCTATACTGACCTCCATCAGGTTGCAAATTAAAACTAATTTTTATCTGCATCTACAGTACCTCTGAAAAAATATTTGGGCTTCTAGCAGTGTGTGGGACTTGTTCTATTAGTCCATCTATACTGACCTCCATCAGGTTGCAAACTGAATATATTTTTTTCTTCATCTACCTCTGAAAAAATATTGGGCTTCTAGCTGTGTGTGGGTCTTGTTCTATTAATCCATCTATACTGACCTCCATCAGGTTGCAAACTGAATATATTTTTTTCTGCATCTACCTCTGAAAAAATATTTGGCCTTCTAGTAGTGTGTCGGACTTTCTCTATTAGTCCATCTATACTGACCTCCATCAGGTTGCAAATTAAAACTAATTTTTATCTGCATCTACAGTACCTCTGAAAAAATATTTGGGCTTCTAGCAGTGTGTGGGACTTGTTCTATTAGTCCATCTATACTGACCTCCATCAGGTTGCAAACTGAATATATTTTTTTCTGCATCTACCTCTGAAAAAATATTGGGCTTCTAGCTGTGTGTGGATCTTGTTCTATTAATCCATCTATACTGACCTCCATCAGGTTGCAAACTGAATATATTTTTTTCTGCATCTACCTCTGAAAAAATATTTGGCCTTCTAGTAGTGTGTCGGACTTTCTCTATTAGTCCATCTATACTGACCTCCATCAGGTTGCAAATTAAAACTAATTTTTATCTGCATCTACAGTACCTCTGAAAAAATATTTGGGCTTCTAGCTGTGTGCGGGACTTGTTGTATTAGTCCATCTATACTGACCTCCATCAGGTTGCAAACTGAATATATTTTTTTCTGCATCTACCTCTGAAAAAATATTTGGCCTTCTAGTAGTGTGTCGGACTTTCTCTATTAGTCCATCTATACTGACCTCCATCAGGTTGCAAATTAAAACTAATTTTTATCTGCATCTACAGTACCTCTGAAAAAATATTTGGGCTTCTAGCAGTGTGTGGGACTTGTTCTATTAGTCCATCTATACTGACCTCCATCAGGTTGCAAACTGAATATATTTTTTTCTGCATCTACCTCTGAAAAAATATTGGGCTTCTAGGTGTGTGTGGGTCTTGTTCTATTAATCCATCTATACTGACCTCCATCAGGTTGCAAACTGAATATATTTTTTTCTGCATCTACCTCTGAAAAAATATTTGGCCTTCTAGTAGTGTGTCGGACTTTCTCTATTAGTCCATCTATACTGACCTCCATCAGGTTGCAAATTAAAACTAATTTTTATCTGCATCTACAGTACCTCTGAAAAAATATTTGGCCTTCTAGTAGTGTGTCGGACTTTCTCTATTAGTCCATCTATACTGACCTCCATCAGGTTGCAAATTAAAACTAATTTTTATCTGCATCTACAGCACCTCTGAAAAAATATTTGGGCTTCTAGCAGTGTGTGGGACTTGTTCTATTAGTCCATCTATACTGACCTCCATCAGGTTGCAAACTGAATATATTTTTTTCTGCATCTACCTCTGAAAAAATATTGGGCTTCTAGCTGTGTGTGGGTCTTGTTCTATTAATCCATCTATACTGACCTCCATCAGGTTGCAAACTGAATATATTTTTTTCTGCATCTACCTCTGAAAAAATATTTGGCCTTCTAGTAGTGTGTCGGACTTTCTCTATTAGTCCATCTATACTGACCTCCATCAGGTTGCAAATTAAAACTAATTTTTATCTGCATCTACAGTACCTCTGAAAAAATATTTGGGCTTCTAGCAGTGTGTGGGACTTGTTGTATTAGTCCATCTATACTGACCTCCATCAGGTTGCAAACTGAATATATTTTTTTCTGCATCTACCTCTGAAAAAATATTTGGCCTTCTAGTAGTGTGTCGGACTTTCTCTATTAGTCCATCTATACTGACCTCCATCAGGTTGCAAATTAAAACTAATTTTTATCTGCATCTACAGTACCTCTGAAAAAATATTTGGGCTTCTAGCAGTGTGTGGGACTTGTTGTATTAGTCCATCTATACTGACCTCCATCAGGTTGCAAACTGAATATATTTTTTTCTGCATCTACCTCTGAAAAAATATTTGGCCTTCTAGTAGTGTGTCGGACTTTCTCTATTAGTCCATCTATACTGACCTCCATCAGGTTGCAAATTAAAACTAATTTTTATCTGCATCTACAGTACCTCTGAAAAAATATTTGGGCTTCTAGCTGTGTGCGGGACTTGTTGTATTAGTCCATCTATACTGACCTCCATCAGGTTGCAAACTGAATATATTTTTTTCTGCATCTACCTCTGAAAAAATATTTGGCCTTCTAGTAGTGTGTCGGACTTTCTCTATTAGTCCATCTATACTGACCTCCATCAGGTTGCAAATTAAAACTAATTTTTATCTGCATCTACAGTACCTCTGAAAAAATATTTGGGCTTCTAGCAGTGTGTGGGACTTGTTCTATTAGTCCATCTATACTGACCTCCATCAGGTTGCAAACTGAATATATTTTTTCTGCATCTACCTCTGAAAAAATATTGGGCTTCTAGCTGTGTGTGGGTCTTGTTCTATTAATCCATCTATACTGACCTCCATCAGGTTGCAAACTGAATATATTTTTTTCTGCATCTACCTCTGAAAAAATATTTGGCCTTCTAGTAGTGTGTCGGACTTTCTCTATTAGTCCATCTATACTGACCTCCATCAGGTTGCAAATTAAAACTAATTTTTATCTGCATCTACAGTACCTCTGAAAAAATATTTGGGCTTCTAGCAGTGTGTGGGACTTGTTCTATTAGTCCATCTATACTGACCTCCATCAGGTTGCAAACTGAATATATTTTTTTCTGCATCTACCTCTGAAAAAATATTGGGCTTCTAGCTGTGTGCGGGACTTGTTGTATTAGTCCATCTATACTGACCTCCATCAGGTTGCAAACTGAATATATTTTTTTCTGCATCTACCTCTGAAAAAATATTTGGCCTTCTAGTAGTGTGTCGGACTTTCTCTATTAGTCCATCTATACTGACCTCCATCAGGTTGCAAATTAAAACTAATTTTTATCTGCATCTACAGTACCTCTGAAAAAATATTTGGGCTTCTAGCAGTGTGTGGGACTTGTTCTATTAGTCCATCTATACTGACCTCCATCAGGTTGCAAACTGAATATATTTTTTCTGCATCTACCTCTGAAAAAATATTGGGCTTCTAGCTGTGTGTGGGTCTTGTTCTATTAATCCATCTATACTGACCTCCATCAGGTTGCAAACTGAATATATTTTTTTCTGCATCTACCTCTGAAAAAATATTTGGCCTTCTAGTAGTGTGTCGGACTTTCTCTATTAGTCCATCTATACTGACCTCCATCAGGTTGCAAACTGAATATAGTTTTTTCTGCATCTACCTCTGAAAAAATATTGGGCTTCTAGCTGTGTGTGGCTCTTGTTCTATTAATCCATCTATACTGACCTCCATCAGGTTGCAAACTGAATATATTTTTTTCTGCATCTACCTCTGAAAAAATATTTGGCCTTCTAGTAGTGTGTCGGACTTTCTCTATTAGTCCATCTATACTGACCTCCATCAGGTTGCAAATTCAAAATAATTTTTTTCTGCATCTAACCCAGCCAATAGTTTTGGCCTAATACCACAGTTTGGCCACTCAGCTCTGCTCGGTTACCATCCATTGTTTTTTTGTGCAAACAACTCCAGAGTTGTGAATTAGTTAACCACCAAAATGAGTGGAAAAAGGCCTGCTGCTGGTGGAAAGGGGAATAGGCGTGTTGGGAAGGGGAAAAAAGGTTGTGTCCGTGGGGTAGGTGTTAAAGCAACAGTAACATCTGCAGAAGAAAGACCATCTTCCAGCCAAACTAAAATGTCTACTTCTTTTAGCGGACAATGTGATAAGATCCCTTTCTTACGGCCACGCCAATCGCTACAAATTCCAGATGAGGCACAAAAACAGCAGGTGCTTCAACGGATATCAAGTGCTCCTTTAAGTGGGCTCTCCTCCACATCAACTTCAACATCACAAATACTCCAGTCCTCAAAGGTGTCACCCAAATCGCACTTGCTTCCTCACAGCTCCCAAATCTCCAGCTGCCCGTCTGAGTATGAGGTAGAACAGATGGTTGAGTCTGCAGAGCTGTTTACTCATACTATAGCCTGGGAATCAGAGGTCGACTCCAGCGCTTCTGTGAATCCAGACGAGGAAATGATCTGCACTGATGCCCAGAATCTTTATGAGTCGGATCCAGGACCAGACGCAGAAGGTTCTGACCATAATGTAGACCCTCATTCCCAAACTGTAACTCCTGTTGGTGGAGACAATGAGGAAGACGATGATAAGACTCAAATACCTGATTGGAGCGACAACTTTAGTTTTTTGTCAGGGCAGGAACAGGTTGGCTCTGAGGACGACGGGTGTGATAACGCACAGGGTGATGATGATGAGGTCGGAGATCCCACTTACTGTCAACCCACAGTCAGCCAAGAGATGAGGTCAGCAGAGGAGGTGGAGGAAGATGCTAGTGACGACGAGGTCAGGTTGCGCCTTCCTGGACAGAGACGTAGTACTGGAAGCACGTCAACAACTGCATCCTCAAACACAACTCTGCCTCTCACCACAAGTCGTGGTGGCTCTTCAGGTCGCATGGGTGCTAAGCCTTGCATAGCCTGGGCATTTTTTCAGATCGATAAAGATGACCCAACTCGTGTTATCTGTAACATTTGTCAGCAAAAGCTAAGTAGAGGCCAAAAAATACATAGTTTGAGTACTTCATGCATGAACCGGCACATGGACATGAAGCATAAGTTGCAGTGGGAAGCTCAGTGTGCTACAATGCGGCCTAGCCGGCCGGGCCAACCACCGTCTGCCATATCTTGTGCATCCGCGGCCTCTTCATCCTCTGTGACTGGGGGGACAGCAGTCACACCTGTTTTGGGGCGCAGACCTGCCACCTCTTTACCCGCAACAGCCAGCGTGATTGGCAGGTCATCATTTTCTTTGGAGGTGGTAACACCAGCTGGTGTTGAGCGCTGTCCGACATCGATAGCACCACCTTTGGATGAAGGCAACCTAACATGTCCACCTGCATCTTCCTCACAGACCGGCAGTTTGCCTGGGACACCCTTATCAACCCCGTCTAAGCACAATAGCCAGCCCTCGGTCCCTCAGATGTGGACAAGTAAAAGACCATTTCCTCCTAGCCATGAGAAAGCTAAGAGGTTGAATTTCACCATCTGCAAGCTCTTGGCTACAGAAATGCTGCCTTTCCGCCTGGTGGACACAGAGGATTTTCGAGACCTTATGTCCGTCGCAGTGCCCCAGTACCAGATGCCCAGTCGGCACTACTTCTCAAAGAAAGGTGTGCCTGCGCTCCACCAGCATGTCGCACACAACATCACCGCTTCTTTGAGAAACTCTGTGTGTGACAGGGTGCATTTCACCACAGACACTTGGACGAGTAGGCATGGACAGGGGCGTTACATGTCGCTGACTGGGCACTGGGTAACTATGGTGACAGCAGGACAAGGGGCTGCTGTCCAAGTCTTGCCGTCCCCACGAGTTGTGCGTCAATCCTCTTTATGTCAAAGTTCCTCCACTGCTTCTGCCTCCTCAACCTCCTCTCGGTCTTCCACCTGCACCCAAAGCCTGTCTGGTCATGCCACAAGCTTTCTAACTGCGCAGAAGGGATCCTGCACACCTCCTTACTATGCTGGCAGTAGGGCTCAACGTCATCAGGCGGTTTTTACATTGAAATGTCTGGGAAATGTGAGTCACACAGCTGAGGAGTTGTGGTCAGCTCTGGAGAACCAATTTCATGAATGGTTGTCTCCACTGGACCTGAAACCAGGGAAGGCCGTGTGCGACAATGCTGCAAATCTGGGTGCGGCCCTTCGCCGGGGCAATGTCACACACGTGCCTTGTATGGCTCACGTGTTGAACCTGGTTGTCCAGCAATTTTTAGCCCACTATCCCAGACTAGATGGCCTTCTGCAGAGGGCACGGTCGCTGTGTGCTCACTTCCGCCATTCGCATCCCGCAGCTCAGCGACTTACATCTCTACAGAAGTCGTTGGGCCTGCCACTTCACCGGCTAAAATGCGATGTGCCTACCCGGTGGAATTCAACTCTGCACATGTTGCAGCGACTGTGGCAGCACCGACAAGCCCTGGTGCAATACGTTCTGACGTATAGCCTGGGCCAACGAGATTCAGAGGTGGGGCAAATCACGCTGGAGGAGTGGTCTCAGATCAGGGACCTATGCACCCTTCTGCACAGTTTTGAAATGGCGACGAAGATGTTTAGTGCTGACGATGCCATTATCAGCATGACTATTCCGGTGATTTACATGCTGGAGCACATGTTAAACAGAATTCGGAGTCAGGTGGTGGCACAAGAGGAGGTGGAGGAAGTAGAGGAGGAGGAGTTGTATGCGGAAGGGCTAACATCTGCAAGGTCCAGAAGGTCGGCAGCACCAAGGCGGCAGGCATGTGAGGGTGGGGGAGATGGTTTTACCAGGGCGCATGGTAGCAGCCAAACTAGTGAGGAAGGTGCAGGAGCCCAGGAAGAAGTGGAGGACGAACTGATGGAAGACTCATCAGATGAGGGAGACCTTGATCACATTTCTGTTGTGCGAGGTTGGGGGGAGAGGACAGAGGAAGGAAGCATGATTGTTACCTCGCCACCAACACAACAGGGACTTGGTGCTCCTGGATGCGCAACACACATGAGTGCCTTCTTGCTGCACTACCTGCAACATGACCCTCGAATTGTGAGAATTAGAAATAATCCTGACTACTGGGTTGCCACACTGTTAGATCCCCGGTACAAAAGTAAATTTGCAGAAATTATTCCTGCCATAGAAAGGGATGCACGCATGCAGGAGTATCAGCAGAGACTGTTGCAGAATCTTACATGTGCTTTTCCACAAAATACCAGTGGTGCACGTACTGAATCTCACAGTTCCAACTTGCCAACCGTGGGACCGTCAAGTGTTCAGCACTCAAACCGTAACAGAACCACAGTATCTGCTGGTAACATCAATTTTGAGGAATCATTTCACCACTTTTTTAGCCCATCCTTTGCAAGGCCACAGGAGACAAGAAGGCTGACACATAGTCAACGCCTAGAGACGATGGTACAGGAGTATCTCCAAGTAAACATTGAAGCCACGACTGTGTCACTGGACCCTTGCTCTTTTTGGGCTTCCAATCTGGATAAATGGCCGGAGCTAGCCACTTACGCCTTGGAGATCTTGTCATGCCCCGCAGCCAGCGTTCTGTCTGAACGTGTGTTCAGCGCTGCTGGTGGTGTGCTGACAGATAAGCGCATGCGGCTCTCCACTGATAATGTAGACAGACTCACGTTCATAAAGATGAACAAATCATGGATCCGAAACGACTTTTATACCCCTGTGTCATCCTGGGGAGAGTAAAAGCTTGATAATTGGTTAAAATCACCCTACCAAACGTTTTAAGCTTTCAAATTACTAATCATGTTTATCTGTATCTTGACTGGAAAATAATTTGGGCTTTGTAGCAGTGTGCAGCACTGATCCTATTAGGCCATCTATAATAAGCTCCACCAGATTTAAAATTAAAAATAATTTTTAGCTGCATCTAGCCCGGAAAATAATTTTGGGGCTCCGAGATGCGCAAGACACATAAGTGCCTTCTTGCTGCACTACCTGCAGCATGACCCTCATATTGTCAGAATTCGAAGTAATCATGACTACTGGGTTGCCACACTCTTAGATCCCCCAAACTTTTCGATCAACCTTTTCATTTTAATAAAGACCAAAAAAATGGTCATTTTTGAAATTATAAGCATTAGCAGGTTGTTAGAAACTGAAATCAAACAGTTTTCAACTCAAAACTTTATTCTAGGTGATGTTACATTTTCTCATAGGACCCCTTGTTCGAAAGGAGCTTCTGAACTCTCTCGTCCATTGAATTTGTCAGGTTTTGGATGGTTTCTGCTTCAATTGTTTTGCATGAGGACAGAATACCCTCCCAGAGCTGTTGCTTAGATGTGAACTGCCTCCCGCCATCATAGACACTCCTTTTAATGATGCTCCAAAGGTTCTGAATGGGGTAGAGGTCAGGGGAGCATGGGGGTCACACCATAAGTTTGTCCCCTTTTATGCCCATATCAGCCAGAGATGCAGATGTTTTATGTGCAGCATGAGATGGTGCATTATCATGCAGAAAAATGATCTTGCTGTGAAATACACGGTTCTTCTTCTTGAACCATGGCAGGAAGTGCTGTTTGAGAAAATCCACATACATTATGGAGTTCATCTTTAGCGCCTTCAGGGATCCTTAAGGGGCCGACAATCTCTCTCCCCATGATTCCAGCCCAAAACATTACTCCACCTCCTCCTTGTTGGCGCTGTAGCCGTGTTTGCGTGGGGTGTCCATCAACCAGCCATCCTCCACTCCATCCATCTGGACCATCGAGCGCTGCACGGCACTCATCCGTGAACAAAACAGTTTTGAAATCAGTCTTCATGTAATGTTTGGCCCACTGGAGCCGTTTCTGCTTGTGTGAAGTGGATAGAGGAGGTCGACAGGATGGCGTATGCACAGCTGCAAACCTCTGAAGGACCCTGCATCTTGTTGTTCGGGGGACGTTGGAGGCACAAGCAGCTTCAAAAACTTGTCTGCTGCTATGACAAGGCTTTTTTGCCGCTGCTCTTTCAACCTGACGTAATTGCCTGTAGGAAAGAGTCCTCAATTTGCCCTTATCAGCACGCACACGTGTGTACTGTGAATCAGCTACATACTTCTTGATTGCCAAGACACTTCATCCTGATCATCGCACAATGTTGATTGTAGTCATGCCTTGACCTAAACACTCCACAATTTGTTGCTTCTCAGCAGCCGACACATCCTTTTTCTTTCCCATTTTGGCAGAAAATGTAGGCTGCTTAATAATGTGAGAGAGCCTTCTTAAGTAGTCTTGCCTTTCATTGGACACACCTGCCAAACTAATTAGCACAGGTGTCTGCAATTGCTTACAGTGATATAAAGAGCCCTGACACACATCACCATCAATGAGTTTAACTGACAAACAAACAAATTCTTCCCTTATCACTCCTAAACACTTTTTGCATAATAATTTGGAACGCGGTGTACATGTGCTTTTCCACAAAACACCAGCGGTTCACGTAGTGAATCTTACAGTTCTAACTTGCCAACCGTGGTCTGTATGGAATTGTTCAATAAAGGGCCCAAAATTAAGATAACATAGATGGGAGAGGTCTCTATGAATAGGAATTCCTAAGTATTTGATACCCTGTGAGGGCCAGGCAAAGGGAAAGTTGGACTGGATGGAATCCTATATGGATTTAGGGAGGGAGACATCGAGGGCCTCAGACTTCGCTGCATTGATTTTAAAATTTTGCCATGTAACAAAGTGATCTATTTCAGCCATAACAGCATGGATGGATATATGTGATTGAGTGATATATACTAGGACATCATCAGCAAATAGAGAGCACTTGTACTCGGTGCCTCCCACCTCAATCCACCTAATATTGGGGTTATGGCGAATTGATGAGAGCAGGTGCTCCGTCACTAGGATGTATAAGAGAGGGGACAGAGGACATCCCTGCCTTGTCCCATTGGTGATTGTGAAAGGTGATGAAAATGTTCTGACGCACCCCCTGGGCCTTGGGACACCCGGAGCCGGACCCTTTTTGGTGGATGCTGGTGGTTGTAGTCTTCGTGGCGGCGACCCGGTTCCGTGGCTCAGGGCGGTCAAACCAGTGGCGGAACTATTTATGTGGTTTTGATGTTTAAATGTCCGACTACGCCACCCGTGGATTGCGGTCAGAGTGAACCGCCGCTACAGGGCAGACCGCTGAGGCTGGTGTTGTGGGTGCAGCAGAGCGTAGCATAACTCCCCACGGGAGGAGTATAGCCTCAGGGCAGTGTATGCGGAGGATGGGGGTGATGGTGCAGGGCAGCAGCAGTAACGACACGGAGTCAGTGATGCAGTCCAGGGCCTTTACTCACAGTTCTTATTATCCAGACCACGTCTGCAGGTAACGGCTGCCCACGTCGTACTGTGCTCACCAGGTGAGGGGCTCAGACAACTCCCAGATAACTTTGGAGCACTTCACAGGACCCCCTTTGTGTGTCCTTTGTCTGGCCTTTCTTACCAACACTTCTGTCCGGCTGCCTCGGGCCTCCTCTTGGTAAACTTGGCGCCAGTTTCCCTGACCCTATGTGGTGCCTTCCTAGCGGGTGTAGCGAGGGGCTGCGCCACATAAAATGTCAGAGCCTCCGGTTTCTAGCTGAGGGTCGTTTCCTGCCTCCACTAGTTCGGGGACCGGTCTCCCCCTTTGGCCTGACCCCTCCACGCAGGTGGATTCGGGCGTGCGGTGGCGACTCTCCCGTCCGCACCCCTGGGATCCCTTCATTCCTCGTTCCTGGAGCCTTCTCCGCTCCTCTTCCTTCCTTCTCCCTCTTCCAGGCCTGGGCCTCTGTTACTAGGCCCGCCTCCGGAGCAGAGCTCATGCAGAGCCCCTGCTCCCTGCCACTTCTGCTCAGACTTCTCTGCACTGAACTAAGATGGTGCCCACCTTTTATACTCCCTTCTCAATGCACCCAGGAACTGCTTCCTACCTGCTCCTGCACTACAGGGTTCCCCTTCCTCAGTGTTCCCTCCCCCCACTCCAGCCAGGGACAGGAACTGTCGTGCCCATCTCAGGGGCATATTGGTCGCCCTGCCCCACGGCAATGTGGTGTAATGCATGCAGGTGTCGGGTCCTGATCCACACTCCATCCTTACCTGAGAGTGAGATATCACACCTCTGGGTGAGGTGCAATACGTCTGTAGCAACCGAGCCCTCAGGGTGCTACAGTTCCATTTATCTTCAGCCTAGGTGACGTATTGCGATACAGGGCCGTGATTTTGGCTATAAAAGGGTCCCCTAGACCCCTACCCCAAGCTTTTTAAGAGAATCATATATGGCATGCCAGGAGACTCTATGGAATGCTTTCTCAGCATCCAACGAGAGTATCTAATTACAAATTTTTAACTGCATCTAGCCCAGGAAATACTTTGTGCCTAGTAGCAGTGTCTGCTAGTCAGCGGATTATCCCGGCTGTTAAGCAAGCTACACCACCTGTAGTTTAGACACTTAATTTTTTCAAAGGAAATGCTTCGGGACCATGGGATACTCAGTGAAGAGCATCAGGAGGCACCCCAAGGCATAGGGGCTGGGACTGGCAGTAGGATGCCTTGCGGTGGACAGCCGAGCTCGATCCTTATAAAAGCTTTTTAACTGCAGCAGCTTTAGTGGACGCTACTGGAGCTGGAATTACGCGGCTGCTGGCATGAGACTTGCCCTCCAATAGATCCTTGTAAATGGATTTAAAGTGTATTCATTCAAATTAGAGGGACAATTTAAATTAAAAAGCTTAGAGCTGCCTCCACCACAGGGGGGCTCGCTCGACCCACCAGCGGACAGGCACCAGTATTGGGAGAGGGGGGCTGGCCATCAGGGTTCACCGCGGCTCTGGCACAAACCCGGCGACACGGAGGTGGCACGGGCAGGAGCGGACTGGCCGTGTCGGCTTCTCACTTTTTGGATTTTAGAAGGGCATGACATGCCTATATCTGTGTCTCCCCCTCCTTTTACTCCTCCACCTCTTTTATTTTCGCATGACTATATGTACTTGTCACTTTTCCATGTGTTAGTTGTGTCTTCTGAGCAGTTTGTCAGCTTTTGGACACCTTTGAAGGTGTTTTCTATGTGTTTCTATGTGTTTTTGTTTGCCTGCCATTGGTTTTAACGGTGTTCGAAGGTGTTCGACGAACAGTTCGACGAACAGTTCGGCGAACACACGGGTGTTCGACGAACCGAACCGAACTCGAACACTACGGGGGTGGCTCAACACTAATCCTAACCTGTGAAATTCACTTCCTACTTCCTATATCTAGTATGCCCCAACTGAATCTTTCCCTTCCTAACTTAATCCCTAAGTCCTATGCTATACCCATGTCCTATACTTAACCATAGACTTTCCCTATATATTACACATAAAGAATATTATACATTAATCACATTATATCACATTAACTGTGCACATTAGTGCTATAAGAGTCTATGGAGTTTCACATTTTACATTACTTATACAATACAATAAAACCATGTTCTAACACATATTCACACACATATTTGAAGTGTTTGAAGAAAATTGAGCATGACCTTGAAAACACCATTTGGACTCAGCTTTGCATTACCAAATATCTAAACCATTCCCCACCATATATTTCAACACTGTCTTCTTACATTTATCTATACCAGTTCATGTACATCACAGAGTAGTATCGGTGCAGTATGCTAGGAGCACAGCTGTCTTACAAAAACTCAGATGGAGATGGTTTCAAATGCTTATAGAAAAGACTTCACTGATCCCTCCGGTCTTACCCATAATTGGCATCCTAGTGATATTTCAAATTGGACACAGACCCAGCTTGTTTGGAAAGGTAGAAGCAGTGTCATATGAAGACATTTTGTATGTGAACCTATAGAATTGTAGCCATGTTTTTTAAGATCATCGTATAGTCTGTCCTCATCATGTGAACTACAATCCGCAATTACCATAATAATTGGCCATTGAATAAGATACTGTGCAGTAGAAGCAGTCTGGTACTTTCCAGTACTCGCCTACAATCTAGCTAATTTCTGCCCCAAGATCTAAATAGCAGCTAAGAGTGTAGTGGTTTTGGATATAGAAGATATAAAATGGGTAAGTATTAGGCTATGTGCGCACATTCAGGATTTGCATCTCTTGGCAGGAAAAGCGCTGGGGAAAAAAATGCGCATTTTTATGCGTTTTTTTAATGCATTTTTTAAAGCGTTTTTGTACATCAATGAATGCTTTTTGGAGCTGAATAAAGTTATTTGAAAAAAGAAACTTGGGACATAGCTTTAACCCTTGGATTACCGTCAGACCTGTGGTGAGTATATTGGTTAATTTAAATGATTAAAGAATATGTCTGTTGTATTTCAAATAAAGTGCTTTAGTCTGTGTCTGTGTGTTTATTTAAATCTCTACTTTACTTTAATTAGGTGTAGTAATGAAAGGGTCTGATTGACACCTTGTCATCGCCACACAAAAAGGCTAGGTGTCAGCTAATCCCATAAACCCAATCTTCATTAGCATTTCCATTCATGTAATTTCTGGGGCAGCTGAGAGCTGCTATTTTTAGCCTAGGAAGGTGCCATTAGGCAAACATTTTCCCTGGCTTTAATAACAGCTCACAGCTGTTTTGTTAGCCGCTATGTCCCCCCTATCAACAGTCAGCAGCGCTTTGGACACAGCAGGTGTAATCACTCCTGTCAGTGTACATTGCTCTGCTCCAGGAGTGAGGTCACTTCGGTTCATCAGCTGAAGATCAGCTGATCAGCCCCGGTGACCTCAGCATCAGTGGTACATGGGAACAATCTCCCACGCAGCACCGGTGCCATAAAGTGAGGTCCCGAGCTCATCAGTTGATCATCAGCTGTGAACTCGTGTGACATCAGCCGGCGCCGCAGCGATGTACACTGCCAGGAGCGAGTGCGCTCCCGTCAATGTACCGCTTGCCGCTGAGGGATCAGGATGCCGGGGGACATCGCGAGGACCCCGGAGGACGCTGAACAGGTGAGAATATGGTGTTTTTAAATTTTTTTTACTTTTTTTTTTACACTTGCCGCGCACACGCCGACTTGGCTGAGGAGACTACTGCTCCCCTCAGCTGTGCCGCTCTTGCTGTTATTAGCCGGAGCGGTGGTCGGATGATAGGAGAAGTAGTCTTCTCCAGTCAACCCAGGTACCAATGCATGTGCGTTTTTGCAGCGTATTTGACCCATTGACTAGTCAAATACGCAGCAAACATCTTCAGCAAATCTGCAAGTATATATATTTATACCTGCGCTTTTTCAGAATAAGCTGGTATATTTGTGTGTACATGAGGAATAACACTATTTATGGCCATAAAATAACTTGTATCCTGCATTTTCACCAGTTCTATCCCCTGAGGGCTCTATCTCTAATTTTCAAACGTCATTGAGCAAGTGGGTTGTGACTAGCCGCTATGATGTCTCCCATGGTACACAGAAACAGAAGGATTGCTGCTCTTCTTACTATCTGTAGCACACAGATAGAAGCGGCTGCACATGAAAGACATTATACAGCTGGTCTGAGCAGTGTAGCTGTGAATCCAGCTCTCGGTGATGTAAATCGCTAGCTAGAGAAGATTCAGCAGGGATCTTTCTCTGCATGTGTCTGTGCCTCTACCTACTTGTCACCACGGCCCCCTCTCCATAGACTATAATGGGCTGTGTTATCTGAAACCCCAGTCTGTCTTGCTTTGATGAAGATGGATTTAAACTGTTTTTCAGTATGGATTTATGCAAAGTTTGCTGAAACTACAGTGACTATACAAATGGTTGGGATCAGAGTTATTAAAGGGATTGTCCAGTAAAAACAAGTTATGTGATAACACATTATTGATCGGCGCTGGTCCGACTGCTGGAACATGCAGTGATTGGCAGAATGGGGCAATTTTATACCTGTTAGAATGGAGCAGTAGTGTACATGCTCGACCGTCGCTCCATTCATTTCGTATGAGGCTGTCGGGCGCCATGCTTGGCCTTCTTTTCCAATCAGTCGCCTCATTTTGTAGCAGAAATAATATTGCCCCATCAGGAATACAAATTCCCCATTCTGCCTATCAGTGCAGGTCTCAGTGGTTGTACTGCCACCTGTCAGCAAGTTGTCACCTATCTTGGGCATAGGTAACAACATGTTTTCACTGGACAACCTTTTTAAGATCTGCATTCAATGCCTAAATCCTGGCAAAGTCCACTAGCATAGGATGTGAATGGGGTGAAACAGTGTCAACTGTGTTTTTCTTCTGTGGATTATCTACAAAATCCACAGCTTATTTGCAACCACAAATCCATCCATTGTAAACATTCCTTAAAACTGTGGGATTAAAGAGGTTGTCTGGTCACAACAAAATATACACAAAAATCTAAAGATTAGGAGCTGCTCTGCAGTACCCAGCAGTGGCTGCTGCACATTGAATGGAACTGCACTTAGCGGCTTGGTTCCATGTGTTTATATCCAGCCCCCGGTGGAGAAATAAGTGATGCTTGGTGGGAATGTTCAGTGTTGGACCCCCAGTGATGGGATATTAATACTGATGACATATCCAGTGTATAGCTCATCAGTTTATTGTGAGTGAAAAACAACTTTAAATTAGATAGATTTTATAGAATTTTGACATTCATACATACGAGTTTATTGAAAAGTCATAGTGTACTAATAAATCCTTTGAGTATATATTAAGTATATGCTACTTTTACTGTGTGGTTTTCTTTTTTAGGATCCACTCCTAGAAAAAAAAATAATGCTGGAAAAACCTCACCCATCTGCCCTACATGAACCTCATTTTAATGCAGTTACATCTTCCACTTTGCTACGTATACACTGTGTTCCAAATTATTATGCAAATAATATTTTCTCAGATTTTCCCAAATTACCTATATGAATTGCAGTCATTGTAATTTTCCAGTCAAATAACTATTAGAGTACAATTGAAAGGTTTTTGTACAAACTGCCTATGATAACAGTATATTTTTAAAAAAATAAAAAACTCAAAATGCATGTTCCAAATTATTATGCACAGCAGAGTTTTCAAACTTTTCATTTGAATAAAGAACAAAAAAATGGTCATTTTTGAAATTCTAAGCATTAGCAGGTTATTACAAACTGAAATCAAACAGTTTTCAACTCAAAACTTTATTCTAGGTGATGTTACATTTGCACATAGGACCCCTTGTTCGAAAGGAGCTTCTGAACTCTCTCGTCCATTGAATTTGTCAGGTTTTGGATGTTTTCTGCTTTAACTGTTTTGCATGAGGACAGAATACCCTCCCAGAGCTGTTGCTTAGATGTGAACTGCCTCCCGCCATCATAGACACTCCTTTTGATGATGCTCCAGAGGTTCTCAATGGGGTTGAGGTCAGGGGAGCATGGGTGCCACACCATAAGTTTGTCCCCTTTTATGGCCATAGCAGCCAGAGATGCCGATGTGTTATGTGCAGCATGAGACGGTGCATTATCATGCATGAAAATGATCTTGCTGCGGAATGCACGGTTCTTCTTCTTGAACCATGGAAGGAAGTGCTGTTTGAGAAACTCAACATACATTATGGAGTTCATCTTTACCCCTTCAGGGATCCTAAAAGGGCCGACAATCGCTCTCCCCATGATTCCAGCCCAAAACATTACTCCACCTCCTCCTTGTTAGCGCCGTAGCCGTGTTTGCATGGGGTGTCCATCAACCAGCCATCCTCCACTCCATCCATCTGGACCATCGAGATCATTTCATGCATGATAATGCCCCGTCTCATGCTGCACATAACACATCTGCATCTCTGGCTGCTGTGGGCATAAAAGGGGACAAACTTATGGTGTGGCACCCATGCTCCCCTGACCTCAACTCCATTGAGAACCTCTGGAGCATCATCAAAAGGAGTGTCTATGATGGCGGGAGGCAGTTCACATCTAAGCAACAGCTCTGGGAGGGTATTCTGTCCTCATGCAAAACAATTGAAGCAGAAACCATCCAAAACCTGACAAATTCAATGGACGAGAGAGTTCAGAAGCTCATTTCGAACAAGGGGTCCTATGTGCAAATGTAACATCACCTAGAATAAAGTTTTGAGTTGAAAACTGTTTGATTTCAGTTTGTAATAACCTGCTAATGCTTAGAATTTCAAAAATGACCATTTTTTTGTTCTTTATTAAAATGAAAAGGTTGAAAACTTTGCTGTGCATAATAATTTGGAACTCGCATTTTGAGTGCAGTTTGAGTTTTTTATTTTTTTAACAATATACTGTTATCATAGGCAGTTTGTACAAAAACCTTTCAATTGTACTCTAATAGTTATTTGACTGGAAAATTACAATGACTGCAATTCATATAGGTAATTTGGGAAAATCTGAGAAAATATTATTTGCATAATAATTTGGAACACAGTGTATATCGCTTCATTTGTTATTAAGCAGGTCAAGAAGGGGAAAAAGGTGGACCCAGGGAACTATAGGCCGGTGAGTCTGACTTCTATACCAGGAAAGATCTTTGAACAAATTATTAAACAACATGTATGTAAGTACATGGATAAGAATGAAGTGATTAACCAGAGTCAGCATGGGTTTGTAACTAACAAGTCATGTCAGACTAACTTAATTTCCTTCTATGACAGAATCACTGACTGGGTGGATCAGGGAAATGCTGTAGATATAGTATATCTTGACTTCAGCAAAGCATTTGACAAAGTATCTCACACCATCCTTATTGAAAAAATGACCAAGTATGCAATGGACCAGGCAACTGTTAGGTGGATTCATAACTGGCTTAGTGATCGGACTCAAAGGGTGGTTGTAAATGGCTTCACATCCAGCTGGATGAATGTCTCAAGTGGGGTACCACAGGGCTCCGTCCTGGGACCTGTATTGTTCAACATCTTTATCAATGATTTAGATGAAGGAATTGAGGGTAAGCTGATTAAATTTGCTGATGACACAAAGCTAGGAGGGATAGCTAATACTAGAGAAGAGAGAGAGAGGATTCAAAAAGACCTAAATAAACTGGAGCAGTGGGCAGCAACCAACAGAATGGTTTTTAACAGGGAAAAATGCAAAGTACTACATCTGGGCAATAAAAATGAAAAAAGCATATACAGAATGGGAGGAATAGAGCTAAGCAACAGTACATGTGAAAAAGACTTAGGTATACTAATAGATCATAGACTGAACATGAGTCAACAGTGTGATGCAGCAGCAAAAAAGGCAAATACAATTCTGGGATGTATTAACAGAAGCATACAGTCTAGATCACGTGAAGTCATTATCGGTCTTTACTCCTCTTTGGTCAGACCTCATCTGGAATACTGTGTACAGTTTTGGGCACCACATTTTAAAAAAGACATAGACAAACTGGAGCAAGTTCAGAGAAGTGCGACCAGAATGGTGACTGGTCTGCAAACCATGTCCTATGAGGAACGGTTGCAGGATTTGGGAATGTTTAGCTTGCAAAAAAGAAGACTGAGAGGAGACTTAATAGCTGTCTACAAATATGTCAAGGGCTGTCATATTGTAGAAGGATCATCTTTATTCTCATTTGCACAAGGAAAGACTAGAAGCAATGGGATGAAACTGAATGGGAGGAGACACAGATTAGATATTAGAAAAAACTTTTTGACAGTTAGGGTGATTAATGAGTGGAACAGGCTGCCACGAGAGGTGGTGAGTTCCCCTTCAATGGACGTCTTCAAACAGAGGCAGGACAGACATCTGTCTGAGATGATCTAGTGAATCCTGCTTTGAGCAGGGGGTTGGACCAGATGACCCAGGAGGTCCCTTCCAACTCTACCATTCTATTCTATGATATGCATTCTCAATGTTAACCTATTCACTACCTCAGTGTAACATCTCCTAAATGCTGTGCTCTTGTCTCAGTCATTCATTTGTGACCTTCTCTGATAACATTGCCTCTGTGCTCTGAAAACTTGCAAATATGATTTTATTCAGTTAGCCAATAAAGGTATCACCACTATCACATATTTTTACTACCTGCTTATTATGTGTAAGTGAACACTTTACAGAATAACCACTAGGTGGTGCTAGTTTTGTGCAGCGCTGATATATGTCACAGCCCCCTTTTCAATGACTGTAACAAACGTTACCAAATTTAAAGGACTTTAGTTCAGAGAATGCTTTGAGCAACCAGTTCCTGCCTTCTCAGATCAGCTCTGCACATCCTTACAGTCTGTGCATGATAAAGTCTCCGATTGCTTTCTTATATTGGAATTATTTCCCCATTCATGAAAATGAGATTTCCTCTTGTACTGCTCTGGTCTTCCAGTTTGTTGGGATTTACCTGTGGAACTGGATTTTTGTATCAGTTCCCAGCATCCGCTCTGCAGCACAACTACCCTGATCAAAACTCAGCATCCGCAAGTGCAAGTTACTCAAGTCGCAGGTAAGTGTCCAAACCGATATTGATACCTCTACGGAAGTCGTCATGCTGCACCAGAAATATCTACAGCACTTCTTTAACATTTTTAGGAAATTACATTTGCACACAACTACTTTAATAGGAAAAATTTCATATATCGTAATTAGACTAAACAAAAAAAAATCTTGTTTTGAAGTTAAATGTATTAATAACAAATGCTAAAAAATGACATTTCATTTTATAGTATATAATGTGTGATGTGCTGCTAAAAGAAATGTTGTGAAGATATGTGATAATCATATTGTATTATTTCACTCATTCTGTATTTATGGCATGTTTAAAGGGGCTCTCTAGTTCAATAAGTAAGATCTTTTTTAGACCTGAAGATATACAATTATTGCGGATCGTGACATTGGGAGCTCAAGGCTGGCTGCCTGAGGATAAGCTTATATATTTCATCCATGCAGGGGCTGACTAAGCATTTGGGCAATAAAGACCTAGAAGAAGAACCCACTGCCCTTGGTCAAGTTAGCGCTAACCTTAAGGCTATGTTCCCATGATGAGTTTTTGATGAGTTTTTTATGCTGCGTATTTAAAAAAAATGCAAGTAACGTATTTTACTTAATATGTGCAGAAATGATGCAGAAAATCAAAAACTCACTAAAAGGTCATCGTGGGAATGTAGTCTAAAGATTAAGTGCAGGGTCTGGAAAGAAATGCAGGTGATAAGTGCTGCTCATATCCATTTTATTAACCTCTTTCTGTTGTATTATTGCTATATTGATTGGTAAGGAGCCCTGATGTTTATTGCCCTTGGGCCCAGATCATTTTAGGCGTGCCCTTGTATGCCATCAGTATGGGGTAATACTATGTAAACCGGCATGGCTTTGTGTCGCCCAATATTAACAGAAGTTGCATTAAAGATTATATTCAGATTTCTTTGACATTATACATTAAAAAAAATGCAAAAACTGCAAGAATGTCTGCACTTGTATAAATCACTGTGCGGAATATTGAGAACATAACAGGTATGTATTCACATTAGTGCAAGTGGGACAAAACAAATCAGCCACTTTACTTTCCAAAGTTAGAAAAATTTGGATATTGGCTGCAAATTATTCCACATTTTACCATGTACAAAAATACACATAATCCCATGTTGCAGGAAGCAGATTTTCCTGCAGCTTTCCATATAACGATAAATTCAGATTCTATGCTGATCCAAATTAATGAGCAGAAAATACGCACAATGAACCCATATGAACTTCACTGTCCTGAAAGCACTGAAACGAGAAAGCAGCGGTCAGCATCTGGTGCACAACAGTTCTCCCTCTGGCCTCTAGAGGGGAGTCTTGTCGCGGGATGAACACTGCGTTCTATTTCTCCCTAATGTGTGGGTCTGCGACCTGTTCTTAATTTTGTGGGGTCTGTGACATTGTTTATCACTTTAAACATATTTAGAAGTTTTACAACTTCATGTAAAAAGTTTAATTCACTTACTAGACCATAGTAGATTATTGTAGTCACAGCCGCTGTCAGGACAGAGAGTTTATACTTAGATAACTTGTACTTAGATAACTTGCGAGGCTTCGTTCACGTGTTCTTAATAACTTTACTATGGCATGAATTTACAGTGTGTTTAGACACATCGTAAAATTATCTCAACCCAGCATCCAGTAATCCTAAATACTAAGTAACCCTGCACATTTTCCACAGATATATAATATCATATGGGATTCACAAGACCAGAAACTAAGGATTGAAACAAAGTAATAATCATTACAGAAATGCCTCTAATTAATAAATAGGTTTATATTGTAATATTTTATGTAAACATTTTGGGTTCACATCACACCTCTCAGCATATGTCTCCCAGGGTATGGAAAGCCTTGATATATGCTACTGTATATCATATGGTAGAGTTGCGTAAGTTTCCCATAGGTTCCCAATAGAAGAAATATTTCATGTGCAGTCTACATTTCTTACACAAAAAAGAATGTATCAACTACATTATTCAGTACAGCTGAAATAAAGGTATGATAATGAATATTATGGGAATGTATGACGAAGGACACTATGGGACCCTACCAATGAGTGTATCACATGCACAGGAAAGGTTTCCATCAAACATGCCAAAAGTAAGCCAAAACATTATAGGAACACAGCCTTATTTTGGGTTATTTATCTACCTTTTCATGGAAGTTTTATATTATTTTCTATGCACATCCTTTAATCCAAAGCATTGGAATACCTAATACCTATATAGTCTCATTGAAGCCAGAATAAACATAGCCACTTAAACACCATGGCTGCCGTCCTGGAAATGTCTGCAGAAAGCAGGATCAATGGTTTTATGAATGGAGAGAGTAAAGGGTTGACACTGTCACAGTCCACCTGCTGCCTCCATTCATAAAGTAAAGCAATGTAAGCCGCACATCCATGTCATGTAATATGCAGCAGTGGTGAATTTTTATTTCTCCGGCACTACTGGTACTGGTACTTATGTCACTACTACTAATAAAGGGAGCAATTTCAATCAATGAAACAGTTAACTTGGCATTAAAGGTGACGGCCTTTTTTTAGTTATATTTTCCTAAGGTAAGTATTAAACCTTTAAAGGAGTTGTCCAGTCTTAAGCTACAAGTCTGCAGTTGCTCTATGTGACTGCAGACTTGTGAATCCTTACATCGCGCTCACTGCGTGCTTTGGGCTATGTGCCCACGATGCAGAAATGCTCCGGATTTTTCCTGAGCATTTCTGCATCTCCCTGGCAGAAAAAATGCATGCGGATTGTACATGCGGATTGTACATGCGGATTGTACATGCGGATTGTACATGCGGATTTTACATGCGTTTTCCTGCCAGGGACATGCGGATGTGAAGCGTTCTTCACATGCATTTCCGCATGCGGGTTGTCAAGCGCTTTCCAAGCGATTTTAGCATCACTTGGAAAGTGCTTGACAACTTGATCACACTATATAAATCCATGCAACCGGCATGGATTTATATAGTGTGACCGTAAAAGAATGGTAAAAAATCAAAAATAAATATACTTACTTTCCGATGACCCCCAGTGTCTTTATCCGTTGCGTCTGGTCTCCCCGGTGTCTCGTGGTTGTGTAAAAGGACCTGCCATGACGTCATTTAGTCATGTGACGGGTCACACGACTGCCGACATCACATGACTAAATGACGTCATGGCAGGTCCTTTTAGACCATCGCGAGCTGCCGAGGAGACCGGACGCATTGGATAAGGAGACCGGGGGCATCAGAAGGTGAGTATAATATTTATTTTTTATTTTAAATTCTTTCTTTTTACAGGTACTATGGTACCCGGGTCTGGAGGAAAGTCTCCTCTTCTCCAGACCCGGGTACCATCCGCACATTGAATCGCTTAATATCCGCATGTGCACATGTAGTCATGCAGATATTATGCAATTCAATGCAAGTCAATGGCGGCAATGACGCTGCGTGTCCGCAAAATAATTGGTAGTGCTGTGGATTTTTCCGCAATGATAACCCGCAGCGGAAATTTCCGCAGCACGTGCACAGCACATGCGGATTATCATTGGGGAACATGACAGACATTCTACCAAGCGTTTTTTAAGCGTTTCTGAAGCGGAATTGTCGTCGCGGAAACGCTTAAAAAACGCATAGTGGGCACACAGCCTAATGATTGAAGGAAGTGATCCAGCTCACCTTTGCATATAAGTGCTGTGATCCGGAGCACGGACCGCGTATCCGCCTGTACGCCACAATGCCTTCAGATCACTTCATTTTAACGAACAATTAGCATTAACAAATATGATAGATTTACAACTTGAAAGTTCAAACAATAGTAATTAACATTTCTAACCCACACTTTTATCCAGTCTGGGCAAGAAATGAAGTCATGGACCATTTTTCAAAATAAAATGGAGTATGATCTCAATGCATTGTCACAAACTTTATCTAATGAAGAATCTAACCAAAAGTAATCTAAGTGCAAAGAGCTCTCCAGGAATTAAAAAATAATCATAATATCATCATCAAAAGGTTTGATAAAGGTGGATCAGTGGTGGTTATGACCACCGGTATTTATATTCAATGGATCACTGATCTACTATCTGATTCTACCATTTACCAACCTCTTGATAAAAACCCCACCACTTCCTTTCCATAAATCCATATATAAACTCATTGATCAAGGGGAAGGGACTGCACTTAATATCTTTGATAAAAACGAAGCAGAGTATTTGAAAATCATTAATCCCACCATTCCCTTCCTATACGTCTTACCTAAAACGCACAAAGAAACTTATCCCCTCCCATGCGACTATAGTGTCTGGTATAGGTTCCCTGGGTTAAAAATTAGGGGAGTGGTTAGATGGTCTCCTTCAACGTTTGGTCCATAGAACACCTGGTTATTTAAAAGACACTTGTGATGTCTTAGAAGCACTTAAAAACTTCCACTGGTCTAGTAGGTTCACTTGGTTAGGATGTGATGTCACATCTCTCTGCACATCCATTCCCCTCAAAGAAGCGCTATACACCTTAAGGTTTCACTTAAACAAATATAGTGAATTTTCAATAACCCTACAAAACTATACTATGGAAACTGTATCCCTTCTCATTAGCAATAACTATTTTTGCTTTGATGACAAATTCTATCTACAAATTATGGGAGTTTCTATGTGGGACAAATACTCCCCATCTCTAGCCAATTTGGTTATGAGCTGGTGGGAGGAGTCCTACATCTATACTGTAGAGAATCCTTGTGCGAATGACATCTGGTGGTATGGCAGGTACATAGATGATTTACTCATTATATGGCAATCTGATATACCTACCGTAGAGTCATTTATTAACTATATCAACCGCAACTCATTTAATTTACATTTTACATTCAATCACCAGAACTCATCCAATTGAATTGTTACACCTAAAACTCTCCGGCACAATAAATGTCCTTATAATCACTGCTACCTTTAGAAAAGGTACACGCTAGGAGCCTGCACACAAAACATACAATACAGGCCATACCTGTGGGAGAATTAAGCCGACCTAATTGCAACACTGGACCAGCTTATACCAATGAGGTCCAACAAATAGAAAAAAGGCTCCGTCGTAGAGGATACCAAATATGGACACTAAACAGAGCAACAAAAATTGTGTGGAACAAAAATAAAAATAATAACAAAAATACGAAGCTATCAAACAATAAAGAAATAAAGGCTACACATAATGCAGCTCCACTCACAATGGTATTACAATAAAGCAATCAGTTTTAAAAAATAAGGAACATTTTTTATAAAATTCTTAGCATATTGGAAGAAGATGAAAACATAGCTAAAGTCATGAATAAAAAATTTTGAATAGTTTCAAAAGGGCTCCCTCTCTTGGAAATATTCTATCTCCCAGTTTTTTGGACATAATAAAAACCACTAACAATAATTGGTTACAAACAAAAGAATTTAACAAATGCAGCTAATATTCCTGGAGCGCTGCGGAGATCACTTTTCAATACAAGTCAGTGACAGCCTCGTTCTGTCTCTTTTATAAATGTATTGAGAGCGTGTGATGTAGCTTCTGACTTCAGGCCATTCAGAAGCTACTGTCACAAGATGGCGCGGGGGGACTGGAGCGGAACTTAAAAAACTATGAAGATACTGGAGGGTGAGTATACGACTGGGGGCAGAGAGCTTAGATTTAAAGCGCCACTCCAGCGCTGAAAAAAAAAATGCTGGAGTTGTTCTTTAACTGTAATTCCATCTATGTAATTTATATTATCAAATGCATTACATGCAAATTGAAATACACATGTTGCACCACTAGACAGTTAGAAACTCGATTTCGTGAACATTTGTATGATATTGAGCATAGTTCAGTCTTAGAACCATGTCAGAGGCATCCAAACATTTTATTAATTGTGACAAAAATAATGTATCATCATTAAAAATCTAAGCCATAGAACACATTAAAAAAAATAAAAAAGGAGGAGACGTGGAATGGATCCTGAAACATACAGAAGCATGATGAATCTTTAAACTAAAATGGGGCTGAAGGACTAATTTATAGATCTGAAGCTTCTGTCACCCCAGCTCTATTCTCTGCCCAGTGCCACTTCCTACTGCTTGACTGACAGCCTCTATGCTGTGTGACTTCAAGCAAAGGAGCCATCAGTCAAGCAGGAGGAGGCATCGCTGGATGAGAGAATAGAGCTGGAGTGACAGAAGCTTCAGATCTACAGTCTCATTTGCATATCAATTCAAACACTGATTTCTCTGTAACAGAGGAACGAACTGGCCAGGGTATTGCTGGACTTTTCTTTGAAAGAGCTACATGCACTTATAAATAGTTTGAGGGGTAAAATACAGCTGACAGATTCCCTTTAATACTGTCTAGTCTAGTTTACACCCCATATTGGTTTGGTTTCTTTGTGCTAGAAATGTGGGCAACAATTTCGACTCTTTTTTGGCATAGTGTAGATCATGCCTTTTTCCACACGGGCTCACTCCCCTATTCAGTGAAGCTGTGCCCCCTTCTCGGACTAGAAACCAAAAGGGTTTAAAACACATAATAAATATGGTACAAGTTATAAAGACTGTTTTTTTGGCACAAATTGTGCCACAATTTTGGCACATGTACAGTAGCTTGATAATCTTTCCCCTTTTTGGTTGAACTTTCGTGCTCTTTACTGGGGTTCTTCTCATCACCTATATCATATCATGTTGCAGCATTAACATATTTAATAAAGGTGACTGACAGCAAGTACAGTGTCCGCATTTACACTAGCAGTTTCTCTTGGGTCCTTCATGAATTCAGGTCCAGTCTCTTAAGTAATTGGAAACAGCACAGATTCTGAAGTAACCCGGAATGGGTTTAGAACATGTCCCTTCTGGAGATGCCATGAGGTGGAGTGCCATGATGCCATGAGTCTCTGGATTTCTTTAAACATCGCAGTGTCTGATAACAAAGCTATTCATAGTGTCCATATGCCAAGTGCTTTCTGCCGTTTGCTGACATGTGCACCTCTATATTTGCTACTTTACCTTCAGTCTCTGGCTCTCTGATCCACTTCAGGTACACGACTGATTTAGGGGCAATGTAAACTCCAGATCACTGGACACACAGGCTCCTCTGCTCTGGGGTACATTACAAAAGAATCTGAAGGTTGTTGCTGTCCACTCATCAGTCGAGCACTATCTGCTATCTCTCGCTCTGTATCTTCATCTGGTTCTCTTTGGAGCTGTGCACCATATTGTGGACTTCTTTACTTCAGGCTTGATCCACAACCAACACACAGCATCATGCCTTATGACAGACCGCCAATGACTTATAATTTGAAAATCTCTTCCCTGGGAACCCTTTTTTTCATGCTTTACTCTTTAGTACAGGTATACACCCTTATAATTTTACCTGGAAACCTTCAAGTCCTCCATCCTACAAACTGACTATCTACTTTGGATTCTGCCACCCCATCATCTCCATTTGACATTCTTTCTCTTCCTGGTATTGATTGCAATCCTCAAACAAATCACTCCTCTTCCCTCTACTAGTCCAGCCCAAGTCATAATGTTGACCCCCTACCTAGATCTTCAAACATCTTGTAGGCATTTTGTAGGTCATAAGATTTCTCAAGGTCTGTGTGACATGCAGAAGTAGAGCTGTTGCTTTAAAAGCATTCAGCAACTATTAGAAGTAACACAAGCACATGAGACAGGAAGTGCTGTGCTCCAGAAGCATCCAGCAACTAAAGGGGTTAACACAGTCACAGAAGAAGGGGAGTGTTTTAGCAGAGCCCCAGGGGAATTGCAGGGAAGTTGTTTACTGTCTGGCTGGAGCCAAAGAGAAAGGTGGTGTGTGTGTTCTGTATCTCACAGAAGAGGCCGTGTAGAGTTCCTGAACTAGCAGTGCAGAGTATTGTCAGGCATAAAGATAAGGACTGGAAGAAATGGTGTCACAGGGATCATCTCCCTCAGCAAACCCTCCCCTCTCCTCCATCTCACTGTGCTGTAAGGAATGCTGTGTTCACTAATGTGCCTTTGCATTAGAACTATGCGGCCCTGTACTACTGGGAAGACTGAACTGCTGTGTTGCTAAGGACACTGTACTGTTTGTCACTGGAGCCTGTTGCTCATAAGACTTAACCTGCACTGGCTGTGCGGCTTCTTATTAAATGCTACTGGTCTACCATTTATGAGGACTCTTGTCAAGTGTATCTGGTCAGCAAGTGAAACAACCTACAGTACAGACCAAAAGTTTGGACACACGTTCTCATTTAAAGATTTTTCTGTATTTTCATGACTACGAAAATTGTACATTCACACTGAAGGCATCAAAACTATGAATTAACACATGTGGAATTATATACTTAACAAAAAAGTGTGAAACAACTGAAAATATGTCTTATATTCTAGGTTCTTCAAAGTAGCCACCTTTTGCTTTGATGACTGCTTTGCACACTCTTGGCATTCTCTTGATGAGCTTCAAGAGGTAGTCACCGGAAATGGTTTTCACTTCACAGGTGTGCCCTATCAGGTTTAATAAGTGGTATTTCTTGCCTTATAAATGGGGTTGGGACCATCAGTTGTGTTGTGCAGAACTCTGGTGGATGCACAGCTGATAGTCCTACTGAATAGACTGTTAGAATTTGTATTATGGCAAGAAAAAAGCAGCTAAGTAAAGAAAAACGAGTGGCCATCATTACTTTAAGAAATGAAGGTCAGTCAGTCTGAAAAATTGGGAAAACGTTGAAAGTGTCCCCAAGTGCAGTTGCAAAAACAATCAAGCGCTACAAAGAAATTGGCTAACATGAGGACCGCCCCAGGAAAGGAAGACCAAGAGTCACCTCTGCTTCTGAGGATAAGTTTATCCAGGTCACCAGCCTCAGAAATCGCAGGTTAACAGCAGCTCAGATTAGAGACCAGGTCAATGCGACACAGAGTTCTAGTAGCAGACACATCTCTTCAACAACTGTTAAGAGCAGACTTTGTGCAGCAGGCCTTCATGGTAAAATAGCTGCTAGGAAACCACTGCTAAGGACAGGCAACAAGCAGAAGAAACTTGCTTGGGCTAAAGAACAAAAGGAATGGACATTAGACCAGTGGAAATCTGTGCTTTGGTCTGATGAGTCCAAATTTGAGATCTTTGGTTCCAACCACCGTGTCTTTGTGCGACGCAGAAAAGGTGAACGGATGGACTCTACATGCATGGTTCCCACCGTGAAGCATGGAGGAGGAGGTGTGATGGTGTGGGGGTGCTTTTCTGGTGACACTGTTGGGAATTTATTCAAAATTGAAGGCATATTGAACCAGCATGGCTACCACAGCATCTTGCAGCGGCATGCTATTCCATCCGGTTTGCGTTTAGTTGGACCATCATTTATTTTTCAACAGGAGAATGACCCCAAACACACCTCCAGGCTGTGTAAGGGCTATTTGACCAAGAGGGAGAGTGATGGGGTGCTACGCCAGATGACCTGGCTTCCACAGTCACCAGACCTGAACCAAATCGAGATGGTTTGGGGTGAGCTGGACCGCAGAGTGAAGGCAAAAGGGCCAACAAGTGCTAATCATCTCTGGGAACTCCTTCAAGATTGTTGGAAGACCATTTCCGGTGACTACCTCTTGAAGCTCATCAAGAGAATGCCAAGAGTGTGCAAAGCAGTCATCAAAGCAAAAGGTGGCTACTTTGAAGAACCTAGAATATAAGACATATTTTCAGTTGTTTCACACTTTTTTGTTAAGTATGTAATTCCACATGTGTTAATTCATAGTTTTGATGCCTTCAGTGTGAATGTACAATTTTCTTAGTCATGAAAATACATAAAAATCTTTAAATGAGAACGTGTGTCCAAACTTTTGGTCTGTACTGTATATTCAAATGCCTTAACCCTAGAACGCATACCTGGGGCCTCGCAGGCCTGCCCTGTTAATTGTTTTCTATTTTCTGCAAGATTACTTTAGCTAGAATTTTGAAACTCTAGGTATTCTTCAGGTATTTAGTTGTTTGTCATTTTTGTTTGAGTTATTCCATGTTATTTGCACACGGGCCTAAAAGGCCCCAGGTATGTGAAAGTGTAGATTTTTATGGTCATGCGTTCTAGGGTTAAGGAGTTATTTTCTTCGATCTTCAGGAGCACACCACTCACCCGCCTCCCAGCTTCCTGATTGCTGGAGAGGGGTGCACTGCAGAAATTTGACAGTTCGGAGCAGTGGCATTTCTGTTCTACTGGCACAAACGTTGCTTTCTCAGATGCTTCAGCTTTGCCTCTGCAACAATGCAAGGAGAGCACGGTCACTGAAGCTACCCGGATCGAGAGATCTAGCCAGATTCAGAGCAGTGCTTACAAGCTGTATAGTAAACAGTTAGCAAGCTCCCACTCCTTGCCTAGGAAACCGGCCACCTCTGATACAACAGACACAAGTCTAAATAAATGTAATGAGTTTAATACAAAAATGTATATTCAATTTCAAACAAAAGCAGTTTTAAAGACTGATTTTAGCTTGAAAGTAGGAAGTTTTCCTATCGCTGTACATTGGAGATATGAAATGGTCATATCTCATTATTTAGTTCTTAATTACCTCCCAACACATGGCTCAGCTCACTCCCCAAACACATTTGTTAAGTGCAACAAGAACTGCAAAAAGCAACATAGTAAGGGCGTGAAAGTGTAGATAGAAAAATAGCAACTGCCTGAACCGTCAAGGGACCAAACACAGCACATATGTTCTTATGTTGTGGCTGACTGGTTTAATTTATGGCGACATTTAGTCTCTGAAGTGTAAGTAGTTGTATGACGATGAGATCACAATATCAATGTCATTACCAGTTTCAAAATATTGGTCATGCTGGAAGGGACTGCTGTAGGTGTATGGGGGGAAGAAAATACTCAAAATGTTTTAGGCCTTATAGGTTTCCTATGGGAAGGGTAACCTAGAAGAAATGATGTCACATTTATGCTGCTGTCTGGGACATATCTAGGACTGTCAGATGGAAAGCTCTTCTGTACAGAACTGAAATATAGAAAAACCTTAATGAAGTAGGTGATTTTTGTGTTTTCTTGTTTTTATAACTTTGAGGCATTTGCTGGTTACCTAAATGTTTGTTTTGTCTCATACACGTTGGTGTTTCCTACACGCATCGCACTCCAGTCTTATATAAATGGAGTCATTACATAGAGCACAGGTGTGTTTTACTCAAACTACCCACTGAACTAGCTGTTGGGTAATCCATAAGCAGAAGACATCATGTGCGACTGTATTCGTGGAGTGTAAGACCTCGTTCACATGTCAGTGTTGCATGTACGTGCTCTATCCTTTTTTTCATGGACAGAACATGCATCTATTATCTATGGTCCGTTTTCTTCCGGCTGCACGGAGGATAAGGCAAATACAAGTTTATGGGTCTGTGAAAAGCACGTAAAGCACACGGATGGCATCAGTGTATAGTCTGTATGCTGTCCGTATTTAACATTGCAAAGGATAGGAGAAGCTTTGTCATTTCTTTATCCACTGACACAATGTTGGTAAAAACGGGCACACTGACCATACACTGATGAGACACTGATCCAAAACACTGATGACACCGGTACCACTTTTTGATGTGTGTTTAAACAAAGACTTGTGAATGAGGCCTAATAACAATTTCAGAGGAAGCAAATCAATCCCCCCCCCCCAAAAAAAAGACTAATTTCCTAAAAAGTATATAAGTGGTAAGTGTAACCTAAATTAATGTGCTTACTGGTAAGTTAGGCTCGGTCCATACTACTTTTGAGCATATGCTCAGGATCAGGGTTGACAACTGTCCAGAAATTCCAGGACAGTTCATAAAAATATGTCACCTTTTTGCCCTGTCCGTAAGAAAAATTTAAGGCATTCAGGATTTTTTTCAGGCAGAAGAAACTTATGTAAATTATGTTGACTGTAATTATCATCATTTTACAGTTTAGAGTGCATGCAACTGATGTTTTCATATCAGAATTATGGGCTGCAGACATATATCACTTGTAATCATAATGATTTATTATGGTTTTCCAACAAATACCACATCGCCCCCTGTATAGGAAAGGCAGTTAAATAAATGGGATGCAATGTGGCCTTCGTCTGGCCCAAAAGAACAAACTTTTGGCTTCCATCTATAGCAACATTACAGTATATGTCCGAAAAAGTTCCACATGTATTCTGTAGTCTGGGTGCACAGACACAGGTTGTACCCAGCCTTAGTTCAGGAGCAGAAAGATAAATGTTTGCAGGAAATTAGTAAAATAAGGTTCTACATGAAGAGTAAAGTAGGTTTAAGGCTCACAGAAAAAATAATGAAGGATAAAGGTAGGCAATAATGTAACAATTTCCGAAAATGGAACCTAATTGACAGGTCTCTCCCAATGTACACAAAAGGGAGAGACCTGTCAATCACATACGGAGGAGCTGCAGGCAACGCTGGACTAGTCTTTTTTCCAGCTATAATCCCCAACAAGATCTTCAAAGTGTATATCGTCTCTGAAACACCAAAGCAATTGTGCAGCCAGGCTTTGATTGATACTACCCACAGTTTGACCAGCATGAATCGCCTGACTGATTATCTTTAAAGAATGATTCTGCAAGGGAGTGTCAGCAGTTTTTTTTCCCAATAGTAATAGAAAAATGATAATAAAACTAATAAAGATAAAGCAAGTCCTCCATATAACAGCTCAAATAACAAATGGAGCTTCAAAACATATGTTATTGTTTGTGTTAATGGTTACAGACAAAGCCTGATACTGCAGTCAGGTTCCTTTCAATCTGCCTGCTACTTTTTGCTAAATCGTTTTTTCATTATAGATTGTGGAGCTTTTCACATGTCCATGTTTTTTTTTTGGCACACTTTGAGTCCGATTCATCAAGACCATCATTGTTCGCCGCGGTCTTGATGAGAAGATATGCTGGAGTCAGACGCTTCTGATTCATGAAGTTGTGCACGCCTCTTCACGAATCTGGAGCGTCTGACGAGTGGCATTTGTCTTCGTGCGCTACATCAGAAATCTCATGCCTATTAGGTACTGGAGTGAGATTTCGGGCGTAGGGGACGCCACAGCTCGTCATGAATTAGGCGATCTGTGACATCCCGCCCCTGCCGTGCCCCATCTCACACCAGCTTTGCCAATTTCGGCAAAGCTGGGAGGAACTGACGTGAAGATGAAAGAAGTCGTGCCTAAGTTTTGCATCTTTTCAAAGCTTTTACGCCGTGGCATGAAAGCTTTGATAAATCAGGCCCTTTGTGTCCACAAAAAGATCTACTTGTGAATTTGTGATTCTAGTCATGGAGCCAAAGCACCCAAGTCTACGAGTCAATCACTAAGAGCACACGGATGTTAGCTCTGTACAATCCGTGTACAATCCATGTGCTGTCCAAGAATAGTATTGTAATGGTATTACAAACTTCGCATTTTGGGTGTGGGGAAGAAGGGGCATACAAGAAAATCACTGATGGTACAAACTGACATACTGACCAAAAATTGGTGGAAATTGGTCTGTTTTTTTCATGTATGTGAATGAGGCCAGAGTGCTAAAATAAAACATCAGTCCAGAAAAGAATTTTGTCGATTTCATGTGAATGATACCTAAGTATTGTACAGCCTATTTTTATCTTGTGCTTCAGTTCCACGTCATTGTTAGGATCTCTGCTTGCTGTTAATAATTATCAATAGGTTTTTGTTTTCACCACTTTACATCTATGTTGGTAGAGAGACCTGCTGGAGGACAGGTGCATGCTCAGGTTTTTTTTAGATTCTGGGTTAATGCTGGTACTTAAAGATCCATCACATCTGGCGATCCAGATGTTCTTTCGCTCTGATTTACCCTTTTCAGTCACATGTTATAAAATACCTAGTTTGGATTCTAAGAAGTAGAGAATAATGAAAAATCCCAATAAAGTTAAGGAGAAGAGATTTCCCAAAAGATCCAGAAGTTGTTCGGGAACCAGGGGGCAAAAAAAGGAACAGAGAAAGACGTTAGGAAGAAAAGAGAAATGCAGATGTGAAGTCTCCTTTTATCCCTCCTCCTTGGGGTTCACTTTTTACCATGCATGATTATTACAAACACACAGGTTCGCATTTTCTTCATGGAAACAGAATAATTATGAGGCTTTATGTATTGTGAATTTCTTGTAAATTATCTAGTGCCAACATACTCTGCAACACTGTACATATATTGTATTGTTTTCTATTGTCTTAACTCTATATTTCACACACGTTATGGAAGACTTTATATGAAATGTGGTAGGAAGCTAGAGGAACACCAGACAAGGGGAGAAACTCGTACTACACACAGGTATAACCCCTTGTAAGCTTCAAACTCAAGATCCCAGTGCGACTAGTGGACATTGGTTCCCAGTAATTGGCTTTACTCATTACCTCTAGGTAATCACTAGAGATGAGCGAACCCGAACTGTAAAGTTCAGGATTCATACCGGACACCAAGTGTCTGGTGCAGAACTCTGAACACGGACTTCTCCCGGAAGTCCATTTTACAGTTTGGGAGTGAAAGAAAGAGATAGAGAGAATTTCCCAGCTCCAAAGTTCAGTTTCCATTGATTTCTATGAGGTTCAGGTTCATGTTCGGGTACAGTTGTGGTACCCGGACCAAACTTTGGACTAAAGTTTGGATGGACACTACGAACCTAAACTTCCATGGGTCCGCTCATCCCTAGTAATCACCTATTAATAATCTATTTACTGAGTGATTCATTTTAAAATTCTCTATTGTAGTTAATATGACTTCCTCTATAAAATAGGAATTTCATTAAGAAATGTAACATTTGCTGCTCATTTCTTGAAGAATTGGCATTTACGATGGAAAAATCTGCCACTGTATATACCAAATGTATAGTCCCTACGTGTGCAACATTATATACGCAGAATATGTCAATTATTGACTCTCATTGTAAAAAAAAAGTATATGTCACAGTATAAGGGCAGCATGGTGGCTCAGTGGTTAGCACTGCAGCCTTGCAGCGCTGGAGTCCTGGGTTTAAATCCCACCAAGGACAACATCTGCAAGGAGTTTGTATGTTCTCTCTGTATTTGCATGGGTTTCCTCCAGGTTCTCCTGTTTCCTCCTACACTCCAAAGACATACTGATAGGGGATCTAGATTGTGAGCCCCAATGGGGACAGCGATGATAATGTATGTAAAGGGCTGCAGAATATGTTGGTGCTATATAAAAATAAAGATTATTATTATATGTTTTCTTGCAAGATCACCATAGAATAAAAAATAAAGTCAATAGAGATGAGCCATTAAGCTCGCATTACCTTGGTATGGCACTGATACACTGCGGTAGCTGGACCAGAGCAGTGCAAACTTCTTCGGCCAGCACTCAAATGCCGATATCCTAGATGCCTTTTGTGATTGCTAGGTGCCCACAACATTAATACATCATGGCCTTGCCCCAAAATGACATACCGTTTGTCGCAAAGGCCTAGTAATTACGAGAGGCACCTAGAATGCCGGCATTCGAGTGCTTGCCGTGAAAGTTTAGACTGCCCTGATCCGGCTGCCATGGAGTACCAATGTGAAAGCCAGATCAGAGTAGTGCAAACCTTTTTGAGCATCTTTCGTACTAATCAACTATCCTTTTACTGTAAAATTGACACATACCTCATGAACGAATGCTTTGGTGGCATACATTAGATCCACCGAACACTATGTATTCGGCTTATTCAGTATGTTCTAAAAGTTTTAGGTCAAATGTCTACCATAAAAGGGAGGCAAGTATAGCCTAGTTTCCATTTACTCTTTGCTTCTAAACATATTTGCAATAAGTGAACGACGTTTTGAAATATCTGTAGAGTGTCTATATGATCCATTGGGGTTCCTTGTGTCAGAGCCTAATCTACAGCACACATGTTATGGTATACGCATGTAGTCTTCAGAGAGGCAGGGAATTGTGACTTAAACCCCAGAAGGAAGAAGTTATAATGAACTGTGTGAACCAAATTAGCATTCTTTGCTGTGTGTTTCATTGGCAATGCGTACCGTCCGCACAATCACTAATAGCAGCACATAAATCTTATATGACAAGTGAACAGACCTGCACATCTGTAAGTGCACACATCTGTATTGTTTATGTCATTTACAAGGAGTGCTGTGGGAAGCATTTGTCAAACAGAAATATAACACTTCTGTATAAGAGTGACAGCTGTGGTCACATAGCGGTGACCTTATTATTTGGTCACTGAGTCTAAATGCTTTGCTGAAAAGTCGGCTCTGTGTCGGGCAGGATTAGGAAATGACTCAATTTACTTTTTTTTCAGCTAATGCTATTAGGGATACATGCTGCTTGTAAAACATGGGATCGTAGGCCCTATACATACCCTTAATACTAAACAGACGGTAAAAATGACGAGAGACATAGGTTGGCATGAAATTGACGCGCCCCTGGGCCTGTGTCGCGCAGCGTTGCGCACGCGGGAGCTTACCCGGAGCCGGATCTGTTGAGGGTTGTAGTCTCGTGGCGGTGATCCGGTCCGTGCCCAGGGAGTCAGACTAAGTGGCGCTGTATCAGCGGTAGATGTTGGACGACTATGCCACCCGTTGAGTACAGCTAAGGAGCTGCTGCTGCAGGGCAGACCGCTGAGGCCGGTGGTAGGATTGTGCAGCGTGATAGTATAACCCCCAACGGGAGGGGTATGGCCTCAGGGCAGCCGACGTGGATGATGGGGGTAGCAGGAACCACTCGGAGACGGTACGGTGTAGTTCAGGGTCTTTACTGGTGACAAAGATAGACCCTCCCGGAGTACTGGCTAGCGATTGGGGCCTGGTCAGTCCTTGAGCAGATGGGATCTCCCCTGGCCAGGCGGAGTTGTAGGCCTCCCAAACTAACGATACTCTTCTGGCTACCTTGCTAGAGGCGGGTATAAGTAGCCCACGTCCCTGAGTGTACCGTGTGGTGCTCACCCATATGGCCGGTGACTCAGGGCCTTCTTAGTAGCTTCCGCTCCACGACGGCGGTGCTGGTCCCACGCGTGTGACCGTGCCTTCGGGTTTCTGGGCCAGAGGACCTGCAATCCCCTGCCGGTCAGTTTCTGCTGCTGGATAGGAGTTAGTCCCCACAGCCTCGGACTCCGGGTCCGGTGATAACTTCTCAGTCAGGGCGAGCTCTGCAGCTGCCAGCCCCTGACTCCTTGTAACACTGCTCCCACAGAGCTCCTGTTGTTTCTTCCTATGCTGCTTCTCTTCTCTACTTCTTCTCTACTCTACTCACTAACCCTGCCTCAGCCCTAGGTTTATATAGGGGAAGTTCTTCCCCTCCCAGGACTGGGCAGGAGGTGTGGCATGCATAGGATTCCTGACCAAGAGACCTCCCACCTGCTCTCAGACGTAATATCTCTATCACTGTGGCAACCAGACCCCTGGGGTGTCACATTCCCCCCTAGTGAAATTTAGTACTCCGGGACTAAACACATTTTTGTAAAACATAACAAGTAAAAACAGAAACAGTACAATAAAGAAAGACATTAGGATGGTCACGGCATGTCCGCAACCGGGTGCAGTCTTTGAAGAAAACAAAGGTGTCCATTTCACCAAAACAGGGAGACGTAACCAGGTAGGGGTCTGTCCTGCCCCGAGTCCTTAACAGTCTTTTAGTCCATCCTGGGTTACGCTCCAACTAATTGTACAAGGATTCCCGGTAAATCCACCAAGGACTCCTAAAAATAACTAGAAACACATAATTATTTACAAGTAACAGACAGGTGACCACAAATAAAACAATTTAAACACTTCAAATCCTCCAACGTGCGGGTAACTGGCCTCTAGTGGCCCTAGTGGACCTACGGAGCTGACTGTCTAGCCCTGAACTACAGGGTGTAGGAGCTGTCAAGGGTAAACTGGGCAGCTGTCTACCGGCTCTTTGGCTCACTAGGGGTACGGCAGGCTCACTATAAGCAGAGGGTTGATCCTCCTGTTCTGCTTGTGTGGAGTCTTCTGCCTCCTGGATCGGCTGTTCTTCCAGCTCTACCTGTTGCTCCGTAGGTGCTTGGGATGCTGGTTGGAGGAAGGTGAGTACGGGTACCACAACTGCGCCATTGACTTGAGTCCAAGACCGAGGGAAGTCTCCGAGCACAGTACTAACCATGTCTTCCCTTTCCTCTACGGGTCGAGGGTCTTCTTGTTCCTCTTCAGGGTTCCTCAGCTGTTCGGGACACTTCTTCAGGTGATCCCGGGATACAATGGTTGTGGTTTCCCCTCCGTCTTTACTGATGGTACAGACCTTTGGGTTGTCGTGGCTTGAGGGCAGTACGATGTACGGGTTCTTCTCCCACTGGTCGTCCAACTTGTGGAGCCGCCTTTTCCTCTTCAAGACCTGCTCTCCGGGTACCAGGGGAACAGCGGGAGCATACTGGTTGTAAGTTTTCTCTTGTCTTTCCCTAGCTTGACAGAGACTTCGCTCCACGCTCTCCTGTACTTTCCGGTACTGCTGCTGCCTCTCTGTGTCCCAGTCTGCTTCTGGTGAAGTGTCCTCGGGTGTCAGGACTCCCATCTCCAGGTCAACAGGTAGCTTACCAGGTCTTGCCCTCATCAGGTAAGCCGGGGTACAGTTGGTGGAACCTACCGGGATGTGGTTGTATAGGTCCACCAGATCGGGCAGCTTCTCAGGCCACAGACTGCGTTCTTCCAGGGGCAACGTTTTCAGAAGATCCATTACCACCTGGTTCATTTTCTCACAAAGTCCATTAGTTTGCGGATGATAGGGTGTCGTCCTTATCTTCCGGCAGCCATACAGATTGCAGAATTCCTGGAAGACCTCCGCTTCAAAGGCAGGTCCCTGGTCCGTCAGCACTTGGTCCGGGTACCCGTGTGGATGGCAGAAGTGCTGCTGGAAGGCTCTAGCTGCTGTTCGAGCTGTTAAGTCCTTGACGGGGACGACAACCAAGAACCGGGAGTAGTGATCCACGATGGTTAGTGCGTAAACGTAGCCACTTCTGCTTGGGGTCAGTTTTACATGATCCAAGGCTACCAGTTCCAACGGCTGCCGGGTGACGATGGACTGCAGGGGAGTCTTCTGGCTGGCACGGTCCTTCCTTCTTAGGTTGCACGGGCCACAGTCTCTGCACCACCTCTCGATGGTTCCCCTCATGCCTACCCAGTGGAACCGCCCGCGCAGCAGGAACTCCAGCTTCTTCCATCCGAAGTGTCCAGCCCCGTCGTGGTATGCCTCCATCACCATGACTGCGTCTCTCCGTGGCACCACTACTTGCCAGATTAGTTCATGCGTCCGGGAGTTAACCATTCTGCGGCACAACTTCCCCTTGTAAAGGAACAGTCGACTCTTCTCAGCCCACAGTTGTTTGGCTTCCTCCGGAGCGTCTGGGTCAAGGCGAGCCTCTGGCCGAGTCAGCATCTCCTTCACCAGTCGGACGGCAGGGTCACTGTCTTGCGTTTCCTCCCAGTTGTAGTGAGGCAAGGGGTTAAACGTAGCGGCTTGCTTACTCCTTACCCGATGGGAATACTGGATAGTCCCATGACGGTGGAACGCGGGGAGTTCGACTTCTTCCAGCCCCTCTGGATCTTCTCCTACGTCCGGCAGGTTTGGCATCCTGGACAGGGCGTCCGCGTTGGTATTGGAGCGTCCTGCCCGGTATTTGATTGTGAACTCGTAGTTGGACAGACGGGCCATCCATCTCTGCTCTAGGGCACCGAGTCTTGCCGTGTCCAGGTGTGTCAACGGGTTGTTATCCATGTACACGGTGAACCGGGAAGAAGCGAGGTAGTGCTTAAAGCGTTCGGTGACTGCCCACACCACTGCCAGGAACTCTAGCTTAAATGAGCTGTAATTCTCAGGGTTTCTTTCGGTGGGTCGCAGTTTTCGACTGGCGTAAGCGATTACTCGTTCTTTCCCCTGCTGGATCTGGGACAGTACGGCTCCTAGCCCGATGTTACTTGCGTCGGTGTAGAGGATAAAGGGCTGGCTGTAATCAGGGTACGCCAGGATTTCATCCCCCGTGAGGGCCATCTTCAGCTGGCGGAAGGACTCTTCTTCTAACTTCTCCCATTTGAAGGGCGGCTTCTGGTTCTTGGCCTTCCGGGACTGGCCTATCAGGAGGTCCTGCATAGGAGCTGCCTTTTTGGTGAAACCGGGGATGAATCTGCGGTATTAGCCTACCAACCCGAGGAACTGCCGCACTTCCTTTACACTGGAGGGACTTGGCCATTCCTTAATTGCGGTGATCTTATCAGGGTCGGGAGCCACTCCGTCAGCGCTCACCACGTGTCCCAGGTACTGCACCTTTGGTTTTAGGAGGTGACACTTGGAGGGTTTTACCTTTAGGCCGTAGTTTGCCAGAGCTTCGAACACTTCCGCCAGGTGTTTCAGGTGGTCCTCATAAGTCTTGGAATATACGATGACATCGTCCAGGTACAACAGGACCGTCTCGAAGTTTCTGTGGCCCAGACAGCACTCCATTAATCGTTGAAAGGTTCCTGGTGTGTTACAGAGTCCGAACGGCATGCAGGTAAACTCGCTAAGTCCCATCGGGGTGGTGAATGCGGTCTTCTCCCGGTCCGCCTCTGCTACAGGAACCTGCCAGTACCCGCTAGTGAGATCCAAGGTAGAGAAGAAGTTAGCAGATCTTAAAGCAGCCAAAGACTCCTCTATCCTTGGTAAGGGGTACGCATCCTTGTGTGTGATACGGTTGATTTTCCGGTAATCTACACACATCCTCATGGTGTTGTCTTTCTTTTTGACTAAGACTAGTGGAGCTGCCCAGGGGCTACAGCTATCCCTGATCACCCCAGCCTCCTTCATGTCTCTAAGCATCCCCTTGGCGTGTTGGTAGTGTGCAGGGGGTACGGGTCGATACCTCTCTTTTATGGGAGGATGGTCTCCCGTGGGGATGTGGTGTTCTACCCCCTTGACTCGCCCGAAGTCTAACGGGTGTTTACTAAACACTCTCTCGTACTCTTGAACCACCCGATAGACTCCCTGTTTCTGGTGTGAGGGAGTGGAGTCAGTACCCAAATGTAGTTGCTGACACCAGTCCTCCATTGTTTTCTTAGAGCCGTTACCTTCCTCCGGGGAAGATGGAGGCAAGGGTTCTACGGACTGTATGGAATCTTGATTGATGGTATACAATTTGGCTAGCGTGGCATACCGGGGCAGGTACACTTCCCTCTTCCCGATATTTATTATGCGAACGGGCACCCTCCCATGGCGTACATTGACCACCCCCCGTGCTGTCAAAATGGTGGGCCTACTGTCTGAGTAAACTGGTTCTACCATTGCCTGGTAATCTCTACCTCTCAGACCAATAGCTGCCCGGCACCAAATCATCATTTCACTTTTCGGGGGCATGGCAATAGGGAAAGGGTCACACATTCGCACGCTACCAATCTCACCACCGGAGAGTTCTAGCTGTTGCCGTCGCATCAGTGCCCGGATCTCTTTCTGGAGCACTCGCTGCTGGCCGGAGCTGGCGTTCTTGGCAACCTGCTGTAAAAGGAAAATCACCTCTGCAAGACAATTTTCAATTACATTAGTTCCTAGAGTTATCTTTGGGTGACTCTCGTGTTTGTCAATGTCTACAATGATCAGTCCCTGTGCTGCCAATTCGACTCTACCGATTTTAATGGTCACCTCTTTAAATCCAATCTGTGGCACGGGCTGACCATTGCTGGCGATGATACTCAAGTCGTCGTCAGGGTAGCGGGTGATATCCGAGTCATTCCAGTACTGCTTGAAGAGCACGTACGGGATGGTGGTGACCTGTGACCCGGTGTCCAGTAGGGCACTCATAGGAATGCCATCCAGTACCACGGGTAAGACTGGACGTCCTCCCACATATTTGTCGCGCCAGTTCGATGGGCCTGGTGATCTTTTTCCTGGGGGTTGGCCCTCTACCCCAGGTTGTGCCAGTTTAAAGGACAGTACCTTGCCATATGTCCGGGTTGATTGCAGCGGCGGCAGATGGGTCGTCCGTCCTCGTTGTATCGGTCGCTGGGTCTTCCTCTGGCCGGTGGGGTCCTCCTTGGTCGACGCCACGGGATGTCCTCCGGTCCGGATGCCAGCTGGATCTTCCCTGGAGTGGAAACCTGTAAAGACTGCACAGTTCGGGTTAGCGCAGCAGCGCTTTTAGCTAGCTCTTGGACCTGATGATGCAGGTCTGGAGCCGGGTCATTGTTCAAAGCCTGCGCATCAGCTCCCACAGGCCCTGCCGACAAGGGCGCCGCCTCCTGGTGGTAAGTGGTAGTGGGGCGTCTGTGGGTCACAACGCCACCTGGTGCCGGTTCTCGGAGCACCCGGATGGCTCTGTCCTTGAACTGTGCAAATCCCAGATGAGGGTCCTGTAAGGCCATTGCCCGCAACTGGGTTCGGTGGGCATTGCAATATAAACCCTCTATAAATTGTTCAGTCAACAGCCTGTCCTCGTCTCCCACGCCGTCAGGGTCGGTCTGCTTAATGGCTCTCAGGGCCTCTTGTAGGTTCAGGGCATAGTCCCTTATACTCTCATGTGCCCGCTGTTTGCACCCGTAGAATCTAAGCTTGATCTCGGCTGAGGTGCGGGTATCAAAGGTGTCCCTCAGCCGGGTTAGTATCCCTGCGACAGTCCTCCCCCCAGGTGGCCAGGACTTTACCTCCCTTTGGGCTGCCCCGGTTAATTGGGCCACCAAGATGCTCACTTTTTGCTCCTCTGTGAGGGGGTACACCTGGAAGAGGCTATCCAGCTTTTCTCTAAAGTCATGCAGGGTATGTGACTCCCCTGAGTACTGGGGTAGCCAGGCTGCTCCCGGGATATAGGGCATGGTGAAAGGCATGACTGCAGCAGCGGTGGCGCTGGCGGGGGTTGAGGCAGTGAAGCTCTCCTCCGTATCCGACATCTTTCTCCCCCCCTAGTGGACCGTGGCCTACCTTGCGATGATCCTCTTCCGTAGGCCGCGGCTCCGCAGTGGATCGTCAGGGTTGAGGACCTTCCGTCGCGCTCCTGTGACGTCGGCGTCTGCTGGGCTCCTTCCAGGACCTTACGCAACGTCCGGACGTGAGGCGGGGCTTCAGTTCTCGCGCGCTTTCGGAGTCCACGCCCCTCTTCTTCCCGCGCGGCGTCCTCAAGATGGCGTCCAATGGCGGGAAAACTCCACGTGTGGCGGGAAGAAGGCTGAAGATGGCGCCGGATGGCGGGAAAACTCCACCGATGGCGGGAAGGAAGCGGAAGATGGCGCCGGATGGCGGGAATCTTCACCACAGGTAAGTTTGAACAGTCTTTTTCAGGCACGCAGTACCTGGTGGTTGCGGGCACGAGATCCTGCCGACTACGCCAAAAGTTGACGCGCCCCTGGGCATGTGTCGCGCAGCGTTGCGCACGCGGGAGCTTACCCGGAGCCGGATCTGTTGAGGGTTGTAGTCTCGTGGCGGTGATCCGGTCCGTGCCCAGGGAGTCAGACTAAGTGGCGCTGTATCAGCGGTAGATGTTGGACGACTACGCCACCCGTTGAGTACAGCTAAGGAGCTGCTGCTGCAGGGCAGACCGCTGAGGCCGGTGGTAGGATTGTGCAGCGTGATAGTATAACCCCCAACGGGAGGGGTATGGCCTCAGGGCAGCCGACGTGGATGATGGGGGTAGCAGGAACCACTCGGAGACGGTACGGTGTAGTTCAGGGTCTTTACTGGTGACAAAGATAGACCCTCCCGGAGTACTGGCTAGCGATTGGGGCCTGGTCAGTCCTTGAGCAGATGGGATCTCCCCTGGCCAGGCGGAGTTGTAGGCCTCCCAAACTAACGATACTCTTCTGGCTACCTTGCTAGAGGCGGGTATAAGTAGCCCACGTCCCTGAGTGTACCGTGTGGTGCTCACCCGTATGGCCGGTGACTCAGGGCCTTCTTAGTAGCTTCCGCTCCACGACGGCGGTGCTGGTCCCACGCGTGTGACCGTGCCTTCGGGTTTCTTGGCCAGAGGACATGCAATCCCCTGCCGGTCAGTTTCTGCTGCTGGATAGGAGTTAGTCCCCACAGCCTCGGACTCCGGGTCCGGTGATAACTTCTCAGTCAGGGCGAGCTCTGCAGCTGCCAGCCCCTGACTCCTTGTAACACTGCTCCCACAGAGCTCCTGTTGTTTCTTCCTATGCTGCTTCTCTTCTCTACTTCTTCTCTACTCTACTCACTAACCCTGCCTCAGCCCTAGGTTTATATAGGGGAAGTTCTTCCCCTCCCAGGACTGGGCAGGAGGTGTGGCATGCATAGGATTCCTGACCAAGAGACCTCCCACCTGCTCTCAGACGTAATATCTCTATCACTGTGGCAACCAGACCCCTGGGGTGTCACAAAATGGCCGAGAGGCTTTTAATATGGTTATCAAAACCCTATTAAAAGTCCAATTAAGGTTATCAAAGTCCAAAGTAAGACTAACAATAAACTCAAGACCAACTTTAGAACGAAAAACTTTCCCCTCAAGAAAAGCCTCTCGACAACTCTCCATCTTGTAGCATACAAGGATCCAAGGGGCTGGGTGGGCGGGTGACAGACGTTTCGTCTCTAGCACACATTCCCGCACTTTTTCCACCAATCCAAGTGACAGCAGACAGACAGCCAGGCCAGCCAATCAGGGCCTCCGTTACATGACAACAGGGACCATTAACCCTTTACCACTTACTCATGAGGATCCCTCATGAGAATATTAAGGCGACCTACAGGTAAACAAAATGGTTAAAACAGCATAAAAACTAGCATTGTACTTACATAAAAATCATTCAACCCTAAATGCCACGAGCCCATGTAGCCCCCGCTCTATAAGCTGTGGGGGCTATCCATTACACTGGTTTCATAGGTGATATATGATAATGTGAAGGTACACACATTATAGTCTATGTATGAGGTTGTCCAGGTGAGAGGAGCCAATAGGTTTCCTTTCAAACCTTTCCAATTATTGTATTCAATTGATTATCTTTTGTTAAAATAGTAAAATGTTACCTTATTGCTTTCACTCATTAAAAGGTTACTTCCATATCCTTATATAGAAAAAAAACTAAAGTGCTTGTAAAAACAATTTTCAATTTTGCTGAATGGCATCAGGCCAGGAAAACACTTAAAAAAATACCTCTCTGATCACCTGTCCCACCTACCCAGCTTCCCTCCAACCGATTCTCCTCATCTCTTCTATTCTCTTCTGGAATGATGAGTAGGCCTCCAATGTCATTGTACGCTGTGCCATTTCAGCGCACCTCATGACGTCACTATATTACAAAGAGCATTGTCTGAGCTATGGCACAGTGAGCAGTGACATCAGAGGTCTAGTTGTTGTGTCGGAAGCCCTGGCCTGGAGGAAGCAGCCATAGAGAATGCACACAGCAGAAGAAGGGGAGAAGAAGAGTCTCACCTTCCAAAAGAGAAAGGGAGAAGAAGAGTCTCACCTTCCAAAAGAGAAAGGGAGAAGAAGAGTCTCACCTTCCAAAAGGGGAAGGGGAGAAGAACAGTCACAGACGACCAGATTTTGGGCTGCAGGGGCGGTGGGACAGGTGAGCAGTGAGGTAAGTATTATTCTTGGAGAGACCTAGGAACATAATATGGAACATTCAAATTTGAATAAATTTCCCTGTTATTTGGTAATTTTGAATTGTGGCAGATCTGTTCTTCTCTAGAAAATACCTTTGTCACATGAATCATTTTGTCCTTGCTGTATTCAATTAGACTGACAATTCTTTCCTTATACACAGATAGGGAGAGAACTGTCAGTCTAGCTGAGCGGGCAGGAAGAAGTCAGCGGACACACGCCTCTTGGACTATTCACCTTGGCCCCGGCTGCCACCGCATTTCACAGTAAAGCATATGTAATGTAGGAGCTGCTATCTGATCCATGTTGTCTGTGGTTCAGGCAGCATGAATAATGTGACAAGTTCCCATTAAGGCTATGTTCACACATCATGTTTTCTTGGCGTCAATTTTCTGCAGCAAAACCCGATCTTCAAGGGCATCATGTTTGGGATTTTTCTTGCAGTTTTGCTGCTTTACTATGCGTTTTTGGTGCATTTTTCAGTGTTTTTTCAGCGTTTTTTTCACTATCCTTCTGTCGTTTTTTATGCATGTACATAAAGTTCTGTGAAAAAAAGAACTTCATTCTATTTTGGCATCAAAAACACTGATACAAATTTTGATGCATTTTTTTTCACCACCTATTACTTCCTATGGGTGAAAAAACATTGAAAAAACGCTGAAAGAAATTACATGCTCTATTTTCCAAAAAACCATGCAAGGCACAAAATCCTGAACAAAAAAGCCCATGATGTGTGAACAGAGAATTATGGTTTCTCATAGAATTTTCTGGTACTGCAAAATTTGCATAAAAAACTGCATCAAAAAGCGCTGAAAAAACCATGATGTGTGAACCTAGCCTAACGCTATTCCAGGCAAACATTTTCCCTGCACCTATCACTGTTATGAAAATTTAGTATTAAATTAGGGTCATTCAAATTAAGGGCTGTCTATGTCATACAAAGGACAGCGGGAGTTTGCCAGAGCATTAGCCATAGGAACTTCTCCTCCCTCTTGCTCATATAGGGGATCCTGAGCAGGAACATGGAAATCTGTATGCTCTAATAAGAATGTAGACAAGGTTTGTCTTCATGAGACAAAACCTATAATAGACACAACAGTAAACATTATGTAAATTGATTTTGTACAGTATGTTATATCCATAAAAGATTGTTTGTGACTATAGTAATGAATCATGAAGAAAAGGCAAATTATGCTCTTTCTGCTTTCTGTTAGTTGATGTGACGCGCCCCCTGGGCCAGTGTTGTTGGGGATACCCGGAGCCGGATCAGATGGGGGTTGTAGTCTCCGAGTGGCTGTGACCCGGTCCGTGCCCAGGGTGTCAAGCTCAGTGTGTGGCAGTCCTTACTGATGTTACTAAAGTTCTTTATGTCGACTACGCCACCCGTTGAATTGCGGTCACCACGGCCGCCGCTGCAGCAGGGTCCGCTGAGGCTGATGGTGTTTGTGCAGCTTAGGTAGTATAACCCCCAACGGGAGGGGTATAGCCTCAGGGGGTCAGGTGCAGAGGATGGTGGTTGTGGAAGTGCAGGGAAGATGGTAATGAGAGTCAGAGTCGGGTTGTGCAGTTCAGGGTTCTTTACTTACTGCTGTTCTTGTACCGGTCACTCCGGCCTTGAGTGACCACCCGAGCCGCGCTGCGTCCACCAGGTCCTGGACTCGGCCAACCCCCAAGTAGTTCTGGAGCGTGGTTCTGAGCTCCCTTTCTGTCCTGTCCTCGTCTCTGGCCTTCCCCACCAGGGATCCACCTAAGTCCGGCTCCCTCGGGCCTCTTGTTGGCGAACCCTTGCCTCTGGGTTCCCTGACCCTATGCGTGGTCTGCCTTCCGGGTGGATTTAGTGGGTGGCCGTGGCAGATTCTGCCCACGACCTCCGGTCTCTGGCTGAGGTATGCTGTAGCCCCCACCAGTTTGGGATCCGGTACCCTGTTGCCAACTCTTCACCCTGTGGTTATATTTGGGCTCTCAGAGTTCCTTCTTTCTCCCCCTCTGGGTCTTTCTTTCTCCTCTCTCTCTCTGGGCCTTGGGGCTGCTCTGCTCCTCTGCTTTCTTCCACTCCTCTGCAAAGTCTTCACTACAACAGGCTGACTTCTCACAGACTGACTGACTGTGGCTGACTGACTGACTGACCCTGATCTTAGATGGTGCCCACCTTAAATACTCCCTCTATGTGTGAGCTCAGGTGACCAGCACCCAATGAGCTCCTAGCACTACCCAGACTGCTCCCCCTATCTGCCCCTACACTACTGGGATGGTCCACCCCCCTCCCACTCCAGCCAAGGACAGACTCGGTCGTACCTGCACATTTCTAAGTGGGAGTACCGTTGGTCTGCCCTCCGGAAATGGGATGTGTGTAGTGCATGCAGCCTTCTGAGCTCAGCTCCACACTCCATCCTTACCCGGGAGTGGAATATCACACCTCTGGGTTGAGGTGCAATACCCCTGTAGCAGCCGAATCCTCAGGGTGCTACAGATGTATGCTGCTTTTTGTATTTAGTTACTATGATTTCTCCTTTTCTTCTTTTGTTTCTAATTATATTTTATATCTGGAAGTCTTCAATCTATTATTATTATATGGATTCATGTTAAACATATAGATAGTTTTAGAAATTCTTTAAGGATGGGAGAAGCCAAATAAGAACTTCGCAAAAGTTAAAGCTTATAAAAAATATGTCTGCGGGCCGTAATGTAGACCACATGCCATGTCATACTTTAACCTCCTCTCTCTTCTCAGTGTTATTCCTACAGAGGAGTATAACAAAAGAAGGCTATTGCTTTATCTTTCCTCCTCTGGAAAGCACCCAAGTCTAACATGAAGGACCTCCATAGTGATAGAAATGGAATCCGCTTGTTGAGATATATGATAAAGCCTTACTATAGATTGATGAAGTCTCAGCGTGATCATAAAGCCGTAACTCAAGCTTTCCCAATAGTTTGTGATTTGGTCATCCAGTGTTTATCTTAAGAAAGATTAGACAAGTTTTTTAATTTATGAAACACAATTTTATGGAGCCAAGAGGAATTTCATGAAACCTATGTTTTATTACGCTTTTAAAATGCCTGCTATTGGCTGGGTGAAAAAATGGGTTATTGAATAATAGTTTTGGTTCTGAACTAAAAAGAACTAAGTATGATAACCGGCCTGAAATAAAGAAGGTTGCTGCAATTTAGTCCAATTCTTCAAGTGAGTTAAAAAGACAAATTTAGCAAATCTCTAAATACACGACATGACTTATCTTGTGCAAAGTCTGACTTACAACCTACATTATAGACCAAAATGAAGAATCAATGCTTTATTGATTCAGCAATCCCAAAATATGTGAAGTTTCGGTCAATTATACCTTCATCAGACGAACTGCAATGTTATAAAACAGAACATCAATGTAAAACCCCAAAAGGACATATACAGTATATAAAAAAACAACAACAAAAAGAATAACGAAAAATATAACATTGATTCAGCTCACAATTGTGGAAGATACATTGTAAGTTAAACCTGAGTCATATAGCGAAGAACCATATAAGACAAATATTCAAACAAGTGTAAAGTGGAAATATCTACATATATTGGCTAAAGACCCTAGAAAAACATAGAAAAATAAAGCTAAATCTTATTTCAGTCAATTAGAAAAGATGAATTCGTAATCTGTATAGATTTCGTTAAGGGTAAACATGGGTTTATGATTTAGAGTGGGTGCCAATGTAAAGAGACATCATTGAACAATAATGTTGCAAGGATACATTTCTCCAAATGGGAGGAGTGAACCTGAAAGGAAAGGGAATATCTGTGAGGATATTATTCCACGTGGTAAGTTCTAATAGAATGATGAGACTCAAGTGATCTGTGAAAAGAATAGAAAAAATAAATGTTAATGCTTATTGGATTGTGTGAAGTTAATAAGCGGTAGCACAGGTACGAGAAGCGACCTCCATCACTCAGTGTAGTGTGTGCTGTGTGAACTAGAATGTGACGAGACACTGGTTATTGTCCTTTCTTTATATATATACAGTATATCGTTTTGGGTTATCACATTGATGTTCTGTTTTATAACATTTAAGCTAGTCTGATGAAGCTCTGATTGACCAAAACATCACGTTTTGAGATTGCTGATCTAATAAAGCAGGGATGCACAACATTTTTTGGTCCAAGGGCCATATGGTCATACTGAACCATTTCCAAGGGCTGCAAATTTTTTTAAAGCGGTATTTACTTGAATACAGTACATCACTAACTAGAACCACCATCAGTACACTGAGACATCATCAGAACCAAGTTTTGAGTATTTGAGAAGTATTTGGTGAGTTTCTGCTCTAACAAAAATCAGTTTGAACAAATACAAACTTACACTGAGTTTTTGGAGCAGAAACTGATCAGAAACTAAACCAAATTCTCATCATAATCTCAAAACTAAATTCTGAGATTTTTTTAGTTTTAACATGAAGCATGTTATGAATTGCTATGTGTACATAATCAGAACCACCATCAGTATATAAATGATTCACTAACAACATTGTCAGTACAGAAATACATCACCAGAACCACTGTCAGTACATGAATACATCACCAGAACCATGGTCAGTACAGCAATACAAGCACCAAACTTAGTACAGCGATCAATTGCAGTTTCAGGTCAGCCCCATATACACTTGTAACACGTGAACCTGCAACTCCCAGTATGTTCTTAACAGTGGCAAGGAGATACTGGGAGTTGTTACAGACAGACCGTACAGGAATCACTGTACTGATGTTAAGTAGTCAGTATCACAAATAAACATTTCCATCCAGGTACCTTATAGATGACATCTTCTCTGATTGAAGTCATTCCCATCTCTTTTGTCTTCTACCCTTGTGTCACAGTACAGATGCCGTGATGAGATTTTACTCCCACAGTTCTCTCCAGGCCACCCTCTTCACCTGTCTATTGCAGCATTTCTCCTAACGGTGTCCTTACAAATAAAAGTATCAATATAATGGCCCATATAAAAATATCTCCCATGCTGTGCCCTTGAATAAATAATTGCCTCTTACTATGCTTCTTGCAAAAAATGTCCTCCCTACACTGCCCCTCTACATAATGTCCCCCCCCACACTGCCACACCGCATAATGTCCCCCCACACTTCCCCTTTCCAAAAATATCTCCCCCACACTGCCCCTTTCCAAAATTCCCCCCCGTATTGCCCTTCTCCAAAATATTATTTATTATTATAGCACTATTTATTCCATGGCGCTTTACATTTTGAAAGGGGCATACATAGCAAAAACAATTACAGTAATCATGAATAATACCAGTCAGCGACTGGTACAGGAGGAGAGAGGACCCTACCCGCGAGGGCTCACAATCTACAAGGGATGGGTGAGGATACAGTAGGTGAGGGTAGAGCTGGTCGTGCAGCGGTATGGTGGAGCGAGGGTTACTGGAGATTGTACTCTTGTCGGAAGAAGTAGGTCTTCAGGTTCCTTTTGAAGGTTTCCACAGCAGGTGAAAGCCTGATGTGTTTAGGGTAGAGAGTTTCAGAGTAGGGGGGATGCACGGAAAAATCTTGTATGCGATTGTGGAAAGAGGAGATAGGGGGGGAGTAGAGAACGAGATCTTGTGAAGATAGGAGGTTGCGTGCAGGTAAGTACTGGGAGACTAGGTCACAGATGTATGGAGGAGACAGGTTGTGGATGGCTTTGTATGCCAAGGTTAGGGTTTTAAACTGGAGTTTCTGGGCAATGGGGAGCCAGTGTATGGATTGAGAGGCGAGGCCAGGGAATATTGGGGGATCAGATGGATTAGTCGGGCAGCAGAGTTTAGGATAGATTGGAGGGGTGCGAGAGTGTTCGTGCCTCATTGTCCCTCTGAATAATGTCCCCCCACTGCCACTTGCTATACTGTGACCCTTCATAATTCCCCCCCTCCCCAATGCCCCTAATATTCTTTGTCCTGCAAACGCCTTCTTCAAATCTCACCAAAGATTTGTATGGGTGCAAGTAAGGCAACAGTGATGGCAACTCCAGCATCTTCCAGGACTTCCTCTGAAACCGATCCTTGGTGGACCTTGAGATATGCTTGGGGTCACTATCCAATTATACCCAAGCTTCAACTTCCTCACGGAAGAAATGAATCTTTCTTCCAGGATTCGCTGAAATTTGATTGAATCCATCTTTCCCTCCACATTCTGTAGGTTTCCAATGCGAGAGGAAGCAAAGTAGTTCCAGAGAATCACCGAGCCATTGCCAGGCTTCACTGTAGGCATAGATTAGGAGGTAACATTGCTCCATCAATCCTGGCCAGCCTCAAAACAGTGCTTGCAAGCTCAATAAAAGAAGCTTGCAAGCACTGCACATGTTCTGCTGTCTAGCAGCAGGGGTCTGTCTCCAAAACAACAAAAGTTAATATCTCAAGAACGTCTGAAATATTTAATAAGCAGTAAATTGCCAAATTGCTTGTGTTTATAAGCACTATCTGACAATACCAATTTAGCGAGATGCGAATAACTCTTTAATAGTCTCTTTAACTTATGTTTCATTCTTCCTCCTCCAGACATACCAATGAATCATAAGTCAGAAAAGTTCCAGTTTTGTTTTATTGCTCCACAGAATCGAATCCAAAATGTCTGTGGCTTATTTATATAGTATTGTGCATATTGGGGGCAACTTTTATTATGCTTTTGGGTCAGTAGATATGTATGTCTTAGGCTGTGTGTATTTCCGCCGCGGAAACGCATTAAAATTGCTTGTTAAGATGTCTGCCATGTTTCCCAACAATAGTCCGCATGTACTGTGCACATGCTGCGGAAATTTTTGCTGTGGATTATCATTGCAGAAAAATGCGCTGCACAACCATTTATTGTGCGACTTCGCAGCGAAATCGCCACCATTGACTTGTATTGAACCGCATAACATCCGTATGTATACATGTGGATGCTATGCGGTTCAATGCACGGCTGGTACCCGAGTCTGGAGAAGAGGAGACTCATCCAACCCGGGTACCATGGTACCTGCAAGTTAAAAAAGAATTATAAAGTAAAAAATAAAAAAAAATATTCATACATACCTCTCCGGCGGCCCCCCGGTATGCTCCCGGCGGCGTCCTCTCTCCTCGGAGGCCCGCAGTGTTCTGCTAGGACCTGCGGTGACATCATTTAGTCAGCTGATGGTCACGCGACCGCTGATGTCAGCGGTCAGGTGATGGTCGCGTGACCATCAGCTGACTAAATGACGTCACCGCAGGTCCTGGCAGAACACCGCGGGCCGCCGAGATGAGAGGACGCTCCCTGGTGCAGACCGGGGGCCGCTGGAGAGGTACGTATGAATATTTTTTTTATATTTTACTCTACAATTAGGTCATCGAGAGTGGTAGGAATGTCCCGACCGGCAAGCTCATCTTTAATACGGCCGGACAGACCCTCCCAGAAGACGGATACCAGAGCGTCGTTATCCCAGGCCAGCTCCGAGGCAAGGGTACAGAACCGTATGGCATTTTGGCCCACGGTGAGACTTCCCTGACGGAGGCGTAGCAGTGATGATGCGGATGAGGTCTTCCGTCCGGGTTCGTCGAAGACTTTCCGGAAAGCCGTGAGAAAGGCAGGCAAGTCGGACACCAGGGGGTCTCCTCTCTCCCATAGAGGATTTAGCCAGGCCAGGGCCTCCCCGGTGAGATGGGACATGATGAAGGCAATTTTGGCCCGGTCGGAGTTAAACTGGTGGGACAATAGTTCAAAGTGCAGGGTGCACTGATTTATGAAGCCCCGAGCCTGGGCGGAGTCGCCTCCGAAGCGAGGAGGTGCAGAAAGCCGGGGTCCGGGGTAGGATACCATGGTATTAGTGGGCAGCGGAGCTGCCGGATTGCGAGTCATGGCACTGGCGGAGGTTGCTGGCGGAGCAGTCAGAGTGTCCAGGCGAGAATTGACATTCCGTAGGTGACCCAGGATGGACTCCTGTTGGGACCTCTGACGGGACAGTTCATGACACAGGTCCGAGAGCGAGGGAGCTTGGGTGCCACCGGGTTCCATGGCCCGAGCAAACTGTAACGGGTCTGGGAGGCGGAACCTCTGAGCTACTATACAAGGGGGCGGTCCTTGTAAGGGAGCGGGTGGCGACCAGGCAGGCAGTCACAGCAGGTGACCGGGACAGTCTCTGGATGAACGGGCAGATGGTCACGGCAAGTGACCGGGGCAGTCTCTGGATGAACGGGCAGATGGTCACGGCAAGTGACCGGGGCAGTCTCTGGATGAACGGGCAGATGGTCACGGCAAGTGACCGGGGCAGTCTCTGGATGAACGGGCAGATGGTCACGGCAAGTGACCGGGGCAGTCTCTGGGTAAAGGGTTGGTACGACCTGTGGCGGCTGATGGTAGACGTGAGCTCCCAGGTGAGCAGGCGAGAGTTTCTGGATAAACGGGTGGTCACGGCATGTGACGGCGGAGCCTCCAGGAAGACCAACAGACAGGCGGAAGATGAGCGCTCCCAGGTGAGCGGGCAGGAGTCACTGGACAGGCAGGTGGTCACAGCACGTGACGGCGGAGCCTCCAGGTAGGCTAGCAGGCAGGTAGCAGATGTGCGCTCCCAGGTGAGCGGGCAAGCTGGTCCATAGACAGACTGACAGGAGTTGGAAGGCAGACCGTCGGACCTCAGGCTAGCAGGCAGGTAGCAGAATATCAGGCAGGAATAAGACAGCAAGCTGGCAGGAATCTGGCAGGTATCTGGCAGGTAACTGGCAACGGGACCTGAGGGCTGAAGCAGAGTAGTGAACAGTGCAACAACATTGCTCGGGCACCTCCATTTTGGAGGAGGTGCCTTATATATGGTGAAGTCCTCCGGCCATTGGCCGGGGACTCCTTAGGACGGCGCGCGCGGCCCCTTTAAGAGGGAGGGAGAGCGCGCGCCCTAAGCACAGTGGCCGGGAAGGAGCGCGCGCTGCCAGCAGAGCGGGAGGAGGACGCCGGGCACGGAGCAGAGAGGTGAGGGGAACAGCGTCCCTGCCTAGCAGAGGGCAGGGACGCCGGCGCTACAGTTGCTTCCTAAGTGGACAGTTTGATTTCACAGAAATTTGATGTACTTGGAGTTATAATCTGTTGTTTAAGTGTTCCCTTTATTTTTTTGAGCAGTGTAAATCCATGCCAGTTGCATGGATTTATATTGTGTGACCAACTTGTCAAGCCCTTTTCCAAATGATGCTCAAAATCGCTTGGAAAAGCGCTTGAAAAAACGCATGCATAAACGCATGTAAAAACACTTAAAAAACGATTCTCCCTGGCAGAAAAAACGCATGTAAAATCCAAATGCTTTTTTTTCTGCCAGGGAGAGGAAAAAACCCTCAGGAAATTTCTGCTTAAAATCTGCATCGTGGGCACATAACCTTGGAGTTGAGACATTTAGGATCTTCAGCACTTCGTATCTGCCTTACTGTGAAAACTGAATCTTCAGGGCTGACTGCCACCAATTCTTGCGGAAGGCCTTTTGCAGTGACTTTTGACGTGGCTAATTCACTAAGAGACACAATCCACTTACTGAATTAGGTGCATCCTCTCACTAGTGTGCACAGTGTCAGACCGGAGTGACAATTAACACTGACTCTGGGATCCCACTATTATACTACATACGAATATTACATTACCCTTGTGAATCAAGTGAATTGTGCCAACTACTGCTTATATAAGGGGTGGGTGGCCCACTCCCACACAAGGACCCACCAGGGTTTTTCTTGTCGCAGTGTAGTTCAGTTGGAGTCTGGGCATGTGCCATGCCTTTCCTTTACATTGCTAAATCATTCTGACGGGTTCTCTTTAATTTTTTTTTTGTATTTCCTTTTATGCATTTTTGATACCATGAATAACCTTTCCCTTCAGTGACCTTTCCAGTTGTTAATATACAAACAGCTATATTTAGACTCATGTTTTGCCTGTTTGATGACAACTGTTTGGTCTGTGACATGTTTTGTACAACTGTATTTCCTCTTGTCTCTCTTTGGGTTGTATTAATCAGATGTCTTCAGTGATCCTCATCCAAAATAAAAGAGTAAACAAAACGTTCAGAAGGACGCATGTTTAGTCTATAGAAAGAAGAATCCTGCAATGAACATGGAAGCGGATCATGCTGATCACTTTTCTGCTTTAAATGTTAATTTTTGCACTTTTATTTTTGAGCCCCATATGTTTCTTTTTAATGAGATTTATGTTAATGGTACAAAGTACAGTACCTTGGAAATAAAATTGTATTGGGAACATCATTGTTCAGAAGAGAATAGCCTTTTTGCTGCCTGTTGCAAATAATATGGCGTCTTCATGTCTTCAGATTGTACGGTAGATATATATATATATATATATATATTTATTTATTTATATGTATATTTATATATACACTTATATAAATAAATCCTTTGAGCTAAGTGAGAAATCATGGACACCAAAACATAAATCAAAAAATTAACTAGATGCCCAGAATGCACAAAGCATTTCGGTGTGAAACGTGCGTCAGGTGTGGTGGGTGCCTGGACTCTATACTTCCCAAGGTAATACGCTAATATTTTCTTCTTAGCAACTATGTTATATATATATCTTGCTTAGGTGGCTTCTAAACTATGTCCTAACAATTATGATGTGCTGATGAATGGTATGCTCTTGTACAGTGGGAGTACATTGAGTGACTATTTAATATACTCCTGTTCATAGGATTAACAATTTCTATTCTTTGATATTTTAAACTATATATGTACTGATTATAGAATTTATCTATAGGTTTATATTACCTTAGTCTCTCCTTGTATATCCCATCAAGATTAGACATACAGTGGGTACGTAAAATATTCAGACCCCTTTAAATTTTTCACTCTTTGTTTCATTGCAGCTATTTGGTAAATTCTAAAAAGTTTCATTTTTTTCTCATTAAAGTACACTCTGCACTCCATCGTGACAGAAATGTAGAAATTTTTGCAAATTTATTAAAAAAGAAAAACTCAAATATCACATGGTCATAAGTATTCAGACCCTTTGCTCAGTATTGAGTAGAAGCACCCTTTTGAGCTGGTACAGCCATGAGTCTTCTTGGGAATGATGCAACAAGTTTTTCACACCTGGATTTGGGGATCCTTTGCCATTCTTCCTTGCAGATCCTCTCCAGTTCCGTCCGGTTGGATGGTGAACGTTGGTGGACAGACATTTTCAGGTCTCTCCAGAGATGCTCAATTGGGTTTAGGTCACGGCTCTGGCTGGGCCAGTGAAGAATGTGAAGACATTCCTCCCATGTAATAAAACTGTCAAACAGTCGCAAATCATGCACACGGGAGCGATTCAACCATATCACCGAGCAGCTATAAATACTCGGAGCTCGGCCCGAGCATACTCGGTGAAAGGGTTAACAGAACATACTCGCTCAACACTAGCTGCAATGAAACAAATAGTGAAAAATTTAAAGGAGTCTGAATACTTTCCGTACCCACTGTATTTGCATACCTCTGCACGCCACATTAATAGATATATGTTTTGACATGTTAGCCTGTGAATCTTTTACCATGATTATATGATGGGTATGGGATGACGTACACCTCATTTAGTATAAAGACAGATTATTATGCACAAGCACTTCTTTGAATTTTATTTATGTGTATACTGATATACCCACCAGTTGTGATTTTTTGACTACCCGTAGAGATTGCCTTTTATACATATTTCTTGTGTCCAGGTTCACCCACCTGTTTTTTCCATCAGTGGTGGTTTCCTTCTTTTTACTCATATTATTTTCTTTTTATGTATTTAAATAAGGTATTCACAATTTTATCTCTGGCCATCTAGTTAATTTTTTGCTTTATGTTTTGGTGTCCTTATACCGTAGATAGCAAAGTGCAAAGATTAAGTGTACATATAAAAAAGTAAAGTGAAGTTTTTTTCATCTCATCCTATGAATAGTGCACTCTGGTGTATGGGCAGCAAACAGCAATTGCCTAGCCTAAGGGTTTCTGCTGGGCAAGTGGAATAGACACTGAGTGGAAGCTATATGTTTTTGTACTTGAAATCTTTTTATTCTCCATCTCCACTTCCCTGATAAAGTAGCACAGGTTTTGTACTTGCATTTAGGGCAGGAATGGGGAACCTCAGGCCACGGGCCATTTACGACCCTCGATAACTTTTTATCTAGCCCCGGGCAGATTTCCAGGGACTACAGTGCTTGGGCTGGCAGTTGTATTTTGCCGGCCGCTGGCCCATTAATTTCTTCTTGCTATGTGAGCACGTGCACGCAGTTTTCATTACTGAACCCTGAGGCGCGTGCAATGAATGATTATGTCCTGACACCAGTGCCAGCGTCAGGACGTACTTTATGGGTGGAGTTAATGCACAATTTGTTCGGCCCCCAACGAATGGTATAAATATCCAAATGGCCCTTGGCAGAAAAAAGATTCCGCACCCCATGATTTAGGGTTTGATTATATGGTTAGTAAGATTTGGAAGGACTCTACACATCTTTATTGGGATGTTGTCTCTATAATTGGCAATGCCAGTAAGTCCTTGATGACCACGGAAAACCTCTTGAGAAAATAAACGAAATTATGTCATGCTCCATTGCATGCAGTACTATGGATCCAATCTTACTTCTAGGTATGAAAATGGCCACTGTGCACCAAATTGAGGAGTGCCTACAGGTTCTATAATACTGACTGGTAGGGATTTGATCTGCCGCTGTTCAGTGTTCTCCATTTATATAAACTCTTAGAAAATTTTATTTGTACTATGAACCACCATATTGTTGCCCTGTGTGACCCGGGACTTAAACTTAAATATTTTAGTAACATTAATGAGAGGATTACACTTGGAATAAAATATCTCATGAGGCATTTTTTCCTCTGCCTGTATTAACAGCTTGCCGTCACTCTACATCTCATTTTGTCATTTCCGTGTTTTGGTCACTTAACAAGTAGGTCCTGTGTAGGAATAAGTCCCCACCAGCTGTATCCGGAAAAGCAGCCAGACTGACATTTGTTCGGCGTCTTGTCTGACACCTTCAAAACACTTGACAATCAGGACGTTACTGTAAATGGAGAAAGAAAAACCACAGCCATATTCTGCTCTCATAGTAATGTGCAGATTTTCATTAAAAAATATTCTGGAAATATATAGCCTCAATTTCTACCTTTGCATTTTACAACTACACCCAGCAAAGATGAGGTTGAATATTATAAGTATTTATTAATATTAAAATGGAACCTGTCATCACATTCATAGCATCCGAACCACAGGCACATTGAATCAGGCACTAGGTATGTGACGCGCCCCCTGGGCCTGTGTTGTGCTGCTGCTGTGCAGGGGGAATACCCGGAGCCGGATCGCTGGGGGTTGTAGTTCTCCGTGGCGGTGGTCAAACCAGTGGCAGTCTATTTGTATTGTAATAAGTGTCCGACTACGCCACCCGTGGATTGCGGTCAGTGGGGACCGCCGCTGCGCTGCCGACCGCTGAGGCTGATGTTGGTTGCGCAGCTGAGTATGGGATAACTCCCCACGGGAGGAGTATTGCCTCAGGGCAGCTAATGTGGATGATGGTGGTAGTGATGGTGTGAGTGTCCCAGTACTGATGGTGCTGGTGCGGCGATGAAACACAGAGACTTGTAATTGCAGTTTCCAAAGCTTTACTCACGGTTGTTATTCAGGTCAATGCTGCAGGCGATGACTGCCCAAACCGTGCTGCGTCCACCAGGTGAGGGACTCGGTCAACTCCCAGGCAATTCCAGAGCGTGGTTCAGAGCTCCCCTCTCTTCCTTTCTACTGGCCGTCCCCACCAGTGGCCCACCTTTGTCCAGCTTCCTCGGGCCTTCTGTTGGCGAAACCTCTCCCGGTTTCCCTGACCCTATGCGGTATGCCTTTCTGGTGGATGTAGTGAGGGGTCGCACCAAGATGTGGTCACAACCTCCGGTTTTGGCTGAGGATTAGTCGCCTCCACCAATTTGGGTTCCGGTACCCTGCTCTGCCAACCCTTCACCCTGTATCTCCTGGGCATATGGGGTTCCTTCTGCCTTCGTGTCTCTGGGCCTTTCTCTGTGTTCTTTGCTTCCTTTCTCCTCTGTTCCAGTTCCTTTCTTACTTTCCTTTCTGTTCCTCCTCCTCTCTTTCTGCTGTTTCTGGCCTCCACTCCAGGCCTGCCTCTGGAGCTGGGCCCAGACTGAGCCACAGCTCCCTGTCAGCCCTCTCTGGCTGAGCTCCTCTCCTCTTCTCCTCCTGCCTGAACTGAACACTGATCTAAGATGGTGCCCACCTTATATACCTCCCTCTATGTGTGAGCCCAGGTGACTAGCAACCAATGGGCTCCTATCTATGCCCAGAAACCCACCCCTATCTGCTCCTACACCACTGGGTGTACTTTCCCCTCCCCACTCCAGCCAGGAACAGAAGCTGTCGTGCCTGCACTCTGTCTAGTGGGAGCACCGTTGGTCTGTTCCTCGGAAATGGGGTGTGTGTGGTGCATGCAGCCTACCGAGCCCTGATCCACACTCCATCCTTACCCGGGAGTGGAATATCACACCTCTGGTTCGAGGTGCAATACCCCTGTAGCAGCCGAGTCCTCGGGGTGCTACATATGCAATGGCAGACAGGTATGTTTTACTCTTAAACTCTGCTGTGTTTCAGAGGAAATGTACTTTGAAATGCCGGTCTGGGCTGAATAGTGTGATCAGGTTTCCGGCTGGCTTCTCCCCTCCCTGATCCCTTTGACTGATAGTCTCCCTATGTACTTGACGCGCCCCCTGGGCCGTGGGGTACCCGGTGCCGGGCCGGTAGATGCTGGGGGGGATGTCACAGTGGCGGTGACCCGGTCCGTGACCCAGGGCGGTCAATAAAAGGGGTTTATTTATAGGGGATTTATAGTGTTTTTATAGAGTTCGTGACGCCACCTGTGGAGTGCGGCTAAAGGGAGCCGCTGCTGCGGAGCAGTCCTCTGAAGCTGATGTTACTGCAGCAGGGATGGTGTGGCTCTCCACAGGAAGAGCTAGCTCCAAGGCAGTGTAGATGTTGTAGGTTGTGCTGGGCGTTATAGTGCAGGGGTTGATGGTGCAGCAAGAAACACAGAGACAAGGAAGTGCAGTCCCAGGGTCTTTACTCACAGTTGTTGCAGTCCAGATTACAGGGATCCATGTAACTGCCCTCGTCGTCCTGTGTTTACTCAGGGAGGGGTTTGGTCTACCCCCAGGTAGCTCCGGAGTACTTAGCAGGACCCCCTTCTGTGTGTCCTCGCTCTCTGGCCTTCTTCCTGCACCTCACACCTAGTATCTCCAATCCGGTACCCGCGGGCCTTGGCGGGCGACGTCTGTTCCGTCCCCTGGGTCCTATATGGCTACCTTCTTGGTGAGACTGGTGTGGACTTGTGGCTACAGGACATAAAGTACTGCAGCCTCCGGTTTCTAGTTGGGCATAAAGTCCTCCGCTAGTTGAGGGACCGGTTCCCTTTAGATGGCCTGACCCCTCCACCGCCTGGCAGATGCGGGCGCACGGGTGGCCTTCTGCACGGCCCCTTACCCCTGGGGTCCTTTCCTGATTCCTGGAGCCTTTCTCCTGCTCCCTCTCCTCTCTTCTCTCCTTCTCTTCAGACTTGGGCCTCACTGACTAGGCCCACCTCTGGAGCAGAGCTCCTGCAGAGCCTCTGCTCCCCTCACTTTCCTCCTCTGACTGGCTTCTCTTTCCAAGATGGCTTCCCAATTTATACCTCCCTCTCATGTGCTCCCCTAAGCTACTTCCTCCACGCACACCCACTACATGGTTCCCCCCTCTCTGGGTTCCCCCCCACTCCAGCCAAGGGAAGGGCTCAGCAAGAACCAGAGACATCTTGCCCTCCCCTGTTTGCCTGGAGTGGTGTGTTGGATGCAGGTGTTAGGGTCCTGAGCTGTACTCCTTCCTTACCTGAGAGTGAGATGCCACATCTCTGGCTGAGATGCAGCACCTCTGTGGTGACCGAACCTCAGGGGCGCCACATACCCCCTGGTAAAACACAGCACGTCCGTGGACTGGAACAGAGTAAAAACATTTTTAAAGACATGCAAAATTTTTTGAATGCATTCGCATAGAAGATTATAAACTTAACATCTCTTCTTCCCTTTATGGGAGGCACATTTTCTTGAGCGTTTCAGGTTATTATATCAAAACATTTTAAGACTTGTTAAATAACATTTTTCCTTCACATAAAACATTTTTCATATAAACCATTTTTCTGCAGGTTACAGCACGATCTGCAACCGGGTGTCCTTTTTCCTTATTAAGGTGCAAACTAGCAAACACGAACATGAGGGACCCGTCCGAAAACCCTCAACGTAGGCCCTGGGCGTTGCTGCAGGGCATAGGTGATCCAGGTGTTGGACCACGTCTTCGGCCACGCCAAACGGGTTTTTGTTCTGAGGTCATTGTTGTATAGATATAAAACCAATAAGGAGCACTTTAAGAAGTGCAACTATTTACAAGGTCAGTTCTTGGCAGCTCACAGTCCTCAGCCTGTCAGTCTTTGGTACCCTTACCGGGTAACTGGGTAACACAATTTTTAACTTTTTCTTTTTTAAACTTGCAGTGTCTCTGCTGCACCCTATGGGTAACTATATACAGTTCAAAGTTCCAGCTACTATGCTTAGTAGTGGTGCTCCCTCCGGGGAAGCTATTGTCCACTGTAGGCTGTCCCAGCTGGGTCTTCAGCGCTGTAGGGTGAAGAACTGCTCCCTTTCCCCACCCGGTGGACATTCAGGGCATACCAGCCCCTCTCGCCTCTGTGCCTGGTGTAGGTGACGTAATCACCCGGGTACAGATTCCGGTCCGGGTGACCTTCTTTTAGGTGGGACTCCACGTCCCTCGGGTTTACAAAAAGATCTGTCTCGGACTGCGGGTCCCGGATGAAGCCCCAACCTCCCTCCAGGTTAAACTTCACTATCGTCCCTTCGGCACGGGGACCGGATGCTGCCCTCCTGTCTCTGCGGGCCCGGGCCTTCTCCTCCATGTTCCGGGCCTCCAGCTTCTTCCAACGCACCCGTCGGATGTGCTGCTCCCTCTCGAGCTGCTCCAGCTCCCTCCTGCAGTGCTCTTTCCTGCGGGCCGCCTCTGCTTTTGTTTCTTGGGGAAACCCCATGAGGTCTCCCCCAGGGTTGTCCCACTCGAATTGATCCTCCTCACCTCAGGAGACGGCGGAGGGCAGGGGAGCCGGTAGGAGTGGGGGCTGCTGGTCCTCCACCTCCGCGGACCAATCCCATGGACGGCGTCTACACACCCATTCGGGTGTTGGGGGATGCGGTTCCTGCAAGGGGCCCAGGAGCGGGCCGGTGTTGCTGGTGCCCGGAGGTGACGGTTCCGGGGCTTGGAGGACATCTAGGGTGGGAGCGCCCTGGGGCAGATGTCCTGGGAGGAGGGTCCGGAATAGGTCCGCGTCTTCCGCGCCCGGGGGCAGAGGGCCTTGCTGGGGTGTCAGGAGCGGGCCGGTATCAGTAGCGCCCGGGATCGACGGTTCCACAAGGGGGCCCAGGAGCAGGTCAGCGGCTCTAGCGCCCGGCACAGGGAGATTCCTCTTACCTGCTCCCGCGGCCGCTCTTGCGCTGCACTCTGCTTCCTGGTGCTGGTCCGGATCCGCCAAGGCGGGGGCGCTGCCTGTGCTTGGTAGCGTTGTCTGCTGCCGGCTTGCCATCCTTTCCACCATCTCTTTTTTCCAGCTTGTGATGGCATCTTGCTGGGCCCTCTCCATTCTCCGGTTTAGGTCCTCCATCCCGGCGTAGAGGAACTCTGAATCCTCCCGGGGACAGCCTGGCAACTAACCCCTCCAGGATGAGGGGCGCCTCCGGTTGTAGCAGGCCGCTGGCAGGGATTCCGGTTCCTCTTCCTTCCATGTTCCCTGCCGGGTGTGGTCTGTCTAGACTAGCCCAGACCACACCCTGTCTCCCAGTTTTATTCTTCCCTCTCCCCTTTTTGGGGCGGTCCCATGTCTGCTTGCTGTCGGTCACACCTGGGGGCATCTCCTCCGTTCTTCTGGGGCAGGCGCCACATTCAGTATTTAAAAACAGTCTCTAGGCGCACAATACCCGGTGATAACGGGTGAGTTACATATCCTGTTCGTGACGCCAACTTGACGCGTCCCCTGGGCCGTGGGGTACCCGGTGCCGGGCCGGTAGATGCTGGGGGGGATGTCACAGTGGCGGTGACCCGGTCCGTGACCCAGGGCGGTCAATAAAAGGGGTTTATTTATAGGGGATTTATAGTGTTTTTATAGAGTTCGTGACGCTACCTGTGGAGTGCGGCTAAAGGGAGCCGCCGCTGCGGAGCAGTCCTCTGAAGCTGATGTTACTGCAGCAGGAATGGTGTGGCTCTCCACAGGAAGAGCTAGCTCCAGGGCAGTGTAGATGTTGTAGGTTGTGCTCTGCGTTGTAGTGCAGGGGTTGATGGCGCAGCAAGAAACACAGAAACAAGGAAGTGCAGTCCCAGGGTCTTTACTCACAGTTGTTGCAGTCCAGATTACAGGGATCCATGTAACTGCCCTCGTCGTCCTGTGTTTACTCAGGGAGGGGTTTAGTCTACCCCCAGGTAGCTCCGGGGTACTTAGCAGGACCCCCTTCTGTGTGTCTTCGCTCTCTGGCCTTCTTCCTGCACCTCACACCTAGTATCTCCAATCCGGTACCCGCCGGCCTTGGCGGGCGACGTCTGTTCTGTCCCCTGGGTCCTATATAGCTACCTTCTCGGTGAGACTGGCGTAGACTTGTGGCTACAGGACATAAAGTACTGCAGCCTCCGGTTTCTAGTTGGGCATAAAGTCCTCTGCTAGTTGAGGGACCGGTTCCCTTTAGATGGCCTGACCCCTCCACCGCCTGGCAGATGCGGGCGCATGGGTGGCCTTCTGCACGGCCCGTACCCCTGGGGTCCTTTCCTGATTCCTGGAGCCTTTCTCCTGCTCCCTCTCCTCTCTTCTCTCCTTCTCTTCAGACTTGGGCCTCACTGACTAGGCCCGCCTCTGGAGCAGAGCTCCTGCAGAGCCTCTACTCCCCTCACTTTCCTCCTCTGACTGGCTTCTCTTTCCAAGATGGCTTCCCAATTTATACCTCCCTCTCAAGTGCTCCCCTAAGCTACTTCCTCCACCCACACCCACTACATGGTTCCCCCCTCTCTGGGTCCCCCCCCACTCCAGCCAAGGGAAGGACTCAGCAAGAACCAGAGACATCTTGCCCTCCCCTGTTTGCCTGGAGTGGTGTGTTGGATGCAGGTGTTAGGGTCCAGAGCTGTACTCCTTCCTTACCTGAGAGTGAGATGCCAAATTTCTGGCTGAGATGCAGTACCTCTGTGGCGACCGAACACTCAGGGGCGCTACATACTCACATAGGAGAGAGCAATCAGTCAACTTGAGCTGTCAGCAAACCGCACTGGATTAGACAGCCGAGACACATAGTCCCTGACTGGCTATTCAAAGCACGTTTTCTCTGAAACTCAGCAGCGTTTAAGAGGATAACATACCTAGATGCAATTGCATAGCTTGGTTTGGGCAGCATGGATCTGGTTAAAGGCTCCCTTTAATTCTAACATATTCCTCAGCACTATACTCAAGTTGTTATCATATCCATCCCTGACAGGGGAGGCAACTATAGAGGATGTAAAGGCTGCAGTTGTACATGGGCCCTAGGTGGTTACAGGGGCCACTGTACCATACTAGGTAATATTATTGTTTAATTTAAGAACTGTGACATCACTATTTGTTATTCCTGTACTGTGTGCAGAATACTTGTATCATGGTGTTGTGTTTAAAATCCTTATGCTGTTCATTGGCAATTAGCTGTGACATCATTATGTTTATTGTCCCTGCTCTTTGACATCATTATGTTTATTGTCCTTGTTCTGTAACATCACTATGTTTATTGTCCCTGTTCTGTGACATCACTATGTTTATTGTCCCTTCTCTGTTACATCATTATTTTTATTATCCCTGTTCAGTGACATCACTGTTTATTATCCCTGCTCTGTGACATCATTATGTTTATTGTCCCTGTTCTGTGACATCACTATGTTTATTGTCCCTGCTCTGTTACATCATTGTTTATTATCCCTGTTCTGTGACATCACTGTTTATTATCCCTGCTCTGTGACATCATTATGTTTATTGTCCCTGCTCTGTGACGTCATTATGTTTATTGTCCCTGTTCTGTGAAATCACTATGTTTATTGTTCCTGTTCTGTGACACCACTGTTTATTATCACTGTTTATTATCCCTGTTGTATGACATAACTGTTTATCATCCCTGTTCTGTGACATCATTATGTTTATTGTCCCTGCTCTGTGACATCACTGTTTATTATCCCTATTCTATGACATCACTATGTTTATTATCCCAGTTCTGTGACATTACATCACTGTGCGCATCATTCAAATACTTCAGCACCACTGAGATCAATAATTCCATTCTATGACTTTACAATATTTGCTATCTATTTACTGTGGCATAACTGTGTTTGTTATTTCTCTTTTGTGATATTACTGTGTGCATTATCCTTGCACAGACAACACTGTGACTGTTTTTATAGGGTACTGTTACTTTGCTCATTACCAAGGTGCTGTGACATCAGTATCTTGATTATATTTGTGCAGAGATTTTACTGTTTATTATTTCTAAATTGTTACATTACTATGTGTGATAGTTTGCGACATAGCCTCTGTCCCCACCTAGTGTTTTGCTCTTTTCCGTGCTAGGATTTGTGGTTGGTACCCTGCTCACTGCCACTGCTCCATCTATGGCTTATGCCCCTCTCATCGCCATGCTCTTCCCTTGTGAGATCCTCTGCAAGTATCTCTATCACGCATGCTCTCCAATTCTTTCGGTTTCATAAGAACCATTCCCACATCTTTTTGTGCCTGAGCAAATAAGTTTATGTAGGTTCCTGTACAGTTCAAAGCTGTATTTGTCTAGTTACATGTGGTTTCACTTATGTCTTCTGACTACACCCACCATATACATAAGATGGTTGTCGGCTGAACAATAATTCGGCCGAGAGCTCCTTTGTTCTCTACCAGAGAACTGCCATCAGACTCTAGCTGCAGCTTATCTGGGAGAACAAATGAGCCGGCAGTCCAGAATCAGACATACTGGATGGATATCTCCCCAAACAATAAATTTCTGTGGTTCCCATACACATTAGAGTGTTGGACGAATCCATCAATATCGGTGGGTTCGGCCCACATTAATCTATTGTGTATGGGAGATTTTATTGTCCTGACTTTGGCCTTTTTCCCATTAGGACTACTTAATAGTCGTCACTACCCCACTTACTAGGACTACAGGCCACATCATGCATGCTCCATGACTGTCACGCAGGGTGTGGGAAAGACTTAGTGCAACACAGAGGGAAGAGGGAAAGGGAGCTCAGACACAAGGGAAATGGGGGAGTGGAGACCTCCTAGTCCGGTCTAGTGTCACCCTGCCTCAACTACCATCCCTATATTGGCTCTTCACCAATAGCTAAGGCTAGGGAAGGGAGGAGATGAGCACTAGTCGATCTCCACTAAACTCTATAGACAACAAGGGTAGACAAACAGAGGGGGGATTGCTTAGCTTTAGATGACCCCAGACAAATGTGCACTCTTGCTCTTGCTAAAGCCTCCCAAGTAGTAATGAATATCGCCGGCATCTCCCTTTCAGACACACCAGGTATTTATCAAAAAAAGAAATAAAGTAATGCAGCTCACCACTTCTCAGTAGATATGATTTTCCACAGGTGCACGGATCAGAAGAACCTGTGTTGGCAACATGTGTTGGATTCCAAAAGAAAAAATGAAAGAAGCAGATCCAGCACCATCAATCCAAAAAATTAATGAATTAAAAACAACATTTATTGGATATATGTTAAAATGTCCATGTTAAAAATAGGGCTGTATAACAAGTGTGCACACTGACGCGTTTCGAACCGTAAGGTTCTTAATCGTAGTAATACTAACAATCAAAAAATGGGACACATCAAATGTATATGAAATAAAATTTAAAGTTTATTACATAGATGATAAACCAGGTAAGGGAAATAGGGTGAGGTGTCCAATAAAACAGAGAGGAAGCATAGGTGGTACATAATGATGGTAGTATACAACTCTACTATTGCAGTAAAATTGTCAGGGAGCACAGATACAATCAAAGACCTAATTAAATCACAGTGTATACCAGTATATCATAAACATGAATTATAAAATGCATTGTGCTATAGATATGTTTAGATGTTTAGAATGTCAGTGCTATGACCTATTAAAGTGAAAAAGTAGCCATAGAATAAATGTACCCTCTATGCTTCCTCTCTGTTTTATTGGACACCTCACCCTATTTCCCTTACCTGGTTTTATCATCTATGTAATAAACTTTAAATTGTAATTCATATACATTTGATGTGTCCCCTTTTTAGGTTGTTATATTTATAGACACACAAATTACCAACAGCTTTTGGGTTCTAACATAGTAATACTAAGATTAGAACCTTAGGGTTCGAAATGCATCAGTGTGCACGCTTGTTACGCAGCGCTTTTTTTTAACATGGACATTTTAACATATCTCCAATAAATGTTGTTTTTAATTCATTTTGGATTGATGGTGCTGGATCTGATTCTTTCATTTTTTCTTTTTGATACCAGGTATTTAAACACCCAGACCAGGGAGTTAAATAGCCAGAGGGAGGTAGCCGCTGGGTCCTAGAGACAGCCAGACTCTAAGAAGATGTCTGTAATGCCAAACGTAGAGATCTCCTGCAACCAACTGGAGGGTGACTGTCTATCACCTCTGACACACCCGTGACAATGACTTTACACATCATGGTCTTGAGTCACAACTAGCTTTATGCATTTTATCATAACTGTTGAGAATATCCTGCTTATTATCCTTCTTATATTTAGCCTGATTTCCTGTGATTGAAATGTGATACTAACTGTTGTAGGGTTCCCTGATGAACTTAGTGTATAAACAAGGAAAACATATTGGTGTCCCTCTAGCTTCTCTTATTTTTTTATGGATCACAATTAGTTTGGGCATGTTTATGATACCCCTAGATATGTTTTTTTGCTATTCCAAATGCTACTGTGAGTAGTATACAGTCAGTGGTTGTAGTTTTTTAATTAATTTGTAGTGATGTTTTAGGTATGTTGATGACACTTATTCTGTTACCTGTGACCCAAGTCAGAGCTATGTGATTCTTTAATGTCAATTTCCTGCCTATATTGAGATATTACAAAGAACCCTACATTAGGGTAGGCCAAAACTGAGTAATAGTTAGGACCACATGGCACCTCATGTGTGTTATTTTTGAAGCTCTAGTTTAAGGTAATCCTTTAAAATAAAACATTGTAGTTTTAAACTTGACTTTATAGACTTTTAATCTGAGTTGTTGGCTTATTAAACACTTCTCTGAATTCTCCTCTGGGTTCCCATTGCCATTGAATATTGTTGGGCATTTATATTCTTTGTTTCCCATTACAACTAAACTCTGCATACTCTGACAAGTGCCAGTCTGACTGTGTCCTTTCTGCTGCCATGGCGCTGCATATTGGTGTGTCTTGTTTCCCTTATTCCAGCCTTGCTAACAGAAACTTCTATGGATTAATGACCTGAGCAGTCCCCAAGGGAAAGTCCACACCTTCTGTTACAATCCCTCAGATTCTGCTTAACTAATGTAAACCATTGTCAAATCCATGCCAGCCGAGTTCACATCGAGATTATTCGGCTCTTTCTTTTCTACTTGTCATGTTATTTGGTTTTATTGTCCCTCTGGTGTGATATCATTGTGTTCATTGTCCAAGTTCTGGGGCAACTGTAGGAATGATCCCTGTTTAGTGTCATCACTGGGCATTTCAGGGGTGTAAGAACATGAGGAGCAGAGGTTGCCTCTGCCACATAAAAGTGTAACAGTAGCATAAATTGCACGAAAGTTAGGGGAACCCAAGAAAGATTATTGTTCACTACAGAGATGCCTCCTTGCTATGACTTGGGAGAAACCAACTAATTTTAAAGACTTCACAGAGACATTTTTTGATTATTTCTTGTTTGTTTTTTTGGGGGGGGGATGATCTATATATAACCATGTTCTGTGTACAACTGTAAGGTAACTGGAATACATCAAAGGGGTAGACAATGTGATGATTTTGGAAACGGTAATAAACTGTGTGCATTTATGTAGCTACAATTATATAGATTCAAAGTCAGCCTTAAAGAAAGTTTGCAGTTGTTGTAACTTCTGAATCTGCTTGGTTCAAGACTTTCAATCTGAGTGCAAAGAAACCCAGCTGCTGTGTATTTACACAGACCCCGATGTTTACATGTATGTTGGAAGCTCCCTTCATCGTCGTGCACAAGAACGATGGATCATTCCTTCTCCTACTGATTTTCTCCATTTCCTCCAAGACCTTTGTTGTCAGTAGGCTGCCAAATGCCTCTGCATGTGGTGGAAGAAGACCATTATTGAATATTACAATCACAGCTATGTACAATTGTGGGAAAAAGTTTGTGAAACATCAGTATTATTTGGTCTTCTGCATAATGGTTCCTGAAGTTGCATTAATAGTTCCTGAAGTCAGATCTAATCTCTGTCTTGTAATAAATAAAGGAAGTCATATCTAACTGAATCTAAATAACACACGGAGACTCGTATATAACTAATGTGCACAAATCAAAAATTACACTACACACAGCAGTTGAGTTACATTGTAAGTGCATGTGCAGTTTCTTGTATTGGCCGTTCTGATTCATTGAAATGTATATTAGTGCAGAACTGCATTTAGCAATCTCCAGAGCTGATATACACGAGCTCAGCACCCTGTATAGCTGTTTACTTGTAAAAGTTACTGCAATATAGAAGGCCATCTAAGCTGGTAGGGATGTGTCCATGCCAGATGTTCATCACTGGTAGGCCTCTTTTTCTTCTCAGCTGGTGGCAAAAGGAGAACCAAAATATGATGTCTCGGACCATATGGTTGGACCATAAACAACATTTATCACTTATCCACAGGCTTTTTGCTAGGGCTCACGCTGATCTTGAGAATGGAGGACGTCATGAGTACCTCAGTTGAGTGGAGTGGTGATCACGTCTGCACACTACTGCTGTATTCATTGTTTATGGCGCTGGCAGAGATTGCTGAGTATAGTATGTAATCATGCACAGCTATCTCTCTCAGTCAGGGACACAGAATCCCGTTCTTGTGATCAGTGGAGGTCCCAGCAGTGGGACCCCCAATGATCATGCATTTATCACCTATCCTGTGGATAAGTAATAAACGTTTGTTTATGCTCAACCCTAATAAAGTTTGCCAATTGAAGTCCACATCAGCAGTGAGTTTTTATGTTGTTTTGGTATCCAGAACAATATTGTCTTATGTCATTGCCTGGGACAAGTAGTTCAAGGCTGCCTACCATGGCAGCAACAGTTGCTTGTAAAGTTTCTTCTAAAAGGAGGAATATGAGGAGGAATCGTGAAAGGACTGTAGCGGCGCTGTGGTTCCCTCCTCCACCTTGCTAGTTACATCTCATTACTCTGCTCTGTGATCTCCTCCGCCTCCTACAACATTCCCGAGGTCAGTTCCAACACTTCTCATTCCTGCTGCTCCTGTTCTCCCATCACCATATCCCAGCTGCCTGATCCCCTCTTAGTAAAGTTATTATCATATCTTTCAGCCCACAATGGTCCCAAAGAGTAAGGCCAAACATAAAAGCCTGGAAATGTCTACACAGGCTAAAGGAACAGTGGTATATTGAAATAACGTCTGTGACTTGCACACACTGTTGTCTTAGTGATTCTGCAATAAGGCTATGTGCCCACGATGCAGAAATGCTCAGGATTTTTTCCTGAGCGTTTCTGCATCTCCCTGGCAGAAAAAAACGCATGCGGATTGTACATGCGGATTGTACATGTGTTTTTCCTGTCAGGGACATGCGGATGTTAAGCGTTCTTCACTTGCATTTCCGCATGCGGGTTATCAAGCGCTTTCCAAGCGATTTTAGCATCACTTGGAAAGTGCTTGACAACTAGGTCACACTATATAAATCCATGCAAACAGCATGGATTTATATAGTGTGACCCGAGAGAATGGTTAAAAATAAAAAAATAAACCTATACTTACCTTCTGATGGCCCCCGAGTCTTGCTGCACCCCTGTGCTGGCTGCCGGCAGATCGCGGTACGCTGTACTGAAGAACCTGCCGTCACATGACTGTGACGTCACCGCAGGTCCTTCAGTCCTGCGCGATCTGTCGGCAAGCACAGGGAAGGAGTCCGGGGGCTGTCGGAAGGTGAATATAATCTTTATTTTTTATTTTTTATTTTATTCTTTTTTTTTTACAGCTTTTAATGGTACCTGGGTGTGGATGAGACTCTCCTCTCCTCCACACCCGGGTACCATCCGCACATTAGAACGCGCCAATTACGCAAGTACAGATACAGTCTTGCGTAATTGGCGCGTTCTAATGCAAGTCAATGGCGGCGAAAACGCAGCGCTTCCGCAAAATTAATGGACATGCTGCAGATTTTTGAGCGCAGCATAAACGCTGCGAAAAATCCGCAGCATGGGCATTGAAAGTACGGAATTGCATTGGAGACTATGGGGGAAGGTTTACCAAGCGTTTCCCAAGCATTTACGCTGCGGAAATTCCGCAGCGTAAACGCTTGAAAAATGCATCGTGGGCACACAGCCTTAGTTAGTTTCCAGATTGTGAATGTCATGTTCATTTTGGTGATATAATAACTTTGCCAATGAATTAAATAGATTTGCAGGATTAAGAAAAATGCTTTTTTTTCTAGAAACAGCACCACTTTAGTCCATGCATTGTGTATAAAATTGACTAAAATGGTGCTGCTTCTAGAAAAAAAAGCAGACTTTTTTTTTTAATCCTGGCAATATGTTTAAGGTTGATTTGTGATCGTCAAGTTATTGTGATGTGCAAGTTTTAAATAATCCTTGTGATTTTGATTTTTTATGACTTGAACGTCACAGTACCTGGTCGGTTTTCTTTAACGAATAAAAGTCTCTTTAATTTTTATTCCATAAATCAATAGTACACATGAAAATAAGAAACTTTGTAATATGTCTTATCAGAGAAATCTGCTTCTTTCTCCAACGGGACGGATTATTATTTATTTTCATAATTTTCAATTCATACTTAAAATATGTATTCAGTGAAGACAGATTGTTACATTAGTGAGAAAGGAGATGGCAGTTACAACTGATAAGATTCTATGTAGACAGGAGGAGGTGAAGTAGGTAGGAGCTAGGAGACTCTACATAGAATCTCATCAGCAGTAACTGCCATCTCCTATCTCAGGAATGTAACATTCTGCCTTCACTGAATACAGATTTTACCCGAGAATTTAGAATTTTGAAAATGAATAATCAGTCGTGGAGGAGAATGAAGCAGATCCCCTTGTTTGTGTGGGTTTCCTCCGGGTTCTCTGGTTTCCTCCTACACTCCAAAGACATACTGATAGGGAAATTAGATTGTGAGCACCAATGGGGACAGTGGTAATGGCTGTAAAGCGCTGTAGAATTAATGGCGCTAAATAAGTAAATAAATAAAATAAATTTCTCTGATAAGATATATTACAAAGTTTTTTATTTTCACGTGAACTATTGATTTATGAATTAAAAATGAAAACAATTTATTAGCTTATGTGCTGTGAAGTAGTAACGGCATAGCGCCATCTTTGGCAATGTGACAAAGTTGCTTCCATTATAGAATGTGGCTTGCGACCATCTCTTGGAGCTGAATGTGGCTCTCAAGGTAAGAAATGTTGAGGGACATAGGTGTATAGCTATATACTTAGATATTCACCTATAGTTCAATAGTTTATCCTCTGACATCAGTGGTACCACACCCTCAGTGAATTTTCATTCAGTGCCCTGAGGTTTTCCATTGCCAAGACCAGCACTGACTGCAGCCCTTGATTATAATAAATGGAAGGGGCTCCCGGGTGGCAGGACCCACTTGGATTAGCTAAGCAGTTGGGCATTTGACAAAGAGCCGTTCATACAAACAACACCCATTAAAGCAATACGTTACACAATTTGTTGTTGGAGCATATATAGATAGATTTAAAAAGCTTTTTTAGCTTTACGGTTTATGCCCAGATGTGTTTTTCCTCTCAATCAGAGTTATACAAGCTTTTTTAAGGATGTTTCTTTCAATGTGTTTTTAGGATGTTAAAAAAAACCCAGAGTGGCCAGATGTTAGCTGTGAATAAGTGGGAACCAAGGAGTTTCCATTAACACTTACTTCTTACTAAAATTAGTTGCATTATTTAGGTAGTTAGTGTGCAAGTTGCCTTTTGTTATTACAGTAGATTTTAGGTGTTCACCCTATGTATTATTATTTGAAAAGTGAAGTGGCTGTTCTTTTAGGATATTCCCTATCCAAATGCCCTATCATGGTATATGAATGTCATAGGGATGGGTCTTCTGCATGGGAATCCCCTATTTGCCTTCAATAGAGAGTCATAGCACAGGGTGGCTTTCAGTCAGGAGTAGTGTTGAGCGATACCTTCCGATATCAGGAAATATCGTATCGGATTGGATCGGGCCGATACCCAAAAAGTATCGGATATCGCCGATTCCGATACCGGAAACCAATGCAAGTCAATGGGACACAAATATCGGAATGAAAATAAACCCTTTCTTTCCTTGTAGGTTAATTCTACATGAAGGAAAACAACTAAGAATAATGTAGAATGACATGAAAAGCCGGCAATTCATCAGCGGCATTCACCGGTACCCGACAATTTACAACAGAAAGAATAGAGCTTCACACATAGATTAGGTAGATAGAACCATGTCAGTCACATATATATGAAGTACAGTGACAGTGTTGCTTACAGAACTTGTCATTTAGTGTAAAGGATTTATTTAAAAAAAATTAGTGTTTTCGTGCACCGTCTCTTTAAAAAAGCCGGCCGGCAATTCAGCAGCGGTACCCGACAATTTATAACAGACAGAATAGAGCTTCACACATAGATTAGATAGATAGAAACATGTCAGTCACATATATATGAAGTACTGTGACAGTGTTGCTTACAGAACTTGTCATTTAGTGTAAAGGATTTATTTAAAAAAATATTAGTGTTTTCGTGCACCGTCTCTTTAAAAAAGCCGGCCGGCAATTCAGCAGCGGTACCCGACAATTTATAACAGACAGAATAGAGCTTCACACATAGATTAGATAGATAGAAACATGTCAGTCACATATATATGAAGTACTGTGACAGTGTTGCTTACAGAACTTGTCATTTAGTGTAAAGGATTTATTTAAAAAAATAATAGTGTTTTCATGCACCGTCTCTTTAAAAAAGCCGGCCGGCAAATCAGCATCTGTACCCGACAATTTAGAATAGAAAGAATAGAGAATCACACATAGATTAGATAGATAGAATCATGTCAGTCACATATATATGAAGTACAGTGACAGTGTTGATTACTGTACTTGTCATTTAGTGTTAAAATAAAGGATTTATTTAAAAAAAAATTGGCGTGGGGTTCCCCTTAATTTTAGGCTCTAGCGGAGGTTAAGCAGACAGCTAGGGCAAATGTTTGAAGCCTGGGAAGGGGGTAATACCCACGGAGCTTCCCAGGCTACTAATATCAGCCCCCAGCTGAATACCTAGCCTTTACTAGCTATTAAAATGGGGGAACCCCCCAAAAAAAATAACGTGGGGTCCCCCCTAATTTAATAGCTAGCAAAGGCTAGGCAGACAGCTGGGGGCTGATATTAATAGCCCAGGAAGGGTGCCATGAATATTGGCCCCCTCCCAGGCTAGAAACACCAGCCGTCAGCCGCCCCAGAAATGGCGCATCCATTACTAACCCCATAGTCAAAGTTAAAGAAAAACACAAACACCCAGAATAAAGTCCTTTAATTGAAATAAACACACAATTCTTTATTGTTCTAAATTAAACCATACTTACAGTCACGCCCATTCCAGCTGAAGCCAACGATCTCCTGCAATAAAAGAAAAATAATAAAAACGACAGCTTCAGCTCTGCTACATCGAGATGACAGGCTGGACCGCAGCAGAACGCTGCCATCCAGCCTGTCATCCCGCAGACACTGAGAAGCGCAGGCATGCTTGCGCTCCTCAGTGTCTGGCTGTGACGGCATAAAGATGAGCCGAGGTCATGTCCAATGAACTCAGCTCACCCCATGCACGTCAGTGACAGCGTGGGAAAATTCTCACGCTGAAGCGCTGAGTGCAGGAGAATTTTCCCACGCTGTCAGTGACGTGCATGAGGTGAGCTGAGTTCATTGGACATGACCTCACCTCATGCACGTCACTGACAGCGTGGGAAAATTCTCCTGCACTCAGCGCTTCACCGTGAGAATTTTCCCACGCTGTCAGTGACGTGCATGAGGTGTGCTGAGTTCATTGGACATGACCTCGGCTCATCTTTATGCCATCACAGCCAGACACTGAGGAGTGCAAGTATGCCTGCGCTTCTCAGTGTCTGCGGGATGACAGGCTGAATGGCAGCGTTCTGCTGCAGTCCAGCCTGTCATCTCGATGTAGCAGAGCTGAAGCTGTCGTGGGAACCATGGAAAGGTAAGGATGAGGTTGCTTTATTATTTTACTTTTATTGCAGGAGATCGTTGGCTTCAGCTGGAATGGGCGTGACGGTAAGTATGGTTTAATTTAGAACAATAAAGAATTGTGTGTTTATTTCAATTAAAGGACTTTTTTCTGGGTGTTGTGTTTTTTTTAAATATTTTACTAGAAATTCATGGTGGTCATGTCTAATATTGGCGTCCCCCATGAATTTCGGGCTTAGGGCCAGCTGATAATGCCAAGCTGACCTTAACCCCTTTATTACCCAGTGAGCCACCGCACCAGGGCCCTGGATGAGTTGGGTACAGCGCCAGAAGATGGCGCTTCTATGAACGCGCCATTTTCCGGGGTGGCTGCGGACTGCAATTTGCAGCGGGTGGGGCCCAAAAAGCTTGGGCCTCCCAGGGCTGCAGATTCCAGCTCCCAGCTGCCTAGTTGTACCTGGCTGGGCACAAAAATAGGGCGAAGCCCCACGCATTTTTTTTTTAAATTATTTCTTGAAATTCATGGAATAATTAAGAAAAAAAGGGCTTCCCTATATTGTTGTGTCCGGCCAGGTACAAATAGGTAGCTGGTGGTTGGGGGCAGCCCGTTCCTGCCTGCTGTACCTGGCTGGACACAAATATAGTGCGAAGCCCCACGTCAATTTTTTTTAATTATTTCATGAAATAATTTTTTTAAAAAAGGGCTTCCCTATATTGTTGTGTCCAGCCAGGTACAAATAGGCAGCTGGTGGTTGGGGGCAGCCCGTTCCTGCCTGCTGTACCTGGCTGGACACAAATATAGGGCGAAGCCCCACATCAATTTTTTTTAAAATAAATCCTTTATTTTAACACTAAATGACATTTGAGGAGTTAATAAAGATGCAGTCCCTAAATTATTATTTATTTTTTAATTAATTTTTCCCAAAACTTTTGACGTGGGCTTCGCCATATTTTTGTATGCCAGCCAGGTACAGCATCCAGCTTCTATGAACGCGTCATTTTCCGGGGTGGCTGCGGACTGCAATTTTCAGCGGGGGGGTGGGGGGGGGCAGAAAGCTTGGGTCTCCCTGCGCTGCAGATTCCATCCCCCAGCTGCCTAGTTGTACCTGGCTGGACACAAAAATAGGGAGAAGCTCCACATATTTTTTTTTTTTAATTATTTCATGAAATTCATGAAATAATTAAGAAAAAAAGGGCTTCCCTATATTGTTGTGTCCAACCAGGTACAAATAGGCAGCTGGTGGTTGGGGGCAGCCCGTTCCTGCCTGCTGTACCTGGCTGGACACAAATATAGGGCGAAGCCCCACATCAATTTTTTTTAATTATTTCATGAATTTCCTGAAATAATTTAAAAAAAATTGACGTGGAGCTTCTCCCTATATTTGTGTCCAGTCAGGTACAGCAGGCAGGAACGGGCTGCCCCCAACCACCAGCTGCCTATTTGTACCTGGCCGGACACAACAATATAGGGAAGCCCTTTTTTTCTTAATTATTCCATGAATTTCATGAATTTAAAAAAAAAATACGTGGAGCTTCGCCCTATTTTTGTGTTCAGCCAGGTACAACTAGGCAGCTGGGGGCTGGAATCCACAGCACAGGGAGGCCCAAGCTTTCTGGGCCCCACCCGCTGCAAATTGCAGTCCGCAGCCGCCCCGGAAAATGGCGCGTTCATAGAAGCGCCATCTTCTGGCGCTGTACCCAACTCATCCAGGGCCCTGGTGCGGTGGCTCAATGGGTAATAAAGGGGTTAAGGCCAGCTTGGCATTATCAGCTGGCCCTAAGCCCGAAATTCATGGGGTCACGCCAATATTAGACATGACCGCCATGAATTTCTAGTAAAGTATTTAAAAAAAACACAAACACCCAGAAAAAAGTCCTTTAATTGAAATAAACACACAATTCTTTATTGTTCTAAATTAAACCATATTTACAGTCACGCCCATTCCAACTGAAGCCAACGATCTCCTGTAATAAAAGTAAAATAATAAAGCAACATCATCCTTACCTTTCCATGGTTCCCACGACAGCTTCAGCTCTGCTACATTGAGATGACAGGCTGGACCGCAGCAGAACGCTGCCATCCAGCCTGTCATCCCGCAGACACTGAGAAGCGCAGGCATGCTTGCGCTACTCAGTGTCTGGCTGTGACGGCATCCAGATGAGCCGAGGTCATGTCCAATGAACTCGGCGCACCTCATGTACGTCACTGACAGCGTGGGAAAATTCTCACGCTGAAGCGCTGAGTGCAGGAGAATTTTCCCACGCTGTCAGTAACGTGCATGAGGTGAGCTGAGTTCATTGGACATGACCTCACCTCAAGCTAGCCTTAACCCCTTTATTACCCAGTGACCCACCGCACCAGCGCCCTGGATGAGTTGGGTACAGCGCCAGAAGATGGCGCTTCTATGAACGCGCCATTTTCCGGGGCGGCTGCGGACTGCAATTTGCAGCGGGTGGGGCCCAGAAAGCTTGGGCCTCCCTGCGCTGCAGATTCCAGCCCCCAGCTGCCTAGTTGTACCTGGCTGGACACAAAAATAGGGCGAAGCCCCACGTATTTTTTTTTAAAATTATTTCATGAAATTCATGGAATAATTAAGAAAAAAAGGGCTTCCCTATATTGTTGTGTCCGGCTAGGTACAAATAGGCTGCTGGTGGTTGGGGGCAGCCCGTTCCTGCCTGCTGTACCTGGCTGGACACAAAAATATGGCGAAGCCCCACATAAAATTTTTTTAATTATTTCATGAATTTCCTGAAAAAATGTAAAAAAAATTGACGTGGGGCTTCGCACTATATTTGTGTCCAGCCAGGTACAGCAGGCAGGAACGGGCTGCCCCCAACCACCAGCTGCCTATTTGTACCTGGTTGGACACAACAATATAGGGAAGCCCCTTTTTTCTTAATTATTCCATGAATTTCATGAAATAATTAAAAAAAAAAAAAACGTGGAGCTTCTCCCTATTTTTGTGTCCAGCCAGGTACAACTAGGCAGCTGGGGGATGGAATCTGCAGCGCAGGGAGGCCCAAGCTTTCTGCCCCCCCCCGCTGAAAATTGCAGTCTGCAGCCGCCCCGGAAAATGGCGCGTTCATAGAAGCTGGATGCTGTACCTGGCTGGCATACAAAAATATGGCGAAGCCCACGTCAAAAGTTTTGGGAAAAATTAATTAAAAAATAAATAATAATTTAGGGACTGCATCTTTATTAACTCCTCAAATGTCATTTAGTGTTAAAATAAAGGATTTATTTAAAAAAAAAATGGCGTGGGATCCCCCATAATTTTAGTCTCTAGCGGAGGTTAAGCAGACGGCTGGGGCAGATGTTTGAAGCCTGGGAAGGGGGTAAAACCCACGGAGCTTCCCAGGCTACTAATATCAGCCCCCAGCTGAATACCTAGCCTTTACTAGCTATTAAAATGGGGGACCCCCCACAAAAAAAATGACGTGGGGTCCCCCCTATTTTAATAGCTAGCAAAGGCTAGGCAGACAGCTGGGGGCTGATATTAATAGCCCAGGAAGGGTGCCATGAATAATGGCCCCCTCCCAGGCTAGAAACACCAGCCGTCAGCCGCCCCAGAAATGGCGCATCCATATGATGCGCCAATTCTGGCACTTAGCCTCGCTCTTCCACGCTGCCCTGGTGCGGTGGCAGGGGGTAATAGTGGTGGGGTTCATGTCAGCGCCAGCTGCCATGAAGCCCAGGTTAGTAATGATGGGCGTCTATAAGACACCCCCATTACTAACCTACAAAGTGTTAAAAAGAAAAAACACAAACACCCAGAAAAAAATAATTTATTTGAAATAAAACACACCATTTTATTTAATTCTTAGTTTACTAAAAAAAAAAAATAGTTACCTGTCCACGTTCCTGCGCTGATCTCCCATGCACAGCTGTCACATCTGGAGATGGTGACCGCTGTGCATGGCTGCTGTAAGCTCACGCTGCCGGGAACACGTCCGCTCCCGGCAGCGGGAGCCACTGACTGAGGTCACCGGAGTGCATTCAGGCAGCGCAGCTCCGGAGACCTCCTTTACGGCAGTGCTGTACCGTGGGAATTTCTCACGATACAGCAGGACCGTAAAGGAGCTAACCGGAGCAGCGCTGCCTGAACTCCGGTGAACCCGCTTATGCAATGACGGGGCTGCTTTACGGCCCCGTCATTCTAGCGGCGGCAGCGGTTCAGAGCGGTCACATTCTATGTGGCTGCTCTAAACTGGAGATCTTCGTGGGACACTCGTGGACTACTACGGAGGGGTAAGGATGAGGTTGTGGTTTATTATTTTATATTTCATTACAGGAGATCGATGGCTTCGGGGAATTAGGTGTCTAGGTGAGTATAGGTGTAGTTTTTTATTTTTTACTTTATTTTAGGTGGCGATTGGCGGGGACAGGTAATGTATGAACTAATTTATTGTAGGTAACCACTGGCCACCAATGACATGTATTTAACATTTATTGGGGACACAGTAGGGCAATTTAAATAGCAGGATCAGGCTGATGGGAACTACTGCTCCCATCGAGCTGATCCTGCTGGCACGAGTGGACGGGGGACAGACATAGGCCGATGGGAGTAGTAGTGTCACATCGGCCTATGTCTGCCTGCACGCACAGACACCGCGCACACCCGCACACACCCACAAACATCGCACAGACACCCCGCACACACACGCAGACATCGCACAGACACCCCGCACACACACGCAGACATCGCACACACACCCCGCACACACACGCACAGACACCCGCACACACACTAATCATGACCGGTCTGATGGTCTGGGAGGTGAGGCTGACCTGTGCGACCGTGGGAAAGTTCATGTGAGTTCATGCAATGCAGTCAAGCATGAACTCACATGAACCCTCTGAGGGCACCCCGGCTACTTCAAATGAACAGCTGATCGGCATCAGCTGATACCTCAGCTGTTCATTTGAAATAACCGGCGGGAAAGCGCAGCACAGAACGGGAAAGCCGGCGGTGAAGTCTTTTCACTGCCGGCTTCCCCGCCCGGGTCCTTCGCTCCCCGCTCCTTGGTGCTGCTAGCTCCCCGCCCGGTCCTAACTTACGATTGGGATTGGAGGTGGCGAGGGGAGCGGAGGATCGGGGTAGGAGGCTGCGGGGAAGCAGTATGGGGCTGTGTGATTGTTTAAAAGCCGGCGGCTATTTACCGCCCGCCGGCTTTTTACCGCCCGCCGGCTTTTAAACGATCAGGAGAATTCTCCCCCGCTGGGATGGCATTCTGATGACAGGCTGGATCTCAGCTGAGCGCTGCCATCCAGCTTGTCATCCTTCACAGACACTGCAGAGCGCAGGCATTATGGGAACTTCCGATTCCGGTATTCGATATTGTAAAAGTATCGGAATTAAGTATCGGAATTCCGATACCGCGAATATCGGCCGATACCCGATATTTCAGTATCGGAATGCTCAACACTAGTCAGGAGCATTACATTTGAATGAGTAACATGTAATACCACATTCCCCCTGTAGTGGCCACTGCAAGAGAAATGTGTAGCTGCCCAAAGCTTTTTCCTGCTGCTGGGTCATCAGCGATCGCCTGGTCAGTAATGTGCCATATAATGGTCAAAATGTCAAACCCCCTGCAATTTTACTAAAAACAGGACAATTACTCTTGTAAATACATTCCAAAGCCACGTTCACACGTTCAGTATTTGGTCAGTATTTTACCTCGGTATTTATAAGACAAAATCAGGAGTGGAACAATCAGAGGAAAAGTATAATAGAAACACGTCACCACTTTTACATTTTTCACCCACTCCTGGTTATGGCTTACAAATACTGATGTAAAATACTGACCAAATACTGAACGTGGCCTTGGAAAGGTCAAGAAAGAACTGTTACCTGTTGGCTGCCATCTGAGTCATATTAATTGAGAGGTGATGGCTGCCAACTAAAAAAAAATTGCCTTTTTTAACCTACACATGTAACTTTTTACAGTCTATAAAATTTACATTATATTATATTGGAAACCGCTAACAATTATATCCCTGTTTATTACCCATAAAAACTGTGCCATAAAATTCTTGAATACAAGAATCTCGAAATACAAGAAAGCTTCAGTACATTTATACTAATGCTCCCAACTGTACTAGAATTTTCCTATTCTTCTTTAATGATTATTGCACATTTGCGGTGCAATTTTTCTTATTTTATTTCCGTACACTGATGAATAGATCCATTAAGGGGAAGCAATAGATTTTATGTCCATTATTATCCATAAAGATAGAAACAGATGACACTTGTTTCTCCTCCGTACTGTTGAACACAAATAAATGTCTGGGCTCTCGCTTTATTTTAATCCTCCCATAACATCATTCACACGGTTCCTCCATTATGAAAGAGTTTCTCCTGTCCTGAACCAAATAAAGAATGTGTCAGATATTCACCGAGCAGCTTCCACCATTCAATAATTCAGCCTCTTTTTACTTAAAACAAAGAACACTAGATAGGACATCAGTAGACGCGAGCGCGCCCTTTGATCACTCTGCCTTCTGTGGCTCTTGGAGCGTAATAGTGGAATGTATCCAACAGGAAATCGTTGTCAATGGCAGTGAAAACTATCAAGATAAACTCTTTGTGGAAGAAGTAGCTCGGTCTTCATAATAGAAACATCTGTGAAACAAGTTGGATCACATACTTGAGGAAGCCAGTGAAGACATCAGCATGAGCAGACATGCGGATTCACAACTACTCTTTAAGAGATTTGACAGGCAGGTGCTTACCTATAGGAAGTAATGTACCATTCTGATCAATAAGTAATGTTTTTTTATATTTTTTCACGAAAGTATTTGTTATATGGAAATATAATACTCCTTTATTGTTCAAGCATGGATGTAGCTAGCAGTGAATGTGCCCCAAATGTTGGGTACCAGAAGACACCAGCAAGTCACAGCGCCTTAGTGATGGCATTTAGATACATGACCATGACAGTAATTTGAGGACTGACACTCAGGATCCTAAGGACAGATAATCAATGTCTAAGTCTTGGACAACCCCTTTAAGGGATTTTTTTTTTAATTGATCAACTCTCCATAGGATAGAGATAACTTGATTACTTGGGTTTCAACTGCAGAAACTTCCATCAATGCCAAGAACAGGACTCTGCAAAGGCTCATCTGAATGGAGCGAGGGACAAGAATTTATTCTCTTTGGGGCTGACGCAAATATTTTTGACATTGCTGTGCACATTTTCATTTTTCTGGTGGTTTTTTTAGCACTTTTTCAGGAGGAATGCACCTGAAAAATATACCGTGTGCACATACCCTAAGTCAATTATTACCTAATATATTATTTGATTTCTTTTTTAAACCAGACAACCTACTTTGTATAACTTTGAAAAGCAAAAGGATATTACTTACATGCCTTAAATACCGATATCCTAAACTCAAAGTTTGGCTTGAAGCAAATTTAAAAAACATTTACTACTAAGATTTGATGTGTAAACTGCAATCTGATTGACATACATTTTATGTTTTTCCAGGAAATATTTCTTTTATATTATGCAGACAGGATAAGACGTGCAGAAAACAGATCACCTGTCTCTTTCTATTTTCACTGATGGATAATTATCCGTGAAATATGACATTTTCAAGTTCTAAAATGTGAAATCACAATGACAAGTGTAATAGGTTACATTGATAAGCTGTAATGAAAATGTAATGCTTTATGCTTTTTATAAGGCATTTTATGATACTTTGTAACCTGGAGAGTTTGGTGAGTTTACAGGGGGCCTTTATACTTACCCCACCTACAGATAAATACAGAAAATAACAGAAACTGCAGATGTAATATTGTATGCGTGCCAGAATTCTGTCAGTAGATATATTAGAATTTTGGAGAAAATCATTTTAGACACTTTTTAAAAGTGGCCAGAAATGGGGGTGGGGATGATTTTGTAAAGTTGTAAAATTCAGTGACACAGGGAAAAAATATATACATAATATAATATATATATATATATATATATATATATATATATATATATGTATATATATATATATTTGTATATATATATATATTATATAATGTATATATTTTTGTACCGTGTTAGCCAGTAGATAGAAAAGTATTTAGATTTGAGAGTCATCAGTGGTTGATACCTTTTAATGGCTAACTGAAAAGATGGTAACAGGTTGCAAGCTTTCGAGACTACTCAGGCCTCTTTATCAGGCTAGTATCTAGTACTAGCCTGATGAAGAGACCAGAGTAGTCTTGAAAGCTTGCAATTTGTTACCATCTTTTCAGTTAGCCATTAAAAGGTATCAACCACTGAGGACTCTCAAATCTAAATATTTTTTTAAAATTCAGTGAAACACTTGTCTACTACTTAAGAGATGGTATAAAAAAAGGAAAGTGCGGCTAATATGCACCATGGATTGCCAAATCTATCAAACATCATGCGCCACTGTGATAAATTTGGTGCAACTTTTACTGTCTCCTCTACATTTATACTGATAGGATTGGTAAATCTATCATTGCCGCCAAGTGTATAACTTATAGAGCTTGGGCAGACAACAGTAATAATTGGACTAGTGCTATCCATTGTTTTCACGAATAGCACTCGTCCCCATGTTATTCTATGGGGCCTTGCATGTCTGAATTCTTTTAATTGGACAAAGCCTGTCCAGGAAAAAAATCGCTGCATGCCCGAGTTTGAGTCGATATTGGAATTGAACTCAGCCATGTAAGTGAAGGAGTGTGTGGAAACCATCAGACTGCACTCGGATGACATCGGAGTACAGTCCAATTTCCACAGACTAACAGAATGGAGAAGATGGAGCAATTTTTTTTTATATCTTCTCCTCATCCGAGAGAATCAGATCACACTAAGATCACACTACAGACAAACTCTGATCAGAGAGTGATTTGCATACACGACCCGATTTCTCAGATGAGAAAACATAAGGTCATCTGCACCAAGCCATAGAGACTGTCGTTTTAGTTTGTACTTCATTAATCAATACTACACATGAAAATAAGCAGCTTTGTAATATATTTTATCAGGGAAATCTGCTTCTTTCTCCTCCTGGACTGACCTTTCATTCTCAATTCATGGGTAAAATCTGTATGCAGTGATGACAGATTTTCTCATCACTAAGATAGAAGATGGCAGTTTGTGCTTGTAAAATTATATGGAAATGGGAAGAGCTAGAAGCAGACACAGATATTCTGTTGCAAGTTCCTCTGAAACGACAGTTACAGTTTTCCGTAGAACTTCATGAGCTCCAACTGTTATCCCCTATATCAGTATTGGGAAAATCTGTTTTCACTGAAGACAGATTTTGCCCAAGAATTGAGAATTAGTAATGTCCAGGGCTTGCATACTAAAATAATGTCACAATACAGAAAATAAACACTGGAATTCCTTTATGTTGAGTGGCTGGTGGGCACTCTCAGGTCTTAGGGTAACCCCTCGTTTTGCTCCCTAATTCTTATTTCCCCAGATTATGCCCCTAGTAAAGCTGTCCATGTAGCGCTGGAGTTGTGAATAGAGAAATAGGACCATTTATTGATTGGATTTAAACAAAGGATATGATTTCATTAAATCTGCTGAAGTTGTAGGCGCCTTGTCCTAGAATCCTGCACGTGTGTCACCAGTTTAATGCAGAAGTGTCAGGAGGCCACCTCAGAGTCACAACTATGGAATAGGAACGTTAATGAGTCATATCTTGCCACTCTATGAACACCTCCATTAAATTAAATGTTTAAGCTTCCAATAAACTTTATGAGTATAACATACTGCCCAGGACTCCTCATCACCTAAGAATGCAAATAGCACCCCATTTCGCTATCTGGGAGGCTGATTCACTTGGCTACAATGTATCTCTATCCAGCGCAAACATGACTTTGGGTGGGAAAGTGAGAATACTGTCAACAGTTTTACAGCTGCTCCGTTTAAGGTAAAGGAAACTGCAATGAAGAATATATTTATTTCTTCTCTCAGTCTTGGCCAAAAGATCCAGGTTTAAATCATGGCGACTAAATGGAAAACTTAGGTTTTTAGTTGCTGATGGAATACTAGGAATATACCATTAACTGGGCTGGTCCCAACAAAATGACGTAGAAAATGATGTTTTGTTCACAAAGTGAAATGGGAAAATTTGCAGGAAAATGTTAGGATTTAGCATGTTTAGAACGATATTGTGTAGCAGTATATGAAACTATGTTCTGGGATTCTTATCCAATGTATAAATGATGCAGCTTTATTGTGATCTTCAAAAATGTTATTGCTCCTGTTCCAGTTGATGTAGATCCTGCTTTTAGAATCGGCACAGATTTACTTTGCATTAAAGCATCACAAACGTCTATGAAAGTCAATTTTCTTCTAGAGCGGTAGCCCATTAATGCAATACAATGGAGTCAGATGTACAGTAGGTGGAGGCAATAATCATGTGTTTTCTTGGTACTAACTACATCCATGTTGAGGTACTTTGCATTTTTTACTTGCTATTATAGAAAGTGGAATTAAAAAAAATATATATCACAATTTGCCTTATCTGTTTTGGATTTTCTGCAGTTTTATACCATTGATTATTATTGACAATGGTGATAATTAGCATCATTGGCTTCAAAGAGAAAAAACAGTTGAGTTGGTTCCAGGGGATCTGTCTCATGGCAGCTATCTTAGTGATCATGTGTGCTCCACTCCAGACTATCAGCGGCTATAGCACTACTGATCCTTTATTATATACTTATCATTTATTGTGCAGTTTTTACTCTGATCAACCATAACAGCGGGTGAACAGTGTAAGGCAGCGCTAGTCATCATAATGGGGGATACTCGCTGCACCGGGTCAATTAAGGCACAAAAGCGATGTCCTTCCGATATTTCACAATGCAGTTTATTATTTCGTCATAAACCGCTAATCACACAGTCCATCTTAGTATGCGCCCGGCATGTTTACACCTATCACCTTCGGGAGCTTCTCAAGTGGCAGACCGGCATATTACACACATCACAATTCGGGAGCCTTTCCAGCGACAGATACGTCCACTTGACTCCCGTTATAGCCCTCGGCTAGGCAACAACATAAATGTCCATATAACGCAGCGTTTTACCTTTAGCGGGTTTTGGCTGCTACAGTCCGTTTATTCCGCCACCACTGTGGCTTTGCGGCTTTCCCAGGTGGGGGTCTCTAGCCGTCGTCCCCTCGTAGGCTACTGGTATGTCTTCCACACTTGACATCCAGCCTGCGCCTTTCAGGGTTCTTCACCAAGCCGGCTCTCCCTCAAAGGCCACTGACATCCACGCACAGGATCCAGGCTCGGCCTTTCAGGCTGCCAGGCTTCACTCTCGGCCTCCCTAGGCCTCTCACAAACGGTGTCCCACACACACACGGAGCACAGGCCTCACACCGAACACACCTGTCTCAAATTACCAGGGTTTATATATCCTGTGCACACACACACACATACTGACAGGACCTTGCTGATGTCACAGTCATGTGATCAGTCAGCTGTTTGTATAGGTCCTGTGTGCTGTCCCAGTCATATGTACAGACCTTTACTGTGCATACAGGACCTGTGCGATGTCACAGTCACAGGACTTGTGCGATGTCACAGTCACGTGACCAGTCACCAGAGGGGGAAGGTATATGGTCAGGTAAAACACATCCTAGACCATTACCGTAATGCCAGCAAGTCGCTGCATTACATATCCCCCCCCTCTGTTCAAACTTGTGGGGTTGAACACATAATATACACAATCACCTCATATCCCACAGCTCATACCGAGACCATGTACTTGTCAATTGCGCTGTTCAGCCCCTGGAATATTAGTCAATGACATTAGCCCATTCCTTAGGGACCTACCATTTGTCACTGTCACTGACTTCGTCGGGTCACCTTTCCGGGTCGTAACCTTTTCAGAGCTCCCCCGCTCCCAGCGGTCAGTTGTAACCTTGTCAGGTCTCCCCCGCTCCCAGCGGTCAGTCATACAGCGGTGTGACTCACATGCCCTGGTATCTAAGGTCCGGTTCGACTCCGTACTGTCCCGTCCTCTATGGGGTCGTTTGTATGGGCTGCTCAAACCTGAGTTACTGGAGGTCTCACTACCTCTAAACCCACGCCCACTACTCTCAGGACATCTTGAAAGGTCCCTAACTCCAGCTGTTGCTGTTCTGTTATTTAGGGGGCCCTTTCTCTGTCGGGTCTCACTATTTCTAGACGGCTTCCATCTTCTGCTGCTCAGATAATGCTGTCTATCTACTTGCAGTCTAGTGAGATTCAATTGTTCTACCTCTTGCAGGTTGGCCACTCGGTACTCAATCAGCATATTCTAGGCTTTCTTCTGTTCCTACAGCGGAGGACACCATGCCGTCTTCGTCTGGTATCCAGTCCTGATGATCACGTGGACTGCTTACTTTCACCAGACCAGACTTCTTGACCATCATCTGCATGGCTCTACCACTTCTCCCAATGAGCTTTCTCACCAGAACATGAGGCACCCGGATGACCTCTGCACGCATACTGTGAGCTTTCCTCATCAGCTCTAGTTGTCTAACGGCTTGTTCCGTCTTCAACCGGAGAAACCGCTTCGTGCGAATACATCGCCAATGCATATCACTTAGGATCGCCACCCTCTTCACTGTGACTTCGGTCATGGACAGAACCACCAGCTGTTTAGCTTCGGAGGTCAAGTACACTTTACAGGCTCCCACAGCCTTCTTAAACTCTTCATGCACGGACTCACGGGTGCATTCTTCCCTCAAATCCTCGGGTACATCTACGAGGCATTTGTACCAAGACGTTTTGGTCTCACCAGTAGTTTCCAGACGATCAACCAGCTCAGGGTTCAGGGATAACTGACTTTCAGCTTCTTCCCCCTGTATGCTTACCCTGAGCTGACTCACAGCTACAAATTCACGAATTTTCGTCTTGACCACTTCCACTTCATATTTATCTTCTGTTACCATGCTCTTAGCTCTCCTCAGGTCCACCTTCTCATGGTATAAGGGAGTGAGCGCAACGTGTTTGCCCTTTTCCTTCTCGAAGGAGGCCTCATTCACCGAGTGATACTTTGTCAGGCGACTTTTGAGCCCGGAAACCTCTTCCTCTAGTTTCGTCACTCTCCTCTCAGCGGCCTGTCTCTGAAGCTCTTCCTGCTTCAAATGGGCCTGAAGCAATTTCTTGAGCTCCCTGATCTCGGCTCTTACTTCCACCGAATCATCCAAGCTCGCATCTCTCGAGGAGGTATCTACTTCATACCTCCCATCACCAGCGGCCAACTCCTGGCCCTGGTCTGTGGCTTCTCCGATGGACTCCTCCATCTTTTTCCGCTCAGCTTCCATCTTGCTGACTGTTTCTTTAAGGCACGTCTCCGCCCTCTGGAGAGTTTCACAGGACATCTGTAGCTCCTTCACCTGAGCTTCCCGACCTAGGGTCTTTCCACGGAGATCATCATTCTCCTCACGGGTCTCTTGCAGAGTGGTCTCACCCACTTGGCGCACTTGCTCTGCACCCGCCTTATCCTCCTCTAGTTTTTCTTTTACCTTGAGGAGATCCTCATAATCTCTCTTAAGTTGTTGCAGTTCCATACCGAACTTTTCATCACACTCCTTCTTGGAGTCACACAGCTCCTGGTTGAACTGTTCGCGCAAACGTTCTAGGTTTTGTTCACGCCCAGCAACTTCATGCTGCAGCGCCTCTTTGAGGGCAGACAGCTCTAACTGTACCAGGGAGAAGCGATGTTTCACCTCGCATAACTCATCTTCACACACCGCTTTGTCAATCTGTAATTGAAAAACCTCCTCCTTGATTTTGCGGCGGTCCTCCTTAATTCCGTAGAACATTTCCTTCCAATGGTTAATTTCCGCGTTGCTTCCCTCCATGTCTCGCTGCCAGTTCCTCATAACCTGGTATATTTTCTGCTGCTCAGACTCCAGGTTCAGCTGGTCTGAGGACACGTTCCCCAGGTTTTCACATAACTGCTGCACGTCAATCTGACACTGCGGCCTGATAGGCTCCAGCTCTTGGTCATGACTGGCCGCCTCCCCTTTTTTAGACTCCGCCCCCTTTTAAAAAACCACACCGGCAGGGTAATTTTTAGAAAAAAAATCAGCAATAGTCTTAGGACTTAGTTCACAACAGCTCTTACTACCTCCCCGGGCACTCTGGGACAACACTGGCGCCCCCGAAGAGTTCATAGAATGGTCCACTGCCGCCATTCCATATGGTGCCCACAGCTCCTGCGGTTCCTGCACCATGTCCAGTCTCATGTCCAGTAAACGTTTCTCATATATGCGGTCCGACTCATCAGACCCATTTGCTGCTCTGTTCACAGCCATCGCGGTGCACTGTTCACACCAGAACTTCACCGCTCTCCCCGGAAAATTTTCGTGGCCCCGCCGAACCACAGCAAAACCGGATTTGAGTGCAACGACAACCTTTGCAACCCCGCCGAGTTGCAGCCAGATGCTTTAAACTTCATGAGCACCGCCGAGCCACAGCAAACAAGGTTTGAGTGCAACGCCAATCTTCGCAACCCCGCCGAGTTGCAGCCAGATGCTTTACCACACTCGTCAACCTGTGTCGTTGCCCCTAGCAACCGGACTACAGTTGCCCGCATTCTCGAACCATATGTAAGGCAGTGCTAGTCATCATAATGGGGGATACTCGCTGCACCGGGTCAATTAAGGCACATAAGCAATGTCCTTCCGATATTTCACAATGAAGTTTATTATTTCGTCATAAACCGCTAATCACACAGTCTATCTTAGTATACGCCCGGCATGTTTACACCTATCACCTCCGGGAGCTTCTCAAGTGGCAGACCGGCATATTACACACATCACAATTTGGGAGCCTTTCCAGTGACAGATACGTCCACTTGACTCCCGTTATAGCCCTCGGCTAGGCAACAACATAAATGTCCATATAACGCAGCGTTTTACCTTTAGCGGGTTTTGGCTGCTACAGTCCGTTTATTCCGCCACCACTGAGGCTTTGCGGCTTTCCCAGGTGGGGGTCTCTAGCCGTCGTCCCCTCATAGGCTACTGGTATGTCTTCCACACTTGACATCCAGCCTGCGCCTTTCAGGGTTCTTCACCAAGCCGGCTCTCCCTCAAAGGCCACTGACATCCACGCACAGGATCCAGGCTCAGCCTTTCAGGCTGCCAGGCTTCACTCTCGGCCTCCCTAGGCCTCTCACAAATGGTGTCCCACACACACGGAGCACAGGCCTCACACCGAACACACCTGTCTCAAATTACCAGGGTTTATATATCCTGTGCGCACACACACACATACTGACAGGACCTTGCTGATGTCACAGTCATGTGATCAGTCAGCTGTGTGTATAGGTCCTGTGTGCTGTCCCAGTCATATGTACAGACCTTTACTGTGCATACAGGACCTGTGCGATGTCACAGTCATGTGACCAGTCACCAGAGGGGGAAGGTATATGGTCAGGTAAAACACATCCTAGACCATTACCGTAATGCCAGCAAGTCGCTGCATTACAACAGTCAGTTCATAAAGAATTGAAGGCAAGATGATGGAGCTGGTTTAAAGAGAACCTGTCAGGTAAAAAAATGCTATGAACCTGCAGATATGGGGTTAATCTGCAGTTAATAGTGTTCTAAACCTGCCTGGCGAGCACCGCTAGAGCCCTCTTGCCGAGAAGAAATAAACTTTATTCCTCCTGGTAGTGTTTGGGTTTCAGTCACGGGGGTGGAGCCGGCACGAGTTCAGTCACCGCTCTGTGTATAGAGAGCAGCGGCTGTAGCCACGCCCCCCCGGCACTGACTGACAGCTCGCTCAGCATTAGAGCCAACTGTTAGTCAGTGCCGGGGGCGCCATTAAAGCCGGCACTCTCTATACACAGAATGGTGACTGAACCCGCGCTGGCGCCACCTCCATGATTGAAACCCAAACACTAGCGAGAGGAATAAAGTTCATTTCCTTCCAGCAATGAGGGTCTAACTGCCAACGCTGGGCAGGTTTAGAACATTAATAATCTGCAGATTAACCCCACATCTGCAAGTGCATAGCGTTTTTCACCTGACAGGTTCCCTTTAATGTTGTGGGCTATGTTCAGTTTGCATTCATATGGATACTACTTGACACCCACGTCCTACCTCAAAATTGTTGCAAAGCCAAGGCCCTAATGTCAGTGGCCTCTTTCATGCACCCTTCCACACTGCAAGAATGGTTCCGGAATGTTTGTGGAACATGTAAAAGAGTTCAAAGTGCTGACTTTGTCTCCAAATTCTCTAAATCTTAAACCAACTGGACAGCAGTGAGGTGTGTGGGAAAAAATATTTCAATCCATGGAAGCCTAATATCACCATTTACATTACTAAAATTGGAATTGTAACATCTTAGATCAATAGTACAGGTGAATATAAGAAACTTTGTAATATATCATATTAGAAAAAGTTGTTACTTCCTCCACTTATGAGCTACTTTTCTCCTCCCCCTGCCTCCTGAACTTGTCATTCACTCAAAAAAAAAAACCCAGCTCATCTCAGTCTTGAGCAAGACAAAATGAGCTTCCACCTTACTGTGGTGTCATGTGACACAGCCCATTATATTCTATGGAGAGTTGAGGGGGATGAGGACTGAGGAGCAGCAAAGATGGAAGGAAACTGACAGCTGAGGGCCTCTGTCCAAGATGGTTTATGGGTTCCATTTAATTTCCCCAAATACCATTCCCTTATGACTTTCTAAAAACTGACAACTAATTTTTAGCCATGAAATGAATTATCCCAGGCATTTGCATGAAGTCTAATAGATGGTATGAAGCTGTTTGTAAGACGAGAAAGCCCCTTTTCTATTTGGCAATTGTGTAGCTGCACAAGTTGCATCAATAATATGTCTGCCCCAAAGGAGCAGAGAAAAAAATACAAGCAAAAGGGAGACAGAAAGATTGTGCTGAGCTTTCTAACAAGTCTTTTACCTCACTCCAGAGCTGGATTTATATCTACACTGCTCATTACTGTTATATATTATCTTCCATGCTGCTGCTGCTTCTGTCTGTGTGCTGAGGAATGATAAGCATGAATCCATTCCTGTGTGCTGTGTATGGGACACATCATAGTAGGTTGTCTTCCTCATAGTAGATTGTAAATTAAGAGATAGAGCATGTAAAGGGGAAACCTAATGAAAAAGCAGGACACAAGACATGTAATGGCCAGAAATAGTGTTATTCCTCATGTACACACATAGGACAGCTGATTCTGATAAGTTCTTTGAAAGTCTGGTACCGTTTTAAAGGATCTACTATTGATGTCAAACAATATCAAACAACAGAACAAGCCTTGAGAGGTTGTTATGATAGTGTAGCAAACAGTGCAGCAAATGTAGTAATAGATAATAGGTAACACACTAAAAACAAAAATTGACCCTGTTGATTCCTGTGCAGACTAGAGATCCTGACCACGCAGTCCCTAGTGGATCCTGTGTGAGCTGAGATAGCCCTAACCACAGACTAAATGATGTAAACTCAGACGTAGGCTGCCTGAAAGGGCAGAGCAGAGTGCAAATTACCTACAGAAGGGAAAGTGTGCTGAAATAGAATAAGGTCCTAGAGTGAGTATAACAAACTACCAAATACTAAATAAAGGATTAAGTATGTGCTGTTAGAGAATATGATACCTACTTCCTAGAAAAAAAAACAGAAGATAGGTGCAGGGTAAAAGAACAAACCCAGCTGAGAGATAAATCCTAGCTGGTCTTTCACTGACTGACTTAAACTACAGCAATATGGCTGGTCATCCAAATGAGACTATCACCAGCAGGAAATACCAGCACGGGGAAAGTATATAAAGCCATACCCAAAAGGTGATAGGGCAGACAAATGAGTAAATGAGAACACCTGTTACCCTAAAAAGACTGAAGCAATGATAACAGAAAATAATCACCTAGAGAAAAGGTGTAACTGCTGTGGCTTTGGAAACAGGTAAGCCGACCACAAAGCTCAGGCTCAAGTGTTTGAACCCAGACACATGAAAGAAGTTTTGTGGAGGTCATGAATGCATAAGAGCTGTTTTGGTGGCATAAAAGGACTTACACAATAATAGGCATGTGGTGTCAATTTTATGGGTCTTCCATATATAATTGAGAAGGCCAACAAAGAAAATTGTAACAAAATTGTAGTTCTTTCCCAATAAGGTTGCTGATTTTTTTTTATTTCTGCACAACTGACCTATTGATACAGTTAGGTCCATATATATTTGGACAGAGACAACATTTTTCTAATTTTGGTTCTAGACATTACCACAATGAATTTTAAACAAAACAATTCAGATGCATTGAAGTTCAGACTTTCAGCTTTCATTTGAGGGTATCCACATTAAAATTGGATGAAGGGTTTAGGAGTTTCAGCTCCTTAACATGTGCCACCCTGTTTTTAAAGGGACCAAAAGTAATTGGACAGATTAAATAATTGTAAATAAAATGTTAATTTCTAGTACTTGGTTGAAAACCCTTTGTTGGCAATGACTGCCTGAAGTCTTGAACTCATGGACATCACCAGACGCTGTGTTTCCTCCTTTTTGATGCTCTGCCAGGCCTTCACTGCGGAGGTTTTCAGTTGCTGTTTGTTTGTGGGCCTTTCTGTCTGAAGTTTAGTCTTTAACAAGTGAAATGCATGCTCAATTGGGTTGAGATCAGGTGACTGACTTGGCCATTCAAGAATATTCCACTTCTTTGCTTTAATAAACTCCTGGGTTGCTTTGGCTTTATGTTTTGGGTCATTGTCCATCTGTAGTATGAAACGACGACCAATCAGTTTGGCTGCATTTGGCTGGATCTGAGCACACAGTATGGCTCTGAATACATCAGAATTCATTCGCTGCTTCTGTCCTGTGTCACATCATCAATAAACACTAGTGACCCAGTGCCACTGGCAGCCATGCATGCCAAAGCCATCACACTGCCTCCGCCGTGTTTTACAGATCTGGTATGCTTTGGATCATGAGCTGTACCACGCCTTTGCCATACTTTTCTCTTTCCATCATTCTGGTAGAGGTTGATCTTGGTTTCATCTGTCCAAAGAATGTTCTTCCAGAACTGTGCTGGCTTTTTTAGATGTTTTTTAGCAAAGTCCAGTCTAGCCTTTTTATTCTTGGTGCTTATGAGTGGCTTGCACCGTGCAGTGAACCCTCTGTATTTACTTTTATGCAGTCTTCTCTTTATGGTAGATTTGGATATTGATACACCTACCTCCTGGCAAGTGTTGTTCACTTGGTTGGCTGTTGTGAAGGGGTTTCTCTTCACCATGAAGATTATTCTGCGATCATCCACCACTGTTGTCTTCCGTGGGCGCCCAGGTCTTTTTGCATTGATGAGTTCACCAGTGCTTTCTTTCTTTCTCAGGATGTACCAAACTGTAGATTTTGCCACTCCTAATATTGTAGCAATTTCTCAGATGGCTTTTTTCTGTTTTTGCAACTTAAGGATGGCTTGTTTCACATGCATGGAGAGCTCTTTTGACCGCATGTTTACTTCACAGCAAAACCTTCCAAATGCAAGCACCACACCTCAAATCAACTCCAGGCCTTTTATCTGCTTAATTGAGAATGACATAACGAAGGGATTGCCCACACCTGTCCATGAAATAGCCTTGGAGTCAATTGTCCAATTACTTTTGGTCCCTTTAAAAACAGGGTGGCACATGTTAAGGAGCTGAAACTCCTAAACCCTTCATCCAATTTTAATGTGGATACCCTCAAATGAAAGCTGAAATTCTGAACTTCAACTGCATCTGAATTGTTTTGTTTAAAATTCATTGTGGTAATGTCTAGAACCAAAATTAGAAAAATGTTGTCTCTGTCCAAATATATATGGACCTAACTGTATATAGCTTCAGAAAATGAAAGACTTGTTCTTTGTTCTCACAGTGTTTTTGGACATGGATTTTGAAATAGATCCTTTTGAAGGGAATCTGTCAGTAGGATCAACCTATCTAAGTCGTCTATATGGGCACGTAGGTCATAGGAAGCTGAATAAAATGACACCTTGATATCTGTGATGTGATGTCTTACAATGTCTTACTTCAGAGAAATCCATATTTTTCTTAATATGTAAATGAGCTGCTAAATCTATGGGCCAGATGTAGCACCCTGAGGATTCGGCTGCTACAGGGGTATTACACCTCAAGCCAGAGGTGTGATATTCCACTCCCGGGTAAGGATGGAGTGTGGAACTGAGCTCAGAAAGCTGCATGCACTACACACATCCCATTTCCGAGGAACAGACCAACGGTACTCCCACTTAGAAATGTGCAGGTACGACCGAGTCTGTTCCTGGCTGGAGTGGGAGGGGGGTGGTACATCCCAGTAGTGTAGGGGCAGATAGGGGGAGCAGCCTGGGTAAAGATAGGAGCTCATTGGGTGCTGGTCACCTGAGCTCACACATAGAGGGAGTATATAAGGTGGGCACCATCTAAGATCAGAGTCAGTCAGCCAGTCTTTGCAGAGAAGTCGGAGGAAGAGGAGCAGAGCAGCCCCAGAGCGAGAGTGAGAGAGGAGAGCCAGAAAGACCCAGAGGGGGAGACAGAAAGGAACTCTGAGAACCCAAGTACAACCCCAGGGTGAAGAGTTGGCAATAGGGTACCGGATCCCAAACTGGTGGGGGCTAAAGCATACCTCAGCCAGAGACCGGAGGCCGTGGGCAGGATCTGCCACGGCCACCCACCACATCCACCCTGAAGGCAAACCACGTGTAGGGTCAGGGAACCCAAGGCCAAGGGTCTCCCAACAGAAGGCCCGAGGGAGCTGGACCTAGGTGGATCCCTGGTGGGGACGGCCAGAAGAAAGGACAAGAAGGAGGGCTCAGGGACACGCTCCGGACTTGCTTGGGGGTTGGCTGAATCCAGGACCTGGTGGACGCAGCACGGCTCGGGTGGTCACTCAAGGCCGGAGTGACCGGAATATCTGCAGTAAGTAAACACCCTGAACTGCACAACCCGACTCTGTCTTTACTTATCATCTACGCTGCACCACCACAACCCCCATCCTCTGCACCTGACCCCCTGAGGCCATACCCCTCCCGTTGGGGGTTATACTATCTAAAGCTGCACCAACACCATCAGCCTCAGCGGACCCTGCTGCAGCGGCGGCCGTAGTGACCGCAATCCAACGGGTGGCGTAGTCGACATAACGAACTTTGTAACATCTGTAGGACTGCCACATACTCTGAGCTTGACACCCTGGGCACGGACCGGGTCACAGCCACTCGGAGACTACAACCCCCATCTGATCCGGCTCCGGGTATTTCCCTAAAGAATATGGCCCAGGGGGCGCGTCACAGACATATGGGCATATTTTAAATGAAAGAGGGCATTACCAGTGTGAGACATGTAATGACTGTCTGCTCTCCTGATCTACATGTCTCACACTGGTAAGTCCCCCTTTCATTTATAATATGCTCTGGAGGTAGATTATCTGGGAGATCTATGTCTCGCCCATAGATCTTAACAGCTCATTTACATATTAAGAAAAATATGCATTTCTCTGGAGTAAGACATTGTGAGACATTGTATCGCAGATATCAAGGTATCATTTTATTCAGCTTCCTATGACCTACATGCCCATATAGACAGCTTAGGGGGGTTGATCCTACTGACAGATTCTCTTTAAAATTCACATAAAAACCTGTGTGAATATAACGATTTAAAAACACATATATAGTGGTTATTGAGGGGTTAACAAACTTTTTCTAAATGTCCTTTCTAAAACACATAAGATGGTGTAGGAAATGATTTCCATTCATTTGCTTCATGAATATCACCTGTACTATCAGATTTATGCCAGGAGTCACTATTTGCAAGTTTAGGCAAAAGAAAGAGATTAATGTATTAGAGTAGAAGTCATTCAATACAATTTCCCTTAATGCGACCTCACTTTTCTTACAGCTTTTACAGATTTGCTTTTGTTCTTACGCTACATTACAGAAAAATGATAAATGAAGCATAGTGATTGTCAATCTATCCTGACGTGTTCTGAGTGAGGGATCCCGTGTTTGATAGCTTGCAAAATGATATGTTTCTGCAGTATGAATTGTAGAATAGTGACATGTAGCAGTCATAATATACATACGTGGCAAGATTTCATTTTACTGATTTTGTGCGCTTCTTTGGGTCTGTATGTGATATGTGTTTGTTAGGATTCCTATGGCAATGAATCAAATGCAGACTTGTGAATGCCCTGAGCGTGGACGGAGATATCCCCTGAGACAGTCAACAACAAAGCGATGCATATCCCTTCCAAAGTCAACAGCAATTGCTGAAAAGAAGCTTTTTACCTGTCACATGTTTCGATCTGGGGCACAGCTGTGCTGGCATCCTATGCAGACACCCTAGAGCCTCAAAGCAGAAATGCTGTCAACATGCCATTGTGGATTTATTAATAGCCCATTTACTACTTAAATGTGCACAGCAGTACCCAAAACTCTTCATACAAGCTCAGCCACAAAGGAACAGAAACACAGCAGACTGACAGATTCACATGGACCATACATTTTCTTTTTCTGTCAGCACAGAAAGATTAGATTAAATGAACTATTTTACAAAGCATATTTTTATTTTCACTGGAGAAACAAATTGCCATAATTAAAGGGGTGGTTCGAAGTCCTAAGTCATTTTCCTTCTAAGGCTGCGTGCCCACTATGCGTTTTTCAAGAGTTTTTGCTGCGGAATTTCCACGAAAACGCTTAAATAATGCTTCGTAATACGTGCCCCATGGTCCCCAATGTTAATCCGCATGTGCTGTGCACATGCTGAGGAAATTTCCGCTGTAGATTATCATTACGGAAAAATCCGCAGCATGTCCATTATTGTTTCGGAAACGCGGCCATTGACTTGCATTGAATCGCATAATATCCTCATCACTACATGTGCACATGCGGATATTAAGCGATTCAATGTGCGGATGGTACCCGGGTCTGGAGAAGAGGAGACTCTCCTCCAGACCCGGGTACCATAGTACCTGTAAAAAAAGAATTTAAAATAAAAAAAACACATTATACTTACCTTCTGATGGCCTGCGGTCTTCTCTCCGGTGCGTCCTGGCTCCCCGGTGGCTCGCAGTTGTGTAAAAGGACCTTCCATGATGTCATTTAGTCATGTGACAGGTCACGCGACCGCCGACGTCACATGACTAAATTACGTCATGGAAGGTCCGGAGAAGGAGACCGGGGGCCATCGGAAGGTGAGTATAATGTTTTTTCTTTTTATTTTTTACCATTTTTATTCTTTTTTTAACTATTAACTTGGTCACACTATATAAATCCATGCCGGTTGCATGGATTTATATAGTGTGACCAAGTTGTCAAGTACTTTCCAAGTGATGCTAAAATCGCTTGGAAAAGCGCTTGATAACCCTCATGCAGAAATGCATGCAAAAACGCTTGACAAACGCTTCTACCTGGCAGGAAAAACGCATGTAAAATCCGCATGCGTTTGTCCTGCCAGGGAGATGCAGAAAAAATCAGCAGCATTTCTGCATCGTGGGCACTTAGCCTAAATCCCTATCTATTTAATGCCATAATGTAAACTATTTTCTAATACACTTGAGTTAAAACTTCCCTATCATCACTGTCTAACTGCTTTTATTTTTTTCACTTCCTTTTTGATGACGCCTCTTTTGAGAATCCCAGTGCATGCTGGATACTCAAACCAAGCATCATCAGGGGGCAGAGGCTGCGGTCACTGCTCCCTCCCTGATACGAAGCGCCATTGGTGACTCTCGTTTCAGGTGCTGGGCTAGTCCCTGCTCTCTGCCTGCTTGCAGTGCAATGTGCACAGTGACAGTGCGCTCTCTCAGATCAGCAGTAACGAGTCGGCAACAAAACGGTGTCAAAAAACCCGGTGTGCAGAAACTAGTGACATCACTCATTGGGGCAGCTTCGTTTCAAGGAGGGGAGAGGGCTGCAGCAGTAACAGCAGCCTCTGCCCCCTGATAGACAGGGATTTACAAGGAAAATTCCTTTGGACTTCGATGGACTTTCGTCCATCCCTTTAAAGAAAATTAAGGTATTTTTTTAACATTCTTGAGAAGTTGACAATAAAGAATTATCATTTTTTTCTGCTGGGGGAAATTAAATGATTGATAATACTTTCTTTACTTTTACTATTGTCTTTCTTTACTTTACTATTGTATTTTGTATTGTTACCACATTTGTTATTGCCTGATGTGAGATGACCTATGGTTTTGTGTAGAGCGCCATCTTTCTTTCAGTGCTTAGGTCACAGTGCTGTACATTTTGTACCGAGTTGTAAAAGGACTTCCGTGAAAGAGCTTGAGGCCTCTACTCTATAATACAGTTATACCTTCACACTTATTCTTTCTACCTGAGACTGTCTTGCCATACACAGAGTTTATCAGAGCCTGTACTGCAATGCACGGCAGCTGTATGACTTTGTGCAGACCTTGCTTCTAAACCAGGCTGTCAGGATGCTGTTGTCTTTCTGCTAATTGACCACTAGTAGCTGCTGTTTTACAATGTAAGAAATTGTGCAGCACTTTTAGTCCTTAAAGGAATCAGTTAGCAAATGTTTGCTATGTTAGCTCAAGACAGCATGCTGTAGGGGTTAAAACACAGATTTCAGCAATGCCTCTCTTATCAAGTTTTGCCTGCAATGATTGTTTTAGCACCACTAGCTTATCATTGCTGTGACCCAGCAGCTCCTGCCTCCTGATCTGACACGCCCCCTCCTGTAACAGGCACCTCACTGCCTATGGACATTGTATATGCAGAGCCTGATGTGGGCGGGGCTAGCTTTCTCAGCTCTGCTGTATTGCTAAATGTAAAAGCTCTGATTGTGTCAGAACGACTGCACCCAGAAATCTAAGTGATACATCATTGGAATCAGCTTCTTTTTGCCTACATCAGGCTGCCCTCAGATGGGATAGCAAAAGCCTGGTGACAGATTTCTTTTGAAGGGAATCTTTCAGTACGATCAACCCTCCTAAGCCGTCTATATAAAATAAAAGGGGGCGTTACCAGTGTGAGACATGTAATGACTGACACTTTGCTCTGATAATCACACACAGCTCTGCAATGAGATCAGAACCGACACAGTACAGCAGAAGTGAACTTTGTATCATTACAAACACTTGCAGCAGCACTTGTCCTCTCATAGTACTGTAGATCTACTAGTTCTCTAAGGGCTCACTCACATGAGCGTATAACTTGGACGAGTGCTATGCGATGTTTTATCAGATAGCACTTGGACCAAAGTTACACTATGGGCAGTGCAGATCTGCATTTTTTTCTACAGACTTAATCGGTCCGTAGAAAAAAACACAGCATGCTGCGAGTGGCTCCACAAATCGGATCACCCATTCAAGTCAGTGTGTGAGTGTAAAACATCGGACTGCACTCAAATGTAATCTCAGTGCAGTTTGATTTATGTGGACACAGACAATGGAGAAGATGGAGAAATTAAGTTCTCCATCTTCTCCACACCTTTAATACAATTCTCTCATCCGCGGTAAACTGACACTTGGCTCAATCTCTGATCAGAGTGTGAGCTGAGTCTCATCTCCATAATCAACTCAATTCTCTCCGAAGACGGAATCATCAACGTTTGAGCAAGCACTAATGCTGAGCTCTGTATAAATGTCACTTACTTAACCCAGCAGGAAGTGCGGCGGCGTCTAAAAATCACTAAAGTTGACAAATCCCCAGGCCCGGATGGGATAAACCCGCGAGTACTGCAGGAATTAAATAAAGTCATAGATAGACCATTATTTTTAATCTTTATAGATTCCATAATAACAGGGTCTGTACCACAGGACTGGTGTATAGCAAATGTGGTGCCAATATTCAAAAAGGGGACAAAAACTGAACTTGGAAATTATAGGCCAGTAAGCTTAACCTCTACTGTGGGTAAAATCCTGGAGGGTTTCCTAAGAGATGCTATAATAGAGTATCTGAAGAATAACCTCATGACCCAATATCAACATGGGTTTACGAGGGACCGTTCCTGTCAAACTAATCTGATCAGCTTTTATGAGGAGGTAAGTTTCGGACTGGACCAAGGAAATGCAGTGGATGTTTTGTATATGGACTTTTCAAAAGCTTTTGATACGGTTCCACACAAAAAGTTGATATATAAAATGAGAACAATGGGAATAGGGGAAAATATATGTAAGTGGGTTAAGAACTGGCTCAGTGATAGGAAACAAAGGGTGGTTATTAATGGAACATACGCAGACTGGGTCACAGTTAACAGTGAGGTACCACAGGGGTCAGTATTGGGCCCGCTTCTTTTTAACATATTTATTAATGACCTTGTAGGGGGCATACAGAGTAGTATTTCAATATTTTCAGATGACTCTAAACTCTGCAGGGTAATCAATACAGAGGAGGACAATTTTCTATTACAGGAGGATCTATGTAAACTAGAAGCTGGGCTGATAAATGGCAAATGAGCTTTAATGGGGATAAATGTAAGGTAATGCACTTGGGCAGAGGAAATAAAATGTATAATTATATGCTTAATTGTAAAACAGTGGGCAAAACTGTCACTGAAAAAGACCTGGGTGTATTGGTAGACGACAAGCTCACGTTTGGTGGCCAGTGTCAGGCAGCTGCTGCAAAGGCAAATAAAATAATGGGATGCATTAAAAGAGGCATACAGTCATGGCCAAAAGTATTGAGAATGAGACAAATAGTAATTTTTCCAAAGTTTACTGCTTCATTTTTTGTAATGGCAATTTGCATATACTCCTGACTGTCAAAGAGTGATCAGCTTAACAGCAATTACTGTACTTGCAAAGTCAATATTTGCTCAGAAAATGAACTTTAACCCCCAAAACACATTTCAACATCATTGCAGTCCTGCCTTAAAAGGAGCAGCTAACATCGTTTTAGTGATTGATCCATTAACGCAGGTGTGGGTGTTGATGAGGACAGGCCTGGCGATCAATCAGTCATGATTAAGTAAGAATGACATCACTGGACACTTTAAAAGGAGGCTGGTTCTTGGTATCATTGTTTCTCTTCAGTTAACCATGGTTATCTCTAAAGAAACACGTGCAGCCATCATTGCACTGCACAAAAATGGCCTAACAGGGAAGAGTATCGCAGCTACAAAGATTGCACCTCAGTCAACAATCTATCGCATCATCAAGAACTTCAAGGAGAGAGCTTCCATTGTTGTCAAAAAGGCTCCAGGGCGCCCAAGAAAGACCAGAAAGCGCCAGGACCGTATCTTAAAACTGTTTCAGCTGCGGGATCGGACTACCAGCAGTGCCGAGCTTGCTCAGGAATGGCAGCAGGATGGTGTGAGTGCTTCTGCACACACTGTGAGACGGAGACTCTTTGAGCAAGGGCTGGTTTCAAGGAGGGCAGCAAAGAAGCCACTTCTCTCCAGAAAAAACATCAGGGACCGACTGATATTCTGCAAAAGGTACAGGGAGTGGACTGCTGAGGACTGGGGCAAAGTGATTTTCTCTGATGAATCCCCTTTTCGATTGTTTGGGACATCTGGAAAACAGCTTATTCGGAGAAGAAGAGGTGAGCGCTACCACCAGTCTTGTCTCATGCCAACTGTAAAGCATCCTGAAACCATTCATGTGTGGGGTTGCTTCTCAGCCAAGGGAATCGGCTCACTCACAGTCTTGCCTAAAAACACAGCCATGAATAAAGAATGGTACCAGAATGTCCTCCAAGAGCAACTTCTCCCAACCGTCCAAGAGCAGTTTGGCGCCCAAAAATGCCTTTTCCAGCATGATGGGGCACCTTGCCATAATGCAAACGTGATAACTAAATGGCTCATGGAACAAAACATAGAGATTTTGGGTCCATGGCCTGGAAACTCCCCAGATCTTAATCCCATTGAGAACTTGTGGTCAATCATCAAGAGACGGGTGGACAAACAAAAACCAACAAATTCTGGCAAAATGCAAGCATTGATTATGCAAGAATGGACTGCTATCAGTCAGGATTTAGTCCAAAAGTTGATTGAGAGCATGCCAGGGAGAATTACAGAGGTCTTGAAGAAGAAGGGGCAACACTGCAAATATTGACTTGCTGCATTAACTCATTCTAACTGTCAATATAACCTATTGGTACTCATAATATGATTGCAATTATATTTCTGTATGTGATATAAACATCAGACAAACACTAATAAAAACCAGAGGCCAGCAGATCATGTGAAAATATAATTTTGGTGTCATTCTCAAAACTTTTGGCCATGACTGTAGATGCTCATGAGGAGAACATAATTTTACCTCTATACAAGTCATTAGTGCGACCACACTTAGAATACTGTGTACAGTTCTGATCTCCGGTGTATAAGAAAGACATAGCTGAACTAGAGCGGGTGCAGAGAAGAGCGACCAAGGTTATTAGAGGACTGGGGGAGTCTGCAATACCAAGACAGCTTATTACACTTGGGGTTATTTAGTTTGGAAAAACAAAGGGTTAGGGGTGATCTTATTACTATGTACAAATATATGAAGGGACAGTACAAAGACCTTTCTACTGATCTTTTTAGTCTGAGGCCTGAGACGGGGACAAGGGGGCATCTTCTACGTCTGGAGGAAAGAAGGTTTAATCATAATCACAGACGCGGATTCTTTACTGTAACAGCAGTGAGATTATGGAACTCTCTGCCGCATGATGTAATGAGTGATTCACTATTAAAATTTAAGAAGGGCATGGATGCCTTTCTTGAAAAGTATAATATTACAGGTTATATATACTAGATTCCTTGATAGGGCGTTGATCAAGGGAACTAGTCTGATTGCCGTATGTGGAGTCAGTAAGGAATTTTTTCCCCCAATGTGGAGCTTAGTGTTTGCCACATGGTTTTTTTTTGCCTTCCTTTGGATCAACATTTTAGGCTATGGGTTGAACTCGATGGACTTAGTCTTTCTTCAACCTTAAAAACTATGTTACTATGTTACTAACCCCCGGCCCTAACACTAATTGCCAGCTTTCTGTGTTCACTGTGCATAGGCATTGGGTTATACAGATTTCGAAAGGATGGAAGACTAAATGGCAGTAGGCTTATTAGTCTTCTAGTGATAATCCCCTGCTGATAAAATAGTGATTTTATCAAAACTACCAGCAAGCTGCTTAGTAAGTGGCACATCACTGGAATCAGGGTCTCTCTCTACATTATGCTGCTCTCAGATTAGGTGGGTGAAAAACGGTGACAGATTCCTTTTTGACCAGGATGGCCAGGGTTGTTACTTGCTTCTTGTTTTGGCCTACTTCAGAACGCATGGAACCCAGTCATTGCTTGTGTATTGTGTCTAGCTTGCTGTTTAGCCGCAGTATCTGGTTCATGTGAACTATCCTAAACAGAATGTTCCTACTTCTTGCAGGATTTACTCTAATTTAATATCAATCATTTCACTCTTCCACTCCTGGGGACATTTATCTACCTCTTTACTATTCTCTGCTCAAGTTCTTCACCAGTATTGTAACACAGGCAAATCCCAAATTTTATGGTGCATGATGTTAAACAAATGTGAAACAAAGTTCAGTATATTTCTGACAAATGACTCCTTTGACCAAACCCTCACCTGTCTGTCTCCCATGTTAAATAAATTATATGCACATATTTTTTTTCTGCCATGGACACCTCTGAAGACTGCCACCCTTATGATGATTAAAAAAAAACATATACAGTATGCTAATTGGATTGTAAGCAGTTGTATTGAATGGGTATACACGTATAGATTTATATAAAAAATCCTGGCCCTGAGGCTAAAGATAATGAGTTCCCATTTCCGACTTGAAGGAAACATGATGAGACTTCTTTATTAAAAAATGCTAAGATTGACATTCATTCGTAGAGCCATTTTTTAGCATGTTATGCACATAAATTAAAAAATGAGGGCAGATCCCATAAGGGGTTTTCTCTACTTGGATCTGGTCATATTTTTGGGATGTGATTTATGTACAGTACAGACCAAAAGTTTGGACACACCTTCTCATTTAAAGATTTTTCAGTATTTTCATGACTTTGAAAATTGTACATTCACACTGAAGGCAACAAAACTATGAATTACCACATGTGGAATTATATACTTAACAAAAAAGTGTGAAACAACTGAAAATATGTCTTATATTCTAGGCTCTTCAAAGTAGCCACCTTTTGCTTTGATGACTGCTTTGCACACTCTTGGCATTCTCTTGATGAGCTTCAAGAGGTAGTCACCAGAAATGGTTTTCACTTCACAGGAGTGCCCTGTCAGGTTTAATAAGTGGGATTTCTTGTCTTATAAATGGGGTTGGGACCATCAGTTGTGTTGTGCAGAAGTCTGATGGATACACAGCTGATAGTCCTACTAAATAGAACTGTTAGAATTTGTATTATGGCAAGAAAAAAGCTGCTAAGTAAAGAAAAATGAGTGGTCATCATTACTTTAAGAAATGAAGGTTAGTCAGTCCGAAAAATTGGGAAAACTTTGAAAGTGTTCCCAAGTGCAGTTGCAAAAACCATCAAGCGCTACAAAGAAACTGGCTCACATGAGGACCGCCCCAGGAAAGGAAGACCAAGAGTCACCTCTGCTTCTGAGGATAAGTTTATCCGAGTCACCAGCCTCAGAAATCGCAGGTTAACAGCAGCTCAGATTAGAAACCAGGTCAATGCCACACAGAATTCTAGCAGCAGACACATCTCTTCAACAACTGTTAAGAGGAGACTTTGTGCAGCAGGCCTTCATGGTAAAATAGCTGCTAGAAAACCACTGCTAAGGACAGGCGACAAGCAGAAGAGACTTGTTTGGGCTAAAGAACACAAGCAATGGACATTAGACCAGTGGAAATCTGTGCTTTGGTCTGATGAGTCCAAATTTGAGATCTTTGGTTCCAACCACCGTGTCTTTGTGCGACGCAGAAAAGGTGAACGGATGGACTCTACATGCCTGGTTCCCACCGTGAAGCTTGGAGGAGGAGGTGTGATGGTGTGGGGGGTGCTTTGCTGGTGACACTGTTGGGGATTTATTCAAAATTGAAGGCATACTGAACCAGCATGGCTACCACAGCATCTTGCAGTGGCATGCTATTCCATCCGGTTTGTGTTTAGTTGGACCATCATTTAGTTTTCAACAGGACAATGATCCCAAACACACCTCCAGGCTGTGTAAGGGCTATTTGACCAGGAAGGAGAGTGATGGGGTGCTACGCCAGATGACCTGGCCTCCACAGTCACCAGACCTGTACCCAATCGATATGGTTTGGGGTGAGCTGGACCGCAGAAGGGCCAACAAGTGCTAAGCATCTCTGGGAACTCCTTCAAGATTGTTGGAAGACCATTTCCGGTGACTACCTCTTGAAGCTCATCAAGAGAATGCCAAGAGTGTGCAAAGCAGTCATCAAAGCAAAAGGTGGCTACTTTGAAGAACCTAGAATATAAGACATATTTTCAGTTGTTTCACACTTTTTTGTTAAGTATATAATTCCACATGTGTTAATTCATAGTTTTGATGCCTTCGGTGTGAATGTACAATTTTCATAGTCATGAAAATACAGAAAAATCTTTAAATGAGAAGGTGTGTCCAAACTTTTGGTCTGTACTGTATATAACTTAGAATAAAGGTTTTATTATTTTCATTCTCATTTTTGGTTAGAAATATATAGCCGAAAAACTGACAATTCTATCAATGAACCCGCAGTAGCAGATGGGAATTATGGCTCTGATTTATCATGTGCATTTTTTAAGTCCCTTTTTTGGTCTTATGGTTTTCATTGCCATATTTTTGCCACATTCTTCAAACTTACACATGTTCTTCATTAATTTTGCACAAAAGCAAAAAATGCTGTTTTTTAGTCTTTGATCCATTTAGTGATTTTTTTAGCTTAAAAGTCACATATTTTTCAAAATGGTGCTAAAACTGTGCCTAAATAACTGGCATGCATAAAAACCACTCCAGAGCTCCAAAATTTTTATCTTTTTAAAGAAGTCGCATTTCATGAATCTTTTTAAAGTAAAGTAAGAAAACTAACTAAACAGCAAAAGACAACGTTAAAAAAGACTCAAATCGTTTGATGAATTTGTCACTAATCAAAAAGTTACTAATTGAGAGGAATTCACTGCAAAAAATTGACTAAAATGTGATGATGAATCAGGCCCTATATGTTCTGATCCATTTATTGGCACTTATAGAGGACCTGTCATTTGCTAAAAAACAGTTAAACACCTTGTAAAAATTCCTGAGGTCCCGTGATTCTGCTGTTTTGTGCTGCATCAAATCTATTGTAGAACTTTTCACATGTGTTGCTTTTGGAGCACAGTATGTGAAATTTCTGCTTGCAGACCAAGCAGAGTTTGTTCTTGGGGTGTGCACTTTCACATCTCCCTCCCAGATGCTGCGAATCACAATTCAGCAGCATCTGAGACTGATAGACTGCTAGATCAGCTGCCAAGCTGTGATTGGCAGCACCTCTGTGGTGGGAAAGCGCACACCCCAGAAGACTCTGAAAAAATCCCCAGTTGGACTGCAAGCAGAGATTCCACATGCTGTGATCTAAAAGCAACAAATGTGAATATGTCTGCAATTAGGCAGCCCTAACAGAAAATGCAGCAGAATCAGGGGAGTTCAGGGATTTTTACATCATGTTTAACTAAATTTTTTTTTAGCAAATGCCAGGTACCCTTTAAGGAAATGTGGGCAGATGTAGACATCTGCACAGCACACAAATGTACTTCTTATGGAGTTTAAAGGGAACCTGTCACCAGAAAAAATGCTATTAACCTGCAGATATTGAGTTAGTCTGCAGGGTAATAGCGTTAGTAACCAGTCACCGCTCAGTGTATAGAGAGTGGTGGCTGTAACTGTGCCCCAGCACTGACTGACAACTTGCTCATTAGGGCCGGTTGTCAGTCAGAGCAGGGGACGTGGTTATAGCTGCCGTTCTGTATACATACTTACAGCAGTGACTGAACCAGTGCCGGCGCCACCCCCACGACTGAAATCTGTACTCGGCCAGGGAAAATAACGTTCATTTTCTCCCGGCAGCGTTCGGCTGAGCGCAGGCGCCTGGCAGGTTTGTAACGCTATTAACCTAAGATAAACCCCAAATTTGCAGGTTAAAAGTGTTTTTTCTGGTGACAGGTTCCCTTTAGCATGAATTACTTCTAGGGGAAAATATTTGCCTAATTTGCTAGGATACCACTAAAAAAACCACCAGTTTGTTCACACCAGTAAATTTAGAGGTTCTCAGGGGAACATTATGGATGTTACAGTTCTATGGGTGATAGAATACTTATGTATGAGCTTTAATATTAGTATTGTGTATAGTAACCAGGCATCTAAACTTCTAGAAATGTGACTGTTCCCGTGCTTTCTTTTGTAGCAGTAGGAAGCCTCTGGATTACGTCAAAAGAATAGGCTGACAAGGTCATCCCAGGGTAAAATGTAAGTGTAAGAATTTGAAGCGTGCATAAAGCAGCAAACCATTCATAAATTATCCAAGATTCATATAACTGTAATTTTAGAATCATTTCTGACCTACACAGGTCAGATGACAAGGAGGTATGCATAGCATAGCCTTTTAAAGAAAATGAAGTCATCATCATACATTCTTGTGAGCCCCTATTCTGTTTGTTTTACATCATGTTACCATTTCTGAGCCCACCATGAGATGACCTCTTTGACAGGATTCTACTCATTATTTCTGGTTTACACAAAAAATTAAAGGGAACATTTCTTCAGGGTTATACGTAATAAACTAAATGCATTGTCATAATGGCGCTGGTATACTGATTTAATAGATACTTTCAGTGAAGAAATTCATAACCTGTTTTTTATAAAATCGTCATTAGAAATTTTGGTCTCCATGCATCGAGGCGGACTTGTAGGACGGGACTGTGAGTAGGGTCTTCGGGTCTGCCATGACCCCTCTGCTGTCTTCCTTATTTAAATTCCGCATTGGTGCCATCCTAGCCGCAGGCAGCGCTTGCACAGATTGATCTTCTGGCAGTCTTCAGGATAATGGCGCCAGTGGTGGCGCATGCACAGATTGAGATCTCTGCTCAATGCCAGCGCAGAATTTAAATAAGGAAGAACATAGACAGCAGAGGAGCGATGGCAGAGCCGAAGACCCTGCCCACAGTCCCGTCCCACAGGCCCACCCCAATGCATGGAGACCAGAACTTCCAAGGATGATGTTATAAAAACCAGGCTATGGATTTCTTTACTGAAAGTTTCTATTAAATCAGTATACCATTGCCATTATAGCAATGCCTTTAGTTTAATATGTACTGTTTAACATGATGACAGGTTCTCTTTAAGGAAAAAAAACTACTTTGCATTTAATAATGATTTGTTTTTAATATGAGCATGGTATATATAATAGCACAAAGTAAAACATTTAGCATTCATATTAAAGGGAACCTGTCACTAGGCTTTTGCTACTCCATCTGAGAGTAACATGATAAAGGGGCAGAGACGCTGATTCCAGTGATGTATTACTTGCTTGGTTGCTTTATGCAGTTTTCATAAAAATCACAAGTTTATCTGCAGCAGATCTACCAGTTTTCTGAATGCTTAGCTCTGTGTATACTGTACATTGGCAGAGAGATGCCAGTCAGTGATGGAGGAGGGGTTATACAGAGCTCATGAATAGGGAGGACTACATGGCAGCATGTTATTAGTCCTCTACTGAAAATCTGCTGCTGATAAAACAGTGATTTTACAGTTATATGAAAAAGTTTGGGCACCCCTATTAATCTTAAGCTTAATGTTTTATAAAAATTGGTGTTTTTGCAACAGCTATTTCAGTTTGATATATGTAATAACTGTTGGACACAGTAATGTTTCTGCCTTGAAATGAGGTTTATTGTACTAACAGAAAATGTGCAATCTGCATTCAAACAAAATTTGACAGGTGCATAAGTATGGGCACCCTTATCATTTTCTTGTTTTAAATACTCCTACCTACTTTTTGCTGACTTACTAAAGTACTTTTTTTGGTTTTGTAACCTCATTGAGCTTTGAACTTCATAGCCAGGTGTATGCAATCATGAGAAAAGCTACTTAAAGTGGCCACTTGCAAGTTGTTATCCTGTTTGAATCTCCTCTGAAGAGTGGCATCATGGGCTCCTCAAAACAACTGTCAAATGATCTGAAAACAAAGATTATTCAACATAGTTGTTCAGGGGAAGGATACAAAAAGCTGTCTCAGAGATTTAACCTGTCAGTTTCCACTGTGAGGAGCATAGTAAGGAAATGGAAGAATACAGGGACAGTTTTTGTTAAGGCCAGAAGTGTCAGGCCAAGAAAAACATCAGAAAGGCAGAGAAGAAGAATGGTGAGATCAGTCAAGGACAATCCTCAGACCACCTCCAGAGAGCTGCAGCATCAACTTGCTGCAGATGGTGTCACTGTGCATCAGTCAACTATACAATGCACTTTGCACAAGGAGAAGCTGTATGGGAGAGTGATGCGAAAGAAGCCGTTTCTGCAAGCACGCCACAAACAGAGTCGGCTGAGGTATGCAAAAGCACATTTGGAGAAGCCAATTTCTTTTTGGAAGAAGGTCCTGTGGACTGATGAAACCAAGATTGAGTTGTTTGGTCATACAAAAAGGCGTTATGCATGGTGGCAAAAAAACATAGCATTCCAAGAAAAACACTTGCTACCCACAGTAAAATTTGGTGGAGGTTCCATCATGCTTTGGGGCTGTGTGGCCAATGCCGGCACTGGGAATCTTGTTAAAGTTGAGGGACGCATGGATTCCACTCAGTATCAGCAGATTCTTGACAATAATGTTCAAGAATCAGTGACAAAGTTGAAGTTACACAGGGGATGGATCTTTCAGCAAGACAATGATCCAAAACACCGCTCCAAATCTACTCAGGCATTCATGCAGAGGAACAATTACAATGTTCTGGAATGGCCATCCCAGTCCCCAGACCTGAATATCATTGAATATCTGTGGGATCATTTGAAGAGTGCTGTCCATGCTCGGCGACCATCAAACTTAACTGAACTGGAATTGTTTTGTAAAGAGGAAGGGTCAAAAATACCTTCATCCAGGATCCAGGAACTCATTAAAAGCTGCGGGAAGCAACTAGAGGCTGTTATTTTTGCAAAAGGAGGATCTACTAAATATTAATGTCACTTTTCTGGTGAGGTGCCCATACTTATGCACCTGTCAAATTTTGTTTGAATGCAGATTGCACATTTTCTGTTAGTACAATAAACCTCATTTCAAGGCAGAAACATTACTGTGTCCAACAGTTATTACATATATCAAACTGAAATAGCTGTTGCAAAAACACCAATTTTTATAAAACATTAAGCTTAAGATTAATAGGGGTGCCCAAACTTTTTCATATAACTGTATCACAACTACAGCAAGCAGCCCAGTAAGTGACTCAACACTGGAATACGGGTCTCTGTCTCTACATTATGATGCTCTCAGATTAGATGGCAAAAATCTAGAGACAGATTCTCTTACATTGCAAAAAATGCAAACATTTTTCTACAGGCCGAAATTCACAAGGTAATTGTACACCGGTCAGCCATGCATTGAAACTACCTGTCTGATATTGTATACACCTCTCTCATGTCTCCAAGACATCTCTGACCTGTCAATGGTCTGCAACAATGTTTAGGTACATAATATGTTTCAGAGTAAGATTCACATGAATGCCAAGGCCAAAGGTTTCCCAGCAGCTCAGTGTCCAGTGAATCACACTGCTTCTGTCACTTTACCTCCTTTTCATACTGCTTCCTGGTGACATCTTTTTCTGCAGCCAAGAGAGAGGTACACACTTAGGTCCCAATTCATAAAAGCAATTTGGCCACAATTCTGGCTTAAATTGCTTGAACTTGGGGTTGTGACTTTTGGTATACCAGTTTCTCTTAGCCTTGCCAAACTGGTTGCTACTGGGGCGAGACTGGGGAACAGCGGGGGCGTGACACCACAGCTCATCTAATTCATGACTAGCTGTGGCGTTTCTTATTCCAGAAATTTTCCTTCAGTGTCAGTGACAGGAGTAAGATTTCTGGCACGGCACACAGAATACACCACTCAGCAGAAGCTCCTGATTCATGAAGAGGTTTTGATAAACTGGGGCCTTAGACTTCCCCATAATGTAAAAGAAAACATGATTTATCACACAATCTACTTCCATTGCTCCATTGTGCAATTCTGATGCACTAGTGCCCACTGCAAATTCATTTGGCCATTGCAGGGGCCAACATGGGCAGCTCGAGGGCTGTGCAGTCCCATAAATACCAAGGTGCGATGCACTGTGTGTTTTGACACCGTTCCATCGTAGCCAGCATTAACTTTTTCCACGGTTTGTGCTACAGTAACTATTTGTGGGACGGAACACACAAGCTAGCTTGTCTTCACCTGCATCAGTGAGCCTCGGGTGCCCAATCACCTGTTACCTCCTCCTACCTTCCATGGATCACTTTTAGTGGATGCTACTGCTGATTACTGCATACCAGGAACACCACATGAGACCTGTTGTTTTAAAACTGAACCAGTCATCTAGCCATCACAATTTCCCAAAGTTGCCCAAATCCATATGCTTGTCCATTTTATTTTCTTCTAAGATATCACTTTAGACACCAAGGGCCCGATTCATCATTAGCGTGTTTTTTAAGTCACTTTACTATTATAGTCTTGTGGTACTTGTTTATACAGTGGGTACGGAAAGTATTCAGACCCCTTTAAATATTTCACTCTTTGTTTCATTTCAGCCATTTGGCAAATTCTAAAAAGTTCATTTTTTTCTCATTAATGTACACTCTGCACCCCATCTTGACTGAAAAAAAATGTAGAAATTTTTGCTAATTTATTAAAAAAGAAAAACTGAAATATCGCATGGTCGTAAGTATTCAGATGCTTTGCTCAGACACTCATATTTAAGTCACATGCTGTTCATTTCCTTGTGATCCTCCTTACGAGTATTCTACTCCTTCATTGAAGTCCAGCTGTGTTTAATTAAACTGATAAGACTTGATATGGAAAGGCACACACCTGTCTATATAAGACCTCACAGATCACAGTGCATGTCAGACCAAATGAGAATCATGAGCTCAAAGGAACTGCTCAAGGAGCTCAGAGACAGAATTGTGGCCAGGCATAGATCTGGCCAAAGTTACAAAAGAATTTCTGCATTACTCAAAGTTTCTAAGAGCACAGTGGCCTCCATAATCCTTAAATGGAAGAAGTCTGGGACAAGCAGAAGTCTTTCTAGATCTGGCCGTCCAGCCAAACTGAACAAACGTGGGAGAGCCTTGGTGAGAGAGGTAAAGAAGAACCCCAAGATCACTGTGGCTGAGCTTCAGAGATGCAGTAGGGAGATGGGAGAAAGTTCCACAAAGTCAACTATCACTGCAGCCCTCTACCAGTCGGGCCTTTATGGCAGAGTGGCCCGACGGAAGCCTCTCCTCAGTGCAAGACATATCAAAGCCCACATAGAGTTTGCTCAAAAACACATGAAGGACTCCCAGACTATGAGAAATAGGATTCTCTGGTCTAATGAGACAAAGATAGAACTTTTTGGTGATAATTCTAAGCGGTATGTGTGGAGAAAACCAGGCACTGCTCATCACCTTTCCAATACAATCCCAACAGTGAAATATGGTGGTGGTAGCATCATTCTATGGGGGTGTTTTTCAGCTGCAGGGACAGGACAACTGGTTGCGGCCAAGTACAGAGATATTCTGAATGAAAACCTCTTCCAGAGTGCTCTGGACCTCAGACTTGGTAGAAGGTTCACTTTCCAACAAGACAATGACCCTAAGCACACAGCTAAAATAACAAAGGAGTGGCTTCAGAACACCTCTGTGACCATTCTTGACTGGCCCAGCCAGAGCCCTGACCTAAACCCAATTGAGCATCTCTGGAGAGACCTAGCGGAACTGGAGAGGATCTGCAAGGAAGAATGGCAGAGGATCCCCAAATCTAGGTGTGAAAAACTTGTTGCATCATTCCCAAGAAGACTCATGGCTGTACTAGCTCAAAGGGTGCTTCTACTCAATACTGAGCAAAGGGTCTGAATACTTGTGACCTTATAATATTTCAGTTTTTCTTTTTTAATAAATTTGCAAAAATATCTACATTTCTGTTTTTTTTTCAGTCAAGATGGGGTGCAGAGTGTACTTTAATGAGAAAAAAATGAACTTTTTAGAATTTACCAAAAGGCTGTAATGAAACAAAGAGTGAAAAATTTAAAAGGGTCTGAACACTTTCCGTACCCACTGTATATATTTTTGAGGAAGTTTGTGTTACCATTTTCCGAGTCCTTTAACACTTTCATTTTTCGGTCAAGCTGTGAAAGGGCTTATTTTCTTGTGGGGTGAGCAGCTATTTTTTTTATTGAGGATAGATAGTAAATTTTGATTGCTTATTAAAAATTGTTGCAAAATTGTGGCAACTAGAAAACCACAATCTTGGCATTGTTTATTTTTTACAGTGTTTATGTTGATAGATCGGACTTTTAAGGATGCAGTGATACCAAATATATATGTATTTTTTATTTTTTTTAATACTTTTATTTTAAATGGAGGAAAGTGGGATGATTCAAGCTATTTGTTTTTGTTTTTTTTTTACTTTTTTTAAACTTTTTATAGGAGTTATTAGTCCCCTTAAGGGACTTGAACCTAGGATTGTCTCACCGCTTATATTGTATACAGCAATACTAAATCATTGTCTCATTAATCACTGGGTTTCCCTGAAATGCCATAATGGCAGACACAGGGGTCTTCAGCAGACGCAGGGCGGTTGGGGAGGAGGAGCGAACATTTGACACCAGAGTGTGACAGGTTAAGAACTGGTGCCGGAGCTTCGCTTCACCTGCAGCTGTTACAGGTAGATCCTGACTGTGTCACAGCCAATATCTGTCGGACTAGGGTGGGCAGATAATTTCCATTGTAATATTTTGCTTGTCTTTTTTATTGTGTGGTTCTAAGTTTGTATGTTTGTGTCAACCACATGTAGCATCAAAACTCATCAATCCCATTGCCTGCAGGCAAATGTAAACCTCAGAATTCCCCAGGTAAAACTCATTTGTCATGTTCTATTATAAAAGCATCTGTATATAACAGCTGAGTGACAACCGTCTAAATGAGCACATTAACTATTCTTTCTGCTTTGCTTCCCTTTTACGTGTTCTTTGACAGCTCCAGAAGGAGTAATGTGTTTATAAACCCATTTGTGGAATACTTATAATAACTAGTCTAATTAGCCCGCTGGTAGATCTACTAAGTTCACACGGCAATGTAAAATAATAGACCACAAGACATTTTTCAGCAATTTACTACTTAAATCTGCATAAAAAGTTTTTACATGTTCTGTTTTACTTATGTTGTAATACTTTTAAAGAGGTTAGCCTGGACTTTTGTTTTTTGTTTTTTTTTCCTATGGGGCTAAGCAGGTTAGTTGCTCCTTCTGGCGATTTTCTTTCTTCATGTGACGTCAGAAACTGCATGTAAGCCTTACATCACCAAGCACAATGTCAGGCGTAGGATGGAGTGGTGTAATGCACACCACCAATGGACTCTGGTGAGAACAGTTCGGGTAAGCCCCTTTTCTCTTCCAGCATGACTGTGACCCAGTGCACAAATCAATGTCCAAAAAGTTATGGTTTGGTAAGCTTGGGATGGAGGAATATGACTGGTCAGCACAGATCCCTGACCTCAACCCTATTGAACCCTATTGGCCACAATTAGTCTTTTTCACACACTTAAAGGCTCCTTGCAGGCAGGTGAGTGATCATGACATCATGAAAGGTCCTCTAGCTTCTTAGCACCTATGATTTCTTCTGCTGCTTCTGGATTTTCAGCACCTGTACTTATCCACATTGCAGATAGCTGACAGTGATGTGTCACCTTTCTGTCTTCCTTTCCTGTCCTGTGCTGATCAAAAATATCAGTGTATGACAGCAAGAATGAAAACTGTGCAGCTGCACAGTTCTCTCAGTACTGGAGCAGGACACCTTATGGGCACTCTGCTTGATCACTAAGAAAGATGACTGCAGACTATTCAATGCACACACTTTTTAACATTATTTTTTCTTTCTAAAAAGTGCACCTCATAGTAAGAAAAATAATTTACATGGTATATTCTGTATACAGTATATAAGATAGCCAGCTATCATTTTTACCTATTCTCAGAAATCTATCTGTTTTGACAAATTTTGAACACATTTTCAAAAGCAGGCCGTTACTGTATGTGCATAGATTGAGAAATATGAAATGAAATATAATGGGAAGTAAACAGTTTTGTGTTTGCAAAGCTTTTCCAAGTTTTAAAAATTAAAATTGATTTAAATTGTGGAATGTAATAGAAATACATTGTAAAATAGGTATAGTCATGGCAATGGGAAGAGCATGTGAGTATGTTAGCCAGGGGCACCTCCACCTCTGGACATGTTTAAAGTTCTTGCTCTGCTACATTCTAGCACTGTCATTCCTCAACAGCTGCTGCCTTAAAGGGGTTTTCTGAGCTTAAGGTAAAGTTCTGCAGTCATTTGTTGACTGCTAATCAGCATAACACACACTGTCAGGAATTCACTTAATTTGCCAATTCAAGTGGGCAGTTACACAACTACCAGAATTTGGATGCTGGCAGTCCCGTACCGACTAGGTTCTCATCTGCTTTTCTCAACAGAACATTAAGAGGTAGGAGCATTGAGAGGAGTGGATAAATCTAGTCAACACGTGATCGCCAGTATATAGGTCGCATAGTAGCCTTCTTGTGACCGTTCACTCAATCTGGCAATTAAGGGGAATCCTGACAGTGTGCACAATGCACACTGTAAGGTTTTGCTAATTGGCAGTAACATAGAATGACTGCAGAACGTTACCTCAAGCCAGAAAAACATTTTTAATAGAGTTCTTGCCAAGGCTGCTAGGAATGTCAGGAGGCATATGTGCACTACGCATGTTCATACTGTCCATCATGTACCTGGCCAACTGGCCAGACAGTCGAAGAGCGGAGCATGCTATTTAAGGCAGCAATGCACTGCAACCATTACCAGGTATTATTTTTGGCTCTCTAGTGCTATATTTGTATTCTGTGAGGTTGACCAAACTTGATCTCTTGCTTGTGGATTGCACTCTGGTCTGAATATTGATATCTCCTGCTGATCTTTGGACTGTTTGAGTGCTCTTTTGCCCCCTCATTCTCGATCTTTTGACTATGGTTTACATCATCCATTGTTGTGAAACTCTCTTGTGGTACTTCTGTGTAAGACATGGTTCCACTTCTGCCTATGACTTGCCAAACCAATTACCACTTGCCAAATGGTAACTACTCTGGCATTTTTAAAAGGTGGATTTCCTGCAGTAAAGACCATATCACTGTACAGAGGTTAAAGAGAGAAAACCAGGGATCCATTAGATTAAACTATTCAATTTATTCAAACCCAAGCTGACTGTTCTTACTGTGCGGCAGGTAGCTGCCTGGTGCCACTCCAGGGCGGCGTCCGGCTGTAGCTGCTGACCCCAAACGGCAGAGATATTACTTCAGATTCTCAATAGGGCAGGATGGCCACTTGGGACAAGTTCAGACTGTGCCGACAGGATGGCCACTGGTACGGGTTCACACTGTGCAGGTAGGACAGCCACTGGGACAGGATCACACTGTGAAGATAGGTACCGTCGATGTGGCCACAGGGTACAGATACCGCAGACGCGGTTGCGGGATACGGGCACTGACGAAGCGGTCACAGAAAACAAGGACAACAATGGCGGGCTAATGGGATACAGTATACTTAACAGACTAGGGACGGAGGACCTGGCAACATACAGATGCATACACACCAACCACCTAACACAGAACTATAGGGGTTGCTCAGGCACCTCCCAATTGGGGAGGGAGCCTTTTTTACAAGATGTCTCCCAGCTATTGGCTGGTAGACACTTTGCAGGTGATTACTTTAGCTGAATGCCTCCCAGCTGTCATCTGGGGGCATTTTGCTATGAGCATACGCTGCCCCTTTAAGAGCAGGGGACCGCACGTGCATACTAGACACGCTGCGGGACTGCAGTGCAGCGTGCACAGGGGAGGAAGGAAGACACGCACAGCGACCACACCAGAGGGCCGGGGCAGTGAGTAAGCTGGTGTTCCTGTATGAAGCGAGAAGGGGACACCATGCAGGGATGCCGGCAATGGCGCTACAGCTACCATGTATAATATAACATTATGCTCTGTCACGCATGCAGGTGGCACACATGGTTCATGGACCCACTGTGCCCCGGGTTCGTACTTAACTAGCAGGGGTGTAGATAAGCGGCAGGTAGCCACCAGGTACCACTCATGGCAATCCCTGGGACTGGAGCTGCTGATCCCATGGGTCCCGCACGCAGACACGGACTGGAATAACGCTCCGTTCAGATGGCTCATCGGGCAGGACAAATGCTGACAGAAAGTCACAAACAGGGCAGGATTCGTAGACTAATCTAACAGTTTGGATATACTGAGTACACATTCAGACACTGGCTGCACAAGGACCAGGGGAGCAGGTTCAGACACTTGCCACACATGGACCAGGTGATGAGGTTTGGTGTCGAGCCACACACAGACCAGGGTTTCAGGTTCAGGACCTAGCCACACAAGGACTAGGGGACCTAGCAACTCACTAGTCGCACACTTCACTCACTAATGACACAATGTTGCTTAGGCACCTCCCTATTGGAGAGGGTGCCTTTCATACACGATGCCTCCCAGCTATTGGCCCTTTAAGAGCAGGGGAGTGCGCGCGCTAGGCGCGCCACAGAGAAGGACACAGACAGAGGCAGGGAGCAGGGAGACATTGAGAGGACCATGCCACGCAGACGGAGCGGTGAGTATGTTGGCTTCCCTGCATGGAGGGGGGAACGGGAACCATGCAGGGGTACTGGCATGAGTGTTACATGCTCTTTGTAATGCCTTATTTCAATCTCCCCATACCCTATTTGAATTTTGTATTAACGTAAAAGGAATCAGAAGGTAATTCATGTCAACGTTTGGTGAATTATTTAGTTAAACCTATAGAACATTCACTCTGAAGGATAAACACATTGGAGGGGACTTAACAAAAATGGAGTTTCATATGCCAGTCTTGGAAAAAAAAGACATAAGAAGTGCCATATTTATTATAACCCCCATTGATATAAAAGCAGGATTAATTAGGTTTAATAAAGCATTTAAAGTAATATTAATGTAAGATATATGAACCATTCAATATTTTATCGACACGTCTATATTTTAACTTCTTAACCTGTGCTACATGTACCCCGGGGGGTGCTTATCATGTAACTAAGGGTGCTCACAATGTATTAATGCAGTGCAGCAAATTGTATGATCCAAGCCTGTAGGTTATTAGGGTACATCAGGAGTAAAGAACATTGAGAAACACATGTCAACATAATAAAGGCTAAATAATATTGCTGACTTTACATCACTTGCAAAGAACAAGATTTCCCTGGAGTTAGGAATTGCTGCCGGCACCATTACTAGAAATTGTGCAGACATTAACAGCTGCTAATGTGATCCATTGATGACTTTCACACCAGCCCTTGGGATATTATATGTCATTTCTGTACCACAGGCCAAAGTTATTGATGTCTTTTCTCTTTATTTTTACTTGTCCAAACATGTAATGTAGAACTCGAAATGGATTCAGAAATATGACCAGAATTACAGGATATAATAAAGTATCACATATGACACCTAAAAAATGGTCTGTATATTCGAGGCAGAAGCCTCCAATACTTTTCAGCTTAGGAGTCACAGATACAGTCATGGCTGAAAGTGTTGGCTCCCTTGAAATTGTTCCAGAAAATTAAGTATTTCTCACAGAAAATTATTGCAGTTACACATGCTTTGTTAAACACATGTTTATTTCCTTTGTGTGGATTGGAACAATACAAAAACAGAGAAAAAAAGGCAAATTGTACATAATTACACATAAAACCCCAAAAAAGTCCAGACAAAATTAATATTTGGTTGCTTATCCTTTGGATAACTGTAATCAATCGTTTCCTATAACCATCAACAAGCTTCTTACACCCCTGAACTGGAATTTTGGACCATTCTTATTTTGCAAACTGCTCCAGGTCTCTCATATTTAAAGGGTGGCTTTTCCCAAAAGAAATTTTAAGATCTCTCCACAGGTGTTCAATGGGATTTAGGACCGGACTCATTGCTGGCCACTTCAGAACTCCCCAGCGCTTCTTTGGTGCTTCTTGGAGTACGTTTGGGGTCATTGTTCTGCTGGAAGACCCATTGCCTAGGATGGAAACCGAGCTTTCTGACACTCGGCACTACATTGAGACCCAAAATCCTCTGGTAGTCTTCAGATTTCATGATGCCTTGCACACAGTCAATGCACCCAGTTCCAAAGGCAGCAAAACAACCCCAAAACATCTTTGAACCTCCACCATATTTGATTGTAGGTACTGTGTTCTTTTCTTTGTATGCCTCACTACATTTTCAGTAAATAGTAGAATGATGTGCGTTACCAAAAAGCTCTATCTTCATCTCATCTGTCCACAAGATGCTTTCCCAGAAGGATTTTGGCTTACTCACATACATTTTAGCAAACTGCAGTCTAGCTTTTTTTATGTCTCTGTATCAGCAGAGGGGTCCACCTGGGTCTCCTGCCGTAGTGCTTCATTTAATTGAAATTTAGATGGATAGTTTGCACTGACATCAATGCACCCTGAGCCTGCAGGACAGCTTGAATTTCTCTGGAACTTGATTGGGGCTGCTTATCCACCATCCGGACTCTCCTGCATTGCAACCTTTCATCAATTTTTCTCTGCCATCAACGTCCAAGGAGATTAGCTACAGTGGCATGGGTTGTAAACTTCTTGATTATGTTGCGCACAGTGGACAAAGGAACATCAAGATCTCTGGAGATGGACTTGTAACCTTGAGATTGTTGATATTTTTCAACAGTTTGGATTCTCAAGTCCTCAAACAGTTCTCTTCTCCTCTTTATCTTCGCCATGCTTAGTGTGGCACAAACCAGACACACAATTCAAAGATTGAGTCAATATCTCGTCTTTTTATCTGGTTTCAGGTGTGATTTTCATATTGCCCACACCTGTTACTTGCCACAGATGAGTTTTAATGAGCATCACGTGCTTGAAACAATTTTTGGAAAGGTGCCAAGAATTTTGTATGGCCCATTTTTTGTGGTTTAGTGTGAAATTGTATCCAATTTGCATTTTTTCTCTGTTATTTTGTTGTTCCAATAAACACAAAGTAAATAAACATGCGTATAACAAAACATGTGTAATTGCAATAGTTTTCTGGGAGAAATACTTCATTTTCTGGACCAATTTCAAGAGTGCCAACACTTTCGGTCATGACTGTATAAAAAGTGATGTCATACTACTCTAATTTTAAAAATGGTCTGGATTGCCATATTAGCCTGAGGCCTACTGAAGTCCACCTTCATTGCAATCTTTGTACTCCTATGTACTCCTTTGTACTCGGCTTCATAGGAGATAGTAAATTTCACTATATACTACGATAGTGAAGTGTGAAGACACGGGGTCTCCCGTGAGCAGAATTCTACTCAGACAACGCAGGGTAAGGGTAAAACAGAGTGGCAATTTATTGAACCACAAAACAGACAGTGACAATATAGAACAATCCCAGCAAATACACACGATGGTGCAAATTACAGAGTCTCACCTTTCCGCTGGCTCGCCGGGATTAAAGCCGCTGCGACTCCGGGGCTTCCAGGGCCGACTACCCCCGTAGTAGCACCCCGCTTTAGGTGGGCACCCACAGAGAGGAAGTAACGACAAGCTTAGGAAGCTGACAGTCCATGGAGGTGCGTGGCCAGGTGACCTCATTGTCCCAACCTGGGTTCTTCAAAACGTCTCTGAGGGCTCAGTGATGGTCAATGGAGAAGATCTGTGTTCTTCCAGCTGGGGCCGTGGTCCCTGAAGCTGGCATCCTGTAGAGTCACTAGGAACAGAGGCAGAGACCCATTTTATATAGTCCACAACTGTCATTCAAGCCAACATCCACAAGTCAACACAAAGGGGTGGTGATATTAACACGCATTGTTTGAGCATCCACAGTTCATCCCCCAATGTTGACTTGCAAACTATAAATACCCAAACAATGCAAGTCATCAAACTGAATGACCAGGTATAATGTGTCACGGGTCAGGGTGGTGGAACCTCTGTGCCGAGGTGCAAGGAGGGACCCAGAGGGGCGTGACTAAGTATCCACCCGAACCGACCCTGGTCGTACGGCAGCTAACGACACCGTGACCAGGGAGGATCCGGGCAGAGGGACCAGGTGCTACTCTGTGGACGACCTTGTAAGAGGGCAGGTGGCTCCCACGGGTCAGATGGTGGATGGACACGGCAAGCAGGCGGAAGTCTCTCGTAGCTGACAGGTGCTCACAGTTCGAGAAAGCAGGGCTAGTAGCAGTTTTTAGGTTTACCAGGAAGGTGGTCACAGCAAGTGACGGCAGGGTCTCCAGGCAGGCTGGCAGAAAACAGGCAGGTGCTCCCAGGTGAGCGGGCAGACAGACGAGGCGGGTAACTGACAGGTAACTGGTGGGCGCTCCCAGGTGAGCGGGCTGACGGACACAACAGGTAACAGGCAGGTAACTGGTGGACGCTCCCAGGTGAGCAGGCAGACAGACGAGACAGGTAACAGGCAGGTAACTGGTGGATGCTCCCAGGTGAGCGGTCTGACAGCCGAGGCAGGTAACAGGCAGGTAACTGGTGGACGCTCCCAGGTGAGCGGTCTGACAGACGGGGCAGGCGGATGCTCCCAGGTGAGCGGGCAGATAGCCAAGGCAGGAAACAGGCAGGTAACAGGTGAGCGCTCCAGGTGAGCAGGCTGGCAGGCTCGGCAGGTAACGGACGGATAACAGGCTGGCAGGCAGGACGAGAAGTCAGGCTAGCAGCGGAACCTGAGGGCTAAAGCACAGGAGAGACACAGTGCAAACAACTTTGCTCGGGCACCTCCATTTTGGAGGAGGTGCCTTATATATGGGAAGTCCTCCGGCAATTGGCCGGGGACTCCTTAGGACGACGCGCGCGGCCCCTTTAAGAGAGGGGGAGCGCGCGCGCGCCCTAAGCACAGTGCCCGGGAAGGAGCGCACGCCGGCACCAGCGAGGGAAGGAGCGCTGGAGGACGCCGCGCGCTGAACAGGAAGGTGAGAGGGACGGCGTCTCTGCCTAGCAGGAGGCAGAGACGCCGATGCTACAGTACCCCCCCCTTTAGGCCCCCCCTTTTTTAGGCCAGGGAGAAATTTCTCAAGGAGAAGCGGAGCGTTGATGTTCTCCCTGGGTTCCCAAGTTCTTTCCTCAGGACCAAACCCCTTCCAATCCACCAGAAAAAAGGTTCTCCCTCTTACCCTCTTGGTGGCCAGGATACTCTCCACTTCAAAGACGTCCTCAGCAGAAACCGGAGTAGGAGGAGTACCTGGATTGTCGGAAAAAGTGTTAAGGACAACGGGTTTGAGGAGGGATACGTGGAAGGAGTTGGGAATGAGTAGGGTGGCCGGGAGTTTTAATTTGTAGGCCACTGGGTTAATTTGCCTGAGGATTTCGAAGGGTCCGATGAACCGAGGGCCCAACTTGTAGGAGGGTACTTTGAGCCGCACATATTTGGAAGAGAGCCAAACCTTGTCTCCCGGACGGAATTGAGGTGGATCCAGATGTCTCTTATCAGCATATCTCTTCATCCGCTCGGAGGACAGAAGAAGAGCGGACCTGGTACTCTCCCAAATAGTAGAAAATTCGCTGACAAGAGACTCTGTGGCAGGGTTGTCCACAGAAGCGGAGACAGGAACTGGAATCCGGGGGTACTGGCCATAGACAATAAAGAACGGGGATTTGGAAGAGGATTCGCTCTCATGGTTATTATAAGAGAACTCGGCCCATGGTAGGAGATCCACCCAATCCGAATGGTGGGCATTAACGAAGTGCCCGAGGTAGCTGGTCAGGATCTGATTGATCCGCTCCACTTGACCATTGGACTGTGGGTGGTAAGCGGAGGTGAAATCCAGGGTGACGTCCATCAGCTTACATGTGGCTCTCCAGAAGCGTGAGGTGAACTGAACCCCACGATCCGACACGATGTGGAGGGGTAGGCCATGGAGACGGAAGATGTGGCGGATAAAGTCTTTAGCCAGCTCGGGTGCAGATGGGAGACCAGGCAGGGGAATGAAGTGGGCCATTTTAGAAAAGCGGCCAACGACCACCCAAATGACTGTACAACCGGTAGAAACAGGAAAATCGGTGATAAAGTCCATAGCAATGTGCTGCCATGGAGCAGCAGGTACGGGCAGGGGCAAGAAATGGCCAGCTGGTAGATGTCTAGGAACTTTGTTACGGGCACAGGATGAACAGGCCGCGATGAAGTCTACAACGTCCTTACGCAGGGTAGGCCACCAGTAATGCCGGGCAATGAGCTGGAAGGTCTTCTTTTGGCCAGCATGGCCAGCTAGTTTAGAAGAATGTCCCCAGCGAAGAACCCTCTCCCGATCTGGTACTGCTACAAACGTCTTACCGGGTGGAAGACGAGTCAGATCCAAGGGGGCCACATTCATCACCTTGGAGGAGTCAATGATGTGCGTAGGCTCCTCCTCTTGATCAGAGGACAGGAAGGACCGGGACAAGGCATCAGCTTTGACGTTCTTATCCGCCGGGCGGAAATGAAGAATGAAGTCGAAGGGGGCAAAAAACAACGACCACCGGGCCTGGCGAGGATTGAGTCTCTGGGCATTTTGGAGATATGCCAGATTTTTGTGATCCGTGTAGATAATTACCGGATATAGGGCCCCTTCAAGCAGATAGCGCCACTCCCCCAGTGCCAATTTGACGGCTAGCAGTTCACGGTCCCCTATAGAGTAGTTGGGCTCAGACGAGGAGAAGATTTTGGAGAAGAAGCCGCAGGTTACCATTCTCCCGGTAGAAGATTTTTGGGTGAGTACCGCTCCGGCTCCAGGGGAGGAGGCATCAACCTCCAGGTAGAATTGTTTATTACAGTCCGGACGGTGCAGGACGGGAGCAGAGGCGAAGGTTTTCTTTAAAGAAAGGAAGGCCTCCTCGGCTTCAGGCGACCATACCTTGGGATTTGCCCCCTTACGGGTAAGCGCAGATATGGGAGCAGTCCGGGACGAGAAGTGTGGGATGAAAAGACGATAGTAATTGGCGAAGCCCAGGAATCACTGTATCGCCTTCAAACCTTCAGGACGGGGCCATTTTAGAATGGAAGAGAGCTTCTCGGGATCCATTTGCAGACCTGTCTGGGAGATAACATAGCCCAGGAAAGGTAGGGAGGTCTGGTCGAAGAGGCACTTCTCGTATTTGGCATAGAGGTGGTTCTGCCGAAGCCTAACAAGGACCTGACGAACATCACTTCGGTGTGTGGGGAGATCCGGAGAGAAGACCAAGATATCGTCCAGGTATACCACTACGCAGGAGTACAGGAGGTCACGGAAGATGTCGTTGACCAGCTCTTGAAAGACAGCGGGAGCGTTACAGAGACCAAAGGGCATCACAAGGTACTCATAGTGACCGTCCCAGGTATTGAATGCTGTCTTCCACTCGTCTCCTTGACGGATACGGACCAGGTTATATGCTCCTCGTAGATCCAGCTTGGAGAAGATCCTGGCGCCCTTAAGACGGTCAAGCAATTCGGAGATGAGCGGCAGGGGATATTTGCTTTTTACAGTGATTAGAATGAGTCCTCTGTAGTCAATACAGGGACGTAGCGAGCCGTCTTTCTTTTTGACAAAGAAGAATCCGGCTCCAGCCGGGGAGGTAGATTTTCGGATAAATCCCCTAGCCAGATTTTCTTCAATGTATTCAGACATGGCCCGGGTCTCGGCTGCAGACAACGGGTAGATACGCCCACGGGGAGGAGTGGCGCCAGGTACCAGGTCGGTCGGGCAGTCATATGGCCTATGGGGTGGCAATGGGGTGGCAACGTCTCTGCTTCCTTTTTACCGAAGACGTCCGCATAGGGCCAGTAAGGAGCCTGGAGACCTGGTAGATTAGCTGGAGTAGGCAGAGGGCAAGCTGGGCGGATCGGAACCAGGCAGGTCTTATGGCAGTCTGGACCCCACCGGAGTACTTCACCGGATCGCCAGTTCAATACGGGTTCGTGTGTCTGGAGCCAAGGTAGACCTAGCAGCAGGGAGTGAGAGAGTCCGGACAGCACATGGAATGAGATTTCCTCAGAGTGCAGCATTCCCACCTGCAGGGTTATGGGTTCAGTGACGAGCAGGATGGTCACCGGGAGAAGTCTTCCATCCACGGAGGCGACTGACAATGGTTCAGCCAGGGGCTTGGTGGGAATACGGTATCTCTCTACCAAAGACTGGGAGATGAGGTTTCCAGCAGCTCCAGAATCCAGGTGGGCGAGTTCAAAGTGATGGTTTTCTCCCAAAGCAATAGAGACCGACAAAGTCAGAGACGGAGAGGGCTTACTTTTGTCTAGGACGACCTCTCCGAGCGGTCCTAGACACTGGCGTTTCCCGGCTTCTAAAGGCAGGAACGGATGGAGTGCTCCATACTGCCACAATAGAAACAGCTTCCCTCGGCTCGGCGAGATTCTTGGCGAGATTTGACCATCTTGGTCTGGTCGATCTGCATAGGTTCAGGCGAGTGCGCCCGGGGAGTGACTGGTTGAGAGGCAGGTCTCAGGGGAGTAGGAGCAGAGCGAGAAAAGTCTTTCTCCCAGGCAGTCTCTTTGGCACGTTCTTGGAACCGGATGTCAATCCGGGTAGCTAGTGACACCAAGCCATCCAGAGTGGTAGGAATGTCCCGACCAGCTAACTCGTCCTTAATCCAGCCGGAAAGACCCTCCCAGAAGACGGACACCAGGGCCTCATTTTCCCAGGCAAGCTCAGAAGCGAGGGTGCGGAACCGTATGGCATATTGGCCCACGGTGAGACTCTCTTGGCGGAGACGTAGCAGAGAGGAGGCAGAAGAGGTTTTCCATCCAGGTTCATCGAAGACTTTCCGGAAAGCAGCGAGGAAAGACGGCAGGTCGGACACCAGAGAGTCCCCTCTCTCCCACAGGGGATTTAGCCATGCCAGTGCCTCCCCAGTGAGATGGGACATGATGAAGGCCACCTTGGCCCGGTCAGAGATGAACTGGTATGCCAATAGCTCAAAGTGCAGGGTGCACTGGTTTATGAAACCCCGAGCTAAAGCAGGTTTGCCGGCAAAGCGTGGAGGTGCCAGAAGCCGAGGTCCATAGCCGGGTGCCATGAAGGGACTGGATTGCGGTACCGCAGGAATAGGCATGGCTAGGCCAGAGGTAGACATAGACGAGTCACACAATGCGCCTAGACGAGAGTTAACAGACCGTAGATAGGCCAGTACCACTTCCTGCTGAGTTTTCTGATGTAAGACTTCCTGGTGCAGATCGGAGATCTGGGGGCCACCGGGTTCCATGGCCCGAGCAAACTGTTACGGGTCCGGGTGGTGGAACCTCTGTGCCGAGGTGCAAGGAGGGACCTAGAGGGGCGTGACTAATTATCCATCCGAACCGACCCTGGTCGTACGGCAGCTAACGACACCGTGACCAGGCAGGATCCGGGCAGAGGGACCAGGTGCTACTCTGGGGACGACCTTGTAAGAGAGCAGGTGGCTCCCACGGGTCAGATGGCTGGAACTGACCGGTATGGTGGATGGACACGGCAAGCAGGCGGAAGTCTCTGGTAGCTGACAGGTGGACACAGTTCGAGAAAGCAGGGCAAGTAGCAGTCTTTAGGTTTACCAGGAAGGTGGTCACAGCAAGTGACGGCAGCGTCTCCAGGCAGGCTGGCAGAAAACAGGCAGGTGCTCCCAGGTGAGCGGGCAGACAGACGAGGCGGGTAACTGACAGGTAACTGGTGGGCGCTCCCAGGTGAGCGGGCTGACGGACACAGCTGGTAACAGGCAGGTAACTGGTGGATGCTCCCAGGTGAGCGGTCTGACAGACGAGGCAGGTAACAGGCAGGTAACTGGTGGACGCTCCCAGGTGAGCGGTCTGACAGACGGGGCAGGCGGATGCTCCCAGGTGAACGGGCAGATAGCCAAGGCAGGAAACAGGCAGGTAACAGGTGAGCGCTCCAGGTGAGCAGGCTGGCAGGCTCGGCAGGTAACGGACGGATAACAGGCTGGCAGGCAGGACGAGAAGTCAGGCTAGCAGCGGAACCTGAGGGCTGAAGCACAGGTGAGACACAGTGCAAACAACTTTGCTCGGGCACCTCCATTTTGGAGGAGGTGCCTTATATATGGGAAGTCCTCCGGCAATTGGCCGGGGACTCCTGAGGACGACGCGCGCGGCCCCTTTAAGAGAGGGGGAGCGCGCGCGCCCTAAGCACAGTGCCCGGTAAGGAGCGCACGCCGGCAGCAGCGAGGGAAGGAGCGCTGGAGGACGCCGCGTGCTGAACAGGAAGGTGAGAGGGACGGCGTCTCTGCCTAGCAGGAGGCAGAGACGCCGATGCTACATAATGTATCAAAATATTAGCAAACATCATTGTTCAGTGACCCTGCGTCCCTGTCTTGCAAAGATAACAGTAAAATAAACTGTAGGATATAAGATGTAAATAACAGCCATTCATCAATGAACAAGTACCAACTCAACCTACAAGAAGAATCAACATTCAGACTCATGACAAAAGTCCATGTGTCTTGACCAACCTTAGAAAGAAACACATAAATTCAATATTCAATCATTCTGGGCCTACGGAATTTACATCTACCATAATTAATTAAGAAGAAATGCTGTGTCGTTACATGAAGTATTCCAGTCTATAGCATAAGCAATCAGAGAATCAAAGGTTCAAGTAAGAAAGGAAGTGAAAATGAAAAGCTAGTTAAAAATATGTAAAATAAAAGCTCAAACAATATGAAAATAATAAAAAAAATGGTGTAAAGCAAAAAAAAATATTGAAACCCTAGAATTCACCGGACATAGATCACCTTGAGAATCTGCCTCTGGACGTTATTTTAAAATAAAGGGGGCATTACCAGTGTGAGACATGTAATGACTTGACAGTCTTCTCTCCTGATATCACTGCACAGTTGCATGTGATTATAGCTAACACAGTGCTGCAGAGCAGAGCTTTGTCTCATTACAAACACATTTGCCGCTACAATCTTCATCTCACCGTGCTGTCAGTTCAGTTATAGAGCTGTGCCTAATTACAACTAACACTTCTTCAGCTTCCATCTCACAGAGAGAGCGCCAGAAAGGGCAGGAAGCTCAGGACGACTTCCTGCAGCTCCGCAGGCTGGCTTTTATTGCAGACAGCGGAGCTGGAGAAAAAGCTCCCTGCCTAGCGAGCTGCTGATGCCAAAATAGATTATAATGAGGGCAATCTGGGCATGAGCTGCCTCCCCCCTGAAGCCTTGGGCCCCAGATAATACGTCAAATTGTCCTCATTTTAATCCGCTCTTACAGAGGCCCCCTCCACCACTAGGACCCTGTGCAGGCTGCACTGGTGCTATGTCTGTCCTTGGTTGTCTTTGGGTCATAATTTTTATATTAGCCATTTGTTTTTTTGTAAAAGATAATCCCCCTAGCTGTCTCTTCTCAAGTCTAAATAAATGTAACTATTTTAATCTTTCCTCATAACTAAATCACCCATGCCCCTTATCAGTTTTGTGGCTCTTCTTTGTACTTTTTCTTACTCCAGGTCATCTCTTCTATGAACTGGTGCCCAGAACTGAACTGCATATTCCAGATGGTTTGTAGGTGGTTTTATGTCCATATACCGCGAGTCCATGCAGAATACTGACATTATACTGCTGGTCTTAGAAGCAGATGATTGACATAGTATGCTATCATATTAAATAGAACATGTGTTGTATAGTTTTATAAATTTGATGTAGTTAGTCTGGGGGAAGGGAGTAGAGCAGAACTTTGTCTCATTACAAACACATTTGTAGCTGAAGTTGTCCTCTCATGTGCGCTCAGCTCTGCTGCAGATTTGTACCTGATTATAACTAATACAGTACAATGGAGTTGAACTTTGGCTCCTTTCTCACAATCTTGTCAGATCTGCTGTACTGCCCCCACCCCCCGCCCACTACACACACACACACACACACACACACACACACTGGCTGCCTGTGAGATGAATGCTGAAGTACTATGAAAGGACAACTGTAACTGTAAATGTATTTTTAATGAGACAAAGCTCAGCTCTGCTGTATTGTGTTTGTTATAATCATACACAGCCCTGCAGTGAAATTAGGAGAGCCGATTGTCAGTCACTACATGTCTCACACTGGTAACCCCCCTCTCATTTAAAACAAGCTCTGGAGGCTGATTCTTAGGGAAGTCTGTGTTCAACCCATAGATCTTAACAGCTCATTTACATATTTATGAAAAAATGTGGATTTCTCCAAAATAAGACACCAGATCACAAATCTCAAGGATTTATTTTATTCAACTTTTTGTGACCTGCATGCCAATTTACATTGCTCATGAGTAGTGATGGGCGAGCACTAAAATGCTCGGATGCTCGATGCTCGGGTCGAGCAAATTGGAATACTCTGGTGCTCGACCCGAGCAACGAGCCCAATGTAAGTCTATGGGAAACTCGAGCATTTTTCAGGCGGCTCCCTCCGGCGGTCTACAGAGGGCCTAAAAATTGCCCAAATCGATGGGAACAGTGCTCAAATGACATGGGAACAGTATGGGGAAGACCCCTGGAAGCATTTCTGACTCCCAGGTCACTGCTGTGAACAACGTTGTCAGAGGTATTACGCCACTTTTACAGACTCACAATAAAACATGCAAAAACTAATCCAAAATGGATTTTCCTGGGAAATAAGTTAAGGAACATCCTTTCCAGGGTAATGACTTGTATATAAGGCAAAATAAATAACAAAAAACAAAAATACTCCTCCACACCTTGGGGTATGTTCACACGTAGCATTTTTGATGCGTTTTTGCACTTTTGCATTGCTTTCAACCAAGACAAATGCATTCACTAGGAAATGTCATTTTAACATTTTACAACCTTATCTGGCCATGTGGTGGGTGACACATCATCAGACACATGCATACAGTGCTGAAAAGACATGGGAACAGCATGGAGAAGACCTCTGGAAGCATCTCTGACTCCCAGGTCACTGCCTAATAGTGTGCCCATCATAAGTGATCCTTGGCGCATGTGAAGATGCCTCCCGCCATGCACCTGTCGTTGCAGACTTGCAACAATCACCGTCCACATCCTTGTCCCAGTGCAGCGTTCAGTTGTCCCTACCCCATTCCTTGGAATGCAAGCGCAAGTATGCAGCCAGCCACCCACCCTCCCACAGGCTGCAATACTATGCTGCCAAATTTTTGACAGCTGCTTGCACTTGAAATGTGGCCTTTTAAGCTTGTGGAGGCGGAAGCTGTCCACAATCTTATGGCGGTGACCGAGTATCCATACTCGGTCCCCAGCCGCCACCATTTGTCCAGGTGTCCTCTCCGCCTTCCACAAGCACGGGTCCCACAACATTACCGGTGAACTTACTGGGAAGGACCGCCTACCCACAAACATGTGGTCAAGTGAATGTGGCCAGGGACGGTACAGAGCCAGTCCACAGCTTTTTTTGCTGAGTTGTATTTCACCACAGCCATATTGTTTAGCTTGGTGAAAGGACTTGGGAAACCATATCTATTCCAGCTGTCATTTCTCCCAGGAAGTCCTCTAAAGCTGCTTTCACTTGAAAGGTGGCCGTTTAGGCTTGTGGAGGCGGAAGCTTTTCATAACTTCATGCTGGCGGTGGCCGGGTGTCCATACTTGTACCCAGCCGCCACTATTTCTCCCGGTATCGTCTCCTCCTTCCACAAGCATGAGTCCCACAACATTACCTGTGCACTCCCCAGTGAACTTACTGGGAAGGACCGTCTACCCACAAACACGTGGTCAAGTGAATGTGGCCAGGGACTGTACGGAGCCAGTCCACAGCTTTTTTTGCTGAGTTGTATTTCACCACAGCCATATTGTTTAGCTTGGTGAAAGGACTTGGGAAACCATATCTACTCCAGCTGTCATTTCTCCCAGGATGTCCAGTAAAGCTGCTTTCACTTGAAATGTGGACTTTTAGGCTCATGGAGGCGGAAGCTTTTCACAACGTCATGCCGGCGGCGGCCGCGCGTCCATACTCGGTCCGCAGCCGCCACTGTTTCTCCCTATGTAGTCTCTGCCTTCCACAAGCACGGGTCCCACAACATTTCCCATGCCCTCCCCAGTGCACTTACTGGGAAGGACCGCCTAACCACAAACACGTGGACAGGTGAATGTGGCCAGGGACGGTACGGAGCCAGTCCACAGCTTTTTTTGCTGAGAGTTGTATTTCACCACAGTCATATTCTTTAGCTCAGTGAAAGGACTGGCATAGAGGGAAACCGTATCTACTCTGGGTGTCATTTCTCCCAGGAAGTCCTATAATGCAGCTTGATGCAGAAGCAATGGCAGCCCGTCCAACATCAACTCGCACTTGTCGGTGGTGCATTGACACACAAACATCTTTCTTTGCGTGTTTCAGTTCATGACTACAGAATTGGGCAATGGCCTGATCTGCAATGAGGTTTGAGAAATAACATGCATAAGCACATCCGATCAACATTAAAAAAGCAGCCATAGAGTGTCCGGGAACCTTCCCCCACACTTTTCTTAACCAGGGCTGCTTCTCGGCAGGGTTGGACGGGCCCACCAGAAAACCGGAGACTCCTCCGGTGGGCCCTGGCTTTTCCTTCAGGAGTGTTCATAGTGCCGAGGTGAGGCCATGATGATGATAGAGGCCACCATCTGCTTAGTTTTCTGTTACTTGGAATGCAAGCGCAAGTATGCAGCCAGCCACCCACCCACCCACTTACCCACAGGCCGCAGTACTAAACTGCTAGATTTCTGGGCAGCTGCTTGCACTTGAAATGTCGCCTTTTAGGCTTGTGGAAGTGGAAGCTTTTCACAACCTCATGCCTCGTGTCCATACTCGGTCCCCAGCCACCACTATTTCTCCCGGTGTTGTCTCCGCCTTCTAAAAGCGCGGGTCCCTGAACATTACTGCTGGTACTTTTCTGTGGGAATCTGTTTGCCTCCTACCAGCCTGGAATATTTCGAATAAACTATGATACAACGCCATGGTATTATCACTGCCCCCAGTACCAGTAGCGAAGCCATCCCCAATTTCCTTCTCAGGAATTTTATTTGGTAGACTGAGTGGTTGCCCAAATACATTTTCTCACAAAGGAGCTGAAGATAGAGTGGCAGTAGGTGCAAGTTTCTCCAGCCTGTTAGATATCAGAGGGTGAACGGCAGCACATTGGATCAGTGGTTTGCACTGAAGCCTTGCAGCACTGGGATCCTGGGTTCAAATCTCAGCAAGGATAACATCTGCAAGGATTTTGTATGTTCTCCCTGTGTTTGCGTGGGTTTCCACCTCAGTAAAAAAGCAGACATAGAGTGTCTGGGAACCTTCCCACACACTTTTCTTAGCCAGGACTGCTTCTCGGCAGTATTGGACGGTCCCACCAGAGAATCCTCTGGTGTGCCCTGGCTTCTACATCAAGAGAGTTCATGATGCGCTAACTTTGCAGCTGCTATGGGGCTCTTGAGCGGGGGAGAAAGGTGAGCCCTCAGAATCAAATCCTCTGGTGGGCCCAATGTTTTTCAATCTGAAACAGCTTCTCAGTGGGAGTTGTGTTTCACCACAGCCATATTCTCTAGCTCGGTGAAAGGACTGGCATAGAGGGAAACCGTATATACTCCGGCTGTTATTTCTGCGTCACCAGGTTCCGCCCATTGTCACACACAACCATGCCTGGCTGTATGTTCAGCGGTGAGAGCCACAGATCAGGCTGCTGTGTACAGTTTTCAACAACTCTGCAGTGCTGGGCGGTTTGTCACCTAAGCATTAAGCATGTTATCTTCATCACAGCCTGTTGCCGCTTGGCCAAGGCAGTGCTGCACTGCTTTCAGCTTGTGACTCATGTGGTCATTTCGGAGATGGAGGAGGAGGTGCATGAGCTGAACAATGTGATTACATTGAGGTTACATTGGCGACTCTGTTTTTTATACTAAAGAAAGATCCTACAGTTTGTTTGTTTTTTTTCGTTATTTTTTAAGACAAATGCATTCACTGGGAAATGTCATTTTACATTTTACAACCTTATCTGGCCATGTGCTGTGTGACACATCAACAGACGCATCCTGTTTCGTTTATAATGGAGGGACTCTGAAAGTCACAAAGCCTATTTTTATAGGGCCATCAGGCGGCCCTTACTACTCTTAAAAGGCCAGCAATCGGCCCTCGCTATTGTTAGAGAGCCATCAGCCGGCTATGCTTTGTTGTTCCATTATTAACAAGTGGGTCTCTTATACTGTTATTGCGTATGCAGAGACTGCAAGGGCTGCCGAAAATTTGAAAGCAACCCAATTCCCCTTTGAAGAGACATAGAGGAGGGTCTCAGTAAAACAATGTTCTCGTTATATAGGTCTCCTATAGTGGTAATGCCCATGCTGTGACTGCATGGGCTGAGCAAAATTTGGGAAAAACCCAACTAAGAAGTTAAAGACACACAGAGCAGGGCCACAGTAATGACATGTTTCCATTTCAAAAGAGCGGGTGTGCTATACAGTTATAGGGTATGCTGTGAGTCCAACGGCTGACCAAATTTAGGAAAAACCCCACTAACAATTTAAAGACACATAGAGCAGGGCCATAGTAACGAGTACGACATGTTCCCATTAGAAAGGAGAGGTTCTGCTATATAGTTATAGGGTATGCAGTGATTCCAACAACTGACCAAGTTTGGTAAAAACCCTACTAACAATTTAAAGACACATAGAGCAGGGCCACAGTAACGAGTACGACATGTTCCCATTAGAAAGGAGAGGGTCTGCTATATAGTTATAGGGTATGCAGTGAGTCCAACGGCTGACCAAATTTAGGAAAAATCCCACTAAGAATTTAAAGACACATAGAGCAGGGCCACAGTAACGACAAATTCTCATTAGAAAGGAGAGGGTCTCCCATAGTGTTGGCCTATGCAGTGAATGCAAGGGTTGCCAAAAATTGGGAGGCACTCCAATGCCCCTTGGAAGAGAGTTAGAGGGCCTCATAAAAAAATGTTCCCATTAGAAAGAAGCGGGTCCCCTATACTTGTAATGCCCATGCACTAAGTGTATGGGCTGACAAACATTTACCCCTGGGGGGTATACATGAACATACTGTATATTTTTTTTATGGGCATCAAAAACACCCTTTAAAAAAATTATGTGGGTGTTGCATCACGGACCACGGTCACCCTGGTGATATGGTGGTGAAGGATGAGGAGAAGGAGGAGGACAATAGCAAATAGCCAAAATCAGGAAGCGTATACCCATGTGTGGGTGTGAAGCGGTACATGGGAATACACCTCCCAAAAATAGACACTGGATTTCAGTTTATGTTATGCTGCTATCATTCGGTGGTGTCTGGCCCAATCCAGCCCTTATTCATTTTTAGAAGAGTCAGCCTGTTAGCATTTTCAGTTGACAGGCGGATGTGCTTATCAGTTATAATTCCACCAACGGCACTAAAAACCCCCGCTCTGATAAAACGCTGGCGGCAGGGCAGGCCAGGACCTCCAAGGCGTAGAGAGCCAGTTCATTCCACGTATACAGCTTGGATACCCAATAATTATAAGTCACAGAGGAATCACGGAGGACGTTGGTACTGTCGGCAAGGTACTCCCTCAGCATCTTCCCAAATTTTGCACTCCTTGCGAGAGTACCCGATGTCTCAGGGACTGTGCGATGGGAGGGGCTGAGAAAATTCTCCCAGAACTTTGACAGTGTTCCCCTGCCTCTGCTGGATTGAAGTTGTGTCCATCTTGCCTGTACTCCTTGGTTGTCCAACGAACTGTGACCTCTGCTGCCAGCGTTTTCAGATGGGAATTTTTTTAATAGTTCCGCATCAAGGGCCTTCTGGTACTGCCCCATTTTTGTAGACCTGTCCACCTCAGGAATAAGAGATATAAAGTTCTCCTTGTAGCGTGGGTCTAGAAGTGTCACCAAAAAGTAATGACTGTCGCCCAAAATTTTGAGAATGTGAGGGTCATGGGAAAGGCAGCGAACATAAACTCAGCCATGTGTGCCAGACTGCTAACAGGCAAGACTTCCGTGTCCTCACCAAGAGGATGACTGACCATGCTCTCCTCTTCTTCCTCCTCCTCCTCTCTGTCCTCTGGCCATCCACGCTGAACAGACAGTATGACAGTTGTGCAGGTAGTACCATCTATGGCGCATAAAACTAGCTCCTGCTCTTCCTCCTCCTCCTGCTCTTCCTCATTGTCACCCAATCCACTTTGGGATGAGATGAGGCTGCGCTGTGTGTAATCACCCTGTATGGTTCCTTGCGCCATCTCATCGTGTTCCCCCTGCAATGCATCTTCTCTGATTGTGAGCAGAGAGCGTTTCAGAAGACAGAGAAGCGGGATGGTGACGCTAATTATGGTGTCATCGCCGCTCACCATTTTGGTGGAGTCCTGAAAGTTTTGGAGGATGGTACATATGTCTGACATCCATGTCCACTCCTGAGGTCTTATGTGTGGAATCTGAACTGAATATCGACGGCCTTGTTGATGCTGGTACTCAACAACTGCCCTGTTCTGCTCACAAATCCTTCCCAACATCTGCAGTGTAGAGTTCCAACGCGTGGGGACATCACACACCAGTCTGTAAGCCGGATGCTGCAAACGCTGCTGAAACACGGCAAGGGCAGTGGAAGCTGTAGGTGACTTTCTAAAATGGGCACACAGGCGGCGTACTTGAACAAGCAGATCCGGCAGCTCTGGGTAGGATTTGAGAAACCGCTGAACCACGAGGTTAAGAACATGTGCCAGGCATGGTACATGTGTGAGCTCGCCTCAGAGCCGCCACCAGGTTCCGGCCATTGTCACACACGACCATGCCTGGCTGTAGGTTCAGTGGTGTGAGCCACAGATCTACCTGCTCTTTCAGAGCTGTCCACAACTCTTCAGCATTGTGCGGTTTGTTACCTAAGCATATTAGCTTCAGCACCGCCTGTTGCCGCTTGGCCGAGGCAGTGCTGCAGTGCTTCCAGCTTGTGACTGATGTGGTCATTTCGGAGATGGAGGCTGAAGAGGAGGAGGAGGCTGAGGAGGATGAGGTGCAGGAGCTGTAGACTGTGGGGGCAACCCTGATTGACCTAGGGTCCTCAATCCTTGGCGTCGGGAGGACGTGTTCTGTCCCAAGGTCCGACTGGGTCCCGGCTTCCACTATGTTAATCCAGTGTGCCATCAGCGAGATGTACCGTCCCTGCCCTCAAGCACTTGTCCATGTATCCGTGGTTAGCTGGACTTTCCCAAGAACTGTGTTGTTGAGGGCACAGCTAATGTGTTGGGAAACGTGCTTGTGTAATGCGGGGACGGCACATTGGGAGAAACAGTGGCTTCCGTCTCCATGAGCCTAAAAGGCAACATTTCTCGAGCAAGCAGTCGCGAAATGTGGGAATTTAGTAGTGTGTCCTGTGGGGCGTTGGCTGCGTATTTGCGCTTGCCTTCCAAGAACTGGGGTATGGACAACTGCGCTGGGACAAGGATATGGAAGTGCTTCCTGATGCTGCTACTTGAGAGTGTGCAATGATAGATGCAAGGCAGGAAGCATCTTCGCATCACCACGGACAGGGGATTGGCTTGCATGCACAACAGCAGAAGAAGCAGTGGTGCCACCTGCAGACACTGTTCCTGGGCCCTGGAGTTCGGCCCACAAAGTCGGGTGCTTTGCTGCCATGTGCGTGATCATGCTGGTGGTGGTCAGGCTGGTCGTTTTGTCACCCCTGCTGATGCTGGCCTGGCAGGTGGTGCAAATGGCCTTTTTGGGGTTATCGGCAGAGTCTTTAAAAAACAACCAGACTTGGGAAGACCTAACAGTTGTACTGGCAACTGCCTTTGTGTTGGTGTTACGTGGAACGGTTGCCTGCCTTCTTTCTGCGGCCACCACACTGCTTCTTCCTGCCTGTTGGAGTGCTCTGCCTCCCTCCCCTTGTGTGTTGCTCTCCTCACTCTGCATGTCCTCCTCCCAGGTTGGGTCAGTTACTATATCATCCACCACCTCGTCTTCCACTTCCGCACTCTGGTCTTCCTCCTGACTTTCTGGCAATTGTGTCTCATCATCGTCCAACTCTTGTGACTCTTTCCCACCATCGCCTTCGTGTGACCGTGGCTGCTCAAATATTTGGGCATCGCTACATGTGATCTCCTCTTGCCCCGCTTCAAGTGGACCGGGCGAGAGGCCCGAATCTATAAATAGAAAAGTGAACAGCTCTTTGGAGTGTCTATTTGTGGGATCAGTTGTCTCTGGGCACTCAGCATGGTGGGAGGAAGGAGGTTCAGGGTGAGGAATATGCTGTCCAGACTCACAGCTACTGAAACTTGACCGTGTGGAAGACAAGGTGGTGGTGGCTAAGTGACTGTAAGCATTTTCTGCTATCCAACCAATAACCTTTTCACACTGCTCTGTGTTCAATAGTGGTGTTCTGCGGTTCCCATATTAATTGGGACAGGAAGGTCGAGCAAGAAGATGTGGGTGTTTGTTGTGGCACAATTTCAGCTTGCCCATGGCCTCGGCCTCTGCATACACCATCATCACCATCACGTCCAGTTCCCCGTCCCTTGCCACATGCCTTGCCCATTTTAAATGGAGGACAATATCTTCCACGCTCGCTACAAATGACTGAACTTGGAGCGAACTTATATGTGATCCGTGTGACGGAGTAACCACAGTTTTAAGTACCTGGCCTGTAGGTAACTATTTTGAACAGCAAACTGGTGTCAATTGCTTCACTGACACACTGAAACAAATTTTTAATGAAGGTCAGAAATGGCAGTATTTTCTGAAAACTTACAGTTAGGTCCATATATATTTGGACAGAGACAACATTTTTCTAATTTTGGTTCTAGACATTACCACAATGAATTTTAAACAAAACAATTCAGATGCAGTTGAAGTTAAGACTTTCAGCTTTCATTTGAGGGTATCCACATTAAAATTGGATGAAGGGTTTAGGAGTTTCAGCTCCTTAACATGTGCCACCCTGTTTTTAAAGGGACCAAAAGTAATTGGACAATTGACTTCAAGGCTATTTCATGGACAGGTGTGGGCAATCCCTTCATTATGTCATTCTCAATTAAGCAGATAAAAGGCCTGGAGTTGATTTGAGGTGTGGTGCTTGCATTTGGAAGGTTTTGCTGTGAGGTAAACATGCGGTCAAAGGAGCTCTCCATGCAGGTGAAACAAGCCATCCTTAAGCTGCAAAAAAAAAAAAAAAACATCCGAGAAATTGCTACAATATTAGGAGTGGCAAAATCTACAGTTTGGTACATCCTGAGAAAGAAAGCAAGCACTGGTGAACTCTTCAATGCAAAAAGACCTGGGCGCCCACGGAAGACAACAGTGGTGGATGATCGCAGAATAATCTCCATGGTGAAGAGAAACCCCTTCACATCAGCAAACCAAGTGAACAACACTCTCCAGGAGGTAGGCGTATCAATATCCAAATCTACCATAAAGAGAAGACTGCATGAAAGTAAATATAGACGGTTCACTGCACGGTGCAACCCATCAAGAATAAAAAGGCTAGACTGGACTTTGCTAAAAAACATCTAAAAAAGTCAGCACAGTTCTGGAAGAACATTCTTTGGACAGATGAAACCAAGATCAACCTCTACCAGAATGATGGAAAGAGAAAAGTATGGCGAAGGCGTGGTACAGCTCATGATCCAAAGCATGCCACATCATCTGTAAAACACGGCGGAGGCTGTGTGATGGCTTGGGCATGCATGGCTGCCAGTGGCACTGGGTCACTAGTGTTTATTGATGATGTGACACAGGACAGAAGCAGCCGAATGAATTCTGATGTATTCAGAGCCATACTGTGTGCTCAGATCCAGCCAAATGCAGCCAAACTGATTGGTCGTTGTTTCATACTACAGATGAACAATGACCCAAAACATAAAGCCAAAGCAACCCAGGAGTTTATTAAAGCAAAGAAGTGGAATATTCTTGAATGGCCAAGTCAGTCACCTGATCTCAACCCAATTGAGCATGCATTTCACTTGTTAAAGACTAAACTTCAGACAGAAAGGCCCACAAACAAACAGCAACTGAAAACCACCGCAGTGAAGGCCTGGCAGAGCATCAAAAAGGAGGAAACACAGCGTCTGGTGATGTCCATGAGTTCAAGACTTCAGGCAGTCATTGCCAACAAAGGGTTTTCAACCAAGTACTAGAAATGAACATTTTATTTACAATTATTTAATCTGTCAATTTACTTTTGGTCCCTTTAAAAACAGGGTGGCACATGTTAAAGAGCTGAAACTCCTAAACCCTTCATCCAATTTTAATGTGGATACCCTCAAATGAAAGCTGAAAGTCTTAACTTCAACTGCATCTGAATTGTTTTGTTTAAAATTCATTGTGGTAATGTCTAGAACCAAAATTAGAAAAATGTTGTCTCTGTCCAAATATATATGGACCTAACTGTATATGTGATTCGTGTGATGGAGAAAACTCAGTTTTAAATAGCTGAATTATTAGCACTGTAATATGGAAAGGACCTGGCTGTATTCTGCAGTGCCAACAAGCAAATTGCGCAGAAAAACTGTGTTCTCTGAATTGATTTTTAAGCAAATAATGAGGATTAAGATCAAAAAAAATTTTATTCCTGGCCCTTGAGACCTGGGCCTTTGTCTAGAAATATCTAACAGCAGCAGAAGGCAGAACTGGAATGGAGCCTCTTGTGCTATATGCACTGCAGTCTGCTATATACACTGCCTGCCTGCCTATATACACTGCCTGCCTGATATCTCTGTAGATGGATTAGTCCTCAGAAGGACTGTTTGTTGAGATGGATATGTGTCTCTAATATAGTTTGGTACACCTACACTAACTAGAAACAAGCAAATCTCTCCCTAGTTCAGCAGCAGCTCTCCCTACACTGTCTGATTCCGGAGTGACTGTGACCAGCATGGCGGTGCCATGTCTGATATAGACCTGATGACGCTGTGCAGCCAACCAATCACTGTAATGCCCACAACCAACATGGCTACGGCATTATGGTGAGTGGCAGGCAATCCCTGCATGTTCATTGGCTCTCTAAGGAGCGCCAAACATGCAGGGAGGAGACCCGAGCTCCCGCCGAACAACCCCGGAAATACTCGGCGAGCGCCGAGCATGTCGAGCAGTGAGATGCTCGGGCGAGCACCGAACAGTAGCGAGTATGCTCGCTCATCACTACTTATGAGGCTTTATCCCATTGACAATTTCCCTTTAAGCAGAAATACTACACTTTACAGGGACTCAACCTTGTCTCTGCTTTGAACACTGTGATATAAGTCACTATTTGATGCATGTAATATGATTTTAATTTACCGTATTTTTCGGACTACTAAGGCGCACCAAGGTTTTAAAGGAGGAAAATAGGAAAAAAAATGTAAGCAAAAAATGTTGTCATGAGGCACTGTTAAGGGGGAGGGGATCTGCTGCTGACACTGTTATAGGGGTAATGTCCCCCAATTCTGTTAATATCCCCCATATGTGGCCCTCATCCCCATCCTGGTATGCATGGCACCCTAATCCCCTATCTTGGTATGCATAGAACCCCAATCTCCCATCCTGGTATGCATGGCACCCCCTGATCCTCATCCTGGTTTGCTAGGCTCCCCATATCCTGGTATTCATGACACCCCTCATCTCTCATCCTGGTATGCATGGCACCCTCATCCTGGTATGCATGACACCTCTCATCCATCTTCCTGGTATGCATGGCACCCCTCATCCCTCTTCCTGGTATGCATGGCACCCTCATCCCTCTTCCTGGTATCTATGGAACCCTTCATCCCTCTTCCTGGTATGTAAGGCATCCTCATCCCTCTTCCTGGTATGTATGGCCGCCCTCATTCCTCTTCCTGGTATGTATGGCACCCCTCATCCCTCTTCCTGGTATGTATGGCACACCTCATCCCTCTTCCTGGTATGCTTGGCACCCCTCCATCCTGGTATGCATAGCACCCTGTGATCCCCATCACGCTGCACACAAAAAAACAATTATACTCACCTCCTCTCTGCTCCATCGCTGTGTCCCTCTCTGCTGCCGACACTAATCTCACTGTGTGAGCCGCGAATGGCGTCCCTGCCATGCACCCTCACACTGTGAGATGCTGTGCTGGAATAGTCACTGCTTCCCACGCTGGGACTGTGTACGTGGGGAGCAGTGACCATTCACTCTCCTTAATAGCACGCACACTGTAGCCGCAGCGCGGTTCCTGCTGTGGCTCTGCGGTCTCATGTGCCCGCTATTAAAGAGCATGAATATTCACTACAACCCATGGGAGTAGATTATCGTGAATATTCATGGTCATTAATAGCGGGCACGCATGACCGCCGAGCGCAGCAGGAGCCGCGCTGCGGGTACAGTGTGGGTGCTATTAAGGAAAAGGAATATTTACTGCTCTTCATGCGCATGGGTGTGGGGAGCAGTGAATATTCATTTTCTTAAGCAGCGTGCACAGTGTAGGATGCAGCAGCCGGCTGTTGCCTCTTGTGCCCCGCTCATCCCCCGCTGTCGCTCCCCCCACAACCCCTACCACCCACAGCCATAGTATGCATTTATATTTGGACTATAAGATGCATGCCCACTTTCCTCCAAAATTTTGAAGGAAACAGTGCGTCTTATAGTCCGAAAAATATGGTAATTGCATTATCATTACTTCTTAAATATTGTTCCCAATTTCTGCAGATTGAAAATAATTGTAAGCTAAAAAAAACTTGCAAATTATTCATAACATCTCTCTGTATTCTCACTATATATTGAAAGGGCAAGGAGAGCAGTATTTAAACACCAAATAAATTCAGGGCAATATTATTAAAGCTTTTTAAACATGGACAATATCCATCCAAATTTATAGTTCTGTGAACTATATTATTCCACCATAAATAATAATATACAAGAAAGACTTAAGAAAAGACAAAGCTATTTATATAATAGGGGGCATGGTTCAATTTATTTGAGTTAGATCGGCCTCTTTTCCCACTAGAATTTAGTGACCTTTGTGTTTCTGAAATTCTTCAACTCTATAACATGGAAACTGATAGCCTCGGCTAAGGAGCACTCATTCAAATACGCGGGGAAATCCGTCTGTCTATCAAAACACTCCTACTGTTTCATGTCCTAAATGCTGATCTCAACCAACTACTACATACAATCCATTATCCTTGTGAAAACAAAAAGATAATTTGGTACAGTTGTTTACACAGCTAAAAGGTTTAGTCCTTAGAAATGCCATCCCGAGGAGAGAAGCTTTTAATATTCCCTGTTGTGGGACTCAGTTTGTCTACGTCCTCTGGGAAGGTACTTCAGAAATGCTGCTAATAAACTAAATGCAGCAATTAAAGGGTAAATGTGTTTTCTTCTGAACCAGTCGACATGTCATATGTAATCAGATAGATATTAATAGAGGAATGCCATCTTCATTTGTTCTAGTGGCACTTGAGAATGTGTACATCCAAAGATATTTATGTATGGGACAGACTTCTTAGCTTTCGGTGTTCCTTGAAAAATTCAAACACTCAACGCCAATAATATTCAGGATTTTTTCAAAGATATTTTCCATAGATATTATTTACTCCATAGTAGTAAAGTGTGAATAATAGTCATTATGGTCTCTCCTTTCACATGAATTATGTAAAATAAGGGGCATGAGCTAGGCCGATTTTATCTTTAGGCACAGTAGACTTTTGAGCAGGCCAAGACTAAAGATATCTGCTGATATGACAATTAACATATACCCGTAAATACACTGAAATGTAAGATATCCAAGAAGGAACAATTAAAAATACTGCAAAGTGTGCTTGATAAGAGTGGAGAAACATATACAAGCCATACATAACTTAAGGGCGGCCAACAAAATGTAATGAGGCTAAAGATTAAAAGATACGCATTAGATTAAAGTCGATATCAGTGGGATCAGCTGTCAGGAGAGAGAAGGATCTGGCCTGCTGATTAGAGACAAGAGGATAAGGGAAAATTCAAATTTTATACTTCATGCAGATTTTCCTGTGAAGTTTAATTCACAGAGAAGTTATTCTCTGTGATCCCAGAGCATAAAAAACATAAAATGTTTTCTGTGACCCAGAGCATAATGAATATACCGTAAATATAAAAAAAATACGTATACTCACCTCACTGCTCCTGTGCTCCTTACCGTTATACATCTAGTCCTCATGACATCTTCTGATTGACGCCACTCATGCTGAAATCTTCCATCTCTGATGAGGCCCGGGAAGATACTGGGCAAGTGCGCCAAAGGTAATGACGTCATGGTGTCACGGCGTGCGCCATGACCTTGCAAGCACATGTCCAAAGCCATTCTGGGCCTCATCAAAGCCGGAAGTCTTGGCATTGCATGAGATCCATGGGTATTTCCGCAGAAAAAATGGAGATAAGAAGATTCAACATGGTGACAGGAGCAGGGGAGCCAGAGAAGTGAGCAATGCCATCATCGTTTTAATGGAAAAATGCAAGAGCACAATAGGGTCTTATCCAATTAATAAATGTTACATAAAAGTATTAAAAACTGCTCACCTAGAAGGGTTGTGTGGGACACAACACTTATAAAGCCTGGACTCCAAATGCTGCAGCTTCCTATGGATATATCAGAGATAGATGCTGGGAAAGGAAATTGTTTCTGCGCTCTCTGGAGTCACGACAAATCATTAGTATGGATAAAAATGTAGGTTTATTGTCTGCGCTCTCTCCCACTGTGTTAAAAAAAATTACTCACCTCTCCAGACGATTCATCACATCACTGCTTACAACCTCTTCAAGCTGGACATTTGATAGATGACATATACTGTGCAATGATGTGATCATGCTGCTGAGTCCTAGAGAGAGCTCCAGAAAGGGCAGGAAGCTCGGGAAGACTTCCTGCAGCTTCACAGCTAGCTTTGATTGCAGACCGTGGAGCTGGAGAAAAAGATCCTTGTCTGGCCCTCTGCTGATGCCGAAATAGATTATGAGCTTCCCCCCTAAAGTCTAGGGCCCCGGATAATAGGCCAGATTGTCCTCATTATAATCTGCTCTTACAGAGGTTCCCCTCCACCACTAGGCCCCTGTGAAGCTGAATTGGCTGCACTGGTGGTATGTCTGCCCTTGGCCCTCTTTGGATCATAATTTTTATATTAGCCATTTATTTATTTGTAAAAGATAATCCCCCCTAGCTGTCTCTTCTCAAGTCTAAATAAATGTAATTATTTGAATCTTTCCTCATAACTAAGATCCTCCATGCCTCTTATCAGTTTTGTGGCTCTTCTTTGTACTTTTTCCTTACTCCAGGCCATCTCTTCTATGAACTGGTGCCCGGAACTGAACTGCATATTCCTGATAGTTTGTAGGTGGTTTTATGTCCATATACCGCGAGTCCATGCAGAATACTGACATTATACTGCTGGTCTTAGAAGCAGATAATTGACATTGTATGCTATCATATTAAATACAACATATGTTATGTAGTTTTATAAGTTTGATGGTTTTCAATAGGAAACAGTGTGGCTCTTGGAACCTCAGTTGACCAGTTCCCCAAGCACCGCAAACACTTCAAACAGTTCATCTGTGAATGTTACTAGAGTCAGGTCCCCACTGACCTCATTTTAATTGGCTATTCTAAGAATAGGCCATCAATTTTAAAGAACTAGAAAACCCCTTTAAGATTTGTTGAATATACCGAACTTGGTTATCATTTATCCGGACCAACTACTGTATCCTGTGCAAGTGGACAAGTAACACACCTTTGATACTAACCTGAGCGATGCCAACCAGTGAACAATGCCATTTACAAGACGATTTACAAGACCAGCGCCATTTACATTTTTATTTTCTGTTCGGGATCCATGGCTTGCCTGTTAATAGTAATGTCCTTTACATTTATACAACTATGGGGAAGTACTAATTATCCTTAAACAGACTACATATATTGTTGTATGAAGTCTTAAAGGCAATGTATAATATGAATGAATCTTTCAAATAAGTTTCTTTAATTCTGTAAGATATTTTGCAAGTACCACTTGCATTGCACGTTGACTTACAGAGTTGCCACCTGTTCTAATTCTATGTGGGAGGCTTTAAAAATCCTTTGAACATGTCCCAGGGATAAATGCCAAGCCATTTCTTTTACTGGTACTTTCATTCTGGGAGGTAGCTAATTTGCATATTTTTCTCATGAAACATTGTTTGTAAGACTCAATACTCAGCTGAAGGTCGGATACATCATTGGTGCAACCTATGAGGTCACTCAAGAGTCAACAAGTGGTAAGGGGGCCACTACCACCTCCAAAACATGTGGAATTGTGCATTATGATGAACTACTGAGTTTCAAAGGACCCATATAGTGGTCTTGCACAGGGGCCCTTTTCTGTCTGTTCTCTTTAAATGGGTTGTCTAGTCGTCTGATGAAAGTATGTACTCATTCCACATGACAGCATACTTCTGAATTCTTACAGCATGTGCACTGCACACTCTCAAGGTACTCCGATGTTGCCAATGAGAGCGGGCAGTCAGAAGACCACAGTTATGCAATTTGCATACTTCCAGCCACATTCTGACTAGACGTGCTCAGCCTTGCTTAATTCACTTGAAATGATGGAGGCTGAGCACGTCTAGTTGGCACGTGACCACATATATTCAAATCGCATACTTGCGGCCATTTGACGGCCTGCTCTCATCTGCAATTCCTGAAAATCATGACAGCTTGCAGTACACACAATGTAAGGATTCAGAAGTCTGCAGTCACATAGAGTGTTTGCAGGCTTTGCTTTCATAAGAAGACTGGACACCCCCTTTAAGGAGAACCAGTACTTCCACCACATGGGCACTTCACTCTACAAGACTGTGCTCAACACTGATAAGGAGCAAACACCCAAAATCAGGCTATTTGTAGATGAGTTTATGGCTTAACATCTATCACTGATCGTGTTGTAAGGCTTTTTAAAGGATTCAAAGTTGACTTATAGAGTAGGTAGGCACCTCTCCTAGAGGGTGTTTGTAAGATAAGTTTCTTTAGCTTCTCACGAGAGATCTAATTGTATTCTTTACATTGATAATTATCCACTGATGTCTCATTATAGACAGCAATGAGCTGCTAAATAGAGATCCGAAATGACTGTACTTTCAACTGTTTATTAGTATGCCTATGTGGCCACACATGACTAAAGTAAGCTACAGTTTTCAGACCAAGTTCTTCCCATAATCCTTGTATAAAGTGGATAACTCAATAAACCAACTGCAGCTGTGCAAAGCTTAGCTGATTACATTTCACTAGAAGTGACCAATGTAATTACATACATGTCTAAGGAGGTTCTGTTACAGTCACTTTACTTATATAAGTGCAGTGTATGTTGTCTTATTTTTGTCATATATACAGTCATGGCCGAAAGTGTTGGCAACCTTGAAATTGTTCCAGAAAACCCTTGAAATTTCTCCCAGAAGATTATTGCAATTACACATGTTTTGTTATACACATGTTTATTTCCTTTGTGTGTATTGGAACAGCACAAAAAAAAACAGAAATCCCAAAAAACCCTTAAAAATAGGCTGAACAAAATTGTTAGCATCTTTCCAAAATTGTGGGTAAACGACTTTGTTTTGAGTATGTCATTCTCGTTCAAAGTCACCTGTGGCAAGTAACAGATGTGGACAATATGAAAATCACACCTGAAACCAGATAAAAATGGGAGAAGTTGACTCAATCGTTGCATTGTCTCATCTGACCAGAGAACATTCTTCCAAAATGTTTTAGGCTTTCTCAGGTAAGTTTTGGCAAACTCCAGCCTGGCTTTTTTATGTCTCGGGGTAAGAAGTGGGGTCTTCCTGGGTATCCTACCATACAGTTCCTTTTCATTCAGACGCCGACGGATAGTACGGGTTGACACTGTTGTACCCTTGGACTGCAGGGCAGCTTGAACTTGTTTGGATGTTAGTCGAGGTTCTTTATCCACCATTCGCACAATCTTGCGTTGAAATCTCTCGTCAATTTTTCTTTTCCGTCCACATCTAGGGAGGTTAGCCACAGTGCCATGGGCTTTAAACTTCTTGATGATGCTGCACACGGAAGACACAGGAACATTCAGGTCTTTGGAGATGGACTTGTAGCCTTGAGATTGCTCATGCTTCCTCACAATTTGGTTTCTCAAGTCCTCAGACAGTTGTTTGGTCTTCTTTCTTTTCTCCATGCTCAATGTGGTACACACAAGGACACAGGACAGAGGTTGAGTCAACTTTAATCCATGTTAACTGGCTGCAAGTGTGATTTAGTTATTGCCAACACCTGTTAGGTGCCACAGGTAAGTTACAGGTGCTGTTAATTACACGAATTAGAGAAGCATCACATGATTTTTCAAACAGTGCCAATACTTTTGTCCACCCCCTTTTTTAGGTTTGGTGTGGAATTATATCCAATTTGGCTTTAGGACAATTATTTTTGTGTTTTTTCATTGAAGACAAATTAAATGAAGATAATAATACCAAAGAATTTGTGATTGCAATCATTTTCAGGAAGAAACAGAGTATTATCTGACAGAATTGCAGGGGTGCCAATACTTTTGGCCACCACTGTATATATATATATATATATATATATATATGTATATATATATATATATATATATATATATATATATATATATATATATGTGTGTGTGTGTATATATGGTCATGGCCAAAAGTGTTGGCACCTTTGAAATTGTTCAATAAAATGAAGTATTTCTCACAGAAAATGATTGCAATTACTCACGTTTTGTTATACACATGTTTAATTCCTTTGTGTGTATTGGAACAACAGAAAAAAATAACAGATATGCAGGTGCTTCTCACAAAATTAGAATATCATCAAAAAGTTAATTTATTTCAGTTCTTCAATCCAAAAAGTGAAACTCATATATTATATAGAGTCATTACAGAGTGATCTATTTCAAGTATTTATTTCTGTTAATGTGGAGGATTATGGCTTACAGCCAATGAAAACACAAAAGTCATTATCTCAATAAATTAGAATACTTTATAGGAACAGCTTGAAAAATGTTTTTAAAATCTGAAATGTTAGCCTACTGAAATGTATGTTCAGTAAATGCACTCAGTACTTGGCCGGGGCTCCTTTTGCATCAATTACTGCATCAATGTGGCGTGGTATGGAGGCGATCATCCTGTGGCACTTCTGAGGTGTTATGGAAGCCCAGGTTGCTTTGATAGCAGCCTTCAGCTCATCTGCATTGTTGGGTCTGGTGTCTCTCATCTTCCTATTGACAATACCCCATAGATTCTCTATAGGGCTAAGGTCAGGCGAGTTTGCTGGCCAATCAAGCACAGTGATACTGTTGTGTGTAAACCAGGTATTGGTACTTTTGGCAGTGTGGACAAGTGCCAAGTACTGCTGGAGAATGAAATTTCCATCTCCAAAAAGCTTGTCGGCAGAGGGAAGCATGAAGTGCTCTAAAATTTCCTGGTAGACGGCTGCGCTGAGTATGATCTTGATAAAACACAGTGGACCTTCACCAACAGATGACATGGCTCCCCAAACCATCACTGATTGTGGAAACTTCACACTAGACCTCAAGCAGCTTGGATTGTGGCCTCTGCACTCTTCCTCCAGACTCTGGGGCCTTGATTTCCAAATTAAATGCAAAATTTACTTTCATCTGAAAATAATACCTTAGACTACTGAGCAACAGTCCAGGTCTTTTTCTCCTTGGCCCAGGTAAGACGCTTCTGGCGTTGTCTATTGGTCATGAGTGGCTTGACACAAGGAATGCGACACTTGTAGCCCATGTCCTGGATATGTCTGTGTGTGGTGGCTCTTGAAGCAATGACTCCAGCAGCAGTTCACTCCTTGTGAATCTCCCCCAAATTTTTGAATGGCCTTTTCTTAACAATCCTTTCAAGGCTGCGGTTATGCCAGTCGCTTGTACATCTTTTTCTACCATACTTTTTCCTTCCACTCAACGTTCCATTAATATGCTGGGATACAGCACTCTGTGAACAGCCAGTTTCTTTAGCAATGACCTGTTGTGGCTTACCCTCCTTGTGGAGTGTGTCAATGACTGCCTTCTGGACATCTGTCAAGTCAGCAGTCTTCCCCATGATTGAAGAGCCTTCTGAAACAGACTAAGGGACCTTTTTAAATGCATACGAAGCCTTTGCAGGTGTTTTTTGTTAATTATTCTAATTTACTGAGATAATGACTTTGTGTATTCATTGTAAGCATAATCATCAACATTAACAGAATAAACACTTCAAATAGATCACTCTGTTTGTAATGACTCTATATAATATATGTTTCACTTTTTGTATTGAAGTACAGAAATAAATTAACTTTTCGATGATATTCTAATTTTGTGAGAAGCACCTGTATATATACACTGTATTGTGCAAAAGATTCGGGAAGGTGTGGAAAAATGCTGAAAAGTAAGAAAGCTTTAAATACGCAAGTGTTAATCATTTATTTTTATCAATTAAAATGCAAGGTGAATGAACAAAAGAGAAATGTAAATCAAATCTATATTTGTTGCTACCAGCCTTTGGCTTCATAAAAGGATCACTTTTTTTAGATACATGTGCACACAGTTTTTGAAGGAACTCAGCAGTGAGGTTGTTCGAAACATCTTGTAGAGCTGTAACCACTGATCTTCTGTGCATGTAGGCTTGTGCACATCCTTATTTTTCTTCATATAATACTAGACAGACTTGCTGACATTGAAATCAGGGCTCTGTGGAGACCAAAGCATCATTTTTAGGACTTCTTGTTTTTCTTTACACTGAAAATAGTTCTTAATTACATTGCCTGTGTGTTTGGGGTCGTTGTCCTGCTACACTGCTACAGAAAAATTTTGTAGCCAACTAGACACCTCTGTGATGGCACTGCATGATGGATAAGTATCTGCCTATTTTTTTCTTAGCATTGAGGACAGTATAAATCCTGTCCAAATTCCCAATTTCATTTGCTGACACTTAACCCCAAACTTGCAAGAACCCTCCACCATGTTTTCCTGTTACCTGCAGACAATCATTATTGTACAGATCGCCAGCATTTTGGCAAACAAACTGCTTTTTGTTACAGCCAAATATTTCACATTTTGACTCATGATCCAAGGAGAGCCTGGAGGGGCGTGACTAGGGACCTCACGAAGTCCAACCTCAGATGCATGGCGGCTTGACGATACCGCGATCTGAGGAGAAACGAGGGAGGCGGGACCAGGTGCTACTCCGGGACTGACCTCGGGTGGATGGTAGCTGATCCCCAAGGGACAGGTGGCAGGAATGGCCAGGAATAGTAGATTGACTAACACCACTGGTATAGTAGAAAAAAGAGAGGGGTCGCTCACTGGTCTATTCGGGTGCTCTGAAGAAAAGAGTAATCTCAATTGAAAAAAGAACTTCGGCACTCCATACATGAAAATATAAGAAATATTGTGTCTAGACTAATGTCACTTTGAAAAATGAAGGTTTTTTGCGCATAATTTGGCCAATTTATGTGTGCCCATCAACCATGACAAGGTCACCTTCGTATGATGGGAAACTACGCTACGCTACCACTGGATATGCCACTCTTGGGCTGTAAGCCTGTATGGACAATATGTCTTTGCTTGGGCTTTTAACCTACAATGTATGGGCTGGTAGAGCTAGTTAAAACCACCTGTGACTGAATGGGAGGGACACATGGTCACAGGTGGTTTTAACTAGCTCTACCAGCCCATACATTGTAGGTTAAAAGCCCAAGCAGAGACATATTGTCCATACAGGCTTACAGCCCAAAAGTGGCATATCCAGTGGTAGCGTAGCGTAGTTTCCCATCATAGGAAGGTGACCTTGTCGTGGTTGATGGGCACACATAAATTGGCCAAATTATGCGCAAAAAACCTTCATTTTTCAAAGTGACATTAGTCTAGACACAATATTTCTTATATTTTCATGTATGGAGTGCCGAAGTTCTTTTTGCAATTGAGATTACTCTTTTCTTCAGAGCACCCGAATAGACCAGTGAGCGACCCCTCTCTTTTCTCTATTAATCATTTTTGGGATCCCGCTCCTGGAGTATTGCAGCAGGTACGTGTTCACACTATTAGAAGTTTGACAGCCTTTTTTCTGACCATGTGTCCCTCCCATTCAGTCACAGGTGGTTTTAACTAGCTCTACCAGCCCATACATTGTAGGTTAAAAGCCCAAGCAAAGACATATTGTCCATACAGGCTTACAGCCCAAGAGTGGCATATCCAGTGGTAGCGTAGCGTAGTTTCCCATCATACGAAGGTGACCTTGTCGTGACCACTGGTATAGTGACTGGCATGCCATACACACGGGCAGGCCGGTACAGGCGAACACGGCTGGTGTACAGGCAGGCAGGTACAGGTGGGCATTTTTTTTGTGACATATTGTACTTCATGATTGTGGTAAAATTTCTTCGATAGCACTTGCGTTTATTTGTGATAAAATCGGAAATTTGGTGAAAATTTTGAAAATTTCGCAATTTTCTAAATTTTAATTTTTATGCCCTTAAATCAGAGAGATATGTTACACAAAATAGTTAATAAATAAAATTTCCCACGTGTCTACTTTACATCAGCACAATTTTGGAACCAAAATTTTTTTTAGTAGGGAGCTATAAGGGTTAAAAGTTTACCAGCGATTTCTCATTTTTACAACAAAATTTACAAAACCATTTTTTTCTAGGGACCACATCACATTTGAAGTGACTTTGAAGGGCCTTTATGACAGAAAATACCCAAAAGTGACACCATTCTAAAAACTGCACCCCTCAAGGTGCTCACAACCACATTCAAGAAGTTTATTAACTCTTCATGTGCTTCACAGGAATTTTTGGAATGTGGAAGAAAAAAATTAACATTTAACTTTTTTCACAAAAATGTTGCTTTAGACCCAAATTTTTTTATTTTCGCAGGGGTAACAGGAAAAAATGGACCCCAAAATTTGTTGTGCAATTTCCCCTGAGCACGCAGATATCCCATATGTGAGGAAAAAACATTGTTTGGGCGCACGGCAGGGCTCGGAAGGGAAGGAGCGCCATTTGACTTTTTGAATGTAAAATTTGCTTGAATAATTAATGGACGCCATGTTGCGTTTGGGGAGCCCCTGATGCGCTGATGTGCCTAAACAGTGGAAACCCCCCACAAGTGACCCCATTTTGGAAACTAGACCCCTTAGGGAACTTATCTAGATGTGTGGTGAGCACCCTGAACTCCCAGGTGCTTCGCAAAAGTTTATAACATTGAGCCGTAAAAATAAAATTTTCACATTTTTTCAACAAAAATGTTTTTCAGCCCCCAATTTTGCATTTTCATAAGGGTAACAGGAGAAATTGTACCATGCAATTTGTTGTGCAATTTCTCCTGAGTAAGCCAATACCCCATTTGTGGGGGAAAACCACTATTTAGACTCACGGCAGGGTTCGGAAGGGAAGGAGTGCTGTTTGACTTTTTGAATGTAAAATTTGCTTGAATAATTAGCGGACGCCATGTTGCGTTTGGAGAGCCCCTGATGTGCCTAAACAGTGGAAACCCCCCACAAGTGACACCATTTTGGAAACTAGACCCCTCAGGGAACTTATCTAGATGTGTGGTAAGCATCTTGAACCCCCAAGTGCTTCACAGAATTTTATAACATGGAGCCGTAAAAATAAAATTTTCACATTTTTCCCACAAAAATGTTTTTCAGCCCCCAGTTTTGCATTTTCATAAGGGTAACAGGAGAAATTGCACCATGCATCTTGTTGTGCAATCTCTCCTGAGTAAGCCGATGCCTCATATGTGGGGGAAAACCACTGTTTGGGCGCACGGCAGGGTTCGGAAGGGAAGGAGCGCCATTTGACTTTTTGAATGTAAAATTTGCTTGAATAATTAGCAGACGCCATGTTGCGTTTGGAGAGCCCCTGATGTGCCTAAACAGTGGAAACCCCCCACAAGTGACCCCATTTTGGAAACTAGACCCCTTAAGGAACTTATCTAGATGTGTGGTGAGCACCCTGAACCCCCAGGTGCTTCACAGAAGTTTATAACATTGAGCCGTAAAAATAAAATGTTCACATTTTTCCCACTAAAATGTTTTTCAGCCCCCAATTTTGTATTTTCATAAGGGTAACAGGTGAAATTGCACCATGCAGTTTGTTGTGCAATTTCTCCTGAGTAGGCAGATACCCCATATGTGGGGGAAAACTACTGCTTGGGCATACGGCAGGGTTCGGAAGGGAAGGAGCACCATTTGACTTTTTGAATGTAAAATTTGCTTGAATAATTAGCGGATGTGCCCCTGATGTGCCTAAACAGTAGAAACCCCCCACAAGTGACACCATTTTGGAAACTAGACCCCTCAGGGAACTTATCTAGATGTGTGGTGAGCACTTTGAACCCCCAAGTGTTTTACAGAAGTTTATAACATGGAGCCGTGAAAATAAAAAAAATAAAACTTTTTCCGCAAAAATTATCTTTTAGCCCCAATTTTTTTATTTTCACAAGGGTAAGAGGAGAAAATGGACCCCAAAAACTGTTGTGCAATTTTTCCTGAGTACGCCAATACCCCATATGTGGGGAAAATACAGTGTTTGGGCGCACGGCAGAGTTCAGAAGGGAAGGAGCACGGTGTGACTTTTTGACCACAAAATTGGCTGGAATTGAGAGCGGATGCCATGTTGCCTTTGGAGAGCCCCTGATGTGCCTAAATAGTGGAAACCCCCCACAAGTGACCCCATTTTGGAAACTACACCCCTCAAGGATTTTATCAAGGGGTATAGTGAACATTTTGAACCCAGAGGTACGACTCAGAATTTGATAACATTAGGTCATCATATTGAATAAGTTGTCATCAGTCTTGAGTGCAAGTGCTCGCTGTTTGAGTTTGCGTCGTGTGCTCAGGTATGCACCAAGTATCGTGGGTGCTCGAGTGAAATGCTCGAGTCCCCGCCCAGCATGTTTCACGGTTGTTAGACACCCAAAAAAAAACATGCGGGGATCGCTCGTGCATGGCAGGCAATCCCCGCAAGGTTTTTTTGGCTGTATAACAGCTGCAAAACATTTGGGGCGGAGACTCAAGCATGTCACTCCAGCACCCACTATAATCGGTGCATACCCGAGCACCCGATGCAAACTCAAGTAGCGAGCACTTGCGCTCAACATTAGTCGCCATATCTTCGTCATTTTTTTTCTTTTCTTCTGAAAAAAGCCCAACCCTAACCCTAGCCCAACCCTTGTCCAACTCTAACCCTAGCCTAACCCTAACCTTAGCCTAACCCTAGCCTAACCCTAACCTAACCCTAGCCTAACCCTAGCACAACCCAAACCCTAGGCCAACCCTAACCCTAGCCGAAGCCTAACATTAGTCGCCATATCTTCGTCATTTTTTTTCTTTTCTTCTGAAAAAAGCCCAACCCTAACCCTAGCCCAACCCTTGTCCAACTCTAACCCTAGCCTAACCCTAACCTTAGCCTAACCCTAGCCTAACCCTAACCTAACCCTAGCCTAACCCTAGCACAACCCAAACCCTAGGCCTACCCTAACCCTAGACGAAGCCTAACCCTAGCCCAACCCTAGCCCAACCCTAACCCTAGCGAAACCCTAACCCAAACCCTAGCACAACCCTAACCCTAGCACAACCCTAACCCAAGCACAACCCTAACCCTAGCCCAACCCTAACCCTAGCCCAACCCCAACCCTAGCCCAACCCCAACCCTAACCCTAACACAACCCTAACCCTAACACAACCCTAACCCTAGCACAACCCTAACCCTAAAGTTTATTTTTTACGCCGTTCCTCGTGCGGTATAAGTGATTAGACGACTTTATTCTTCGGGTTGGTGCGATTACAGCGATACCAGATTTATAGAGGTTTTTTATGATTGACAGCTGTCACACACTAAAAGACGCATTTTTTTGCAGACTAGTTTTTACATCGCCATATTTTGAGAGCTATAATTTTTCCATATTTCGGCCGACAGAGTCATGTTGCAGCTTGTTTTTTGCGGGACAAGTTGACGTTTTTATTGGTACCATTTTCGGGCACGTGACATTTTTGATCGCTTTCTATTCTGATTTTTAGAAGGCAGAATAAACAAAAACCAACAATTCAGGAATTGTTTTTTTGAGTTTTTTTTTATGCCGTTCTACGTGTGGTAAAATTGATAAGGTAGCTTTATTCTTTGGGTCAGTACGTTTATAGCGGTACTATATTTATATATTTTTTTATATTTTGGCGCTTTTACACAATAAAAACTATTTTATAGAAAAAAGAATTGTTTTTGCATCGCTTTGTTCTGAGAGCTATAACTTTTTTATTTTTCGGCCGTTGGAGCTGCATGGTGACTTGTTTTTTGCGGGACAAGATGACGTTTTCAGTGGTACCATTTTTATTTACATTCGTCTTTTTGATCGCGTTTTATTCCATTTTTTGTTTGGCAGTATGATGATAAAACATAGTTTTATGTTTCGTTTTTTATTCATTTTTTTTATCGTGTTCACTAAAGGGGTTAACTAGCAGGACAATTTTATAAGTCAGGTCTTTCCGGATGTGTCAATACCAAATATGTGTACTTTTATTGGTTTATTTTTTTCTCATAAGATTATTTATTTATGGGTACAATATATATATATATATTTTATTTTTTTTTTTTTCATTTTTTTAAATATTTTTATAATTTTTTATTTTTTTTTGCACTTTCTGACATTTTTATTACTTGTTCACATTGTCCCACTATGGGACTTTCACTTTTTACAGCCTAATTGGCTGCATGGCATAGAGAGCAGCAGCTCCCTATGCCATGCAGCCTGTCAGCGCTGCACAGGGAGCAGTTGCTTTGGTCGTGCACTGTGCATGACCAAAGCAACTTCCTGCCTCCTGGTGTCCCGGATATTGTCATGATGACGTCGGGTCACCATGGCAACATTCGGGACCGGACTCAGACGCCGCTGGACGCCGGCAGAGAAGGTAAGTATAGCGCTTACCTCCTCTTGCCACTGGAATGCTGCGATCGAAAGAGAGACAAGTAAAGATGAGAGGATCAATCAAGTCAAATTTCCTGAAATTTGCAGTTTCACATTAGAGATTCGATTTGCGGTTCGGAAAATTTGAACATTTGAACATTTTGAGATTTGATTTGCGGTTCAGAAAAAAAACTTGCCCTGCACTTTTTCCCACACTGCTAAATCAGAGAGCAGACTAACGTCATTTTTCATTGCCATGTGGGCCTCCCCATAATGACCTGAATCTATGACATCTTATGGATTAGCAAACCTTGTATAATGGTGGTCAGTACCTGGGACTTCAAAGATCAGCGGCTCCCAGCAGGGCACAGTTTGTACAGCAGAGTGGTTTCTCCAGAATCACTGCCTGTAGAGTCCAAACTCTTATTTGCAGTGAGGTCTACTCTCTTGCCTGTAGAGTGTAAATTTTTATAATTATCATGGTTCTCTATCTCTCTTCTGTGCAGTAGAGTGTAAGCTAATGGTCAGTGGGATTCTCTCTCTCATGTAGAGTGTAAACTCTTATAATCAGCATGATCCTTTTGCTCTCTCTTCTGCAGAGTGTAAGCTCTTATGATCAGCAGGGTCGTCTCTCTCTGTCTCTGTCATGTAGAGTGTAAGCTCTTATAGACAGCAGGTTTCTCGCTAGCTCCTTTCCCCCACGTGTATTTTACAAGCAATTACAAGCATTCCAGTATTGAGATTCACGCAAAATTTTTCACCGGGAATTTAGTTTTTGGGGAAAATTTAGCAAAGTTGGCGAAGTCGAATTTCAGAAGATCTGCTTATCTCTAGAGACGAGGTCTGTAACGCCGCAGTTCATGGTAGCATGTTTAGATACAGTAGCACAAGCAAAATGTGGTCTTGATGGTTTGTGATCCCAAGTGCATTCAACGTGGCAGAACATTCCTCAGACAATCACTAATAACCTCATTGATAGCAGCCAAGATGTATAAATGTGTGTATTATTTATTTATTATGCATTGCTTATATAGCACTATCACATTCCGCAGCGCTTTACTTATATTATTATTATTGCTGTCTCCAATGGGGCTCACAATCTACATTCCCTATCAGTATGTCTTTGGAGTGTGGGAGGAAACCAGAGAACCCGGAGGAAACCCACGCAAACACAGGGAGAACATACAAACTCCTTGCAGATGTTGTCCTTGGTGGGATTTGAACCCAGGACTCCATCACTGCAGTGCTAACCACTGAGCCACCGTGTTCTGCATATGGCTCTCATACTCGATTCTGAATGCCTTCCTCTGAATTGAGATGTTTTGAAAATTTTATTTCCATTTTTTTTTAGATCATTTGCATATCATTAACATGTCTATCAATAATGTGATTTCCAGAACTTCATTATTGATGTTGCAATTTCGATATTGAGGAGTGTATAATATATATATATATTTTTTTCATGTTATTATAAAGTCAATACATAAATAATATACCTGGCTGAAAATTCTTGGTTATCCATGAGATAACGATGGCATTATCTCCAAAAAGACAACTAGGTGGCCATCAGGCCAATTGCTCTTCAGACCATGATGTTATGTAATAATGTATTTAAAGCTTTTTTTTGGAAGATTATGTTGAACTCACAGATTTGGTAAACTGCCCTTGTCCTTTTATTTTGATAACTGATCTTCTCCATGCTACCTAGGATGTAAGACTAATGTAGTGGTGCAAGTAAGAAAAGGTAAAGAGATCAAGATCAAGAAATATTTGCAGGTTCTGAAATTTTGTACGCATTACAGATGTTCAGGAAGTGAAGGGTCAAAATAAACTCAAGTTTAAGACTTGTAAAAGTATGCAAATTATATCAATATGTATTTAACGAAGGACTATTGTAACAGTAATACTCCGCAGAGCTGTAAGAAGGTGAGCATAAAAATAATTTAAAACATAAAGCTAAATAGATCACATATACAGTATGTATAGGTCATATATAATACAAACAATATTTAAGTATAATTTCCATAAAATCACAAATGGTTACATTACATTTAGGGATGGTCAAACAAAACATTGGCATATTAGAACATTTTAAAAAAATGCTATTTTTTCACAAGGTGGTACCGCTAATTACTTGTAATACTAATGTACAATAAATCATTGTAATATTTTACATGGCTCTATCACGAGGAGAAAGATCTAAACAAGTAATTTAGCATCTCCAATATGCAGCACCCAGAGTTTGTGAAGGGGAGGATGCTGTAAACTGCGATTGGCATCCAAATGAAAACAATATTGGGGAGGAACATTATGAGTCGGTAGTCAACTGCTCTAAACCAATCACCTCCAGTGGATGTGTTTTCAGTAATTCTGAAAGGAAGTTCTCTCGCCATTCTGTTTTTCTTTTTTTTTGCATCTGTAAATTAGGATCTTTTTGTACTATTTATTTAAACCTGAATGATGCGTATTGCTCTGCTCATAATATCTGTTTCATTTAATTCTGTAGTGTTTACTGTGATTGCTTAGGGGCGATCTAAATGAAATATTTAAATATATGTATTAATAAGGGCTTTGATGGCTTTCTTGATATATAAAATATTACAGGTTATGAATACTATAGTCTTGAGATGGGATATTGATCCAGTTAACTAGTCTGATTACCATATCTAAAGTTTGGAAGGAATTTTTTACTTAATATGGGGCATCTTTTTCATAGTATTTTTGCCTTCCTCTGGATCAATGTGTTAGCTTGTAGGTTGAACTCGATGCTCTTGTGCCTTCTTAAAATGATTAAACTCTGAAAAATATAAAAAGAAACATGCCATAAAGCATTAAGTAAAAAATAAGCATTTTATATAATCTAGCAACCAGGGCTGTGGAGTCAGTAAGCCAAACCACCGACTCCGACTCCAACTCCGACTTCACGACTCCGACCCCACAGCTCGGCCTCACTATAGCCCATGTACATAAAGTGCTGCACAGATTCATCTCAACTAAAAGCCGAGATCCTTAGATCAGAAACAGAACAGACATTTATAGAACGTTTCATAACTTTCCCAAATTCTTATAAAAAAATTTACAGCACATCCTGCATTGTACTAATGAACCCAATTTATTATATATTTTAGGAGTCGGAGTCGGTCCATTTTATACCGACTCAGACTCCATCAAAATGGACACCGACTCCGATTAAATCTACTCCGTCTCCATACTTATATTCTGGATACTAGGTGAAGCCTAGTTTTATGAATTTTTATTTAATAAATTTAGGATTAATGATAGAATGGGTATAGCAGTGGAAATTCTTTGTAATTCAACTGTTTACTGTTGTAAAATACAGTATATTCGATTTTTGTTATTGGATAAACAATTTTAAGGGAATCTAGTAGTAATCTTATTTCGATGTGGGCTCGCAAACAATCACCACCCTACCCCATTATCTGATGTTAAGTCAAGGATTCATCATAAAGCAGATATTGCAATGTGAAAGCAGTACCTTAATTATATACCATATATAAATCTCCTGGTCTACCATGTCTCCATATATATGGAATAATAAATTGCTACAATGAAATAAATAAATTTGAAACTTTTTTGAACTCTGTATTTTAATATCAGCCTACAAAGAACTAAGGATTTGAATGAAAACATATTACAAATTTAAAGTTATTTTGATAAAGTCATAAAAGTAATCATTGTGATTTTCCTTTTTCATAGGAACTGGTGCCAGTTCACAGTGACAAAAACAGTAACCTGCCAAGTACAGAATGGATCTGAGACTGTCGTGCAGAGGGTGTACCAGAGTTGCAGATGGCCCGGACCCTGCACAAATCTTGTTAGGTAAAAATATGGTCTAAACATATGCCCACTTATCACTGTTATCTTAAAGAAGAGTCTCGCTATAGTTGCTCGATGACAGTTCATAGTCTGTTTTCTTAGCCATAAAAGTAGTTAAAGGGGTTTTCCCATGAACAAAGTACATTTTAATCAATAGATCTTGGAATAATAATAATTTCCACAATTGAATGTGTTAAAAAAAATGTTCCTGTGCTGAGATAATCTTATAAATGTGCCCCTGCTGTGTACTGTGTGATGGCTGTGTCTGACCGTGCAGGAACATGGTCTGATCATACCATGGCTCTTGGGCAGGTGAGGAAACAAAAGAGTATACAGATATTACAGCATGGGATCACAGTTGCTGCTTTCTGTAAGGCAAAGCATGTTTAAAAACAAGCAGAAAATCTTTATCTCACAAAAGAATCAGCTGTGATCCCCTGCTGTAATGTCTGTATACTCTTTTGTTTCCTCACCTGCCCAGGAGCTGTGGTATGATCAGACCATGTTCCTGCACGGTCAGACACAGCCATTACACAGTACACAGCAGGGGCACATTTCTGAGATTATCTTAACACAGGAAAAAATGTTTTAACACATCCAATTGTGGAAATTATTATTATTCCAAGATCTATTGATTAAAATGTACTTTGTTCATGGGACAAAACTTTTAACCCCTTTACGACCTTAAATTCTCCGTTTTTGCATTTTCGTTTTTTGCTCCCCTTGTTCCCAGAGCCATAGCGTTTTTATTTTTTGGGCAATATGGCCATGTGAGGGCTTATTTTTGCGGTATGAGTTGTACTTTTAAATGCCATTACTAGTTTTACCATATCGTGTACTGGAAAACGGGAAAAAAATTCCAAGTGCGGTGAAATTGCTAAAAAAATGCAATTCCATTGTTGTTTTTTTTTTTTTCCTTTCCACGTTCACTGGATGCTAAAACTGACCTGCCATCATTATTCTCCAGGTCATTACGAGTTCGTAGACACCAAACATGTATAGGTTCTTTTTTATTTAAGTGGTGAAAAAAAAATTCAAAGTTTGCAAAAAAAAAAAAGGCGCCATTTTCCGAGACCCGTAGCGTCTCCATTTTTTGGGATCTGGGGCAGAGTGAGGGCTTATTTTTTGTGTGCCAGGCTGATGTTTTTATTGATACCATTTTGGGGTAGATGCGTTTTGATCGCCCGTTATTGCATTTTATTGCAATGCTGCGAATGGGGCAAAAGGGAGGTGATTTAAACTTTTATATTTTTTGAATTTTTTTAATATTTTTAAAAACATTTTATTTACACTTTTTGCTTGCTTCTATAGTCTCCATAGGAGACAAGAAGCAGCAACTGTCTAATCGCCTCTGCTACATAGAGGTGATGAGCAGATCACCTCTATGTAGCATAAATGCTCCTGTACTATGAGCGCCGACCACTAGGTGGCGCTCATAGCGATCAGTACATGACAACTACTGGGGTCTGCTGCAGACCCAGGGTTGTCATGCCCACCCATCAGTGACCCACGATCACGTGACGGGGTCACCGATGGGCGGGGTAAGTGACGCACTGTTAAATGCCGCTGTCAGAGATTGACAGCGGCATTTAACTGGTTAACAGCCGTGGGTGGATCGCGATTCCACCCGCGGCTGTCGCGGGCACATGTCAGCTGTAAGAATCAGCTGAAATGTGCCCAGTTCAGTTCGGGCTCAGCGCCGGAGCCCGTACTGAACCGGGGGTGATGGCCTGGTGCGTACTAATACTCCCCAGACCAATAAGAGGTTAAAGGGAATCTGTCACCCCCTGGGACGAATATAACCTATCAATATGGGGCAGGTGATAGAAATGTTAAACTAGACTTACATGTATGCCTCATATTAATGGTCTTGTTGTGAAATAGTTTTTTATATCTTTATGCTTATGGTTTATGGAGGGGGGTGGCATTATAATGAAGAGAGGAGGAGGGAATTTCCTCCGGGCCCGGGGTCAAGAAGGAGTCATTAACATAAATATATAAAATACGATTTGACAGCAACAAGACCATTAATATGAGGCATACAGGTAGGAATAGTTTAACATTTCTATCACCTGTATGCCCATATTAATAGGTTACCTATATACGTCCCAGGGGGTGACAGATTCCCTTTAAGGTACGTAATGGAAGTAAGTCTACTGAATCACAGCCGAGGACAGGAGATTCTGAAATACTGACAGATCATCACAATGTGTTTGCAGCAATGTAAGATGTCAACTCTATAAGGACTGCATGTGGTAATTTTACCAAGTTGGGTAACTTAAACAGGCCCCCCCAGCTATCATGTGTCTAGACTCATTAAAGGGAATCTCTCATGTCCTCAAAAGTTATTAACCTGCAAATATAGGGTTAATCTACAGGTTAATAGCATTCCAATGCTGTCTGTCCACCTTACTGAAAGTATGCCCACCAAGAGAAAATTAACTAAACTCTTCCTGGGAGCTGTTGGCTTTCTGTCATAGAGGCTTGCAGGAGCAGCTTCAGTCATTGTTCAGTTCACATTGAGCTGCTTCTGTTAACACGTCCCAGTGCATTGATTGACAGCCAGTAGTGATGAGCAAGCATGTTCGCTACTGCTCGGTGCTCGCCCGAGCATCTCACTGCTCGTCATGCTCGGCGCTCGCCGAGTATTTCTGGGGTTGCTCCACGGGAGCTCGGGTCTCCTCCCTGCATGTTTGGCGCTCTTTAGAGAGCCAATGAACATGCAGAGATTGCCTGCCACTCACTGTAATGCCGTAGCCATGTTGGTTGTGGCATTACAGTGATTGGCTGGCCGCACAGCGCCATCAGGTCTATATCAGACCTAGCGCCGCCATGCTAGTCACAGTCACTCCGGAATCAGACAGTGTAGGGAGAGATGCTGCTGAGATCGGGAAAGATTTGCTTGTTTCTAGTTAGTGTATGTGTACAGACTATATTAGAGACACATATCCATCTCAACAAACAGTCCTTCTGAGGACTAATCAATCTGCAGAGATATCAGGCAGGCAGTGTACAACCCCTGGCAAAAATTATGGAATCACCGGGCTCGGAGGATGTTCATTCAGTTGTTTAATGTTGTTGAAAAAAAGCAGATCACAGACATGGCACAAAACTAAAGTCATTTCAAATGGCAACTTTAGGGCTTTAAGAAACACTAAAAGAAATCAAGATTAAAAATGTGGTACTCAGTAAGGGTAATTTTTTTCAGACCAAGCAGAGGGGAAAAATTATGGAATCACTCAATTCAGAGGAAAAAATTATGGAATCATGAAAAACAAACACACAATAGAACACTCCAGTACATCATTGGTATTTTGTTGTACCACCTCTGGCTTTAATAACAGCTTGCAGTCTCTGAGGCATGGACTTAATGAGTGACAAAAAGTACTCTTCATCAATCTGGCTCCAACTTTCTCTGATTGCTGTTGCCAGATCAGCTTTGCAGGTTGGATCCTTGTCATGGACTATTTTCTTCAACTTCCACCAAATATTTTCAATTGGATTGAGATCCGGACTATTTGCAGGCCATAACATTGACCTTATGTGTCTTCTTCAAGGAATGTTTTCACAGTTTTTGCTCTATGGCAGTATGCATTATCATCTTGAAAAATGATGTCATCATCCCCAAACATCCTTTCAATTGATGGGATAAGAAATCTGTTCAAAATATCAATGCAAACTTGGGCATTTATTGAAGATGTAATGACAGCCATCTCCCCAGTGCCTTTACCTGACATGCAGCCCCATATCATCAGTGACTGTGTAAATTTGCATGTTCTTTTCATGCAGTCATCTTTATAAATCTCATTGGAACGGCACCAAACAAAAGTTCCAGCATCATCACCTTGCCCAATGCAGATTCGCAATTCATCACTGAATATGACTTTCAACCAGTCATCCACAGTCCACGATTGCTTTTCCTTAGCCCATTGTAACCTTGTTTTGTTCTGTTTAGGTGTTAATGATGGCTTATGTTTAGCTTTTATGTATGTAAATCCCATTTCCTTTAGGTGGTTTCTTACAGTTCGGTCACAGACATTGACTCCAGTTTCCTCCCATTCATTCCTCATTTGTTTTGTTGTGCAATTCCTGTTTTGGAGACTTATTGCTTTAAGTTGCCGGTCTTGATGCTTTGATGTCTTCCTTGGTCTACCAGAATGTTTGCCTTTAATAACCTTCCCATGTTGTTTGTATTTGGTCCAGATTTTAGACACAGCTGACTGTGAACAACCAACATATTTTGCAACATTGCGTGATGATTTACCTTCTTTTAAGAGTTTGATAATCCTCTCCTTTGTTTCAATTGACATCTCTCCTGTTGGAGCCATGATTCATGTCAGTCCACTTGGTGCGACAGCTCTCCAAGGTGTGATCACTCCTTTTTAGATGCAGACTTAACGAGCAGATCTAATTTGATGCAGGTGTTAGTTTTGGAAATGAAAATTTACAGGATGATTCCATAATTTGTTCGTCTGAATTGAGTGATTCCATAATTTTTTCCCTCTGCTTGGTCTGAAAAAAATTACCCTTACTGAGTACCACATTTTTAATCTTGATTTCTTTTAGTGTTTCTTAAAGTTGCCATTTGAAATTACTTTAGTTTTGTGCCATGTCTGTGATCTGCTTTTTTTCAACAACAATAAACAACTGAATGAACATCCTCCGAGCCCGGTGATTCCATAATTTTTGCCAGGGGTTGTATATAGGCAGGCAGGGTATATAGCAGACAGCAGTGCACATAGCACAAGAGGCTCCATTCCAGTTCTGCCTTCTGCTGCTGTTAGATATTTCTAGACAAAGGCCCAGGTCTCAGGGGCCAGGAATAATTTTTTTTGTATCTTAATCCTCATTATTTGCTTAAAAAGCATTCCAGAGAACACCTTTTTCTGCGCCATTTGCTTGTTGGCACTGCAGAATACAGCCAGGTCCTTTCCATATTACAGCCCTAAAAATCCAGCTATTTAAAACTGTGTTTTCTCCGTCACACAGATCACATATACGTATTCAGAAAATACTGCCATTTCTGGCCTCCATAAAAAATTTTTTCGGTGTGTCAGCAAAGTTTTTGACACCGGTTTGCTGTTCAAAACAGTTACCTACAGGCCAGGTATTTAAAACTCTGTTTTCTACATCAAACGGATTACATATACATTTTCAGAAAATACTGCCATTTCTGGCCTCCATTAAAAATTTGTTTCAGTGTGTCAGTGAAGCAATTGACACCAGATTGCTGTTCAAAACAGTTACCTACAGGCCAGGCATTTAAAACTGTGTTTTATACATCACACGGATCACATATACGTTTTCAGAAAGTACTGCCATTTCTGATCTTCATTAAAAATTTGTTGCAGTGTGTCAGTGAAGCAATTGACACCAGATTGCTGTTCAAAACAGTTACCTACAGGCCAGGTATTTAAAACTGTGTTTTCTGCGTCACACGGATCACATATACGTTTTCAGAAAATACTGCCATTTCTGGCCTCCATTAAAAATTTGTTTCAGTGTGTCAGTGAAGCAATTGACACCAGATTGCTGTTCAAAATAGTTACCTACAGGCCAGGTATTTAAAACTGTGTTTTTTGCATCACACGGATCACATATACGTTTTCAGAAAATACTGCCTTTTCTGGCCTCCATTAAAAATTTGTTTCAGTGTGTCAGTGAAGCAATCGACACCAGATTGCTGTTCCAAATAGTTACCTACAGGCCAGGTATTTAAAACTGTGTTTTCTGCATCACACGAATCACATATACTTTTTCAGAAGATACTGCCATTTCTGGCCTCCATTAAAAAAATTTTCAGTGTGTCAGCAAAGTTTTTGACACCAGATTGCTGTTCAAAACAGTTACCTACAGGCCAGGTATTTAAAACTGTGTTTTCTCCGTCACACGGATTACATATACGTTTTCAGAAAATACTGCCATTTCTGGCCTCCATTAAAAATTTGTTTCAGTGTGTCAGTGAAGCAATTGACACCAGATTGCTGTTCAAAATAGTTACCTACAGGCCAGGTATTTAAAACTGTGTTTTCTGCATCACACGGATCACATATACGTTTTCAGAAAATACTGCCATTTCTGGCCTCCATTAAAAATTTGTTTCAGTGTGTCAGTGAAGCAATTGACACCAGATTGCTGTTCAAAACAGTTACCTACAGGCCAGGCATTTAAAACTGTGGTTTTTTTTGTCACACGGATCACATATGCGTTTTCAGAAAATACTGCCATTTCTGGCCTCCATTAAAAATTTGTTTCAGTGTGTCAGTGAAGCAATTGACACCAGATTGCTGTTCAAAACAGTTACCTACATGCCAGGCATTTAAAACTGTGTTTTTTTTCGTCACACGGATCACATATGCGTTTTCAGAAAATACTGCCATTTCTGGCCTCCATTAAAAATTTGTTTCAGTGTGTCAGTGAAGCAATTGACACCAGATTGCTGTTGAAAACAGTTACCTACAGGCCAGGTATTTAAAACTGTGCTTTCTGCATCACACGGACCACATATACGTTTTCAGAAAATACCGCCATTTCTGGCCTCCATTAAAAATTTGTTTCAGTGTGTCAGTGAAGCAATTGACACCAGATTGCTGCTCAAAATAGTTACCTTCAGGCCAGGTATTTAAAACTGTGTTTTCTGCATCACACGGATCACATTTACGTTTTCAGAAGATGCTGCCATTTCTGGCCTCCGTTAAATTTTTTTTTCAGTGTGTCAGCAAAGTTTTTGACACCAGATTGCTGTTCAAAACAGTTACCTACAGGCCAGGTATTTAAAACTGTGTTTTCTCCATCACACGGATTACATATAAGTTTTCAGAAAATACTGCCATTTCTGGCCTCCATTAAAAATTTATTTCAGTGTGTCAGTGAAGCAATTGACACCAGATTGCTGTTCAAAATAGTTACCTACAGGCCAGGTATTTAAAACTGTGTTTTCCGCATCACACGGATCAGATTAACGTTTTCAGAAGATACTGCCATTTCTGGCCTTCATTAAAAAAAATTTCAGAGCGTCAGCAAAGTTTTTGACATCAGTTTGCTGTTCAAAACAGTTACCTACAGGCCAGGTAATTAAAACTGTGTTTTCTCCGTCACACGGATTACATATACTTTTTCAGAAAATACTGCCATTTCTGGCCTCCATTAAAAATTTGCTTCATTGTGTCAGTGAAGCAATTGACACCAGATTGCTGTTCAAAATAGTTACCTACAGCCAGGTATTTAAAACTGTGTTTTCTCCGTCACACTGATCACATATGCGTTTTCAGAAATTACTGCCATTTCTGGCCTCCATTAAAAAAATTTTCAGTGTGTCAATGAAGCAATTGACACCAGTCTGCTGTTCAAAATAGTTACCTACAGGCCAGGTATTTAAAACTGTGTTTTCCGCATCACACGGATCAGATTAACGTTTTCAGAAGATACTGCCATTTCTGGCCTTCATTAAAAAAAATTTCAGAGCGTCAGCAAAGTTTTTGACATCAGATTGCTGTTCAAAACAGTTACCTACAGGCCAGGTAATTAAAACTGTGTTTTCTCCGTCACACGGATTACATATACTTTTTCAGAAAATACTGCCATTTCTGGCCTCCATTAAAAATTTGCTTCATTGTGTCAGTGAAGCAATTGACACCAGATTGCTGTTCAAAATAGTTACCTACAGCCAGGTATTTAAAACTGTGTTTTCTCCGTCACACTGATCACATATGCGTTTTCAGAAATTACTGCCATTTCTGGCCTCCATTAAAAAAATTTTCAGTGTGTCAATGAAGCAATTGACACCAGTCTGCTGTTCAAAATAGTTACCTACAGGCCAGGTATTTAAAACTGTGTTTTCCGCATCACACGGATCAGATTAACGTTTTCAGAAGATACTGCCATTTCTGGCCTTCATTAAAAAAAATTTCAGAGCGTCAGCAAAGTTTTTGACATCAGATTGCTGTTCAAAACAGTTACCTACAGGCCAGGTAATTAAAACTGTGTTTTCTCCGTCACACGGATTACATATACTTTTTCAGAAAATACTGCCATTTCTGGCCTCCATTAAAAATTTGCTTCATTGTGTCAGTGAAGCAATTGACACCAGATTGCTGTTCAAAATAGTTACCTACAGCCAGGTATTTAAAACTGTGTTTTCTCCGTCACACTGATCACATATGCGTTTTCAGAAATTACTGCCATTTCTGGCCTCCATTAAAAAAATTTTCAGTGTGTCAATGAAGCAATTGACACCAGTCTGCTGTTCAAAATAGTTACCTACAGGTCAGGTATTTAAAACTGTGGTTTGTCCGTCACACGGATCACATATAAGTTCGCTCCAAATTCAGTCATTTGTTGTGAGCGTGGAAGATATTGTCCTCCATTTAAAATGGGCAAGGCACGTGGGAGGAGACGGGGAACTGGACGTGATGGTGATGATGGTGCATGCCACAACAAACACCCACATCTTCTCGCTCGATATTCATTAATAGGGGACTGCAGAACACCACTATTGAACACAGAGCAGTGTCAAAAGGTTATTGGTTGGATAGCAGATAATGCTTCCAGTCACTTAGCCACCACCACCACCACCTTGTCTTCCACACGGTCAAGTCTCAGTAGCTGCGAGTCTGGACCGCATATTCCTCACCCTGAACCTCCTTCCTCCCACAATGCCGAGTGCCCAGAGACAACTGATCCCACACTTGGACACTCCAAAGAGCTGTTTACTTTCCTATTTATAGATTCGGGCCTCTCGCCCAGTCCACTTGAAGAGGGGCAAGAGGAGATCGCATGTAGCGATGCCCAAATATTTGAGCAGCCACGGTGACACGAAGGCGACAGTGGGAAAGTGTCCCAAGAAGTGGACGACGATGAGACACAATTGCCAGAAAGTCAGGAGGAGGACCAGAGTGCAGAAGTGGAAGACGAGGTGGTGGATGATATAGTAACTGACCCAACCTGGCAGGAGGACATGCAGAGCGAGGAGAGCAGCACACAGGGGGAGGGAGGCAGAGCATCCCAACTGGCAGAAAAAAGCAGTGTGTTGGCCGTAGAAAGAAGGCAGGCAACCGCTCCCCGTAACACCAACATGAAGGAAGTTGACAATACTACTGTTAGGTCTTCCGGAGTCTGGTTGTTTATTTAAAAACTCTGCCGATAACCCCAAAAGGCCACTTGCACCACCTGCGAGGCCAGCATCAGCAGGGGTGGCAAAACGACCAGCCTGACCACCATCAGCATGATCAGGCACATGGCAGCAAAGCACCCGACTTTGTGGGCCGAACCCCAGGGTCCAGGAACAGTGTTTGCGGGTGGCACCATTGCTTCTTCTGCTGTTGTGCATGCAAGCCAATCCCCTGTCCATGGTGCATGCAAAGATGCCTCCTGCGATGCAGCTGTCATTGCACACTCTCAAGTAGCAGCATCAGGAAGCACGTCAACGTCCTTGTCCCAGCTCAGCGTTCAGTTGTCCATACCGCAGTCCTTGGAATGCAAGCTCAAATACGCAGCCAATGCCCCACAGGCCACAGTACTAACTTCCCACATTTCACGAGTGCTTGCGCTCGAAATGTTGCCTTTTAGGCTCATGGAGACGGACGCATTCCGCAACCTGATGGCTGCGGCCGTTCCTCGGTACTCGGTCCCCAGCCGCCGCTATTTCTCCCGGTGTGCCGTCCCCGCATTACACAAGCACGTGTCACAAAACATTAGCCGTGCCTTCAACAACGCAGTTACTGGGAAAGTCCACCTAACCACGAACACGTGGACAAGTGCTTGTACGCAGGGGCGGTACATCCGGTGACGCCACACTGGGATAACATATTGGAAGCCGGGACCCAGTTGGACCTTGGGACAGAACACATCCTCCCGAAGCCGAGGATTGCGGGCCCTAGGTCAATCAGGGTTGCCCCCACAGTCTACAGCTCCTGCACCTCATCCTCCTCAGCCTCCTCCTACTCTTCAGCCTCCATCTTCGAAATGACCATATCAGTCACAAGCTGGAAGCACTGCTGCACTGCCTCGGCCAAGCGGCAACAGGCTGTGCTGAAGATAATATGCTTAGGTGACAAACCGCACAATGCTGAAGAGTTGTGGACAGCTCTGAAAGAGCAGGCAGATCTGTGGCTCACACCGCTGAACCTACAGCCAGGCATGGTCGTGTGTGACAATGGCTGGAACCTGGTGACGGCTCTGAGGCGAGGCGAGCTCACACACATACCATGCCTGGCCCATGTGCTTAACCACGTGGTTCAGCAGTTTCTCAAATCCTACCCGGAGCTGCCGGATCTGCTTGTTAAAGTACGCCGCCTTTGTGCCAATTTTAAGAAGTCACCTACAGCTTCCACTGCCCTTGCCGTGTTTCAGCAGCGTTTGCAGCTTCCGGCTCACAGACTGGTATGTGATGTCCCCACATGTTGGAACTCTACACTGCAGATGTTGGGAAGGATTTGTGAGCTGAAGAGGGCAGTTATTGAGTACCAGCATCAACAAGGCCATCGGTATTCAGTTCAGACTCCACACATAAGACCTCAGGAGTGGACATGGATGTCAGACATATGTACCATCCTCCAAAACTTTGAGGACTCCACCAAGATGGTGAGCGGCGATGACGCCATAATTAGCGTCACCATCCCGCTTCTCTGTCTTCTGAAATGCTCTCTGCTCACAATCAAAGAGGATGCATTGCAGGCGGAGCACGATGAGATGGAGCAAGGAACCATACAGGGTGATTACACACAACCCAGCCTCATCTCATCACAATGTGGAATGGGTGACAATGAGGAAGAGGAGGAAGAACAGGAGCTGGTTTCATGCGCTATAGACGGTACTACCTGCACAACTGTCATACCGTCTGTTCAGCGTGGATGGCCAGAGGACAGAGAGGAGGAGGAGGAGGAGAGCATGGTCAGTCATACTCTTGTTGAGGACACGGAAGTCTTGCCTGTTAGCAGTCTGGCACGCATGGCTGAGTTTATGTTACGCTGCCTTTTCCATGACCCTCGCATTCTCAAAACTTTGGGTGACTTTCATTACGGGTTGGTGACACTTCTAGACCCACCCTACAAGGAGAACTTTATATCTCTTATTCCTGAGGCGGACAGGTGTACAAAAATGGGTCAGTGCCAGAAGGCCCTTCTTGCGGGACTATTAAAAAAATTCCCATCTGTAAACGCTGGCGGCGAGAGAGACACAAATTTTATCCAGCAGAGGCAGGGGAACACTGTCAAAGTTCTGGGACAGTGTTCTCAGACCCTCCCATCGCACAGGCTCTGAAGTGCGTGGTAGTCTCACAAGGAGTGCAAAGTTTGGGAAGATGCTGAGAGAGTACCTTGAGGAATGTACCAACGTCCTCTGTGATTCTTCTGTGCCTTTTAATTATTGGGTATCCAAGCTGGATACGTGGAATGAACTGGCTCTCTACGCCTTGGAGGTCCTGGGCTGCCCTGCCCCTAGCGTTTTATCAGAGCGGGTTTCTAGTGCCGCTGGTGGAATTATAACTGATAAGCGCATCCGCCTCTCAGCTGAAAATGCGGACAGGCTAACTCTTATAAAAATGAACAAGGGTTGGATTGGGCTAGACTTCTCAACACCACCGAATGTTAGCAGCGTAATATAAACTCAAATCCAGTGTCTTTTTTTGGGAGGTACATTCCCATGCACCTCTTCACACCCACACATGTGTATACGCTTCCTGATTTTGGCTATTTGCTCTTGTCCTCCTCCTTCTCCTCATCCTCCACTACCATATCACCAGGGTGACCATGGTCCGTGATGCAACACCCACATAATTTTTTTAAATGATGTTTATGATGCCCGTAAAAAAAAAAAATTATACAGTATGTTTATGTATACCCCCCAGGGGTAAATGTTTGTCAGCCCATACACTTAGTGCATGGGCATTACAAGTATAGGAGGCCTGCTCCTTTCTAATGGGAACATTTTTTTATGAGGCCCTCTAAGTCTCTTCCAAGGGACATTGGAGTGCCCCCCAATTTTTGGCAGCCCTTGCATTCACTGCATAGGCCAACACTATGGGAGACCCTCTCCTTTCTAATGAGAATTTGTTGTTACTGTGGCTCTGCTCTATGTGTCTTTAAATTCTTAGTGTGGTTTTTCCTAAAATTGGTCAGCCGTTGGACTCACTGCATACCCTATAACTGTATAGCAGACCCTCTTCTTTCTAATTGGAACATGTGGTACTTGTTACTGTGGCCCTGCTCTATGTGTCTTCAAATTCTTAGTGGGGTTTTTCCTAAAATTGGTCAGCCGTTGGACTCACTGCATACCCTATAACTGTATAGCAGACTCTCTCCTTTCTAATGGGAATTTGTCATTACTGTGGCCCTGCTCTATGTGTCTTTAAATTCTTAGTGGGGTTTTTCCCAAATTTTGGCAGCCCTTGCAGGCACAGCATGGGCATTACCACCGTAGGAGACCTGCTCCTTTATAATGGGAACATTTTTTTACTGAGACCCTCCTCAATGTCTCTTCAAAGGGGTATTGGGTTGCGTCCAAATTTTTGGCAGCCCTTTCAGTCACTGCTTACGCAATAACAGTATAGGAGACCCTCTTGTTAATAATGGGAACAACAAAGCATAGCCGGCTGATGGCTCTCTAACAATAGCGAGGCCGACTGCTGGCCTTATAAGAATAGTAATGGCCGTCTGATGGCCCTATAAAAATAGACTTTATGACTTTCAGAGTCCCTCCATCATAAATAAAAAAGGATGTGTCTGATGATGTGTCACACACCACATTGCCAGATAAGGTTGTAAAATGTTAAAATTACATTTCCCGGTGAATGCATTTGTCTTAAAAAATAACGTAAAAAAACAAACAAAACAATAGGGTCTTTCCTTAGTATAAAAAACAGCTTCGCCAATTTAACCTCAATGTAATCACATTGTTCAGCTCCTGCACCTTCTCCTCCATCTCCGAAATGACCACATCAGTCACAAGCTGACAGCATTGTAGGACGGCCTTGACCAAGCGGCAACAGGCTGTGCTGAAGATAACATGCTTAATGCTTAGGAGACAAACCGCCCAGCGCTGCAGAGTTGTTGAAAGCTGTAACACAGCAGCTTGATCTGTGGCTTTCACCGCTGAACATACCTGGTGACGAGAAATGACAGCCAGAGTAGATACGGTTTCCCTCTATGCCAGTCCTTTCACCGAGCTAAAGAACATGGCTGTGATGAAATACAAGTCCCACTGAGAAGCTGTTTCAGATTGAAAAACATTGTGCCCACAAGAGGATTTGATTCTGAGGGCTCACCTTTCTCCCCCGCTCAAGAGCCCCATAGCAGCTGCAAAGTTAGCGCTATCATGAACTCTCCTGAGGTAGAAGCCAGGGCGCACAAGAGGATTCTCTGGTGGGACCGTCCAACCCTGCCGAGAAGCAGTCCTGGCTAAGAAAAGTGTGGGGGAAGGTTCCCGGACACTCTATGGCTGCTTTTTTAATGTGGATCGGACATGCTTATGCATGTCAAACCGCATTGCAGATCAGGCCATTGTCCATCTCTGTATTCATGAAATTAATTGCGCAAAGAAAGATGTTTGTGTGTCAAAGCACCACCCACAAGTGCGAGTTGATGTTGGACGGGCTGCCATTGCTTCTGCAACAAGCAGCATTAGAGGACTTTCTAGGAGAAATGACACCCAGAGTAGATACGGTTTCCCTCTATGCGAGTCCTTTCACCGAGCTAAATACAACTCTCAGCAAAAAAAAGCTGTGGACTGGCTCCGTACCGTCCCTGGCCACATTCACCTGTCCACGTGTTTGTGGTTAGGCGGTCCTTCTCAGTAAGTGCTCTGGGGAGGGCACGGGTAATGTTGTGGGACCCATGCTTTTGGAAGGCGGAGATGATACTGGGAGAAATAGTGGCAGCTGGGGACCGAGTATGGACACCCGGCCGCCGCCGGCATGAGGTTGTGAAAAGCTTCCGCCTCCACGAGCCTAAAAGGCCATATTGCAAGTGCAAGCAGCTGCTCAGAAATCTGGCAGTTTAGTATTGCAGCCTGTAGGTGGGTGGGTGGCTGGTTGCTTACTTGCGCTTGCATTCCAAGTAACAGAAAACTAAGCAGATGGTGGCCTCTATCATCATCATGGCCTCACCTCGGCACTATGAACTCTCCTGAAGGAGAAGCCAAGGCCCACCGGAGGAGTATCTGGTTCTCTGGTGGGCCCGTCCAACCCTGCCGAGAAGCAGCCCTGGCTAAGAAAAGTGTGGGGTAAGGTTCCCGGACACTCTATGGCTGCTTTTTTAATGTGGATCAGATGTGCTTATGCATGTTATTTCTCAAACCACATTACACATTAGGCCATTGCCCAACTCTGTAGTCATGAAATTAAATGCGCAAAGAAAGATGTGTGTGTGTCAAAGAACCACCGACAAGTGCGAGTTGATGTTGGACGGGCTGCCATTGCTTCTGCAACAAGCTGCATTAGAGGACTTCCTAGGAGAAATTACACCCAGAATAGATACGGTTTCCCTCTATGCCAGTCCTTTCACTGAGCTAAATACAACTTAGCAAAAAAAGCTGTGGACTGGCTCCGTACCGTCCCTGGCCACATTCACTTGTCCACGTGTTTGTGGTTAGGTGGTCCTTCCCAGTGAGTGCACTAGGGAGGGCATGGGTAATGTTGTGGGACCCGTGCTTGTGGAACGCGGAGACGATACCGGGAGAAATAGTGGCGGCTGAGGACCGAGTATGGACACCCGGTCGCCGCCATAAGATTGTGGACAGCTTCTGCCTCCACGAGCCTAAAAGGCCACATTTCAAGTGAAAGCAGCTTTAGAAGACTTCTTGGGAGAAATGACAGCTGGGTAGATAAGGTTTCCCAAATCCTTTCACCAAGCTAAAGAATATGGCTGTGGTAAAATACAAAAAAAGCTGTGGACTGGCTCCGCACCGTCCGTGGCCACATTTACCTGTCCACGTGTTTGTGGTTAGGCAGTCCTTCCCAGTAAGTGCACTAGGGAGGGCACGGGTAATGTTGTGGGACCCGTGCTTGTGGAAGGTGGAGACAATACCGGGAAAAATAGTCGCGGCTGAGGACCAAGTATGGATACCCGGTCGCCGCCGCCATAAGACTGTGGACAGCTTCATTCTCCACGAGCCTAAAAGGCCACATTTCATGTGCAAGCAGCTGTCAAAAATTTGGCAGTATAGTATTGCAGCCTGTGGGAGGGTGGGTGGCTGGCTGCATATTTGTGCTTGCATTCCAAGGAATGGGGTAGTGACAACTGAACGCTGCACTGGGACAAGGACGTGGACGGTGATTGTTGAAAGTCTGCAACAACAGGTGCATGGCGGGCACTCTTTTAGGCAGTGACCTGAGAGTCAGAGATGCTTCCAGAGGTCTTCTCCATGCTGTTCCCATGTCTTTTCAGCACTGTATGCATGTGTCTGATGATGTGTCACACAACACATGGCCAGATAAGGTTGTAAAATGTTAAAATTACATTTCCCAGTGAATGCATTTGTCTTTGTTGAAAGCAATGCAAAAGTGCAAAAATGTATTAAAAACGCTATGTGTGAACATAGCCCAAGGTGTGGAAGAGTATTTTTGGTTTTGGTTATTTATTTTGCCTTATATATAAGTCATTATAAAAGTGGCATAATACTCTGACAACGTTGTTGACACCAGTGACCTGGGAGTCATAAATGCTTCCAGGGGTCTTCCCCATGCTGTTCCCATGTCATTTGAGCACTGGTCCCATCGATTTGGGCAATTTTTAGGCCCTCTGCAGATCGCCGGGGGGAGCCGCCTGAAAAATGCTCCAGTTTCCCATAGACTTACATTGGGCTCGTTGCTCGGGTCGAGCACCCGAGTATTCCAATTTGCTCGACCCGAGCAACGAGTACCCGAGCATTTTAGTGCCATCTCATTACTAACAGCCAGTTCTGCAGTGCATCCACCCAGAGCAAGCTGTCAATAAAAGTGTCAGGGTGTGCTTACAGCCGTCACTCACTGTGTATTTAGCGGTGACTCAAGCACGCCTCTGTGACTGAAATCCGATAGCTCTCCTTAGGAATAAAGTTTATTTTCTTCCAGTAGCCATACTTTCAGTAAGGTGGCCGTATAAAGCATTGGAACACTATTAACCTGCAGATTAACTCTATATCTGCAAGTTAATAACATTTGGGAACACGATATGTTCTCTTTAATATTATTGGACATCTCATAAGTGTTAAGAGACCTTTTGGGCCTGTCAGTACTCCTTGGCCCAGATGGGATTGCAGCCCTCACCTCTATAGTTACTCTCCTGATGTTGCCTATAAAACCAAGGAGAAGCTACATAATCCTTGTTTAAAAAAATATATACTTGACACATTCTTCAGCCAAGGTCATTAATGACTTTTTATTTTAGGGATTGTCCATTTTTTTGTTGATAAATAAAACAAAAAAAAAAATCACTGCCTAGCATTGTCTTAAAATAACAAATATTATATCCCATTTTTTTAGCAATGACTTAAAAGAACAATGTTAATTTGTACTACTGTATTTATGATGAACAAAACACTGAAACTATGAAAACATGTTTGATCATTTATAGAACATTATTCCATCACAGTTGTCTTTGTTTTTTTTATACCATGGTATGTAACTTGATCCATAAAATTTCAATACTGCATTATGTAGTAAAAAACAAAAACAAAAAACATACAACCCCTCTCCAAATAATATATACTTACCTGCTAATCCAACACTGCTCCTCTTTATTGGGCAGTTGTACAACTACTAGAAAAGATTGAAAATAATTTGACCAAAAGGACATGTTAAATTAAGGTCTAATGTGTAATTAGCATCACAGATGTCTACATACTTGTTATTAGTCAGTCTGCCTGTTTACAGGGTAAAAAGTAGTCACTGTGCTGTTTGATGTCATGATTTGTACCACACTGAAAATGGAGCAAAGAAAGCTAAGGAGAGAGTTGTCTCAGAAGATTAGAAAGAAAATTATAGACAAACATGTTAAAGGTAAAGGCTCTAAGACCATCTCCAAACAGTTTGATGTCCCTGTTAGCATAGTTGTACATATTATTCAGAAGTTTATAGGACTGTAGCAAACCTCAGTGAACATGGCTGCAAGAGGAAAATTTATAACAACTTGAAAAAACGGGTAAAATGAATGGTAGCCGAAGAGCCCAGAACAACTTCCAAAGGGATTAGAGGTGAACTCCAAGGTTTAGCTACACCAGTGTCAGATCACACCATCCGTTACTTTATGGGCCAAAGTGAACTTCATGGAAGATTACTGAGGAGAAAACCACCAATGAAAGAAAATCATAAAAAAGCGAGACTGAATTGTGCCAAAATAGATATTGACAAGCCGGAAAGCTTTGGAGAGAGCGTCCTTTGCACAAATGAAGAAAAACCGGAGCTTTTTAGCAAGTCACATCAGCTCTACATTCACACACGCAAAGAATAAGCATAAAAAGAACATTGTACCTACTGTAAAACATATAGGAAGGTTGGTTATGTTTTGGGGCTGCTTTGCTGCATCTAACACAGGGTGTGTTAAATTCGGGAGAAAGATATGCTGGCCAGTGTCAGAAAGCTTGGTCTGAGTGTAAGGTGATGGGTCCTCCGACAAGATAATGACCCCAAACACAGCTAAAAACATTCAAGCATAGCTTAGAGCAAAGCAATGGACTAGTCTGCAGTGACTTTCTACAAGATCTGATCTAAATCTTATCGAACATCTGTGGAAGGAGCTGAAACTTGCAGTCTGGAGAAGGCGGCACCATTAGATCAATCTGCGCAAGCGTTGCCGCGGTTAGGACAGTGCCAGCACTAAATTTTAATAGCAGTTTAATGGCAGTGTGGCGCCCCTGAGGGTTCGGTCACCACAGGGGTACTGCATCTCTTTAATGAGGTGTGGTACCTCCCCTTTGAGGTAAGGATGGTGCAACTGTCAGGACCTCACCTCTGCATCCAACACCACATCTCTCCCACCTGTAGGGGGGGCTTATATGCACCAGGGTGCTGCCCCAGCCGGGATAAGTGGAGAACCAAAGTAAGGGGGAACCTAGTAGTGGGTGTGGGTGGAGGACACACTTAGAGGTTACACAACAAAAATTCATATTTAATAAACAGCCATCTTGGGCGTATGGTCTTTGATTGTGATCTTCATCACTGAACGTGGCTTTCTGTGTGAACCTGCAGTTGATGGGGACACGGTCCTCGTGCTCTGGCCTTGAGTCGAGGAGCTGGCAAGAGTTAACGGCTGTCTCTACCCGGTCAAGGTCCCTACCCAAGAAGGCCTGGAGGGGAGCGGAGGAGTAAAGCTCCGCAGGCAAAAGGATCCCAGGGGGATGCTGACGGAGCGGTATACGCCACCTGTCCTCACTATTCTGGCCTAGTCAGAGGGATTCCTGCTGCAAAAGGGGTACCGGCCCCCGATATCTGACTCTGTCACTTCAAGTCTTAGTCGGAGAAGCCCGGAGGCTCAGTGGATCCCACCGGGTAACGGACGGAGCGGAGTCATCACCCATACCCTTGTTCTGTGCATAGTCCAGAGGGAGACCCGGCCTTAGTACACGCACCACACGCGGACAGGAGAGGACCTAATGGGAAAGTCTAGGAACACTCTGGTGCGGGGTCCTGACCAAAGCACCTGAACTACCCAGAGGTTGTCGGACTCCCGGTCCTGGTGGCCGCAGCGCGCCGTGAGGAGCAGGGAGAAGCCTTGCAGCTGTGCATTCTACCGTGAGTAAAGCTTGGAAGACTACCCCTATGGCCTCCGGTTCCTTATTGCACTTCGGCACCGCACGACACCGCACCACATCTCCCACTACAACTCCCATCCTCCTGTCCTCTCTGCCCTGAGGCATTGCTCCGCCTGTGGGGAGTAGTATCATCTCTAGCTGCCACTACATCCCATCTCAGAGGACTGAACGCAGCACTGGTGGGGGAAATCACCAGACACCACAGGTGGCGTAGTCAACACAACCACTCGATTAACACCAAACCCTGAAAGCCCATTAAATCTTTTATGTGACGACCCTGGGCACGGAATGGGTCCAGGCCACGGCTACATCCCCCAACGCCGCCGGTCGGGATGCTTCTGCTGCGAGCAGCCGGTCATCTCCCAGCTGCTCGGAGCGGAAGTACCCGCACCGCTCCCGGGCCCACACTAATACGGCGCTGATTGGTCGCTGCCGACGGCCAATCAGCACAACCGTGTTTAAATTTGGCGCCAATATAGCTGATTGGTCGCTGCCGACGGCCGCGACCAATCAGCAGAGCAGTGTTTAAACTTGGCGTCAATATCGCTGATTGGTCGCGGCCGTCGGCTGCGACCAATCAGCTATATTGGCGCCAAATTTAAACACCATTGTGCTGATTGGTCGTGGCCGCCGGCCGCGACCAATCAGCGATATTGGCGCCAAATTTAAACACCGCTCTTCACAGAGGTCAGCGGCGATACAGCCAAAGTACCGTGACCGGCGTCGCCGCAGACCTCCATGCGGCTACCGTCGGGAGATCAGCGGCTAGGTCAGCTGATCTCCCGACGGCAAATGTGAAGGGAGGACCGGGGAGCGCCACCGCCGGTCGGGATACTTCTGCTGCGAGCAGCCGGTCATCTCCCGCAGCGCCGCTCCCCGGTCCTCACTAATACAATTCGCTGATTGGTCACGGCCGCCGGCCGTGACCAAGCAGAGATATTGGCGCCAAATTTAAAAACCGCTGTGCTGATTGGCGCCAAATTTAAACAGGCTCTCCGTCCCTCACTAACACGGTTCGCTGATTGGTCGCGGCCGTCGGCCACGACCAATCAGCGATATTGGCGCCAAATTTAAACACCGCTGTGCTGATTGCGCCCGGTGTACCGCATACATATTCTAGAATACCTGATGCGTTTGAATCGGGCCACCATCTAGTATACTATAAGCAATAAGACAATCGCAGTTCAAATCCTCTAATAGGCCTAAAAAATAAAGTAAAAATGTAAAAAAAAAATGAAAATAAAAAATATATAAAAATTCAATCACCCTATTTTTCCCCTATTAAAATAGAGAAGCTTTAAAAAAAATAAAAAAATTAACATATTTGGTATTGCTGAATTCGTAAAAGTCTCATCTATCAAAGTAGGAAATTAATTAACTTGATTAGTAAGCCGCCTTAATGAGAAAAAAAAAATCAAAACACTAGAATTGCTTTTTTTGCTATTGCCACAACACTGCAAAAATGCATTAAAAAGGTATCAAAACATAGTATCAATCCCAAAATAGTATCAATAAAACCAGCAGCTTGCCACAAAATTAACAAGCCCTCACACAACTCCTACGGAAAAATGAAACTGTTACGGATTTCAAAATATGGCGACAACACTAATTTTTTTATTAACAAACTTTTGATGTGTTTTACGACTTACATTAAAACAAAAACGAAAACTATTCAAGTTTGGTATTGTCATAATTGAATTGACCAGGATAATCATACTGCCAGGTCATTTTTACAGCATAGTGAACGCTGTAAAATAAATCCGAAAAAAAACATTTGCAGAATAGCTTTTTGCACCATTTCATGTTAATTGGAATTTTTCTCCCATCTTCCAGTACATTAAATGGTAAAATGAAAGGTGCCATTCAAAACTACAACTTGTCCTGCAAAAATAAAAAAGTCCTCACAAGGTCATATCGATAGAAAAAGAAAGAAGTTATTATGACTCTAGGAAAAAGGGGGAAAAAATGTAAGGGTAAAAATGCAAATTCGCTCGGTTGGAAAGGAGTTAAACTTTTGGTGGGAGATGCAGAATGTTTCAGAACTAAGTTTAAATGTATCCATCTACTACATAGCTGAATTCAATAGATGCACCCCTAGCTGATATTTTGACAGATCCTGTCTTGTGCATATATAACAAGTATCAGATTCTGTTATTATTTTTTACTTGGCAGTGTATATGTATCCCCTAGTTTTCATCTGGACCCAATTACCGTATCACGCAGCAAAACTCATTGGTAGCTATTCATACCAGTCAGTTCCACGACTGTTGTTAGACAGATGATGAGACAGGAGGGGTCAACACATGTACAGGACTGAATGTATTTTAATTGTTCTTAAAAACAAACCTGAAGAAGTCCAAGGGATTCTTAAGGTATGTGCACATGATCAGTGTTCACTGTGGATTGGATGCAGAGCAAGTGTGCTGCGTGCAATCCGCAGTGTCCAGATGTTACAGCATAGTGGATGGGATTTATACAAATCCCATGCCCACTATGCATCTGCGGCACACCAGCGGAAATTGACATACGGCGCGTCTTTCCAGACCGCAGCATGTCAATTTCTCTGGCGGGTCCGCATGCAGGCTTTCCCCATAGACCTAATGTCTATGAGGAAAGTCCGCAGGTGAAAAAAAAAAGAGGACGGCGCTCATGTGAATGATGAGCGGAAGGGGGAGACGGCTTCTCCGCAGCCTCGGGGCCACAGCCGTCTCCGAATGGTCTGCACATAACCTTACAAAGATATTTTAAGATATTTTTAGATGTAGTCTTTGACTTTGGCCACGGCCCCACTATCAGTATTTGGTCAGTATTCGGTCAGTATTTTTTCTCAGGAGTGGGAGCCAAAACCAGGTGAGTTTCAAAGAAAAGGTATAATAGAAAAAAGTCACCAATTCTGCATTTATCACCCACTCCTGGTTTTGTCTCCCAATCCTGAGAAAAAATACTGACCAAATAGTGATAGTGGGGCTGTGGCCTAAGAGTATTTAATAGGCATAGAAAGGGTTGCATATAAATTATTCTTATAGTTATTATCTCTTTAGATAAAATAATGCTACTGAAATGCATAGATATAGTTTAAGGGAAGCGATCACCAGGTTTTTTCCACCTCTTCTAAAAGCAGCATAATGTAGAGACAGAGAATCCAGAGATGTGAAAAAAGGAGCAATCAGCTAACCTGTCCAGGTGCACGGCAAAATACTCCAGTAATAACAGTCCAAACGATAGTGTTAGAACCCTCCTGTTAGTTTTTTCGATTTTGCTGGTCACATGACTTTTTGCCTATTTAATCCAGCTCTATCCTCCTGGCTTTGCTGGACTTCAGTGTTACTTTTACTCTTAAGCTAGCCAGGTGCTTTGTACCTTACTCTGTAGTTTGCTTGGTCTTTTGACCACTAGTACATCTGTTTGTTTGTTTGTCTTTGCTCTGCTACAATTTCTGCTAGGAGGTGTCCAACTATATCCCAGTCCTTAGTTCTTGTAGGGACCCCTCCCTTATATCTATAGGTCTGCGTTCAGACTAGCCGAGGACTTAGGCGGGTCTGTTCACAAGGAACAGGTCCCCCGCTGCATCGTAGGGAATCAGCTTAGTCCTATTGTAGGGACAATTTTCCTATCTTTCCTTAGTGTTTGTAGCAGTTCATAACAGATAGCTGGCACTCACATCTTCTAATAGTATAAAACGCACAAAAAATGGATGAACACAACACCACAAAAATTAAAAAGTCAGAAAAGAAATATCCTCTGTCTCACAGGCAACATGTTTCAGACCTGCATGCTCTGAATCCAGAGATGTGTCACTTACTGGGGTGCTCGTTGCACCGTTATATTAGAAGGAAATTACCATTAGAGGACTAATAAACCTGCTGCCATGTAGCCCTTCATATTTATGAGCTCCGTATAACCTCGTCCTCATCACTGATAAGCAGCTTACTGCTTATGCACAGAGTACACAGAAAGCTGTCAGTCAGTGGTGTGGGGTGGCTATACACAGCTCAGCATTCACAGAAATGGTAGATCTGCATCAGATAAAAGTTTTTAATCAAAACTGCATCAACTGGCAAAGTAGCGACACATTGCTAAAATCAGAGTATGACATGAGCGCCTGTCCCAACTACTCCTGCTTTGCTCTTAGCTGATGCAGAGTGACTATTCAGTAGTCTGTTTTATTGCAGAGATTTGTGGCTATTGCCCCTCCAGAAACTATGGGGTCAATTCTGTTAGGTTGGGTTTCTTCCTGCTGTCAGCACTGGGTGGATCCCCTCTCTATTTAGACCCCTGAGAATCAGTTCCCACTGCCTGTCAATAGTTTTGCTATCCTAGTATATATCTGTATGCTGTGCTCCTGTGTTTTGTCCTGATTTTCTCATTCTTTGACCTTGACTTGAAATTTGACTCCCCGCTTGCTTTATGATTTTGTCCCTGACATTCCTACTGGTTCTGACCCAGCTACCTGACTATTCTTCTTGCCCCGCCCAGGTCCGCTACAGAAAAACGGGGTCCACTTTCAGTGTTTGGGTGTGTACAGGTTACCGTAATGGACACCTCCCAGCTATTCTGGTCTGCCACGCATTGCACGGCTCCGATTCCCCGCGACCCCACGAACGGAAAACCAAACTAGTCCATAAAACCAAAATCCTCTTTACAGACTGTCTGACTTACACACAAAGCACAACAGGAGATGCAGATGTCTTTCCCTTGATTCCAATACAGTGGCATGTCTTCAATAAACATTTTCAGGGATGCAGTTGGTTATTTGCAGAACAAATAAGGAATCTTCAACCTTTCTATGGATAAAAACACTTTAGCTAAGCTTTTCCAGTGACCTCTATCCTTCAGCCCACTTTTCGGGAACCACGTAACGTTGCGCCTGTGGCTGCCACCTTGCTGAGTGTGGCCCCAGTCTTGTTGACTCGTCTCTTCTTGGACGCACAGCTTCCAAGACCTGACTGACATTTTTCTGTTGCCCAGAAACCCTTAAGGACTCTAATAAAATTAATGGCTGTACGTCCCCTTCCCCAACTCGCCTGCTAAGAGTATTCCGCTGCCTCCAATGAAGTTCTTTTTAGACGTGTCTGCTCTCTCTTTCTGCTTTTCTACTCTCTTCATCCACACATACACATCCCAGGTGAAGATCACCTTAACAAGATGGTGTCTTTACTTCTTCACTCTGTATTTCTTAACTACCGTCACTTCCTGTGCAACTAACCTAGAGATTTTCAATCCTCCTCCCAACTATGCACCCTGTGATATCCAACTAAACAGGAACTGCGGGGATAGGAGGATAACAATAACATACAATACAGTAAAATACATTATCATACATTTAAATGCCAGGAGTTGTTAGAGGAATGGAACACCATCCTCTACCCCCTGAAACTCCACCATTCTTTAATGATGGTCGTCCGTGACCATCAAGGACCTATAAGGAGGGTTAGTGCTTAATAAAACACAGTAAAACATTCAGAACTGAAGTCTTGCTCAGACATCTTATCCATTGGACGTTTGGCCCTTCTTGGTTAAGGGCCCCAGAATGATAGACAACATAGTCCTTAACTTTCAAGACTCCACTAAAACCGATTCTTCTTGGTAAGGACCCCAGAAAACCATCAGAGTGGCCATAAAAATAACATTCCCTGTTATGGATGGTATCAGACCCCCACATTCCAGCAGAAAGAGGTGCAACAGGTGCAACAAAACAAACTGAAAACAAAAATCTAGCTAGCTTGGCTAATACAAGCCCATCCAGCCTGGAGTGTGTGCAGGACAGTTCCTCAACTTGCTTCAGAGAAGAAAAACACAGCCACGAAGATACCAGCAGTACTTAACAACAAAGGCAAGTCAGACTCGACAGGTCTACAGCCTTTACATAGGGGTTCTTCAGAACCTGACCCCTCAGAATAGCTCACTGTGTTATGCACACGCCCGGGCTGAGCGGCGTGTGCGTGTGATTGTAGTGATTCCACTGGACCGTGCCGGAGAGTGAATGCCTGGAGGGGCTTAACTAGGTATTCACCCGATCCGACCAGGGTCGCACGACGGCATACGACGCCAGTGCACCAAGGAGGAACCGAGCAGAGGGACCAGGTGCTACTCCAGGACAGACCCCAGACACGGCTGTTGACCCACACAGGGGAATACAGGAACAGACTGGTAGGCTGGCACACAGACTGGTGGGTATAGGCAGGCACGACTGGTATGCAGGCAGGCGGGTATGCAGGCAGGGGGGTACAGGCAAGCACAGCTAGAGTGCAGACAGGGAGGCACTAGCAGGTAGGAACACAGGCGGGATAGGACCCAGTACACACTGGGACTCAGGAACAATACAGGCAGAGGGGTACAGGCAAGCACAGCTAGAGTGCAGACAGGGAGGCACTAGCAGGTAGGGACACTGGCGGGATAGGACCCAGTACACACTGGGACTCAGGAACAGAACCACAGATGTGGCGGACAAACACAGCAGAGTGAGGCCGCCCAGAGAGGTGAGCGAGAACAGGGCAGGACAAGGCCACCTGGAGCGGTGAGCAAGAGTAGAGCAGGACAAGGCCGCCAGGAGCGGTGAACAAAGGATCAGAGCTGAGCGAGACTGCTGGAGCAGTGAGCAAGAGTAAAGCAGGACGAGGCCGCCTGGAGCGGTGAGCAAGAGTGGAGCGAGACTGCCGGAGCAGCGAGCAAAAGGGTCAGAGCGGAGCAAGGCTGCCGGAGCAGCGAGCAAAGGAGTCAGAGCAGGCTAGAACCGCCGGAGCGGTAAGCAAAGGAGTCAGAGCAGACTAGAACCGCCGGAGCGGTGAGCAAAGGAGTCAGAGCAGGCAAGGCTGAGTAGGGGGGACAGGGCTCTGTTCACACGGAACAGACAGGAAGGGAAAGGCAGAGCCAGACACCCACAGGGTACTTGCAGTGAAGTAGCGAGTGGACCACAAACTCACAAACGGGAGTACAGAGACAACAGGCAGGAGTTAGGTACGAGTTCAGACTCTGCAGAAAAAGGAAAGGAACGGACATAGAGAAAAGACAGATGAAAGATAGGAGAGAGTACAGACTGGAACTGAGTGTACGGAGGAGACCGACACAGGAGCGGGACACAGGAGCGGATCTGGGAATACGGCCCCCAGAGAGGCGGGACAAACAGGCAAGGAGCGTGTTCAGACAGGACAGACAAGATACAGGAGCAGGTCTGGGTAATCGGCCCCCAGAGAGGCAGGACGAACAGGCAAGGAGCGTGTTCAGACAGGACAGACAAGATACAGGAACGGATCTAGGTAATCGGCCCCTAGAAGGCGGGAGGAACAGGCTAGGAGCGTGTTCAGACAGGCCTGGAAATACAGCCTCCAGGAAAGGCAGCAGGCAAGAGTACACAGACAGGACTCAGTTCAGACACGGGAACTGATACCGCAAGGCAGGAGACAAAGACAGGACTCAGCTCAGACACGGGAACTGATACCGCAAGGCAGGAGACATAGACAGGACTCAGTTCAGACACGGGAACTGATACCGCAAGGCAGGAGACATAGACAGGACTCAGTTCAGACACGGGAACTGATACCGCAAGACAGGAGACAAAGAACGGGACCTGGCACCTTCAGAGTGGAAGCACACACTGAATGAAACACTATGCTCAGGCAGGGATAGATGGGAGCAGCTGAGCTATATACCAGGTGACAGACAGCAATAGGCTGAGGACGCACAAGGGGTGTGACCCACAGCAGGTACAAAAAGCAGGAAATGATCGAGCGCCGCCCTTAAGCAGCAGAAACAGACACAAACAGACAGCATGGAGGGAAGCCAGAGAGACATTCTGGACTGGAGATCAAGTGCGCGCTCTTGCACAGTGGGAGATGGACCACCATGCAAGGACGCCGCCAGGTATGTTACAGTACCCCCCCCCTTACGCCCCCTCTTCTTCAGGCCTGCCAGAATCTTCCGCAGGGAATTCGAGGACCAGTCGTTCACTTCAAGGAGATCACTTCCACTGTCCACAGGAAAAACTGATCTCATCTGGTTAGCTAGGATGCTACCTCCTATCCAGCCATCCTCAGCAACAGACGAAACGGGTGGAGTACCAGGAACAGCACACAAGGAAGTCTCTCTCCACATATTTTCAGGTGGCACCCCAGAGGGTACAGGAGACAACTGGAAGTCCTTCACCGGGTTGGAGGGGGACAGAGACTTGGGGGTAATCTCTGCTTCGAGGTACATCTTGTCAAGCTCACAGGAAGAAATAGACGGGTTATCAGGTACATAATGAGGAAAAGTCACTGTCTCTTTGTTATCTGGTGGTACGCCGGAGGATTCAGGAAACAACTGGAGGTCCTCCGCCGGGTCAGAAGAGTGCAGAGGCTCAGAGAAAACATCTGCTTCAGAGTACACTAGGTCGGACTCACTGGACGAAGCAGGCGAGGTATCGGGTACCGAGTATAGGAAAGTCTCTGTCCATTCACCACCAGGTGGCACCCCGAAGGGTTCTGGAGACAACTGGCGGTCCTCCGCCTGGTCAGAAGGGTGTAGAGACTCACGGGTAACCTCTGCTTCAGAGTACACTAGGTCGGACTCACTGGACGAAGCAAGCGAGGTATCAGATCTAGGATATAGGAAAGTCTCTGTCCATTCACCACCAGGTGGCACCCAGAAGGGTTCTGGAGACAACTGGAGGTCCTCCGCCTGGTCGGAGGGGTGTAGAGACTCGGGAGTAACCTCTGCTTCGGAGTACACTAGGTTGGACTCACTGGACGAAGCGAGCGAGGTATCAGGTACAGAGTATAGGAGAGTCTCTGTCCTTTCGCTACCAGGTAGCACCCCGAAGGGTTCAGGAGACAACTGGAGGTCCTCCGCCTGGTCGGAGGGGTGTAGAGACTCGGGGGTAACTACCACTTTGGGGTACCCATTGTCAGGCTCACAGGACGAAGCGGACAAAGTATCGAGTACCGGGTGTAGAGAAGTCTCTCTCCATTTGTCATCGAGTGGTATCCCGGAGGATTCAGGAGGCAACAGGGGGTCCTCCACCAGGTAGTAGAGGTGCACAGACTCTGAGGTAACCACAGCTTTGGAGCATCCTTGGACATGCACACCGGTTAAAGTGGGTGAAGCATCTGATGCCGGGTGCAGGAAGTTCTCCTGTGTGGAGTCTGGATGGGCAGAAGTCTCTTCGGGCAGGAGAACTGGTGCACTACCCACGCACATTACCCGTTGGGGCTTCTCCGGGATACAGGGAGATGAAGCTTCAGTAGGGACTTCAAGGTTGGGGTCAGGAGGTCTCAGGGAGGACAGACCCTGGCGTGACGGCTTGCCTCTACGTCTAGCACGTCTGGACTGCCTCTTGAGGTTGGGAGAAGTATTCCGGAAAGCGTAGTCACCCTGTGAGGATTCTGGGTGGGCAGTAGTCTCATTGGGCTGGAGGACTATTGCGCTACCCACACACATTACCCGTCGGGGCTGCTCCGGGATATTGGGAAGTGAAGCTTCAGCAGGGGCTTCAGGGTTAGGGTCCTCGAAGACCATACGAAAGGCCACCAGGAAGGCCTGCAGGTCAAGGACGACAGGATCCCATGCTTCCCATAGGGGGGTGACCCATTTCAAGGCATCACCCGCTAGGTAGTCAATCATAAAGGCCACTTTAGCCCAATCGGAAGGAAAATAGAGAGGGTAGGCCTTAAAGTGTAGCATGCATTGCTCCACAAATGCACGACACTGTCTTGGATCCCCATAGTAACGTGGCGGATCCGCAGGAACGAGAGCTGATAGATCCATCTGGACGGTGCGTAATTCGCCTGGAACTCAGCTAAGGAAAAATTTTTTTATTTATTTATTTTAATGCATGTATTCGCTGGAAAACTTCTCAGAGAGCGAAGGCCGTGGGGCTCAACGGGAACCATGGCCTGAGCATGCTGTTATGCACACGCCCGGGCTGAGCGGCGTGTGCGTGTGATTGTAGTGATTCCACTGGACCGTGCCGGAGAGTGAATGCCTGGAGGGGCTTAACTAGGTATTCACCCGATCCGACCAGGGTCGCACGACGGCATACGACGCCAGTGCACCAAGGAGGAACCGAGCAGAGGGACCAGGTGCTACTCCAGGACAGACCCCGGACACGGCTGTTGACCCACACAGGGGAATACAGGAACAGACTGGTAGGCTGGCACACAGACTGGTGGGTATAGGCAGGCACGACTGGTATGCAGGCAGGCGGGTATGCAGGCAGGGGGGTACAGGCAAGCACAGCTAGAGTGCAGACAGGGAGGCACTAGCAGGTAGGAACACAGGCGGGACAGGACCCAGTACACACTGGGACTCAGGAACAATACAGGCAGAGGGGTACAGGCAAGCACAGCTAGAGTGCAGACAGGGAGGCACTAGCAGGTAGGGACACTGGCGGGATAGGACCCAGTACACACTGGGACTCAGGAACAGAACCACAGATGTGGCGGACAAACACAGCAGAGTGAGGCCACCCAGAGAGGTGAGCGAGAACAGGGCAGGACAAGGCCACCTGGAGCGGTGAGCAAGAGTAGAGCAGGACAAGGCCGCCAGGAGCGGTGAACAAAGGATCAGAGCTGAGCGAGACTGCTGGAGCAGTGAGCAAGAGTAAAGCAGGACGAGGCCGCCTGGAGCGGTGAGCAAGAGTGGAGCGAGACTGCCGGAGCAGCGAGCAAAAGGGTCAGAGCGGAGCAAGGCTGCCGGAGCAGCGAGCAAAGGAGTCAGAGCAGGCTAGAACCGCCGGAGCGGTAAGCAAAGAGTCAGAGCAGACTAGAACCGCCGGAGCAGTGAGCAAAGGAGTCAGAGCAGGCAAGGCTGAGTAGGGGGGACAGGGCTCTGTTCACACGGAACAGACAGGAAGGGAAAGGCAGAGCCAGACACCCACAGGGTACTTGCAGTGAAGTAGCGAGTGGACCACAAACTCACAAACGGGAGTACAGAGACAACAGGCAGGAGTTAGGTACGAGTTCAGACTCTGCAGAAAAAGGAAAGGAACGGACATAGAGAAAAGACAGATGAAAGATAGGAGAGAGTACAGACTGGAACTGAGTGTACGGAGGAGACCGACACAGGAGCGGGACACAGGAGCGGGTCTGGGAATACGGCCCCCAGAGAGGCGGGACAAACAGGCAAGGAGCGTGTTCAGACAGGACAGACAAGATACAGGAGCAGGTCTGGGTAATCGGCCCCCAGAGAGGCAGGACGAACAGGCAAGGAGCGTGTTCAGACAGGACAGACAAGATACAGGAACGGATCTAGGTAATCGGCCCCTAGAAGGCGGGAGGAACAGGCTAGGAGCGTGTTCAGACAGGCCTGGAAATACAGCCTCCAGGAAAGGCAGCAGGCAAGAGTACACAGACAGGACTCAGTTCAGACACGGGAACTGATACCGCAAGGCAGGAGACAAAGACAGGACTCAGCTCAGACACGGGAACTGATACCGCAAGGCAGGAGACATAGACAGGACTCAGTTCAGACACGGGAACTGATACCGCAAGGCAGGAGACATAGACAGGACTCAGTTCAGACACGGGAACTGATACCGCAAGACAGGAGACAAAGAACGGGACCTGGCACCTTCAGAGTGGAAGCACACACTGAATGAAACACTATGCTCAGGCAGGGATAGATGGGAGCAGCTGAGCTATATACCAGGTGACAGACAGCAATAGGCTGAGGACGCACAAGGGGTGTGACCCACAGCAGGTACAAAAAGCAGGAAGTGATCGGGCGCCGCCCTTAAGCAGCAGAAACAGACACAAACAGACAGCATGGAGGGAAGCTAGAGAGACATTCTGGACTGGAGATCAAGTGCGCGCTCTTGCACAGTGGGAGATGGACCACCATGCAAGGACGCCGCCAGGTATGTTACACACTGGACCAATTGAGCAACTGCAACTGCCCAGAGGTCACCTTGGTCATTGCTTAGGTGTCTCCTGGAATCTCTCCATCTTCTTCCACACTCTTCTCAGGCAGAGACAAGCCACTCCAAGAAGATCCAGAGTGAAGTCAAGCCCAAAATCCTTCCCGGAGCTCCTCTACCATCTTCCTCATTTTGGCATATCACTGCTTAACGCTTCTGAGGAATTCACCGGAGCTTCTTTGGGTTGATAACTGAGCATAATGCAATAGTTGCTGGCCTGCTTCTGGCCTTACTGGATGTGATGGAGCTGTGGCTTGCATACCTTTTCCAGTGTGCTCGGCCTCTGCTTTGTTCTCTGGAGTGCTCACGGACTTTCCCGTTCCCCGAACGGTGTACACTGAGTGCCTCCCTTCAGGCTTAACCACAATAACTGGGGATGGTGGTATCTCCGGAACTACTTGATCACAGTTATGTGGCCCCCAGGGCAGACAAAAAACTCAATTCCCTGCCAGTACTCATCCACTGCATTCTGGTCCCCATATTTGCTCTCACAGCTCATGTCCTCCGTCTCTGTCGGACGATCCACTATTGTATTTCGGACGTTCTTCTTCGAACATGAATGACACTGTTTTCTCTCCGGCTTCCTGCAGACTAATGGCGCCAGGCTTCTCTTTGCCACGCACCTCCTTTCACTGTTCCACCTTTTCCGGGGCCAGCCTTCTGATGCTTGGTGACTACACTTTGGGCCACGCCTCTTGCGCTCGCCGTTCTCCACCTACCAGGCCACACTTAATTTTGAATCCTCCAGCATGCACCTACCATCTTGGGCCAGATCCTGGCTGCAGAACACACCCTCTTCCAGGCCTAAATTCCAGTCGACAGGGCACATTTTTGCCGTCCACTCCGATAATAGGTGGTCCGTCTTCTTCTCAGCTCACCAGCTGTCGCCATCTTAGAGTCCATGCTTCTGGCCGCCATCTTGGGCTGTTTAATTTCAGGCGCCCTCTCATCTGCGCCATGGGCCTTCTCCCCACAAAGGTAATCCTGGCGATTATGCCAAATGTAAAAGGCCTCGGGTTGGTAGCCACCGGCAAGGTACTTGTCTTCCGTGTCCCATCCCGCTACAGAAAAATGGGGTCCGTTTTCAGTGTGTGGGTATGTACAGGTTACTGTAATGGACACCTTCCAGATCTTCTGGTTTGCCAGGCATTGCACTGTTCCAATGCCACATGACCCCACGAACGGGAAACCACATCAATCCATAAAACCAAAATCCTCTTTACTGACAGTTTAACTTACACACAAAGCACAGCAGGAGATGCAGATGTCTTTCTCTTGGTTACAATACAGTGCATGTCTTCAATAAACATTTTCAGTGGCACAATTTTTGATTTGCAGAACAAGTTAGGAACCTTCAACCTTTCTACATATAAAGACACTTTAGCTGAACTTTTCCAGTGACCTCTATCCTTCAGCCCACTTTTCGGGAACCACGTAACGATGCGCCTGTGGCTGCCACCTTACTGAGTGTTCTCCAGCCTTGCTGACTCGTCTCTTCTCGGACCCACAGCTTTCAAGACCTGGCTGAAACTTCTCTGTTCCCTAGAGACCCTTAGGGATTCTAGCAAAGTTCCTGGCTTTACGTCCCCTCGCCTGCTAAGTGTATTCTGCGGGCCACCAATGGAATTCTTCTTAGATGCTTCTTCTCTTTCTCTCTCTGCTTTTCTGCACACACACACCCCAGGTGAAGATCACCTTAGCCAGAGGGTGTCCTTACTTTTCACTCTCTATTTGTTAACTAACTTCACTTCCTGTGCAACTAATCCAGAGATTCCCAATCCTCATCCCCTCTATGGGCCGGCCCTACAATTGACCCCATGATACCCAACTAAACAGAAACAGGTGGATAGCATTAAAATACAATTCAGTAAAATACACTCTCGTATATTTAAACGCCAGGAGTTGTCAGAGGAGTTGAACGCCATCCCCTACACCCTTACACCAGCTTGCACCACCGAGTAGCAGCTAACTCAGTGGCCCAGCCTAGTGATCTCTCTATAAGTCCAGATCCCTTTACAGAGGTTTAATTGTGAAGGCCAGGGCAACCTCGGTGTTCTGGAAAACGGAATAGCTGGTGCCAAGCCTGTTTGTGATAGCCATTTTGGAGCTGCCAGGTGACCACGAACAGTACCCGCATGACACAGGGTCTCTGCTCTTACATCATGCTAATCTCAGATAGGGTAGCAAAAACCTGGTGACAGAGTCCCTTTAAAAGCTTTAATGTGCATTTAGATTTCAATGATGAATCAGCCTGTCGGTCACCTTAATGATAGACTATAGAACAAGTTTTCCAGAGCTCATTTAGTTGTCTCTTTACACAGGCTAACGAACAATGGTGGGAACAGAATGATTGCTGATACGATTTTTCTCTTCATATAGTACTATGTTGTTGGCCCCTGTCTACACTGGTTGATATCTTGTTGATAACAATGATTTTTCTGCCGGCATAAACAAGCCAATAACCTGACAAACAAGCATTTTGTTCTTTCCGCGGGTAATTGCTGGCATGTTTACATGGGCTGATAATCATCAGCTATCAACAAAGCAATCACATTGACCTAAATTTACAAAACTATCCAAATTCAGTTGATTTTTAATTGTTGCCATCCTGTCCTAGAGTTCGATCACACTTCTGTCTGCCAAGCCACTGATGACTCAGTCTTTTGCCAGGAGACCATCAATTTGATAACAGAATATGTTCTTGCAAACAGATGTGACTCTTGCTATAAAGCCCATGTTCTCAGCTGCTTCCCGTCACCAGTCTTACTGTTTTTATTATGTCCATTGCGAAATAATCTGATCAGTGCCATATGCCGGAGAGTGAAGCAGTAATTGTGGACACAACAAAGGAATATAAATCAGGGCGAGTAGTCATCATCAGCACTGCATATACAGTAAATAGTTAGTGGTGATACATGCTTTCTTTATGGCGTGCTGGGATATTGTTGGACTTTGATATGTAGATTGATTCACCAGTCAAAGATCAACTTGATAGTTTTCCATGCATGTTACAGTAAATAGATATGGTTGATCATCTATTATTATTGTTGAATAGATTTTTCAGATTGGGGTAGAATGCTGATGGGGCAGCTGTCCATGTCAATCAGGTTGCTGCTTTCCCTTTTCCTAAGGACTGCTTAGAAATGAAAACTTCTTGCCAGGAGAAACTGCTGTGGGTGCCCAGGCCATTAAGGCCAGTGGCATACACCTTCAGTAATGGCAGGTAATGAACTGTGTGGGTGGAACAGCACAGGTTTTAAAACCCTACACCTTACCCTTTATAGCACCAACATATTCTGGAGTGCTATTCAGAGACAGTTACACACATCAGATCCCATCCATCTCACAATATAATCTCCATTTCTATTAGGGTGCATTCAGATGCCCATATAAATTGGTCCAAGATCAGATTGCAATGCACGGACTGGCCGGTGGGTGTGCCGACCTGAGTGTGACAGCTCCATTGAAATATATGAAGCTGTGACACTCGGGCCGGGAGACCTGCCGGCAGGGCCGGCTCCAGGTTTTTCTGGGCCCCGGGCGAAAGAGTCTCAGTGGGCCCCTTTAACACATACCACGATTCATGATGCAGAGATACAGCGGAGAAATAAATAAATATATATATATATATATATATATATATATATATATATATATATAGTACAATGCAAAGATTTCACTTCTTACATTACATGAGTGATATCTATTGTAAATTCCACAATAGCTCAGACACCGGTGAATCGCTCCACACAGAATACTGGCCCCCATATAAGGCTCCATACGGAATACTGGCCCCCATATAACGCTCCATACAGGATACTGGTCACCTTATAAAACTCCATACAGGATACTGGCCTCCATATAACGCTCCATACAGGATACCGGTCCCCTTATAACGCTCCATACAGGATACCGGTCCCCTTATAACTCTCCATACAGGATACTGGCCCCCATATAATGCTGCATGCAGGCTGTTACCCCCCACATAATGCCCCATACAGGCTGTCCCCCCCTTATAATGCTCCATGCAGGCTGTTACTCCCCACATAATGCCCCATACAGCCCCCCCCCCCTTTTAATGCTCCATGCAGGCTGTTACCCCCCACATAATGCCCCATACAGGCCCCCCCTTTTAATGCTCCATGCAGGCTGTTACCCCCCACATAATGCCCCATACAGGCTGCCCCCCCTTATAATGCTCCATGCAGGCTGTTCCCCCCCACATAATGCACTATGCAGGCTGCCCCCCCCTTTATAATGCCCCATGCAGGATGTCCCCCCCCCTTTATAATGCCCCATGCAGGATGTCACCCCCCTTCTCTTTATAATGCCCCATGCAGGCTGCCCCCCCCTTTATAATGCCCCATGCAGGATGTCCCCCCCCCTTTATAATGCCCCATGCAGGATGCCCCCCCCTTCTCTTTATAATGCCCCATGCAGGCTGTTCCCCCCCTCTATATAATGCCCCATGCAGGATGTCCCCCCCCCCTTTATAATGCCCCATGCAGGATGCCCCCCCCTCTCTTTATAATGCCCCATGCAGGCTGTCACCCCTCCTCTTTATAATGCCCCATGCAGGATGTCCCCCCCCTTCTCTTTATAATGCCCCATGCAGGCTGTCACCCCTCCTCTTTATAATGCCCCATGCAGGATGTCCCCCCCCCTTTATAATGCCCCATGCAGGATGCCCCCCCCCTCTCTTTATAATGCCCCATGCAGGCTGTCACCCCTCCTCTTTATAATGCCCCATGTAGGATGCCCCCCCCTTCTCTTTATAATGCCCCATGCCTCCATACATTAAAAAAAAAAATCAAATACTCACCTCCCTTCTCCTCACCTGCTACCTGCTGCCCGCTGCCTGCTGCCCGCCGCTCGCTGCTCGGGTCCGAACTCCAGCGTTGTCGGTGTCTTCCCGCTCAGCACTCCCTGTGACGGCTCAGGGGAGGGCGCGGTGAAAATACGTCACCGCGCCCTCTGACCTGAGACGTCACAGGGAGCGCAGAGCAGGAAGACAGCGGATCTGCGGAGGCACGGGGAGAGGTAAGTATCCAGCTGCCGGGGCCCTGAGCAAGCGGCGGAGAAGGGCGGGCGCTGACACCGCTCTCCTCCGCCCACAGCCCGGCGGGGTGCACGACCGCCAGTGGGCCCCTCTGCCTGCTCAGGGCCCCGGCATTTGCCCGGGTGCGCCGGGTGCTGACGCCGGCCCTGCCTGCCGGCCAGTCTGTCCATTGCAATTCAATCTGAGACTGATTTAAACAGACATCTGAATGCACCCTAAGGGTGATATCATTGACTACATGCACCCGAAACTCTATATAATGTGATGCCCAATGGCCGCCAAATTTTTAAACCAAATCGTGTAGCATTTAGGCATTACAGTGAGTGGAGTTTCAGATACACACTATCAGCCACTTCATGTTATATCACCAAACGTCAATGAACCAATTAATATGTTTTTCGGACTGTGGGAAGAAATCTATATAAATACAGGGAGGATAGACAAAGACTATTCATTAATTTGAACCCAAGGACTCAGTGTTGCAAGACGACAGTGCTAACTGTTGAGCCAGAGCATAAGGCCTAAAGGAGTCCATGTGTGCTTTCTAATAGAAAGTATACTATTATGACTTAAATCGATATCACATTGGTAGGGGAACGACCACTGATCAGCAGGTTGCCAGTTCCGGCAGCGGCTGGATGTAAACAGTACAGTGGTGGCCAAAAGTATTGGCACCCCTGCAATTCTGTCAGATAATACTCAGTTTCTTCCTGAAAATGATTGCAATCACAAATTCTTTGGTATTATTATCTTCATGTAATTTGTCTTTAATGAAAAAACACAAAAAGAATTGTCCTAAAGCCAAATTGGATATAATTCCACACCAAACCTAAAAAAGGGGGTGGACAAAAGTATTGGCACTGTTTGAAAAATCATGTGATGCTTCTCTAATTCGTGTAATTAACAGCACCTGTAACTTACCTGTGGCACCTAACAGGTGTTGGCAATAACTAAATCACACTTGCAGCCAGTTAACATGGATTAAAGTAGACTCAACCTCTGTCCTGTTTCCTTGTGTGTACCACATTGAGCATGGAGAAAAGAAAGAAGACCAAAGAACTGTCTGAGGACTTGAGAAACCAAATTGTGAGGAAGCATGAGCAATCTCAAGGCTACAAGTCCATCTTCAAAGACCTGACTGTTCCTGTGTCTTCCGTGCGCAGTGTCATCAAGAAGTTTAAAGCCCATGGCACTGTGGCTAACCTCCCTAGATGTGGACGGAAAAGAAAAATTGATGAGAGATTTCAACACAAGATTGTGCGGATGGTGGATAAAGAACCTCGACTAACATCCAAACAAGTTCAAGCTGCCCTGCAGTCCGAGGGTACAACAGTGTCAACCCGTACTATCCGTCGGCGTCTGAATGAAAAGGGACTGTATGGTAGGATACCCAGTAAGACCCCACTTCTTACCCCTAGACATAAAAAAGCCAGGCTGGAGTTTGCCAAAACTTACCTGAGAAAGCCTAAAACATTTTGAAAGAATGTTCTCTGGTCAGATGAGACAAAAGTAGAGCTTTTTGGCAAAAAGCATCAACATAGAGTGTACAGGAAAAAAAAAGAGGCATTCAAAGAAAAGAACACGGTCCCTACAGTCAAACATGGCGGAGGTTCCCTTATGTTTTGGGGTTGCTTTCCTGCCTCTGGCACTGGACAGCTTGACCGTGTGCATGGCATTATGAAGTCTGAAGACTACCAACAAATTTTGCAGCATAATGTAGGGCCCAGTGTGAGAAAGCTGGGTCTCCCTCAGAGGTCATGGGTCTTCCAGCAGGACAATGACCCAAAACACACTTCCAAAAGCACTATAAAATGGTTTGAGAGAAAGCACTGGAGACTTCTAAGGTGGCCAGCAATGAGTCCAGACCTGAATCCCATAGAACACCTGTGGAGAGATCTCAAAGTGGCAGTTTGGAGAAGGCTCCCTTCAAATATCAGGGACCTGGAGTAGTTTGCCAAAGAAGAATGGTCTACAATTCCAGAAGAGCATTGTAAGAAACTCATTGATGGTTACCGGAAGCGGTTGTTCGCAGTTATTTTGGCTAAAGGTTGTGCAACCAAGTATTAGGCTGAGGGTGCCAATACTTTTGTCTGGCCCATTTTTGGAGTTTTGTGTGAAATGATCAATGATTTGATTTTTGCTTCATTCTCTTTTGTGTTTTTTCCTTGCAAGCAAATTAAATGAAGATAATAATACCAAGGAATTTGTGATTGCAATCATTTTCAAGAAGAAACTGAGTATTATCTGACAGAATTGCAGGGGTGCCAATACTTTTGGCCACCACTGTATATGGAAAAGAACGCCAGCGCTCTATCACCCTGATTAGGGGCTGCTCCTGGATATTGCAGAACAGCTCCTATTCAGCAGTAGGGGAAAACACTCTAAAGCAAGCAATAATGTACAATGTTGTAGCACCAAAGGCAACTGTCTCTTCTTCCAATCAGTCAAGCCAAGTATCATACAATGGCCATATGGTACTCTCTTAACAATCTCATGGCTCCGTCGGGGGCTCTGTCGGGGTTCCCATCATTTTTTGATGATCACTTGCTAAATTACTTCTTTTTCTCAGAATTTTTTAATTGCATAATGTATATTTTTTCTTTTGCAACACCGTTCATGTTTATCATATACAATATGTTAGTAGAAAAAAAATTATTTCAAGTCGATCTATCACTAGACAGTACAATTCAAACTTCATTCATTATTAAATAGATCCCTTAGACCTGATGAGGGTGGCGTACTTATTGTAAATTGAAAATCCACGTCAGAATAACTGAATAATCCCTTTTCTAATTGATATTAAAGCACCACTCCAGCATTTTTTTATTGCAGTGCTGGAGTGTGGCTTCTAATGTAAGGTCCCTCACATAGTCATTTACTTATGCGTTGCCGTCTTCACCTTTTATCGGCGCTACTCCTGTGACCGCAACTTCTGACTGACCGGAAGTGAGAGGTAACAGTCACAAGCTCTCAGTGTGAGTCTATGACAGACATAACAAGGCTGTCATAGGCTTACATTGAAAAGTGACCTCCGGCAAAGACTGGAGTGAGCCGGCAAGTCACAACCTGCTGAAGACCGACCAGAGTAGCGCTGATAGAAAGTGAAGATGGCGGCTTGTTAATACTAATAATTTTTATTTCTATAGAGCCAACATATTCCGCAGCACTGTACATTTTAAAGGGGACTTGTACAAACAATAAAAACATTACAGAGTAACACATCACTCAACAGATACCAAGAGGAGTGATGGCTGTGCTCACAAGCTTACAGTATATGAGGAAATAGAGGAGACACGAAGGGTAAATTGTAAAAAGTGCTTGTATTGTATGGTCCAGCCATCATTATAATAAATAGGATATTCACATAACGCTGCATGAACTGGTCACCAGACAGTATGTGTACAGTACACACACAGAGGGCTATTAAGTGCATGGAGGTAGTGTGAATACATGCGACGAGGGTCTTGACTTTGAAGAATTTTTTGTATGAGCAAAATGGGGATAATTTGGTTAGTGAGGTGAGGTGATAGGCCAGTCTAAAGAAATGCATTTTTAAGGCAAGGTTAAAACTGTGGGTATTGGAAATTAATTGAATTGTCCTGGGTAGTGCATTCCAATGAATTGGCGCAGCACGTGAGAAGTCTCGGAGATGACTGTGGGAGGTTTGGATTATTGAGGAAGTTACAGTCGGTACGGAAAGTATTCAGACCCCTTTAAATTTTTCACTCTTTGTTTCATTGCAGCCATTTGGTAAATTCTAAAAAGTTCATTTTTTTTCTCATTAAAGTACACTCTGCACCCCATCTTTAATGAAAAAAACAGAAATGTAGAAACTTTTGCAAATTTATTAAAAAAGAAAAACTGAAATATCACATGGTCATAAGTATTCAGACCCTTTGCTCAGTATTGAGTAGAAGCACCCTTTTGAGCTAGTACAGCCATGAGTCTTCTTGGGAATGATGCAACATGTTTTTCAAATCTGGATTTGGGGATCCTCTGCCATTGTTCCTTGCAGATCCACCTCAGTTCCATCAGGTTGGATGGTGAAGGTTGGTGGACAGCCATTTTCAGGTCTCTCCAGAGATGCGCAATTGGGTTTAGGTCAGGGCTCTGGCTGGGTCAGTCAAGAATGGTCACAGAGTTGTTCTGAAGCCACTCCTTTGTTATTTTAGCTGTGTGCTTAGGGTCATTGTCTTGTTGGAAGGTGAACCTTCTGCCAAGTCTGAGGTCCAGAGCACTCTGGAAGAGGTTTTCATCCAGGATATCTCTGTACTTGGCTGCATTCATGTTTCCTTCAATTGCAACCAGTCGTCCTGTCCCTGTAGCTGAAAAACACACCCATAGCATGATTCTGCCACCACCATGTTTCACTGTTGCGATTGTATTGGGCAGGTGATGAGCAGTGCCTGGTTTTCTCCACACATACCGCTTAGAATTATCACCAAAAAGTTCTATCTTTGTCTCATCAGACCAGAGAATCTTATTTCTCATAGTTTGGGAGTCCTTCATGTGCTTTTGAGCAAACTCTATGCAGGCTTTCATATTTCTTGCACTGAGGAGAGGCTTCTGTCGGGCCACTCTGCCATAAAGGCCCAACTGGTGGAGGGCTGCAGTGATAGTTGACTTTGTGGAACTTTCTCCCATCTCTCTACTGTATCAGTGGAGCTCAGCCACAGCGATCTTGGGGTTCTTCTTTACTTTTCTCACCAAGGCTCTTCTCCCATGATTGCTCAGTTTGGCTGGATGGCCAGGTCTAGGAAGACTTCTGGTAGTCCCAAACTTCTTCCATTTAAGGATTATGGAGGCCATTGTGCTCTTAGGAACCTTGAGTAATGCCGAAATTCTTTTGTAACCTTGGCCAGATCTGTGCCTTGCCACAATTCTATCTCTGAGCTCCTTGGGCAGTTCCTTTGAGCTCATGATTCTCATTTGGTCTGACATGCACTGTGAGCTGTGAGGTCTTATATAGACAGGTTTGTGTCTTTCCAAATCAAGTCCTATCAGTTTAATTAAGCACAGCTGGACTCCAATGAAGGAGTAGAACCATCTCAAGGAGAATCACAAGGAAATGGACAGCATGTGACTTAAATATGAGTGTCTGAGCAAAGGGTCTGAATACTTATGACCATGTGATATTTCAGTTTTTCTTTTTTAATAAATTAGCAAAAATTTCTACATTTCTGTTTTTTTTCAGTCAATATTGGGTGCAGAGTGTACTTTAATGAGAAAAAAAAAGATCTTTTTAGAATTTACCAAATGGTAAATGAAACAAAGAGTGAAAAATTTAAAAAGGTCTGAATTTCCGGACCCACTGTAGTTTTAAGTCATTAGCAGAATGGTGGGCACAGGTAGGGTAGTAGACTTAGACGAGGGAGGAGATGTCGAGTGGTGCTGATCTATGGAGAGCTTTGTGATAAGTTTATATTGGACTCTGCAGCAGATGGGCAACCAATGCAACGACTGGCACAGGGTAGAGGCATCGGTGTAGCGGTTGGACAGGAGTATGATCCTGGCTGCTGCATTCAGGACGGATTAGAGAAGGGAGAGTTTAGTAAGAGGGAGAGCTAATCGTAGAGAGTTGCAATAGTCCAGATGAGAATCAAAAAGAGCAACAATAAGAGTTTTTGCAGAGTCAAAGGTAAGAAAAAACTAAGTGCAGGGACCTTAGATTAAAAGCAGCACTCCAGCGCTTCCTTAAGATGGCTTATAAAATCTCCATGTTAACATCAGATGAGAAAACTTTTAAAATGGATTATTCAGCCATTCTGATATGAATTTTCAAAGTAAGGCCACAAGCCCCATCAGGACTAAGGCATCTATGTAATAGTATTTGTATTGTAAAGTAATCTTGTAATGCATTCTCTTTAACACCCTGAAAATGTAGAATTATTTGTACAATGAGTGGGATTTCATCTGTTAGTTTGTAGTTTGAAGTATTCTGACTTTGTTCTTTATTAGTTATAGGACTGTCCTGAGACCCATATATAAAATGTCATATCGTACAGCCACAACATTGGAGTGGAGATGCTGCCCAGGTTTCACAGGAAGTAACTGTGAGGAGGGTAAGTGAATGGACATAAAAATAAAAGAAATATAGCACTTTTAGTCTACTATATGGATTGGTACACACATTTGATTATTTATTTTACATACTTCTAAAATATTTTGTTTCATCCTGTTAAGTTTATATGACTTTGCAAATTTTTTTTTTTGTGTTTTGTAAATTTAAAAGAAGTTTTCTCTGTGCCTGTTCTTCAAGGGATTACTAGAAAGGGATGAGATTTCCTATTAGAATATAAAATGATTCTGAATATTTTATAAAAGTTATGGAGAGATGAAACAATATTAGTGTTTATGTTAAAAAAAAAACTCCAATTCAATGTCTTTGGAATGATTCATATTTAAAGTTGCTATTTTTATGGTGGTTCCCACTTCAGAAACTCTATGGATACAGATAGATGACATCTCTATATTAAAGCAACTACCTCTTGGCAAAAAAAAAGAAAATTCATCTTTTGGCCATATTTATAGAATTGACCTGCTTGGGGATTACAGTAAGTTATACCCTATCAATAGTACAGGGAAAAACGTATTGATTACTATGTGTCTGACCGTGGGGAGCCCCTCCGAACATGAAAATGAGCTATGTCTGAATTGAGCGGCCAGTTGAGCATGTGCACCACCTCTCCATTTATTCTTTATGGGACTGCTGGAGATAGCCGAGTACAGCATTACACAATTATTATTATTATTATTAATTTATATAGTGCCATTGATTCCATGGCGCTGTACATAAGGGGTTACATACAAAATAAGAATATCACTACAGTAAACAAACTAACAATGATAGACTGGTACGGAGGGAAGAGGACCCTGCCCTTGCGGGCTTACATTCTACAGGAATGGGGCGGAGACAGTAGGTTGGGGGAGTTGCAGTAGTAGTAGCTTCAGCGTTGTTGAGGAGGCAGCGGGGTCATTGCAGGCAGTAAGCTTTCTTGAAAAGATGAGTTTTCAGGTTCCGTCTGAAGGATCCGGATATGGTGGATAATCGGACGTGTTGAAGCACAGAATTCCAGAGGATGGGGGATATTCGGGAGAAATCTTGGAGGCGATTGCGTGAGGAACGGATAAGTGTGGAGGAGAGAAGGAGGTCATGGGAGGACCGGAGGTTACGTGAGGGAATATATCGGGAGATTAGTTCAGAGATGAATGGAGGAGAGAGGTTATGGATGGCTTTGTAGGTCAGTGTTAGTAGTTTGAACTGGATGCGCTGGGCAATTGGGAGCCAGTGAAGCGATTTGCAAAGGGGCTTAGCAGAGGAGTAGCGAGGCGAGAGATGAACAAGTCATGCAGCAGAGTTGAGGATGGACTGGAGGGGTGTGAGAGTATTAGCAGGTAGGCCACAGAGGAGGATGTTGCAATAGTCGAGGCGGGAGATGATGAGGGCATGCACAAGCAGTTTAGTAGAGTTAGGGTTGAGGAAAGGACGGATTCTGGAAATATTTTTGAGCTGGAGGCGACAGGAGGTGGCAAGAGCTTGGATGTGGGGTTTGAAGGACAGGGCAGAGTCAAGGGCTACTCCGAGGCAGAGGATTGTTGGTACAGCGGAAAGAGTGATGTCGTTTATTGTGATAGATAGATCAGGTGGGGAAGATATGCGAGATAGGGGAAAGATAATGAGTTCAGTTTTGTCCACATTGAGCTTGAGGTAGCGGAAGGAGAAGAAGGAGGATATGGCTGCTAGACATGCTGGGATTCTGGACAGCAGAGAGGTGACGTCTGGGCCAGAGAGGTAGATCTGAGTGTCATCAGCGTACAGATGGTACTGGAAGCCATGGGATTTTATGAGCTGTCCCAGGCCAAGGGTATAGATTGAGAAGAGTAGGGGTCCTAGGACAGAGCCTTGAGGGACTCCAACAGAGAGGGGGCGGGGTGAGGAGGTAGCGTGGGAGTGGGAGACGCTAAATGTGTGGTTAGAAAGGTATGAGGAGATCCAGGATAGGGCAAGGTCTTTGACGCCAAAGGAAGAGAGGATCTGCAGTAGGAGGCAGTGGTCAACTGTATCGAAAGCAGAAGACAGGTCAAGTAGAAGAAGCACAGAGAATTGTCTGTTAGCTTTCGCTGTAAGTAGGTCATTGGTGATTTTGGTAAGGGTAGTTTCAGTGGAATGGTGGGGACGGAAGCCGGATTGTCGGTTGTCGAAGAGAGAGTTAGATGAAAAGTGGGAGGAAAGTTCAGCGTGAACGTGTTGCTCAAGGAGTTTGGAGGCAAATGGGAGCAGAGATATGGGGCGATAGCTGGACAGGGCGGATGGGTCGAGGGATGGCTTTTTGAGGATGGGCGTGATTGTGGCATGTTTGAAGGCAGCAGGGAAAGTACCAGAGGATAGTGATAGGTTGAAGAGATGGGTTAGGGATGGGACGAGTGTGGGGGTGAGATTGGGGAGGATGTGGGATGGGATGGGGTCGAGTGCACATGTGGTGAGGTGTGATTTGGAGAGGAGATGAGTAAGGTCTCTTTCCATGATGTTGGGAAGGGAGGTTATAGGGGTAGGGAAGTGGTGTGGAAAACAGAGGGGTTGTGGTGGTCGGACAGTAAAGACTTGCCATGTTTGGTCAATCTTGTTTTTGAAGTGTGTGGCAAACTCCTCCGCAGAGATGATGGAGGTCGGAGGGGGCAGTGGAGGGCGGAGGAGAGAGTTGAAAGTGTTGAATAGTTGTTTGGGGTTGTAGGATAGGGAAGATATGAGGGTTGTGAAGTAGGCCTGTTTAGCAGAGGTGAGTGCTGATTAGAATGCGAGCGTTGCTTGTTTGAATGCAGTGAAGTCATCTTGAGTATGTGTTTTCTTCCAACGCCGCTCCGCAACCCTGGACGCTTGTCGAAGTTGTTTAGTGAGGTTGTTGTGCCAGGGTTACCTGTTGACTCGTCACGCTCTCCCATGCATAAGAGTCAATAGGTGATGCGAGAGTGGCATTGTAGAAAGCAGTGGCGCTGTCTGTGTCATGGAGTGAGGATTGATGTCAGTGGTAGAACAGAGTCTGAGAGTGTGTGAGTGTCTAGATGTGCAAGGTTTCTGCGGGGGTGTGCTAGTTGCTGGACATGGGTGACAGGTGAGGAGGACAGGGATGAGAATGTGAGTAGGTGGTGGTCAGATAGGGGTAGGGGGGAGGTTGTCAGGTTAGATAGGGAGCAGAGTCAGGTGAAGATGAGGTCTAGTGTGTTTCCGTCTGTGTGGGTGCCTGAGGAGGACCACTGAGTAAGTCCAAAGGATGAAGTAAGCAACAAGAGTTTTGATGCTGCTGACTGGCGAGTGTCAGTGGGGATGTTGAAATCGCCCATGATGATTGTGGGAATGTCAGCCGAGAGAAAGTGAAGAAGCCAGGAGGAGAATTGGTCGATAAAGGCAGTGATTGGGCCCAGGGGTCAGTATATGACAGCCACTTGGAGGTTGGAGGGAGAGTAAATGCGGACAGAGTGGACTTCAAAAGAAGGGACAATAAGGGAGGGAAGAGGAGGAGTAGGGCTAAAGATGCAGTTGTTAGAGAGGAGAAGACCCACTCTTCCACCATGTCTGTTTCCAGGGCGAGGAGTGTGGGTGAAGTGGAGGCCGCCATAACACAGCGCAGCAGGGGAGGCAGTGTCAGAGGGTGTTAGCCATGTCTCTGTGATGCCCAGAAAGGAGAGATGACAAGCGGTAAAGAGGTCGTGGACAAAATGGAGCTTGTTGCAGACAGAGCGGGCATTCCACAGTGCTCCAGAGAGAGGGAGCAGCGGGGTGGGCGTCAGGGGGACAGGTTTTGCGTAAGAGGGGTTGTGGTAGTTTGCAGTTGGCTTGATGCGACAGGTGGGAGAATTGGTGGAAGGTGCAAGCTGTGGGGGTCCAGGATTGGGAGATATGTCGCCAGCAGTGAGGAGAAGCAGAGAGAGGGAGAGCTGGTGGGAGAAAGAGTGTCCGGCTTGTTTTATGTTTTGGGAGGATTGATCTGAGGTTGAGGAGCAGGTCTGTAGATGAGGTTAGGTGGGGAGGAAGGAGGGAAGGAGAGATGATGATTTGGTTAGAGGGTGCTGGGGTGTGGGGATAGCAAAGGAGAGTGAGGATTAGAGGGGCAAAAACAGTAAAAGCATATGTAAGCATGTTGAAAGTGTAAGGGAGAATGAGAAAGAGAATCTAAGTACAAGTAGTAAATAGTTCTTTGTACCTTCTGGTCACTTCTGGCCCATTTCTGGCATATTTAATTTCTAGCCCCTTTAAAAGCGACCCTTTAAAAGCCCGAGCCGTCTGTCTGTGCCAGACCTGGCTCCCTTGATTTATGGAGCTCTGGCCAATGATGGGAGTTGTAGTTTCAGATGAGTTTGTGAAAAAATAGAACATTGCCTAAAATTAGCTTGCTGTGCATTCAGTCCCGCAGATTGATGTTATAGCGTTCTTTCCAAGTTTAATTGGCTATTATGCAACAAATCAGCATGAAATTGTTTTGTTTTATGGTTAGACATAATGTTGACATAATGGTAAGAGAATTTGCATTCGGCCGAGTATCGGCCTTCTAGTGTAAGGTGCCAGTCCTGCATGACCATTATGAGATCTTGAAGATAAAGCTATTTCCCTCCAGATATGTTAATTTATTCATTTGTAGAAATGATTTAACATGCTCTAAATCTGGTGGCTTGAGCGGCCAAACTTACCATACAATAGGCAGTCGTGAAAATATGTTCAGTATTAGCATTTTCATTTTATGTAGAAAAAACATGGTAAAATGCGTGGGAGTGTATATAACAAGATATGGCTCTGTTTGCACTTGGCATGTGGAGAACAGTTGTTTCAGGCTATCCGAGAAATACTTTCCATGTCTGCCATTATTTTTATGTCACTGAAACATGCTGAAATGACTTAGAAGATAATTATATGACTGTAAAGAACCCCACCGAGCTGGCAATGACTTTTCCTTGGAGATAATGTAGGCACTTTAGTTCATGGTTTAAGGGAAAACTGTAAATGCAAACATTCTGGAAGAACAAGTTGAACACCTGCAAGTTTGTATGTAGAAAACAGATTTTACATGTTTTACGGATATTTTATTCACCCTGGAAAAACTTGACAAAAGAGCAGTGACTTTTTATGATCTGTGTGTCAAAACCCAGCTGCTGGCCGCTATTAGTTTCCTTATTTTAGGTGGAGAGGGGGGTCACTAGAGATGGAAGAATAGACTCAAAGGAAACCGGTCCCCGGTCAGGTCAGTAATCTGTGACCACTAGACAGGGGCCTTGTGAATCTCTTTGCCTCCCGGCATTCCCAGCTCATCTTTTGATTAGTCAGGCTGGTGCGATGTCATGTGTCTATCACTCCGCAATAGTGGACTAGTGTCCGGCAAATCGATTCTCCCATCTCTAGTGATCATGCATGCATAGACATGGAGTGATGAGACATCGCTAGGATTTTAGGGCTGTGTCCCTTTCAAAGTGTTTCCTGCACAGTTGTGCTCTCCTGCACAATTGCGTTCTCCTGCACAGTTGGGCTCTCCTGCACAGTTGGGTTCTCCTGCACAATTACGCTCTCCTGCACAATTGCGCTCTCCTGCACAATTGCACTCTCCTGCACAGTTGGGCTCTCTTGCACAGTTGAGCTGTCCTGCACAGTTGGACTCTCCTGCACAGTTGGGCTCTCCTGCACAGTTGCGTTCTCCTGCACAGTTGCGTTCTCCTGTACAGTTGGGCTCTCCTTCACAGTTGGGCTCTCCTGCACAGTTGGGCTGTCCTGCACAATTGCGCTCTCCTGCACAATTGCCTCTCTTGCACAGTTGGGCTCTCTTGCACAGTTGGGCTCTCCTGCACAGTTGGGCTGTTCTGTACAGTTGCTCTCCTGCACAGTTGGGCTGTCCTGCACAGTTGGGCTCTCCTGCACAGTTGCGTTCTCCTGCACAGTTGCGTTCTCCTGCACAGTTGCGCTCTCCTTCACAGTTGGGCTCTCCTGCACAGTTGGGCTGTCCTGCATAATTGCGCTCTCCTGCACAATTGCCTCTCCTGCACAGTTGGGCTCCCTTGCACAGTTGGCCTCTCCTGCACAGTTGGGCTCTCCTGCACAGTTGCGCTCTCCTGCACAGTTGGGCTGTCCTGCACAGTTGTGCTCTCCTGCACAGTTTGACTCTCCTGCACAGTTGCGTTCTCCTGCACAATTGCGCTCTCCTTCACAGTTGCGCTCTCCTTCACAGTTGTGCTCTCCTGCACAGTTGGGCTGTCCTGCACAGTTGCGTTCTCCTGCACAGTTGCGCTCTTCTGCACAGCTGCGCTCTCCTGCACAGTTGGGCTCTCCTGCACAGTTGGGCTGTCCTGCATAATTGCGCTCTCCTGCACAATTGCCTCTCCTGCACAGTTGGGCTCTCTTGCACAGTTGGCCTCTCCTGCACAGTTGGACTATCCTGCACAGTTGCGCTCTCCTGCACAGTTGCGCTCTCGTGCACAGTTGGGCTGTCCTGCACAGTTGGGCTGTCCTGCACAGTTGCGCTCTCATGCACAGTTGGGCTGTTCTGCACAGTTGGGCTGTCCTGCACAGTTGTGCTCTCCTGCACAGTTGGGCTCTCCTGCACAGTTGCGTTCTCCTGCACAGTTGTGCTCTTCTGCACAGTTGCGCTCTTGGTCACTACCTGTGCAGTGAGCAGTGGCATGGCTCCATTCACACCTCTGCAGTGTGCAGTTATTGACTATACTCTAAAGTAAACTGTGTCCAATCATAATGAAACGTATGAAAAATTAACATATGGATGACATAAGAATGTGCAAAAAGGATGTATGGAACAACTTACGTTAAAAATCATAAGACGAACAGATGGAACACCGTTCAATTAAAAATCGGAAGCTGCTTTTTAATCTCTATGGTCTTTCTTATGTCTGTTTTTCACATCCACATTTGAAAACAATGATAAAATGCCAATTCTGTTTCTTATGTAAATTTTTCAATTCTTCTGTTATAAACAGATGCCAGCGGCAACAGGATTTTTTTTATGAACCCATAGAGTTCTCCAGGTATGGGCGAAAAACCGAATACGCTATAGCATACTGTGTTTTTTTTCACACAAACTCTGTCTATGTGGAAAATTACTCATCATTCACTTACATTGGTGCATATGTTTCCCATATGCATATCCTCTTTGTGCATGGACAGCACACTAACCAAAAATGAAGTTATTTGAACCTGGTCTTAAAGTCAGTAAAAGTAAAACCTGGCAACTTTTATCACAGTTTTACTACCTTTTCTTTAAGATTGTTTCCTAGAATTCATCATCAAGCATCAATTGATGGATCTGTTATCCTTATTATACATCTTGTGTGAAATAATGTGTCATTATTCATATGTTAATAAAAATATTTTACTGTTCTGGACATAATTGCATTTGATTGAGCCTGGCTGCCTCGTGTATTCACAGTCTTAAATGGGTTGTCCACTACTTTAGATTACCCACTGATGTATTCCACCGGGACCCCTAAGACTTTTTTGTAAATACCTTCCGTTGCAGATAATGCCTGTGAGCGGTGCTATCACTGGCCGCTCACAGGCATCACATGACCCCTGGCTGCTGCCGGCTCTGACATCCTCTGATGTCACGACAAGTGCTGACAGCAGCTGGGGGTCTTTTTATACCTGGTTCCACGGTGGATGCCAGGCTGTGGGCGGGGTTACCCCCGCGCATCACACCCGGCATCCGCCACGCGCTCTCCCTGTCCCCATTCATTGGGAAAGCGTGCGGTGGATGCTGGGTGTGATGGGGGGGTAATCCCACCCACAACCCAGCAGCCACCGTGGGGACCCCAGCGCTGAGTCACGCCTCACTTGTCGTGACATCAGCGCGGGGTCACTTGATGCCTGTGAGCGGCCACCGATAGCGCCACTCACAGGCATTATCTGCAACGGAAGGTATTTACAAAAAGTTTTAGGGGCCCCGCGGGGATACATTGGGGGGTAGTCTAAAGTGGTGTACAACTTCTTGAATTATGATAAACATTTAATTGTACCAAATAAATAATAAAAACTAAAAATATAATATGTTGAAATCTGGAGACAGTAAACAAGAAAAATAGTGTTAGCGAATAAATAACTAACGTGTTAATGTTGCAATGGTTTTATATACAGTATGTATATGTGATGCTTGAGTCTCCTTAATTTCTTCATCACTGATAATAAACCCATAGAAGTAAATGTTGTGGCCATTACACTTGAATACAGGGTCCCTTATTCTCATGATCAGTAAGCGCCTAAGGCTGAATATTCTGACTCCATATCCAAGCTGCGAGGGTGGGGGAGCTTGAGACACCGTTTCTAGGCTGTCTGAATGTACCGTTACTCAGACAGAGATATATCATCAGATAGCTGGACTCGACTGTAGAGGCACAAATGAAGATTCCAGAAGAAGATTTATTTTCCGGCTGAATTCTTGTAGCTATGCACAAATTCAGTAGGTAAAAAATACTTTTCTGAACCAGAGATGTAAACACATGAGCTTCTAAGATGGTTGACAGACAGTGAATTAGGAAAAGAATGAGGAAGAAGGGAGGAGTTAGGCTATGTGCCCATGATGCAGAAATGCTCTGGATTTTTCCTGAGCGTTTCTGCATCTCCCTGGCAGAAAAAAACGCCTGCGGATTGTACATGCGTTTTTCCTGCCAGGGACATGCGGAAATGAAGCGTTCTTCACATGCATTTCCGCATGCGGGTTGACAAGCGCTTTCCAAGCGATTTTAGCAACACTTGGAAAGTGCTTGACAACTTGGTCACACTATATAAATCCATGCAAACAGCATGCATTTATATAGTGTGACCGAGAGAATGTCAAAAAATAAAAAAATAAATGTATACTTACCTTCCGATGGCCCCCGAGACTTGCTGCGCTCCTGTGCTGGCTGCCGGTAGATCGGGGTACGCTGTACTGAAGCACCTGCCGTCACATGACTGTGACGTCAGCGCTGGTCCTACAGATCTGCCCGCGATCTATCGGCAAGCACAGGGAAGGAGTCCGGGGGCCGTCGGAAGGTAAATATAATCTTTATTTTTTATTTTATTCTTTTTTTCAGCTTTTTTAATGGTACCTGGGTGTGGATGAGACTCTCCTCTCCTCTATACCCGGGTACCATCCGCACATTAGAACGCGCCAATTACACAAGTACAGATGCAGTCTTGCGGAATTGGCGCGTTCTAATGCAAGTCAATGGCGGCGAAAACGCAGCACTTCCGCAAAATAATTGGTAGTGCTGCGTTTTTTTCCGCAATGATAATCCGCAGCGGAAATTTCCGCAGCATGTGCTCAGCACATGCAGATTATCATTGGGGGACATGGCAGGCCTTCTACCAAGCATTTTTTAAGCGTTTCTGCAGCATTTTTGCTGCTGCGGAAACGCTTAAAAAATGCATCGTGGGCACACAGCCTTACTGACAACAGAGCTACAGCGGAGCTAGAGGGGAAGACAGGGTGAGAGGAAGGACAAACTTCTAAAGAGAGGCAAACCTTATTGCATAGCAATGAAACAGCACAATATAACGACAATACAATGCTGTATGATTCCCAAATCATGGGACATGACACTGGCCATACACAATAGATGGCTATCTGCTAAACGATGCTTTGGCTGGCTGATCGTTTCGCTCACAGCTATCTCAGCCGACTTTCCAATACACAGGAGCTCTTGTTCAACTCCTCTGCTCTTTATGAGAAAGCCACTGACTGACAGGATGGCTGGCCACTTATCTCTGGGAGAACAATGCAATTGGCAGTCTGAAATCCAAAATGCCCTATCTGCATCTCCCCCAACCATTAGTCAACTGAGCCTCCATACACATTAGACTGTCGGCTGAACCTGTTGGCATTGGTGGGTTCAGCCCACTTTAGTCTAATGTGTAGGATGGCTTTAAATGACCAGTGAACTCCCACCGATTGTACATCTATCACCTATCCAGTGGATAATGATGTTTTTTTGGAATAGCCTCTTTAATGTTATCCAAACATCTCCTCCTCTTTTGTACATTCTCACCACCAGTAGTTGGCTTTGCTGCCTATTAAATTCTGGTCGTTGTAACATATTAATTCTTCTTTCTCTGCCTGTACATTATACTACATTTAGCTTATTGGATTAGACATGTAACATTTGCCCATTGTAGGTTGGAAAGAGGTTACCTTTATAAGCCTTCCTTTAAACTTTAATGACTTATGGCTTTTGGTTTTCTTTCCCGTCATCCAACCGTTATCTTTAAGTGCTACTTAGAGGTTGCCAACCCGTATGATTTTGGCAGTAGTCAGACATGCTTATTGTACTGCAGCTAAAAGTCTCTGAGGTAGAGCACGGCTGTAAATTCATATGTTGTGACACATCTATGTATCTCAAATTGCTAATAAAATGTAGTAAAAATGATGCTGTCTCTGCACTCTCTACCTGTCTAGTTACGTTGTTTCACCAGTTAGGACCATGCTACAACCAATAGACTATGAAAATAATATGCAGTGCATAATATGATGAAGCATTAATTTATGTTTAAGGTTTGTATCATAATGGAGAAACAAAGAGATGCAATGAATTATCCTGTGCTGTTACTTTTATTAGGATTTTTAGGAAGAGAAAAAAATCTGGCTTTAAATAAAATGTAGAATGCACAAACTCTCGCCAAAGCAAACCCATTTTAGTTCATTGCTTGAATCCTCAAAGATGCAATAAATGATTGATTTAGTAGTAAGCATTTTCTAGCCAATACCTAATGATACAAATGAGTGAAATATTCTTGAACAATCGTCCAAAAGAGTAACAGCCTTTTAGAGACCAAAATGCTCCATGTTAACGCCCTCCCTAGATGGATACGGACCATTATATATTGTAGCTTTCAAAGGATACTGTCCAGATGATTTTACCCATGAAACTAGTGTTATGGCTGTATAGGTCCTAGAACAACAATAAAAATGATACCTGTCTTGTAGTAATCGGATGGGCCAACGCTGGCAAATCACTTTGAGACCACAGGGAAATCATCCTAGGAGTGCATTTGAGGCATATCGTTACACCCCAAGTATATCAGCCGCCTTCATTACTTCTGGTCCTTCCCCTTCCTGATAGACAGCTGCGACCTCTGCTACTTTTGGCATTGATATGTCTGCACTTTTGGCCAAATTTACATTGGGTTAAAGAGTTATTCCCATCTTCTTAGATGGGTTACATTTCAAAGTGCTTGTAAAAGCAAGCAACTTTGCGATTAATTAGTGATTTTTTTATTTTATTGTTTACAGCTCATTGCATTGAGTACTGGCCACTGCTGCATTCTAGGAGCGGTGACTGAGCATGCTCAGTGTTTACAAGCTCTTTCCAATAGCGTTGGTAAGAACTGTACTGAAGTTGACCTGGAGCTCTGCATAGTTCCCAATCCCGGCCAAGTTGAATATCATTGCACTGCCAATCATTGCTGTATGCCAATCATGCAGAAATGCATGTCCCTAGCAAACAGGAAGCTGGGAGCCTGGGGAATGGTGGAATGGTGCGCTCCTGAGCAAACAGAAGGAGAATAACTCTTTAACACAAAATAGGATTAATTTTTATTGGTGTTCTAGGACCTATACAGCCATAACACTAGTTTCATTGGTAAAATCACTACGACAGGTTCACTTTAAGCCTAAATATTAGTGTTGAGTGAATATGAATTGTTAACCCCTTTGGTGAGCACGCACAGGTTAACCGAAGGGGTTAACAATTCATATTCGCTCAACACTACGAAATATATATGTGGTGACCAGTAATAAACAATAATTTTATTATCTGTGTATCACTAATGATCGAATCACTTTATCAACTCCTCATTAAAGGGAATCTACATGGACACGTAGGTCATAGAAAGTTGCATAAAATGATACCTTGATATCTCTGTGATCTGATGTCTTGTTCCCGAAAAAGCCACATTTTTCGTGATATATAAATGTGCTGTTAAGATCTATGGGCCGGACACTGATCTCACTGAGAATCTGACTAGAGAGCTTATTTTAAAAGAAAGTGGGCGTTACCAGTGTGAGACATGTAATGACTGACTGTTTTCTCTCCTGATCTACATGTCTCACATGAAAGGGGAAGTTTAAATAGTTCCTAATACAATGTATATCATATGGCCATAATAACCTGGCAAATTATCAGACCCCATTTGTGTTACTATAACCCATGTAAGTTAATTACTAATTGTTTTTACATATATCATTTTTACAGTTTAATTTGCATTTAATGTATTGAACAGAAGTAATCTTAATTTCAAAGAATGTAAGAACATTTATTTTATTGAGAATACAGCACCAAATGTATCCCTAGTTAAGTCCACCAGTATTTCAAACTCGTCAATACTGTTTAAAATTCAGTTGCCCGATCCCTTTGCTTTCAGGAGAGATGTCTGGTAGCAGCTTTTTCCTCTTTGCCCATTGAAAAGACATGAATTCTCATCCAAACCGATCATTTACACGTATGGGGGAGTTGGGATAGATCATTTTTGCGATAGCCAACTTTAGGCTAAGATCATTCAAAATGTCGGCAGATTAACCTGGGTGGCAACGACTTTCTAGGCTAGTCTGCTGTAACCGCTAGGAAAGTAATTTGCAGTCTGTATTCCATCATAACAATGCACCATACATGGCTTTATTTTATTGTTAACCATTTTCCATCGAGGTAATGTAAATACTCTATGTCAATGTGTGATGCTGGAGTACCTTTATAATATACATTTACATGTACGGTATACCCTGAACAGTACTTAATGAATCTCTATGTAACTCATATCATCCGTGTAAAGAAGCTAAACCTTCTCACTTTCCCATCAAATGTTACACATCTCATAAAATGGAAAATCTAAACATTTCTTCGGATCATTAATTTTTACTGGAATTCACAAGCGAAACAGTAGAATAAAATCTGCAGATCACATTCACATTTTCCAGGTGAACATTGCTCTACAGTACATTACATCCTGCTCACAATTGTGATACAGTCCCTTTATTCTAATGGAAAAAAGGTTCAACTCACTGTGAAATAACCTGAAAGAGTAAAGACACAACAGAGAAAACAAGAAATACCAGAATCAAGGCCTCTTTAAGAGAACCTGACAGCTGATCAATGCTGCCTGATCCACGAACAGCATGTATCATGCTCTGGCTGCATGATCCAAGCAGCCAGGTAGGTTTGACTCCAAAACTCTGTGACATTTCAGAGCAAAACATACTTTAAAACCAAGACACACTTGTTAGACAGGTGGGTCCTTGTTGGCTTCTCCCCCTCGCTCCTTTGGAGTGACAGGTCTCTCCCTCCATGCATGTATAAGGAGAGACCTGTCATTCCAGGGGAGCGGGAGGGGAGAAGCCACTGGAGAGAAGCCACCAGGGGCCCACCTGTCTGACTTGTCTCCTGCCCAACTCGGTCCCTGGTGGCTTCCCTTATATTTACCATTCCTTTTGATTCTGGGCCTGGCTGTGGATAAACATCTGTGGTTTTTTTTTTAATACTGTGTGAAATCACTGTTAGATTATTATTGGGGGTGGATTGGAAGACGACAGCTTCCTGAGATGCTACTCTGAGCTATGACCAATAGGTCTCAGGTTTGCTTTATAAGCTGGAGTCAGACATGCATGTTTTTGATGCAGTTTTTTCAGCTATAACCAGAGCTGAATCCATCAGGGAAGAGAGGTTTAAAGGCAACCTGTCATGTAAAAAAATTCTATTAACCTGCAGATATAGGGTTAATCTGTAGCTTAATAGTGTTCTAAAACCGTGTGACCGCCATACTGAAAGCCCCGCTGCCAGGAGGAAATTAACTTTATTCCTCCCGGCAGCCTCTGTCTCTCAGTCATAAAGGCACAGCCGGCACAAGGGGTCTAAGGGGGGAACGTTTAACCTTGTGGAAAGTGTCAAGCTGGCATAAGGAGACCTCTAATACTCTTCCCCTATAAAGAGGAGAATTGCACTTGTCTATACAAGAAATAATTTAAAGCTCTGTTCCATAAATAATATTTAATCATAAAATATACAATTAGTTTTATAAGAACATATATATATATATACACACACACATATATAAAGTATATATGCAGTATACACTTACACTGTACATTCTGTTATATACTGTATACTAGGTTAGGATTGAGGATTCACTTTTTTGTTAAACAAATCTTATCTATAATGTTGCAGTATATATACACACATAAATCTTGAGGATTGTATATATGGAGAAGCTTCTTTGGCACATAACCTAATGATCTGACTTTGGGATATACAGTACAGACCAAAAGTTTGGACATACCTTCTCATTTAAAGATTTTTCTGTATTTTCATGACTATGAAAATTGTACATTCACACTGAAGGCACCAAAACAATGAATTAACACATGTGGAATTATATACTTAACAAAAAAGTGTGAAACAACTGAAAATATGTCTTATATTCTAGGTTCTTCAAAGTAGCCACCTTTTGCTTTGATGACTGCTTTGCACATTCTTGGCATTCTCTTGATGAGCTTCAAGAGGTAGTCACCGGAAATGGTTTTCACTTCACAGGTGTGCCCTGTCAGGTTTAATAAGTGGGATTTCTTGCCTTATAAATGGGGTTGGGACCATCAGTTGTGTTGTGCAGAAGTCTGGTGGATACACAGCTGATAGTCCTACTGAATAGACTGTTAGGATTTGTATTATGACAAGAAAAAGCAGCTAAGTAAAGAAAAACGAGTGGCCATCATTACTTTAAGAAATGAAGGTCAGTCAGTACGAAAAATTGGGAAAACTTTGAAAGTGTCCCCAAGTGCAGTTGCAAAAACCATTAAGTGCTACAAAGAAACTGGCTCACATGAGGACCGCCCCAGGAAAGGAAGACCAAGAGTCACGTCTGCTTCTGACGATAAGTTTATCCGAGTCACCAGCCTCAGAAATCGCAGGTTAACAGCAGCTCAGATTAGAGACCAGGTCAATGCCACACAGAGTTCTAGCAGCAGAAACATCTCTTCAACAACTGTTAAGAGGAGACTTTGTGCAGCAGGCCTTCATGGTAAACTAGCTGCTAGGAAACCACTGCTAAGGACAGGCAACAAGCAGAAGAGACTTGTTTGGGCTAAAGAACACAAGGAATGGACATTAGACCAGTGGAAATCTGTGCTTTGGCCTGATGAGTCCAAATTTGAGATCTTTGGTTCCAACCACCGTGTCTTTGTGCGACGCAGAAAAGGTGAACGGATGGACTCTACATGCCTGGTTCCCACCGTGAAGTATGGAAGAGGAGGTGTGATGGTGTGGGGGTGCTTTGCTGGTGACACTGTTGGGCATTTATTCAAAATTGAAGGCATACTGAACCAGCATGGCTACCACAGCATCTTGCAGCGGCATGCTATTCCATCCGGTCTGCATTTAGTTGGACCATCATTTATTTTTCAACAGGACGATGACCCCAAACACACCTCTAGGCTGTGTAAGGGCTATTTAATCAAGAAGGAGAGTGATGGGGTTCTACGCCAGATGACCTGGCCTCCACAGTCACCAGACCTGAGCCCAATCAAGACGGTTTGGGGTGAGCTGGACCATAGAGTGAAGGCCAAAGGGCCAAATAGTGCTAAGCATCTCTGGGAACTCCTTCAAGATTGTTGGAAGACCATTTCCGGTGACTACCTCTTGAAGCTCATCAAGAGTATGCCAAGAGTGTGCAAAGCAGTCATCAAAGCAAAAGGTGGCTACTTTGAAGAACCTAGAATATAAGACATATTTTCAGTTGTTTCACACTTTTTTGTTAAGTATATAATTCCACATGTGTTAATTCATAGTTTTGATGCCTTCAGTGTGAATGTACAATTTTCATAGTCATGAAAATATAGAAAAATGTTTAAATGAGAAGGTGTGTCCAAACTTTTGGTCTGTACTGTACATACAGAATGTTTAATGAGAGAACAAAATCCATTACATCCCATCACAGACAATGGCTTTTTGTAAGAAGAAAGACGTTCTCAGCAGTGCTTTCCCAATCAATGACTTATAAGACACACTCTGTCCTAAACCTTCTACCCCATAGAGTTGATTTTATTACCTTGTTCCAATTCCAAGTGTATTTTAATCTCCTAGTTTCTACTTTACTTGTCCTGACACCTCTGGTGACTTGTTTATTTTTATTACAGAAATGTTTTCCCTTATTTCCCCTGAGTAACTACACTTCTAATATTCATTATATTAGTACGATTTCTGAATGTTTCTTTTTAGAATATATTATAATCATTCTAATCTTATATCTGTTACTTACAGTACTACAGATAGCCTGACTTCATGGGACTCAACCAGGGTGGAAGTGATGATATTAGGTTTATCAATCACCTGACCATTGAAGCCAATCACTGGCCTTAAATGTTGCATGACACACATGTGAATGTGACAGCTGAGGCCAGTGATTGGGTACCAGGTGACTGGTGAAGGGTCCTGGTGGGGACCACTAGAGCAGCAGCTGATTTGACTGATATGCAATATTTGTCTCTTTATTTTAAAACAATCTCTAGCCAATTTTTGAAAAGTCCTGGAAAATTTTTCAAAGTGATCAAAAAAGTGTACATTCAAATCTAATTTTACTTTTTAGGAAATGCAGCTATGATTATATCGAGTACATATCTGCCAAAGTCTAAAGACTACGAGAGGATAAACATGATTGTATATGTCACTCTATGCTAACTAAATTAATATAAATTTACTTGTGGCCAAAGGTGGTCGACTAAAAAGTGGAATGAAAATAATTGGTGAAGTCTTCTGTGCTGTTTCATGCTACCGCGCAACCTCTTTTGGGGACAGGAGCCTGTTTGCCACCACCCCACTACTCCCTTCTCATTCTTTAGGTGACAATTTCTGTGTAATCTTCAAGCTTGGTTACCTTCCCTTGAATATATTGTGGTGCCAGTGCAAAAGTGGTACCTACCTCTCTGTTCTGCCTGACGATGATCTCTGCTGTCTCAGAGTGGTCACGGACCGCTCCTGTCTGTGATTTTTTTTATTTCGGTAACATCATGTCGATAGAGAAACTTCTTCTCTTTCACTCTGCTCTGTTGACCTAGGGCGTCTCTGCTGATGTCATGCTGATTCACAGGCGTCTCCCTGTTGCCTAAATGAGGGGAGCCGACTGTCAATCAGTATGACGTTGGCAGTTATGCCTTGTCGACAGAGCAGAATGGAAGAGGAAGAACTGCTCTGTTAATGTGAGGTCAAAAGTAACAGGAGAGTCACCGACTTAGCCAAGAGAAATCTTCGCAGGGCAGAACAGGCAGATAGTTGGCATCTACATGCCGGTAAGTTCTTAGCCCAATAGGAAAAAAAACCTAATTCACAGATAACCCCTTTAAGCTATTTATACTATATAAAACACTCTCCAGGGATGTGTGTTTCTTCAGTTTGACTTTTACAACAAGCCATAAATAGTGAGATGTACTCAGTAGACAACCTAAAAGCCATGTTTCTTCAACACTATTGAAAATATGAGACTTATTCAGATGATTGTTTTATGCAAGTCTTCTACATTCTGTCTAGACCACACACAAAGACTAAAACACTGCACCATTCACATTGGAATTTAATAATTGTGTAGATTACTCCTGTCAGAAAGGCCTTCTGTGAGGTGTCAATGAGGTATCATATATGGTATGCAATAGGGAGTGCCACCTCCAACCGGGTTTCTTCATTGGATTCAATAAGAAGTGCCACCTCTAGCCAAGTTTCTGCATTGGGCTCATCATTTGCACTGTATCTCCCCACCAAACATTTTAGTATTTGTGAGTTGAAATGTGACATTAATAACACGGTTTAACTGAATTCCATTAATTCTGTTGGAAACAATATATTGAGAACCAGTATAGGATATCACAAACTGTTGGCTTTATGATGAAGTTACTGGCATGTAAAGTAATAGAATATATTGAGTTTACTCAAACACATGACTTGAATGTCTGAGTAATGGGGCGAATGACTAGTATACCTGTTCGTTTTGTGGAATTGTAAAATCTTGCTTCCAGATTTTTCAGATACTGGAAATTATTTGACTCTGCACAATGACCCTACAGATGCTTGGAAAAAGGAACAATTGTTAAACTCTGTGCGTCGTCAAACATCTTGACCCTTCCTAATAGATTTAGCTTGAGAAGTAACTCCTTAACCACCACCAGCTGCTGGTATCTATTCGGAGCCCCTGGCTGCACACTGTTTTCATTAAGTAGTAACAAAGGAATTTAACTCTTCTGTATGGAGGAATTTGGTTGAAGCGCTGAATCAGGCTCTATGTACGATACATTATACAGGGGATGCTGAACTTGCTGAAGGGTTAGGTGACCTAGGACTGGTGCCCTAAATATAATACACATCATACAGATCTTTGATGTGTCATATGTATGCATGTTCTCTTTTCCTTCTATGAGATCTTCCACTGCAATATAAGAAGTTCAAATATTAAATAACGAATGATCATTTAATTTTTTTGTGTCTTATATCAGAAGATTATACATTTTCTCCACATATAATGTCATACCTTTTCATTAGGCGCATAGACACAGGAATGTCTTGGTCTATTTGTATGATCATATGGTGCCACTGAAGAATTGCCTCTAGGGAAGACTATGTCTGTGGTATGGCATGAGACTATAGTAGTACATACCATATTAGTACATACCATAATGTTTTTTTGCTCATGGTTTTGGAGACATACAGAAGTACAGTATCAGCCATGTACTAGATTTATGCCTCAGAATATCAACTTTTTCTAATATTAGATTTTATTTTATCCAGCATGAAATTAAAGTCAACATTGATAAAAGTTTGTATCCCATCTATGAAAAATATTAAGATTTGAGAGTCCTCATTGGTTGATCCCTTTTAATGGCTAACTGAAAAGATGGTAACAAGTTGCAAGCTTTCGAGACTACCCAGGTCTCTTCATCAGGCTGGTATAACGCAAAATCTGAACTATGATTAGTTCATAGATAAGGACGAAGTTACTTCAAATCTCAGAGAGACAGAAAAGTTTGGGAATATAAACTGATGGTGACCTTTGACACCTTCAGAGCATGATTGAATGTGTTGCATGGATTTATGTCATTCTACATCAACTAAGGAATGTGCTACTCAGAACTTTGGGGTCATCATAACCCTGGACCAGAAATCAATCACCGGACAATAAAACTTTCACAGTCCTTATCTATGAACTAATCCAATATTTACGGCCAGAACTGTTTATCTTTCTCCCACAGTAATAGCTCGGCTTTACATTACCTGCCTCAGCTATTACATTATTTCTGTGTCCCATTGTGTATAAATATGTGACTCTTCAGATTTTGTGTTATACCAGCCTGATGAAGAGACCTGAGTAGTCTCGAAAGCTTGCAACTTGTTACCATCTTTTCAGTTAGCCATTTAAAGGTATCAACCACTGAGGACTCTAAAATCTTAATATTTTTCTATCTACTGGCTAACACGGTACAAGAATATATATTTTCCCTGTATCCCATCTTTGTAATGGTAATTCTTTAACAGCATTTCACCCTATCATCAATCATTGAAAGAAATAAAAATAACCTGGACATTTAAAGGGGTATTCTTGCTTAGAATAAGACAGGTGCACGATGCCTGCTTCTCGTGCATGTGACCCAGCATATATTAGGTAATGTGACATCACTGGATCAGATGCTTAAACGGAATCTGTCAGCAGGTCTTTGTATTGTAATCTGAGAGCAGCATGATTTAGAGGTGAGACCCTGATTCCAGTGATGTGTCACTTACTAGGCTTCTTGCTGCAGTTTCAATATAATCTGTGTATAACAGCAGGAGATTATCACTAGAGGACTAGTTCTCTTGTGCCATGTAGTCCTTCTGATCTATATAACCCCGCCTCCATCACTCATTGGTAACTCTCTGCCTATGCATAGTGTACACAGAAAGCTGCCAATCAGTGGTGTGGGGGGGATTATACAGAGGTCATCATCTTAAGAACAGCAAGATGTGCAGCAGATAAAACAGTGATTTTTATCAAAACTGCAGCAGGTAACCCAGTAAGTAACACATGCCTAGAATCAGGGTCTCTATCCCTACATTATGCTGCTATCAGATTACATACCAAAAACCTGATGACAAATTCCCTTTAAGTGTGCACAACCTGAATACCACTTCATGTATAAGAGATGCTTACTTTTATAGACGTCCCTTCTATTGTCCCCATTGGTGTGTTCTGTTCAGCGATGTATAGGTAAATGCAGACAAAATGCAGATAAGTAAATGAGATTATAAAAACTCATCTGCCTGTTGAGAACCGCAGCATGGTGCGACAATGTTTCTGGAAGAAAGCCGTCATGTTTTCCTAATCCAGTACAAAGTAAGTCTGTGTGTACATGGCTTCAATTAGACCCTAGAGCAGGAGCCAAGTTTTCCCATGCATAGCCACTTCAGGAAAATGCCGACAGTCATTTTTCCTAGCGGTGGCTTCGCCGATGGCTTTGCCATAGTTCTTGCTGTGGCTGCGCAGCTTTCCCCCTATTCTGATAAGTATAGAGATCAAGTGGCTTCCTAGCGGAATGCGCCCAAAGAATGAACATGGGCGCACAACCTGAAGTGGTTAAAAGAAGAGAAGTAAGACAGAACATGTGCACAGCAATGTCGTTTTGACATTCCTGTACAATATGTTCATTCTATGGGGCTGAAAAAGATATGTGTACATACCCAAAGTCTAATTGTGAGTGTTACCAACTAATAGTACAACATGGCCATATTGTTCCCTATCAGGATACTTGGGTATGACTAATCTCTACATCTTTATATAAGAATATTTATGTTGTTTTACTACCGTCTAACGATATTAATAAAAATATAATATATTAATAAATATATGTATTAATACATTAATAAAATATCTTTAAAGGATCATTCAAAATAACCATTTACAACCAACACTAAAGGCGTTTTAAACTGTAATTGTAAAGAGGAAATCTAAGTATTTAGTCGAATGACTAATCATGGCGATCAACGCCAAAGCTCGTTAACAAGATGTGGAATTTTTATTTTATGGCCTTGTTGATATAAACACTCCGCATCATTATTTCCCTTTGTGCCAGTATAACTTGTGCACTACTGTGCTGCTATATGCTGTAATGTATTCATGTAAAAAGTGGAACAAGAGGAAGTAAATCTAATGACACACCGCCATTTATCATGTTACGCACTGGCCAAAGCCTTGTCAGGTAATTTACTGCACATTTTTAGTAAGGCTGGGATTTATTTATAAATGTAATTTATTTTAGCCTGAACTCACTAGGGTGCACTAACTTATTTTATATTTCCCTTTCATTGAATCGCTTTTATTAGCAAAAATTCACACTTTTATCTAGCATTTCAATCACCACGGCAGTCCATTCCCATGTCTTTCAAATTTCAGCGTGATGGCTGCACAATATTTATACAACATTACGGGTTTCAGTCTGTCTAGCCTAATCTTTTATTGATCCCATAAGGCTCTATTATATGGACTTAGGGGCACTTCCCTTGAACATAGCATTAAGTGTTACCAGCAATGAGAGGAAAAATGAATTATATATGTACAGTCTCATGTAGCAAGAAGGAAAGGAGAACAGATGCCTCTGGTTTTAAAGTTTATAGTGACCAGTACATATAGAAATTTTTGCTCCAAAGAAGTTTCCATCATTCACTGCAATGTTATGTACACTGTTTATGGTAACTACTAGGCACTGCTCTACAGTATATAGCAGATGACATTTCTCCTACTGAGTCTGACTCGCCCCCTGGGCCGTGGGTCACTCGAGACCGGACTTCAGGGCAAATGGTCCATGACCAGAGAACCTCCCTCCTGCTCTCAGACACAGCCTTACAAGTTTGTGGCATCCAGGCCTGGGGTGACACAAGTCAATCTGTACTCAGTATTTAGACATACACAACTCCAAATCAGGTAATATGTCAATTTTTTGTGGATTTTGGTACGTATTTCATATTAAATCACGTTCACATTGTGTTTGGGTTAATACGTCAATGGCTCCATCTGGGCTTCCATCTAAAAAGCTGGATTTGAACAAAACCCCCAATGGACCCATTCATTAGGCAGACAGAGTCACACTGTGACCGTCTGGCCATCGTTTCGGCAATGTCCTCTTTTTTGAGGTGGAAACAAAAGCATGTTCAACCATGTTTTTGTGCCTTTCTCAAGAAGGCGGACACTGTCCGCTGGATTTCTGTCTGAGACCCTGAAAATCTAGATTTGGACAAAACCCCAGATGGACCCATTAATGAGGTAGAGAGTCACATTGTGATCTGTCTGACTTTCATTTCAGCAGTGTCTTTTTTCTTGAGATGGACACAAAAGCTTGTTCAACCATGTTTTTGTGCCTTTCTCAAGAAGGCGGACACTGTCCGCTGGGTTTCCGTCTGAGACCCTAAAAATCTAGATTTGGAAAAAAAGCCAGATGGACCCATTAATGAGGTAGAGAGTCACATTGTGATCTGTCTGACTTTCATTTCAGCAGTGTCTTTTTTCTTGAGATGGGCACAAAAGCGTGTTCAACCATGTTTTTGTGCCTTTGTCAAGAAAGTGGATACTGTCAAAGCGGAGGCCAGACACAGCACAAAGTGACCCCATCTGCCTCATAAATGGATCTGTAAGTGAGGGCTCTGCCAAGTCACATTTTTCAAGGTTTCTGACACAAGCCTAGATGGAGTCACCGATGTGTGGACCAAATGCAATGTGAATATAACCTTAGAAAAGTGCGAAATCTGGTGCGAAAATCTACAACATACAGTAAATGGACATACTGCAGATTTAAAATCTCCTGATGCCTTTTTATACATTGAGAATAACCGATATAATGGTGTAGAGGTTTATTTTTTGCAGACTGAAATGTTAAGAATATTTTGTACCTTGAAAGGCCTTCAAGTGTTCATGGTATAGAACAGCGTGATAAGGGCATAACTTTTGTCCTCTTGGACTGAGGAGGTACTGGTTCATATTAAAGAGATGCAGCTGAAGTATGGAGACTTACAGAGAATGCTCCAAGGGAAAAAAGTATGAAAATAAAATCTTCTATAGGAAGAAGGAAAGCTCTGTCATATTAACAAAACCAGACTCTCATCTGCAGACAGGCTTTTCAGGGTTTTTGCAGAGCAGACTAGTGGTTGACTTGATGATATGCCTTTAAACCAGCCATGAATCTCTTTAATGAGGACCAGTACCTCCCCTAAAACTGCATTAAGATATGTCTTCTAGTCAACCAGTACTCTGCTCTATACTAATGAGGGACAACTGTCTACAACTGGGTATGTGGTTTGGATACAGAGATAGATACTGGTTTGGTTTCTGGAGGTGAACAAAGACCATTCTGCCACATATAGTAAAGGCTTATGGCAGGAGGGAGCTGGGGGCTGTTACAGATTTAGTATTGGGACTCACGCTTCCTATTATATCTCTGGTTTAACATACACAGTATATACTGTATGTATGTATTCAACCCCAGTTCCAAAAAGTTGGGACTCTGTTTAAGATGTAAAAAAAGCAAAAATGCAATACGTGGGGATTTCTTACATAACGCAGAACACAGATCAGAAGGTGAGCGTTGGACTTCTTTCCATTTCACTTACAAAATAAACTAATTTAGAAATTGATGGCAGCAACACATCTCAAAAAAAGTTGGGACAGGACTGTGTTTACCACTGTGTAGCCTTCCCTCTTCTTTGTACAACAGTCTGTAAACGTCTGAGAAGTGAGGAGACAATTGCTGGAGTTTTGAGAGAGGATCGTTGCCTTATTCTTGTCTGATGTAGGATTCTTGCTGCTCAACAGCCATGCGTCTTTGTCAGATTTTTGATCTCATAATGCACCAAATGTTTTCTATTGTTGAAAGGTCTGGACTGCAGGCGACCAGGTCATCATCAGAACTCTTCTTCTGGGAAGCCATGCTGTTGTGATGGAGGCAGTATGTGGTTTAGCATTGTCTTGCTGAAATGTGCAAGGCCTTCCCTGAAATAGAATTTGTCTGGAAGGGGGAATAAATTGTTCTAATACCTGCATGAAATGCTCAGCATTGATGGTGCCTTTTAACCGCTTCGCGACGGCCCACTGTAGATAAACGTCGGCGCTTGCTGGGCTCTGTGCAGCGCCGACGTTTAAAAACGGTGGGTGGTCCCGCAGCGCTCAGTGATTCCGGTGCAGAGCATTAGCTCTGACAGGTGACATCATCGGGACCTGATTGGATCAGGTCCCAATGATGTTAACCCTTTGCTATGTTCTATATGCCGCGATCTATAGTGCTCGCGGCATATAGAAGATAGACAGAGGAGAGGGGGTCGTCTTACTTACCTCTCCGATGACCCCAGATACCTTCCAGGACCTGGCGTTGCTATGGCAGCTGGAGGTCACATGACCGCCTCCAGATCTGCCATATATGGTGTCCTGCCAGGCTCAGCCTGCAGCTGAAGCCTGGCAGGACACACTGACTGTGAAACAGTCAGCTAAGATCTCATGTAATGTAATGTAATACATGTCTATTACATTACATGAGATCAGTGATCAGAAAAATAAAAATTAATGTCCCATACATGTTTTTAAACTGTTAAAAAAAAAAAATCACAAAATAAATAAAAATAAATAAATAAAATATTAAACCAATAAATCCGTATATTTATGCAAAACCAAAAAAAGTACACATATTTCATATCGCCGCGTCCGAAACAACCCGATCTATAAAACTGTCACACTAATTAACTCCTTCTGTGCACACCGTAATAAAAATAAATAAAAAACGGAGCAAAAAATATGCTTTTTCATCATATCGCCAAACAAAAAGTGGAAAAAAATGCGATCAAAAAGCAAAATGGAAATAAAAATGGTACCGCTGAAAACGTCATCTTGTTCCGCAAAAAAAAAGCCGCCATACAGCTCCATCAGCTGAAAAATAAAAAAGTTATAGCGCTCAGAATAAAGCAATGCAAAAAAATATTTTTTCTATAAAATTGTTTTATTGTGTAAAAGCGCCAAAACATAAAAAAATATACAGTAAGTGTAGTATTGCTGTAAACGTACTGACCCGAAGAATAACGCTGCCTGATCACTTTTACCACACGCAGAACGGCATAAAAAAAACCCTCAAAAAACAATTCCTGAATTGTTGGTTTTTGTTAATTTTACCTCCCAAAAAACGGAATAGAAAGCGATCAAAAAATGTCACGTACCCAAAAATGGTACCAATAAAAATGTCAACTCGTCCCGCAAAAAACAAGCCATCACATGACTCTGTCGGCCGAAATATGGAAAAATTATAGCTCTCAAAATATGGCGATGCAAAAACTAGATTTTGCAAAAAAAAAGTCTCTTAGTGTGTGACAGCTGTCAGTCATAAAAACCCGATATAAATCTGGTATCTCTGTAATCGCACCGACCCGAAGAATAAAGTAATCTCATCACTTATACCGCACGGGGAACAGCGTAAAAAATAAATGAAACCAATTCTTCACCTGCTACTGATTTGTTTATTATGTCTCCCAAAGATCGCAGTAAGGCTCTGCCCACATTTATCCTGTGCTCTGCGCTGAGCACTTACACCAGAGTTTCCGTGTAAATCTCTGAAATACGTGAATCAGACCGAACCCACGGCAGAAGATTCCCTGTAATGAGGCAGATATAGGCCACTGTGGATGCCGTCTGGCCTGTGATCCCACGGTGTCATTTGTTTTAGGCGTGCTTAAAAGTGCGGCTGGACACAGTTTTGTGCCCTTCTGAAAAAAAGGACACCGCTAAACAGAGGCCAGACGGAGTCCAGAGTAACTCTGCTGCCTCATTACAGTGAATGGACCCCACAGGGGTTTCATCTGAATTACATCACTTGGAAATTTAGATGGAAACCCCGATGTAAGTGCTCAGCCTAGAGCGCCGGATAAGGGTTATGTAAAATGTTCCCAATAAAAGCTTCAACTCAGTCCTCAAAAAAAGCTAGTCCCCACTCAGGTCCGTCATCTGTCAAAAATATAAGGGACTTCAAAGTTACTGGTAGCGGAAAGGCTCTGGAAAAGCAAAATGGCCCTTGCCCCCCAAAAGAAATTCAGAAAATTTTTTGCTCCCAAATCCAAATACCTATTCTACAATAATTTGTTCTCCAATTGTCAAATAGCGCTCCGTCCCTCCCAGATCTCGCCGTATGGCTGAGCGGTACGATACAGTCACATATGGGGTATTGACACTTTTAGAAGAAATTGCGTGACACATTTCGGCACCATTTTTACCCATTGCCCTGTGTGAAAATGTAAAATCTGAGGGTAAAACATTTTTTTGTGGTAAAAATATAATTATGCTTTTTTCACTGCCCAATGGTATAAATGTAAAAATTAAAAAATACTCACAACTTCCCTAGATGAATTCCTTGAGAGGTGTAGTTTACAAAATGGGGGGTTTCTGCTGTTTCGGCATGTCAGCGACTCTTCAAATGTGACATGGTGTCTGCAACCTATCCCAGCCAACATAGCGCTCCTTTCTCTTCCGAACCCTGCCGTACACCAAAGCAGTGGTTTTCCCCAACATATGGGGTATCGGCCTACTCAGGAGAAATTGCACAACAAATTTCATGGTGCAATTTCTCCTGTTACCCTTATGATAATGCAAAATTAGGGAATGAAAAACATTTTTTGGGGGAAAAATGTGAAAATTTTATTTTTACGGCTCAATATTATAAACTTCTGTGAAGCACCTTGGGGTTCAAGGTGCTCACCACACAACTAGATAAGTTCCCTAAGGGGTCTAGTTTCCAAAATGGTGTCACTTGTGGGGGGTTTCCACTGTTTAGGCACATCAAGGGCTCCCCAAATGCAACATGGCGTCCGCTAATTATTCAAACAAATTTTACATTCAAAAAGTCAAATGGCGCTCCTTCCCTTTCAAACCCTGCCGTGCGCCCAAACAGTGGTTTGCCTCCACATATGGGGTATCGGCGTGTTCAGGAGAAATTGCACAACAAATGTCATGGTGCAATTTATCCTATTACCCTTATGATAATGCAAAATTAAGGGATGAAAAACGTTTTTGTGGGAAAAATGTGAAAATGTTATTTTTACAGCTCAATATTATAAACTTCTGTGAAGAACCTTGGGGTTCAAGGTGCTCACCACACATCAAGATAAGTTCCCTAAGGGATCTAGTTTCCAAAATGGTGTCACTTGTGGGGGGTTTCCACTGTTTAGGCACATCAGGGGCTCCCCAAATGCAACATGGCGTCCGCTAATTATTCAAACAAATTTTACATTCAAAAAGTCAAATGGTGCTCCTTCCCTTTCAAACCCTGCCGTGCGCCCAAACAGTGGTTTGCCTCCACATATGGGGTATCGGCGTGTTCAGGAGAAATTGCACAACAAATGTCATGGTGCAATTTATCCTATTACCCTTATGATAATGCAAAATTAAGGGATGAAAAACGTTTTTGTGGGAAAAATGTGAAAATTTTATTTTTACAGCTCAATATTATAAACTTCTGTGAAGCACCTTGGGGTTCAAGGTGCTCACCACACATCTAGATAAGTTCCCTAAGGGGTCTAGTTTCCAAAATGGTGTCACTTGTGGAGGGTTTCCACTGTTTAGGAACATCAGGAGCTCTCCAAACGCAACATGGCGTCTGCTAATTATTCAAACAAATTTTACATTCAAAAAGTCTAATGGCGCTCCTTCCCTTCTTAACCCTGCAGTGCGCTCAAACAGTGGTTTTCCCTCACATATGGGGTATCAGCACGCTCAAGAGAAATTGCAAAAAAAATTTTGGGGTCCATTTTTTCCTGTTACGCCTGCGAAAATAAAAAAAATTGGGTCTAAAGTAACATTTTTGTGAAAAAAGTTAAATGTTAATTTTTTTCTTCCACATTCCAAAAATTCCTGTGAAGCACCTGAAGGGTTAATAAAGTTCTTGAATGTGGTTTTGAGCACCTTGAGGGGTGCCGTTTTTAGAATGGTGTCACTTTTGGGTATTTTCTGTCATAAAGACCCCTCAAAGTGACTTCAAATATGATGTGGTCCCTAAAAAAATGTTTTTGTAAATTTTGTTGGAAAAATGAGAAATCGCTGGTCAACTTTTAACCCTTATAGCTCCCTAACAAAAAAAAATTTTGGTTCCAAAATTGTGCTGATGTAAAGTAGACATGTGTGAAATGTTATTTATTAACTATTTTGTGTGACATATCTCTCTGATTTAAGGGCTTGAAAATTCAAAGTTTGAAAATTGCAAAATTTTCTCCAAATTTCCGATTTTTTCACAAATAAACGCAAGTGATATCGAAGAAATTTTACCACTATCATGAAGTACAATATGTCACGAAAAAACAATCTCAGAATCAGGGGGATCCGTTGAAGCGTTCCAGAGTAATTACTTCATAAAGTGACAGTGGTCAGAATTGAAAAAATTGGCCCGGTCACGAAGGCGAAAACAGGCTCTGGTGCGAAGTGGTTAAGAGATGTGTAAGCTGCCCATGCCATAGGGAGTAATGCAACCCCATATTATCAGAGATGCAGGAACTGGGTGCTGATAACAAGCAGGATGGTCCCTCTCCTGTTTAGTTCGCAGGACACGAGGGCCATAATTTCCATAAAAAATTTCACATTTTGATTCATCAACAGATTTCCATTTGCCTCAGTCTATTATAAATGTGTTTTGGCCCAGATAAGATGGGAGAGTGTCTGGATTGTGTTGATATATGGCTTCTCCTTTGTAGGATAGAACTTTAAATTACATTTGTGGATTGCACAGTGAACTGTGCTCACAGACAATGATTTCTGGAAGTATTCCTGAGCCCATGCAGTGATTTGAATGGCTAAATCATGCCTGTTTTTAATGCAGTGCCGCCTGAGGGCCCATAGATCATGAGCATCCAATATTGACTGTCAGCCTTGTCCCTTGTGCATATGGATTTTTCCAGTATCTCTGAATCTTTTTATGATATTATGTATTATGTATTGTAGATGGTGAGATGTTCAAAATCTTTGCAATTTCATGTTTAGAAAGAATTTTCTGAAATTGTTCCACAATTTTTAGATGCAGTAATTTACAGATTGATGAACTTTTGATCATCTGACCATTGGTTCTGAGAGACTCTGCCTCTCTAACATGGTCTTTTTATACAGTCATGTGACAATTGAAAAGTTAGCTGTTTTAAATAGTACCACTTACGTTTCTACCTTTTTGTTAACCCTATTCCAACTTTTTTTTAGATGTCTTGCTGCCATCAATTTACAAATTAGTTGTTTTTTTTTTAAATGGAATGGAAAAATGTCTAACTTTCACCTTCTGATCTGTGCCCTATGTTCTGTTTTGAATAAAATATGGCTAAAAGAGATCTCCAAATCATTGCATTCTTGTTTTCTTTATATTTTACACAGGGTCACAACATTTTTGCAATTGGAGTTGTACAGTGCTGCTCACCATTATTGGCACCCCTTTGTTTTTTTCATAGACTGTGCAATATCTTCAGAAATAAATGGAAATGTACCAAAGTTATATCCTCAGGATTTTTTAATTAGTGGTAAAAAGTAATAAAACAATAAAACATTGTTTTTCAATTTCCATGTTGCAATTTCAAAGAAGAAACAGAATAAACAGCATGTGCAGCAAAAAAGGCACCCCCAATTAATAATTGGTAGCACACCCTTTGGTATTGCTGACAGCCTCTAAACGTTTCTTGTAGCCATCTATAAGCTTCTTGCACTTCTCAGCTGGAATTTTCTCCCACTCTTTCTTTGCCGTTTGTTCAAGCTCTTGAATGTTTGCAGAGTTCTTTTTCCCAGTGTCAGATCTCAGCTCACCTCAAAGATTTTCATTGGAATTGAGGTCAGGGCTCATTGCTGGCCATTTTAAAACAGTCTATTTTTTCTTTTTCAACCATTTCTTGGGTCTTGGGTGTGCTTTGGGTCATTGTGTTGCTGGAGGACCCATGATCTTTGACTCAACCCAAGTTTTGTTACACTGGGTAGGACATTTCACTCTAAAATCTCTTGATAATTCTCTGATTTCATGATTCCTGTGATACAGTCAAGGCCTCCAGTACCAGATGCAGCAAAGCAACCACACAGCATTATGGACCCTCTACCATGCTTAACTGTTGGTAAGGTTTTCATTTCCTTATAAGCTTCATTGTGGCATCTGTAAACAAACTATTGCTTTGCATTGCCAAAAAGCTCTATTTTTGTTTCATCTTTCCACAGAACATTTTCCCAGAAGGATTGTGGTTTGTCAAGGTACTCTTTGGGAAAGATCAGTCATTCCTTTTCTTCAGCAATGGTTTCTTCCTTGGCCTTCGCCCATAAAGCTCTGCTTGGTTTAATGTGCGGTGTATGGTACTTGTTGAAACCATGACCCCAGTCTGTTCCAGGTTGGCTTTCAGGTCTTTGGATCTTTGACTTTGTGTTTTTTTTCCACCATTCACACCAACATTCAAAGATATCTCTTGTCAATTTTCCTATTTTTGAGGTTCTTGACGGTTCCATGCTTGGCAAACTTCTTAATAACATTGCTCACTGTTGAAACTGGGATACGAAGGTCGTTGGAGATGGCCTCATACCCTTTGGAAGTCTTGTGTTTGCTAATAATAGCAGTTCTGATGTCCTCAGACAGCTTCTTTGTCTTTACCATTGTGACAAAGGTACAGGGCCTACCATGTGGTATTTTAAAACACTGAAGTCATCATTTATTGGCTAATTCATGTCACATGGGCACCGACAATTAATCACAGGTGAATCTCTTTTGTGATTTACCACAGGTGAGTCAAAATGTGTTTCCATACTAAATTAATGTAAAAGGTGCCAATAGCAGTGACACAGCAAGCTTTAGGTTTTTCTTTTTTTCCCTCCCATTGTTTTTTGTGTTAAATTATTGTTTATCATTTGCTCTTTTGTATTTAACACGAGTGCTCTATACAAAAAACTGTTTCACTTGATTCATATTTTTCAGGAGATATTCCACATTATGTACTTAAACTTCATGGGTGCCAATAACGATGAGTAGGACTGAATATAGAGAGATGGGAGAATCAATTTACAGGTTCCCCGTCCAGCAACCATGTCACTATTTCATGTCCGTTTTACAGGAGCCCTGTAAATCGCTTCTCACCTAACAGCATCTGTGGATCCTCTATTGATTAGCTGGGCTTCTTGATGTGTGTATCACACCGCAATGATGCCCGGGTAATCAGAAGAGGAGCTGTAGATGATACTGAACTAGCTGATGGACTGAAATCCTGCAAATAGATTCCGTCATCTCAAATATATATAGATATACAGTATATATACACACACACACACACACACACATATATACTGTAAATTGAGAAATAGTGTCAATGTTTGACCTGAAATTGATCAGCATTCTGATCAATCATCATGGTAATACTGAGCTCAGGATTACTTTACCAGTGGGTCCAATACATATGGCCATAACATTTGTTTAGTTGTCATTTGGTGCTTTTTGCCATAAATTGGGGGAGGTATCGGGTTCCAAAGAAAAACATTGCCTTTCATTTTCTTTGTAGCAGCTGGCCTCAGTGCTACTTTGATTCCAATGTGTTTCCGGAAAAGGTGGTCAGCTGTTGAGTTTGCACCTGCCATATTTGTCATCGATATTAGTCACGTTGTGACCGTATACACTCAGGACGCCATGTGATTGTAGAAACACTATAGGAATATTGTTATTCTGTTATTAACAGTACTAACCTCTATAACTACTCTATGTAGTTATAGAGGTTAGTACTGTTAATATTATACAATCTTAAGAGCAATTACATAATACAAATTTAAAACATCTAAAAAACAAGCAATTTTATGTATCAGGCCTTTGAAATCTAAAATAGTTTAGTGAAGTGCAAAATCTGATTTTGGGAAATCAATACCCAAAGTATGTAGAGTACTGTAAATACATCAGCTTAGTACTAAGGACTCATAACATCATGTCTTTGAAGGGTTTCAAAATGCCAAATGTGGTTCTTTTAATCCTTTTAAGAGTTTATATTAACCACAAAGAACATTCACATGTTCAGTATTTGGTCAGTATTTTACATCAGTATTTGTAAGCCAAAATCAGGAGTGGAACAGTCAGAGGAAAAGTATAATAGAAACACGTCACCACTTCTGTATTTATCACCCACTCCTGGTTTTAGCTTAAAAATACTGATGTAAAATTATGAACAAATACTGAACATGAGAATGTGGCCTTAATCTTAAAGTAGCATAATACAGGGCACAAAAGTCTGATTTCAGGGATGCGTCACTTATTAGCCTGTGTGTTGTAGTTTCAATGCAAACAGTGTTTTATCAGCAGGAGATCCCAAAACTGCTGGACTACACCAAGCAGCCCAGTAAGTGATACATCCCTGGAAACAGGCTTTCTTTCCCTATATTATGCTGAAATTATATAGCAAAAAACTGCTGACTGATTCCCTTTAATGAAACAATTCATAGACATTTGAGCATAACATAATATAAAAACTACAGTCCTGTCATATGAATTATACATTAAACATATATATTTTTGTTCATCTAACCGTAAGGACATACAGACAAATTATTTCTTCTACCATTTTTGTACTTTGTGGCCAGATGATACTAGGTAGTGAATGGGATTTAAATATGACGTTTACGTGATGTGGCACAGAGCACTTCAAGGATAGGCCAACAATGTAAAAGTAGTGGACAGCCTCTTTAAGAGGCGCACAACTCAAGACTGGCGTATAAATGCCAGCCTTAATGAATGGGGGCCTTACTGTGTAAAGCTATCGACATAGCCATAATAAAATAGTACTTAGGTATATTATTTGTATAGGGCCTCCATTATCACTGAGCCAAATAATCTCCTTTGCATTAATGCATTCAGCCATAACTACTCTGTGCATTGCAGTAATTTTCTACTTTCAGGGTATTCTGCTTTCTTTAAAGGGCATTGCAGTGAATAACTGCTTGCATGCTTAGGTTCTTTTTTTCAGGTCATGGCAATGTTAATTGGCAAAATGTTGTGGTTATTTAATATTACAGATCCACTTAAGATCTTAAAATGACATCTGGGCCTTAATTTCCTTGTTGGGGAGAGTACTGTATATTCAGAGGAAGAACAATGCAAACATAAGAAATCATGTTCAGATGTCTAAGCAGGCACACATAAACACCGCTTCACTATGTTTTATAAATTTGCTTTTGCCTTTACATAATGTATAAGCAGTGGTGGAGATAGATAGAAGAGGGCCCCTGTGCAAGAACAGTACATGAGTGATACTGAAGAACTTGGAACTCATAGAAAGTTGCAAATCAATTTTATTTACAGGTGCAATCCACAGATAATGCATTAGAGGCACGCTCAGTTTAAGTAGAGGAGGAAGATGGCATTTATGTCCTCTCCCTTGATCTAACACGACGCCATTCCTACAGCGATGACTCTCTATTCATAGGTGGCATTCCTTGGCTCTATCTGTATACTCTTTATCCATGTCAATCTGTGCATCTGAAGAAGGTCATTGGTCTGGCCGAAACATAATGCATTAACTGTGGATTGCATCTGTAAATAAAACACTTTGCCAAGTTCTTGCATATTGCTTCTATATGGAATGGGACACTATTTGAGCACCAATAATTAACAGGAGTGCCTTGTTTCAACCACAAGAACAATATATCAGCCCCTTTTTGTGTCAGGCAGTGACAAAAGTTGCTTACTGCTTTGTAGGTATAATTGGCCCCCTTAGCTCTTGGGCCCTTGTCCGGCTACCTGGTATGTCCGCCCCTTTCTATAAGACTGTCAATAAATAACAATATTTTATTAGTAGTATACTAGAACACTATCAAGAGTGATACAAAATACACATGCACAATTCAAAGAGAATATATGTATATATAATACTCAATATCTATCTATTTGTAGGGAGAAATCTCCAATATAGACGTGCATGTATGGATTATATTATATAGTGACCCATTGGAAAAAATACATGAAAGACCAAACAGAAGAAAAAAATGACAAAAAGCTCAATAATAACGGTGCAATGTATTAACTATTTTATTGGTCAAAAAGATAAAATGTACAAGGGTTGGAAAAACAACCAGAAGAAAAGCAAGCGCACAATCCAAATGGCAAAACTACAAACATGTAAATAGCACAGGAATCTATATAAAATCATGTGTAAGTAAAGGTATTAGCACTAGTGTTGAGCCACCCCCGTAGTGTTCGAGTTCGGTTCGGTTCGTCGAACACCCGTGTGTTCGCCGAACTGTTCGTCGAACTGTTCGTCAAACACCTTCGAACACCGTTAAAACCAATGGCAGGCAAACAAAAACACATAGAAACACATAGAAAACACCTTCAAAGGTGTCCAAAAGCTGACAAACTGCTCAAAAGACATAACTAACACATGGAAAAGTGACAAGTACATATAGTCATGCGAAAATAAAAGAGGTGGAGGAGTAAAAGGAGGGGGAGACACAGATATAGGCATGTCATGCCCTTCTAAAATCCAAAAAGTGAGAAGCCGACACGGCCAGTCCGCTCCTGCCCGTGCCACCTCCGTGTCGCCGGGTTTGTGCCAGAGCCGCGGTGAACCCTGATGGCCAGCCCCCCTCTCCCAATACTGGTGCCTGTCCGCTGGTGGGTCGAGCGAGCCCCCCTGTGGTGGAGGCAGCTCTAAGCTTTTTAATTTAAATTGTCTCTCTAATTTGAATGAATACACTTTAAATCCATTTACAAGGATCTATTGGAGGGCAAGTCTCATGCCAGCAGCCGCGTAATTCCAGCTCCAGTAGCGTCCACTAAAGCTGCTGCAGTTAAAAAGCTTTTATAAGGATCGAGCTCGGCTGTCCACCGCAAGGCATCCTACTGCCAGTCCCAGCCCCTATGCCTTGGGGTGCCTCCTGATGCTCTTCACTGAGTATCCCATGGTCCCGAAGCATTTCCTTTGAAAAAATTAAGTGTCTAAACTACAGGTGGTGTAGCTTGCTTAACAGCCGGGATAATCCGCTGACTAGCAGACACTGCTACTAGGCACAAAGTATTTCCTGGGCTAGATGCAGTTAAAAATTTGTAATTAGATACTCTCGTTGGATGCTGAGAAAGCATTCCATAGAGTCTCCTGGCACGCCATATATGATTCTCTTAAAAAGCTTGGGGTAGGGGTCTAGGGGACCCTTTTATAGCCAAAATCACGGCCCTGTATCGCAATACGTCACCTAGGCTGAAGATAAATGGAACTGTAGCACCCTGAGGGCTCGGTTGCTACAGAGGTATTGCACCTCACCCAGAGGTGTGATATCTCACTCTCAGGTAAGGATGGAGTGTGGATCAGGACCCGACACCTGCATGCATTACACCACATTGCCATGGGGCAGGGCGACCAATATGCCTCTGAGATGGGCACGACAGTCCCTGTCCCTGGCTGGAGTGGGGGGAGGGAACACTGAGGAAGGGGAACCCTGTAGTGCAGGAGCAGGGAGGAAGCAGTTCCTGGGTGCATTGAGAAGGGAGTATAAAAGGTGGGCACCATCTTAGTTCAGTGCAGAGAAGTCTGAGCAGAAGTGGCAGGGAGCAGGGGCTCTGCATGAGCTCTGCTCCGGAGGCGGGCCTAGTAACAGAGGCCCAGGCCTGGAAGAGGGAGAAGGAAGGAAGAGGAGCGGAGAAGGCTCCAGGAACGAGGAATGAAGGGATCCCAGGGGTGCGGACGGGTGAGTCGCCACCGCACGCCCGAATCCACCTGCGTGGAGGGGTCAGGCCAAAGGGGGAGACCGGTCCCCGAAACTAGTGGAGGCAGGAAAGGACCCTCAGCTAGAAACCGGAGGCTGTGACATTTTATGTGGCGCAGCCCCTCGCTACACCCGCTAGGAAGGCACCACATAGGGTCAGGAAAACTGGCGCCAAGTTTACCAAGAGGAGGCCCGAGGCAGCCGGACAGAAGGGTTGATAAGAAAGGCCAGACAAAGGACACACAAAGGGGGTCCTGTGAAGCGCTCCAAAGTTATCTGGGAGTTGTCTGAGCCCCTCACCTGGTGAGCACAGTACGACGTGGGCAGCCGTTACCTGCAGACGTGGTCTGGATAATAAGAACTGTGAGTAAAGGCCCTGGACTGCATCACTGACTCCGTGTCGTTACTGCTGCTGCCCTGCACCATCACCCCCATCCTCCGCATACACTGCCCTGAGGCTATACTCCTCCCGTGGGGAGTTATGCTACGCTCTGCTGCACCCACAACACCAGCCTCAGCGGTCTGCCCTGGAGCGGCGGTTCACTCTGACCGCAATCCACGGGTGGCATAGTCGGACATTTAAACATCAAAACCACATAAATAGTTCCGCCACTGGTTTGACCACGCTGAGCCACGGAACCGGGTCGCCGCCACGAAGACTACAACCACCAGCATCCACCAAAAAGGGTCCGGCTCCGGGTGTCCCAAGGCCCAGGGGGTGCATCAGAACATTTTCATCACCTTTCACAATCACCAATGGGACAAGGCAGGGATGTCCTCTGTCCCCTCTCTTATACATCCTAGTGACGGAGCACCTGCTCTCATCAATTCGCCATAACCCCAATATTAGGTGGATTGAGGTGGGAGGCACCGAGTACAAGTGCTCTCTATTTGCTGATGATGTCCTAGTATATATCACTCAATCACATATATCCATCCATGCTGTTATGGCTGAAATAGATCACTTTGTTACATGGTCAAATTTTAAAATCAATGAGCGAAGTCTGAGGCCCTCGATGTCTCCCTCCCCAAATCCATATAGGATTCCATCCAGTCCAACTTTCCCTTTGCCTGGCCCTCACAGGGTATCAAATACTTAGGAATTCCTATTCATAGAGACCTCTCCCATCTATGTTATCTTAATTTTGGGCCCTTTATTGAACAACTCCATACAGACCACGGTTGGCAAGTTAGAACTGTAAGATTCACTACGTGAACCACTGGTGTTTTGTGGAAAAGCACATGTACACTGCGTTACAAATTATTATGCAAAAAGTGTTTAGGAGTGATAAGGGAAGAATTTGTTTGTTTGTCAGTTAAACTCATTGATGGTGATGTGTGTCAGGGCTCTTTATATCACTGTAAGCAATTGCAGACACCTGTGCTAATTAGTTTGGCAGGTGTGTCCAATGAAAGGCAAGACTACTTAAGAAGGCTGTCTCACATTATTAAGCAGCCTACATTTTCTGCCAAAATGGGAAAGAAAAAGGATGTGTCGGCTGCTGAGAAGCAACAAATTGTGGAGTGTTTAGGTCAAGGCATGACTACAATCAACATTGTGCGATGATCAGGATGAAGTGTCTTGGCAATCAAGAAGTATGTAGCTGATTCACAGTACACACGTGTGCGTGCTGATAAGGGCAAATTGAGGACTCTTTCCTACAGGCAATTACGTCAGGTTGAAAGAGCAGCGGCAAAAAAGCCTTGTCATAGCAGCAGACAAGTTTTTGAAGCTGCTTGTGCCTCCAACGTCCCCTGAACAACAAGATGCAGGGTCCTTCAGAGGTTTGCAGCTGTGCATACGCCATCCTGTCGACCTCCTCTATCCACTTCACACAAGCAGAAACGGCTCCAGTGGGCCAAACATTACATGAAGACTGATTTCAAAACTGTTTTGTTCACGGATGAGTGCCGTGCAGCGCTCGATGGTCCAGATGGATGGAGTGGAGGATGGCTGGTTGATGGACACCCCACGCAAACACGGCTACAGCGCCAACAAGGAGGAGGTGGAGTAATGTTTTGGGCTGGAATCATGGGGAGAGAGATTGTCGGCCCCTTTAGGATCCCTGAAGGCGCTAAAGATGAACTCCATAATGTATGTGGATTTTCTCAAACAGCACTTCCTGCCATGGTTCAAGAAGAAGAACCGTGTATTTCACAGCAAGATCATTTTTCTGCATGATAATGCACCATCTCATGCTGCACATAAAACATCTGCATCTCTGGCTGATATGGGCATAAAAGGGGACAAACTTATGGTGTGACCCTCATGCTCCCCTGACCTGTACCCCATTCAGAACCTTTGGAGCATCATTAAAAGGAGTGTCTATGATGGCGGGAGGCAGTTCACATCTAAGCAACAGCTCTGGGAGGGTATTCTGTCCTCATGCAAAACAATTGAAGCAGAAACCATCCAAAACCTGACAAATTCAATGGACGAGAGAGTTCAGAAGCTCCTTTCGAACAAGGGGTCCTATGTGAAAATGTAACATCACCTAGAATAAAGTTTTGAGTTGAAAACTGTTTGATTTCAGTTTCTAACAACCTGCTAATGCTTATAATTTCAAAAATGACCATTTTTTTGGTCTTTATTAAAATGAAAAGGTTGATCAAAAAGTTTGGGGGATCTAAGAGTGTGGCAACCCAGTAGTCATGATTACTTCGAATTCTGACAATATGAGGGTCATGCTGCAGGTAGTGCAGCAAGAAGGCACTTATGTGTCTTGCGCATCTCGGAGCCCCAAAATTATTTTCCGGGCTAGATGCAGCTAAAAATTATTATTAATTTTAAATCTGGTGAAGCTTTAGTATAGATGGCCTAATAGGATCAGTGCTGCACACTGCTACAAAGCCCAAATTATTTTCCAGTCAAGATACAGATAAACATGATTAGTAATTTTAAATCTGGTGGAGCTTATTATAGATGGCCTAATAGAATCAGTGCTGCACACTGCTACAAAGCCCAAATTATTTTCCAGCCAAGATACAGATAAACATGATTAGTAATTTGAAAGCTTAAAACGGTTGGTAGGGTGATTTTAACCAATCATCAAGCTTTTACTCTCCCCAGGATGACACAGGGGTAGAAAAGTCGTTTCGGATCCATGATTTGTTCATCTTTATGAACGTGAGTCTGTCTACATTATCAGTGGAGAGCCGCGTGCGCTTATCTGTCAGCACACCACCAGCAGCGCTGAACACACGTTCAGACAGAACGCTGGCTGCGGGGCATGACAAGATCTCCAAGGCGTAAGTGGCTAGCTCCGGCCATTTATCCAGATTGGAAGCCCAAAAAGAGCAAGGGTCCAGTGACACAGTCGTGGCTTCAATGTTTACTTGGAGATACTCCTGTACCATCGTCTCTAGGCGTTGACTATGTGTCAGACTTCTTGTCTCCTGTGGCCTTGCAAAGGATGGGCTAAAAAAGTGGTGAAATTATTCCGCAAAATTGATGTTACCAGCAGATACTGTGGTTCTGTTACGGTTTGAGTGCTGAACACTTGACGGTCCCACGGTTGGCAAGTTGGAACTGTGAGATTCACTACGTGCACCACTGGTATTTTGTGGAAAAGCACATGTAAGATTCTGCAACAGTCTCTGCTGATACTCCTGCATGCGTGCATCCCTTTCTATGGCAGGAATAATTTCTGCAAATTTACTTTTGTACCGGGGATCTAACAGTGTGGCAACCCAGTAGTCAGGATTATTTCTAATTCTCACAATTCGAGGGTCATGTTGCAGGTAGTGCAGCAAGAAGGCACTCATGTGTGTTGCGCATCCAGGAGCACCAAGTCCCTGTTGTGTTGGTGGCGAGGTAACAATCATGCTTCCTTCCTCTGTCCTCTCCCCCCAACCTCGCACAACAGAAATGTGATCAAGGTCTCCCTCATCTGATGAGTCTTCCATCAGTTCGTCCTCCACTTCTTCCTGGGCTCCTGCACCTTCCTCACTAGTTTGGCTGCTACCATGCGCCCTGGTAAAACCATCTCCCCCCACCCTCACATGCCTGCCGCCTTGGTGCTGCCGACCGTCTGGACCTTGCAGATGTTAGCCCTTCTGCATACAACTCCTCCTCCTCTACTTCCTCCACCTCCTCTTGTGCCACCACCTGACTCCGAATTCTGTTTAACATGTGCTCCAGCATGTAAATCACCGGAATAGTCATGCTGATAATGGCATCGTCAGCACTAAACATCTTCGTCGCCATTTCAAAACTGTGCAGAAGGGTGCATAGGTCCCTGATCTGAGACCACTCCTCCAGCGTGATTTGCCCCACCTCTGAATCTCGTTGGCCCAGGCTATACGTCAGAACGTATTGCACCAGGGCTTGTTGGTGCTGCCACAGTCGCTGCAACATGTGCAGAGTTGAATTCCACCGGGTAGGCACATCGCATTTTAGCCGGTGAAGTGGCAGGCCCAACGACTTCTGTAGAGATGTAAGTCGCTGAGCTGCGGGATGCGAACGGCGGAAGTGAGCACACAGCGACCGTGCCCTCTGCAGAAGGCCATCTAGTCTGGGATAGTGGGCTAAAAATTGCTGGACAACCAGGTTCAACACGTGAGCCATACAAGGCACGTGTGTGACATTGCCCCGGCGAAGGGCCGCACCCAGGTTTGCAGCATTGTCGCACACGGCCTTCCCTGGTTTCAGGTCCAGTGGAGACAACCATTCATGAAATTGGTTCTCCAGAGCTGACCACAACTCCTCAGCTGTGTGACTCACATTTCCCAGACATTTCAATGTAAAAACCGCCTGATGACGTTGAGCCCTACTGCCAGCATAGTAAGGAGGTGTGCAGGATCCCTTCTGCGCAGTTAGAAAGCTTGTGGCATGACCAGACAGGCTTTGGGTGCAGGTGGAAGACCAAGAGGAGGTTGAGGAGGCAGAAGCAGTGGAGGAACTTTGACATAAAGAGGATTAACGCACAACTCATGGGGACGGCAAGACTTGGACAGCAGCCCCTTGTCCTGCTGTCACCATAGTTACCCAGTGCCCAGTCAGCGACATGTAACGCCCCTGTCCATGCCTACTCGTCCAAGTGTCTGTGGTGAAATGCACCCTGTCACACACAGAGTTTCTCAAAGAAGCGGTGATGTTGTGTGCGACATGCTGGTGGAGCGCAGGCACACCTTTCTTTGAGAAGTAGTGCCGACTGGGCATCTGGTACTGGGGCACTGCGACGGACATAAGGTCTCGAAAATCCTCTGTGTCCACCAGGCGGAAAGGCAGCATTTCTGTAGCCAAGAGCTTGCAGATGGTGAAATTCAACCTCTTAGCTTTCTCATGGCTAGGAGGAAATGGTCTTTTACTTATCCACATCTGAGGGACCGAGGGCTGGCTATTGTGCTTAGACGGGGTTGATAAGGGTGTCCCCGGCAAACTGCCGGTCTGTGAGGAAGATGCAGGCGGACATGTTAGGTTGCCTTGATCCAAAAGTGGTGCTATCGATGTCGGACAGCGCTCAACACCAGCTGGTGTTACCACCTCCAAAGAAAATGATGACCTGCCTATCACGCTGGCTGTTGCGGGTAAAGAGGTGGCAGGTCTGCGCCCCAAAACAGGTGTGACTGCTGTCCCCCCAGTCACAGAGGATGAAGAGGCCGCGGATGCACAAGATATGGCAGACGGTGGTTGGCCCGGCCGGCTAGGCCGCATTGTAGCACACTGAGCTTCCCACTGCAACTTATGCTTCATGTCCATGTGCCGGTTCATGCATGAAGTACTCAAACTATGTATTTTTTGGCCTCTACTTAGCTTTTGCTGACAAATGTTACAGATAACACGAGTTGGGTCATCTTTATCGATCTGAAAAAATGCCCAGGCTATGCAAGGCTTAGCACCCATGCGACCTGAAGAGCCACCACGACTTGTGGTGAGAGGCAGAGTTGTGTTTGAGGATGCAGTTATTGACGTGCTTCCAGTACTACGTCTCTGTCCAGGAAGGCGCAACCTGACCTCGTCGTCACTAGCATCTTCCTCCACCTCCTCTGCTGACCTCATCTCTTGGCTGACTGTGGGTTGACAGTAAGTGGGATCTCCAACCTCATCATCATCACCCTGTGTGTTATCACACCCGTCGTCCTCAGAGCCAACCTGTTCCTGCCCTGACAAAAAACTAAAGTTGTCGCTCCAATCAGGTATTTGAGTCTTATCATCGTCTTCCTCATTGTCTCCACCAACAGGAGTTACAGTTTGGGAATGAGGGTCTACATTATGGTCAGAACCTTCTGCGTCTGGTCCTGGATCCGACTCATAAAGATTCTGGGCATCAGTGCAGATCATTTCCTCGTCTGGATTCACAGAAGCGCTGGAGTCGACCTCTGATTCCCAGGCTATAGTATGAGTAAACAGATCTGCAGACTCAACCATCTGTTCTACCTCATACTCAGACGGGCAGCTGGAGATTTGGGAGCTGTGAGGAAGCAAGTGCGATTGGGGTGACACCTTTGAGGACTGGAGTATTTGTGATGTTGAAGTTGATGTGGAGGAGAGCCCACTTAAAGGAGCACTTGATATCCGTTGAAGCACCTGCTGTTTTTGTGCCTCATCTGGAATTTGTAGCGATTGGCGTGGCCGTAAGAAAGGGATCTTATCACATTGTCCGCTAAAAGAAGTAGACATTTTAGTTTGGCTGGAAGATGGTCTTTCTTCTGCAGATGTTACTGTTGCTTTAACACCTACCCCACGGACACAACCTTTTTTCCCCTTCCCAACACGCCTATTCCCCTTTCCACCAGCAGCAGGCCTTTTTCCACTCATTTTGGTGGTTAACTAATTCACAACTCTGGAGTTGTTTGCACAAAAAACAATGGATGGGAACCGAGCAGAGCTGAGTGGCCAAACTGTGGTATTAGGCCAAAACTATTGGCTGGGTTAGATGCAAAAAAAAATTATATTCAATTTGCAACCTGATGGAGGTCTGTATAGATGGATTAATAGAACAAGTCCCACACACAGCTAGAAGCCCAATATTTTTTCAGAGGTAGATGCAGAAAAAAATATATTCAGTTTGCAACCTGATGGAGGTCTGTATAGATGGATTAATAGAACAAGTCCCACACACAGCTAGAAGCCCAATATTTTTTCAGAGGTAGATGCAGAAAAAAATATATTCAGTTTGCAACCTGATGGAGGTCAGTATAGATGGACTAATACAACAAGTCCCACACACAGCTAGAAGCCCAATATTTTTTCAGAGGTATATGCAGAAAAAAATATATTCAGTTTGCAACCTGATGGAGGTCTGTATAGATGGATTAATAGAACAAGTCCCACACACAGCTAGAAGCCCAATATTTTTTCAGAGGTAGATGCAGAAAAAAATATATTCAGTTTGCAACCTGATGGAGGTCTGTATACATGGATTAATAGAACAAGTCCCACACACAGCTAGAAGCCCAATATTTTTTCAGAGGTAGATGCAGAAAAAAATATATTCAGTTTGCAACCTGATGGAGGTCTGTATAGATGGATTAATAGAACAAGTCCCACACACAGCTAGAAGCCCAATATTTTTTCAGAGGTAGATGCAGAAAAAAATATATTCAGTTTGCAACCTGATGGAGGTCTGTATAGATGGATTAATAGAACAAGTCCCACACACAGCTAGAAGCCCAATATTTTTTCAGAGGTAGATGCAGAAAAAAATATATTCAGTTTGCAAGCTGATGGAGGTCAGTATAGATGGACTAATACAACAAGTCCCACACACAGCTAGAAGCCCAATATTTTTTCAGAGGTAGATGCAGAAAAAAATATATTCAGTTTGCAACCTGATGGAGGTCTGTATAGATGGATTAATAGAACAAGTCCCACACACAGCTAGAAGCCCAATATTTTTTCAGAGGTAGATGCAGAAAAAAATATATTCAGTTTGCAACCTGATGGATAGATGGATTAATAGAACAAGTCCCACACACAGCTAGAAGCCCAATATTTTTTCAGAGGTAGATGCAGAAAAAAATATATTCAGTTTGCAACCTGATGGAGGTCAGTATAGATGGACTAATACAACAAGTCCCACACACAGCTAGAAGCCCAATATTTTTTCAGAGGTAGATGCAGAAAAAAATATATTCAGTTTGCAACCTGATGGAGGTCAGTATAGATGGACTAATACAACAAGTCCCACACACAGCTAGAAGCCCAATATTTTTTCAGAGGTAGATGCAGAAAAAAATATATTCAGTTTGCAACCTGATGGAGGTCTGTATAGATGGATTAATAGAACAAGTCCCACACACAGCTAGAAGCCCAATATTTTTTCAGAGGTAGATGCAGAAAAAAATATATTCAGTTTGCAACCTGATGGAGGTCTGTATAGATGGATTAATAGAACAAGTCCCACACACAGCTAGAAGCCCAATATTTTTTCAGAGGTAGATGCAGAAAAAAATATATTCAGTTTGCAACCTGATGAAGGTCTGTATAGATGGATTAATAGAACAAGTCCCACACACAGCTAGAAGCCCAATATTTTTTCAGAGGTAGATGCAGAAAAAAATATATTCAGTTTGCAAGCTGATGGAGGTCAGTATAGATGGACTAATACAACAAGTCCCACACACAGCTAGAAGCCCAATATTTTTTCAGAGGTAGATGCAGAAAAAAATATATTCAGTTTGCAACCTGATGGAGGTCAGTATAGATGGACTAATACAACAAGTCCCACACACAGCTAGAAGCCCAATATTTTTTCAGAGGTAGATGCAGAGAAAAATATATTCAGTTTGCAACCTGATGGAGGTCTGTATAGATGGATTAATAGAACAAGTCCCACACACAGCTAAAAGGCCAATATTTTTTCAGAGGTAGATGCAGAAAAAAATATATTCAGTTTGCAACCTGATGGAGGTCTGTATAGATGGATTAATAGAACAAGTCCCACACACAGCTAGAAGCCCAATATTTTTTCAGAGGTAGATGCAGAAAAAAATATATTCAGTTTGCAACCTGATGGAGGTCTGTATAGATGGATTAATAGAACAAGTCCCACACACAGCTAGAAGCCCAATATTTTTTCAGAGGTAGATGCAGAAAAAAATATATTCAGTTTGCAACCTGATGAAGGTCTGTATAGATGGATTAATAGAACAAGTCCCACACACAGCTAGAAGCCCAATATTTTTTCAGAGGTAGATGCAGAAAAAAATATATTCAGTTTGCAAGCTGATGGAGGTCAGTATAGATGGACTAATACAACAAGTCCCACACACAGCTAGAAGCCCAATATTTTTTCAGAGGTAGATGCAGAAAAAAATATATTCAGTTTGCAACCTGATGGAGGTCAGTATAGATGGACTAATACAACAAGTCCCACACACAGCTAGAAGCCCAATATTTTTTCAGAGGTAGATGCAGAAAAAAATATATTCAGTTTGCAACCTGATGGAGGTCTGTATAGATGGATTAATAGAACAAGTCCTACACACAGCTAGAAGCCCAATATTTTTTCAGAGGTAGATGCAGAAAAAAATATATTCAGTTTGCAACCTGATGGAGGTCAGTATAGATGGACTAATACAACAAGTCCCACACACAGCTAGAAGCCCAATATTTTTTCAGAGGTAGATGCAGAAAAAAATATATTCAGTTTGCAACCTGATGGAGGTCTGTATAGATGGATTAATAGAACAAGTCCCACACACAGCTAGAAGCCCAATATTTTTTCAGAGGTAGATGCAGAAAAAAATATATTCAGTTTGCAACCTGATGGAGGTCTGTATAGATGGATTAATAGAACAAGTCCCACACACAGCTAGAAGCCCAATATTTTTTCAGAGGTAGATGCAGAAAAAAATATATTCAGTTTGCAACCTGATGGAGGTCTGTATAGATGGATTAATAGAACAAGTCCCACACACAGCTAGAAGCCCAATATTTTTTCAGAAGTGGATGCAGAAAAAAATATATTCAGTTTGCAACCTGATGGAGGTCTGTATAGATGGATTAATAGAACAAGTCCCACACACAGCTAGAAGCCCAATATTTTTTCAGAGCTAGATGCAGAAAAAAATTATATTCAATTTGCAACCTGATGGAGGTCAGTATAGATGGACTAATAGAATGATGCTATGCCCAAAAGATTTTACTTCACTAGGTGCAGTAAAAAAATTGGTATTCTATACACAGGTGGTATATCTTGCAACACAGATAGGCTACTCCACTGACTAACACACTCTGCAATAGGCCAAAAAGGATTAGCTTTGCTAGATTCAGCCAAATGCTGTGAAAAAAACTTGCACAGCACTGGCACAGACCTGCCTGGCAAAAACTGATAGGAACTGATGTAACCTAGTCCTGAAAAGGACTCCAATTACAATTAGTCTTTACTCCCACAATCTATCTATTTAAGAGCACAGACCTGCCTGATAAAAGTCGTAGGAAATGCTGTAACCTAGTCCTTAAAAGGACTGCAATCACAACTATTCCCTACTCCCAAGCAATCTGTAGATTTGTGCGAAAATTGGCTTGAAATTAACAAGGTATAGCGCACACAGCAACAGCGGTGCCGTCTAACACGCAGCTGCAGCAGTGAGAAAATGGTGGCGACGGGGAAAATGGCTTGGTCTTATAGGGCAAGGACATGTGACATACACTGCCAATGACACATGCCCTTGCTTGTGTGAAAAAAAGCACTTCGCTCCGTGTGTGCGCTGCTGATAGGCTGACAGATTGCACCTCCCCACTGCAAATGCGGGAAAGAGAAAAAAAAATGGAGATCTTCATTGTTCCTGCAGAGATCCATCCCCTGCCCCTCCCCCCTCCCGGCTGTACTCTCAAACTGCGTATTAACATTAATTTTCATCATTACTGAGAAAAAATCCAGTTATGATTTTGGTGCACGAACAGTTATCGAACATAACCTCGAACAGCCGAATTTTTCTCAAATTGTTCGTGTTCGCCGAACGGCTCGAACACCGCCCAAAACAGCTCGAATTTGAGATTGGCGAACAGTTCGAGTAGAACAACGCTCATCTCTAATTAGCACAAATATAGAAAAGTGCTGCAGTGCTTAAATTCTATAGCTGGATTGCTAATAATGCTTGACGTTGCCTAGCCCAGGTGACCAAGGCAGATGCTGAAACGCGCATCGGAGTGGGCGCTTCCTCGTGGTATTTCTGTGCTGGCTTCCATACAGGTATTTCTTACATGTACATGAACATCAATATTAAAATTAATGATCGATATGAGCAGCTAGGCAATGTCAAGCATTATTAGCAATCCAGCTATAGCATTTAAGCACTGCAGCACTTTTCTATATTTGTGCTAACACTTTTACTTACACATGATTTTATATAGATTCCTGTGCTATTTACATGTTTGTAGTTTTGCCATTTGGATTGTGCGCTTGCTTTTCCTCTGGTTGTTTTTCCCACCCTTGTACATTTTATCTTTTTGACCAATAAAATAGTTAATATATTGCACCATTATTATTGACCTTTTTGTCGTTTGTTTCTTCTGTTTGGTCTTTCATATATACTGTATTGTACTAGCACTATATTCTATACTATAATTCTAATCTACAATTATTCACATTATAATTAAATTCATATTTTAATTTAAAATCCTTAAACGCAACTCTCACTACTGGTAATTTTATATTTTACTTAAAAGATTCTCCAGAGGCTACAAAGTATTTGCAAAGGGCTCAGACATGTAATAAAGTAAAAGGAATAATACCATCACTGATCCCACTTCCCATTCTGAGGCTGATCCGCTCCCTATTAGTCTCCATTTTCTAGTTCTGCCCTAATACATATCAAATGCTCATGCCAATTACTGGCTATGGTCACCGGAAGTTTGAGGAGTGGACACTTCCAGTTATTTCTGGTGTGTTGAGGACATGCTCGGAAAGTGGGGACTGGGTAAATACCAGAATGGGAAATGTGAGGGACCAGTAAGGGTATTACTCCATTTCTTTATTTATTAAATGTCTGAGCTGTTTTACCTTATCTCTAAAATACACCTTCATTACTGGACTGGCAATCTGGGCCATCCGACCTATTTTTGGGGTTTTGGGTCAAATTAGGTCCCAAGTTGCATTTTTTTCTCTGTTTTTTTTTGTGATCTTTTAATACACACAAAGGAAATAAACATGTGTATAACAAAACATGTGTATCTTCCGAACTGGACATAGTTTATTGTGAACTGTTGCTCAATAAATGAAAAAAAGAAAATAGTGGAACCCTTTATTTCTACAGTTTGGTACATTTTGGAGGATTTTAAAAATAGTCTGGGACCACTACAGTTAAATTAAAGAGGGGGAAGAAAGAGCAGGGTAAAGAAATCATTAGGTAAGGGTTTATAGTATGAGTATAAATGGACTATTTTGCCAAGATGGCTTCAATAAATTAGAATATCAGCTAGATTGTATGTCAGCTAAGTTGACGTAAGTTACTAAGTTATATGGTTCTTAATGTTTGCATTGTTTTGTATTACCAATCAATCCTATGAACAATGTCATTATATACAGTACAGACCAAAAGTTTGGACACACCTTCTCATTTAAAGATTTTTCTGTATTTTCATGACTGTGAAAATTGTACATTCACACTGAAGGCATCAGAACTATGAATTAACACATGTGGAATTATACACTTAACAAAAAAGTGTGAAACAACTGAAAATATGTCTTATATTCTAGGTTCTTCAAAGTAGCCACCTTTTGCTTTGATTACTGCTTTGCACACTCTTGGCATTCTCTTGATGAGCTTCAAGAGGTAGTCACCGGAAATGGTTTTCACTTCACAGGTGTGCCCTGTCAGGTTTAATAAGTTGGATTTCTTGCCTTATAAATGGGGTTGGGACCATCAGTTGTGTTGTGCAAAAGTCTGGTGGATACACAGCTGATAGTCCTACTGAATAGACTATTAGAATTTGTATTATGGCAAGAAAAAAGCAGCTAAGTAAAGGGAAAAAAAAGTGACCATCATTACTTTAAGAAATTAAGGTCAGTCAGTCCAAAAAATTGGGAAAACTTTGAAAGTGTCCTCAAGTGCAGTTGCAAAAACGATCAAGCGCTACAAAGAAACTGGCTCACATGAGGACCACCCCAGGAAAGGCAGACCAAGAGTCACCTCTGCTTCTGAGGATAAGTTTTTCTGAGTCACCAGCCTCATAAATCGCAGGTTAACAGCAGCTCAGATTAGAGACCAAGTCAATGCCACACAGAGTTCTAGCAGCAGACACATCTCTTCAACAACTGTTAAGAGGAGACTTTGTGCAGCAGGCCTTCATGGTAAAATAGCTGCTAGGAAACCACTGCTAAGGACAGGCAAAAAGCAGAAGAGACTTGTTTGGGCTTAAGAACACAAGGAATGGACATTAGACCAGTGGAAATCTGAGCTTTGGTCTGATGAGTCCAAATTTGAGATCTTTGGTTCCAACCATCATGTCTTTGTGCGACGCAGAAAAGGTGAACGGATGGACTCTACATGCCTGGTTCCCACCGTGAAGCATGGAGGAGGAGGTGTGATGGTGTGGTGGTGCTTTGCTGGTGACACTGTTGGGGATTTATTCAAAATTGAAGGCATAATGAACCAGCATGGCTACCACAGCATCTTGCAGCGGCATGCTATTCCATCCGGTTTGCGTTTAGGTGGACCATCATTTATTTTTCAACAGGACAATGACCCCAAACACACCTCCAGGCTGTGTAAGGGCTATTTGACCAATAAGGGGAGTGATGGGGTGCTACGCCAGATGACCTGGCCTCCACAGTCACCAGACCTGAACCCAATTGAGATAGTTTGGGGTGAGCTGGACCGCAGAGTGAAGGGAAAAGGGCCAACAAATGCTAAGCATCTCTGGGAACTCCTTCAAGATTGTTGGAAGACCATTTCCGGTGACTACCTCTTGAAGCTCATCAAGAGAATGCCAAGAGTGTGCAAAGCAGTCATCAAAGCAAAAGGTGGCTACTTTGAAGAACCTAGAATATAAGACATATTTTTAGTTGTTTCACACTTTTTTGTTAAGTATATAATTCCACATGTGTTAATTCATAGTTTTGATGCCTTCAGTGTGAGTGTACAATTTTCATAGTCATGAAAATACAGAAAAATCTTTAAATGAGAAGGTGTGTCCCAACTTTTGGTCTGTACTGTACCTTGTCTGCGCACGGGTATCTGATTATCACTTTAATCTGGTTTGTTATGTTTTATGAAAATACTAATAAAAATGATATATATTAAAAAAAACAACATGTGTAATTGCAATAATTTTCTGGGAGAAATACTTCATTTTCTGGAACAATTTCAAGGGTGCCAATACTTTCGGCCATGACTGTAAGTATGTAGTCTTCTTTGTCCTTCATTGCCTCTTTGCACCTTGCACTTCATATAAGGGAGATGTTTTCTTCTGTATACTTTGTTTTTTTTCTTTTAAATAGAAGGATTACATTTCAACACACGAGAAGATGAAAGATTCCATAACAAAATGTATACCTCCCATCTCTCAAGGTCCAATATTCCTTTTAATAAAAAAAGGAAATATTGGAGAATTATCCTCCTAAATATGGTGTGCAGGGGCCCTATTTCCATTCCAGCGCTTGATAAATATTAATATAAATCTACCTGATTTGTACTGAGCTCATTTGAAGCTGTTTCGACATTCAGCGTTAGTGGTAAACCAGCTGAATTCCACAGGACGGAGAGCAATATCAGCTGGTGATGAAGAAGAAATGATAACAGTCAATCTGACAAGGAGTATGACCTTCCTAAATAAAAACGTGTGTGGGGAATGTTTTCTGCAGTCCTTCTTGAGAAAGTGTTCAAGATAAATATTACAGATTACTTGTCACCTGGCTCTTTGATGGTGGATGTGATGAATAGTTTGAGACATTGTATCAATAGATTACACTTGCACTCAGGACTCTAAAACTGAGGTGTTTGCAAAGTATGCACGTATGCTCCATAAAATGTACACCATAAGGACATGTTTATTAGAGATGAGCGTTGTTCTACTCGAACTGTTCGCCAATCTCAAATTCGAGCTGTTTTGGGCGGTGTTCGAGCCGTTCGGCGAACACGAACAATTTGAGAAAAATTCGGCTGTTCGAGGTTATGTTCGATAACTGTTCGTGCACCAAAATCATAACTGGATTTTTTCTCAGTAATGATGAAAATTAATGTTAATACGCAGTTTGAGTGTACAGCGGGGTGGGGGGAGGGGCAGGGGATGGATCTCTGCAGGAACAATGAAGATCTCCATTTTTTTTTCTCTTTCCCGCATTTACAGTGGGGAGGTGCAATCTGTCAGCCTATCAGCAGCGCACACACGGAGCGAAGTGCTTTTTTTCACACAAGCAAGGGCATGTGTCATTGGCAGTGTATGTCACATGTCCTTGCCCTATAAGACCAAGCCATTTTCCCCGTCGCCACCATTTTCTCACTGCTGCAGCTGCGTGTTAGACGGCACCGCTGTTGCTGTGTGCGCTATACCTTGTTAATTTCAAGCCAATTTTCGCACAAATTTACAGATAGCTTGGGAGTAGGGAATAGTTGTGATTGCAGTCCTTTTAAGGACTAGGTTACAGCATTTCCTACGACTTTTATCAGGCAGGTCTGTGCTCTTAAATAGATAGATTGTGGGAGTAAAGACTAATTGTAATTGGAGTCCTTTTCAGGACTAGGTTACATCAGTTCCTATCAGTTTTTGCCAGGCAGGTCTGTGCCAGTGCTGTGCAAGTTTTTTTCACAGCATTTGGCTGAATCTAGCAAAGCTAATCCTTTTTGGCCTATTGCAGAGTGTGTTAGTCAGTGGAGTAGCCTATCTGTGTTGCAAGATATACCACCTGTGTATAGAATACCAATTTTTTTACTGCACCTAGTGAAGTAAAATCTTTTGGGCATAGCATCATTCTATTAATCCATCTATACAGACCTCCATCAGGTTGCAAACTGAATATATTTTTTTCTGCATCTACCTCTGAAAAAAATATTGGGCTTCTAGCTGTGTGTGGGACTTGTTGTATTAGTCCATCTATACTGACCTCCATCAGGTTGCAAACTGAATATATTTTTTTCTGCATCTACCTCTGAAAAAATATTGGGCTTCTAGCTGTGTGTGGGACTTGTTGTATTAGTCCATCTATACTGACCTCCATCAGGTTGCAAACTGAATATATTTTTTTCTGCATCTACCTCTGAAAAAATATTGGGCTTCTAGCTGTGTGTGGGACTTGTTCTATTAATCCATCTATACAGACCTCCATCAGGTTGCAAACTGAATATATTTTTTTCTGCATCTACCTCTGAAAAAATATTGGGCTTCTAGCTGTGTGTGGGACTTGTTCTATTAATCCATCTATACAGACCTCCATCAGGTTGCAAACTGAATATATTTTTTTCTGCATCTACCTCTGAAAAAATATTTGGCCTTCTAGCAGTGTGTGGGACTTTCTCTATTAGTCCATCTATACTGACCTCCATCAGGTTGCAAATTAAAAATAATTTTTATCTGCATCTAGCTCTGAAAAAATATTTGGCCTTCTAGCAGTGTGTGGGACTTTCTCTATCAGTCCATCTATACTGACCTCCATCAGGTTGCAAATTAAAAATAATTTTTTTCTGCATCTAGCTCTGAAAAAATATTTGGCCTTCTAGCAGTGTGTGGGACTTTCTCTATTAGTCCATCTATACTGACCTCCATCAGGTTGCAAATTGAATATAATTTTTTTCTGCATCTAACCCAGCCAATAGTTTTGGCCTAATACCACAGTTTGGCCACTCAGCTCTGCTCGGTTCCCATCCATTGTTTTTTTGTGCAAACAACTCCAGAGTTGTTAATTAGTTAACCACCAAAATGAGTGGAAAAAGGCCTGCTGCTGGTGGAAAGGGGAATAGGCGTGTTGGGAAGGGGAAAAAAGGTTGTGTCCGTGGGGTAGGTGTTAAAGCAACAGTAACATCTGCAGAAGAAAGACCATCTTCCAGCCAAACTAAAATGTCTACTTCTTTTAGCGGACAATGTGATAAGATCCCTTTCTTACGGCCACGCCAATCGCTACAAATTCCAGATGAGGCACAAAAACAGCAGGTGCTTCAACGGATATCAAGTGCTCCTTTACGTGGGCTCTCCTCCACATCAACTTCAACATCACAAATACTCCAGTCCTCAAAGGTGTCACCCCAATCGCACTTGCTTCCTCACAGCTCCCAAATCTCCAGCTGCCCGTCTGAGTATGAGGTAGAACAGATGGTTGAGTCTGCTGAGCTGTTTACTCATACTATAGCCTGGGAATCAGAGGTCGACTCCAGCTCTTCTGTGAATCCAGACGAGGAAATGATCTGCACTGATGCCCAGAATCTTTATGAGTCGGATCCAGGACCAGACGCAGAAGGTTCTGACCATAATGTAGACCCTCATTCCCAAACTGTAACTCCTGTTGGTGGAGACAATGAGGAAGACGATGATAAGACTCAAATACCTGATTGGAGCGACAACTTTAGTTTTTTGTCAGTGCAGGAACAGGTTGGCTCTGAGGACGACGGGTGTGATAACGCACAGGGTGATGATGATGAGGTTGGAGATCCCACTTACTGTCAACCCACAGTCAGCCAAGAGATGAGGTCAGCAGAGGAGGTGGAGGAAGATGCTAGTGACGACGAGGTCAGGTTGCGCCTTCCTGGACAGAGACGTAGTACTGGAAGCACGTCAACAACTGCATCCTCAAACACAACTCTGCCTCTCACCACAAGTCGTGGTGGCTCTTCAGGTCGCATGGGTGCTAAGCCTTGCATAGCCTGGGCATTTTTTCAGATCGATAAAGATGACCCAACTCGTGTTATCTGTAACATTTGTCAGCAAAAGCTAAGTAGAGGCCAAAAAATACATAGTTTGAGTACTTCATGCATGAACCGGCACATGGACATGAAGCATAAGTTGCAGTGGGAAGCTCAGTGTGCTACAATGCGGCCTAGCCGGCCAGGCCAACCACCGTCTGCCATATCTTGTGCATCCGCGGCCTCTTCATCCCCTGTGACTGGGGGGACAGCAGTCACACCTGTTTTGGGGCGCAGACCTGCCACCTCTTTACCCGCAACAGCCAGCGTGATTGGCAGGTCATCATTTTCTTTGGAGGTGGTAACACCAGCTGGTCTTGAGCGCTGTCCGACATCGATAGCACCACCTTTGGATCAAGGCAACCTAACATGTCCGCCTGCATCTTCCTCACAGACCGGCAGTTTGCCGGGGACACCCTTATCAACCCCGTCTAAGCACAATAGCCAGCCCTCGGTCCCTCAGATGTGGACAAGTAAAAGACCATTTCCTCCTAGCCATGAGAAAGCTAAGAGGTTGAATTTCACCATCTGCAAGTTCTTGGCTACAGAAATGCTGCCTTTCCACCTGGTGGACACAGAGGATTTTCGAGACCTTATGTCCGTCGCAGTGCCCCAGTACCAGATGCCCAGTCGGCACTACTTCTCAAAGAAAGGTGTGCCTGCGCTCCACCAGCATGTCGCACACAACATCACCGCTTCTTTGAGAAACTCTGTGTGTGACAGGGTGCATTTCACCACAGACACTTGGACGAGTAGGCATGGACAGGGGCGTTACATGTCGCTGACTGGGCACTGGGTAACTATGGTGACAGCAGGACAAGGGGCTGCTGTCCAAGTCTTGCCGTCCCCACGAGTTGTGCGTCAATCCTCTTTATGTCAAAGTTCCTCCACTGCTTCTGCCTCCTCAACCTCCTCTCGGTCTTCCACCTGCACCCAAAGCCTGTCTGGTCATGCCACAAGCTTTCTAACTGCGCAGAAGGGATCCTGCACACCTCCTTACTATGCTGGCAGTAGGGCTCAACCTCATCAGGCGGTTTTTACATTGAAATGTGAGTCACACAGCTGAGGAGTTGTGGTCAGCTCTGGAGAACCAATTTCATGAATGGTTGTCTCCACTGGACCTGAAACCAGGGAAGGCCGTGTGCGACAATGCTGCAAACCTGGGTGCGGCCCTTCGCCGGGGCAATGTCACACACGTGCCTTGTATGGCTCACGTGTTGAACCTGGTTGTCCAGCAATTTTTAGCCCACTATCCCAGACTAGATGGCCTTCTGCAGAGGGCACGGTCGCTGTGTGCTCACTTCCGCCGTTCGCATCCCGCAGCTCAGCGACTTACATCTCTACAGAAGTCGTTGGGCCTGCCACTTCACCGGCTAAAATGCGATGTGCCTACCCGGTGGAATTCAACTCTACACATGTTGCAGCGACTGTGGCAGCACCGACAAGCCCTGGTGCAATACGTTCTGACGTATAGCCTGGGCCAACGAGATCCAGAGGTGGGGCAAATCACGCTGGAGGAGTGGTCTCAGATCAGGGACCTATGCACCCTTCTGCACAGTTTTGAAATGGCGACGAAGATGTTTAGTGCTGACGATGCCATTATCAGCATGACTATTCCGGTGATTTACATGCTGGAGCACTGGGCGCGTTACTATGGCGACAAGGGGGCACACCCCTTTGGGCGGTGCATAAATTACTTTGCCCACATTATCACCGGGGGCTGGGCCTTGCCATACGAGCGACTTTGTCCGGTGCAAACTGCATCCCCCATGAGATTTGATCTGCCATCTCTTACATCACGTATTTTTATCTTTTCCGGGATGGCGCGTCTCCGCTCCGGTGGCGTCGTGGGCGGGGCGCGTTGCCGCGGCGACGGAGGGGATGGCTTATCCCCTTGGTTGCCCCGTGTGACGCGCGGCGCCCGCGTCGTCGCCGGGGGCGGGGCCTCGCCATACTAATGCCTCTGATTGGCATAACCACATATATAAGGTGTCTCCTTCCTGCACATTAGCCACGCCTCCTGACGAAGCCATTTCCGGGCGAAACGCGCGTCGAGGCTGCCAGGCATCCCCAGCACCTTACTTTATGCTGTCCTAAGATCTACCAACAATGACTCAAGGTAACGGAGACCATATAACTTTACTGATTTGACAACATGGATTTTATTAAAACTCTTAACTTATAATCCATCATAGTTATATATATATGTTCTATGTTGTATCTCTATTGGTAGACTTGATATCACCTGGCATGATCCTGTGTCAGGAACTTATACAATCACACTACTTATTTGACAGCTTAAACAACTTATACTCTAAATTAGGTATACATTGTAAGCTGCTTTCTCTTTGGGGATGTTAGTCTCTGAACGGGGTATTTCTGCTTTACCCTGTTTCCTTTAGCTGTCCTCTCTCCTCCCCATCCACTTTTTACATCTTTTTATCACTATTGTGTAATTAAATGTAATATTGTGCAATAAAAATTTATATACTTTTTGATTCAAACCCCTTTTGTGTCAGCCTGGGATTACTTATTGAATAATATTAGTAATCATTTATAGTACAGGGGTTTTTCCCTGTCTGTTTTGCTTTATTTATTTCTTTTTTCCCTAGCTGAACTTTTTTGTTGGTGTTGTTAGTATTGTAGGGGTTACAGACCATATATTATTTGGTCTGTAGATAGGATTTCATGCTTTAACTGTATTATTGATTACAGACTCCTTAATAGGATACATGGACTTTAGGAAGAGTGACAAAACTCGTGTCACACGACTGGGGACGGTGTTTGGTGAGAGGCCAACTACCGATAAAGAGACTAGTAATATTAAAGACTTGAAACTGAACATTAAAGAACTAATCAAAAAAAGAATAAAAATATGGTGGAATAAAGCCGCCTTAGAAAATTATTTACAGAAAGAGATTATACCTAGGGGACTTCGTATCCAGCTATTCCCGACGTTAGAATCTGTTGAGCAGACATTTACTACAAAGTGGGAGGAAACTCTCACTAAATGTTCCCGCACTTTATTGGAATTACTTGTAGGGACTGATAAAAGAAATCTAGAGACTGTGGAGAAAGAGATAGACACAATACGTGAGAAAATACAAAATACTCTCACAGCAGACGAATATAGAGTATTTGACTCATCTTTGGAACAGGACCTCACAAAGTGGGAAAGTGATATACAGACAATAAAAACAAAGAAATACCTGAGGGACCTAAGCGATTACCAAAACAATAGAGTATATCGCTGGAATCTTAAGACCAACAGAAACAGACCCCGCTCACAGTCCGTCTCTAGTTTCTCCACCGCCTCGGAAGAAGAATGTGGCGGCCCTTTTTTAGGCAAACGACCTTTGGGGGCCGAAGAGGGTACATTAACTGGTCCATTCCAGCATCTACACACCCCAGCAATAAAAAGAAAACATTACCCCTACAACTTCAGGACGAAAACAGCCAAATTAAAGAAAATCTAAAGGTAATTAATCTATCTCATCACATTTTGTCTAAATCCCAAAGGGAAGTACTCTCTAAAGGACTTTCCTTCTCTCCAGTAGATAAATATGATTATTTTACCACTATTAAAGATTTAGAGTTATTTGCCCGTAAATTAATTTTCAAAAAACATTTCAAATCCTCAGACATGCAGCCCTCCACAGCCATTGAAAAACAGGCCTTGCAAGACTTGGAACAATTAGCGCAGGAGAGCGAAAGTATTCAACCAGCTCTAATGCCGAAACATCTTTATCCACGATCGACAGCTTTCCCCCCCTTGTCCGCATGCCCACAGGTCGACATATTTGTGCGACTAGTGAGGAACGACCTTTCTCGCCTTGAGGAGAGAATATCACGAGATAATCTCTCCCACCTCCAGAGACGAGCAATACGTGAACTACGGCAGATGAAAGACGTGGTTATTAAAAGAGCGGACAAGGGTGGTAACGTTGTGATTTGGCCCTCACAAGATTATGAAAAGGAGGCATTCAAACAGCTCAACAACAATATGTGCTATAAGAGATTGGATAGTATTCCCCTCTTGACATTTAAAAGAGAATTGATTGATCTACTGGATGACGGAGTTGAATCATCTGCCATCCCTGTTAAAATGAAGGAGGCCCTTTTACCTGAATTTCCAGTGATCCCAACTTTTTATTTACTTCCTAAGGTCCACAAGGACCCCCTCTGCCCACCAGGAAGACCTATTGTCTCGGGCATGGGGGGTCTTTGTGAACCTATATGCCAATTTGTGGATTTCTTTTTGAAACAATGTGTAGAAACTATCCCATCATATGTGAGAGATACAACTGACGTTTTGAGGAAACTTGATGGGATTACCTTAGAAGCAGATATGTGGTTTGTTACATGTGACGTGGAGTCCCTATACACATCAATACAACATAGCGACGGAATTACAGCCACCAAGTTTTTCCTGGAGATGACTAATTCTGAACCGGCATTGATTGATTTTATTTTGGAACTCCTTGAGTTCATTTTGACACATAATTTTTTTGTGTTCAAGGACCGACCCTACCTACAGCTCCGGGGGACAGCAATGGGGGCGTCTTGTGCGCCTTCATATGCTAATCTATTCCTGGGGCTGTGGGAAAGGGACACGGCCCTTGAAACACCCGGTCATGAATCAGTCGTCTCTTGGTTTCGCTATATAGATGATGTGTTATTTATATGGCAGGGCTCCACGTCACAACTTGACAATTTTCTTCATCATCTTAACAATAATCAATTAAATATTAAATTGACTTATAAATATAGCCAGTCCCGCATAGACTTTCTGGATTTACTTATTACTAGAATGGCTGACGGGAGGATCGGCACAGATATTTTTCGAAAGGAGACTTCTACCAACTCCTTATTACATTTCACCTCCTCACATCCTCCAAAATTAAAAAGTTCAATCCCCGTCGGCCAATACCTTAGAGCCCGTCGGATATGCTCTAGTGATGACAAATTCGCTCATCAAGCTCAAAATCTTTCTAAAAGATTCTTGAATAGAGGTTATAACATCCGGGATGTAAATAAAGCCTACTTTAGAGCTAAAAATTCAGACAGACAAAGTCTTCTTGTCCCAAAATTTAAACCCAAAAATGGAGAATTTATAGAAAATTCATACCCCAGATTTATAACGACGTTTAACAATAACTGGTCTGACATCAGAAAAATCTTGACGAGACATTGGGCAGTATTACTGACCGACAAAGATTTAAAAAGTCAGCTCCCTAATCGACCAGCTGTTGCCTGGCGGAAATCTAACACACTGAGCGATTTAATAACTAATAGCCATTATATTCCTCCCAAAAATTCGTTCTTGGGTAAGAACAAAGGTCCACCCTGGGGCAGTTCATCATGTGGCAGATGTTCGATATGCAGATTTTTACCAAAAGCATCACATTTCTGCAACTCCAATGGAGATAAGTACTTTCGCATTGTCCACCATATCACTTGTAATACTGAAGCAGTCGTCTATCATCTCACTTGTCCCTGCGGACTAATTTATATAGGCATGACCACCAGAGCCTTAAAAGTACGCATACAAGAACACATCAGAGATATCAATAATGCCTCCTCCTGTACCGATCCTAATTCCCTCAAAACAATACCAAAACACTTCTTAGAAAACCATAAAAGTAATCCACGTGGATTAATAGTTCGGGGTATTGATCATATATACATGGGGATCAGAGGAGGAAATATTAAAAAGAGACTGCTTCAAAAAGAGACACGGTGGATCGTGTTATTGGATACTGTCTCCCCAAAGGGGCTAAATGATATGGTCAGTTTCAAGTCTTTTCTGTAAATTTAAGTGCTGCGCTATTTTTATTCTGACACCCTTTGTTATCTTCTTTTTATTCTCTTGGGCCATTGTCTTTTTGTACCGTTTTTATGTCTCTATTTTTACATCTCCCTTTATTCATTTGACCTAGACTACTACGCTATGATTATGGGGAGGTGTGAATCATTCGAATGAATGAAATTCATTATGCATCAAACCAGCGGAAGATGTAATCTATTGAACACTTTGAAGAATTTTGAATAACTACTAACTACTTCTGAATGGACTATCTCTTCAATCAACTAATATAATAATCATGTTTATAACTCTTGAATGATAGGAACTAACGTGGAATATTATATTGAACAGACGTACAGTTATTTTTATATTTAATATCTAACGGCTTAGGCCTTTGATATTCTTAATATTTTTTCCTATATAATTGTTGTCTTGAGTGGTTATTGTATGTTATGGGAGCATATTTTGGAATTTATATAACATTTACATCATTATCCTTAAAATTCATACAAGACACTTTAAATGTAAATTATGTGTTTTGTATACTGTCATACATATTTTTTACCTAATGGTTTCTTTTATGCTTACCCATATATGCGTTTTTCATCCACATGATTATTTATTTCCCTACACAGAGATTCATTGTCCAGTCAGTCACCTTCCCCTTTCCCCCCCCCCCCTTTCCCTCTCCCCCTTTCTCTCTCCCTCCCCCCCCCCCTTCCTTTCTCTTTTATGGGACCTTTACTCTATATCCTCTGCTATGGAGAGTGCAGTGCCTTGCGACACAGTGAAACGGCCGTTCCGTGTGCTGGCATTGCGCTGCACTTCCCTATAGTCTCTTGTCCACTGAAACCCGTCCTATATACCTCACATAACTTTACACGTTCTGTCTTCCTCGCCGGTTTGTTTTAGGTCCGGCGGCGCCGTCAGCTGGGCGCGTTACTATGGCGACAAGGGGGCACACCCCTTTGGGCGGTGCATAAATTACTTTGCCCACATTATCACCGGGGGCTGGGCCTTGCCATACGAGCGACTTTGTCCGGTGCAAACTGCATCCCCCATGAGATTTGATCTGCCATCTCTTACATCACGTATTTTTATCTTTTCCGGGATGGCGCGTCTCCGCTCCGGTGGCGTCGTGGGCGGGGCGCGTTGCCGCGGCGACGGAGGGGATGGCTTATCCCCTTGGTTGCCCCGTGTGACGCGCGGCGCCCGCGTCGTCGCCGGGGGCGGGGCCTCGCCATACTAATGCCTCTGATTGGCATAACCACATATATAAGGTGTCTCCTTCCTGCACATTAGCCACGCCTCCTGACGAAGCCATTTCCGGGCGAAACGCGCGTCGAGGCTGCCAGGCATCCCCAGCACCTTACTTTATGCTGTCCTAAGATCTACCAACAATGACTCAAGGTAACGGAGACCATATAACTTTACTGATTTGACAACATGGATTTTATTAAAACTCTTAACTTATAATCCATCATAGTTATATATATATGTTCTATGTTGTATCTCTATTGGTAGACTTGATATCACCTGGCATGATCCTGTGTCAGGAACTTATACAATCACACTACTTATTTGACAGCTTAAACAACTTATACTCTAAATTAGGTATACATTGTAAGCTGCTTTCTCTTTGGGGATGTTAGTCTCTGAACGGGGTATTTCTGCTTTACCCTGTTTCCTTTAGCTGTCCTCTCTCCTCCCCATCCACTTTTTACATCTTTTTATCACTATTGTGTAATTAAATGTAATATTGTGCAATAAAAATTTATATACTTTTTGATTCAAACCCCTTTTGTGTCAGCCTGGGATTACTTATTGAATAATATTAGTAATCATTTATAGTACAGGGGTTTTTCCCTGTCTGTTTTGCTTTATTTATTTCTTTTTTCCCTAGCTGAACTTTTTTGTTGATGCTGGAGCACATGTTAAACAGAATTCGGAGTCAGGTGGTGGCACAAGAGGAGGTGGAGGAAGTAGAGGAGGAGGAGTTGTATGCGGAAGGGCTAACATCTGCAAGGTCCAGACGGTCGGCAGCACCAAGGCGGCAGGCATGTGAGGGTGGGGGAGATGGTTTTACCAGGGCGCATGGTAGCAGCCAAACTAGTGAGGAAGGTGCAGGAGCCCAGGAAGAAGTGGAGGACGAACTGATGGAAGACTCATCAGATGAGGGAGACCTTGATCACATTTCTGTTGTGCGAGGTTGGGGGGAGAGGACAGAGGAAGGAAGCATGATTGTTACCTCGCCACCAACACAACAGGGACTTGGTGCTCCTGGATGCGCAACACACATGAGTGCCTTCTTGCTGCACTACCTGCAACATGACCCTCGAATTGTGAGAATTAGAAATAATCCTGACTACTGGGTTGCCACACTGTTAGATCCCTGGTACAAAAGTAAATTTGCAGAAATTATTCCTGCCATAGAAAGGGATGCACGCATGCAGGAGTATCAGCAGAGACTGTTGCAGAATCTTACATGTGCTTTTCCACAAAATACCAGTGGTGCACGTAGTGAATCTCACAGTTCCAACTTGCCAACCGTGGGACCGTCAAGTGTTCAGCACTCAAACCGTAACAGAACCACAGTATCTGCTGGTAACGTCAATTTTGCGGAATCATTTCACCACTTTTTTAGCCCATCCTTTGCAAGGCCACAGGAGACAAGAAGTCTGACACATAGTCAACGCCTAGAGACGATGGTACAGGAGTATCTCCAAGTAAACATTGAAGCCACGACTGTGTCACTGGACCCTTGCTCTTTTTGGGCTTCCAATCTGGATAAATGGCCGGAGCTAGCCACTTACGCCTTGGAGATCTTGTCATGCCCCGCAGCCAGCGTTCTGTCTGAACGTGTGTTCAGCGCTGCTGGTGGTGTGCTGACAGATAAGCGCACGCGGCTCTCCACTGATAATGTAGACAGACTCACGTTCATAAAGATGAACAAATCATGGATCCGAAACGACTTTTCTACCCCTGTGTCATCCTGGGGAGAGTAAAAGCTTGATGATTGGTTAAAATCACCCTACCAACCGTTTTAAGCTTTCAAATTACTAATCATGTTTATCTGTATCTTGGCTGGAAAATAATTTGGGCTTTGTAGCAGTGTGCAGCACTGATTCTATTAGGCCATCTATAATAAGCTCCACCAGATTTAAAATTACTAATCATGTTTATCTGTATCTTGACTGGAAAATAATTTGGGCTTTGTAGCAGTGTGCAGCACTGATCCTATTAGGCCATCTATACTAAAGCTTCACCAGATTTAAAATTAATAATAATTTTTAGCTGCATCTAGCCCGGAAAATAATTTTGGGGCTCCGAGATGCGCAAGACACATAAGTGCCTTCTTGCTGCACTACCTGCAGCATGACCCTCATATTGTCAGAATTCGAAGTAATCATGACTACTGGGTTGCCACATTCTTAGATCCCCCAAACTTTTCGATCAACCTTTTCATTTTAATAAAGCCAAAAAAAATGGTCATTTTTGAAATTATAAGCATTAGCAGGTTGTTAGAAACTGAAATCAAACAGTTTTCAACTCAAAACTTTATTCTAGGTGATGTTACATTTTCACATAGGACCCCTTGTTCGAAAGGAGCTTCTGAACTCTCTCGTCCATTGAATTTGTCAGGTTTTGGATGGTTTCTGCTTCAATTGTTTTGCATGAGGACAGAATACCCTCCCAGAGCTGTTGCTTAGATGTGAACTGCCTCCCGCCATCATAGACACTCCTTTTAATGATGCTCCAAAGGTTCTGAATGGGGTAGAGGTCAGGGGAGCATGGGGGTCACACCATAAGTTTGTCCCCTTTTATGCCCATATCAGCCAGAGATGCAGATGTTTTATGTGCAGCATGAGATGGTGCATTATCATGCAGAAAAATGATCTTGCTGTGAAATACACGGTTCTTCTTCTTGAACCATGGCAGGAAGTGCTGTTTGAGAAAATCCACATACATTATGGAGTTCATCTTTAGCGCCTTCAGGGATCCTAAAGGGGCCGACAATCTCTCTCCCATGATTCCAGCCCAAAACATTACTCCACCTCCTCCTTGTTGGCGCTGTAGCCGTGTTTGCGTGGGGTGTCCATCAACCAGCCATCCTCCACTCCATCCATCTGGACCATCGAGCGCTGCACGGCACTCATCCGTGAACAAAACAGTTTTGAAATCAGTCTTCATGTAATGTTTGGCCCACTGGAGCCGTTTCTGCTTGTGTGAAGTGGATAGAGGAGGTCGACAGGATGGCGTATGCACAGCTGCAAACCTCTGAAGGACCCTGCATCTTGTTGTTCGGGGGACGTTGGAGGCACCAGCAGCTTCAAAAACTTGTCTGCTGCTATGACAAGGCTTTTTTGCCGCTGCTCTTTTAACCTGACGTAATTGCTTGTAGGAAAGAGTCCTCAATTTGCCCTTATCAGCACGCACATGTGTGTACTGTGAATCAGCTACATACTTCTTGATTGCCAAGACACTTCATCCTGATCATCGCACAATGTTGATTGCAGTCATGCCTTGACCTAAACACTCCACAATTTGTTGCTTCTCAGCAGCCGACACATCCTTTTTCTTTCCCATTTTGGCAGAAAATGTAGGCTGCTTAATAATGTGAGACAGCCTTCTTAAGTAGTCTTGCCTTTCATTGGACACACCTGCCAAACTAATTAGCACAGGTGTCTGCAATTGCTTACAGTGATATAAAGAGCCCTGACACACATCACCATCAATGAGTTTAACTGACAAACAAACAAATTCTTCCCTTATCACTCCTAAACACTTTTTGCATAATAATTTGGAACACAGTGTACATGTGCTTTTCCACAAAACACCAGTGGTTCACGTAGTGAATCTTACAGGTCTAACTTGCCAACCGTGGTCTGTATGGAGTTGTTCAATAAAGGGCCCAAAATTAAGATAACATAGATGGGAGAGGTCTCTATGAATAGGAATTCCTAAGTATTTGATACCCTGTGAGGGCCATGCAAAGGGAAAGTTGGACTGGATGGAATCCTATATGGATTTGGGGAGGGAGACATCGAGGGCCTCAGACTTCGCTGCATTGATTTTAAAATTTGACCATGTAACAAAGTGATCTATTTCAGCCATAACAGCATGGATGGATATATGTGATTGAGTGATATATACTAGGACATCATCAGCAAATAGAGAGCACTTGTACTCGGTGCCTCCCACCTCAATCCACCTAATATTGGGGTTATGGCGAATTGATGAGAGCAGGTGCTCCGTCACTAGGATGTATAAGAGAGGGGACAGAGAACATCCCTGCCTTGTCTCATTGGTGATTGTGAAAGGTGATGAAAATGTTCTGACGCGCCCCCTGGGCCTTGGGACACCCGGAGCCGGACCCTTTTTGGTGGATGCTGGTGGTTGTAGTCTCCGTGGCGGCAACCCGGTTCCGTGGCTCAGGGCGGTCAAACCAGTGGCGGAACTATTTATGTGGTTTTGATGTTTAAATGTCCGACTACGCCACCCGTGGATTGCGGTCAGAGTGAACCGCCGCTCCAGGGCAGACCGCTGAGGCTGGTGTTGTGGGTGCAGCAGAGCGTAGCATAACTCCCCACGGGAGGAGTATAGCCTCAGGGCAGTGTATGCGGAGGATGGGGGTGATGGTGCAGGGCAGCAGCAGTAATGACACGGAGTCAGTGATGCAGTCCAGGGCCTTTACTCACAGTTCTTATTATCCAGACCACGTCTGCAGGTAACGGCTGCCCACGTCGTACTGTGCTCACCAGGTGAGGGGCTCAGACAACTCCCAGATAACTTTGGAGTGCTTCACAGGACCCCCTTTGTGTGTCCTTTGTCTGGCCTTTCTTACCAACCCTTCTGTCCGGCTGCCTCGGGCCTCCTCTTGGTAAACTTGGCGCCAGTTTCCCTGACCCTATGTGGTGCCTTCCTAGCGGGTGTAGCGAGGGGCTGCACCACATAAAATGTCACAGCCTCCTGTTTCTAGCTGAGGGTCGTTTCCTGCCTCCTCTAGTTTCGGGGACCGGTCTCCCCCTTTGGCCTGACCCCTCCACGCAGGTGGATTCGGGCGTGCGGTGGCGACTCGCCCGTCCGCACCCCTGAGATCCCTTCATTCCTCGTTCCTGGAGCCTTCTCCGCTCCTCTTCCTTCCTTCTCCCTCTTCCAGGCCTGGGCCTCTGTTACTAGGCCCACCTCCGGAGCAGAGCTCATGCAGAGCCCCTGCTCCCTGCCACTTCTGCTCAGACTTCTCTGCACTGAACTAAGATGGTGCCCACCTTTTATACTCCCTTCTCAATGCACCCAGGAACTGCTTCCTCCCTGCTCCTGCACTACAGGGTTCCCCTTCCTCAGTGTTCCCTCCCCCCACTCCAGCCAGGGACAGGGACTGTCGTGCCCATCTCAGGGGCATATTGGTCGCCCTGCCCCACGGCAATGTGGTGTAATGCATGCAGGTGTCGGGTCCTGATCCACACTACATCCTTACCTGAGAGTGAGATATCACACCTCTGGGTGAGGTGCAATACCTCTGTAGCAACCGAGCCCTCAGGGTGCTACAGTTCCATTTATCTTCAGCCTAGGTGACGTATTGCGATACAGGGCCGTGATTTTGGCTATAAAAGGGTCCCCTAGACCCCTACCCCAAGCTTTTTAAGAGAATCATATATGGCGTGCCAGGAGACTCTATGGAATGCTTTCTCAGCATCCAACGAGAGTATCTAATTACAAATTTTTAACTGCATCTAGCCCAGGAAATACTTTGTGCCTAGTAGCAGGGTCTGCTAGTCAGCAGATTATCCCGGCTGTTAAGCAAGCTACACCACCTGTAGTTTGGACACTTCATTTTTTCAAAGGAAATGCTTCGGGACCACGGGATACTCAGTGAAGAGCATCAGGAGGCACCCCAAGGCATAGGGGCTCGGACTGGCAGTAGGATGCCTTGCGGTGGACAGCCGAGCTCGATCCTTATAAAAGCTTTTTAACTGCAGCAGCTTTAGTGGACGCTACTGGAGCTGGAATTACGCGGCTGCTGGCATGAGACTTGCCCTCCAATAGATCCTTGTAAATGGATTTAAAGTGTATTTATTCAAATTAGAGAGACAATTTAAATTAAAAAGCTTAGAGCTGCCTCCACCACAGGGGGCTCGCTCGACCCACCAGCGGACAGGCACCAGTATTGGGAGAGGGGGGCTGGCCGTCAGGGTTCACCGCGGCTCTGGCACAAACCCGGCGACACGGAGGTGGCACGGGCAGGAGCGGACTTCTCACTTTTTGGATTTTAGAAGGGCATGACATGCCTATATTTGTGTCTCCCCCTCCTTTTACTCCTCCACCTCTTTTCTTTTCGCATGACTATATGTACTTGTCACTTTTCCATGTGTTAGTTGTGTCTTCTGAGCAGTTTGTCAGCTTTTGGACACCTTTGAAGGTGTTTTCTATGTGTTTCTATGTGTTTTTGTTTGCCTGCCATTGGTTTTAACGGTGGTCGAAGGTGTTCGACGAACAGTTCGACGAACAGTTCGGCGAACACACGGGTGTTCGACGAACCGAACCGAACTCGAACACTACGGGGGTGGCTCAACACTAATGTTTATAGAGGATACACCTCACTATATAATGCCACACTCCATTATTTAGACTAAGTTTTTAAAAACCTGTTGTTTTTTTAAAGATTTTCTTTTGTGTATGGGCTTCACAGGTTGTCCGACTATATTTCACCTATATTCTTTGCAGGCATGACGGCATGACAGGTGAGCCACAGGATTTTCTGTAGATGTATGTCCACTGGGACCCGCATCTACCTCAAGAACAGGTCTGCTGTCACGGAACAGATGGCCACACATGCGCACCTCTCTTCATATATTAGAGCAGTGAGACTATGGAACTCTCTGCCGCATGATGTTGTAATGAGTGATTCACTATTAAAATTTAAGAAGGGCCTGAATGCCTTTCTTGAAAAGTATAATATTACAGGTTATAAATACTAGATTCCTTGATAGGGCGTTGATCCAGGGAACTAGTCTGATTGTCGTATGGAGTCGGGAATTAATTTTTTTCCCCAATGTGGAGCTTACTGTTACGCACATGTTTTTTTTTGCCTTCCTCTGGATCAACATGTTAGGCTATGGGTTGAACTAGATGGACTTAGTCTTCCTTCAACCTTAAAAACTATGTTACTATGTATTTATATGGAAGCTCTAAATAATTACTGAGCAAACATTCTCCTATGAGTAATTCTCATGCACCATTGGTGGCTCCATGCCAAGAGAATCCTGTGAACCACGCCCCAGTAGTAAAAAACATTAAAATTTGCACTACATAAAAATACCCATATCTTTGGAATATTTTTGGAACCAAATAGTGGATTTTAAAAAAACAAAAAGGGGAACAATCAGAAAAGCAGCAGGAATATGAGAAAAATCTGTCCACTTTTGATCTGGTGACAGATCCTCCTTAAATAAAAAAAAAATAGAACTTTAGAGAACTTGTACTAAATGCATCTGCTGTTGTTTGTGTGGCTCTTGATAGACAACAATGAAGTCTTCCACAAGTATTTTTTTTATTCTCATTTGTTTTCCTAAATTTTCTTATTTTTGTAACACGAGATTATTTTTGTAGAACGATATCATCTCAACTCTGACCCAGGTCATAAACCATGGTGGCAGTCCCCAGTTTTCCTGGGTCTTGATCAGTGTTTCCCAAACCCCATCCTCACGGCCCCCCACAGGTCATGTTTTCAGGATCTCCTTAGTATTACACAGGTGATTGAAGTATCATCAAGGCATCAGGAATTCTCTCACCTGTGCAATACTAAGGAGATCCTGAAAACATGACCTGTGGGGGGCCACGAGGATGGGGTTTGGGAAACACTGGTTTAGATGATCAATACATTACAAAATAGGAGACTCTTCTTCTCAGTTTTTAGGTTGGATAAATTTCTTATTATTGTAGGTATAAGGATAAAAAAGAACCATGATTTTGAGTGCTGCCACGAGAGAGACATTGACAACTGTGTATTTTGAAATAGGTTATTATTTTATTGTCATTTATTATACTGTACCTAATCCTGATCTAGAAGTAACGGTCCTTCATCAATGCTTCTGGGAGGAACAGATTTGGGCTAGCTGCCATATAATTTTATGCTGGTTGGATTGCTATTAGATTCGAATTTGCCATTGTCACCCAATTTTCCCCCAAAATTTGATTTGCGCAAATAATTTCACACAAATCTCAATACTAAAAAGCTTGTAATTGTTCAGAAAATACAGAGTAGAGGAGACAGAGAGAGAGGGCCCCACTGACCATAAGAACTTACACACTACAGAAGAGAGAGGACCCCGTTGACCATAAAAGCTTACAAACTACAGAAAAGAGAGAGAGGACCCCGCTAGCCATAAGAGCTTACACACTATAGAAGAGAGAGAGAGGAACCCGCTGACCATAAGAGCTTACACACTACAGAAGAGAGAGAGAGGACCCCACTGACCATAAGAGCTTACACACTGCAGAAGAGAGAGGACCACGCTGACCAAAAGAGCTTACAAACTACAGAAAAGAGAGAGAGGACCCCGCTAGCCATAAGAGCTTACACACTATAGAAGAGAGAGAGAGGAACCCGCGACCATAAGAGCTTACACACTACAGAAGAGAGAGGACCCCACTGACCATAAGAGCCTACACACTGCAGAAAAGAGAGAGAGAGGACCCCGCTGACCATAAGAGCTTACACACTACAGAAGAGAGAGAGAGGACCCCGATGACTATAAGAGCTTACACTCTACAGAAAAGAGAGAGAGAGGACCCTGCTGACCATAAGAGCTTACACACTACAGAAGAGAGAGAGCGAGGACCCCGCTGACCATAAGAGCTTACACACTGCATAAAAGAGAGAGAGAGGACCCCGCTGACCATAAGAGCTTACACACTACAGAAGAGAGAGAGAGAGAGGACCTCGCTGACCATGAGAGCTTACACACTACAGAAGAGAGAGAGAGAGGACCCCGCTGACCATAAGAGCTTACACACTACATAAAAGAGAGAGAGAGGACCCCGCTGACCATAAGAGCTTACACACTACAGAAGAGAGAGAGAGAGAGGACCCCGCTGACCATAAGAGCTTACATACTACAGAAGAGTGAGAGAGAGGACCCCACTGACCATAAGAGCTTACACACTACAGAAGAGAGAGAGAAGACCCCGCTGACTATAAGAGCTTACAGAGTACAGAAGAGAGAGAGAACCCCGCTGACCATAAGAGCTTACACACTGCAGAAAAGAGAGAGAGAGAGGACCCCGCTGACCATAAGAGCTTACACTCTACAGAAGAGAGAGAGGACCCCGCTGACCATAAGAGCTTACACACTACAGAAGAGAAAGAGAAGACCCCGCTGACTATAAGAGCTTGCACTCTACAGAAAAGAGAGAGAGAGGACCCCGGTGACCATAAGAGCTTACAGAGTACAGAAGAGAGAGAGAGGACCCTGCTCACCATAAGAGCTTACACACTACAGAAGAGAGAGAGAGGACCCCGCTGACCGTAAGAGCTTACACACTACAGAAGAGAGAGAGAGGACCCCACTGACCATAAGAGCTTACAGAGTACAGAAGAGAGAGAGAGGACCCTGCTCACCATAAGAGCTTACACACTACAGAAGAGAGAGAGAGGACCCCGCTGACCATAAGAGCTTACACACTACAGAAGAGAGAGAGAGAGGACCCCACTGACCATAAGAGCTTACAGAGTACAGAAGAGAGAGAGGACCCTGCTCACCATAAGAGCTTACACACTACAGAAGAGAGAGAGAGGACCCCGCTGACCATAAGAGCTTACACTCTACAGAAGAGAGAGACTTACCCATTTACTCTGGAGATGGAAAACGACTCTGCTGTAAATAATGTACTCCACTTCGAATCACTGATCTGTGCTGGCCCAGGTACGGACCACCAATTTACAAGGTGTAGCTGCAGAGCAATATGGGGAAGCCCATGCGGCTATGGAAAAATATATTAGCCCACTCTGTGATGCTTCAGTAGTGTGGGAAATGGTCCAAGTGTTTTAGTGGACACAACTTGATTTGACATGTCCCTTTTGTCACATTATTTTCAGGGGTACCATCATTTCTGTCCAGGCCTATTTCATGAGTTTAATTTTTTTTACAATTCTGTGGAAGCAGGGTTGAAAAGCAATGTCTGACTTTCATTTGTTCATTTTCATAGATTTTTAATTTATTATTACTTTTGTCGGATTCAAGTTATTTCTGCGACCATTGTGGGTTTTTCTTTCATTAAAAGAGGGGTACCAACAATTTTGACCACGTGTATAGTTACCAAAGCCTGCTTCACACTACATTTGTGCCGCCTTTGTTGCCTCTGTTGGAGGGCTTTTGACTGAAAAACAAAATAATTGATTTCAGAGGGAAACTGGACAGAGACATTGCGTATAATGAGGCAAAGGGAATCCAAAGTCTACAACAGTGAAGGAGCTACTATATTGTGTCCGGCATAATAGATGAACACCACTGGAAAAAAATGTCATTTGGACTCCCTTTGCCTCATAATTATCAATGGTTCAGTCGGGGTCTTTTCTGAATTCAGTTTTTCTGGGCTTCAGGTGGAAGCCTCTGATAGACAGCAAAAGAGGTACAAGCACAGTGAAACTAGTCTTATCTGTACATTACTCTTTGGAGCCACTTGAATTTTTTCTCCGCAAGACAAACTTCCAAGCATGCACTGTCCAGAAGACACGAAAAGGGGCAGCGTTTTCTGGTTGTATATTTAGGAATGCTAGCATTATTTCATATTTCATTCCTGAAAAAAGTCAGCTGGAGATAGTATATGTCCATGTTGAAGGTTTCTGTGATGCTAGTGAAGTGACCGCGGGCAAGGCCGCGCATTGGTATCTATGATCAGGCCCAGCAAGATCCCCACACACAGACTCTATCTTGATAACCGTATCTTTACTCGTATACATTTTTAACACAGCAAAGAAAAACAATAAATGACAACCGTAAATATGCACAGTAATAACGTGTACTTATAAGCTGACCCTCACTGTCCCTACTCAAACGTTACCAGTCCTTTACTCCAGAAGGATGTGTCCCCCGTCGCAGGCCTGTCTGTGTTTTGCAGGAGGACGTCCCAGACGGAAAAAAAAACAGGAACAGCAGAATTCGCGGAAAGAAAGGAAGGGATACTTCGGCCTCTTGCCAGAGGTCCCGCTTACAGTCTCTCTGATCCGGATAGAAGCTCTGGTGGGTCCCCTTATGTAGTCCACACTCCAGTAGCAGGGAGTGTAATAGCTGTATCCTTCAGCAGTGCAGAAGCTGGGGAAGGCTCCGAGGATATGGTGTTAGATAGAAGAAATCACGTTGAGAGTCTCTCCTACGCCACACACGAGGGCCTGCACACCGTCCTGGCTCTTTTCACAGACCACTGCAGACTCTTCGCGCGCTTTTTCCTGCTTCCCACTTTGGTCACGTGACTCTCTATGGCGGGACACAGGAGGCTCAGTCTTTTTCTCTGTCATCACACCCTGCGCAGGTGCAACCTCTGGCCACAAGGTGGCAACATCATCCTGTGTAATCACTTCTGTAACAGGCTCTATATCAATTATCACAGAACAGCCAGAGCCGGCCAGCTCATTACACGCCCCCCCACTCAAAGGTTGGCAGTCCCTGCCAACGACCGGCTCCAGGGCGGCGATGGCTGTGGATGTGACAGGGGGCGGCTGGGAAGAGGGCCACACATATTGGTCTCTGTAGGACTGTCCTGGAGTTACCCCTGCAGTGGTCCTCGTCCGCCTAACGGGTTGGATCCCCTCTCTCCTATCAGTCACCCCACTCTCTTTCCCAGTCGACATGTCAGTAGAGGAGGTAATCGGTTGAAGTGCGTCAGTCGGATGGACAGGGGTAGGCATGCATTCAGTCTCTACATCCCCGGGGTCAGTGTCTCCGACAGTATTAGTGATATCCATCTCTCTAGGTATCACAGTAGGGGAGTCAGGCTGGGAACGGCAGGGGTGCAACATATTACGGTGCAAAGTTCGGATGCTGCCGCTGTTTTCACCCTGCACTCGATAGACGGGGCCACCGGGGTACGGCTGTCCAATTACTCGATAGACTTCGGTCTCCCACTTGGGCCAGAGTTTCCCTTGCGGCTTCTTTATTCGGACTAGGACCAGTTGACCTACATTCAGTGGGTCTTCTTGTACCGGAAGTGGGTCAGCGTGCACTTGATCCTGAATTTGTCGGCCTACTAGCCGGTAGACAGTCTCCATTCTCTGGCGGTGTGTTTGTAGCCAGGAAGGATAGGTACCACAGGTATCTTCTTCGGAGCTAGACAGTTGCAACTCATGGATGTCTTTGCCTGGACGGCCAAAGAGAAGGGTGTATGGGGTGTATCCGGTGACGGAATGGACCTGATTATTATAGGCCCACAGCAGTTCCGGGAGGAATCGAGGCCAGTCGGGCTTTTTGTCTTCAGCCAAAGTCCGGATCAGTTGTAAGAGGGTCTGGTTAAAGCGTTCACACGCGCCATTCCCTTGTGGATGGTAAGGGGTGGTCCTGGACTTCTTGATTCCATACATCCGTTGGATTTCTTCAATGACTCGCCCTTCGAAACAAGCCCCCTGATCAGAGTGTAGCCGCTCCGGACACCCGTAGACCCGAACGAATTGCTGACAGATAGCCTGTGCAGCTGATTCAGCGGTCTGATCCTTGGTAGCAACAGCGACAGCGAATTTCGTGAAGTGCTCCACCATCACCAGACAGTACTGGTAGCCACTATTCGCCGTTCCGATCAACAGATAGTCCACCATCAACAGCTCGAGGGGCCTCGACGTCTTAATAGTCTGGACGGGGGCAAGCTGCTCCGCGGACTTGTGGAATTCACAGGTACGGCATGCTTGACAGACGTTTTCAACCAACTTACGGAGCCCCGGACAAAAAATGAACTGCTGGGTCCACCGGAGGGTCTTGTCTATGCCGAAGTTGCCGTTCCTCCTGTGAGCTTCGCCCACCATCTCATGGGCCAACTGCACCGGGACGACAATCTGCAAACACTCCTCCAGCATATGGGATAAAAGGGCCCTGCGACACAGGACTCCATCTTTCACGATCAGCCGATCCCACTGGGCAAGCAGAGCCAAGGCTCCGGTCGATAGTCGGGCTCTCACTTCGGAGGGCGGTTTCTCTTGTTTATTCACATACTGTTTCCGTAAGACGTGCTCGGGATCTCGATCTTGAAGCTTGGCCCATTCTTGCTGGGACAGGGGAGATCCCACTACGGCTTCAATCCCTCCTACCGCATACTGGCGGCTATCTTCTATTTGCTTTGCGAGCCGGGCAAAGTCAGGCATCTCATCTTCCTCCAACTCTTCATCCCGGTCCCCCACTGGCAGGGATGATGTCACTCTAGACAGGCTGTCAGCATTCTGATTCTCGTTCCCCGCTCTGTATTTAATTTTGTACTGGAATCTAGAGAGCCTGGCCATCCAGCGCTGTTCCATTGCCCCTAGTTTGGCATTCTCTAGGTGGGCAAGAGGATTGTTGTCCGTCATGACCAGCACCTCCGCTCCTGTCAGATAGCCGGCAAATTTCTCCGTCATAGCCCAAGTCAGAGCCAAGAGTTCCAAGCGGAAGGAGCTGTAGTTGACGGGATTCTTTTCGGTGTCGCGGAGAGACCTACTGGCATAGGCTATCACGCGTTCTTTATTATCTTGAACTTGAGAGAGGACCGCCCCTAGACCTTGAAGGCTGGCGTCGGTGTGCAACTGAAACGGTAATGTGTAGTCTGCATATGCCAGAACAGGGGGTAATGTTAGAGCAGCCTTAAGTGCCTGAAAGGATTTTTCTCGGTCAGGCCCCCAACTGATGCGTTGTCCTCTGGGGCTGTTCGCGGTCCCTCGGAGAACCTCATGCAGTGGTTCAGCAAGCCGAGCAAAGTCCTTGACAAACCGACGGTAGTAGCCTGCTAGCCCCAGAAAGGCCCGGACTTCTTTGACGGTAGTTGGCTGCGGCCACTCTTGAACGGCTGCTGTCTTCTCCGGAGAGGGCTGGACGCCTTCGGCCGAGATCCGGTGACCCAAGTAGTCGATTTCCTGCTGGAACAGACGGCACTTGCTGGGCTTCAACTTCAAGCCGTGTCGCCTCAAGCGCTGGAACACTTGGCCAAGCTTGTGAAGATGATCTTCAAAGGTGGCGGAGTATACCACGATGTCGTCAAGGTATATCAGCGTAAACTCAAAGTTGAAGTCCCCCAGACAGCGTTCCATTAGTCTCTGAAAGGTCCCCGGTGCGTTATTCAAGCCGAACGGCATCCGGTCGAACTCATACAGGCCCATGGGAAGGATGAAGGCGGTTGTTTCCCTGTCCTTCTCACTCATTGGAATCTGCCAATATCCACTGGCCAGGTCTAGGGACGAAAAATATTTGGCCTTCTTCAGGGCAGTCAGTGACTCTTCGATCCGAGGAAGTGGATATGAGTCCCGGATAGTGCAAGCGTTCAGCCTACGGTAGTCCACGCAAAACCTTAGGGAACCATCTTTCTTTTTGACTATCACCAGGGGTGCAGCCCACGGGCTCTGGCTTTCACGTACCACTCTGGCGTGTAGCATAGATTCTAACACGCTTTTCACCTCCTGGTATTGCTGAGGTGGTATCTGCCGGTACCTCTCGCGGATAGGGGGGGTATCACCCGTGGGTATCTCGTGCTGGATACTGGTGGTACACCCAAAGTCTGTGTCATGCTTTGCAAAGGAGTCTTGGTGTTCCCGCAGGAGTTCCTCCACTTGAGACACTTCTTGTTTGGTGTACTGAGACGTGTCTAGCTGCACTTTTTCCCGTAGTTTTCGCCCAATGTCTTCATCGTCTACTTGAGCGTTTATGGCTGAGACGATTACCGTCCAGTCACCTTCTGTAGACGGGGTGAATTCTAGGGGCCCAATGGGATTCACTTCCGTGGGTAGAGCATATACCCGGGCAAGTTGAGTGCCGGCTTCAAGGGCTAGGCCTACGTCTGCGGTGTTGTTTAGCCTGACAGGGACTCTCCCGTTCCTCATGACGGCTAGAGTGCGAGCAACTAGTGGGTTTAGCTTACCCCCACTTGGGGTCCTTGGCTCGATCAACACTTCAACCCCCTCAAGTTGTCGGTGGGTGTTAAGGGGTAAGGAAATGAGTGTCTCTTTTTCAGCGGGCAAAGTAATCCGGGTACGGCGTGGCACCGTAATGGCGGCTAGGGGTAGTTGTTCCTCTGCCATCTGTTGAAGTCCAACGGTCCGGATTACGCGCTGGAACGCCAGACGAGTCGGCTTATGTTTGGTGACTTTCTGCCAGTATTTGGGTCCTTTTCTTGTCAACAGCATAAGATCTAGGTCTTTCAAGATGTTCATTCCAACTATCACTGGGGTTTCGGAGCCGAAACCTTCCTTGACGATGACGATCCCTCGTTTCCCTAAGTCCTGTCCGCAGGCCTTTGTGTCCATCCAAGCTACTCCGGTCACTGGAATGGGTAGATTATTAGCCGCAATAATCTTAATGGCGGTGTCTGGGTCACGAGCAGTTCTTGGTTTGAGGTAATTTTCGTAAAACTGTTCAGAGATCGTGGTCACTTGTGACCCGGTGTCCATCTGTCCCTGTATGGCAATTCCTTCCAGGACAACTTCAAGTGTCGGGCTATTCGCGGCAAGAGCACTCCGCCATCGGCTCTGTTTTTCCACACCCCTCTCCTTGGCCTCCCCTGCTGCGCGAGCCTCAGCTGCAGGGGTGTCTAGTTTAACGGCGGCCATTGTGGTGAGGCCCGGCGTGGTAGCTCTGCTTGTGGATATGGCTGGGGTTCCATTCGCTGGTCTGATCGAAATTCCCTTCGCTGGGGTGACTGAGGGTTTGGTCGTTGGTGCGACGAAGGTTGTTGCGGAGGGAAGTGTTGAGGACAACGATTTGCCCTATGGCGAGGATCACTGCATGACCAACACTGTCCCACGGGACGACTAGGCTGTCTTCGCTGGTCTCCCTGTCGGTCTAATGTTAACTGTAATATCTGTCTCTGTAAGTCTGCTACCATCTGTTTCAGGTCTTCCGTGTCACTGTTCGGATTTTTAATGTCAGATATGGATCTGCACGCAGCACCTTGAATCCCAACATCCATGACGGGTCCCCTTGAACGTTCTATGGCTTCCTGTTTGACTTCAGCAAAAGTAAGAGCCGGCATCATCCGGATCAAGTCCTGTAACATGCGGTTAAGATACTGGCCTCTCAGTCCTATTACAAATTGGTCTCTCAGTACCAGGTCACGAGAAGCCATACCAGCTAGTTGCTCCCTTTTTCCACAGGTTTGTTCAAGGAGTACCTGAAGGGCGTTCGCATATTGGGGAATATCCTCCCATTCAAGCTGCGTCCGTCTGGTATGTGGTCGGCCCATAGGTGTTCTCCAGCACCCGCACCAAATCATCTACTGTACGCTGGCCCCTGACCGTCTCCAGTCTGACTGTCGTCCATGCCTCCCCCTCTAGCGTCAGTACCGCCATTTCTGCCAAGGTCTTAGGGTCAATATTATACATTTCCCCCAGTATCCGGACTTGTTCCGCCCACTCTGGTACAGGGTAGTTTCGTCCGCCAAATTTCCTGACCTGATTCACAATAGACACCGGCGGGGCTTTCTGACTGTACACATGGCCTGGGTGGGAATCCTGTTGGTCACAGATCCTGCCGACTACGCCAGATGAAGTGACCGCGGGCAAGGCCGCGCATTGGTATCTATGATCTGGCCCAGCAAGATCCCCACACACAGACTCTATCTTGATAACCGTATCTTTACTCGTATACATTTTTAACACAGCAACGAAAAACAATAAATGACAACCGTAAATATGCACAGTAATAACGTGTACTTATAAGCTGACCCTCACTGTCCCTACTCACACGTTACCAGTCCTTTACTCCAGAAGGATGTGTCCCCCGTCGCAGGCCTGTCTGTCTTTGCAGGAGGGCGTCCCAGCCGGAAAAAAAAACAGGAACAGCAGAATTCGCGGAAAGAAAGGAAGGGATACTTCGGCCTCTCGCCAGAGGTCCCGCTTACAGTCTCTCTGATCCGGATAGAAGCTCTGGTGGGTCCCCTTATGTAGTCCACACTCCAGTAGCAGGGAGTGAAATAGCTGTATCCTTCAGCAGTGCAGAAGCTGGGGAAGGCTCCGAGGATATGGTGTTAGATAGAAAAAATCACGTTGAGAGTCTCTCCTGCGCCACACACGAGGGCCTGCTTCCCACTTTGGTCACGTGACTCTCTAGGGCGGGACACAGGAGGCTCAGTCTTTTTCTCTGTCATCACACCCTGCGCAGGTGCAACCTCTGGCCACAAGGAGGCAACATCATCCTGTGTAATCACTTCTGTAACAGGCTCTATATCAATTATCACAGAACAGCCAGAGCCGGACAGCTCACTACACTAGGTTGTAATTACTTGCAATAATCTGTGTAATTGTGCTATATGTGACATAAATATACACATATACATATATATATATATTTTTTTGTTCATATTGCATCTAGAATGTTTAATATACATTCTATTAAATAAATACATGTTAGACAATTTACTATTGTAATCGTGATCATGAACTATGAGGGAATTGCACATAAATATGGAGAGCAGAAATTTGCATTATCGGCCTAGAAGTTGTGCACATGTAGAACATGATGTAGCAGGGAAGACTAAGCCTGGCGTGTAGAAAGCACATTCCTACTGATACGACGCAGTAAGTCAGGACGTGATAATTCTCTGATAAAGCAGCAGCCGAGGTGTTTACCATGAGTTTGACCATGACAGTGTAGTAACCATGGTAACAGCAGGCTTCCCCTGACATCGCGTAATAAATGGTCGGGTGCGAGAGATGATGCATGGTAATTCCTGATGGTCGTCAATGACAACATTGTTGAGGTAGCCTGGTTTTCATTAAAGACAAAATCTCACTGATTTTTGCTGACATGGTGAAAGATCCTTTAAAATTTATGTTGTAATCTGATCAGCCAGGCCATTTAATAATTCCTGTAGTTTAATATAATACAATAGGCTTATGGTATTTCATTCTTTGTGGAAAGTCACTTAAGGAGACTGATATGTTTCCTTCCCAAATATTTTCTAGGACTTTTCTTAATATTTTTCTTGTACTTTCCTTTATCCTATGGGACGTCTGAATACTTCATATTCAAAACAGGAACAGACTGGCAAAGGGGGTTTTCTTTTTTTTTTTACAATGTTGTTCCGTACATGTCTAGACAAATCTACTCACGGGGTATACGGGTTTCACTCATATCTCTCTTCTGCCTTGTGTAGCAATAGATTGATTTATTCTCATAAGGTTTTCATTTTCAATGTCTAATCTCATGAAGGGATCTAGTATTTATATTTAACCTGTTAAAGGGGTTCCATTTTGTACAACCAGTCCTAGGAGCGCCCTTCAAGCTGGTCAAGAAAAAAATCCAGTTGAAGGCTAAAATTATTTTTGCCACTATTACAAAGAATCATGGGGTCAAAAGGGGATTATAAAAATCCCAAAACTGAGATCTCCTCTAGTAGTATCTACAGGAAGACCAAATGTTATCATTTTGGGAAAGGCCATCTAACCAAGTGTGTTGGCAGGGGCATAACTATAGTAGGTGCAGGGGTTGAATTCATACCCAGGCCCTGGAGCATAAGGGGCCCAAAAGGTCTCTTTGGCCCATATGAAAAGACCATTACTATTAAAGACTTGCAATAATTGGGGACCCTGTTGGAGCGGCCATCTAGTGGGCATGGCCATCCAGTGGGTGCAGCCTTGTTTTATACACTTGTATGGAGCAAGGCTCCTCTCACTAGGCTTCTTCTGCCCTGGAGTATGCATATTGCATACATCACCTCCTTTCCTGGCTCAGAAACCGGAGAATCCTCACAGCTCAAAAGTCTGCAGTCACACAGAGAGACTGCAGACTTTTCATTTTAGACCGGACAACCCCTTTAAACCCATGTAATGTTTTCTTGTACTTGTAGAAGAAACTGAAAGCAAGCCAAGCAGTAGCCGTTACCCCAATAGTAGCAGTTAATCTCAGAGATCCGGAACACGTTAATCAACCTGGTGCCAGCACATCTGCTTTGCTTTAAATATATAACATCTTAAAAAGGTGTTTTATATATTTATATATATATATATATATATATATATATATACAGTACAGACCAAAAGTTTGGACACACCTTCTCATTTAAAGATTTTTCTGTATTTTCATGACTATGAAAATTGTACACTCACACTGAAAGCATCAAAACTATGAATTAACACATGTGGAATTATATACTTAACAAAAAGTGTGAAACAACTGAAAATATGTCTTATATTCTAGGTTCTTCAAAGTAGCCACCTTTTGCTTTGATGACTGCTTTGCACACTCTTGGCATTCTCTTGATGAGCTTCAAGAGGTAGTCACCGGAAATGGTCTTCCAACAATCTTGAAGGAGTTCCCAGAGATGCTTAGCACTTGTTGGCCCTTTTGCCTTCACTCTGCGGTCCAGCTCACCCCAAACCATCTCGATTGGGTTCAGGTCTGGTGACTGTGGAGGCCAGGTCATCTGGCGTAGCACCCCATCACTCTCCTTCTTGGTCAAATAGCCCTTACACAGCCTGGAGGTGTATTTGGGGTCATTGTCCTGTTTAAAAATAAATGATGGTCCAGCTAAACCAAATTGTATTGAATAGCATGCCGCTGCAAGATGCTGTGGTAGCCATGCTGGTTCAGTATGCCTTCAATTTTGAATAAATCCCCAACAGTGTCACCAGCAAAGCACCCCCACACCATCACATCTCCTCCTCCATGCTTCACGGTGGGAACCAGGCATGTAGAGTCCATCCGTTCACCTTTTCTGCGTCGCACAAAGACACGGTGGTTGGAACCAAAGATCTCAAACTTGGACTCATCAGACCAAAGCACAGATTTCCACTGGTCTAATGTCCATTCCTTGTGTTCTTTAGGCCAAACAAGTCTCTTCTGCTTGTTGCCTGTCCTTAGCAGTGGTTTCCTAGCAGCATTTTACCATGAAGGCCTGCTGCACAAAGTCTCCTCTTAACAGTTGTTGTAGAGATGTGTCTGCTGCTAGAACTCTGTGTGGCATTGACCTGGTCTCTAATCTGAGCTGCGGTTAACCTGCGATTTCTGAGGCTGGTGACTCGGATAAACTTATCCTCAGAAGCAGAGGTGACTCTTGGTCTTCTTTTCCTGGGGCGGTCCTCATGTGAGCCAGTTTCTTTGTAGCGCTTGATGGTTTTTGCAACTGCACTTGGGGACACTTTCAAAGTTTGACCAATTTTTTTGACTGACTGACCTTCATTTCTTAAAGTAATGATGGCCACTCGTTTTTCTTTACTTAGCTGCTTTTTTCTTGCCATAATACAAATTCTAACAGTCTATTCAGTAGGACTATCAGCTGTGTATCCATCTGACTTCTGCACAACACAACTGTTGGTCCCAACCCCATTTATAAGGCAAGAAATTCCACTTATTAAACCTGACAGGGCCCACCTGTGAAGTGAAAACCATTTCCGGTGACTACGTCTTGAAGCTCATCAAGAGAATGCCAAGAGTGTGCAAAGCAGTCATCAAAGCAAAAGGCGGCTACTTTGAATAACATAGAATATAAGACATATTTTCAGTTGTTTCACACTTTTTTGTTAAGTATATAATTCCACATGTGGTAATTCATAGTTTTGATGCCTTCAGTGTGAATGTACAATTTTCAAAGTCATGAAAATACAGAAAAATCTTTAAATGAGAAGGTGTGTCCAAACTTTTGGTCTGTACTGTATATACATATACAGTGGTGTGAAAAAGTGTTTGCCCTTTCCTGATTTCTTATTCTTTTGCATATTTGTCACACTTAAATGTTTCAGATCACAAAACAAACTTAAATATTAGACAAAGATAACACAAGTAAACAAAAAATGCAGTTTTTAAATGAAGATCTTTATTATTAAAGGAAAATGAAATCCAAATCTGCAGGGCCGTGTGACAAAGCGATTTCTCTTCCCCTCCCCTTAATACATAAGTTAACTGTGGTTTATCACTTCTTTGGGAAGCGGAGTTCAATTTCTCTAGTCACACACAGGCCTGATTACTGCCACACCTGTTCTTAATCAAGAAATCACTTAAATAGGACCCGCCTGACAAAGTGAAGTAGACCAAAAGATCCTCAAAAGCTGTACATCATGCTGCAATCCACAGAAATTCAGGAACAAATGAGAAACAAAGTAATTGAGATCTATCAGTATGGAAAATGTTATAAAGCCATTTCTAAAGCTTTAGGACTCCAGTGAGCCACAGTGAGAGCCATTATCTACAAATGGTGAAAACATGTAACAGTGGTGAACCTTCCCAGGAGTCGCCAGCCAACCAAAATTACCCCAAGCGCACAGCAACGACTCAGCCAAGAGTTTGCGAAAGACCCCACAACAACATCCAAAGAACTGCAGGCCTCACTTACCTCAGTTAAGTTCAGCATTCATGACTCCACCCTAAAAAAGAGACTGGGCAAAAATGGCATGCATGGCAGAGTTCCAAGACGAAAACCACTGCTGAGCAAAAAGAACACAAAGGTTTGTCTGAGTTTCGCCAATACTTTTGGGAGAATACTCCGTGGACTGACGAGACAAAAGTTGAACTTTTTGGAAGGTGTATGTCCTGTTACTTTAATATACTGAGCACATTTGGAAGATTGTCATGATTTCAGATGTTTGTTAAATTTTGTATCTTCAATAACTACTGGTGTAGATGGACAAATAGTGTAGGACCAAAATCGCAGTAGTCTGAGATCATTTGGTCAGAGATTATGTAGTCACGGTCAGGGTATAATTGTATGGTGCGGGCTCAGGAGTTGAGTGTGCTCTATACTGGGCAGATGCTGGCTGTATTTTACATCTAGTATCTGCCTGTAACAGCAGCAACTGGAGCTAGCTAAAATCTCTGCTGTTTAACCATTTAGATCAATCACTACTCATGCACTGGTTCCAATCTATCCCACCCCATGATCACAGGGTGCCGATGGATTATCATGGTGGCAGGGTGCTTGCTGAAGGCTCCTGTTGCTGCCATGTTGGTTCTTTTGTAAAGCCAAGCCAGTGCCTGGTCTTTATTGGAGAATGTCAATTTAACTATATGCTGCATTACTATACTATTGATGTGTATAGTATAAATTATTAAATTATCGCAATTTCAAGTCCACTAGGAAAGCTATAAAATAAAGTAAAAATAAAAAAAAAATGTAAAGAATAGAAAAATTGTTGTCTGTAAAAGCCTAATTCATATAAAATTATTTAAACTGTAAGTGTAATGCTAGAAAAAGCAACAAAATGGTTTCAATAAAAATGTCAACTTGGCTGAAAATATCGGCACATGCTAATTTTTTTTTTAGAAAGTTCAGAATTATTTTTGACCAAAAAAAATGTTTTAGAAATTTGGTATTGTCATATTGGTACAGACCTTTGAGAATCATATTGCCAAGTCATTATTATAGCACAATCAAATCCTGTAAAATTAAAATCCCCAAAAAACATTGGCGGAATTGTGGGGGTTTAACCCCTTAATAACATCTGACGTACTAATACGCGTCTGTGCCCTGGGACTTAAGAGCCAGACCCGTATTAGTACGTCATCGCGATCGCGCGCGCGCACAGGCTGTGCGGGCGCGATCGCCGCCGGGTGTCAGCTGATTGTCACAGCTGACACCCGGTACTATGTGCAGGGAGCGGTCCTGCACCGCTCCCAGCACATTAACCCCCGTGATGCTGCGATCGAAGTCGATCGCGGCATTGCGGGGGCAAGGGGAGGTGATCGGCGATACTCACCTCCTCTTCCGGCTTCCAGCGCAGTCTGCAAAGGCTTCCCGGGTGTTGCCATGACGACCCGATGTCGTCATGACAACATCCGGGTCACCAGAGAGCAGGAAGATTGCTTGGACATGCGCAGTGCATCTCCAAGCAATCTTCACACTGTGCACTTCTGACAGCCTTCATGGCATAGGGATGGTGCTCCATTCCTGTGCCATGCAGGCGATCAGAAAAAAAAAAGTGAAAGTCCCAGAGTGGGACAAAGTAATAAAGTGTATAAACTGTGTGAAAGTGGAAAAAAAAAAAAAAATGTGCAAAAATATTATAAAAAAATAAAAAAAATAATACACCAAAAATAAAAATATAATGTACCCATCAATAAATATTATTATAAAAAAAATAAAAAAAAAACAATAAAAGTACACATATTTGGTATCGCCGCGTCTGGAACAACCTGACCTATAAAACTATCCCACTAGTTAACCCCTTCAGTGAACACGGTAAAAAAAAAAAAAAAAAAACGAAGCAAAAAACAATGCTTTATCACCATACCGCCAAACAAAAAGTGGAATAACACGCGATCAAAAAAACGCATATAAATAAAAATGATACCGCTGAAAACGTCATCTCGTCACGCAAAAAACAAGCCGCCATACAGCTCCATCAGCCGAAAAATAAAAAAGTTATAGCTCTCAGAATAAAGCGATACTAAAAAATATTTTTTTCTATAAAATAGCTTTTATTGTGTATAAGCGCCAAAACATAGAAAAATGATACAAATGTGGTACCGCTGTAAACGTACTGACCCGAAGAATAAAGCTGCCTCATCAATTTTACCACACGCGGAACAGAATAAAAAAAAAAAAAAAAACAATTCCTGAATTGTTGGTTTTTGTTTATTCTGCCTCCCAAAAATCGGAATAGAAAGCGATCAAAAAATGTCACGTGCCTGAAAATGGCACCAATAACAACGTCAAGTCATCCCGCAAAAAACGAGCCATCACATGACTGTCTGCCAAAATCTGGAAAAATTATACCTCTCAAAATATGGCGATGCAAAAACTAGATTTTACAAAAAATGCGTCTTTTAGTGTGTGACAGCTGTCAGTCATAAAAACCCCATATGATTCTGGCATTGCTGTAATCACACCGACCTGAAGAATAAAGTCGTCTAATCACTTATACCGCACAAGGAACGGCGTCAAAAATAAACTCTTGGGTTAGGATTGGGCTAGGGTTAGGGCTGGGTTTGGGGCTAGGGTTGTGCTGGGGCTAGGGTTGTGCTGGGGCTAGGGTTGTGCTGGGGCTAGGGTTGTGCTAGGGCTAGGGTTGTGCTAGGGTTAGGGCTGGGGTTGGGATTTTTTTCAAAAGTAAGAAAAAAAGATGACGATATGGCGACTAGTGTTGAGAGCAAGTGCTCGCTACTTGAGTTTGCATCGGGTGCTCTGGTATGCATTGAGTATCGTGGGTATTTGAGTGACATGCTCGAGTCTCTGCCCCATATGCTTCGCGGCCAAAAAACTTTACGGGGATTGCCTGCCATGCACGAGCGATCCCCGCATGTTTTTTTTTGGGTGTCTAATAACCGTGAAACATGCGGAGCAGGGACTCGAGCATGTCACTCGAGTACACGCTGTACATGGTGCATACCGGAGTACCCGATGCAAACTCAAGTAGCGAGCACTTGCGCTCAAGAATAATGACAACTTATTCAATATGATGACCTAATGTAAACAAATTCTGTGCCGTACCTCTGGGTTCAAAATGTTCACTATACACCTTAATAAAATCCTTGAGGGGTATAGTTTCCAAAATGGGGACACTTGTGGGGGAGCTCCACTGTTTAGGCACATCACGGGCTCTCCAAACGCGACATGGTGTCCGCTAACAAATTGAATGGAAAATCGGCTCAAATTGTTAGCGGACGCCATGTTGCGTTTGGAGAGCCGCTGTGTGCCCAAACATTGGAGCTCCCCCACAAGTGACTCCATTTTGGAAACTAGACCCCCCAAGGCACCGATCTAGATGCATAGTGAGCACTTGGAACCCCGAGGTGCTTCACAAATTGATTCGTAAAAATGAAAAAGTGAAAAAAAAAACACTTTTTCATTTTTATGAATCAATTTGTGAAGCACCTGGGGTTCCAAGTGCTCACTATGAATCTAGATAGGTGCCTTGGGGGGTCTAGTTTCCAAAATGGGGTCACTTGTGGGGGAGCTCCAATGTTTGGGCACACAGGGACTCTCTAAATGCAACATGGTATCCGCTAACAAATTGAATGGAAAATCGGCTCAAATTGTTAGCGGACACCACATTGCGTTTGGAGAGCCCCTCTGTGCCCAAACTTTGGAGCTCCCCCACAAGTGACCCCATTTTGGAAACTAGACCCCCCAAGGCACCTTTCTAGATGCATAGTGAGCACTTGGAACCCCCAAGTGCTTCACAAATTGATTCGTAATAATGAAAAAGTGAAAAAAAAAACACTTTTTCATTTTTATGAATCAATTTGTGAAGCACCTGGGGTTCCAAGTGCTCACTATGAATCTAGATAGGTGCCTTGGGGGGTCTAGTTTCCAAAATGGGGTCACTTGTGGGGGAGCTCCAATGTTTGGGCACACAGGGACTCTCCAAATGCAACATGATATCCGCTAACAAATTGTCGGCTCAAATTGTTAGCGGATATCATGTTGCATTTGGAGAGTCCCTGTGTGCCCAAACATTGGAGCTCCCCCACAAGTGACCCCATTTTGGAAACTAGACCCCCCAAGGCACCTATCTAGATGCATAGTGAGCACTTGGAACCCCAGGTGCTTCACAAATTGATTCATAAAAATGAAAAAGTGTTTTTTTTTTCACTTTTTCATTATTACGAATCAATTTGTGAAGCACCTGGGGGTTCCAAGTGCTCACTATGCATCTAGAAAGGTACCTTGGGGGGTCTAGTTTCCAAAATGGGGTCACTTGTGGGGGAGCTCCAAAGTTTGGGCACAGAGGGGCTCTCCAAACGCAATGTGGTGTCCGCTAACAATTTGAGCCGATTTTCCATTCAATTTGTTAGCGGATACCATGTTGCATTTAGAGAGTCCCTGTGTGCCCAAACATTGGAGCTCCCCCACAAGTGACCCCATTTTGGAAACTACACCCCCCAAGGCACCTATCTAGATGCATAGTGAGCACTTGGAACCCCTAGGTGCTTCACAAATTGATTCGTAAAAATGAAAAAGTGTTTTTTTTTTCACTTTTTCATTTTTACGAATCAATTTGTGAAGCACCTGGGGGTTCCAAGTGCTCACTATGCATCTATAAAGGTGCCTTGGGGGGTCTAGTTTCCAAAATGGGGTCACTTGTGGGGGAGCTCCAAAGTTTGGGCACACAGGGGCTCTCCAAACACAACATGGCGTCCGCTAATTATTCAAGCAAATTTTACAATCAAAAAGTCAAATGGCGCTCCTTCCCTTCCGAGCCCTGCCGTGCGCCCAAACAGTGTTTCTTCCCCAAATATTGGGTATCTGCGTGCCCAGGGGAAATTGCACAACACATTTTGGGGTCCATTTTTTCTTGTTACCCCAGTGAAAATAAAAAAAATTGGGTCTAAAGTAACATTTTTGTGAAAAAAGTTAAATGTTCATTTTTTCTTCCACATTCAAAATATTCCTGTGAAGCACCTGAAGGGTTAATAAAGTTCTTGAATGTGGTTTTGAGCACCTTGAGGGGTGCAGTTTTTAGAATGGTGTCACTTTTGTGTATTTTCTGTCATAAAGACCTCTCCAAGTGACTTCAAATGTGATGTGGTCCCTAAAAAAATGATTTTATAAATTTTGTTGGAAAAATGAGAAATCGCTGGTCAACTTTTAACCCTTATAGCTCCCTAACAAAAAAAAATTTTTGTTCCAAAATTGTGCTGATGTAAAGTAGACATGTGGGAAATGTTATTTATTAACTCTTTTGTGTGACATATCGCTCTGATTTCAGGGCTTAAAATTTCAAATTTTGAAAATTGCAAAATTTTCGCCAAATTTCCGTTTTTTTCACAAATAAACGCAAGTGATATCGAAGAAATTTTTCCACAATTATGAAGTACAATATGTCACGAAAAAACAGTCTCAGAATCAGGGGGATCCGTTGAAGCGTTCCAGAGTAATTACCTCATAAAGTGACAGTGGTCAGAATTGTAAAAATTGGCCTGGTCATTAACGTGCAAACCACCCGCGGGGCTTAAGGGGTTAACCATTTCATCCCACTTAAAATAGTAAAATAATTGCTGTCATTGAAAACTACAACTCGTCACGCAAAAAAACAAGCCCTCATATGGCTGTGTCGATGGAGAAAAAATAATAAGTTACGACTCTTGGAAGAACGAAAAAAATTAAGAAAAAAACAAACCTGCTGTTAGTAACGTTGTTGATGAAGTGAATAAGTGATGAATCCATTGTCGATTAAAACAGACCCAACCAATGATGTCGCTTGTTATGTTGTCATGAGTAATTCAGGGTTTTATATTCTATTTCATATGATTGGAAAACATTATCAGTAGGTTTCCATCTTCTTATAAGAATCCACTTTGATCTTATATTAAATTAACTAGAAAAAAGGAAAAAAAAGCATGAGATCAGGATTTATCTCACTTATCATTATCATAAAAGTAATTATGTGTTATTTTCCACTACGACTTCAATAACAAAGGAAATGCCAGGGTATTGCTATGTTCATGTCAGAGCTGTTTTAATAACTTTTCAATTGCATCCTTATCTACTCTAAGGAAAATTTTAGCCCAGAGTGAAAATCTGGATATACTGAGAACTCATAGGCAACATCCTAAAAATGCTCCGTAACCAGTGACCAGAACATAATCTCACTGCTGTACGTCTACAGTGATTAGACTGATATTACATTTGTAACTATTTGGACAGAGATTCACAGAATTTCCATTAGAACGTTGTATTTCTGTTTCCATTTTGTATCACTTTTTAGTAAGAACGAATCTGTTTACACAACCGTCAAAGGGAAGAAAGACATTGTAAGTTCTTGTTACACTGGAGCTGCGTCTCTCTGCAAGGAACGTTACACATCTCAATCCTTCTATGGGATGGAAATCAGATTTGCCTCTAGACTGTGTAATATCTAGAAAATCCAAATGTTCTATAGTAGATGGAAATAAGATGTATAATCATAGCATTATAATAATTATTATTTTATTTTATATTATTAATATGAATATGAGATAGGAATAGTATAGTAGGAAGACGAACAAATATAAAAGTTGAGGTTTACTACAGTTGTCAGAACAAAACGCTGAGTTATGTTTTAGCTTTCTAGTTAAAGGGGTTGTCCACTACTTTTTATTATCCCCCTAATGTATTCCCCCGGGGCCCATAAGGGTTTTTTGTAAATACCTTGCGTTACAGTTACTGCCTGTGAGGGGCGCTATCACTGCCCACTCACAGGAATCACGTGACCCCCGGCTGCAGCCGGCTCCGACATCTGCATGATTCCGGATGCAGCTGGGGGTGACTTACTGTTGCGTTCGACGGTGGATGCTGGGTTGTGGGTGAGGTTACCCCGTGCGTCACACCAGGATTTTACCTCAGTATTTGTAAGCCAAAACCAGGAGTGGAACAATCAGAGGAAAAGTATAATAGAAAGACGTCACCTCTTCTGTATTTATCACCCACTCCTGATTTTGACTTACAAATACTGAGGTAAAATTTTGATGTGAACGTGGCCTTAGGCTAATGTGGGTATGACTGTTTGGACCTGAATGGAGGGCATGTTCCCTCCCAATAATAATAATAATCTTTATTTATATAACTTTGAAATATTCTGCAGCGCTTTACAATTCAGAGGTTCATATACAACAGTCATAAGTAACAGTTAACGATAATACAATAATTAAAGCAAAAATAATGACAACCCTGCTCGTAAGAGCTTACAATCTACAATGAGGTGAGGGTGACACAAAGTACCGGTGCTTATTTACAATGATGGTCTAGCCATCTTGAGGGAATGGGTGATAGATAAGGGCTGCATGAGCTAGTCACAAATCAATATTTGTAGTGCTTTTGGGTGTGGTAGAATTTGAATGAATTCTAATGCATTTAAAGTCTATGGCACTGACCAAGATAGTTAAAGGGGTTGTCCACTACTCGGACAACCCCTTCTCAATCCCTATGTTTTCCCCCAGTAAAATATTAACACCTATATTCGCTTCCACTGACTCTCCCGGGGATCGTGTGACATTGTTCCCGCCTTTGGGCAAATCAAGACATCTGGAGGAAGTCAGAGAGGAGCTGCACCTCTGACTTCCTCCAGAATGTCAATTACGTCCGAATGAGAGGAGAGTGAAGCCAGCACTGAATTGCTAAAGGGATCGCGTGACATATCAATGTCACGCAATCCCTGGGAGAGCCAGTGCCAACACCGCTGGAACGGTGAAGGGATGGAACAGGCACGAAACGGCTGTTGTCTGTCCCCTCCCTCCCTTGCTCTCCGTGCTTGCCACTGTTACATTTGTAATGGAATAAAGGAATGAAAATGGAAATTTTAACAGGTCTGGTGAGTGCCACCTTCATTTTCTATTTTTGCTGGATTAGTGCTGTGTTTTTTGAGCCAAGCACCACGTATTCCTGGTTTTAGGTATATGTTCACCCTGACTATTCATTGCTGGAACGGCGCCTACACCAGAGGTGAGTATACGTGTTATTATTTTACTTGGTGGGAACATAGGGATTCAGAAGGGGTTGTCCAAGTTGTGGACAACCCCTTTACTATGCCCTGTGCTTTCATGCACAGCCAGCACTAGATTCATCTTCTCCTGGATGCTATTTTGTGGCTTGAGTTAGCAAGGGAAATGACAATCAGATGATCCCAGGGGTGGAACTAAAACTGATCTGTGGATCTTTAGTGGATAGGTGATAATTTGTTTTAACCAGAAAACCCCTTTAGCACCTTCTTCAACTTAGACTACCAGAATTACTAGTTATTGACCATGATTCAATCCGTTAAAAAGTAATGAATTCATTATTTTTAATAGATTAATTAGTAGATAACAATTAATTACTCTGATTATTAAGAACTTAAGAGTGGACCAAGATGTAAAATAAGAGCACACCAGACTGGGACACTCGAGTACCCAATATGAATGAAGCACCATTCCAGCCTGTGCACTGCCGCTCCATTCAACTGTGCCTTGGCCCTGATCTGGCGATTGTTAGTGGTCTCGCGGTCGGCCCCACTGTTCTAGAAGTTATTTACTGCCTATTCTGTGGTTGGGTGAAAACTTCTTTTAACCAGAATACCCCTTTAAAGAGTATATTGCAGCATCTTTACTGTGCGTACTGAGAGATCTACAGAAGCTTACACGGTGGTCTTAGTATCTACGGTATGTACATTTATACAAAAACTTAATGTTAAAAACTAACCTAATACCTTCCCCAATACCTTGCAGATTGTAAGATCATGAGGGCATGATCCATACCAGTCTGTCACTGTTATAAAGATTGTTATTGTACTTGTATTTTACATATGTATTATATGTATGTAAACTCTCTTCACATGTGCAGCACGCTGGAATTAATGGTGTTTTAAAATAAATAATGGTAGTAATAATAATAATGATAATAATAAGTGCAATACATTTTCCCTTCAAGTCCTTAACCAAGTATAATTCAATTAATGTAAAAGAGGACAAGAGTTGTGACATTTCTTTTACAGTATAATATTTTGCAATGAATTCTATTTAATTTCTATAGAAATCTACAGGTTTTTTACACCACCATTCTTACAAATAGCCACAGTTGCTCTGACTTCCATTCTGCTTTTAATCCGGACATGTCGCCAGGTTATAAGTGAGCAGTTTTTGCTCATGTTTTCTTTGCTTTTTTTTTTTTAAATCCTTGATATGATCCCAGAGATATGGTACTTTTTATTTATTGCCCCCAATATATTATTTTTTATGGGCTTTACCAAGGGGGCATTGCTCACAGGATCCTCTGGGGATGGTCTTTAGAATGCTGTACATTAGTACCATGTGAGCAACATTCCCCTGGTAAAGACCATAAAAGAAAGCAAATCAAAAAGACCCATATCTCTAGGACCGTTTGCCAATTTTAAAGAAAAAATGGAAAAAAAAAGAATATTCAGAAGGGAAATGTAAGTAAAATAAGAGCAAAAATTGGACACCTAGAAACAGGTCCTCTTTAACTTTTTGGTGTTCTGTATTGCAACCGATATGCAACATCATTAGTTCTAAGTCCCATAGTTTTCGATACTTCAATTTGTAAACTATGAATTAAATAAAATCTTGACCTAAAATATGATTATGACACCTGAAATGTCATAGTTAGCAATAAGGATCTAATTTCTAGGTTCTCTTAAGTAAGGGCTCGTTCATACATCCGATTTTCTTGTTCGAGAGCTAGCCTTGATTTTCATGGATATCACTTGTACCTATGATTATTCTATGAGGTTGTGCACATGTCCGACTTTTCCCTCAAACCAAATGGTCTGCGAAAAATATTGTAGACATGTCCGATTCGGCAATGCAAGTCTGTGAGTCCGTTAAAAAATCAGACCGCACTCAGAGGTCATCCGACTGCAGTCTGATTTTCACGGACTGTCAAAAAGGAAGTGAATTTGTTTTTTCTCCATGCTCAAGAAAACCTGATGACAGTCGGACCACACTATGATCAAACTCTGATCAGAATAATGGGTCCATTTTTCTCATACGTAAAAAATACTGACGTCTGAATGAGTCCTAGCCCCAATAACCAACATGACCACAGCTATACAAAAAACCCCAACAACAATACCTCTATCAATAAACATTAATTAGGTTAATATTCCACATTACTTCAAAGCAAAACCTTTTCTTTGTTCTGGATATAGCTGTTGTTAATTTGCATACTATTGTATGCACATGCTATAATTTTTCTAAATTCTGTATGTAATTTATAATACTTATTCTACAAGCTTGATGTTGTTTATAAAAAGACCACCAGGTGGAGCTGTGCTGTGCTGTTTGCAAACTGAAAAGATTTTTATTAGAAAAAAAAGTGCATATAGGGACAGCTGGTATAATAATGTCCGATACTCAGTACCTACCATCTATGATACATGCAATATAACAAGTTAATTCTGGACTAGAATTTGATCGCCGCTTCATGCAGTGTTATGTGAATACCCTATTTCTTATAATGGTGGCTGGACCATACAATACAAGCACTTTTTACCATTTACTTTTTGTTGTCCCATTTCCTCAAAGATGATAACTGTTGGGTGAACTGAGATCAACTGAGCTGGATCTCCGGACTATTTACCTGATGTGCTGAATTATGTTTTACTCTGTAATGTCTTTATTGTCTGTACATATCTCCACCTAATTGTAAAGTGCTGCGGAATATGTTGGCGCTATAGAAATACAATTATTATTATTATACTCAGTGTCACTTAGTATCATATGGCATCATTACAAGTAGAAAGGTGTATCAGATCATTACTAGGTCATAATGTGTCAAAATGGTTGAGAATTTAAAATAAAAAGATTTTTTTGGGAAACACTGTATGCATAGAGGTCTCCTCTTCTTTTTGCAATCTTTCATCAAATCTGGATACTAGGATGATTTTTGCAGTGCCTAGGAAAAAACGCAGAATCTTGAAAGTTCCTTTAGCTTGGATAAAGCAGAGTTTTTAATCTAATATCCTAATTTTTTTCTAGCGGCATGAATTTTATTTCCCTGACACAGAACTCCAAATCTCCTGCATACACATGAAGTAAAAGAAGCGCTGACAGCAAACTCTTTATTGCCTAAAACCAGTGTAAATGTGCATGTAATGATGTGTGAGTGCGGTAACATACTCAGCGATCGCCATTTTCCCCAGTTTCCATCGCTGAAGACATCATCGCGCCGGCTAAGTAACGTCACAGAGAAGGCGACGGGAGCTCCCTTGTAGCTTTGCTGCCATTCTCTATAGCCAGCAGTGGAGCTTCAAGAAGGCTTCTTGTTTGGTGATCAGCGCCGCCGATAGTGGCACACAAAATATTATAATGGCCATGGGCCCCCGGAGCTTTGGGCCGGGGCCCAGGCGGTAGCCTAGATTGCCTTCAATCCTCCTATGTATGAAGATTACATTACACAATTTTATAACTGACTTCAATGTATTAACAGTGTACAAATGGCAGCTATGGAACATACCTCTTAAAGGGGTTATCCGGGACTTTGGAGGTATTTTTTGCTATGGGGATAAGAAATTACCGGCAGCTAGTTACTAACTACCGGCCTTTTCTGCCCTGCGACAATCTGTTTTGGCTGAAAGTGGTCATTGACCGCTTCTGCCGGCAGGGTTGCCAACTTGACTTTTTATTTTTTCTGAACAGCTTATCCAAAAATTCTAGACAGACAATATTTTTTACGGACACATAAGAAAACCATAAATCATTATGATTATAAATGATTCATGTCTACAGTCAATAATTCTGATATGAGACATCAGCTGCAGTCATGTAACATGATGATAATTACAGTCAAAATAATCTGTATACGTTTCTTTAGCTTCAAAAAATTCACAGACACCTTACATTTTTTTTACTGATAGGGCAAAAAAGTGCTCTATTTTTATGGACTGTCCTGGAATTTCTGGACGGTTGGCAACCTTGCCTGCCAGCGATTCTCCCAATTGGCGTCACGACAACAGAGTAGCTTCTTCTCTTCTGCTCTTCTCAGTCGACAGGACGTTACTGCCGATGTCATGTTGATTAACAGCAGGCTCCCCACTGCCTAACTGCAGGGAGCCGGGTGACTGACTGACTCTGCTGACTCAATAACTGCCGAGCTCCAAACCTCCTCTGACATTAACATCAGCACAAAACCGTGCACCAGGAGATTCATGCCATGGTTTTCCTTGGCCGAGCAGCTGCATGTAAGCCTTACCTCACCAAGCACAATGGTAAGCGCCAGATGAAGTGGTGTAAATCACACAACTACTGGATTCTGGAGCAGTAGAATCGTATCTGTATAGTGATGCTCCTCTATCTGGCAGTCTGACGTACGAGTCTGGGTGTTGTGAATTCCAGGAGAACGTTACCTGCCTGACTACGTTATGCCAATTGCAAAGTTTAGTGGAGAAGAGATAATATCATGGGATTGTTTTTCAGGAGTTTGCCTAGACCTCTTCCAGTGAAGGGAAATTTTAATGCTTTGGCATACCAAGACATTTTGGACAACTGTTTCCTTCCAACTTTGTGGGAAAAGAAGCCTCTCTTCTTTTCCAAAATGACTGTGCCCCAACGCACAAAGCAAAGTCCATAAAGACATGGTGAGGGCAGTTTTGTGTGGAAGAACTTGACTATCCACCTTGAGCCCTGACATAAAACTCATTGATCATTTTAGGATTAACTAGAATAGAGACTGTGATGAGACCTTCTCGTCCAACATAAGTGTTTGACATCTCAAATGCTCCTCTGGATGAATGGGTAAAAATATCACAGACAAACCCCAAAATCTTGTAAAAAGTCTCCCCAGAAGAATAGAAGCTGTGGTAACTGCGAAGTGGGGATAAACCTCATATAACGTCTATAGATTTAGAAGGGGATGCCATAAAAGCTCCTGTAGGTGTAATATGGAGATGTCCCAATACTTTTGTCCATATAGTGTTGATAACAGATGTTTTCATATCGACATCCATAAATTTGATAGTAAATGAATGTATTCATTGTCCTAAATAAAGACTGTATTCATAGCTCTGTATCTGTACAACTAGAACACAGGAACTGTCGGAAAACCTGTGTTCCTTTGAGTTAGTGATTGATATATTGTTTTAAAGAAAATGTTAACATCTGTTAGTATTTTAAATAACTTTCTTAGCCTCTTGTAGCTTAATTTCTCTACTCACAGAAATAAATTACCCCAGCATACTTATCCCATCAATAGGTTCTCATCAATTAAATACTAATTTATTATACAGTTAGGTGCCATTCCCATGAGTCTCTTCACCTAGGCTTTCAATACAGAACGAATACAGCCACATATGTACCCTTGCATTTATATGTGTAATATGTTCTGGTAGGACATTATACATCAATACTGAGAAGTGTAGCTATGAATTCAATACTATGGTGAGATAAAACACTTACTAGAAATCATCGGGACCATCACTCTGTGTCTCTCTTCCTTTGTCACACTCTGCTCCTTCATCTTCTTCCTCCTTCTACCCTGTTCGCAGATTTCTATGGACTTCAGTCTGCTAGGTAAATGAGAGTAGGTAGGTAGTGTCATGCACGGTGTGGGAAAGACTAAGTGCAACATGAAGGGAAGAGGGGGAGGAAGCACAAACACTAGGGAAAGGGGGAGTGGAGACCCCTAGGCAGGTCTAATATCGCCCTGCCTACCCCACCGTCCCTATATAGGTTCCACAACTATCGCCTAGCAGGATCCTAAGCCCTTTGATGTACCTAGAGCTTGGCCCTAGATAGGGAGGGGGAGGGATGAGTACTAGTCAGGCCCCACTACAAACTAAAGACAACAAGGTAGACAAGCAAAGAGGAAAAATTTAGCTTGAGCAGACACCAGAGGAGTCACGCCAACTGTCCTCGAAGGGCACCAGAGAAGAAGCAAGCCGACTGCTAGTGCTCCAAGCCTGCACCAAGGTACATAGAAATATCACCGGCGATTGCCTGGAGCAAACTGAAGGTTTTTAACTCCCATGCAAGGGTGTATCAATCAGCAGCAGGAGGGAGGTTGCTGCTGTGTCTTAAAGAAAGAAGGATTAAGATAGTGTCTGCAATTCCAAGCGCAGTGACCTTCTACAGCCAGATCCAGAGCCTATTACACCTGACACACCCGTGACAGATAGATGCACATCATATCTACATCTTGTGCCTCTTCATCACAAAGGAAATGTAATGAAGGGTAAATGTTTGCTCTTAGGTGTTAAATTACAATTAAAGGGTTTATCCAGGACTTTTTTTTTTTTTACTATGGTCCTAAAAAGTAACAGGCAGGTAGTTGCTACCTACCTGTTGTGCCTGGCATCAATCTCTCTCGGCAAAGAGCGGTCACAGTCCGGCGGTCACTCCTGTGGGCAGTTCAATGGCTTCCACTGATGTCACATCAACAGAGCAGCGGCTTCTCTTCTGCTCTGCTCTGTTGGCGAGGTGTGATTGTCAAGGTCATGCTGATTGACAGCGTGCAACACGCTGCTTAACTGCAAGGAACTGTCTGTCAATCAGCAAGACATCAGCATGAGCAGCCCGCAAGAGGAAGAGCTGCTCTGTTGACGTTGAGCAGCTGAATCGCCGGCAGCTGAAACCTAACCCTAACCCAGTGCCAGCACCTGTTAGTTTTTGGTCAATATTAAAAAAAAAATTCTGGATCAACCCTTTAACAAACCTCAGATCAGACCTTTGGTTACTAATGCAAACTCTTCATTCCCCTATAGCTGGCACCAGCAATGCAGTTCCAGTTCAATCCTTAAGATTAAGTAAAGGCCATAGCCAGAAGAGAGTGGGTTAATCTTTAGTTCTCAGGTTTAGGTAAATTAATATGGTGGAGAATGAGGCTACTTTTTCCTATTTTTTCAGTTTATTCACACATTTCCCCTTTTTTCTATGGGTGTTCGCTATTAAGTCATACTTCATACTGGCTATAACTGCTTATTGTAGACTTCTTTTGATTTAATATCTAAAGTAAAACTCAAGGAATTGTTTGACAGTAAGATAAGGAGCCAAGGTCAACAATGATTCTGTTTTTACACTTTGACGTCTTTACAAATATAAGAGATACAAGAGTTTATAGAAACTTACTCCAGGCTCTGGCCAAGATCAGCACCGAGTGTCTTACTAAAATCTCTGTTGAAGTTAGATCCATTGTAGACACTTGTAGTAGTGTGCCAGTTGTTCTTACTGTTTTTCCAATTAGAAAATAAATGGTTATCTATGGACTAGAAACATTATAGGATGTCACATGTAGTCAGGGTTGCCTCAATCACAGGCATGCTGCCCAAACCGCGGGCAGCATGAATCAGAGTCTGGCTGTGTTATTGCAGCCATGTCTGTTTTACTATGAAACACTGCGGTGATTAAAAGTAAACATACTATGTGTCTCGGATGTCTTGTCCGATGCAGGACCCCAACAATTTATCTCCAAATCACTCCTGATGGCTGACAGGTCTCTTAGATTGCACAAACAAAGGGAAAGACCTGTCAATCAAAAGGAGTGGGTGTAGAGAAGCTGTCATGGACCGGCCTTGAACTAGTCATCCAAATCGCATAGTCCTTTCTAAGTATGTTTACTCTGAAATGCCGCAGAGTTTCAGAATAAAACATACATGGCTGTGATTATAGCAGTTGTCCGATTAAAACAAGTAACCAGTTGTTTCTAGGATAGATGATAACATGTTGAACGGTGGCTGTTCGACCTCTGGGACCCGCATTGATAGGCAGAATGGAAACTTTTATTCCTATTAGGCCATTTGTACAGGTTGAGTATTTGGTGTGTTTTTTACCCCAGTATTTGTAAGCCAAAATCAGGAGTGGCAATGTGCATGCTCGACCTCTGCGCCTTTCATTCTTTATTCCCATAGAGAATGAATGAAGGGGTAGTTTCGCGTCCGACCTACCATGCGATTTTGTAACGAGAGATAAAACGTGTTCTCCGAAATGGTTAATTAAACATACTCGCTCAACACTAATCTTTAGTCCAGCTCTTGTATAGAGCAGAATAAAATCTTCTTTAATAAATATTGAGTAAAAGTATGTTGTAGCAAAGTGACATCATAAAATGACATAAGGAGTCTACGCGTTTCGAGTGGCTTATTCTCTCACAATCATGGCATCATGGATCATGGTGCCATGATTAAGAGCGGAGAAGCCACTCGAAACGCGTAGACTCCTTAGGTCATTTTATGATGTCACTTTGCTACGACATACTTTTACTCAATATTTATTAAAGAAGATTTTATGCTCTATCCTTGTGGCTGGACTAAAGATGCATTTTTAGATTTTCATTGGAATGCTATTCAGGAGAATGGTCCGTGACTGTGACTTGGATTAAGGTCTACTATGATCTACTTCTTTTTCATTTTGTTCAAAACACTGTATGAACCCAAAAATGGTGCCAATAAAAACGACAGCTCTCCAGGGAAAAACAAGTCATCACACCACTCCGCCAATGAAAACTAAAAAAGTTATCGTACTTGTTTTTAATTCACCACTTAATAAAATAAATATATAAATTTGGTTTTACCGTAATCATAGTGACCTGAAGCATCATGTTGCCACGTTAGTCCCCATTTGTTTAGTACATTATATGGTAAAATGAATGGTGTCATTCAAAGCTACAACTTGGCCCACAAAAATAAGATATGATACAGCTGTAAATAAAAAAGTTATGACTCTTGGACTACATTGCTATAATCAGCTTTTGGATCGTTTTTGACACTGCAGAATTTCTTGTGACTTGTGATTTTTCATTGCATTTTTTCAACATGCGTTTTTATCGCGTTTTTGTCTCTTTTTGGTATGTTATGCTTTAAATAAAGCTGCTTTCTTTTTGACACTTCATGGTCTTTGGCTTTGACAAAACTTTATTGCTATACTTAGGTACGGATTACATGTGTTTTTGATGTGTTTCTGTTGTGGAAATGCGCTAAAAATGCATGTGCTTTTTTTACCTGTGGATTTTCTGCATCTAATGCAAGTCTATGGGTAAAATCCACACAGAAAACTCAGTGCACCTGCATGAGAAATTGACATTTTGCGGAATTGAAACACGCACCGCAGGTCAGATTACGCTGAGTAAAAAAAAAACACAGTGGGGTATGAGATTTCTATAAATCCCATCCACTTTGCTGGAGCTGTAAGATGCTGCGTTTTTGACTCAGAAAAAATACACGGCATCAAAAATGCACCAAAGGCTTATTGTGAGAACGCAGCATTAGAAGAAGATGATGAAAAAAATGAAATGTGGGAAGATTTTTCTTCCAGTAAAAAATACCTTTGACGGAGCTGAAATGCAAGCGTAAATCTTACCTTACAAGAACAAACAGGACAATAGACATAAAGGTTACAAACTTTGTCACAAGAACAAGTTCACTGGCAGATTTTACTGATAACTTCTATGTATTGTGATATTTAAAGGTTGGAGAAGTCATTGAAATTTTAATAAAACAATTGCTTTTTAGCAAAAATACATGGATATAAAGAGTACCTGCCATCAAGTCAAAAGTGACTAGTTTTTGTTTTTATATTATTCCCACTGCTCCCCAGTGTATTTATATTTTTATTTTATTTTTTTTAAATCCTCTATACGGTTCCAGAGATATTAACCTTTTTATTTGGTACCTATTTTTCTGGTCTTTACCAAGGAGGCATAGTTCACATGATAATAATGCTGAGCATTAAAGACATGACATCAAAAAACCTTGTGGGAAATGCCTGCTTGGTAAAAGAAAAACAAAATAAAAATTAAAAATCCCCGAAGCCTCATGGCTAATTAAAAAAATAAACGAACAACGAAATACTGGAGGGAACAGTAAAAATAAAACACGCAAAAACTGGATACTTTTGAGTTGATTACAAGACCTCTTTAAGTGCGTTGCCCATCTCCTTTAAATGTTAAAGAAGCACTCCCATGATCCATCTATATTTTTTTCATTAAATATGTGTATATAAATGCATGTAATGTAATGTGAGTGTATTAATATACTCACCCACTGCTGCTCTCCAGCGGCGCTCTGCTCCTCTTCTCAATGACATCACCGCTCTTCAGAATCTGGGTCACTCTATGTGTGAGCCGGAAATCTCTTTTACAATGAAAGCCTATAGAGTCTCGTTCTTTAGATCCATAGACTTACATTGTAAAAGCCACAGAGCGCAGTGTGACCCAGACAGTCTGAAGAGCGGTGACGGAACTGGGAAGAGGAGCAGAACAACTCTGGAGCAGCAGTGGGTGAGTATATTAATACACTCATGTTACATTACATACACATATACACACATTTAGTAATTTAATAAAAACAATATACAGTAGATAGGAGTACTTCTTTAAGGAGGAAAAGTCTAAGTAGAATTTCAGAACATGATGAGAGCCATGTCTTGTCTGTACAGTGATCAATGGGCTTTCCACTATGTTTCCACCATTACTGACACGTAGTAGAGATCATACCTCTGATGGTTATCTCTCAGTATCACATTTGTAAATGCCATATCTTCAACGTTTTCCATCAATAAAGATGTTACATTCAAAGTAACGCCAAGTGAATGGCTGGGTAACTAGTCCTGACTCAAAGAATTTAGGATTTTCGTTTCTAAAATTCATGTGATTATAGATGAAGCTTTTTTTGGCCACGTTTCAGTTATGATCTTGATGTTAGTGGCAGAAATCCATAAAGATGGAGAAATATCTTTCACTTGTTAATTTATGAGGTGATAGATTACTGGATGTCTTATTTTTGTTTTTAATAAGAATACTCCAAAGTCATTGTGATTACTTTAATTATTAAAGAAATGTGCTACATTTGGCAATGGACATAGGGGTTAGGGAATCCAAAAGGTTGTGGCTGGGATTTATCAAGCGCCAGTGGAGGATACACAGCTCCCTCTTGTGTACTGGCAGCAATTACCATGTGTGCCAATAGCAACTGCAGTATGATGTGGAGTACATTATGGATGATGTGTTGCTGGACTGAATTATTTAATAAGAGAGTGCTGAGTGCTTTAATGTCCAGTAACCCACTACAATCACTTAGATAATCAAATCCTTACTTCTACATACCCAGTGAAGACTTTGAGTATTTTTTTTCCTTTTTATAATAGATTTTTTTCATTTATTTTTCTTTTAACTTGCAAGTATTTATGAAGTATATATTATATATAAATACAACAACACTGGTACTAAGAATAATATTATAATATTATATTGTTATTTTGTAGTATATGTTGTAAATTGCTTGTAAATGTTGTGGTAATTTGCCTAATGTGTATGCACATTGTACTTCTGGTAAGTTTTCATGTTTAGCTCAACCTTATGTTTGGACATCATACACACTGCCTTATTACAGATCTGTGTTGTGTGGATTCGTAATATGACTTTTGAAAGGGGGTACAGGGCCGGTTTGCTGTGGGCCAGAGCTGAGTTCTCTTTGCCCTGAAACCCCTATTCTAAACTTGAATTTGACTGGAGTGTGCTGTGTGATGGAGTTTGTTCTTTACTCACTTTTGCTCTGGGAGTCCTCATTACTTCCCCGTCCATGGGACCGGAACGGACTACAAACAAGACAGGAGACTAGGGGTCCGGGTTACCAAGTTTGGTTTTACTGTGCAATTCGGTTACACACGGCTGCAGCATACAGATTAAGACAGTGTCTCTTTTTAGTGATGTTCCCTTGGTTCTGTGTCCTATCAGTACTTGCCTCCGTCCTGCCCTGAGACCCACTATCTTCCCCTTGCTCTGTGACTCGGCCATCATGTTCCTCATCAGGTAGACAGAGGTATGACTCTCAATACCTCTTCCGGACCTTAGGCTCAAGACTGTCCCGGTGTCCAGACAAAGCTTCAGATGTGTCCTCATGCTGTTAGGAAACTTGCACTGACAGAATCCTCTCTTCTCTACTGCATTCACTTTCTTAGAACCTAACTCTACAATGTCTAGCCCTTTCTACACTCCACTCAACTTCACTGACTAAACTCCACCTGAACTTGACTGAGTCCTAGACTGCCTAACCCAAAAAAACTTTTTCTATAAAAACTCCTCTAACCACTCCCAACTAGCGGGCTAATCTCAACTGTTAATTATCTACTCCCTATGTAGTGCAAGCTATATCCCTATGTTCTGTATGGTTCCCCTAGTGAACGGCCTTAAGGCAAAGCCTAGAGGAAAATCGAACACGGCCATAGGGATAAAATACAACCTTTTTATCAAACAAATAAATAATCACACATTAACATATCAAACTACAAACAGCATCATGTCAACCCCCCTGTTGCCACGACATCTTCATCCTCCCTTTCAACCCCCCAATACTTTCATAGCTGACTAAAGGGCCATACTGTACCTCTGATTTATTAGAAGGGCATACAACATTTTTTTTTCTCAACTATGGAAATAATTTGCAGCATGTTCCATGCTGTAGTATGGGCAATATAATACATCATGGAAGCACAAAATAGCACACAGAGTACTTACTGGTCCATAATAACCCCCATGTGGGTTCTGTATGCCACTATATAGAATTGATTCTTTTTGGCTTTGCTATGTGTGGTGACTTCATAAGTCAGGTTTTTTTCTGAGTAGGTTTTCCCCACCATTTTTAGTGTTGAGGTGACTAGTGGGGAGTGGACCAAGAAGAACTCAGAAACAGAAATTGTAGGGGATCCCTGGGGGCAAGTTTTATTTCTTTTATTATCTGTAAATAGCTGGAGGTATTGACAAAATTATTTAAATTCCTTGAATAACCCTTTTAAAATTAACTCTTAATGAAGCACTCCCATCAAACAGTTTATCCTCTTAATATTTTGCAGTCATCATCATACTATATAGCACTGTGTACTTACAATTGCTCATTTTTCCCTTTTACCCAGTTAAATAGTTAACTCTTCTCTTTTCCATTAGGTCTATGACATCATGTGATTAAAAACAAACTAGCTGAATCTTTCTAAGCTCTATGTAAAAACAGGACGTCTCTCTTCCCTACATAAGTCATCATTAGAACTACAATTCTACATCAGTGCAAAGTCCCCGGCAACCCAGCTCCACCTCCTCTTCAACTGTAAACCCAGCTGCTCCGCTCTTCACTCCTGCCACGGACTTTGCAGTTAATAGAATTGTAGTTCTAATGATGAGTCACACAGGGAAATGAGACTTCTTGCTTATACATAGAACTTAGAAGTAGTCAGCTAGTGTGCTTTTAATCACATGAAGTCATAGGCCTAATGGAAAAGAGAAGAATTAACTAATGATGACTGCAATATATAGAGTCATTTATAGAGGATAAAAATGTTGATGGCAATGCTTCTTTAACACTAAAATATACTGTGTGCAGCATAGGACATACAAATCTAAAATACAAATTGTCCTTTATGTAAGAACTACTGATATCAATTGAGTAAAATAAACTTCTTGACCTGTAATCCCAGAGATATTCTTTAATTTTCTTGTAAAATGACTTCATCATGTAAACTCTTTGAACAAAAATGAAGAAAATTTCCTAACTCCTTCTGCACCTAATACAATGTCATTATTAGCTTGTAAAGCGGAGAAACCAATTCTTTATATTAACTCCGTAGAAAAGGGCTGACATGTATAGCGGATGACTCTGACAATACAATTGCATTAGGAAATTGTTGAAAATGTTTATTAATTCATTACTTTCTTATAGAGAAGTATTAGGGATTCCAAATGAGAACATTACTTTGTTCCATTCATTTTACATTTTGTACAGTCATCCGCAATTGGCTGCTGGACCCCAGAATCACCAAAACCTGTCTGTGACTGCACAGTTTCCCTACGGTTATCTTCTTACCATTGCCAAAAAAATTGTATGTGGTCCAAATGGAATCTGTTTAATGATGAAGAAATACAGTAAGAGTGTGCATGTCATAGAGGCAACCCAATGCAGCCACACCATGTGGGGTCTCTGGACAAAGGGCCTATTCAGGGTTAGCACTGTTCCCAATTTAATGGAAAGTGAGAACCTGCACAGGAATTTGGTCAGTATTTTACATCAGTGTTTATAAGCCAAAACCAGGATTGGTTCCAAAGAAAGAAGAACAAATCTTTCCATTATAGTTTTTTTCTCTGTATGTTCCATTCCTGATTTTGGCTTATAAATACTAATAAAAAATACTAACCAAATATTTAATATAGTAAGTGAAAAATTATTATTCTTTTAAACTTCTTTTAGATGACTACTCAAAATTAAATAGATAAAAGTCTGTCTTCTAGAGGGTGGTGGTCTTGTTAAAGAAGATGAACTGTATCTATAGACTATAGTATAAAGTGAATCCAAAAATCTGTTAAAGCACCACTCCAGTGTTTTTCTTTTTATTGCCGGGTTGGAGAAGTGTGACTATTCCCTAGTATTATATTTACCAGCTGCCGTCTTCTTCTATTATCGGCACCCATCTGGTCGGTCTCAAGCACTTTGTGAACTAATGGATTGCTCTACTGTTTGCTGGCGATCCCGAAGTCACAACTTAATGTAAATCTATGATGAGGCCAGAATAAGGGTCTTGTAGACTTATATCGAGAACTTATGACCGTTACCTCCGACTTCCGGTTAGTCAGAAGCTGTGGTTACAAGATGGCGGCACGGGACCGGAGCAGCGCTGGGAACAGTTGAAGACAGAACCTGGTAAGTATATTACTAGGGTCAGGGAACTTAGATTATTGGCACCACTCCAGTGTTGAAATAAAAAAAATGGTGGAGTGGTGCTGTAAAGTCACATTCCCAAGCCTCCTAAACCACCACCTTTATGCTTTACAGCCGTATTCCAGCTTCCATTAACATCTTTGATGTCCAAGACAGTTGTTTATATGTCCACAAAGACAACTTATACTGCATTACTCATAATATGGTAATTACCAAGGTCTAGTCTAACAAGGCATTATAGGTTAGTACAAACCTAACTTATGATAGATAGGTAGTCACAGGCCATAATAAAAGAAAAAGCAAGTGCTATATATATGTGCAGACAGGAGAAAAAAACAAAAAAGCCGATATCAGACATGAAAGCACTATTGCAAAATATTGTTCACAAGGAACAGTCTGGGCTCTGCAGCACCATGTATGCCCATTCTGGGTATACTGTATATGCTGTATGTAGTGCGCTGATGAAGCTTGGGACAGTACACCTGGCTTCATTGCACATGCTCAGGGAGGAAGGCGATCTTGTGCATGCATGAGATTTCTAGTGCTGCTGATATGATGTGGTCAGTAATTAATGTTGGAGGACTGGGTACCTAACAGGTCCTCGTTAAAGGAAATCTGGTCTTTTTGGAGATATTTTACTCTGTACATACCATATGAGGGAATGATCAGTTTATCACAGATATAGTTGTGGAACGCACAGTACATAGGTTTTAATAGTTTTATGGTTGAAAGAAACTACTATTCTATCAAGTACAACCTATAACCCATCATTTTGATCCAGATCCAAAGAGGTACAAACCCCATTAGACAGATGCTAGTTACTCCATACAGTGGAAACATTTCTTCCCAATTCCAGATATGGCAAGCAGACATTCCCTGGATCATTGTATCATCTTTAAAATCTAATACTCATAACCTGTAATATTATAATTTTCAAGAAAGGCATCCAGGCCCTCCTTGAACTTGTTTAGTGACTCGACTATTAAAACGTATTGTTGCAGAAAGTTCCATAGTCCCACTGCTCTTACAGTAAAGAATCGCTGCAAATGATGATGATTTATCCTTCTAGATGTAGAGGTGGCCTCCTTGTCATTGTTGCAAGCTGAGGTGTGAAAAGATCATTATACAGATCTCTGTACTGTCCATTTGTATATTTGTACATTGTAATAAGATCGACCATAAATCGTTGTTTTTTTAAGCTGAATAACCCCAAGTTTGATAACTAGTGATGAGCAAGCATGCTCGCTACCGATCGGTACTCGCCTGAGCATCTCACTGCTCGAGATGCTCGGCGAGTATTTCTGGGGTTGCTCGGGGGGGAGCTCGGGTCCCCTCCCTGCATGTTTGGTGCTATTTAGAGAGCCAATGATCATGCAGGGATTGTCTGCCACATACTGTTATGCCATAGCCATGTTGGTTGTGGGCATTACAGTGATTGGCTGGCCGCATAGCGTCATCGGGTCTATATAAGACCTGGCGCCGCTATGCTCATCACAGTCTAACCTTCAGACAGGCAGAGTAGGGGGAGGTGCTGTTGTGTGAGGGACAGAATTGGCGGTGTAATAGTTAGGCATAGATATTCCACACCAGGATACATATCCATCAGAACTAACAGTCCTTCTGAGGGCTAATCTAGCTGCATATATTCAGTGGTGATAGCAGGAGTTAGGCAGGCAGAGAAATTTGTGAACACAGCAAAATAGTGTCAATTGCACGTTCGGTCTGCTGCTGCTGCCTGTTACAGATAACCATTGGATTAGATATCAGGGGTTTTTTTCTCTCTTATTCCTGATTATTTTCTTAAAAAAGCAATACAGTCCAACATTTTACTGCTCCATTTGCTTATTAACACAGCAGAATACAGACAGATCTTTTCCATCATTAGACGTGATCCCATATTACAGTGATAAAAATCCAGAAATTTGTAGCGACCGTGGAAAATATTGTACTCCATTTACAGTTTGACAGCAGTGTGTCCTGACAGCGTGCATATATATACAGTGGTGGCCAAAAGTATTGGCACCCCTGCAATTCTGTCAGATAATACTCAGTTTCTTCCTGAAAATGATTGCAATCACAAATTCTTTGGTATTATTATCTTCATTTAATTTGCTTGCAAGGAAAAAACACAAAAGAGAATGAAGCAAAAATCAAATCATTGATCATTTCACACAAAACTCCAAAAATGGGCCAGACAAAAGTATTGGCACCCTCAGCCTAATACTTGGTTGCACAACCTTTAGCCAAAATAACTGCGAACAACCGCTTCCGGTAACCATCAATGAGTTTCTTACAATGCTCTGCTGGAATTGTAGACCATTCTTCTTTGGCAAACTGCTCCAGGTCCCTGATATTTGAAGGGTGCCTTCTCCAAACTGCCATTTTGAGATCTCTCCACAGGTGTTCTATGGGATTCAGGTCTGGACTCATTAGAAGTCTCCAGTGCTTTCTCTCAAACCATTTTATAGTGCTTTTGGAAGTGTGTTTTGGGTCATTGTCCTGCTGGAAGACCCATGACCTCTGAGGGAGACCCCGCTTTCTCACACTGGGCCCTACATTATGCTGCAAAATTTGTTGGTAGTCTTCAGACTTCATAATGCCATGCACACGGTCAAGCAGTCCAGTGCCAGAGGCAGCAAAGCAACCCCAAAACATCAGGGAACCTCCGCCATGTTTGACTGTAGGGACCGTGTTCTTTTCTTTGAATGCCTCTTTTTTTTTCCTGTACACTCTATGTTGATGCTTTTGGCCAAAAAGCTCTATTTGTGTCTCATCTGACCAGAGAACATTCTTCCAAAACATTTTAGGCTTTCTCAGGTAAGTTTTGGCAAACTCCAGCCTGGCTTTTTTATGTCTCGGGGTAAGAAGTGGGGTCTTCCTGGGTATCCTACCATGCAGTCCCTTTTGATTCAGACGTCGACGGATAGTATGGGTTGACACTGTTGTACCCTCGGACTGCAGGGCCGCTTGAACTTGTTTGGATGTTAGTCGAGGTTCTTTATCCACCATCTGCACAATCTTGCGTTGAAATCTCTCGTAAATTTTTCTTTTCCGTCCACATCTAGGGAGGTTAGCCACAGTGCCATGGGCTTTAAACTTCTTGATGACACTGTGCACAGAAGACACAGGAACATTCAGGTCTTTGGAGATGGACTTGTAGCCTTGAGATTGCTCATGTTTCCTCACAATTTGGTTTCTCAAGTCCTCAGACAGTTCTTTGGTCTTCTTTCTTTTCTCCATGCTCAATGTGGTACACACAAGGACACAGGACAGAGGTTGAGTCAACTTTAATCCATGTTAACTGGCTGCAAGTGTGATTTAGTTATTGCCAACACCTGTTAGGTGCCACAGGTAAGTTACAGGTGCTGTTAATTACACGAATTAGAGAAGTATCACATGATTTTTCAAACAGTACCAATACTTTTGTCCACCCCCTTTTTTAGGTTTGGTGTGGAACTGTATCCAATTTGGCTTTAGGACAATTCTTTTTGTGTTTTTTCATTGAAGACAAATTAAATGAAGATAATAATACCAAAGAATTTGTGATTGCAATCATTTTCAGGAAGAAACTGAGTATTATCTGACAGAATTGCAGGGCTGCCAATACTTTTGGCCAACACTGTATATATATAGAATGACTGCAGACTCATCACAAACTTGAACAACCCCTTTAATTCTCCTAACATAACTAAAAATATGAGAATTAGTATCACAAAAAACATTTACATCCAGGTACCTGATAGAGGACGATGTCATTCTCTTTCTTTTCTTCTTCATCTTGTCCAGACGCCATGATGAGTTTTCACATCCACAGCTCCGTCTCTTCAGACTTCAATCTTCTCTGGTCTTCTGCAGCACATCCCCACACGATGCCCTTAATGATAGCAGTGTCATTATAATGCTCCTGAATAAAAATATCCGCCCTATGCTGAGCCCCTGAATATATGATTGTCCCATCACTATACACCCTGCACAAAATATGACCCGCACACTGTCCCTCTTATGGTACATGCCCTCCACACTGCCCTCTCCTTTCTATACTGGGCCCCCTCCTCACACTGTCCTATCACACTGTGCCCCCCTTACCACACTCCCCCTCCTTGGCATACTGTCCCCTCCTGTCTGGACCCTTACTCTGTCCCCCGATACTACCACCCCCTCAAAAACACACACACTACTCAGTCTCCATTCTGTGCCCACTCACACTTTTCTCCCCACATACTGTCTCCTCACACTATTCCCATCAATAGTCTGCTCACACGTTTCCCCCTCCCACTTTCCATATTGCCTCCTCACACAACCCCCCTGACTCCCCATACTGTGCCCGCACCCATGCCCCCACTCACCATACTGTGTCTGCACCGATCCCTCCATACATGCCCCCATCTCACCCCTTGCTCCTCATATTGTGTCTTCAAATTTCTCATGGTCCCCATATTGTGTCTACACCGGTCCCTTCCTTGCTCCCCAAACTTGTGTCCTCAAATCATCCCCACCCCATTACACTACATCTCTCACACACACAATAAATCTCCTCCAGCCCCGTTACACTAAATTTCCCTCACACAGTAAATGTCCTCTAGTCCCGTTACAATAAACCCCCCCAAACACAGTAAATCTCCCCCAGCTCTGTTGCACTAATCCCCAAACAGTAAATACCCCCCAAACAGTAAATACCCTCCCACATACAGTAAATACACCCCAGCCCTGTTACACTAAATCTCCCCCACACAGTAAATACTCCCACAGTAAATACCCCCTCCCACACAGTAAATACCCCTCCCACAAAGTAAATGCCTCCCTCCCAACAGTAAATACCCCCACACACACTAAATACCCCCACACACAGCAAATACCTCCCCACAGTAAATATCCCCCTCCCACACAGTAAATACCCCCTCCCACACAATAAATACCCCCCTTCCACACAGTAAATATCCCCCCCACAGTGTATTTACCCATCATACTGTAAATACCCCACCCCACACACACACAGTAAACCCCCCAACATTAAATATCCCCCAGGCCCTCATTACATTTAATCTTTAATGTCTTCATCTCCAGCGTGGAGCACTCTCCACTGATGTTCTTCGCGCTGAGCGCCGACGAATGACGTCAGCAGCGTGATCACATGACCTGATCACACTGCTGGCGTCGCTCTGACCCAGAAGTCAGAGCTTCGGTTGTACTCGCGTCTGGAAGATGTGAGTACAATTAATCACTGGGATCCGGCGCGCTGCAGCTTCTGTGAATCGGCTGTCAGTTTGATTGCCGGCTCAGAGAACGGCTGAATCCCAGTGTGGGGGGTGGCAGAATGCAGCCACTGGGGGAGTCGCATTAAACAGCCCGACTGTGCCCCCCTGCCGGCTGTCCCCCCCCCCCCAGATATGCCTCTGCCTGAGACTCTCGTTCCTGCACCAATTCCTGAGCCACTTATACACCTCACTTATTTACCTGCAATATACATAGGTCCACAATTAATTCTTACTAATAGTGTTATATTGTTATCATGAAGATACGTACCTGGAAATAATTTTTAAATGCTGACAATATTAACATTTTAGATATTTACATTTTCTTTATTAGTCCAGAGGTAATTTGGCAAGGAGGTGGAACATAACCGAGATTATACTGTATTCTTACAATTTATCTGATGTAGACATTCATTCTTAAATCTATTTCCCAAATCTTTAAAACTGAATAGAATAAAGAACCAGAAATCTTTAATGAATGAGACAATGTGATAAAAGACAGATAACATAGGTCCCCTAAGGTCTCAGAAAAGGATTGCATCAACGTTACACCCTTGTACTTATTTTACCCTGTGAACCACAGTGAAGTAAGTCGACCTTTATACCTAATGCTCATTTCACACAAAAGCATTATAGAAAAGGAGAAAAAGTAAATTCAACCACACCTAACCATTATCATCAATTGTGCATCTCTGCTGCAACTTATCACAAATGCCATGATATTACCTTGAACCTCAGAATATGTTGTTATTAGACAGGACCTAAAATAAATCTATTGCAGATGTAGATGTGGGCACATCCCAGATATTTACATTACTATGAAAAATAAGCACGTTATATACATTATTATATCTTATATTATTTGTATTACCATACAATAGGTAATTCTAGGTTTACCAATATACTTCTATTACCAATTAGCACTTTTACAGCTGTACATCTCTGTTAACAACACCTGTATTATGGTGCGTGATATAGACAGGTCACAGAGCTACCCATTGCTCCTCACCGTATTAAACAATTCATAAAAGGAACAATTTAACCCCTTTCCGACATGTGCCGTACATGTACGGTACATGTCAGGTCTCTCCCTTTGGTGCGGGCTCCGGCGATGAGCCCTCACCTTTCTGGGGACATGACAGCTGATCTGTACAGCTGTTGTGGCACCCCAGAGGGTCCGTTTGCCATAGTGGTATTGCCTCCTTCAAAGGAGGTACTGCCATGCCTGGAAGCAAGTAGGGGTCCTTTTAGTCAGGTGCACTAAACATGCAACACTTTCCTGTCTCCAGACCAGCAAGGGGAGTCCCCTCCCCTTGGCAACTGGGATCTGGGGGCGGGGTTAGTTAGTCTTAGTGTCAGGAGTTGAGTTTAGGACGTCGAGGAGACAGGAGCTGGGGAAGCTCGTCCTAGCTGAAATACACAGAGGACCGGACACCGGAGTCCGAGGCTGTGGGGCACTGAAGGCCCAGCAGCAGATACCGCAGGGCAGGAGATTGCATGTCTCCTGGCCCCATCAGACGCCCGGAGGCTCAGCAGCACAGAGGGACCAGCACCGCCACGGAGGAGCGACACATGCACAAAGCCCGAGCTGCCAGCAATACGGGTGAGCACAGAACGTCACACTCAGGGACGTGGGCTACAGCACAGCTACAATCAGTAAAGCCAAAGAGTTTAGTGAGAAGGGCAGGCCTACAACTCCATCTGGCAAGGAAGACTCTATGTTTGCTTCCAGTCTGACCGGACTCTTACTTCCAGCCAGTACTCCAGTCCAGGCTTGTCTAATTGTCATCAGTAAAGACCCTGGGACTGCACTATACTGACTTTGTGGTTATTACTGACACCCTGCACAACCACCATCATCCACACACTGCCCTGAAGCTAACTCTTCCTGTGGGGAGTTATACCACTCTGGCTGCAAAACCACCAGCTTCAGAGGACTGTTCCGCAGCGGCGGTCTCCATTGGCCGCATTCCACAGGTGGCATACTCGGACATTAGCACCTATACATATAAATTCCCCTTGGATTGACCGCCCTGGGTTATGGACCGGGTCACCGCCACAGTGACTATAACCCCCAGCATCTACCGGCCCGGTACCAGGTACCCCACGGCCCAGGGGGCGCGTCACTGTCATGTACCCCTAACAACCGTGGGTGGAATCGTGATCCACCCACGGCTGTTAACATGTTAAATGCCACTGTCAATCTCTGACAGGGGCATTTAACATGGCCGCGGCGGAAGTCCCACCCATCAGTGCCTGTGTCACATGACTGCAGGTCACCAGTGGGTTGGCATGACAACCTGGGGTCTGCAGGAGACCCCTGTGGTTGTCATTGCCATGAGGCTATGAGCGCCACCCAGCGGTCGGCGCTTATAGCCAGTGGGCTATGAACATGGAGCGTTCTTTCGAGAAACGTGCGTTGGGAAGCGGGAAGCATCGATTCTTTCCTGACTCACGGCCTTCCAGTTACCTGGGGGTAAGCAGTGCCTACTTTGCTTTTAGCTATACATCACTTGGTTATGATTGCCAGTCAGGGGGTCTGATAGATGACTATATGTAACAGCGGCATTAGCTGTATATTGTGAATGATCACTTGGCCTGCAACTTTTGTCATCTTCATTACACTTTGTGCTTGGCTGTTTGGTCACTGCTTTAACTTTATGTACCAACTTAGTATGGGATTTTGGGTTGTACCCCTTGCGGCCTGATCAGGGTTTTGGTTGTGCCTTTCACACACACATTTTATATTCTGTGTTTTGTCCTTTTATGTGCTAACTATTTGATTTAATAAAGACTTGTTATATTTTTATACCTCAAAACTTGTTTTTCTCATGGTATTTAGTGTCAGAACATGTAACTTGTCAGTCTTGTCCAATTGAGAACTTCACATGAAAAAACTGCTTTTCTCTTGGTGGGGGCTGATGGACAGATCTGATCACATGCTCCTCCACCAGCAGCCATTTTTTTGGACTGGAGAGCTGTGCAGTCTGTGAGGAAAGCTGCATTAACAAGAGCAGGAGGAGAATCTGTCATACCTATACATAGTAAGTGCCATAAAATTATGTCTTCAACACATCTGTTAAAATAAAGATAATGTGACCATCCCTGTTAAATCATTCTGCAGCCAGCAATAGACTGTGTAATACAGAAGATATAGGAAGCAAACGGTGCAAATTGTTTAATTGATAACCTATTGCAAAAATGATTTTTAACCCATTTGCATACATTTAAGTAAGAAAAAAAATTGTCCATGAAGGTGGACAGTCCCTTCAAGGAATTTGGAGCACAACACAAAATTACTTTATATTCAGCTGTTTTATGTCTTAATGGTTACAGACTACAAATAAACCTTGTGAAGTTTGATCTTTCAGTTAAATTTAATTTCTTATATGCTCCATTTCTTCCTAATCTACTAAATACAGCAATTCTTAAAATAAAGCACAAATAATATCTTGGCACATAAAGATAACTGTTAATACTTACCCGAACAAAAGTCATTGAATTTTTATAGTTAGGTTAAACTCTTTTGTGCGGGGATATCTTTCTGTATCATGATATTTTTTATAGTTTTCAGAATGGCTACACCTCTATGCAGGGGCGGACACAGACTGTAGTGGGCCCCTGTGCAAGAATTTTTTGGGGGCCCCCCCCTGCCCTTTATAGGGGGCATGAAGGGCCCCCCCCCCCCGTGCATCTCTCATCCCCCCGTGCATCTATGATTCCCCCCACTCCTAGTTAATTAATTGTATTTAAAAAAAATAAAACTTGTTATACTTACCCCCAGGGATGGCTCCAGGTTTTTGTGGGCCCTGGGCGACAGAGTTTCAGTGGCCCCTTTAACACATACCATGATTCATGATGCACAGATACCACAGAGAAATATATATATATAGTACAAGGCCAAGGATTTCACTTACTACATTACATGAGCGATATCTATTGTAAATTCTACAATAGCTCAGAAACCGGCGAATCCTCACAGCGCACAGTGCAGACCGGACAGTATAGTTCCCCATGCAGTATTATGGGCACCATATAATGCTCCATACAGGGTACTGACCCCCTTATAATGCTCCATACAGGATACTGGCCCCATATAATGTTCCATACAGAATACTGACCCCCATATAACACTCCATACAGAATACTGTCCCCCATATAACGCTCCATACAGAATATTGGCTCCCATATAACGCTCCATGCAGGCTGTTCCCCCCTTATAATGCCCCATTACATGAGCGATATCTATTGTAAATTCTACAATAGCTCAGAAACCGGTGAATCCTCACAGCGCACAGTGCAGACCGGACAGTATAGTCCTCTATACAGTATTTTGGGCACCATATAATGCTCCATACAGGATACTGACCCCTTCTAATGCTCAATACAGGATACTGGTCCCCATATAATGCTCCATACAGGATACTGGTCCCCATATAATGCTCCATACAGGATACTGGTCCCCATATAACACTGCATACAGAATACTGGCCCCCATATAACGCTCCATACAGAATACTGTCCCCCATATAACGCTCCATACAGAATACTGACCCCCATATAACGTTCCATACAGAATATTGGCTCCCATAAAACGCTCCATGCAGGCTGTTCCCCCCTTATAATGCCACATTACACGAGCGATATCTATTGTAAATTCTACAATAGCTCAGAAACCGGCGAATCCTCACAGCGCACAGTGCAGACCGGACAGTGTAGTCCTCCATACAGTATTATGGGCACCATATAATGCTCTATACAGGATACTGACCCCCTTATAATGCTCCATACAGGATACTGGTCCCCATATAATGCTCCATACAGGATACAGGTCCCCATATAACGCTCCATACAGGATACTGTCCCTCATATAACACTCCATACAGAATATTGGCCCCCATGTAATGCTCCATGGTGGCTGTTTCCCCCTTATAATACCCCATGCAGGATGACACCCCCCTTTTAATGCCCTATGCAGGATGTCACCTCTACCCCCCATAAAATGCCCCATGCAGGATGTCACCCCCCCCATATAATGCCCCTTGCAGGATTTCACTTCCCCCCTTTTCAATGCCCCATGCAGTATGTCAGACCACCCCCTCCCTTATAATGCCCCATGCAGGAGGTCACCCCCCCTCCTTATAATGCCCCATGCAGTATGTCACACACACACCCTCCTTATAATGCCCCATGCAGGATGTCAATTCCCCCCTCCCCCTCTTATAATGCCCCATGCAGGATGTCACTTCCCCCCTTCCCCTCTTATAATGCCCCATGCAGGATGTCAATTCCCCCCTCCCCCTCTTATAATGCCCCATGCAGGATGTCACGCCCACTCTCCCCCCACCATATAATGCCCCATGCGGTATGTCACCCCCCCATATAATGCCCCATGCAGTATGTCACACACACCCCATATAATGCCCCATGCGGTATGTCACCCTTCCCCATATAATGCCCCATGTAGGACATCACACCCACTCTCCCCCCACCATATAATGCCCCATGCGGTATGTCACCCCCCCATATAATGCCCCATGCAGTATGTCACACACACCCCATATAATGCCCCATGCGGTATGTCACCCCCCCCACATATAATGCCCCATGCAGGATGTCACACACACTCTCCCCCCACCATATAATGCCCCATGCGGTATGTCACCCCCCCATATAATGCCCCATGCAGGACGTCACACCCACTCTCCCCCCACCATATAATGCTCCATGCCCCCATACATAAAAAAAAAAAATCAAATACTCACCTCACTTCTTACCTGATGCTGATCCGGACTCCACAGCGTCGCCCGCGTCTTCCCGCTGTGACAGCTCAGGAGAGATTGCGCGCGCTGTAAACATATCACTGCGCCCTCTGACCTGAGACGTCACAGTCAGAGGACGCGGAAGACGCTGCGGAGGCACAGGGAAGGGTAAGTATTGTGCCGACGCCGTCACATGACCGGAGATGTCCCTGCGCTCAGCTGAGCGCAGGGACATCTCCGGTCATGTGACGGCGGGGGGTCCTGCGGGGGGGCCCCATGAGGAGACGCACAAGACGGGGGCCCCAACGGGTCTCCGAGGGGGCCCCGACAGCCCGGGCCCCATGCTGGAGTCAGGGCAGTCAAGCTCTGATGGCGGCCCTGCTGGAGGGGCCCCTCTCCCTCGGGGCCCCCGTTCAATGAACCGGCTGCACGGGCAGTAGGTCCGCCCCTGCCTCTATGTCAGTAAGTGGAGAGATGGAAGGGAATATTATTACAGGACCTGACTATGCACGGTTTGTTTGTAGTGCATTTTTTATGCCTTTCTGCTTTGCTTCCTGTGCCGTAACACCAGCTCCATAGTGATCACTTCCTTTCAGAATCCTCTGCTCCCTTCTTACTACATTTCCCATTATCCCTTGAGCTGGGTTGCAAGCCAGCAGTGAGCACAGACTTGTAACTCCATCTAAACCCCTCCCACTCCTCCACTAGAGACACACACAGGCCCAGCATGATCTCCTGTACAGGATACTGCAGGGAATAGAAGTAATGTACAAAGCACCATTACACCAGCCCTGCCAATAAAGATTATCAACAACTCCCCCTTACTGACATGGATTATGGCATGGATTAATGGATGGGGAGAGATCCGAATGTATTTATATGATAAAGGAAATACAGCAGGGTGTTTTTACATTATACAGGGTATTTATCAGTGTGTGTACATGTTCTGTATATACACACTGCTGTATACATACAAATAGGAGAGAGCGCTGTGTCTGCAGGGAGAGCTGGCTGCATTCATAGAAGCCAAGTGAGCTCTGCTGAATGCAGCCACGCCCGCTTGAGTGCCAAACCCCACCCACCAGTGCACCAAGCCCCACCCCATCAGTTTCCAGAGGCCAGAAGTGAGGGAGGGTCTGACGTGACATCACAGGAAGCAGCATATTCTCAACCAGAGATCATGAAACCAGAAGAGCAGCTCAGGTTACAGCAGGATTTGACAAAGCAAAATATTTATCTACGGTAATTTACATGAAAGGGACATGTAACATAGTGGCCAACTCCTTTAACGTGTAAGAGGGCCCTTAGATCGTGCAACATAGGCTAAGAAAGTGCCAAATTATGGCTTCAAGAATCCACATCTGCTGTGCGAAAAATAAGTTTTAGGAAAGTAGAAAATTCCCTTAACATGGGAGATAACTTTAGTTTAAAGGAGTATACTATTTATCTTTACTGATCAAACATATTAGTGGCAAGTCAGATTAAACATTTATTTTACATTAGCTTTAACTTTGAATGATACTGTTCAGATGACAGACAAAAGCAGGCTAAAATGATTACTAAAAGCAGCTGTTTTGGAAGACTTTCTATTTTTCATGATGGCAATTATGATTTCTGGATCTTGTAAACTTACTGTACCACAAAATAAAAGGCATACCGAAAAGTGATGTCATGTCTAGACATGAGATTCAGGTAGAATGTTACTTGTTTCAAAGATTGATAAAAAATAGACCTGTGTCTTTGGTTTTGATTTAGATAGAACGAGTTCTTGTACTGTGTTTACTAAAAAAAGAAAAATAGAATGTCATTATAATTAGATCACTTTCCTGAATAAACTATTGCCCATATTTTCTGTGTATTGATTGATGATGAGGAAATAAACTTCTAAATACACGGTGAAATCAAGCAAGTCATGTATTCAGCAAAACGACATAAACACCACCCCCCTAAATACTCCCACAGAAACTCCCATCCCAAAGGGACAATCGTTACCATAGCACTGATGGAAATCATGGCCCAAATACCCTAAGTGATAGATATATAAAAATGAAATAAACATAATGGCAACTACAAATACAACATCTGTTTTAGGAGTTACGTGATATGATTGCTGGAAAAAAAATGGATTGACTATTTATTATTTATCATCTATGAACTATGGACAATGTGCTACATTCATTGGTATTCATTTATATACATTAGAGAGATATCTCTTACAATGTTCCTCATACTTGGCTAGATAAAAAGGAAATTTGTGTGAAGCTGATTACATCCTTATCTCAGTAGTTAGTGCCAAAGATATCTTAATCCAATATACGTTCTTACATTAACTGTACTACACTCCTCACACTAAAATCCTTGGGCATTTTTCACTGCGATCTATATCTTAGATGTCAAACTGAACAAGGCGCTTTCCTTCTTGCCATGGTCCTGTAACAGAGTTTTGCCAGACTTTTTAAACACCTACTTTGACTTTCCAAAAGTCTTATTACCCCAGGTTTCAATTAAGGGCTCTTGACACCATAGTTTTTGCCACCTATAAAGGAGTTTGTTAGATTTATCCATTTTTTGTGCCTGTAAAAATCATTTTCATGGGTTGGAAATTCACCGGTATCCGTTGTCTGGAACATCACTCCAATTAGTGAGATATACTGGGACAAGATATAAGTTACTCCGTGTGAGTGAGTTCTTGGATAGGATACCACTCCATAAGTGCGAGGCACTCCGAAGATGTGAAAAAAGAATATATCGCTTTATTTGTAGTGCAATCCCAAAAATAATAATGTTTCAGTCTTGGAAGTCAGACCTTCATCAGATGGATTGCTTAATTGTGGGGAGAAAGAAGAATATAACATGTACAGCCGATTATTTACCTTCCAATTAGTGAACTCATATGTGCCCAACTAAAACACCCTGTGCATGAACCGCTTATACCCTCAGAAGGTCGACAAAGTCTGGTCAAACATAAAATGCTTCACTATTAAAAAAAAAAAAAGCAGTAATTTGAAAAGGCAAAGTTCTTAAGACTATAGGGTACATTTATGTTTGAATATATATTTGAATTAAGGCAGTTTTGTTACGCAAAGTTTTCACAAATTACTCATGAACACTCCAAGTTCCGATTTAACACAAAGTTTTATTATAATATGCCCTTTTTAAATAAGGATCTCCGATCAAGCTATTTTGGCAATGTTAATGCAACATTAAGTGAGAAATATAGTTGTACTTGTATTTCTATTATATTGCACTTCTTTTGCATTTTGATTTAAATTTTCGTTCTTGTTATTAATCTTAATGCGTAACCATCATTTTAATTTTTATTTCATGAATCAATAATGCACATGAAAATAAAATAATTTGCAATAAAATTTATAAGAGAAATCTGCTTCCAGGACTGATCATTCATTCTCAAATTCTCAATTAACGGGTAAAATCTGTGTTCAATGAAGACAGATTGTTACATTACAGAGATAGGAGATGGCAGTTACTAGTAGTAATATTCTATGTAGATGGGAGGAGGGGGAGTTCTGCAGTAGGCGCCTTTTTTTTCCTCCCGCTCCTCTATATAGAATCTTATCAGTATGTGTTCCTTGCCTAGGATTCCTACAGAGGTAACCTGGACAATGAGCAGTGAGTTAGAATTTAATATTCTCCATTCTTGAGAACAGAAAGGATGTTTAAAGAGGTAAATTGCCAAGTTGCTTGTTTTTATAATCACTTTGCAATTTTAACCATTTAAGAAGTTGAGCTGAGTCCTTAAGAAGGAGCTGAGCTGAGTCCTTAAGAAGGAGCTGTTTTTGTCTGTCCTCTGTCGGTGTCTACCTGATCTATCACTGTTCTGAATGCTCTTCACTGCCATCTCCATAGACTTTATTAGGAGCTGTAATCTGATACCTCAGTGAGATGGCAATCCATATTGGTTTGACCCAGACAGATTTGAGTGGATTATGAGTTCAGTAGACAGGTAGGAGGAGAATAAATTGTTTATAAGTGGAAAAAGAAGCTAATTTCTCTGATAAGATATGTTACAAAGTTTCTTTACTTCATATGTACTATTAATTCATGCTGAAAGGACAATGACTGTTTCAAAGTAATCAATCAATCATAACTACTCTGACAGCATTTAAAGCGGATCTGTCACCAGATTTCATAGTACAGCTTTCACAATAGAAGTTCTTATTAAAGACCATTGAGTAATCTATGCAGTATATAAACCAGGTGAAATACCAATATCACGGAATAAAGGAAATAGAAAGGAAAAATAACCTGATATAACATCTGTATTTCCTATCATTATTCTGGGCAACAGCGACACATCAGCAGGTTATCCTCAGTTGTCCACTTATTCTGGATAATCTGTTGTTACATCAGCTTAGGTTTCTTTCCCATTAAAGAGTACTGATGAAGTTTGTCCAACAGGGACATGGTCTATGTATATTGTTATGTGAGTCAAGGAAACTTTCCATGTGTATATAAAACTCCAGGCTGTTAACTGCAACACATTATTTTTCTATTCCATGATGTAGCCTTGTATACCCTTATATTAAAAAGAAATACTGCACCTAGATCCTGGAGAGGCATTGTCAAATGCTGTGAGACATACTTCCCTCTGTGACTCTGGACCCTTTAATGCCATTTTTAGGCTATGTGCCCACGTTGCAGAAATGAAGCAGAAAATTTCTGCTTCATTTCCGCACGTCCTCTCCCGGAAAAACGCTTGCGGAATTTTGCAAGTGTTTTTTGCGTGTTTATGATGCGTTTGGGACATGCGGAATTGCCTTGCGTTTTTTATTGCATTGACAAGGCAATTCCGCATGCGTGTCCGCAAAATTAATGGACATGCTGCGGATTTTTGAGCGCAGCATAAATGCTGCGGAAAAATCTGCAGCATGGGCATTGAAATTGCGGATTCTCATTGGGGACCATGGGGGACAGATTACCAAGCGTTTCACAAGCGTTTACGCTGCGGAAATTCAGCAGCATATACGCTTGTAAAACGCTACGTGGGCACATACCCTTATAGTTCAGTTCTTTCCCATACAATAAAAAAGGGAAAGGATATATGAATCACAGAATTTCATTTTATACAGTTTGTAAAACACTTGTGCATCTGATTATCAGAAGTGTTGAATATCCTCACATTTACCAAATTCTTGGCAAGGACTGCATTATGAAGAATCATTTTTAATATTTTAAATGGAATTTGTCACTCAATTATTACTGCCCAAACCATTGGCAGCATGAATCAGAGCCTTGCTGCACAATTGCAGTCAGGTATAAACATCCCGTGTTTTAGAGAAAATATAATCTGAAGAGCCATAGAAAGAGATGAGATGAGTCCGGCCGTTTTCTACCTGTTCGAGTTGATTGATAGGTCTTTCCTATATATGGATGGAGAGAAGCCGGCTCTTTAAACTGTATGTTATAATTTTATTTGTGCCGAATGACTCTTTTTTTTAAGTCACATAGCTATAAATACAGGAGACATTGTACATTGTGCAGCAGCATAATTTGTAATTCAACGAAACCTCTGCTCCTTCAGGGGCTTAGCAGTCAATGAGGTGGTCCGAGTCATCCGAGTCAGTCTTGATTGACAGCCTTGCTGTCACTATTCCGTCACTCGCTATGTCCTAGGGATGTTGTTAGTGACAGCTCAGCCACCCTATGGATATCAGGGGCAGTGCTGGCTGTTAGTGCTGTGAGACACAGCTTAGCCGCCCTATGGATAGCAGGGGAATGTCGGGCTGTCAGTGCTGTGAGTGCCAGCTCAGCCACGCTATGGATAGCTATGGAATTTCAGGCTCTCAGTGCTGTAAGTGATAGCTCAGCTGCCCTTTGGATAGCAGGGCATTTCGGGCTGTCAGTGCTGTGAGTGACAGCTCAGCTGCCTTATGGATGTCAGGGCATTTTGGGCTGTCAGTGTTGTGTTTGAGTTTCCTCCAGGTGCTTTCCTTTCCATAATTGCCAGGCTATTCAACTGGCTGGCAATATTAGATCATTACCAATTGTAGCTTCAGCTCAGTGGTGTGCTTGATTTGTGCTCTGTATTTTGATATTCTGATCTTTTGTTGCCAGACCTTTGCTTTGCCTTTCAACTACCTGTTTGTATAACCCCTTTTGCCTTTGGCGTATTCTGACTTTAGTTACCAGACTCCGGACTTTGCCCCTGACTATCTGTTTGTCTTTGACGTTCCTTTCTGGCTTTTGACCTCGGACCTCTTGACCGCTCAGCCTCACGGCTATTTCATGAGTAGTCAGTTAGTGACTAGCGTCACACTTGTCTTCATACAGTAAGTGTACATATATAGCTACCTGTCAATCACAGATTAGGACTGACCATTGAACTGTTTGATGTTTCATTCAATAAAATACAAAATATAATGGGGGACTTTTTTTTAGTGTTTATGCCATTTACAGTGCTTTTCACCATTATTGGCACTGCTTCATTTTTTTCATAGACAATATATTGAGAAATAAATGGAAATGTACCAAAGTTATATCCTCAGGATTTTGTAATTAGAGGTCCAAAGTAATGCAACAATAAAACATTGTTTTTCAACTTCCATCTTACAATCTTACAGAATAAACAGCATGTGAAGCAATAAAGGCACCCCTAATTAATACTTGATTTAACACCCTTTGGCATTGGTGGCAGGCTCAGCCTCTAAACGTTCTTGTAGCCATCTATAAGCTCCTTGCACTTCTCAGCTAGAATTTTCTCCCACTCTTCCTTTGCAGTTTGTTCAAGCTCTTGAATATTTGCAGGGTTCTTTTTCCTAATGGCAGATTTCAGTTCACCACAAAGATTTTCAATGGGATTGATGTCAGGACTCATTGCTGGCCATTTTAAAACAGTCCATTTTTTCTTTTACAACCATTGCTGTGTACTTTTGGATGTGTGCCTTGGGTCACTGTATTGCTGGAGGACCCATGACCTTTGACTCAAACCAAGTTTTCATGCACTGGGTAGGACATTTTGCTCTAAAAACCTCTTGATAATTCTCTGACTTCATGATTCCTGTGATGAGGTCAAGGCCTCCAGTACCAGACGCATCAAAGCAATCCCACAGCATTATGGATTCTCCACCATGCTTAACTGTTGGTAAGGTATTCTTTTCCTTATAAACTTCATTGTGCCGTCTGTAAACAAATTGCTGCTTTGCATTGCCAAAAAGCTCTATTTTTGTTTTATCTGTCCACAGAACATTTTCCCAGAAGGATTGTGGTTTGTCAAGGTACTCTTTGGCAAAGATCAGTCATTCCTTTTTATGTCTTTTCTTCAGCAATGGTTTCTTCCTTGGCCTTCACCCATAAAGTTCTGCTTGGTTTAGTGTGCAGCGTATGGTGCTTGTTGAAACCATGACCCCAGAATGTTCCTGGTTGGCCTTCAGGTCTTTGGATGTTTGACGTGTTGATTTTTCACCATTCGCACCAACCTTCGAAGACATCTCTTTTCAATTTTCCTCTTTCCCCCACGTCCAGGGAGATTCCATGCTTGGCAAACTTCTTAATAACATTGCGCACTGTTGAAACTGGGTTACCAAAGTGTTTGGAGATGGCCTTATACCCCTTGGAAGTCTTGTGTTTGCTAATAATAGCAGTTCTGATGTCCTCAGACAGCTCCTTCGTCTTCACCATTGTGACAAAGGAACAGGGCCTGCCATGTGGTATTTTAAAACACTGACGTCATCATTCATTCGCTAATTCATGTCACATGGGCACCGACAATTAATCACAGGTGAATCTCTTTTGTGATTTATCACAGGCGAGTCAAAATGTGTTTCCATACTAAATTAATGTAAAGGGTGCCAATACCAGTGACACGGCAAGCTTTAGATTTTTCTAATTTTCCCTCACATTGTTTTTTGTTTTTAATTATTGTTTATCATTTCCTCTATTATATTTAACACGAGTGCTCTATACAAAACAATTGTTTCACTTGTTTAATTTTTTTCAGGAGAGATTGCACATTATGTACTTAAACTTCATGGGTGCCAATAATGATGAGCAGCACTGTATGGTATAAAAAAGTTGCCAATTATTGTGCACACCATATAATTTTCTGCTTTTTAGGCTTTCACCCCTGCTCCTGCCACTTTTCTAAAAATTGTGCCAACCTTTAGATAAGTGAGCTATTGTCCACTTATGGCTCAGCACATTTACCATAATTAAATTTTTAAAGTCCATAAATTAGGTGCAAATCTACAAGTTTCGATTATTTGGTACATATAAAGCAAGCGATGTGCCAGATTAATTAAGTAGCTTACTGCTCTTCGCAATGGTGTGCTCATAACATTCTGCTGGAAAATCAGACTACATGTTCAATAAAGCAACAAAAAATACCCTAATATAGCAAAGAAATAGGAAATGAATTAAAAATGATTGATCTTTATTAACATGATTGGCTAAAAGAAACATATAATGACACACAACATGATTACAAGCAGAGGCTGAGCCACAAGAGGGGATGAATTGATGCAGTACACTTGTACATAATAAATATGACTAATAAATAATGATTAGTACAGGTGAAGAAAAAAATGCAAAAAAATGGTGAACAAATATTATAATTGTAATATATGGAAATATATTACATGGAGCGTGCTTTGTTTCCTTCCGTCCCCGTTTGGCTGCACACTGCCAGCGAAAGTCTCAGTGACTCACCGTCGCTTGCACAATGCAAGGCTGTGGCGCAGTACACAGTCAAACAGGGCCGGAGGGAAACAAAGCGAGCTCCATGTGAGCGGTGCTTTGCGCAAGCGCGGGAGGGGAGGCAGAGCAGGGCACGTCACAGGGCCCTGTGACGTGCAGGGGAGGGGGGAGAATATGGTAATTTAGCACAGAGACGGTGATTTAGGTGAATAGTAAGCAGATAGGAGGGGTTTGCTTGGTGTCACCCGGATGCCAAGCATCTGGAAAACAGACTTTATAAAACCAGATTTCTCTGCAATCAGACCTCTGCTATGGGCCATACAGGTAAGTATAGATTTAATTTTCTATCACCTGTATGGCCATAGTAGAGGTCTGATATTGCCCAGGGGGGTGACAGATTTCCCTTTAATGCCCTGAACCATGATCATTATGAGGTTACAGGAAAATGCCTCTTTACCCACTTATTACACTCCCTTCCCCATCATTCATTTTGAATTGATTGCTTGAAATCATATTCAGTGAAGACAGGTGATGTGTTCACTGAGAGATCAGATTACAGTTGTTGCTTATTGAAGTCTTTGGAGAGGGGAAGGTGAGAAGGGCGAAAGGGGCAGAGAGACTAGTGAGTAGAGCCTGCATAGGCAAAATCAGCCTGAGTACAAATCATAATGGGTGGAAATAGTATTGAGCAGCTGGCAACACTGAGATCCATTGACAATATGGAAAGGAGTCTGCTGCTCACTGAGCAGCTGCTCACTGGGGTAGATGTGGGGGAGGGTGGTAGTAGGGAGCTGCAGGACAGTGAGGCCACTAGTTGGGTGACAGTTAGAAGGGGGGGTAGAGGGAAGAGTGCCAGGGAGGCTAGTCCTGATCTGGCACACCCCAATAAGTTTGCAAAGTTGGCAGATGAGGGGAGTGATGGTACAGGGGTAGCACTGCTGCAGCAAGGCATGTCCCCTGAAAGCCGGAGGAGTGTCAGCTCCAGTAAAGAGGGAAATGGGAGAGCAGGGCAGGCCAGGCAGGTGCTGGTAGTGGGGGACTAAATTATTAGGGGAACAGATAGGGCAATCTGTCACAAAGACAGGGATCGTCGAACAGCATGCTGCCTACCTGGCGCTCGAGTCCAGCACATCGCTGATCGGGTTGACAGATTACTGGGAGGGGCTGGTGAGGATCCAGCGGTCATGGTGCACATTGGCACAAATGACAAAGTTAGAGGTAGGTGGAAGGTCCTTAAAGATGATTTCAGGGAATTAGGCTGCAAGCTGAAAGCAAGGACCTCCAAGGTGGTATTCTCTGAAATACTACCGGTACCACGTGCCACGCCAGAGAGGCAACGGGAGATTAGGGAGATAAATAAGTGGCTCAAGAACTGGTGTAGGAAGGAGGGATTTGGGTTCCTGGAGAACTGGGCCGACTTCTCAGTTGGCTACAGACTCTACGCTAGGGACTGGCTGCACCTCAATGGAGAGGGTGCAGCTGTGCTGGGGGAGAAAATGGCTAGAAGGTTGGAGGAGTGTTTAAACTAGGGATTGGGGGGGAGGGTAGTCATTTTATAGGTGGAAAGATAGTGCAGATAGTGACCTGGGCACAAATAAAGAAATTGGGGGTGGGGTTAGAACAGTCAAAAAAGTAAGAAGGAATAGAGGTACAGAGAGATACATAAAATGCATGTACACTAATGCCAGAAGCCTCACCAACAAAATGGAGGAATTAGAATTAATTTTGTTGGAAAATAATTATGACATGGTAGGGATATCTGAGACGTTGGTGGACGAGAGCTATGACTGGGCAGTTAATTTACAGGGCTATAGTCTGTTCAGAAATGACCATACAAAAAAGCGAGGGGGAGGTGTGTGTTTATATGTAAAATCATCCTTAAAACCCGTCTTGCGGGAGGATATATGTGAATATAATGAAAATGTAGAGTCCCTGTGGGTGGAGATAAGGGGATGGGGAAAAATAATAAATTACTGATAGGGGTTTGTTATAAGTCTCCAAAAATAATGGAAGTAGCGGAGAATATCCTCGTAAAGCAAATAGATGAAGCAGCGACTCAAGGTGAAGTCATTATTATGGGAGACTTCAACTACCCTGAAATACATTGGGGGACAGAAACCAGTAGTTCAAGCAAAGGTAATAGGTTTTTGACAACTATGAGAGACAATTACCTTTCACAACTGGTTCAGGACCCAACAAGAAGGGGGGCACTGCTAAACCTAATATTAACCAATAGGCCAGACCGCATATCAAATATACGAGTTGGGGGTCACTTGGGTAATAGTGATCACAAAATAATACGTTTTCATGTAACCTTTAATAAGATGTGTAGTAGAGGGGTTACAAGGACACTAAACTTTAGGAGGGCAAATTTCCAACGGTTGAGAGATGATCTTAGTGCAATAAACTGGGACGATATCCTGAGACATAAAGCTACACAAAGCTAATGAGAGACATTTATTAGCATCCTGAATAGGACCTGTGCACAACATATACCCTTTGGGAATAAACATGCTAGAAATAGGAGGAAACCACTATGGCTAAATAGAGCTGTAAGGGGCGCAATAAGTGACAAAAAGAAAGCATTTAGAGAACTAAAGCAAGTAGGTAGTGATGAGGCATTACATAAATATAGAAAATTAAATAAATTCTGTAAAAACCAAATCAAGGCAGCAAAGATTGAGGCAGAGAGAATCATTGCCAGAGAAGGTAAAAATAACCCCAAAATATTCTTTAACTACATAAATAGTAAAAAACTAAAAAATGATAGTGTTGGCCCCCTTAAAAATAGTCTGGGTGAAATGGTGGATGAGGATGGGGAAAAAGCCAATATGCTAAATGATTTTTTTTAACCGTATTTACACAAGAAAATCGCATGACAGAAAACATGATTAGTGATAACAAAAATTCTCCATTAAATGTCACTTGCTTAACCCAGCAGGAAGTACAGCGGCGTCTAAAAATCACTAAAGTTGACAAATCCCCGGGCCCGGATGGGATACACCCGCGAGTACTGCAGGAATTAAGTAACGTCATAGATAGACCATTATTTTTAATCTTTAAAGATTCCATAATAACAGGGTCTGTACCACACGAATGGCATATAGAAAATGTGGTGCCAATATTCAAAAAGGGGACAAAAACTGAACTTGGAAATTATAGGCCAGTAAGCTTAACCTCTACTGTGGGTAAAATCCTGGAGGGTTTCCTAAGAGATGCTATACTAGAGTATCTGAAGAAGAATAACCTCATGACCCAATATCAACATGGGTTTACGAGGGACCGTTCCTGTCAAACTAATCTGATCAGTTTTTATGAGGAGGCAAGTTCTGGACTGGACCAAGGAAATGCAGTTGATGGACTTTTCAAAAGCTTTTGATACGGTTCCACACAAAAGGTTGATACATAAAATGAGAACAATGGGGATAGGGGAAAATATATGTATGTGGGTTAAGAATTGGCTCAGGGATAGGAAACAAAGGGTGGTTATTAATGGAGAACACTCAGACTGGGTCTCAGTTAACAGTGGGGTACCACAGGGGTCAGTATTGGGCCCCCTTCTTTTTAACATATTTATTAATGACCTTGTAGGGGGCATACAGAGTAATATTTCAATATTTGCAGATGACACTAAACTCTGCAGGGTAATCAATACAGAGGAGGACAATTTTATATTACAGGAGGATCTATGTAAACTACAAGCTTGGGCTGATAAATGGCAAATGAGCTTTAATGGGGATAAATGTAAGGTAATGCACTTGGGCAGAGGAAATAAAATGTATAATTATATGCTTAATTGTAAAACACTGGGCAAAACTGTCACTGTAAAAGACCTGGGTGTATTGGTGGACGACAAGCTCACGTTTAGTGGCCAGTGTCAGGCAGCTGCTGCAAAGGCAAATAAAATAATGGGATGCTTTAAAAGAGGCATAGATGCTCATGAGGAGAACACAATTTTACCTCTATACAAGTCATTAGTGCGACCACACTTAGAATACTGTGTACAGTTCTGGTCTCCGGTGTATAAGAAAGACATAGCTGAACTAGAGCGGGTGCAGAGAAGAGCGACCAAGGTTATTAGAGGACTGGGGGGGTCTGCAATACCAAGACAGGTTATTACACTTGGGGTTATTTACTGTGGAAAAAAGAAGGCTTAGGTGTGATCTTATTACTATGTACAAGTATATGAGGGGACAGTACAAAGACCTTTCTACTGATCTTTTTACTCTGAGGCCTGAGACGGGGACAAGGGGGCATCTTCTACGCCTGGAGGAAAGAATGTTTAATCATAATCACAGATGCGGATTCTTTACTGTAAGAGCAGTGAGATTATGGAACTCTCTGCCGCATGATGTTCTAATGAGTGATTCACTGTTAAAAGTTAAGAAGGGCATGGATGCCTTTCTTGAAAAGTATAATATTACAGGTTATAAATACTAGATTCCTTGATAGGGCGTTGATCCAGGGAACTAGTCTGATTATCGTATGGAGTTGGGAAGGAATTTTTTCCCCCAATGTGGAGCTTAGTGTTTGCCACATGGTTTTTTTTTGCCTTCCTCTGGATCAACATGTTAGGCTATGGGTTGAACTAGATGGACTTAGTCTTCCTTCAACCTTAAAAACTATGTTACTATGTTACTATGTTATTCCTCATATTATTCTTCACATGACAATTTTAAAGGGATACTACAAGATTAGAAAAACATGGCTGCTTTATTTCAGAAACAGTATCACACCTGTCTGTGCGTTGTGTCTAGTACTGTATCTCAGGCCTATTGAAATTAATGGAGGAGTACTGCAATACCCAACTCAGCCTGTGGACAATTGTGGCAGTGTTTTTGCAAGATAGCCATGTATTTCTAACTGTATAAAGCAAATGCATAGCAGGGTGATATAACATGTCAGTAGTGACTGAGCAATGATTAAATGTAAAATATCCGGACATGAAAATCACCATCTGGACATTGTATATACATTTCCATTGCTCCTTACATCAGCCATCACGAGGACATAATTTTCCCGATGCTATTGTATTCTGTATTCTGTAGCATGGTTTTCTGATGAGATAATAGTTATCACTGGTAGGTATCGAAAACACATATAACATTTCATTACCTCTTCATTGCTTGCATCTGACTAAACGTGTCTTTTACAAGCTGTTCTCAGAGCATTGGCAAATGGCTGTATCCCCCATGCATGCAGCATGTGTATTTCATTGTAATTTGTGGTGAAGTTCTTGATTGATGATGTTAACATCTTTTTCCAACTCATTAAGCTATGATTTGGCAGAATAGTGTTGAGAATAGAAAAAAAATGTCTGCTTCAATTTGTACATTGGCTTAGTGCATTAAATGCCTAATATACTGTCATTCTTCCATCTCAGAGACATTGACATTGATCTGTTGGGAGGTTTGCATTATTTTGAGGCAGAAAAAGTCTGGACTTATTCATATATAATTCACTTCAATGGAAATTTTCCATTGACATGTCTGTAAAATATAAGTTTTAACATCACATTCTTTAGTCAAAGCCTGATTCTACAGAAATGAGTGGAGCTATATGGACAACGCTAGTGTTTGTTAAATCACTTTTGCAGGAAGTACGTTCTGTATTGACCATTTATTGACAGAAATTTAGTGCTCTCCCTCTCTTTCACCAAGTGGCATAAATTTACAAGTGAAGTTAAAAAAAAACGACCTCTTTTAGAGCCAGGATGCTGGATGGAGAGTGATGCTCTTAGGAATTCCCCATAGGTGTTCAATCTGGTTTCGATCAGGAGACGTACTGTATTTTTCAGATAATAAGATGCACCTCAGTTTTAGACATCAGAAAATAGGAAAAACCTTTTCCATTCAAACTTCCCTGATGTAAAGTAGATGGGTCATTATCACTAATCTTAATGTACTAGGGTAAAATAGGGAGGTAATAAATCTATTGTTAGGGTTTCTCTGCAGTGTGCATTATACACACACATCTCTGCTACATATGCAAATATAGACACACAGCTCTGCTACATATGCACATATAGACACACAGCTCTGCTATATATGCACATATAGACACACAGCTCTGCTACATATGCACATATAGACACACAGCTCTGCTATACATGAACATATAGACACACAGCTCTGCTATATATGCACATATAGACACACACCTCTGCTATATATGTGACGCGCCCCTGGGCCTGTGTCGCGCTGCGTTGCGCACGCGGGAGCTTACCCGGAGCCGGACCTCTTGAGGGTTGTAGTCTCGTGGCGGCGACCCGGTCCGTGCCCAGGGAGTCAAACTGAGCGGCGATGTACTAGCAGTAGATGGTTGGTGACTACGCCACCCGTTGAATGCAGCTATGGAGCTGCCGCTGCGGGGCAGACCGCTGAGGCCGGTGGAAGGATGGTGCAGCGTGGATGGTATAACCCCCAACGGGAGGGGTATGGCCTCAGGGCAGCCGACGTGGATGATGGGGGTAGCAGGAACCACTCAGAGACGGTGAGGTGTAGTTCAGGGTCTTTACTGGTGACAAAGATAGACCCTCCCGGAGTACTTGCCAGTGATAGGGGCCTGGTCAGTCCTTGAGCAGATGGGATTTCCCCTGGCCAGGCGGAGTTGTAGGCCTTCCCAACTAACTGTACTCTTCTGGCTACCTTGCTAGAGGCGGGAATAAGTAGCCCACGTCCCTGAGTGTACCGTGTGGTGCTCACCCGTATGGCCGGTGACTCGGGGCCTTCTAATGGCTTCCGCTCCACGATGGCGGTGCTGGTCCCACGCGTGTGACCGTGCCTTCGGGCTTCTGGGCCAGAGGACCTGAAATCCCCTGCCGGTCGGCTTCTGCTGCTGGGTAAGAGTTAGTCCCCACAGCCTCGGACGCCGGGTCCGGTAAGAAAGCTTCTCAGTCAGGGCGAGCTCTGCAGCTGCCAGCCCCTGACTCGTAGTAGTATTGCTTCTGCTGTTTCTTGTCTCTACTCTCCTTGACTCCAGGCTCAGGCCCCTGGACAGGGCCTGCCTGTGGAGCAGAGCCCATAGAGCAGCTCTGCTCCCTGTCTTCTCCTCTCAGAACTCCCTACCCTGCCTCAGCCCCAGGTTTATATAGGGGAAGTCCTTCCCCTCCCAAGACTGGGCAGGAGGTGTGGCATGCACAGGATCCCTGACCAAAGGACCTCCCACCTGCTCTCAGACGTAATATCTCTATCACTGTGGCAACCAGACCCCTGGGGTGTCACATTCCCCCCTAGTGAAATTTAGTACTCCGGGACTAAACATATTTTTGTAACATAACAAAGTATAAACAATAACATTACAATAAGGAAACGCATAAAGCTGGTCACGGCGTGTCCGTAACCGGGTGCAGTCTTTGAAGAAAGCAAGGTGTCCATTTCACCAAAACAGGGAGACGTAACCAGGTAGGGGTCTGCCCTACCCCGAGTCCTTAACAGTCTTTTAGTCCATCCTGGGTTACGCTCCACTAACTGTACAAAGGATTCCCGGTAAATCCACCAAGGACTCCTATAAATAACTGGAAACACATAATATTTACAAGATATGGCCGCTCTCAGTCCTCGGCCAGTGGGGATAAGGATTGGCTGCTCACAGTCCTCAGCCTGTGGGGAGATGGGATGGCTGCTCACAGTCCTCAGCCTGGTTAAGGATAGGGGACACACGGGAACAGTTCACACTTGTCCCAACGGGGACCATATTTTAATTAGCAACACAAGTACCCCTACGGGTAACTATGTACAGTTCCACTTTACCGTACTTCAGTAACGGCATCCTCCTGCTCCTTCTTGTGTGTAGGCTTCAGACCCGTCCGGGTCCTCTTGGCTTTCCTCGTATTGGTAGTACTGCAGCTCCTCCTTGGTTAACGTGGAGGGCGTACAGTCCTTTTGCACCTGGGGAGTTCAGGCCTTGCGACCAGGCGTGGAGAGGGTCGCCGTTGATGACGCCCGGGGTCAGAGGGTGCAACTTTGGGCCTGGGCGCGGGCTGGTGGTGGTAGTGCCCAGGGCTGGAGGGCTTGGCCGCAGGGCTTGTTGCGGGGGCTGGAGCAGGTCGGTGTCTGCAGCGCCCGGAATCGGCGGCTCCACCAGGGGGCCCGGGAGCAGGCTGACGCTGGCAGCGTCCGGGACAGGGAGACTCCTCTTACCTGCTCCCGCGACCGCTCCTGCGTCACGCGTCTTCTCCCGGCGCTGGTCGGGGCCGGCGACGACTGGGGCACTGCCGATGCTGGGCAGCTTAGTCTGCTGCCGGTCCGCCATCTTGCTGTCCGTTCCTGGTGTCCTCCTCCCCCCTAGTGGACCGTGGCCTACCTTCCGGAGATCCTCTTCCGTAGGCCGCGGCTCCGCAGTCAATCGTCGGGGTAGAGGACCTGGCGTCGCGCTCCTGTGACGTCGGCGTCTGCTGGGCTCCTTCCAGGACCTTACGCAACGTCCGGACGTGAGGCGGGGCTTCAGTTCTCGCGCGCTTTCGGAGTCCACGCCCCTCTTCTTCCCGCGCGGCGTCTCCAAGATGGCGCCGGATGGCGGGAAAACTCCTCGGATGGCGGGAAGAAGGCAGAAGATGGCGCCGGATGGCGGGAAAACTCCTCGGATGGCGGGAAGAAGGCAGAAGATGGCGCCGGATGGCGGGAAAACTCCACGGATGGCGGGAATCTTCACAGATGGCGGGAATCTTCACCACTGGTAAGTTTGAAAAGTCTCTTTTTCAGGCACGCAGTACCCGGTGGTTGCGGGCACGAAATCCTGCCGACTACGCCAAAGTTGACGCGCCCCTGGGCCTGTGTCGCGCTGCGTTGCGCACGCGGGAGCTTACCCGGAGCCGGATCTCTTGAGGGTTGTAGTCTCGTGGCGGCGACCCGGTCCGTGCCCAGGGAGTCAAACTGAGCGGCGATGTACTAGCAGTAGATGGTTGGTGACTACGCCACCCGTTGAATGCAGCTATGGAGCTGCCGCTGCGGGGCAGACCGCTGAGGCCGGTGGAAGGATGGTGCAGCGTGGATGGTATAACCCCCAACGGGAGGGGTATGGCCTCAGGGCAGCCGACGTGGATGATGGGGGTAGCAGGAACCACTCAGAGACGGTGAGGTGTAGTTCAGGGTCTTTACTGGTGACAAAGATAGACCCTCCCGGAGTACTTGCCAGTGATAGGGGCCTGGTCAGTCCTTGAGCAGATGGGATTTCCCCTGGCCAGGCGGAGTTGTAGGCCTTCTCAACTAACTGTACTCTTCTGGCTACCTTGCTAGAGGCGGGAATAAGTAGCCCACGTCCCTGAGTGTACTGTGTGGTGCTCACCCGTATGGCCGGTGACTCGGGGCCTTCTAATGGCTTCCGCTCCACGATGGCGGTGCTGGTCCCACGCGTGTGACCGTGCCTTCGGGCTTCTGGGCCAGAGGACCTGAAATCCCCTGCCGGTCGGCTTCTGCTGCTGGGTAAGAGTTAGTCCCCACAGCCTCGGACGCCGGGTCCGGTAAGAAAGCTTCTCAGTCAGGGCGAGCTCTGCATCTGCCAGCCCCTGACTCGTAGTAGTATTGCTTCTGCTGTTTCTTGTCTCTACTCTCCTTGACTCCAGGCTCAGGCCCCTGGACAGGGCCTGCCTGTGGAGCAGAGCCCATAGAGCAGCTCTGCTCCCTGTCTTCTCCTCTCAGAACTCCCTACCCTGCCTCAGCCCCAGGTTTATATAGGGGAAGTCCTTCCCCTCCCAAGACTGGGCAGGAGGTGTGGCATGCACAGGATCCCTGACCAAAGGACCTCCCACCTGCTCTCAGACGTAATATCTCTATCACTGTGGCAACCAGACCCCTGGGGTGTCACATATGCACATATAGACACACAGCTCTGCTATATATGCACATATAGACACACAGCTCTGCTATATATGCACATATAGACACACAGCTCTGCTACATATGCACATATAGACACACAGATCTGCTATACATGAACATATAGACACACAGATCTGATATATATGCACATATAGACACACAGCTCTGCTATATATGCACATTTAGACAAACAGCTCTGCTACATATGCACATATAGACACACAGCTCTGCTATATATGCACATATAGACACACAGCTTTGCTATATATGCACATATAGAAAAACAGCTCTGCTAAATATGCACATATAGACCCACAGCTCTGCTAAATATGCACATATAGACACACAGCTCTGCTTTATATGCACATATAGACACACAGCTCTGCTACATATGCACATATAGACACACACAGCTCTGCTACATATTCACATATAGACACACAGCTCTGCTATACATGAACATATAGACACACAGCTCTGCTACATATGCACATATAGACACACAGCTCTGCTATATATGCACATATAGACACACAGCTCTGCTATATATGCACATATAGACACACAGCTCTGCTACATATGCACATATAGACACACAGCTCTGCTATATATGCACATATAGACACACAGCTCTGCTATATATGCACATATAGACACACAGCTCTGCTATACATGAACATATAGACACACAGCTCTGCTATATATGCACATATAGACACACAGCTCTGCTATATATGCACATATAAACACACAGCTCTGCTATACATGAACATATAGACACACAGCTCTGCTATATATGCACATATAGACACACACCTCTGCTATATATGCACATATAGACACACAGCTCTGCTATATATGCACATATAGACACACAGCTCTGCTATATATGCACATATAGACACACAGCTCTGCTACATATGCACATATAGACACACAGATCTGCTATACATGAACATATAGACACACAGATCTGATATATATGCACATATAGACACACAGCTCTGCTATATATGCACATTTAGACAAACAGCTCTGCTACATATGCACATATAGACACACAGCTCTGCTATATATGCACATATAGACACACAGCTCTGCTACATATGCACATATAGACACACACAGCTCTGCTACATATTCACATATAGACACACAGCTCTGCTATACATGAACATATAGACACACAGCTCTGCTACATATGCACATATAGACACACAGCTCTGCTATATATGCACATATAGACACACAGCTCTGCTATATATGCACATATAGACACACAGCTCTGCTACATATGCACATATAGACACACAGCTCTGCTATATATGCACATATAGACACACAGCTCTGCTATATATGCACATATAGACACACAGCTCTGCTATACATGAACATATAGACACACAGCTCTGCTATATATGCACATATAGACACACAGCTCTGCTATATATGCACATATAAACACACAGCTCTGCTATACATGAACATATAGACACACAGCTCTGCTATATATGCACATATAGACACACACCTCTGCTATATATGCACATATAGACACACAGCTCTGCTATATATGCACATATAGACACACAGCTCTGCTATATATGCACATATAGACACACAGCTCTGCTACATATGCACATATAGACACACAGATCTGCTATACATGAACATATAGACACACAGATCTGATATATATGCACATATAGACACACAGCTCTGCTATATATGCACATTTAGACAAACAGCTCTGCTACATATGCACATATAGACACACAGCTCTGCTATATATGCACATATAGACACACAGCTTTGCTATATATGCACATATAGAAAAACAGCTCTGCTAAATATGCACATATAGACCCACAGCTCTGCTAAATATGCACATATAGACACACAGCTCTGCTTTATATGCACATATAGACACACAGCTCTGCTACATATGCACATATAGACACACACAGCTCTGCTACATATTCACATATAGACACACACAGCTCTGTTAAATATGCACATAGATACACACAGCTCTGCTACATATGCACATATACACACACAGCTCTGCTGCATATGTACATACACACACAGCTCTGCTGCATATGCACATACGTACACAGGTCTGGTCATTAAGGGATTAATAGGAGGTTCCTCAGCATATGTGTTAGGCTGGGTTATCATGTGATGTTTACAGGGCAATAGTGTTCTGCCCAGTCAAGTGCAACACAGCAAAACCACCCCTGACCTGCTGAGGTTTCACAGCAATTCCAGATAAAGCCCATGAAAATCATGTTCTTCACTTATACTTATATTTCCTTCACCTGGACTTGAGATGAAACTATGGTAAATTGTGGGTGATTGATATACAGTGGGAAACCTGAAGCTGAATCCACACTAATCTGCATTTTAGTGTGGATTTCTTAACTGGTTGAACTGTTTAATAACTTTTTACAGTGTTTGAAGCCCGTCTTGTGAGGAATAATATGCTCCTTAAAAAAAGGTGCACATTTTTCCCAAAAATACAACTTAAATGTTACACAGGACCAAGGCCGGCTCCAGGTTTTTGAGGGCCCCGGGCGAAAGAGTCTCACTGGGCCCCTTAAACACATACCACGATTCATGATGCAGAGATACTGCAGAGAAATATATATATAGTACAATGCCAAAGATTTCACTTACTTCTTACATTACAGGAGTGATATCTATTATAAATTCTACAAAAGCTCAGAAACCGGCGAATTCTCACAGTGCACAGTGCAGACCGGACAGAATGGTCCTCCTACAGTATTATGGGCCCCACATAGTCCTCCATACAGTATTATGGGCACCTCATAGTCCTCCATACAGTATTATGGGAACCACATAGTCCTCCATACAGTATTATGGGTACCACATAGTCCTCCATACAGTATTTTCGGCATCACATAGTCCTCCATACAGTATTATGGGCCCCATATAATGCTCCATACAGGATACTGGCCCCCATATAATGCTCCATACAGAATACTGGTCCCCATAAAATGCTCCATACAGAATACTGGCCCCCATATAATGCCCCATGCAAAATACTGGCCCCTATATAATGCCCCATGCAGGTGCCGCATGCAGGCTGTGCCCCCATATAATGCCCCATGCAGGCTGTGCCCCCACATAATGCGCCATGCTGACTGGGCCCAAATAATGCCCCATGCAGGCTGGACCCCCTTATAATGCCCCATGCAGGCTGTGCTCCCATATAATGCCCCATGCATGTGCCCCATATAATTCCCCATGTAAGCTGTGCCCCCATATAATACCCCATGCAGGCTGTGCCCCCATATAATGCACCTTGCAGGCTGTGCCCCCATATAATGCCTCCTGCTGTGCCCCCATATAATGCCCCATGCAGATGCCCCCATATAATGCCTCCTGATGGGCCCCCATATAATGCCCCATGCAGGTGCCTCCATATAATGCCTCCTACTGTGCCCCCATATAATGCCCCATGCAGGCTGTGCCCCCATATAATGCCTCCTGCTGGGCCCCCATATAATGCCCCATGCAGATGCCCCATATAATGCCTCCTGCTGGGCCCCCATATAATGCCCCATGCAGATGCCCCCATATAATGCCTCCTGCTGGGCCCCAATATAATGCCCCATGCAGATGCCCCCATATAAGGCCTCCTACTGGGCCCTCATATAATGCCCCATGCAGGTGCCCCCATACAATGCCTCCTGCTGGGCCACCATATAATGCTCCATGCATATGCCCCCATATAATGCCTCCTGCTGTGCCCCCATATAATGCCACATGCAGATGCTCCCATATAATGCCTCCTGCTGGGCCCCCATATAATGCCCCATGCAGGTGCCCCCATATAATGCCTCCTGCTGAGCCCCCATATAATTCCCCATGCAGAATACTGGCCCCCATATAAAATGCCCCATGCAGGTGCCCCTTATAATTCCCCATGCAGGCTGTGCCCCCATATAATGCCCCATGCAGGCTGTGCCCCATATAAGTCTCCATGCAGGCTGTGCCCCCATATAATGTCTCCTGCTGTGCTCCCATATAAGGCCCCATGCAGATGCCCCCATATAATGCCTCCTGCTGTGCCCCCATATAATGCCCCATGCAGATGCCCCCATATAATGCCTCCTGCTGGGCCCCCATATAATGCCCCATGCAGAATACTGGCCTCCATATAATGCCCCATGCAGATGCCCCATATAATTCCCCATGTAGGCTGTGCCCCCATATAATACCCCATGCAGGCTGTGCCCCCATATAATGCCTTATTCAGGCTGTGCCCCATATAATGCTCCATGCAGGCTGTGCCCCCATATAATGCCTACTGCTGTGCCCCCATATAATGCCCCATGCAGATGCCCCCATATAATGCCTTCTGCTGGGCCCCCATATAATGCTCCATGCAGATGCCCCCATATAATGCCTCCTGCTGTGCCCCCATTTAATGCCCCATGCAGATACCCCCATATAATGCCTCCTGCTGATCCCCCATGCAGGTGCCCCAATATAATGCCTCCTGCTGGGCCCCCATATAATGCCCCATGCAAATGCCCCCATATAATGCCTCCTGCTGGGCCCCCATATAATGCTCCATGCTGATGCCCCCATATAATGCCTCCTGCTGGGCCCCCATATAATGTCCCATGCAGATGCCCCCATATAATGCCTCCTGCTGGGCCCCAATGTAATGCCCCATGCAGATGCCCCCATATAAGGCCTCCTGCTGGGCCCTCATATAATGCCCCATGCAGGTGCCCCCATATAATGCCTCCTGCTGGGCCACCATATAATGCTCCATGCATATATCCCCATGTAATGCCTCCTGCTGGGCCCCCATATAAAGCCCCATGCGGAATACTAGCCCCCATATAATGCCCCATGCAGATGCCCCATATAATTCCCCATGAAGGCTGTGCCCCCATATAATGCCCCATGCAGGCTGTGCCCCCATACAATGCCTTATGCAGGCTGTGCCCCATATAATGCTCCATGCAGGCTGTGCTCCCATATAATGCCTAATGCTGTGCCCCCATATAATGCCCCATGCATATGCCCCCATATAATGTCCCTGCTGGGCCCCCTTATAATGCCCAATGCAGGTGCCCCCATATAATGCCTCCTGCTCGGCCCCCATATAATGCCTCATGCAGATACCCCCAAATAATGCCTCCTGCTGGACCCCCATAAAATGCCCCATGCAGGTGCCCCCATATAATGCCTCCTACTGGGCCACCATATAATGCCACAAGCAGATACCCCCATATAATGCCCCATGCAGATGCCCCCCTATAATGCCTCCTGCTGGGCCCCCATATAATGTCCCATGCAGGTGCCCCCATATAATGCCTCCTGCTGGGCCATCATATAATGCCCCATGCAGATGCCCCCCTATAATGCCCCCTGCTGGGCCCCCATATAATGTCCCATGCAGATGCCCCCATATGATGCCTGCTGCAGGGCCTCCATATAATGCCCCATGCCTCCATACATAAAAAAAAAATAAATCAAATACTCACCTCACCATATAATGCCCCATGCAGAATACTGGCCCCCATAAAATGCCCCATGCAGGTGCCCCTTATAATTCCCCATGCAGGCTGTGCCCCATATAAGTCTCCATGCAGGCTGTGCCCCCATATAATGCCTTCTGCTGTGCTCCCATATAATGTCCCATGCAGATGCCCCCATATAATGCCTCCTGCTGTGTCCCTATATAATGCCCCATGCAGATGCCCCCTATAATGCCTCCTGCTGGGCCCCCATATAATGCCCCATGCAGAATACTGGCCCCCATATAATGCCCCATGCAGATGCCCCATATAATTCGCCATGTAGGCTGTACCCCCATATAATGCCCCATGCAGGCTGTGCCCCCATACAATGCCTTATGCAGGCTGTGCCCCATATAATGCTCCATGCAGGCTGTGCCCCCATATAATGCCTACTGCTGTGCCCCATATAATGCCCCATGCAGATGCCCCCATATAATGCCTCCTGCTGGGCCCCCCTATAATGCCCCATGCAGATGCCCCCATATAATGCCTCCTGCTGGGCCAATATATAATGCTCCATGCATATGCCCCCATATAATGCCTCCTGCTGGGCCACCATATAATGCTCCATGCATATGCCCCCTTATATGCCTCCTGCTGGGCCCCCATATAATGCCACATGCAGGTGCCCCCATATAATGCCTCCTGCTGGGCCACCATATAATGCTCCATGCATATGCCCCCATATAATGCCTCTTGCTGGGCCTCCATATAATGCCACAAGCAGATACCCCATATAATGCCTCTTGCTGGACCCCCATATAATGCCCCATGCAGATGCCCCCCTATAATGCCTCCTGCTGGGCCCCCATATAATGTCCCATGCAGGTGCCCCCATATAATGCCTCCTGCTGGGCCACCATATAATGGCCCATGCAGATGCCCCCCTATAATGCCTCCTGCTGGGCCCCCATATAATGTCCCATGCAGATGCCCCCATATGATGCCTCCTGCAGGGCCTCCATATAATGCCCCATGCAGATGCCCCATATAATGCCTCCTGCTGGGCCCCCATATAATGCCCCATGCAGATGCCCCCATATAATGCCTCCTGCTGGGCCCCAATATAATGCCCCATGCAGATGCCCCCATATAAGGCCTCCTGCTGGGCCCTCATATAATGCCCCATGCAGGTGCCCCCATACAATGCCTCCTGCTGGGCCACCATATAATGCTCCATGCATATGCCCCCATATAATGCCTCCTGCTGGGCCACCATATAATGCTCCATGTATATGCCCCCATATAATGCCTCCTGCTGGGCCCCCATATAATGCCCCATGCAGGTGCCCCCATATAATGCCTCCTGCTGGGCCACCATATAATGCTCCATGCATATGCCCCCATATAATGCCTCTTGCTGGGCCTCCATATAATGCCACAAGCAGATACCCCCATATAATGCCTCTTGCTGGACCCCCATATAATGCCCCATGCAGATGCCCCCCTATAATGCCTCCTGCTGGGCCACCATATAATGTCCCATGCAGGTGCCCCCATATAATGCCTCCTGCTGGGCCACCATATAATGCCCCATGCAGATGCCCCCCTATAATGCCTCCTGCTGGGCCCCCATATAATGTCCCATGCAGATGCCCCCATATGATGCCTCCTGCAGGGCCTCCATGTAATGCCCCATGCCTCCATACATAAAAAAAAAAAAATCAAATACTCACCTCACTTCTCACCTGCTGCCACTGCTTCGGACTCCTCACCCGCGTCTCCATCTTCCCGCTCTGCGCTCTGACTGCTCAGGAGAGGGCGAGGTGGGAAGTCATCACCGCAACCCTCTGACCTGACACGTGTGCAGCAGCCGAGGAAGAGACCAGAGCTGCTGCGGAGGCACGGGGAGAGGTAAGTATTGTGCCGGCTGCCGGGGCCCTGAGAAAGCGGGGGGAAGCGGGCGCTGGCACCGCTTTCCTCTTCTCACGGGTCCCATAGCGCACCGGGGTGCCCGACGGTGAGTGGGCCCCCCGCCTGCTAAGGGCTGCGGCACTTGCCCGGGTGCTGATGACGGGCCTGGACTGGACTTCAAACTATGATGAAAATGAAAATGCATATCGGTGAATGAAGAATCCAAAAAATGTTTGCATAATATACTTGCGGTCAGCACGGTGGCTCAGTAGTTAGGACTGTTGCTTTGCAGTGCCGGGGTCAAGTCCCACCAAGGACAACATCTGCAAGGAGTTTGTATGTCTTTCCTGTGTTTGTGTGGGTTTCCTTTGGGTTCTCCGGTTTCCTCCCATACTCCAAAGACATACAGTTAGGGAATCTATAGTATGAGCCTCAATGGGGATAGTGATGATAATCTAATATCTATAAAGAATTAATGGCCTCATATAAGTGAGTAGAATAAATAATTATACTTTAATATACACTATATAGGCAAATGTATGGACACCGACAGTACAGAAGCTTTTCTGATATACCTTTGTAAATCTATCTATATGCATAAATCGGTAGTTGGTCCATCCTTTGCAGCAAAAAACTTCTAATCTTCTTTGAATTTTTTCTACAAGATTAAGTAGTGTAGGTCTGTGGGAACTTTTACCAATTAATCCTAAAGAGCAATTGTGAGGTCAGACACTGATGACTGTTGAACGAGAGGTCCTGGCTCACAGTCTTCTTTCTCTTTCATCCCTATGGTGTTTGATGGAGTTGAGGACAGGGCTGTGTTTGGGACAGTCAAGCTCTTCTACACCAAACTCACCCAACAATGCCTTGCTTTATCTACTGTCATCGGGAACACAAAAAGGACCTTCCCCAAACTGTTCCCAATGGTTGGAAGCTACAATTGTCCAAAATGTCTTGGTATCCTGGAACATTAAATTGACTTTCTCAAGTTCATATCTTCAGGACACGAGGTAATTAAAAATCTGTTAGAACCTTCCTGTTAGTTTTTTCTATCTTGTGTTTTGCGGTCAAGGGACCATATGCCTATATATTCCAGCTCCGCCCTTCTGGCTTTGCTGGACTTCAGTGTTGTTTGACTGTCTCTCTAGCCAGGTGCTTCGGTGCCTATCTCTGTCTAGTTCGCTTGGTCCTCTTGGACCTCTAGTACTATTTGTCTGTTTGTCTTTTGTGTTCTGCAGCAACTTCTGTTAGGAGGTGTCCCTTTTTTGTCCCAGTCCTTAGTACTTTTAGGGACCCCTCCCTTATTTCTATAGGTCTCCGTTCAGACTAGCCGAGGACTAAGGCGGGTCTGTTCACAAGGAACAGGCAGCCCGCTACATTGTAGGGATTCAGCTTATTATTACTTTAGGGACAGCTTTCCCCTATCTTTCCTTAGTTCTTGTTGCAGATCATAACAAAATCTTTATGTTTTTAAGAGCGGAGAGGATTTTTAAGAAGAAATAAATGGAAAGGTTGAATTTTTTACAAGCAGTTTTACTCAATTAACAAGATGAGACAATCCCTTTAAGATTTCCCTTCCCTGGAACTAAAGGGCCTAGGTCAACACTTGAAAACCCCATAGCATTGTCCCTCCTCCACCAAACTTTTTCCTGGCATTCAACAATCCCAGAGTGGTCCATCAGGTCTATCATTCCATTGAATGTTTCCACATCCCCAGAGTCCAGTGGTGGAGGTTTTCCACCACTCCATCTGATGTATGGTATTGTTCATGGTGATGTAAGACTTGCATGCAGCTGCTTGGCCATGGAAACTCATGCCATTAAGTTACCTGTACACAGGTATGCTGATGATAATGCCAGAGGGGGTGAGGAATTCTTCATTTATGGAGTCTGCAGAGCGCTGGTGACTTTTATGCACTTTGCGTCTCATCATTTGATGCCCCCCGAACTGTAACTTTACGTGGTCTCCACTTTGTTGCTGAGTTGCTAAGATTCCACTTTTCAATAATACCACTCATAGGTGATCATGGAATATTTAGGAGGTAAGACACATTTTGTTACAATGGTGAGATCTTTATTACGTGAAAGCGCTGGTGAGATCTTTAGAGCTATCCATTCTTTTTCAAATGTTATTAATGCAGAATGCAAGGCTGAGGACTGGATTTCATACATCTGTTGAAATAGGACTGAATGAAATTCAAGGAAATTGAATGACTAAGAGGTGAGTCTGAAATTGTCTAAATAGTATATATATTTTAATAGTTAAGGATATATTTATAGGGTAGAGTGTTTGGACACCAGACAAGGTTTTCTTGTACCTTTTCTGTACTGTATAGGATCTGTGAGTAGCTCCTGTCCTCAACATACAGTAGAAAGTAATTTACCACTTTCAGCATCTCCCTCCCTCTCTCTGTTCCTCTCTGTCCCTCATATTTTTATATGTAGTTGCTTTATTTGTATTAGTTGTCACTTAGATGTGTCTGTTCTACATTCTTAATTATTTTCAGTTGCAATGTGGGAATTTCAGAACCAAACACTAGTTTTTCATAGACTTATGGCTCATTCAGACGTAAGTATCTTCCATGTACGAGAAAAACGGAACGATTATTCTTATCAGACTGTGATCAGCCGTTGATCAGAGTGTGGTCCGAGTGTCATCAACTTTTCTCGTACATGGAGAGAAAAAAAAAGTTTTTCCATTCTCCATTTTGACAGTCCGTGATAATCAGACCTCACTCGGATGTCATCTGAGTGCGGTCCGTTTTGTTCACGGACCCATAGAATTGCATTGCCGATTTTGATCCGACCCTCAGATCAAAATCGGACCACTTGGTCTGAGGAAAAAAATCGGATATGTGAGCAACCCCACAAAATATCATAGGTATGAGTGTACTTGTACCAAAAAATTAGACGTGTGAACAAGCCCTTATGGACTCAAGTTACAATGATTGTCGCAGATTCAATTTAAGGGACCACTGCATACATACTGTATAAGCTTGGTTTAACTACGTTCTGCATATAGTGGCATACCAGACTGTAGAATTCTTCATATCTCTATGACAGAAGCATAAAATCATTACCTAATTATTTTGATAAGAACTGCCAGGACAATGAAATGATCGCTGCCGGAAATCGGCGTAAAGCCTGTGAAGTACAGAACTGACTGGAACATAGCGAGCTCCCAAATTAGTCTGCAGGCAACAGATCAGCAGAATTACCGGAGCTTTACTGTATTTAGTGATTCCCTAAAACTTTAAATGCTGAAGCTGGAACAAATCTGCACATGGAGACGTAGGCGTCTGAAATAATCAGCACTGTCTAATTATATATCTGGAGTAATCCAACCATTTGGTGATTGTGCAGATGCATCTAGTGAATGTTTCTACAGTCACCGGTTTGGAGTGAATGGTCGTTTTGGCTCCTTGTTACTCACCTCATCCTTCAGGATGATCCCATAGAGGTTTCCTACAATATTCTGCTGTGCAGGACTGATGAAATGTAATATGACTGAACCAGCTGTGTGTGACCGTGATGTATGATTCTAATTATCTGTCTGTTTCCAAGTTAATAGATATTGTTCCGGATGCTTTGATGGCAATAAAGACATAATAAGAACATGTGAGCTGTAAGATAAGAGATTTACTTTACAGGCAAATGATACATTGTAAAAGGATATTTCAGTGGCTTCTGTTAAGATTGTGTTACTTATCTATGGAACTGCTTCCCTAAAGGCCGCATCTTGGAACATCTCAGTAGACAAAATATACTTTGTGTGTATTGTGGGACGACCATTCGGCACACACATGGTTGCTTGAACTGGTCTATTCACTTAGGTATATTAATCAAAAAGCAGAATAACAATTTGTAGAACCCCCAGCGATGCTGAGAGCAGGACTGTGAAACCCCAAGAATGGTCTGCAGAGCCCTGTCTTGAGTTGAGCGGAGGTGGGCATGCTTGCCTCTCACTCTTTCCATTGTCTATGGGGCTCTTGGAAACAGCTAATACTGTTCTCCAGCAGTCTATTAGACAATGAACGGGTTAAAGGCCGAGCACGCGCCTCTCAATTCAAGATGGTTGTCTGCAGATTCCCACTATTTGGATTGCTGGGGGACAAGCAGTTAGAACCCAAGCGATCAGCGAGTTATTTCCTATACTTTGTATTGGGGATAACTTGCTATTTTTTGAATAACCCCTTAATGGTTACTCTATATAATTTGAACATAATGGGGAATATGTACTAATACTGGTGCACTGTCAAGCATTATATCCATATTTATTTATAGGCATAAGCACTTCTATGTATAGCAGAATTCACAATCTTCTATGAACGCTAGCCATGGGCAGGCATTCACAGGAGGATCATAATGCCAGGCATGGGGTCAATAGCAGACCCCCAGCTGTCATGACAATCCATCTCTGCCCCGCGATCACGTCACAAACGCGCACCCCTGCTGGCACGTGTTAAATGCTGCTGTCAGAGATTTAACAGGTTAACAGCTCCACCCGAGGCTGTTAAAGTCAGATGATGGCTGATTAAATCAGTCATCATGTGCGGGGAAAGATGCGGGCTCAACATGCAAGCCTGCATCAAACACAGGGACACTACTTTCGACGTATAAGTACATAAAAGGTCATGAAGGGGCTAAAGAACCCATTTCACTGGAATATTTAATTTAAACTGAGTACCTGTTCCTTCCAATTGCTGCTGCTCCACTGATTCTGGAAGTTTTTTTTCCTCTGTGACCCTCCATTCCAAAGTTATGCCCCCCAATAATAATAGTACAATTTTTCCGTTCAACAAACTTGGCATGTACCACTGAACTTCTTTGTGGGTGCGGCTGTGTTTTAATTGGCCAGCGTCAAATCGAAAAAAAGCAAACGCCCCCAGAAAAGTTCAGTGGTAAACACCCAGCTGCTTAAAAGGAAAATTTGCACCATTATTACCGTGCAACATATCTTTGGAATGGAGGACACAGAAGAAAAAGGAAACTTTTACCGAATCAGCAGAGCATTGGCAATTGGAAAAGGCAATCAGTTTAAATTAAAAAAAAATTCAGTGTCCTAGTGTTATCACGTCTCTTTTTTTACATCATGTAGTGTTGGAAATTGGCAGAGTTGGATAATTACAAGAGTGAATGGAATCACATTTACACAATTCCTGTCTGCAACTGCGATCCAGTTGTTTTAGATTAGTTTACAAATAGACATTAGTGTAATACATCTGTTATTAATCCACATTCTAGCAGAAGAGAAATGCCAACACATCATTTATTAAGGCTGTTGATTGTCTAAGGTTTTTCTCTTTTACTTTTGTCTCCTATGTGAGCACAGAGGATTCCAGGATGTCTTTTATTTTACTACAGGACACATTTCCTTCTGTCTAACATATCACGGCATAATCAATTCCAGAATGAATTTTATGTGATTTTGGAACTGAGGTTTAATTTAATAATCTTGAAGATATATCAGTATTAGCAGAGTTGTTTTATCTTGGCTCATGATGTACAGTAGCCATTTAGCATGTGTAACATAACTAATATTTTGTAATACCTTATCTTATTTACAGACATATCCTCATTCACTGTGTGTTACAATTCTCCATTAGAACATAATGTTCTACCTCTTCTGCATTAACAGTGGAAAAGTAAGAAAGGGTTGGTGCACAAGGTTAATTTTTAGTGCTTTAAATAATTGACTTGAAACCATACTCCACAACTAAAGTGCCTAAAGGGATCATTCTCCTTGTTTTTCTTCATTTTAAAATAGACCCAGCGTGATCTAAAACTTATACAAAAAAACTCCCACATATTGACCTACCAGTCCACCCACCTGTCCTCTGCGATCTGTTATTATTATTATTAATTTATATAGCGCCATTGATTCCATGACGCTGTACATAAGGGGGTTACATACAAAATAAGAATATCACTACAGTAAACAAAGTAACAATGATAGACTGGTACAGAGGGAAGAGGACCCTGCCCTTGCAGGCTTACATTCTATGGGAATAGGGAGGAGACAGCAGGTTGGGGGGTTGCAGTAGTAGTAGCTCCGCTGTTGTTGAGGAGGCAGCGGGGTCATTGCAGGCTGTAAGCTTTCTTGAAGAGATGGGTTTTCAGGTTCCGTCTGAAAGATCCGGATGTGGTGGATAATCGGACGTGTTGAGGCACAGAATTCCATAGGATGGGGGATATTCGGGAGAAATCTTGGAGGCAATTGCGTGAGGAACGGATAAGTGTGGAGGAGAGAAGGAGGTCGTGGGAGGACCGGAGGTTACGTGAGGGAATATATCGGGAGATTAGTTCAGAGATGTATGGAGGAGAGAGGTTATGGATGGCTTTGTAGGTCAGTGTTAGTAGTTTGAACTGGATACGCTGGGCAATTGGGAGCCAGTGAAGCGATTTGCAAAGGGGCTTAGCAGAGGAGTAGCGAGGCGAGAGATGAACTAGTCGCGCAGCAGAGTTGAGGATGGACTGGAGGGGTGCGAGAGTGTTAGCAGGGAGGCCACAGAGGAGGATGTTGCAATAGTCGAGGCGGGAGATGATGAGGGCATGCACAAGCAGTTTAGTAGAGTTAGGGTTGAGGAAAGGACAGATTCTGGAAATGTTTTTGAGCTGGAGGCGACAGGAGGTGGCGAGAACTTGGATGTGGGGTTTGAAGGACAGGGCAGAGTCAAGGGTTACTCTGAGGCAGCGGATTGTCGGTACAGCGGAAAGAGTGATGTCGTTTATTGTGATAGATAGATCAGGTGGGGAAGATATGTGAGATGGGGGAAAGATAATGAGTTCAGTTTTGTCCACATTGAGCTTGAGGTAGCGGGAGGAGAAGAAGGAGGATATGGCTCCTAGACATGCTGGGATTCTGGACAGCAGAGAGGTGACGTCTGGGCCAGAGAGGTAGATCTGGGTGTCATCAGCGTACAGATGGTACTGGAAGCCATAGGATTTTATGAGCTGTCCCAGGCCAAGGGTATAGATTGAGAAGAGTAGGGGTCCTAGGACAGAGCCTAGGGATTCTAGCAGGGATGTCAAACTCAAATACACAGAGGGCCAAAAGTATAAACTTGGACAAGTCATGGGACCCACCTTGCCTTCTATACAGTATAATGGGCCCCACATAGTCCTCCAAACAGAATAATGGCCCCACATAGTCCTCCATACAGTATAATGGGCCCCACATAGTCCTCCATACAGTATAATGGGCCCCCATAGTCCTCTATACAGTATAATGACCTCACATTAAAGTAAATAAATAAATAAAAAAATACTCACCTCTCCTCGCTCCCCCACTGCTCCGGTCTCAGCAGCGGGGGTTCTGAAGCTCACTGCTCGGCACAGCGGGGGTGAAATAGTCATGGTGCCCACTGTGCTGAGACTTCAGATCCAGAGGGAAAATGATGGGGGAGGGAGCGGTCGTTTTACCTATTTCATCATTGCTTTCAACTGTTCAATTAAAAGTGCGAAGCCAGGCAGGGGTGGGGGCAGCCGGCATCGTGGGCCAAATATAATCACCCTGTGGGACAGATTTGGCCCGCGGGCCAGAGTTTGACATGTACAGTATGTTCTAAAGGGATAGGATTAGCAGTTCAGAGGAGCATTAAGAGGTCATTGGGGGGAATATATTTTTTTCTTATTCTTAAACCATGTTGGGCCCATTTATTAAAAACAAAGCGTGGGTAGGAAAACAATTTGACCACTATCTAAAATACCATAAACTGATGTGTGACATAGAAGATGCAAACTCTCCTCATTCCTTACTGCAGCTCTTAGTTCAAAACCCCCTGCTGCCCATGTATTATTCTTATTATTTATTATTATAGCACCATTTATTCCATGGCGCTTTACAAGTGAAAAGAGGTATACATAAGAAAAACAAGTACATGTATGAGGTGTATATGCGCTAATGGATGCTGCATTCATAGCTCTCAAGATGGCAGCAGCATTGTGATTCACCCACATTGCCCCTTTTATAGCGGCGTCCTCTCCTGTGCCGCTATATTCAGCGCTTATGCAAAAACATCAGGTTCTACTGCCTCTATCTGAGGACGTACACAGCTAATAGGGCTCTCTAGTACTGTAATAGTCACTGTAAAATTATACAAAGGTATTCGAAATCACCTCATTGTATAAAGGCTCATTCTGCAGCAGCATAATAAGGTGTGGTAATAGATATTATCCTTCTGTTGCTGAGGAGATCCAGAGCCGGTGTGGGGAGGAACTCTGGTAGCCAAAAATAGCCAGAAACAGAAATCTGAGAGCTAAGAGGGAACACGGACCATGGTCCTCTGATGAGAATCATATAGCAATTGTGTGCCGATTAAAAGGCTTCCAGTCCTTACCCCTTTGTATTCACTATTCTTTTCTCACGTCGAGTGAAGAAAATGAAATGTAAGTACAGTGGATGTCCCATATGCACTTTGCAAGCCATAAAATGAGAAAAGAAGTCATGTTTCACCGCTTGGCATTAGGCCGTGGTTAATAGGAAGTAGCTGGGTTTGGAATGCTTCAATTTGGCATTCATTTCCTTTAGCATTTTTAGAAACCAAATTGGCACATGATAATCACACAATTGGAATCTTGTATTGTATATATAAACCATTATATTCAGTGGTTTGTAGACTCCTAGCTACAAATGAATAGATATCCGACACTAGAAGTGTATAGCGGCCCATACCTGACAGGTGGAGGCCCTGGTGACATTGGCATTCTCTGCCTCATAGATGGATAAATAGAAGCATACATTTGTGACTCACCCGGATGTCCTATCTGTGCCTACTTGATGCTTTATCGGTGCCTCACATATCAGATGTCTCTCTGACAAGTAGTCCCATCAGTGCCAACTAAAGATACCCAGGGTGTTTGCAACAAATAACCCTAGATTCAAAAATGCTGGGTCTGCTTTATTAAGACTGACATTGTACATACAAGTCTTAATAAATGTGAGTAAGGTGCACCTTATTCATTAAGAGACACACGCTACTTACGGTAATTAATTTGGCACACTTTACAATTGGTGTATGCTACCTTCAGAAATGTTACTCCAGTCAGGGGTTGGAGTACATCTCTGGTGAAATTTATACCACTAAAGAATCTTAATTTTTCATGGATTAGATGGGGGGCTTAGCTAGCCATGCCCATCCCACCCATTTTGGTGAAGACAGGTCTAAAAACGCCAAAAGTCGAAACATTTTTTTTAGAAACTTTGAGTTGTGCCAACATTTTGGGACATTTCAAAAGATGTCGTAAACACTTTGCTAAATCGGGGCATCTGTGTTTACCTTTTTGTCTACTTTTTCGTCTCCAAAAAGATGATGATGGGACCAAGGAGCAGGTCATCATATGTTCTGCTGAACTATGATCATAATCATTACCATGATTTCTGGCAGATTAGAGATCCATTACTAGACCACTAAAATGATTACCTTTGGAGGGTATATGGTTTTGATAGGTTTAAAAGGTGTAGAAAGATACACCAAATTTATCACACATCATTAGCTACTGCGATAAACTTTACCCGTCTGGTTTAGTTTTATAATATCTAAATTTAAAGGGAATCTTTAATAATATTTCAATTCATAAGGAACCTGTCAGGAGCATTAGATCACCAAACCAATTACAGCTCTGAGTAGTGTAGTAAAAGAAAAGTTGTGGATAAATGGATATTCCATCTCTGGGAAAGCTGAGTTTGAATCTGTAATGAAAATAAGAGTGGAAGGGCCAGTGCCAGGAAGGGCAACGATCTTGTGTCTAGATTCACCCCTTGTGTTTGATTGACATTTGTTTTGCAATGCTGATAAGAATGACAAACATATTTTGATGAAGATCATGGGGATGGTGCTACATGGGATCAAAGCACTTGGTGGAAGTCATTGTTTAGTAGCCAACTAAGCGCAGGTGACCCTAAAGCTTCCTTTCAGACAGTGTTAATAAATCCCCTCAATGTGTTCTTCATAGGAAACTTTTGTGTTGAATAATTTATCATGAAGGTAAGCACACACATTTGTAATCTTGATATAATGGAGTATTATGAAGCTAGGATTGAGCAAAATGGCAAAAGTTCATATACTGGATTCCATAGTATCGAGCATGATGCCATGATTCATAGATTGGTGATGGAACATAAGATTCTTATTTGGCAGCATCATGGGAAACAGAAATGAAATGTAATTACATAGTTTTTTATGTTTTATTTTTTTATATTTACTTTTGTTTTATGCAATTTTATTATATTTTTCTTTTGCACATAGATTTTATCTTAGTGAAGACTTGTAGGGATGAACGGACACATGAAATTTCGGGTTCTGGTACCCGAGTCATTGTTACTTGTGGGCCCTTGGCAGCCCAGTCCTACACTGATGGGGGCCCATTTACACCACCAAAGCAGCTTCTATCACAGACACATTATTGGACCTCAAAGGGCCCATATACTGTTCTTGCACCCGGCCCTCTTCTGTCTTTGTCAGCTCCTCAAAACAATCACATTGTTTCACCTGCAAAAAAGTTAGTGCATTAAAGGGATTTCCTATAAACATTATGTATCACCTATCCACGTGACTGTTTAGGGGCTGACAACTTGGCTCCCCACTGATTCTGAGAAAAGTGATCTCAAAGTACCGTGTGTGAATGAATAAAGCAGAAGTGAGTGACAGATTCTCTTTAAGAGATGATATTACAGCAGTATTAGATTAACTTCACACATCCATGTGACATGTCCGTTTGCTGTTCTATTTTTTTAATTGAACAGCACTCAGACCTATTAGTATCATAGATGTATTCACCCATTCGTCAAAATCTCTGGTCCGAGAGGGAGAACCATGAGACTCAGAGCAGGTCATATTTTGATCCGCTTTGCAGACCACGCTCGGCCATTCAAGATGCAAGAAACAGATGCAAATCGGGAGGCTTTTTGCATCCGGATCTCTTGAATATGTTGCTTAGTGGTAAACTTGAATTAAAATGAGACCTCCCAAAGGTTTTTTATTGACTCGGAAGCACACACATCTCTTCAGTGAAAAAAAAACCCCTGAAACAATTGAGATGATACCTGAGAAAAATTTGTCTCTTTTTCTCCAATGGTAACAATGTGTGAATCTAGCCTAAGGGCTCGCTCACATGAGCGTATACATTGGACTAGTGCTCTGTTATTTTTTATTCGGCAGCACTTGCACCAATGTTATTGAATGGGGCAGTGCCGATGACTGATTTTTTTCACTGATAGAATCTGCATTCATTTTGAAATTGGATTCCATTCACCCATTCAAGTGAAGGGTGTGTGGAAAACATCGGACTGCACTCGGATGACACCTGAGTGCAATCCTATTTCCATGGACTCACAGAATGTAGAAGATAGAGAAATCTTGTTCAGCATCTTCTCATAATATTAGCACAGTCCATAGAACGGCCTCCTCTACAGTATTTAGGCAATGGCATAAATACTTTATGAAATTAAGTGCATTGTTTTAATCATCCATCATTCCAAGTGTGCAGGATAATTGCAGTATGCAATGAATGGTCGGATCCTTTTTTTAATGCTGTAAATGTAAATGATGAATGATGCAATCCTCTCTGCGAATTGTTTGAAAATTTGTAGTTCGGCCCCCATTGGACTCTATTTGTTGACTATAAAATGTATTTTCTAACAATGATTAATATGTTTGCAGCTACGTATTTTAATTCTGCAATTGTTAGATAATAGATAACCTCACAACATGCCTGTACTGTAAGTATTACTTATACGTATGATTAGTGCTTATAATAATGTGATAGGCTTCACTTTTGCCCACACTTTTAACTCATAAACCAAGTGATCAGTATGAGACTTTATTTTTTAGGGATCTGGTAGCTATTCCCATTTTTTAATATAAAAATTTATGAGGACCTGACATTTTATTTTTGCAATCTCTCTTTTAAAGGGAATGTCAGTAGGATCAACCCTCCTAAGCCGTCTATATGGGCATGTAGGTCATAGGAAGCTGAATAAAATGATATAAAATTCATACCCTTTGGTATTCTAGAGTCTAGCTTAATTTTTTTTTAAAAATTTGAAGTTAGACTCTAGAATACCAAAGGGTATGAATATTAAAATAAACCTCATGTATATACACCAGGGTTTACTGAATATTTTACATTTCTTCTTTCTTTCCATCTCTCTCCCCCTTTTTCCCCCCAAGTTTTCTACGTTATTTCCCCCTACTACCTAGTTCGAAACTCATCAGATCTACTGGAGTAACTGGGTACAGTCCCCGGGGACAGTCCCAAAAATAGTTTTTTGCCTTTTAATGTATTCATAATAAAAAAAATTGTTTTTAATCACGCTCTCCCGGACCTGTTGCTGGATACTCATCTCAGATGACTTAGGATCCTACTGACAGATTTTCTTTTAGATGAATAGTATAAAAGTACAATCCCTCAGAACATGTTTTCTGTATTTTCAGTTAACATAAATTAACCTGAAGCTCTTTTCAATTTATGTTGCGGATATTTTTTGCATACAAGAAAAATGGATGCCAAGCTGATGGTAAAAATGGACAAACATACAAAAAATGGCTAAAAAGTGGACCCAGCACTGATAAAAGGTGGTCCATTTTTTTCTCATAAGAAAAAAAAAGACATCTGAAAGATACAATTTCTATTATGAATGATTGCTGTGTTATGGATGTTTGTTTATTTAATTCTTACATATGATGGATTATATGTTAGCAGCTTCATTCTGTACTGTCTTATATTTGCTGTTATTAAGCCAATTTCACACATCTGACTTTTGCAGCCTGAGTACGGACCACAATGTCTGGATCAGCCACGGGTCTCCTGACCTGGATATAACAGCCTCATATATGCTTATGAGTTTGGGTCAGGAAACCTGCGGCCGGTCAGGATACTGCGGTCTGTACTCGGATTGTGAAAGTCGGATGTGTGAAATAGGCTTGAATGAGGGTAGTGGACTTTTTTTATTATTTCAGCTGTGATGTTTTTATTATTTTTTCATTGTTTTTTTTTAGATTCCTAATTTTTGGCTTTAGTTATTTTTCTTGTAGTTTAGTTCCCTGTAGGTTTAAAGTATATTAGAAAGATAGCGAACTCCTTATTGTCTTGTCCAGTGATTACATTTCATTTACATAAAATATTTTTTATCCAATTTTGGTATGTTTCTGCTGTGTCCAAAATCTGAATACACATTGACCGTATACAGTATTTGGACTTTATTCAGAAGAACAAATTTTAGACAAAAGTAGATTTAGAACCCAATTAAAGAAATCATAGTATGCAAATAGTATGCACAATGGTGTTCTTATTTCTTGAGGAAAATTGCCAATACAAGTGGAAAAAAATGAATTAGTTAAACAGATAAAAAATGTAATTTTGATGCATTTAATGAATTTGATTTTAATATATGTTTATATAAAATGACATGCTTATAGATAAGAAAGAATTGAAAAAGTATGTCAAAATGCAGGATTTTTCAGGAAGGAAATAGGATAATTTTACCTCAGTCAACTGTATAAGTCTAAAGTACTTGCATATGTTCATAATGCGTTTTTTGAAGTGGGTTTGAAAAAACCTCTATGTGAACATACTCTAAGTGTATTAACACTCCTCTCACAATTTATTCACCAGTGTGAGCAGGACTAGGTCAATACATTTTAAGCCTCTTTATGATACAGGGCAAACATTTTTTACACACACACATATATATATATATATATATATATATATATATATATATATATACATATACATATATATTTGTACCGTGTTCGCCAGTAGATAGAATGTCATTCTATATCAATTAAGGGATGTGGACATCAGACTTGTGGGGTCATCACAACACTGCACCAAACAATAAAACTTTCACAGTCCTTAACTATGAGCTGCTAAAATATTTACAGCCAGAAATGTTTATCTCTCCCATAGTAATAGCTCTGCTTTTCATCACCTGTCTCATCTATTGCATCATTTCTGTGTTATATCCATAATATACTTACCTTGAAATGTCTTTACATCCTGTTCTGTCCAGATGTGTCCAGATCCCAGAATTCCAAGCGGCGGAAGTTCGTCGACCGCCATATTGGGACACCCAAGTGATGCGTGTCTCAATATGGAAACCGCTGGTGGTACCAGCCTCTTGCGCGATACCACCAGCGGAACACCGTCGTGAACACGCCATACACGCTGCCGCCAGGATCAGCCGAATGATTCACTAACCGCCGCCATCTTTTTACAGGAGGAGCGCATGCACAGTTTTAATGTGACCGCCGCTATCTGCCTGCACAAAGATGGTGGCGGTCTGATTTACTGCGTGGGGAGACACCTCAAACGAGAGAACACATGAGGGAAGGAGAGAGCACAGGGGTGGAGAGAGAGAGCAGACAAGAGGGAGAGCACATGGGGTTCACAGGTCAAAGAAGAGATCACATGAGAGGAGAAGACAGCAGCTGGGGGAGAGAGAAAATGCACAGGGGGAGAGAGACAGAACACAGGGTGGAGAGTGCTCAAACGGGACAGCACACGAGGGGAGAACACAGCAGCACAGGAAGGAGAGAGACAGCAGACAAGGGGGATAGCACATGGGGTAGACAGGTCAAAGAAGAGAGCACAGACGGGAGAAGTCAGTACATGGGGGAAAGAGAGAGTGGATAGGTGGGTGAGCACATGGGGGGGGGTGATTCTCAATGCTGCAAAGCCTGCCCCCATTGTGACATTACCGCCCTACCGATGCGATAGCATCGGAACTCCATCTAGTTTTGTATAAATATGTGACTTCAGATTTTGGATTATACTAGCCTGATGAAGAGGCTTGAGTAGTCTCAAAAGCTTGCAACCTGTTACCATCTTTTCAGTTAGCCATTAAAAGGTATCAATCACTAAGGACTCTCAAATCGAAATGTAAGCCTCTTTATGTAAACTAGAATGTTCTCATTCAATGACAAAGAACAGTGAGCTGGTAGAAAATTATAAGAAATAGAAGTCGAGTGTATGAGAAAGTTGTAGAGCATTTCAGAATACAAAAAAATACCTTTACTTTACAAAGAACAGAAAAATCCTTTCAGAAGAAGCATAGGAAGTAGTGGCAGTGTTTTCAGGCATTGACATTGCACTTATGTAGGAATGATGTGCCTTTTTTTCATTGTCACATAACGTGTGTTTATTTTTTGTATTATTATGATACAATTTTATATTATAAAGAACTGTGCAAAAGTTTTAGGCACGTGTGGAAAAACTTCAGCAAAATAAAGATGATCTTAAAAATAAAGGTGTTTATGTTTAACAATTAACAAAAAGCAAAGTGAATGAACAAAAAATAAATCTAAATCAAATCAATATTTCATGTGACTGACCAACCTTTAAAACACCATCAGTTCTTCTAGGCACAGTTTTTAAATGAACTTGGCAGGGAGATTGCGGCAAACATCTTAGAGAACCAGAGATCTTCTGTGGATGTCACTTGTTCAAATCCTTCTGTCTCTTCATGTAATACCAGACAGACTAGATGACGTTGAGATCAGGGCTCTATGGGACCATATCATCACTTCCAGCACTTCTTGTTCTTCTTTGCACTGAAGATAATTCTTAATGACATTGGCTGTATGTTTGGGGTTGTTGTCCCGCTGCAGAATAAATTTGGAGCCAATCAGACGTCAATACCTGGTGGTATTACATGATGGATAAGTATCTGCCTATATTTTTCAGCATTGAGGACACCACTAATCCTGACCAAATCTCCAACTGCCTTTGCTGACATTCAGCACCAAAGAACCTCCACCATGCTTCACTGTTGCCAGCAGACACTCATTATTATACAACTCTCCAGCCTTTGACAAACAAATTGCCTTCTGTAACAGCCAAATATTTCACATTTTAACTCTTCAGTCCAAAGCACTTGCTACTATTTTTCTGCACTCCAGTTACTATGTTTTGGTGCATAGCTGAATCTCTTGGCCTTGTTTCCATGTTGAAAATATGGCTTTTTAGCTGCAATTTTTCCATGAAGACCACTTCTGGTCAGACTTCTCTGAACAATAGATGGGTGTAGCTGTGTTCCACAGGTTTCTGATCCTGGGAAGTAGTATCACGTGTCTTTTATTTTCTGCACTAAGTTTCTTTGGCTGACCACTACATCTATGGTCCTCAACGTTGCCCATGTTTTCCTGCTTCCTCAAAAGAGTTTAAGCAGCACATATTGAAACCCAAGTCTGTTTTGAAATTTTTGCCTGGGCGACACCCTGCTGATATAGAATAACTACCTTGTGTCTTGTTGCTGTGTTGAGTCTGGACATAATGAATGACTTGTGAAATGAAAATGTCTTCGACAACCTCATCTTTGTAACAGAGTTTGGTTGTCCCTCAGTTTTAAGCCTTCTACACAGCTATTTCTGTTTCAGTAAATGTCTGGGTTTCAACCTACATAAGAAATGATGATCTTTTTTCTCTGATATAATTGATTACTCATACACCTGACTATAATCCTTTAAAATCCCTGACTTTGTGCAAGTGTACCTAGAAGAATCAATGTTGTTTTGAATGCAAAGGGCGGTCATACAAAAGATTTAGATATTAGATAAAATTAGATATTAAATGTATCACTTGTTAAGGCCCAAATAATGAAGGAGACATAGTGAAATGATTATGGATCGGGGTGAGGGGGTGAGGCAATGTTTGTTTTTTATTAAAATGCATGTATTTGTGGCTAAAACTATTTTTTGCAATTTAAATTCCATACAAAATTTGCACAGTTTGCCTTCTGTAGCCTGTGTTGCACTAATTTTTGCTGGCAAAATAATGAGCTAACTGAGAATCCATCAGTGCTATCGCTTTGAGGGGAAGTTTACAACTCATTTCTTCCTGTTTCTGAGCTTCTTTCTGATGATTAATGACCACATGAAAGATGGACTGAGCTTTGTAGTCATAAATCAGCCCAGAAGAAGGAAGATAACAGTATGCTCTGCTACATATTCACTTGCTAGAATTCCACTGCATATTAAAGTGTCCCCATAGTACATGAGAAATCTTATGTACATGCTGAAAAAAATATCTTTGTGTAAATTGACAAGAGTGACAGCTTAGAGATCAAATCAATTTACGTTCTAGATGTCAGTATAAATATCACTCTTTGTAGAGCAAAGGATGAAGAGTGCAGCTTCCTTCTACATTAGAGTCATAAACTCTCCTATAAGAACAAGCTAACAAATTCTCAATTAAAAGGAGAATTCTTGTATTATTAAATTGCTTTAGTTTGTTGAACAGCATGAAAATAAAAAAGTTTGCAATTGACTCGCTTTTTCTATATCCTGTCATTGTCCTGCTATTAGAGCTTTTATCTTAAATAGTGTACAGTTTATTGCCAGAGAGATCGACCACCAGAACCTGTTCGAGTATGCACATAAGTTACATTCCAGCGTGAGAAGTTAACTCCTGAAATACCAGCCATCTTTCTCCATCCCATTAATTTCTATCACCCCATTACTCTTTCTTCTCAACTCTTGACCTGTTATCAGTTCTGAAAAATCCCGACCACCCCGCCCCACTGGAGTTTCCAAAGCAGTTCTCCTGATCACTGCTCTCATTTTCGCTAGGAATCCAGTTGTTTAAAGGCTTTGTTATCTGTATTTGTAAATAAAGTAATAGCAGTGTACACTCCAGAGCAAGCACTCACACAATAGTGTGATAAACTGAGTGGAAAGACTAGTTTCTGAACCAGAACTGAAGAAAGAGTATCCACCCCCCAGAAACAAGGGAGTGAAGTAGGCTGTGAAGCAGTGTGCTACTGAACATGCAAGTTGAGAATAATCCTTTAAAGGGAATCTGTCAACAGGTATTTGCTACCTCACCTGAGAGCAGCCTGATGTAGGCAAAGAGAAGCTGAATCCAAAGATGTATCACTTAGTTTACTGAGTGCCGCCATTCTGACACAATCAGAGTTTTTAGATTTAGCAATGCGGCACAGCTGAAAAGCTGCCCCGTTCCCACACCAGGCTCTGTATATACAATGTCTATAGACAGTGAGGTGCTTATCACAGAAGTAAAGAAGTTGTGCACCATAATTCGTAATTTTTTTACACCAGAAAACTGAGATAGGAGAATGTTAAATGTCCCCCATTGCTATTTTCACACTAAATATTGCATCTGTCTTTTTGCGTTAAGAGAACATTGTTGTTACAAATCGTGGTTCTATGCTCCCAGCAGGTCTAGTGCTGCGCTACTTCGGTTGCAAACGCCACCATTGTCCTGACCCTGGAGGTGGGGCTACTAAGCGTGCAGGGAAACGGTCCTAATCTTGTGGAGCGTCGCGTTCTGGTCTTGTGGGATGAGTGAGGACGCCGGACTGCTACTGAGCAATGGTGGGATTTTGTCTTGTCTGGGGATAATTGGGAGGTAATCAACACCTGATCATTAGGCGAGCTATTTAACCCTGCTCCCTGCTCAGTCCTTTGCTGTTTATGGCAGTTTGCAGTTCCTATGTGCTTGGTGGTGAGTGGTGCTAGCATTAGGCTTTGCTATCTTTTCAGGGGTTTTCTCTTCTGGTTTCAGTTCCTGGCGTTCTTGCAGAGGTACTCACCTGGTCCTTGACTAGGCACCAGCCACATCAACAGACACCAGCTGTCCGGCGACAGAGAGCCTGGGAAGGGCTTGCCAAAATCCCCCATCCATTTACTGGGAGCTGGGTATTCCTGGCCCTCAAGGCACCGTCTAGCTGGGCAGCTTGTGCCAAGTGCATCTGTGCCTGCGCCTTTGCTGGTTGGGTGCCAGTCTTGCTGGGTCCCTCTGTGAAGCGCATAAAAATTGTATGTTATTGTTAAATTCATATAGTGCCAGAATATCCCTACATGCTGGCCTTTACATTGAGTACAAACCTTTCCAAGTAGCAACACAGATGTCCTTTTCCTCTGTTTTCTATGATTTAATGCAGTTGTGATTTGTGACAGCTCACATTGGAATAATAGTGCCGTTTATTCAATTATGACAAAGGTATTTTCATTCCAATGTAAAGGCTTTTCTCAGCAACACTAATCCTGGGAATACTGAATATGGAAATGCATTTGAAAGATAGGGTGACATTTGGTACATACCGTTTCCCCTGAAACTACACAGGAAAAACAGCCATTTAATTCCATCAGTCATAATGTTTCATTTACATTGGCAGAAATTAGCAAGTCTTTATTATGTGAACAGACATAGTCAAGATGCTTTGAAAAGCTGAAAAGCCATATGAATAAGTTGGCTATAAGGTTTTTGTCATTTAAAGGTCTAGTTACTTTCTAAGCTGGCTTATCCTAAATTACTGTTAAATGGTGATATAAACTCCGCAATCCGTATTCTATGATTTCTTTCTTCACTCTCTTCAATGCAGTAGTGCTATCTACTCTACCGTAGCCAGTAAGTGAGCCTGGCCTTAGTATATCTGTAAGGAAATATCTGTAAGGGCATAGTCAGACGGCCGTATAAATCGTACCGAGATCACAACGCAGTTCACGGACTGGCCGATGGCTCTCCCTACCTGAACATGACAGCTGCATAGAAGAGCAGCCGACCAGTCTGTGCAATGCGTTCTGATCTTGGTCCGATTTATACGGCTGTCTGACACCAGTTAGTCCACAGCTATGTTTTAGGACCTACTTAGGAAACAGTGCAAGTATGGCAACATATAAGACCGCATTTAGACATCCGTTTTTTTTATGTCCGTCTTTTTAATGCATAGTATATAGACTTATATAGATGTATTTTTAATCCATAGTATATAGACTTATTATAGTCTATGGTGCTGTTCACAAGCCCATGTTTTTTGCCAACTGTGAGTCTACAAAAAAAAATCACGGACACGTTTGTTTTTTTCTGAGTCACAGATTAAAATCACCCATACAGCTCTATTGATCTGTAAAAATCATTGACAGCACATAGCTGCCATCTTTGTGCAACCCGTGTGTCCATTTTTGTCATTGTAATAAGTAGGAAAAGCTCTGATTTTTTACAAATGGCAAAGATGGACACACTGATGAAAATCTGATCCCACACACTGATGAAAATCAGTCCTTTGTCTATGTATGAGAAAAAAAACGGATTTCTAAATGAAGTCTAATATTGAGACATGAAGTGAAAATCCAAATGTTTTGATTTGCAGTTTGAAACATTTTCGTAGGGTTTGTACACATGTTTTTAGCAGCATATTTTTTGTTGTTGCTGTTGTTATTTGTGACATTTTCTAATATTTCTCCAGTTATTTCTGAAGTTCTCTTGAGAAAAATGATGCTGAAATCCATACATGTTTGATAAAAAATACTTCTAAAATTCCTCAAACCAATAACCTATGTATATAGGCATTTTCATACATTTCATCATCTAGATGTTTTTTCTGCAAAGTAGGCTACAAAAAGTCATAGAAACCATTGCTAAATGTTCTTTCTAAAACCGTGCCTGGGTGAATGAGAGAATATCAGATTGGACGGGTCTGTTATCTCAAATCCATTTGGAACTTCTTAGAAGTTTCTGTTACTGAAAATCTGACCTAACATTGTTGCATACTCATATTGATTACAGGAGCAGGCACAGACAGCAAAGGGACCCTGTGCAAGAACAATATAAGGGTCCTTTACAGTCGAATAGCTTATCACTAAGCACAAATGCACCTGCTTTGGCGGTGGTAGTGGCCCTCTTACCTCTTGGGCCAATGTGCAGCTGCCCAGGTTGCAACAATGGTATGTCCGCCCTTGGATTTTTAGTAAATTTCAGATATACGTCACTCCGGATAGATCACGGTGCCCGGAAAGGAAACCACTCCTAAATATTCCAAATATAGAATCCGGCACTCATTCAATAGTATGAGATATGATTTTTAATCAAGCAATTAAAGTTCCTTTAGAAATTCATGAAATGCAATCCACAACATGTGATGCTTCGGTCATTCAGCCACGACCTTCATCAGATTCAGATTGCTATAGAAGTAGAATGCCAGGAAAGACAGCACAATGTGGAGAAGGAATACAATACAGACCAAAAGTTTGGACACACCTTCTCATTTAAAGATTTTTCTGTATTTTCATGACTATGAAAATTGTACATTCTCACTGAAGGCATCAAAACTATGAATTAACACATGTGGAATTATATACTTAACAAAAAAGTGTGAAACAACTGAAAATATGTCTTATATTCTAGGTTCTTCAAAGTAGCCACCTTTTGCTTTGATAACTGCTTTGCACACTCTTGGCATTCTCTTGCTGAGCTTCAAGAGGTAGTCACCGGAAATGGTCTTACAACAATCTTGAAGGAGTTCTAGAGATGCTTAGCACTTGTTTGCCCTTTTGCCTTCACTCTGCGGTCCAGCTCACCCCAAACCATCTCGATTGGGTTCAGGTCTGGTGACTGTGGAGGCCAGGTCATCTGGCATAGCACCCCATCACTCTCCTCCTTGGTCAAATAGCCCTTACACAGCCTGGCGGTGTGTTTGGGGTCATTGTCCTGTTGAAAAATAAATGATGGTCCAACTAAACGCAAACCAGATGGAATAGCATGCCGCTGCAAGATGCTGTGGCTGCCATGCTGGTTCAGTATGCCTTCAATTTTGAATAAATCCCCAACAGTGTCACCAGCAAAGCACCCCCACACCATCACACCTCCTCCTCCATGCTTCACGGTGGGAACCAGGCATGTAGAGTCCATCCGTTCACCTTTTCTGCGTCACACAAAGACATGGTGGTTGGAATCAAAGATCTCAAATTTGGACTCATCAGACCAAAGCACAGATTTCCACTGGTCTAATGTCCATTCCTTGTGTTCTTTAGCCCAAACAAGTCTCTTCTGCGTGTTGCCTGTCCTTAGCAGTGGTTTCCTAGCAGCTATTTTACCATGAAGGCCTGCTGCACAAAGTCTCCTCTTAACAGTTGTTGTAGAGATGTGTCTACTGCTAGAACTCTGTGTGGCATTGACCTGGTCTCTAATCTGAGCTGCTGTTAACCTGCGATTTCTGAGGCTGGTGACTCGGATAAACTTATCCTCAGAAGCAGAGGTGACTCTTGGTCTTCCTTTCCTGGGGCGGTCCTCATGTGAGCCAGTTTCTTTGTAGCGCTTGATGGTTTTTGCAACTGCACTTGGGGACACTTTCAAAGTTTTCACAATTTTTCAGACTGACTGACCTTCATTTCTTAAAGTAATGATGGCCACTCGTTTTTCTTTACTTAGCTGCTTTTTTCTTGCCATAATACAAATTCTAACAGTCTATTCAGTAGGACTATCAGCTGTGTATCCACCAGACTTCTGCACAACACAACTGATGGTCCCAACCCCATTTATAAGGCAAGAAATCCCACTTATTAAACCTGACAGGGCACACCTGTGAAATGAAAACCATTTCTGGTGACTACCTCTTGAAGCTCATCAAGAATGCTCATTTCCACGTGGCATATATGCCTTCTCCACATTGCGCTGTCTTTCCTGGCATTCTACTTCTATTGCAATCTCCGTCTGATGAAGGTCGTGACTGAACGACTGAAACGTCACATGCCTTGTATTTTTAGTGGCTTTAACTTAGGTTATGGCTTTTTGAGGACTTTGCAGCCCTAGTTAGTGGAGCTCTTGCTACTGGTTCCATAGGGTGGAGGACTGGCCTACCTGGACCATGTATGCTTTTGGGTAGGTATGGTATGATCAGACATCAGTATTGTGATGGGGTTGAAAAAAATGACTAAGTTATCCATCAGACAAATATCTGAAATATCAAATTTTGTGAACATTGATAACGTCTTGATTGTTGAATGCCCTCAGGCGTGACAAAGTCCGAATTGCCATTGTACACTAGACTAGTAATAGATTGCATTATTAGAAGTGGGGGAAGACCCTACTGCAATTTATAATTTTAACTAATCTTATCAAGTAACAACAGCTGTAGACATTTAATGTTTATTACTTGAATTTTGCCTCTATTTGACTTGATTGAAATAACATGGCGTGTCTCTGCAAACTGAAATTAGAATATAACTTCCTGGCAGCTGCAACATCTGTATCTGTATTTATAGCCCAGTTGTTCCCCCAGGTACGCATCCTGTTCTCTAGTTTATTTGATCAGCTAAGAGAGAAGATAAGAGTAAGTTCTGTTAAAATGACTTGGATCCTTTACTATATCCTCATTTGCTCTGCTAAAAAATGATGATCGGATATGTTCAACTTAGATTTATGCTGTGAAGAGCTGAGAGTAAAGCTGCCTGGGGAATATGTGGTTAGGGAGGTAGGAAATTGTTATCCATGCACTGTATAGAGAGATGATTGTGTTTCTCATTCTATAGGCTGGAGTTAATTTATGTGTCTTAAAAGTTTGGAAACTTAAAAAGTTTAATTTAGGATAAGTAACACAACATAGGCTAGGTCTGTTAGAAAGCTGGAGAAGCTTCACTGGAATACCAACTCACCCTTCTTTTAGGTAGAAACTGTAGGAAGCTAGGGGTTGTCAGGGCAATGTCCCCTGGTGAAAAATTAATAATGCAAATAGGTTTCAAGTAAAAAAAAAGAAAGAGAAAACAGCTCTCCTGTGATTTACATAACTATTTTGCCAGCTGTTTAGATTAGGACAGGTCTACAAGAGGCGGAAAATTCTGAAACAAAACCTGCTTGCAGATTTAGCTGTGAAAATTACTGCAAATTTTTCTCCTCTACATTAAATGGAACCTATCATGTAAAATAACGCCATTAACCTGCAGATACGGAGTTAATCTGCAGGATAATAGCGTTCTGACATGGTGCGACTCCTGCACGGAGAGCCCCACTGCCAGGAAGAAATGAACTTTATTCCTCCCAGCAGCGTTCAGCTTCCAGTCATAGGGGTGGTGCAGGTACGGTTTCAGTCCCCGCTCAGTGTATAGTGAACAGCAGCTGTAACTGCGCCTCTGGCTCTGACTGACAGCCGGGTCTAATGCCGAGCTGGCTGAAAGAGCAAACCTGTAGGGAGGAATAAAATTAATTTCTTCCCAGCAGCTGGGCTCTCAGTGCGGGTACCGCATGGTGGCAGATTACTATTAACCTGCAGACTAGCCCCATATGTGAAGCTTAATAGCATTATTTTACATTACAGGCACCCTTTAACGCGATACACTCCACGGCGAAAATCTGTTGATATGTTCAGATATCATCTACATGGCTGTTAATCAGCTGCAGCTTTTCCACAGAGAAAATCTGCAGCATTTCTGTCTGGGTCATGGAGGTTCCCTAAAAGTTTAAAATAAAAGTTACTCTGCTAGGAAATTCTATATTTAATGTCATCTGGCTATATGATCTGCGCCAGGTCTGCGGCGTTTCATAGATAAAAATACTTTAAAAGCCTCCGGGGGACAGAGCTGTGCTGAAGACTAGTCGGAGAGGCGGATCCCTGGTGGCTTCTCCCCTCCCGCTGCCCTGGATTGACAGGTCGCTCCCTATATGTATGTATAAGGAAAGACCTGTCACTCCAGGGCAGCATTTTGAATCAAACATATCTGGATGAGATCATATAGACAGTGCCAGATGCATGCTGCCAGTGGATCTGTTAGCATGTATCAGATGTCTGGTTCACTTTATTGGATGGGATACTCATTGAGCACCTCTTTCTATAACTAAAAATTAACTTTAAAACGCTTCTGTGAGGACCCAGGATTGATAGATAGGTAGATAGATGGTGCACAGTGTAATGCTTATTTTCTCCTGTGGTGGCACTGCTGGAGGTTTGAACAGTTGCTGCCAGGGTCTTTACAGTATTGCTGGGATCCCAGAGATAGGACAGCCTGTAATCTGTCTATTGATGGGGCATTCTTCAAACACAAATGCATTGTCCATAGCTGACTGCCCCATTATGATTTTTCATGTTTAGGGAACATTGCATTATTTGTCTTTTTAGTAGCTACGTTCAAAACTATCTGTAATGTCTTCATAAATTCTGTTTAGTTTTTATTTTTGGATAAATAAAAAAAATGTATTGGCCAATGATAAAAATAATAAAATAATACTGAGAGTGGGGGAGATTTATTAAGATATGTGCACCACAATTCTGGCTCAATTTAAGATTAAAAACTGTTTTACATGTCTTTCACTGCATTTATTGTTTGAGATACTTTTGTGCTCCAGCCTACAAGTGGATGTAAAAAAAAGGAGCATGGACAGCACCTCCGAAAAATCATACATTTGATCTAATGCCTCTGGGCAAAAATATATATAACTGAACATGAGGCTTGCCGTGACGTGGCAGTGGGCTTCATACAGTCTGATCAGAATGTTAAACTAAGAACCCCATGTTCAGTTTTTTATATTTTTGCAGAGAGGCATTAGATCAACGTATGTTTTTGGAGGTGCTGTCCATTCTCTTTTTCAGCTTACTACAAGTGGATGTGGCTTACAGGAAAGGGGTGTGTTTTTAATTTAAGGGGATATGGTCATAAAAGAACAACTTGCACCAAATTTTACATAAAATAGTGACGAAATAGGTGGTGAAAAATTAGGCAAAAGTATCTAAAGATGCACCAAATTTCTTATCAAGCATGATCAGTTTTTCCTACTTTAGACTGTCTTGTTTAGGTTTACGCTAGGGATTAAACAGAATCGGTTTATCTGCTCCTTTGTATGTCCTTCCTATGGTGTGTTGTGCTGAACAATTCGTCTTTGTGCTTCAATGGAAATGAAAACTTCAGTGTTTCACTGCTTTGTGAAGTGTCTAAGCTTTAGATTATACATTCTGGATAACAGCCATCTAAGGGGGCCTCCAACCAGACTACTATTCTAGCAAAATTAAATATTTTTGAAAGTCCCGTCCAGGCACAGATATCTCCAAGGTATGATTTTAATTGCTATTCCCCCATGCTGAACAAATTATCCTAATATTCTTCACTTCAAAGCAAACATTTTAATTTCCTAGACGAGTGTAAGCAGGAAAATATTAATTTTAACTTTAATAACTCTTAAAGTATGTAATCATTTCCCCGTAGAATATTCTCGGAAGATCCATTGAGAAGACTGATGTTCTGACATTAATAGACTGCTTGTTTCTGATCCATGTCCCAATTTGTCAAAATTTAAAGCATTGCCATTGTCTACAGACAGCTCACCCATATTAACAATAAGAGAAACAAAAGTACTTGCCTTGTTCAATGAAGCTGATGGATGTTTCGTAGAGCTACAGCTCAGCTTAGTGCATTGGGAAGCCCAATCCTCTGAACTATTTTATTATGAGGAAAATTTGGCTTTTTATACACTGAAAGTGATTGAAAGCCAGGCAGAAAGCTCAGGAAGTGTTCTCTGTTAGCACAGTATGTGTTTTCCTTGCGTATAATGCATACCGCTCTCAAGGGCTGCATGCTTAGCCAAAACACACCATCCATTAGACCACCATAATTTTATCTCTGAAGGCTAAGACTGGATCGAATTCTCGGGTCAGAATGCATGGAATTCATTAGAATATTGCTGCTATGTAACGTTATTTCAGTCTCTATATTCATGAATCAATGTTATCATTTTATTTCTAGAGATGATCGAATCTTTTGATATTTGAATTCGCCAAGTCTGACAATATGTATTTTAAAAATATGATTTGCAGAGTTCAGATTTTACGCAAATCATAATACTGCAGAGCCTCCAATGGATCTGAAAAGATGTATATCCCAGGTCTCCTAGAACTGCATTCAATCTCTTTGAAGCTCTTTAACACAAACACAGCTTTAGTAACGTCAAAGTAACTACACAATAGAAACCGATGGTTACTTGGTAGTAACCATTTAATAACATTGTGGACTGACACTCTTTTCATGTTTATTGAAAATGTAAAAAATCCCAAAATGATCCATTTGAGTAATTTATGATCAGGCAGATCGTTCTTTGCAGAACACTGCCTCAAACTGACAGTGTCACTGACAGTGGTAACATCATCCTGCTGTGACTGAGATTAGTGATGTGCCATATAATCCATAATGCCCTTAGCTTCATCCCTATTAATGCACTTGCTGGAGACAAAAGAAAGCCAATTGTAACCAGCATTTGGTAGTACTACTGGCTGGACAACTGGTGCCAGTGGTGGTAGTGGTGCTTTTGCTGCTGCTAGCGGCTCTTATATTCTTAGTCATGATATGTATTTTTTATATTTTACACTACCCCAACCATTGACACTTTTTCCTTTACCATACATTTTTTATAACACTATAATTAACTTTTGGAGCCGAAAGAAAGGTGAGCCAAGCCAAAGGTGCTTCCACTTGATGGAAAAAATCTGGCATAGAGTTTATCACATGGACACATAAAAAACGTAAATATTTTTTTAAAAAAATCATAAAAAGCAACGCATTTTTGCTATGCAGCCTTCATCAGGTATGTCTAATATAGTCCAAAGGAACTTATGTATACCCTCAACTGGAGTTGCAGGGGAGGCGGGTGTATTAACAGATCTACCAATACATAGTCTACTTCCCATCCCCCCTCACACCTGTCTCAGTTGAAGGCAAAAAAAAAAAATTAACCAACCCAATATACAGCAAAGGCGCTGTGGGTTCTCCGCACCAGCTGATCAACAATTATACATAAAATATTTGAAATATTCTTATACAACAGTTGAACAGCAATTACACATGAAATATTTTTATAACACCGAAGGAACATGAACTTTAATACAGTACAGTGACATGGTACAACTAAAAAAAAATTGAATACACCTTGTCAGTTTATTTTTAGTCTAATTTTGTCATATTTTTCTTTGATTTATATTTCCATTTTTTACTTTCGATTTTATTTTTTATTTTATATTTTTCATTTTTTCTATTTTTATTTATTTATTGCATTTTTTTATTTATGTTTTGTATGATGCCTCCCTTCTTCTTTCTTATTTTATTTTATATTTTTACATTTGCTTTTTTGCTCATAATATTATATTGTATATTATGCACAGTTAATAGTTTATTTTATTTTCTACTTTTTTTCTTAAACAAAATTCAACTTTTTTGTTAAAAATAATGTAATAAGAAATGCTAAGTAGGTACAGGTTCAAAAAGCTAGCACCTGCAACAAAGGGCACTGTATTGGTGTGCTGTGTATATACAGTCATGGCCGAAAATGTTGGCACCCTTGAAATTGTTCCAGAAAATGAAGCATTTCTCCCAGAAAATTATTGCAATCACACATGTTTTGTTATACACATGTTTAGTTCCTTTGCGTGTATTGGAACAACACAAAAAAAATCATTTCAAGCAAAACCCCAAAAGTGGACTGGACAAAATTGTTGACACCCTTAACTTAATATTTGGTTGCACACCTTTTGGAACAAATAACTGCAATCAATCACTTCCTATAACCATCAACAAGCTTATTACAACTCTCAACTGGAATTTTGGACCACTCTTCTTTTGCAAAATGCTCCAGGTCTCTCATATTTGAAGAGTTCTTTCTCCCAACAGAAGGAAAGAATAGATATATAGTTAGAATAGATAGAAATATGTCAGTTAGATATATAATCAGTGGTTTGCGTGTGTAGTTTCCAGTACATGTATTTAGCTAATAAATAAAAAAATAAATGAAAAAATGGCATGAGGTCCCCCTTATTTTTAATAATCAGCTAAGGGAAAGCATAAGCTTGTGAGCTGGTCTTAATAGTCTGGGAAGGGGTCAATAACCATGGATCGTCCCAGTCTATTAATACTTACTGCATACTGAGAACCGGCAGTAAGTTCTCATGCTGCGAGCAATGACGTCAGTAAGGTTACCACTGTTCAGCGGCTGTGAACTGCGATAACCTTACTGATGTCACCGCTTGTCACAGCAACCGGGTTCTCATGCTATACATCGTGAGAACCGACAGTGGCTGCAACTCCAGTCTGTGGAGCTGCATTCTCTGAACGGGGCTCCATAGACTGGACGAAGAAGATAAGGAATGTAAGAGGACCGCCATATGGACTTCAGTGGGCCCTGTTGATTCTTTTTTATGGTAATAAATGGGTAACAGAGGGTAATTGTTGGGGAATGCTTTTTACAATTGAATGACTTTTGTGTGTGTGTGTTTCTTTCTTTTGACTACGGGGTTAGTAATGGAGAGGTGTCTAATAGACACCTCTTCATTACTAACCCCTGAGCTTCATGTCAGCAGACATTACACAGCTGACATCAACCCCAAAACTATTACCCCGATTGCCAACGCACCAGGGCAATAGGGAAGAGCCGAGGCTAAGTGCCAGAATTGGCACATCTAATGGATATGCCATTTCTGGGGCAGATGAGGGCTGGTCTTAATAGTCTAGGAAGGGGCCAATATCCATTGACCTTCCCAGCCTATTAATATCAGCCGCAGCTGTCTACTTAGCCTTTGCTGGTAAATAAAAATGGGGAGGACCCAACTTCATTTTTTTTTTGGGTCCCCCCCTTTTTAATAACAAGTAAATACTAAGCAGACGGCTGTGAGCTGATATTAATAGACTGGAAAGGACCATGGTCTCTTCCCAGACTATTAAGTTCAGCTCACAGCTATCTGCTTTCCCTTAGCTGGTTATTAAAAATAAGGGGGACCCCACGCTATATTTTCTTTTATTTAATCCTAAAAAGCTGCCGGATAAGGTGTTATGATCTGCAACAAGAACTTAGGAAAGATAGGGGAAAGCTGTCACTAAAATAAGACTAAGCTGAATCCCTACGATGTAGCGGGCTGCCTGTTCCTTGTGAACAGACCCGCCTTTGTCCTCAGCTAGTCTGAACGGAGACCTATAGAAATAAGGGAGGGGTCCCTAAAAGTACTAAGGACTGGGACAAAAAAGGGACACCTCCTAACAGAAGTTGCTGCAGAACACAAAAGACAAACTGACAAAAACTACTAGAGGTCCCAGAGGACCAAAGGACCAAGCGAACTAGAGAGAGATAGACACCAAAGCACCTGGCTAGAGAGACAGTCAAACAACACTGAAGTCCAGCAAGGCCAGAAGGGCGGAGCTGGAATATATAGGCAGATGGTCACGTGACCGCAAAACACAAGATAGAAAAAACTAACAGGAGGGTTCTAACAGTACCCCCTCTTTTATGAGGATCCTCCGGATCCTCCAGGCCCAGGCCTATCCGGAAACCTCCTGTGGAAAGCTTTAACAAGCCTAGGAGCAGATTTTCTGTGGACTAGGACCTGACATTACAGGAGTCTTTACCTTATTGAGCCTGCACCTCAGTCTCCTGTCTATGCGAACAGCTAACTGCATAGCTTCCTGCAGAGTCTCAGGTGCAGGGAATGCAATTAGCAAATCCTTAACCCTTTCACTCAGGCCAGCAAGAGATAAACATCTCAGCGCCAAATCATTCCACTTAACTTCTGAAGCCCACCTTCTAAAGTGTGTGCAATAATTTTCAACATCATCAGACCCCTGATTCAAACGTCTAAGTTCTGATTCAGCAGATGAGATTCAATCAGGATTGTCATATAATAGCCCCATAGCAGAAAAAAATTCTTCAACAGAACTTAAACTCGGATCATTAGGCTGGAGAGAAAAGGCCCAGCCCTGTGGTTCTTTGCGCAAAAGTGACATAATAAAACCAATGCGCTGTGAATCATTCCCAGAGGATCTTGGTCTCAAACGAAAATATAACAAACAAGCATTTTTAAAGGAAAAAAATCTTGCTGTTTACCATAAAAAACATCAGGCAGTCCTACCTTCTGTTCCACAAAATGCGCTCCAGGACAGCTACTCACGTGTTGCTGAAGTTCGGCCACCTCCAGAGACAATCCCTGCAGGCGTTGAGCCAACTCCTGGACGGAAACCATATTGATCCCCGAATTTCTTTCTTTTTAGTTTTTTTTTTGGGCTGGACTTACAGTTATGATCTGCAACAAGAACTAAGGAAAGATAGGGGAAAGCTGTCCCTAAAATAAGACTAAGCTGAATCCCTACGATGTAGCGGGCTGCCTGTTCCTTGTGAACAGACCCGCTTTTGTCCTTGGCTAGTCTGAATGGAGACCTATAGAAATAAGGGAGGGGTCCCTAAAAGTACTAAGGACTGGGACAAAAAAGGGACACCTCCTAACAGAAGTTGCTGCAGAACACAAAAGACAAACTAACAAAAACTACTAGAGGTCCCAGAGGACCAAGCGAACTAGGGAGAGATAGACACCGAAGCACCTGGCTAGAGAGACAGTCAAACAACACTGAAGTCCAGCAAAGCCAGAAGCGCGGAGCTGGAATATATAGGCAGATGGTCACGTGACCGCAAAACACAAGATAGAAAAAAATAACAGGAGGGTTCTAACATAAGGTCCACAGAGCTTAAGAAATATCTGATGGCTATCTTTCTCTGTCTCTATCTATCTAATGATCTATCTATACCTGTATATAAGATTACTTTATTACTTAGAAAATTAGCTTTAAATTACATAGAGATTATTGTGTGTAAAAGATGATGTGAAAAATGCATTGCATACAGATTTCATACTCATGTCATATGGATCTCATACGAATTCTAGTTGCGAAAAATCGCATTGTACTCGCATGGCACTCTTCCTACTTTTCAGAATCATCATTGGAGAGATTTTTTTTACGCAGATGAGAGAGAGCCCTTATTCGCAGACTGCTACCATCATCTTCTTTAGTGCTGCAGTTGTACAACATATTACTAACTGGAGTATTTGTCCAATGTTTTAGGGCTTTCTCTTACTACCTCTGTATTCTGGGCTGTGACCTCTGATGTCCTCTCACTATCCTAAATGACCCTAATATGGCTTCTGCATTCCCTGCCTTGGCTTTTATACAAGCTATGGTAGTCTCTTCTGATTGACTGTGCTATACCATGTGATGTAGTTTGCTGCAAGGCATTATGGGAAAGCCTGCACAGTTACACCCGAAGTCATGTATGCCTTTTGTGGCTGATGCAGTATTCTGTAATGTGCAAAATGGTGGCGAGCATATTTTTGGCAATACACATGTATCGAATTGTTCTGACTTCTGAGCTTTAAAATTTTTTAAAAAATTGATTTGAATTGATTTGCTCATCTCTAGTTATTTAACTTGCAGGGTCAATAAAACTGAAAACATTGCAGTCAAATATGACAACATAAAATATTTGGGACTATTTATTAAAGGTAATCTCTCCCCTCTAAAGATGAACATATTGATCTCCTGCGAATTGATGTTGAGTTGAATTTCCTCAAATTCGCAGAGCTTAGAGAATTTGAACAATTTGGAGTTCAATTTGCATGGATCACCCCAAAAAAAAAATGCCCAAAGGCATTTCACACACTGCTGAAGACTGCGTCAGCTTGTGGGCTTCCCCATAATGCCTTGCAGCTATCACTTCACATTTTGTAGTGCAGCTATTCAGGGGATACTACCACAAGGACTATAAAAGACAAGTGTAGGGAAAGCAATGACCATGTTACGGTTGAGGAATAGGAGGTCAAAGTGCATATATCATCATTACACATAGGGGATATAATGGCCTGATTGTGAAGTACTAGTGCAGCATTGAAAAAAATTTCAAATTGGATTGTTAATCTCGGTCTGTGCATAATAACACAAAGATTTAAGTAGTAGGGAGGTGCTGGACCTGCAGAGTCCTTGGGACTGTGAATTGATTGATCAGTGATATACTCCAGTACAATTTTATTTTATTCTCGACGCACTGTAAACAAAGAGGAAAGTTTAATAAACCTCTATCCTGATTTTGCTACTGCAGAAAAATATTGAAACCTAGGCTTTAATACAGTCCTAGGAGATCAATACACTCCTAGGGTTCCATACAATCCTAGGAGAACTCATATACATATTTTCTGGGCAATTAAAGGCTTTTCAACATTGAGATTCATGATAAACAAACTTCGCTCCAAATAATTTTTTTGGGGAAAATTTGACGAAACTGTTGAATTCAAATATCAGAAGATCCACCCATCTCTAGCGACATCCAGAAACGCTGTTTACCTGCAGAAATAGTGATAAAAACCAGGAGTGGGTGATAAATACAGAATTGGTGACTTGTTTCTATTATACCTTTTCTCTGATTGTTCCTCACCTGGTTTTGGCTCCAACTCCTGAGAAAAAATACTGACCAAATACTGACCAAATACTGATAGTAGGGCCGTGGCCTTAACATAATAATGGGTTTACAATTTACATTTTTTTCATGGCACATGAGAAAATGACTGATGGTAAAGATTGACACACTGACCAAACACTGATGAAACTTGATCCGTTTTATAAGGATATTTGCATATATTTGAAACAGGAGATGCTTCAGGAAAACGCCGACAATGTTTTTCCTGAAGAGTCTTCTTTTTTGTCATATTTTTTTTTGCCTGAAAAAATCGACCAGTCACTTCCAATAGCTGCTTCACGACTTTTGAAACCTGAAGCGGTTAAAAGGCGTTACAAAAGACTGAGATGAACATATCCACAGCAAGGCGTTTTGACATTGCAATGCATATGTTAATTCCTTTTTCATTTTTTTTTAAGCTCTTGTTGAGGCGTGTTCCAGGCGACATCCAAAAAAACAATCTGGGTATATACCCTAAACTTCCAAGAAAAAAATTATGCCTTAAGTTAATAGGCAAATATTAAACATGTTATAAACAGTGCAAAAGTTTTTTGGGGGCATTTTATGGCACTTTTGGTGAGTTTTTGGATTCTTGGCTTTCTTTTGCTGTTGTTTTTTTTTTATTTAAGACAATACATTCTCTAGGTATGTCTTTTTTACCAAGTGTTTTTCCACAGGCTTCTCCATTGGACTTGGAAACGCATTCAAAGTATTTTTTAATAAAAAGCCACAAAAAATCTTGTAAAAATACATGAAATGTAAGACTTTTTTTTTTTTTTTACAAAGAAAGAAAAAAACAAGATACTGCAAAAAACTCTGTGCGAAGGGAGTCCAATAAAATCTCAGCAATACTTTGAAACTTCCAAAGAAGAGAAAAGTGACCCAGATGTGAACCTATGTGCATCTGGGTGGAGACTGCAAACAATTAGAGAGCAATGCATGACAGAACTCCCCTCAGCAAGAAGTTGATCTTTTTCATTTCACCGTACATGTGCTGTACCTGCACCACAGACCCTGATTCACTTGATATTCTCTCATCACCCACTGTGTTACTGTAAGTGATTCAGCATCACAAAGTTCAGCCGTTATGTCTAGGTAGAGGATCATTTATCAAAGTTCTGCAGCTTCAAATCTGCAATAGATTTATCAATGGAAACAAGACTATTTCCACTGAATATGATTAGATTTCATTCTCATGAAACTCCTCCATCTCCCACAAATTGATTCTTTCGTCCAATTAATTTTGTGTGTAATTATAGTCTATTTTAAAGGTTAAAATAGGTGGCACGGTGGCGCAGTGGTTAGCACTGCAGCCTTGCAGCGCTGGGGTCCTGGGTTCAAATCCCACCAAGGACAACATCTGCAAGGAGTTTGTATGTTCTCCCCATGTTTGCGTGGGTTTCCTCCAGGTTTTCCAGTTTCCTCCCACACTCCAAAGACATACTGATTGGGAATCTAGATTGTGAGCCCTGATGGGGACAGCAATGATAATGTATGTAAAGCGCTGTGGAATATGTTAGCGCTATATAAAAATAAAGATTATTATTAAAATGATGGTTGTTCCTTTAAAAGCAACAATAAACCTAAACCCCATCTGTTCTCCATCGTCTGAGCGATTGAAGGTAATTCATTATTGTCTTTGAACAGCCATTTCAAAGGTTTGTTCTCTGGAAGCGGTAAAATTCAAATTTTTTATCCTCCGGATCTGAGAACGTCCAGGTATATTTACTGAAGCGTCTTCGCCGGTGTGTCATCAGTCATTTTGGGGGAGACTCTGCCAACGGTAGCTTTACTCTATAGTTTAAAGTATAAAGACAAACGAAGTCCCCCGAAGAATGAGCATGTCACTTCTTTTTATTGCTTCAAGTTTTCCGGACCCTGAAGCAGTTAAAAGTAGTCACATAAGGCGGAACATGTGTGCAGCAATGTCGTTTTGACATTGCTGTTGACGCGCCCCTGGGCCTGAGTCGCGCAGCGTTGCGCACGCGGGAGCCTACCCGGAGCCGGATCTGTTGGGGGTAGTAGTCCTCGTGGCGGTGACCCGGTCCGTGCCCAGGGTGTCAAACTAAATGGCAGTCTTTAGCAGTAGATGTTAGAGTGTTCGACTATGCCACCCGTTGAATGCGGCTATGAAGCCGCCGCTGCAGGGCAGACCACTGAGGCCGGTGGTACGGATGTGCAGCGTGGATGCTATAACCCCCAACGGGAGGGGTATGGCCTCAGGGCAGCCGACGTGAATGATGGGGTTAGCAGAGTTGCACGCAGGCACCAGGAACCACTCAGAGACGGTGCGGTGTAGTTCAGGGTCTTTACTGGTGGCAAAGGTAGACCCTCCCAGAGTACTGGCTAGCGATCGGGGCCTGGTCAGTCTGTGAGCAGATAGGATCTCCCCTGGCCAGGCGGAGTTGTAGGCCTCCCCAACTAATTGTACTCTTCTGGCTACCTTGCTAGAGGCGGGTAAAAGTAGCCCACGTCCCTGAGTGTACCGTGTGGTGCTCACCCGTATGGCCGGTGACTCGGGGCCTTCTGGTAGCTTCCGCTCCACGACAGCGGTGCTGGTCCCTTGCGTGTGACCGTGCCTTCGGGTTTCTTGGCCAGAGGACCTGAAATCCCCTGCCGGTCGGTTTCTGCTGCTGGGTAAGGATTAGTCCCCACAGCCTCGGACTCCGGGTCCGGTAAGAACTCTTCAATCAGGGCGAGCTCTACAGCTTCCAGCCCCTGACTCCTTTTAGCACTGCTCCCACAGAGCTCCTGATCTTTCTTTCCTATAGCTGCTCCTCTCCAGACCAGACTATGTCTCTGTCTGGGACTCCTCTTCTTCTCTTTCTCCTCCAACCCTGCCTCAGCCCTAGTTTTATATAGGGGAAGTTCTTCCCCTCCCAGGACTGGGCAGGAGGTGTGGCATGCATAGGATTCCTGACCAGGAGACCTCCCACCTGCTCTCAGACGTAATATTGCTATTACTGTGGAAACCAGACCCCTGGGGTGCCACATTCCCCCCTAGTGAAATTTAGTACTCCGGGACTAAACATATTTTTGTAAACATAACAAGTATAAACAGAAACAGCATAATAAAGAAAAAACACATTAGGATGGTCACGGCGTGTCCGCAATCGGGTGCAGTTTTTGAAGAAAACAAGGGTGTCCATTTCACCAAGGAACAGGGAGCCGTAACCAGGTAGGGGTCTGTCCTACCCCGAGTCTTTAACAGTCTTAGTCCTTTCCTGGGTTACGCTCCAAACATATATACAAAGGATTCCGGATAATCCATTAAACGACACCTATAAAATAACTAAAAATACACAATTATTTACAGGCAACAATAAACAGGTAAATACAAATAAAACAGTTTGAGCACTTTAAATCCTCCAACGTACGGGCAACTGGCCTCTAGTGGCTCTAGTGGACCTACGGAGCTGACTGACTGGTCCTGAGCTACAGGGTGTAGGAGCTGTCAAAGGTAAACTGGGCAGCTGTCTACGGGCTCTTTGGCTCACTAGGGGCACGGCCGGCTCACTATAAGCAGAGGGTTGATCCTCCTGGTCTGCTTGTGTGGGGTCTTCTGCCTCCTGGACCGGCTGCTCTTCCAGCTCTACCTGTTTCTCCGTAGGTACTTGAGATGCTGGTTGGAGGAAGGTGAGGACGGGTACCACAACAGCGCCATTGACTTGAGTCCAAGACCGAGGGAAGTCTCCGAGCACAGTACTGACCATATCTTCCCTTTCCTCTGCGGGTCGAGGGTCTTCTTGTTCTTCTTCAGGGTTCCGTAGCTGTTCGGGACACTTCTTCAGGTGATCTCGGGATACAATGGCTGTGGTTTCTCCTCCATCCTTACTGATTGTGCAGACTTTCGGGTTCTCATGGCTTGAGGGTAGTACGGTGTACGGGTCCTTCTCCCACTGGTCGTCCAACTTGTGGAGCCGTCTCTTCCTCTTCAAGACCTGCTCTCCAGGTACCAGGGGAACAGCGGGAGCATACTGGTTGTAAGTCTTCTCCTGTCTTTCTCTAGCTTGACAGAGACTTCGCTCCACGCTCTCCTGTACTTTCCGGTACTGCTGCTGCCTTTCTGTGTCCCAGTCTGCTTCTGGTGAAGTGTCCTCGGGTGTCAGGACTCCCATATCCAGATCAACAGGCAGCTTACCAGGTCTTGCTCTCATTAGGTAAGCCGGGGTACAGTTGGTAGAACCTACCGGGATGTGGTTGTATAGGTCCACCAGATCAGGCAGTTTCTCAGGCCACAGACTGCGTTCTTCCAGGGGCAATGTTTTCAGAAGGTCTATCACCACCTGGTTCATTTTCTCGCAGAGTCCATTGGTTTGTGGATGATAGGGTGTTGTTCTTATCTTCCGGCAGCCATACAGAGTGCAGAACTCCTGGAAGACCTCCGCTTCAAAGGCAGGTCCCTGGTCCGTCAGCACCTGCTCTGGGTATCCGTGTGGACGGCAGAAGTGCTGCTGGAAGGCTGTAGCTGCTGTTTGAGCCGTTAAATCCTTGACGGGGACGACAACCAAGAACCGGGAGTAGTGATCCACGATGGTTAACGCATAGACGTAGCCACTTCTGCTGGGGGTCAGTTTTACATGATCCAAGGCTACCAGTTCCAACGGCTGCTTGGTGACGATGGACTGCAGGGGAGTCTTCTGGCTAGCACGGTCCTTCCTTCTTAGGTTGCATGGACCACAGTCTCTGCACCACCTCTCGATAGTTCCTCTCATGCCTACCCAGTGGAACCGCCCACGCAGCAGGAACTCCAGCTTCTTCCATCCGAAGTGCCCAGCTCCGTTGTGGTATGCCTCCAGTACCATAGCCGCGTCTCTTCTTGGCACCACTACTTGCCAGATCAGTTCATGCGTCCGGGAGTTAACCATTCTGCGGCACAACTTCCCCTTGTAAAGGAACAGTCGACTCTTCTCAGCCCACAGTTGCTTGGTCTCCTCCGGAGCGTCTGGGTCAAGGCGGGCATCTGGCTGAGTCAGCATCTCCTTCACCAGTCGGACGGCGGGGTCACTGTCTTGCGTTTCCGCCCAGTTGTAATGAGGTAAGGGGTTGAACGTAGCGGATTGCTTACCCCTTACACGGTGGGAATACTGGATAGTCCCATGACGGTGGAACGCGGGGAGTTCAACTTCTTCCAATTCCTCTGGATCTTCCCCTACGTCCGGTAGGTTTGGCATTCTGGACAGGGCATCCGCGTTGGTATTGGAGCGTCCTGCCCGGTATTTGATCGTGAACTCATAGTTGGACAGGCGGGCCATCCATCTCTGCTCCAGGGCACCGAGTCTTGCCGTATCCAGGTGTGTCAACGGGTTGTTATCCGTGTACACGGTGAACCGGGAAGAGGCGAGGTAGTGCTTAAAGCGTTCTGTGACTGCCCACACCACTGCCAGGAATTCTAGCTTGAATGAGCTGTAATTCTCAGGGTTTCTTTCGGTGGGTCGCAGTTTTCGGCTGGCGTAAGCAATTACCCGTTCCTTCCCCTGCTGGATCTGGGACAGTACGGCTCCTAGCCCGATGTTACTTGCGTCGGTGTAGAGGATAAAGGGCTGGCTGTAATCAGGGTACGCCAGGATTTCATCCCCCGTGAGGGCCATCTTCAGCTGGCGGAAGGACTCTTCTTCCAACTTCTCCCATCTGAAGAGCGGCTTCTGGTTCTTGGCCTTCCTGGACTGGCCTATCAGGAGGTCCTGCATAGGAGCTGCCTTTTTGGTGAAACCGGTAATGAACCTTCGGTAGTAGCCTACCAACCCGAGGAACTGCCGCACTTCCTTTACGCTGGAGGGGCTTGGCCATTCCTTAATTGCTGTGATCTTATCAGGGTTGGGAGCCACTCCGTCAGCACTCACCACGTGTCCCAGGTACTGCACCTTTGGTTTCAGGAGGTGACACTTGGAGGGTTTCACCTTTAGGCCGTAGTTTGCCAGAGCTTCGAACACTTCTGCCAGGTGTTTCAGGTGGTCCTCGTAGGTCTTGGAGTAGACGATGACATCGTCCAGGTATAACAGGACCGTCTCGAAGTTTCGGTGTCCCAGACAGCATTCCATCAACCATTGGAAGGTTCCTGGTGCGTTGCAGAGTCCGAACGGCATGCAGGTAAACTCGCTAAGTCCCATCGGGGTGGTGAATGCGGTCTTCTCCCGGTCCGCCTCTGCTACAGGAACCTGCCAGTACCCACTAGTGAGATCCAAAGTAGAGAAGAAGTTAGCAGATTTTAAAGCAGCCAAAGACTCCTCTATCCTTGGTAAGGGGTACGCATCTTTGTGTGTGATACGGTTGATTTTCCGGTAATCTACACACATTCTCATGGTGTTGTCTTTCTTTTTAACCAAGACTAGTGGAGCTGCCCAGGGGCTACAGCTATCCCTGATTACCCCAGCCTCCTTCATGTCTCTAAGCATCCCCTTGGCGTGTTGGTAGTGTGCAGGGGGTACGGGTCGGTATCTCTCCTTTATGGGAGGATGGTCTCCCGTGGGGATGTGGTGTTCTACCCCCTTTACTCGCCCGAAGTCTAACGGGTGTTTACTAAACACTCTCTCGTACTCTTGAACCACCCGATAGACTCCTTGTTTCTGGTGTGAGGGAGTGGAGTCAGTACCCAGATGTAGTTGCTGACACCAGTCCTCCATTGGTTTCTTAGAGCCGTTACCTTCCTCTGGTTGAGATGGAGGCAAGGGTTCCACGGCCTGTACAGAATTCTGATTGATGGTATACAATTTGGCTAGCGTAGCATACCGGGGCAGGTACACTTCCCTCTTCCCGATATTTATTATGCGAACGGGCACCCTCCCATGGCGTACATCAACCACCCCCCGTGCTGTCAAAATGGTGGGCCTACTGTCTGAGTAGACGGGTTCTACCATTGCTTGGTAGTCTCTACCTCTTAGACCAATAGCTGCCCGGCACCAAATCATCATTTCACTTTTTGGGGGCATGGCAATAGGGAAAGGGTCACACATTCTCACGCTTCCAATCTCACCACCGGAGAGTTCCACCTGTTGCCGCCGCATCAGTGCCCGGATCTCTTTTTGGAGCACTCGCTGCTGGCCGGAGCTGGCGTTCTTGGCAACCTGCTGTAAAATGAAAATCACCTCTGCAAGACAATTTTCAATCACATTAGTTCCTAGAGTTATCTTTGGGTGACTCTCGCGCTTGTCAATGTCTACAATGATCAGTCCCTGTGCTGCCAGTTCGACTCTACCGACTTTAATGGTCATCTCTTTGAATCCGATCTGTGACACGGGTTGACCATTGCTGGCGATGATACTCAAGTCGTCGTCAGGGTAGCGGGTTATATCCGAGTCATTCCAGTACTGCTTAAAGAGCACGTACGGGATGGTGGTGACCTGTGACCCGGTGTCCAGTAGGGCACTCATAGGAATGCCATCCAGTACTACAGGCAAGACTGGACGTCCTCCCACGTATTTGTCACGCCAGTTTGATGGGCCTGGTGATCTTATTCCTGGGGGTTGGCCCTCTACCCCAGGTTGTGCCAGTTTAAAGGACAGTACCTTGCCATATGTCTGGGTTGATTGCAGCGGCGGCAGATGGGTTGTCCGTCCTCGTTGTATCGGTCGCTGGGTCTTCCTCTGGCCGGTGGGGTCCTCCTTGGTCGACGCCACGGGATGTCCTCCGGTCCGGATGCCAGCTGGATCTTCCCTGGAGCAGCAACCTGTAAAGACTGCACAGTTCGGGTTAGCGCAGCTACGCTTTTAACTAGCTCTTGGACCTGATGGTGCAGGTCTGGAGCCGGGTCATTGTTCAAAGCCTGCGCATCAGCTCCCACAGGCCCTGCCGACAAGGGCGCCGCCTCCTGGTGGTAAGCGGTAGTAGGGCGCCTGTGGGTCACAACGCCACCCGGTGCCGGTTCTCGGAGCACCCGGATGGCTCTGTCCTTGAACTGTGCAAAGTCCAGATGAGGATCCTGTAAGGCCATTGCCCGCAACTGGGTTTGGTCGGCATTGCAATATAGTCCCTCTATAAATTGTTCGGTCAACAGCCTGTCCTCGTTTCCCACGCCGTCAGGGTCGGTCTGCTTAATGGCTCTCAGGGCCTCTTGTAGGTTTAGTGCATAGTCCCTTATATTCTCATGTGCTCGCTGTTTGCACCCGTAGAATCTAAGCTTAATCTCGGCTGAGGTGCGGGTATCAAAGGTGTCCTTCAGCCGGGTTAATATCCCTGCGACAGTCCTCCTCCCAGGTGGCCAGGACTTTACCTCCCTTTGGGCTGCCCCGGTTAGTTGGGCCACCAGGATGCTCACTTTTTGCTCTTCTGTGAGGGGGTACACCTGGAAGAGGCTATCCAGCTTTTCCCTAAAGTCATTCAGGGTATGTGACTCCCCTGAGTACTGGGGTAGCCAGGCTGCCCCCGGGATATAGGGCATAGTGAAAGGCATGACCGCAGCAGCGGTGGCGCTGGCGGTGGCTGCGGCAGTGAAGCTCTCCTCCATATCCGACATCTTCCTCCCCCCTAGTGGACCGTGGCCTACCTTGCGATGATCCTCTTCCGTAGGCCGCGGCTCCGCAGTGGATCGTCAGGGTCGAGGACCTTCCGTCGCGCTCCTATGACGTCGGCGTCTGCTGGGCTCCTTCCAGGACCTTACGCAACGTCCGGACGTGAGGCGGGGCTTCAGTTCTCGCGGGCTTTTCGGAGTCCACGCCCCTCTTCTTCCCGCGCGGCGCCCTCAAGATGGCGCCCAATGGCGGGAAAACTCCACGGATGGCGGGAAGAAGGCAGAAGATGGCGTCGGATGGCGGGAATCGGCTCCAGATGGCGGGAAACGACTCCGGACGGCGGGAAACTTCACCACAGGTAAGTATAAAAGTCTCTTTTTCAGGCACGCAGTACCCTGTGGTTGCGGGCACGTAATCCTGCCGACTACGCCAAAGTTGACGCGCCCCTGGGCCTGAGTCGCGCAGCGTTGCGCACGCGGGAGCCTACCCGGAGCCGGATCTGTTGGGGGTAGTAGTCCTCGTGGCGGTGACCCGGTCCGTGCCCAGGGTGTCAAACTAAATGGCAGTCTTTAGCAGTAGATGTTAGAGTGTTCGACTACGCCACCCGTTGAATGCGGCTATGAAGCCGCCGCTGCAGGGCAGACCACTGAGGCCGGTGGTACGGATGTGCAGCGTGGATGGTATAACCCCCAACGGGAGGGGTATGGCCTCAGGGCAGCCGACGTGAATGATGGGGTTAGCAGAGTTGCACGCAGGCACCAGGAACCACTCAGAGACGGTGCGGTGTAGTTCAGGGTCTTTACTGGTGGCAAAGGTAGACCCTCCCGGAGTACTGGCTAGCGATCGGGGCCTGGTCAGTCTGTGAGCAGATAGGATCTCCCCTGGCCAGGCGGAGTTGTAGGCCTCCCCAACTAATTGTACTCTTCTGGCTACCTTGCTAGAGGCGGGTAAAAGTAGCCCACGTCCCTGAGTGTACCGTGTGGTGCTCACCCGTATGGCCGGTGACTCGGGGCCTTCTGGTAGCTTCCGCTCCACGACGGCGGTGCTGGTCCCTTGCGTGTGACCGTGCCTTCGGGTTTCTTGGCCAGAGGACCTGAAATCCCCTGCCGGTCGGTTTCTGCTGCTGGGTAAGGATTAGTCCCCACAGCCTCGGACTCCGGGTCCGGTAAGAACTCTTCAATCAGGGCGAGCTCTACAGCTTCCAGCCCCTGACTCCTTTTAGCACTGCTCCCACAGAGCTCCTGATCTTTCTTTCCTATAGCTGCTCCTCTCCAGACCAGACTATGTCTCTGTCTGGGACTCCTCTTCTTCTCTTTCTCCTCCAACCCTGCCTCAGCCCTAGTTTTATATAGGGGAAGTTCTTCCCCTCCCAGGACTGGGCAGGAGGTGTGGCATGCATAGGATTCCTGACCAGGAGACCTCCCACCTGCTCTCAGACGTAATATTGCTATTACTGTGGAAACCAGACCCCTGGGGTGCCACACTGTACACTATGTTTATTTTTTGTGGCTCTCTACCAGGTGGATTCCGGGTAGGATCTGCCTGAAAAAGACCTTGACCCTGATTTTCTTGCCGGTCTTGATGAGGTGGCATGGTGGAGTGATTTATTAAGAGGTGTAATCTGACTGGAGTAAGATTTGAGGTGTAGGGAATGTTACAGCTTGTCATGAATTAGATGATCTGTGGAATCATACCCCTGCTGGCGTCAATGTCCCGCCCTCGTCCTAACCAAGCTCCACCCATCTTTGGTGGAGATGGGAGAAACTGGCATAAAAACGCTAAAAGTCACAAAATTTTTGTGCAAAATTTTGTGACTTTTCAAAGCAATTTATGCCAAAATTCTAGCAAAATTGCTTTCATGACATTTCACAGAACAAATAGTGTATCAACCATAAAAGAGTAACTGGTATAAACTTTTCATGTTAAACCTCATCGTGCAAGAACTGCTGGTAGAAACAAACTCCAATCATGGGAAACTTACGGGATTTATAAAGCAAGAGCAACATTCATTCTTGGCAATTACTGTACTTGTAGTTGACAGTCTTTTTTTTTACCGATTGGTGATACTGAGCTATGATTAAGATTGTAAGAATACATTTACTCTAGCACTATGCTGTTGTATGCATCATGGTGGATGAGAACATCAGCTATTAGATAACCCAATCGAGAGTCTATTAATTTATACAGTTGTCGGGGAGTTGCCTAAAACCAGTGCCAACATCTAATTTCTTTGGTTTTGCTGTAATCTCTTGTACTTTGTAGAAACTGGGGTGTGGCCTCCCTTTCTGAGCTAAGGATTTAATCTGTATAGTTTCCCATGGGCGGGTGTCTCAGTTGGGCCCCTGTCCTGCTCTGCCCTTATTCACATTGAGGTCATTTGACACAAGGTAAAATTTTAATAGTAGAAACAGGTTAGGACTGTCCCGATGGGTACACTTTGTCGTGGCGGAATGGCTTTTATGCTTTTTTGATCAAAATAGCGTTAACTAAGTACTCTATGTTATTTATATGTACTATTACTACTTACTTATTTACTTGATGTAGGGCAGGAATGTCAAACTTAAACACACAGAGGGCCGAAATGAAAAACTTGGACAAAGTAGTGGGCCAACCAGTATACAGTATAATGGGCCCCACAGAGTTCTCTATACAGAATAATGGGCCCCACACAGTACTCCATACTGTATTATGGGCAACACATAGTCCTCCATACAGAATAATGGGCCCCACACAGTCCTCCATACTGTATTATGGGCACCACGTAGTCCTCCATACAGAATAATGGGCCCCACACAGTCCTCCATACTGTATTATGGGCACCACATAGTCCTCCATAAAGAATAATGGGTCCCACATAGTCCTCCGTGCAGTATAATGGGCCTACATAGTCACCCATACAGAATAATGAGCCCCACATAGACCTCTATACAGTATAATGGACCCCACATAGTCCTCCTTATAGTATTATAGGCCCTACATTGCCTTATATACAGTTTAATGGGCCCCACATAGTCCTCCATACAGAATAATGGGCCCCACAAAGTCCTCCATACAGAATAATGGGCCCCACATAGTCCTCCTTACAGAATAATAGGCCCCACGTAGTCCTCCATACAAAATAATGAGCCCCACATAGTCTTCCATACAGAATAATGCCCCCACATAGTCCTCCATAAAGAATAATGGGCCCCACACAGTCCCCCATACAGTAAAATGGGCCCCACACAGCCCTCCATACAGTATAATGGGCCCCACATAGTCCTCCATACAGAATAATGGGCCCCACATAGTCCTCATTACAGAATAATAGCCCCACATAGGGGTGGCGGTTCTAGTGTCACGGACCCAATATAGTCACCCTGCAGGCCAGAGTTGAACATTAGCACAAGAGATTTATATCTTTTTTGGGCAATGCTATCTTCGGGCAGAAAAAAAATATCCTTAGCTTTTGCCTGGAGATTTTGTTAAAGAAACATCAAGGGAATCGTTAATACTGTGTTCTGCAATACAAGGGAGGTACTGTATGTTTACTGATTTGCATCATATCCATGAGGTCAATTAGCCTCGAAGCATTGCTGATGTCAACACTTCTCTGGCTTGTGATGTTACCCATACGTTATTTCTAAGGCTTTTGTTTTGCCTGTCTCTCAAGCAATTTGTATTATGAAAACAAAAGAAATACATTTCTGGAGAGGCATTCAAGAAAGAAATCAGATCTGGACATTTGGAGACTCGACCATCTGTGTTGTGGCTGATAAAATATTCAAAACCTCCCCGGTAGTAAAGTGTAATTGTTGCCTTACTTTGCAGTTCTGATGCCAAAGAATAATGAAGGGCAGAAGCTTCCAATGTGTTTTGTATTGCATTGCATGTAATGTTTAATCAGCATTCAGTGTAAAAGCATTTTACATTATAACATTATGTACTGGGCATTTATTGAGTACGTCCGGTTTGGAGGTACTTGACAGAAAATATTAGGGATTTGCTAAAACTGCAGTTCTCTGATTAGGAATGGTCTGAAAATTGATGAGGGCAGCAAAGGGCAATTGGCACCACTGACTCTTTTTAAATGGAACTTGTCAGGTCCCCCAATACATATAAACAAACAATATTATGTTTTAAACCCTTATTTCTACATTAAAATGATGGTTTTGATTTTCAATACAAACATACAGTATGTATATTTGTGCAAAATTAAGATATCTACTGCTGCTCACCATATTCAAATTAGGCAAGACTAGTCTGATGGGGCATCAACTCACCAAGACTAGTCTGACCCAGTTGCTTCAATCATGTCCCTCTCTATTCAATGGCCAATATCTTCTCATGTGTCCTGTGAATTTTGTGCATGCACATAATGTATTTGGTGCCTGGCATGCACAGTCTTCTGGGGCATGCTCAATGCACCGATGATGACGGGGACAGTACATCTGGCTTTATTGGACATGGCAAGGAAGTAAAGATGTGCGCATGACCAAGATTCACAGGAATGAGGATAAGATATGGACAGTGCAGAGAACTCAGACCCACAAAGGGCTGAGTAGTTCTTCTTGATTTGCTTGAGGCGAGTGGCAGGTTCCTTTTAAGTTTATGTTAATTCTGAAATGCTTAGCTAAACATATCTTTCTGTAGTGTCTGGATTTTGTGCAACTCAAAACAGCTTAGTAAGTCCTTTTTAAATGAATGTGTGACAATTAAATAATGATCGCTTGTGCCCTTTTCAGTGGAAGCTACTTTTTGCTATAGACCTCCATTTTGTCTGCTATATGGGATTCTGAGCAAGAAAACACACGCTCTAATGCCCATATGCCAGAAAAAGACCATATGGATAGGAGTTGTCTCACTAACAAACGTAATAGGTCAGACTAAGTATTGTGAGGTGCTCTGCTTTTGTATGATAATATCCTGCACAATGTAATGTGAATCTCTTGGAATGTTGCGACTGAAAATTATTAAAGCATCCGGCCTACACTTTGATCTAATTTTTCCCCTTTTTCAAAGCCGGAAAAAACATCACACTCTTTCAGAGATCAAATCTCAAAAATGAAGCAGAAATATCTCTCAGAGTAAAGGTATAGCTCGAAGTTTCTGAACTCCAGTGTAAAATGGGCCCCAAATACTTTGTACAATGTATTAAGTTGGTGTCTTCCAACTGCCTCAACCGGGAATTTGTTTTTACATCAAAAGAATAAGGCCAGGTCCAAAATGCATCTGTGCCCACTGTTGGGCACATGCACTCTGGAGGTATGCACACAACAGTGGTCACAGTCTGGATGGATGCTAAGGCATCCATCTACCACAGGGACTCATTGTAAAAAATTGTATACCTCATGGTATATGTTTTTTTGTTTGCTCTCTGTAAAAAAAATGCATGGAATCAATAGTCTTAATATACAGAAAAATAAACAGGATGCAGACACATATCTGTTTGACAGTGGCGGGTGTGGACCCACTGCGCCACTGGCCAGGCTTACCTTGGAGGGGCGTTACTAAGTGACTACCTGGTCTTCACTAGAGCCTCTGATGGTGGGGATAGGCTTGCGCCGTTACGGTAGTCATCAGGTGCCACTCCAAGGCAGTTCCCGGACCTGCAGCAGTTGACCAATAGGTCAAATGCAAAATACAAGGCACCGAGGGCAAAGATGTGGTCAGGAATCCGAGGTCGGGGTGGGCAGCATTGTTTTAGAATACAAAGCCGGGGTCAGGGGCAGGGAGGTCAGAAAAAATGAGTAAACAAGCTATGACCTAAGCTCTGGCTAGGTGTGGAGGGAAGAGCTGCCTAATATACAGTATAGACCAAAAGTTTGGATACACCTTCTCATTTAAAGATTTTTCTGTATTTTCATGACTATGAAAATTGTGCATTCACACTGAAGGCATCAAAACTATGAATTAACACATGTGGAATTATATACTTAACAAAAAAGTGTGAAACAACTGAAAATATGTCTTATATTCTAGGTTCTTCAAAGTAGCCACCATTTGTTTTGATGACTGGTTTGCACACTCTTGACATTCTCTTGATAAGCTGCAAGAGGTAGTCACATTAAATGGTTTTCCAACAATCTTGAAGGAGTTCCCAGAGATGCTTAGCACTTGTTGGCCCGTTTTCCTTCATTCTGCGGTCCAGCTCACCCAAAACCATCTCGATTGGGTTGAGGTCTGGTGACTGTGGAGGCCAGGTCATCTGGCGTAGCACCCCATCACTCTCCTTCTTGGTCAAATAGCCCTTACACAGCCTGGAGGTGTGTTTGGGGTCATTATCCTGTTGAAAAATAAATGATGGTCCAACTAAACGCAAACCGGATGGAATAGCATGCCGCTGCAAGATGCTGTGGTTGCCATGCTGGTTCAGTATGCTTTCAATTTTTAAGAAATCCCCAACAATGTCATCAGCAAAGCACCCCCACACCATCACACCTCCTCCTCCATGCTTCACGGTGGGACCCAGGCATGTAGAGTCCATCCGTTCACCTTTTCTGCATCGCACAAAGACACGGTGGTTGGAACCAAAGATCTCAAATTTGGACTCATCAGACCAAAGCACAGATTTCCACTGGTCTAATGTCCATTTCTTGTGTTCTTTAGCCCAAACAAGTCTCTTCTGCTTGTTGCCTGTCCTTAGCAGTGGTTTCCTAGCAGCTTTTTTACCATGAAGGCGTGCTGCACAAAGTCTCCTCTTAACATTTGTTGAAGAGATGTGTCTGCTGCTAGAACTCTGTGTGGCATTGACCTGGTCTCTAATCTGAGCTGCTGTTAACCTGCGATTTCTGAGGCTGGTGACTCGGGTAAACTTATCCTCAGAAGCAGAGGTCTTCCTTTCCTGGGGCGGTCCTCATGTTAGCCAGTTTCTTTGTAGCGCTTGATGGTTTTTACAACTGCACTTGGGGACACTTTCAAAGTTTTCCCAATTTTTTGCACTGACTTACCTTCATTTCTTAAAGTAATGATGGCCACTCATTTTTCTTTACTTAGCTGCTTTTTTCTTGCCATAATACAAATTCTAACAGTCTATTCTATAGGACTATCAGCTGTGTATCCACCAGACTTCTGCACAACACAACTGATGGTCCCAAACCCATTTATAAGGCAAGAAATCCCACTTATTAAACCTGACAGGGCACACCTGTGAAGTGAAAACCATTTCCAGTGACTACCTCTTGAAGCTGATCAAGAGAATGCCAAGAGTGTGCAAAGCAGTCATCAAAGCAAAAGGTGGCTACTTTGAAGAACCTAGAATATAAGACATATTTTCAGTTGTTTCATACTTTTTTGTTAAGTATATAATTCCACATGTGTTAATTCATCGTTTTGATGCCTTCAGTGTGAATGTACAATTTTCATAGTCATGAAAATACAGAAAAATCTTTAAATGAGAAGGTGTGTCCAAACTTTTGGTCTATACTGTATCTACTGCTGGCCGGGAATAGGCCAGGGAAGCAAAACTCTGCAGAACACAGTGGTTTTGAATTCCTGCAGAGTCTGGCCATTCCTCCCTTTAGCCGGGTGGAGACTCTACAGCAACAGGAGGATATAGCAGTGCTGAGGCAGCTCAGCGAGATGGTTTGATACTGAGAGGAGCAGAGAGGTGCACGCAGTGATCAGAATAGTGGTTACAAACCGTGTGAGTCCCCATCATGACAACCTACCAAACAGAGGCTTAAAGAACATATTTTGGGCCTTCATCTGATGAATGGGGGCCAATGGGAAAGTTACAGTACAATTCGGGAAAAGCTCCCAACCTATATTGTAGGCAAAGTGTACAGACAAAGAGAAAAAGAGGCCAGTTCACCTTGTCCACAATAAACACAATCTGAAGCACAGAGTCCCAACTCTGCCTGGCCTGTGCTTGAACATACAGATTGGTTGAAATATGGTCCAGCTTTCAGCAGAAATGGTAAGATAAAATCCAATATTTTATTTGTATTAAGAAAAGGTATAAATTCAGGTCAGTGCCAAAATATTCATGCCAAGATAAAGAATATTCACTATGTTTGAAATGCGTTTTTGGCCTAAATGTATACATTTTTCACACTGTATCATGAATTTTTACTTGGATGCAAATAAAATATTGGATTTTATCTTACCTTTTAGGCTCAAAGCATTTTTCAACCTTTCTGTAAGTGCACAGACTTAATGAGGACCTGTTACTTGGTCAAAAAATTTAGTTACCATATTTTTTGAACAATAAGACGCCCTTTTTAACAATAAAAACTCTTGTTAATAAGTGTGTGTGACGCACCCCCTGGGCCATGTGCAAGGGATACCCGGAGCCGGATCTGGATAGGGGTAGTAGTCCTTGTGGCGGTGACCCGGTCCGTGCCCAGGGTGTCAAACTAAGTGGCAGTCTATGGCAGTAGATGTTAACTTGATTGTCGACTACGCCACCCGTTGAGTGCGGCTTTGAAGCCGCCGCTGCAGAGCAGTCCACTGAGGCCGGTGGTATATGTGCAGCAGTGATGGTATAACCCCCAACGGGAGGGGTATGGCCTCAGGGCAGCAGGTGTAGATGATGGGGGTTGTGATGATGCAGAAAGAAGATTCAGAGTCAGGAGATGCAGTTCAGGGTTTTTACTTACTGGTGTTCTCTTGGTCACTCTGGCCTTGAGTGACCACCCGAGCCGTGCTGCGTCCACCAGGTCCTGGACTCGGCCAACCCCCAGGCAATTCCGGAGCGTGGTCCTGAGCTCCTTTCTGACTCTCCCTTCCTCTGGCCGTTCCCACCAGGGATCCACTTTTGGCCGGCTCCCTCGGGTCTCTTGGTGGTCAAGCCTCCTCTGGGCTCCCTGACCCTATGCTAGTGGATTTGGTGAGGGTCGTGGCAGATCCGGACCACGACCTCCGGTTCCTGGCTAAGGTTGGTTTTGGCCTCTGCCAGCTTGGGATCCGGTACCCTTGTCCGCCAACCCTTCACCCTTTTGTCTTTATTCTGGGATCTTGGGGTTCCCTTCTTGTCTCCTCTCTGGGTCCTTCTTTTCTCCTCTCTCCCTCTGCAGGCTCTGCTCTGGAGCTGGGCCCAGCCGGAGCCACAGCTCCCTGTCAGCCCTCCTGGCTGAGCTCCTCTGCTCTGCTCCTCAGGCTAAACTCTGACTGAACTGAACCCTGTTCTAAGATGGTGCCCACCTTATATACTCCCTCTATGTGTGAGCTCAGGTGACCAGCACCCAATGAGCTCCTATCTTTACCCAGACTACTCCCCCTATCTGCCCCTACACTACTGGGATGTTCCACCCCCCTCCCACTCCAGCCAGGGACAGACGCTGTCGTACCTGCACATATACTGGTGGGAGTACCGTCGTTCTGTCCCCCGGAAATGGGATGTATGTAGTGCATGCAGCCTACTAGCTCAGTCCCACACTCCATCCTTACCCGGGAGTGGAATACCACACCTCTGGCGTGAGGTGCAATACCCCTGTAGCAGCCGAATCCTCAGGGTGCTACATGTGCGTCTTATAGTCTGGAGACAGCTTCCTGTGATGGAGGAGAATGCTGACCTAGAGTGCTTCCTGGAGCTCACAGAGAGAGTTCCCTCTCTTCCTGCCTTGCACTAATCTATTTGATTGGTACAGAGCAGGAGATGAAGCTTACCTGGACCTGAATGGAGGTTGCATGAACTGAGCAGCTAAAGGACCTTCTATCCGAGTAATTCAAAGACCTTTCAGGTCATGTGACTGATTACATGACCTGAAAGGTCCTTCAGTTTATTGTGTCCTTCAAGGTCATTCTGCTGCCCAGCTTGTGCAACCCCATTCAGGTCACAATCAGGAACTAAAAGATGTGGTAATGTATAGTGTGGTGTGTGTGTGTGCATGTAGCAAAGCTGTGTGTGTCTATATGTGCATATATAGCAGAGCTGTGTGTATAATTCACACTGCAGAGAGACACTAAAAATAGATCTATTACCTCTTAATTCAACCTTAGTACATTAAAATTACACTGCCAGGGAAGTTTTAATCAACAGGAAAAATATTTTTTCTATTTTCTGCTGTCTAAACCTGGATTGCGTGTTATGGTAAGGGGCATTTTATAGTCCAAAAGAAATATACTAAATGCCTTGTAAAAATCCGTCAGCTCCCCTGATTCTGCTGCTCTTTTCCATTTTCATGCCTTTTAGAGATGATCACATTTGTTTCTTCTGCAGCGCACTACTTGAAATCTCTGTTTTGCAGTCCAACTGGGTGTCTCTTCACAGTCTTCCCCCGGGGTGTGCGCATTCACCAAACCCTCTGTGATGCTGCCAATCACAACTTGGCAGTCGATCTAGCAACTTATCGGTCTCAGATGCTGCCAAGCTGTGATTGGGAAAGGGGAAAGCACATAATCCCTGGAGAAGAATCCAGTTGAACTACAAGAAGAGATTTCACATATTGTGTTCCATAAGGAATATGAATGTGAATATCTATGTAATGGAGTGACGCAGCAAAAAATTTGAAAAGAGCGGAAGAATCAGATGAGCTCAGGAATGTTTTCAAGGTATTTAAAGGGAATTTGTCAGCAGTTTTGAGAGTAGCATGATGTAAGTTCAAAAACCCTTATTCCAGGGATGTACCACTTATTGGCCTGATTAGTGCAGTTTTGCTAGAATCCTTGTTTTCTCTGCTGTAGATGTAGCAGAGCTAAGACTTCTGTGCTGTATATAACTCCACCCACACCCATGACTGGCAGCTTCCTGTGTACACTGTACATTGTGAACAAACTGCCTATCAGTGGTTGGGGCAACACCTATTAGCTGGACTGGTCTGCACATGAGATGTAGTCCTCTAGTGATAATCTCATGCTGATAAAACACTGTATTGAAACTACAATACACAGCCTGGTAAGTGATACATCCCTGGAATCAGGCTCTCTTTCCCTATATTATGCTACTCTCAGATTAAATAGCAAAAATCTACTGATAGATTCCCTATAACACAATTATTTTGAGCAAGTGACAGATCCTCTTTAAGCAATTCAGGAGAAAAGAAGTGAATTATATTGCTGATTTATTCTCCTAGTTAGTCACTAAAAGTATGACTAAACACAGTGCACCTGTCCTCGCAAATATAACTTTGGACCATACATCTCATTTTAACATTTTCAAGCCAGCACTAATATAACACATATTTACTACATAAAACATGCAGATGGATCGTTTAAAGAGAACGTCCTCTCTAGGGTGACGTAAAGCAATTATTTTCCTACTATTCTCTATCATTTAAACTATACATGATAAACAATGATAAATCTAATTGGGAACTTGTGAAAGTCATTACTAAGCGGCAGATACATTGTTAAATAAAATTGTTTTTGGCCTAGAATCTCTGTAACTAAAACATATTGCAAACATATGGCTTATTTTTAGTAAACCAGTTAATAACAAACAAGTTTCTAAAACCACAAGAAGAAACACAGTTTAGCTTTGCTAATGTTCCTTCCTAGCATTTCTGTGTATAATGAGCACAGATGGGGAATTCATGTGTCCACATAGAAATTCAAGAGATCAATCACTTTTCCAAAAATTTTGATGGAATCGTGTTGAGCATATCATGGCTGCTAATGTGTTCTTGTTGGTTGTTAATTATTATACTTTTTTTTTCTGAAACAGCTAAATTCTGTTGGAAATTAATTCCACGTGATGACTTTGCTTCTTTAATGGCAATAGCTAAAGCAAGGTACCCAGAGGTGTCATGCTGGCTAATGAAAAACATTTTCATTAAAGGGAACAAAAGGATCCAGCTTCCAAAAATCCAAAATGTATTAATTAAAAAAGTATCTTCACACAATTAACAAGAGCTCCATGACATACAAAGCAATGTCACATAGCAGAGCAGAGTGACGTGTTACAAACACACACTGGCGTTTTTTCTCAAAGCTGTCTCTGGTATATTATGTGATGGTAATATACTTAATGACAACGAATGGGGTTAATCCCTATAGTCACATGGGAAAGAACCTCATGAATATTTAAAACCAATAACACAAAAAGAAAAACCTCCTAAACTGCAAAAAAGAATATACACGAGTATAAGAATATACCTATTCACAAGCATTTATCAAAACCAAGGGACAATATGAATATTCAGTATTGGAACAAAGACCAAGTCTCAGAAGGACTACCTTATAGTGGACTGTCCCATTACACCTATTATGCACGCTTTACCAAAAGTTCACAAAGGTACTAACCCATCACCAATTAGACCCATAATATCTGGCATTGGTTCCATATCAGAACATCTTAGTGAATGGGTTGATTCTCTTTTACCACCACTATCTCATAGAACACCTGGTTTCCTAAAGGACTCAATGGATGTTTTGGATCAATTTTCAAACATTATCTGGAAAGACAGTTTCTCTTGGGTGAGTTGTGATGCACATATATACTTTGATTCCATCAGAAATTGCGAGAGAAGCTTTACAATATCACCTTTCTAAATTTAGTGATTATTCTGGTCCTTTTGTTACTTTTGCTGCTTACCACGTGTGGCCACACGTTTTCCCTTGCTTCCATGGATCACAAGCCGTCCAGGTGAGCTGATTTCTTCTGTTCATGTTTAAAATTTTTCATTGCCTTGGCCAGATTTGCTTTTAAAGAAGAACTTCCATGTATATTTTTTTATATTAAATGTGCGTATATGCATGTAATGAGTGTGTATATATGCATGTAATGAAGTGTGAGTGTATTAATATACTCACCTACCGCTGCTCTCTCCGGTGTCCAGCGCTGTTCTTCTTCGCTACTGAGTGACCTTACTGCACTTGCGACTAGCCAGCTCACTCTATGCTCTATGTGTGAGCTGGAAGTCTGTTTCGCAACGAAAGCATATGATGCCTTGTTCTGATGCTCCATAGACCTACATTGTAAAAGCCACTTCTGGGTCATGCCGAGCACAGCGGTGACCCAGAGAGTCTACAGAGCAGTGACATCACTGAGATGCCGAGCAGAACGGCGCTGGACACTGGAGAGAGCACCAGTAGGTGAGTATATTAATACACACACTACATTACATGCACATATACACACATTTAATAAAAGTATATAGATGCGAGTGCTTCTTTATCATCAACGGATAAGAACTGGTCTGTCTCCATCTATTCTTTCACTGGCAAAGGGAATTTGAGGTCCACTCACTCAAACTGCTGATAATGGCATGTCGTTGTTTGAAACACAAGGGAATCTATAACATTATTAATGCAATCTGTTGCTCGATTATGGTGTCACCGTCTCTTGCTTTAAAGACAGCTCACTGGCCTGACTACACAGCTAGTGAGCTGTCAGTCAAGAGAAGATGGCGGCATTAAGTGGAGAGAAGATGGCAGCATTAAGTGGGGAAGGCAAAGGCTTAGGAAGTATTCCGATCATGCCCAGAGCACTTCAGCCTCATTTTCATGAGAAATAAAACCTAGGCCCCAATTAATCAAAACTTTTACGCCATACATCTGGAGTAAAAAGCTTTGAAAAGTCTCAAAATTTTGAGCAATGTGAGGTTGCAAAAAAAATGCAGCAATGTTTGTCATTCTCACACCATTTTAGCCTAGCTCCAACAAAGTTAAGAGGAACAGAGGCCGCTATCTGCAGACCAGACATAACCTCAAGAGAAATGTGCTGTCTTCCAGGAGCAAAAATTACAGATGTGTCTGACAGGATATCAAGACTCTTCAGACCTACAGATCACTACCCATTCCTGCTAATACATGTGGGGACAAATGACACCGCAAGAAAGGACCTGGAAACCATCTGCAGTGACTTTGAAGACTTAGGCAAGAAAGTGAAAGAATTGGGAGCGCAGGTGGTCTTCTCATCCATCCTCCCAGTGGATGGCCATGGAACAATGAGGTGGAATAAGATTCTACAGGTGAACAACTGGCTACGTCGATGGTGCCGTCAACAAGGATTTGGATTTCTGGATCACGGAATGAATTACCTATACGATGGACTACTTGCTAGAGATGGGGTGCACCTTACGAAGACTGGAAAACATGTATTTGGAAGTCGCCTTGCTACACTCATCAGAAGAGCTTTAAACTAGAACAATGTGGGAAGGGAAGCAAAAGGCCAGAAAAAGCCATACAGCTGACAAATACTATTGAGATCTCTGCTACTGGAAGTGGAAAGGAAGAACAAAGACAAAACAATTTAAATAATAAAAATATGGGAGGAAGAGAAACCAATCAGAAACTAAAATGTTTTTATACAAATGCACAAAGCATGGGCAACAAACAAGGAGAATTGGAACTACTAATGCAGGAAAAGGAATATGATGTCATTGGAATCACTGAAACTTGGTGGGACGATACACATGATTGGAATAAAAGGCTAAAATGATACAACTTATTTGCAAGAAACAGACTTGATAAACGAGGAGGAGGTGTTGCATTGTATGTTAGAAAAGCGTATATCTGCACAGAGATTGAAGCTTCAGAGACTGGGAGTTCTGTGGAAACTGTTTGGGTAAGAATACAAGGAGAGAACAACGGAAAGGACACCATTGTAGGCATTTACTACAGGCCACCTGGGCAAGCTGAAGATATGGATGAACTCTTTATGTATCAAATGACCAAGTTCTCCAAAAAATATGACGTAGTGGTCATGGGAGATTTCAACTATCCAGACATTTGTTGGGAATCTCTCTCAAGTAAAACTAACAGGTCAAGCAAATTCTTATCCTCTCTTGCTGACAACTTTATCTTCCAAAAGGTAGGGGAGAAAACAAGGGGATCTGCTACTTTGGATCTAATCCTTATAAACAGGGAGGAAATGGTTGAGGAGGTAAAGGTGGCTGGGACCCTAGGAGGCAGCGATCATGCTATTATAGAATTTTGGATAACTAGAGGAGGAAGACATGTGAAGACTCAAACTTCAAGGTTAGATTTTAGAAAGGCAGATTTTAAGAGACTCAGAAAGAGAATAGGAGGGATCCAATGGCTGGATGTCCTTAAGGACAAAAATGTCCAGGAAGGATGGGAAATTTTTAAAAATGAGATTCTCAAAGCACAATCGTTAACAATCCCGAAAAGTAGGAAGAATGGGAAGCATTTAAGGAAACCAGGATGGATGAACACAGAACTTAAACACATGCTAAAAAGAAAGAAAGAAATGTTTATTAAATGGAAAGAGGGAGGCATATCTAAAGAAGATTATAATGCAGTCTGCAGATCCGGTAGGGCACGTATCAGGTTAGCTAAAGCTGACAATGAATTAAGGCTTGCAAGAGATGTCAAAAGCAATAAAAAAGGATTTTGGGGGTATGTCAAAAGTAAAAGAAAAGTCAAAGATGCTATAGGATTTTTACAGGATGAAAATGGAGAAATGGTAAGAGAGGATGTTGAGGAGGCCGAACTTTTTAATTCCTATTTTGCATCTGTTTTCTCTCAGAAAGAAAATGTAACATCAACTGATCTTCACTGTCCTTTTAAAGGAATAGAGGAATCCAAGTTATCTGTAAACAGAAATATTGTGAGGGAATATTTAGCTAACATAAATGAGTTCAAGTCTCCAGGTCCAGATGAATTACACCCCAGAGTACTGAAGGAGATCGTAGAAGAAATTTTAGAACCACTCTCCATAATCTTTGAAAATTCTTGGAGAACAGGAGAAGTCCCAGAAGACTGGAGAAGAGCAAATGTTGTTCCTATCTTCAAAAAGGGGAAGAAGGTGGACCCAGGGAACTATAGGCCGGTGAGTCTGACTTCTATACCAGGAAAGATCTTTGAACAAATTATTAAACAACATATATGTAAGTACATGGATAAGAATGAAGTGATTAACCAGAGTCAGCATGGGTTTGTAACTAACAAGTCATGTCAGACTAACTTAATTTCCTTCTATGACAGAATCACTGACTGGGTGGATCAGGGAAATGCTGTAGATATAGTATATCTTGACTTCAGCAAAGCATTTGACAAAGTATCTCACACCATCCTTATTGAAAAAATGACCAAGTATGCAATGGACCAGGCAACTGTTAGGTGGATTCATAACTGGCTTAGTGATCGGACTCAAAGGGTGGTTGTAAATGGCTTCACACCCAGCTGGATGAATGTCTCAAGTGGGGTACCACAGGGCTCCGTCCTGGGACCTGTATTGTTCAACATCTTTATCAATAATTTAGATGAAGGAATTGAGGGTAAACTGATTAAATTTGCTGATGACACAAAGCTAGGAGGGATAGCTAATACTAGAGAAGAGAGAGAGAGGATTCAAAAAGACCTAAATAAACTGGAGCAGTGGGCAGCAACCAACAGAATGGTTTTTAACAGGGAAAAATGCAAAGTACTACATCTGGGCAATAAAAATAAAAAAAGCATATACAGAATGGGAGGAATAGAGCTAAGCAACAGTACATGTGAAAAAGACTTAGGTATACTAATAGATCATAGACTGAACATGAGTCAACAGTGTGATGCAGCAGCAAAAAAGGCAAATACAATTCTGGGATGTATTAACAGAAGCATACAGTCTAGATCACGTGAAGTCATTATCGGTCTTTACTTCTCTTTGGTCAGACCTCATCTGGAATACTGTGTACAGTTTTGGGCACCACATTTTAAAAAAGACATAGACAAACTGGAGCAAGTTCAGAGAAGAGCGACCAGAATGGTGACTGGTCTGCAAACCATGTCCTATGAGGAACGGTTGCAGGATTTGGGAATGTTTAGCTTGCAAAAAAGAAGACTGAGAGGAGACTTAATAGCTGTCTACAAATATGTCAAGGGCTGTCACATTGTAGAAGGATCATCTTTATTCTCATTTGCACAAGGAAAGACTAGAAGCAATGGGATGAAACTAAATGGGAGGAGACACAGATTAGATATTAGAAAAAACTTTTTGACAGTTAGGGTGATTAATGAGTGGAACAGGCTGCCACGAGAGGTGGTTAGTTCCCCTTCAATGGACGTCTTCAAACAGAGGCTGGACAGACATCTGTCTGAGATGATCTAGTGAATCCTGCTTTGAGCAGGGGGTTGGACCAGATGACCCAGGAGGTCCCTTCCAACTCTACCATTCTATGATTCTATGATTCTATGATTCTAAGTGGACAGACTAGGAGTGGAATTAGGTGTGGCGACCCCTGCTTGTCAAATTTATGACGTGAACTGGCATTCTTTATGTCATTGACTGAAGTAAGATTTTTGGAGAAGTGCACATGAAGGCACGACTGTGGTTTTCGGAAAGTATGCATGTGCCTCCTAATGAATCAGGTGCCTTTCGTTCCACCCAATCCTTGCATCAAAACCAGTGTAAAAAATGCTGGTCTTGATGAATCAGGGTCATAGTGTTTTTATTACTGTAAAAATTGAGAACTGTAATCAGTTTGAGGGAATGGATTTCGCTGACAGATTCATTTTAAGCCTTAGATTAGGAATTATCCATTTAGCTTAGTAGCTAGATATTTTTTTAACAATGTGTCATGATTCTACCCTTCAGTGTTTCTTGGATGCAGTAACTGACAGCTCAGCTGTCCAATTTGGTGCAGGGGTCGTGCTGAGCTGTCGGTGTTTTGATTTACAGCTCAGCCATCCAATCTGAGACTGGGAGGTGCTGGGCTGTCTTCATGTGTTCTCTGTTCCAGGTGATTGCTCAGCTACTTAGCTTGGCTATCAGTCCCAGATCTCTGCCATACATATTCAGCTCTGTGTGGTTTGTTTCTCTGTGCCTTTTGTTTTGCTTGTGGATGTTTTTGCTGCCTGACTTTAGACCTCGTTCTGACCATCTGTTTTGCCTAGCCCATTTGCTCTGATCCATTATCCTCCTGGTATTCTGACCTCGGAAATTTACCTGACTACGCCTTTGTCTCTTCCCTCTGTTTATCACGTACCCTCCTGGCTCTTGGCCTTGGATTCCTGACCTTGACTACCCTGACTCACAACTTGTCCGTAAGAAGTGACTCACCGTCACACCATGTCTTCCAAAATGATGCCCCCTGATCAGTTGCAAACTGGCAAAAATTTCTCTCCTTCCTTCATCAATGCTGAAACCATTGAAGTATGAGAAATTAAAGTGCTGTATGAAGGTCTTATGAAGAGTTTCTGCTTTTAATGCTCCCTGATGAAGATCAGTATCTATGAGATGTGAAAATAATCTTTTTTTTTTTGCTTTTCCCTTCAACTACTACAGGAACTGTACAGTTACCACTCCTAAAGAGCATCTTAAGAATGTATACCTAATGTGTTCTGCCTCTGTGAGAAGTAGCTTCTTTTAGTGCATCAATTCTTATTAGGTGCCTGCACAACAGGAAGAATAAAATAGAATCACTCTGCAGCCTGTTTGCAAGAGGATCCAAGCGGTCTGATTATGCAACTGAGCATGTGTGACCACTGGCACCTTTTATAGTCATTGTTAGAGAGAATCAAAAGAATACCGGAGGGCTCCATAGCAACTATGTAACAACAATATCTACCTCTAATTATGTTTTATTTTGTATTTATTTATTATTACTATTAAAAAATATATATTGTGGTACAATGTTAGCCAAAAAAATCTATGTGAATATTTTTATACCCAAAAGATAAAATTACTCTAAGAGTGATACCTTTATTGGCTAACCAGCAAAATTCTATTTGCAAGCTTCTCTATGCTCAGAAAAATTGCAAAAATAATTTTTCTGGTTAGCCAATAAAGCTATCACTCCTAAAATACTTTTGTTTTGCATGATCTATCAAATGTTTTATTTTTCATGGAGCAACACCTTATGAAGTGCTTATCTAGGATTTTTTCCTTTTAAATTTGCCTCAAAGCAGGAAATTTAATAAAATACCACAATAATTATTGCTTAACTGGTAAATCTCCAGCTGATCCATAGCCACTGATCTGGTGATACTTCCATTCTTCGTTGACTTGACCTGCGGTGATGATGTGGCATACATTAGCATGTGACCACTGCTGTCAGTCGCTGGCCTCAGTGCTGATACTGGCTTGTATACCACAAGGCCACTGAAGCCGGTGATTTAAGAAAATTCTGCTGGCTATCCAGTAACCCCCTTGATACAGTTATTCTTGCTGTAGGCCAAGGCCATACTGTGGGTTTTCCTAATATAGACGGGTAATTGTGAGTATAAATCATCACATAAAGAGTCAGCAGTGAGTGAGTACTACTGGAATGTAACCTCTTGGGAGTCTGAGAAAAAAAAAGAAAACATTCTCAGCTACACATACAAAGGGGGGAGTTTTTGACAATTTTACAGCTTTGTCCTTGATCAAGGAGTAACTTCTAAGTGAAACTAGTTTCAGTTTTCAAGCAGATTGGATTTCTTTAAGAATTTGCTCTGTATCTATAGTCCGTCTTCACCATAATTCAGAGGACTTGGCTGCAGACTTTTATCTGAGTTCTTAATTCCAGGTTTTTTACTTTTCATTGCTACTCTTATATTATAAAAAATATCTTGTCAGATGTAAGAAAAAATAGTTTGGACAATGGAGTCTTCCGATGAAATAAAAAAAAATTAGAAAAAATATTTTCATTTCTAAAAATGACCTACAGTGATTTTAATTGATCAAAGGCATTATGCAAATGATATATTCACACTTATTAACATAGTTCTGATTTATAGTAATTAGGTCAAAACTCTAAATATTCTGAAAACGTGGCTAATAATATGCACATAGATGCATATTCAAACCCAAAGTGATTATCCGGTCATAGAGCTAAAAGCTCTAAAAGCTAAAAATTCCTACCAATCTTGACTGAAGGATGTTTTCTAGAAGGTTTCTTCTGTATGGTCAGGTTTCAGGCAGTGGTTGTCATAACAGGTCAAGAAAACTGTATAGAACATCACATATTTTGAAGTCTTGACTTGAATAAGTAGTAGTTTCCAATATACAACACCAAATTCCAAAAAAGTTGGAACACTGTGTAGAATGTAAAAAAAACAATAATAATCCAATGATTTGGAAATCTCTTATCGCCATATTTTAATCACAACAAAATACAGAACACGTATCAGAAGTTGAAAGTTAGACTTCTGCCATTTCATTTGAAAAAATGTACTCATTTAAAAATTGATGGCAGCAAGACATCTCCAAAAAGTTTTGACAGGGTTAACCAAAGGTGGAAAGGTAAGTGGTACTAATGAAAAACAGCTGGATGGTCAATTTTCAACTAATCACATGTCTATGTACAAAAAGGGCATGTTAGAGAGGCAGAGTCTCCCTGAAGCTAAGATGGTCAGAGGTTCTCCAATCTGTGAACAACTGTGTCAATTTTGGATACTTGAAGAGTGCAGATGTGAGTGGCAATTACTTGACCGTGTTACTGGTTAGAATCACAGGTTCTAAGTGCATGGATATGGTAAAAGTAATCTTTATTAGGTGTTTCTGGACCAGACAAGTCCCTTTTTCAAATAAAACTACATGGAATATTGTATATTTGTAATCTATGGGCCCTAGGGCAACACTGCATTAAAAACAAGCAGTATTCAGTTATGTAAATCACTGCATGGACTCATCAATACTTCCAGAAATCACTGTCTATGAGCACAGTTCACCATGCAATCCACAAATGCAAGATAAAGTCCTACCATGCCAAGAAGATACCATATCAACACAATCCAGAAACACTGCCGTCCTCTCCTCAACATTTAAATTGCAACACTTAGAAAAAAACTTGTGGCATTATGTTCAAAAGATTTATATCACAGGATTGATAGACAAATTAATGATATGATAGAAAATGGAAACAATATTTTCAAAGCATGTTGATTTATTCGATATCAGGTATGAGCACCACTCACAGAAATATACACACGTACATGCCTTAGAATGCTATTAATGAGGTTATTAATGATTGTGTGGCTGTCTGAAGAATGATTTGACATGCTGAATGCCCTTGGATATGCGAATCATCAAGATCCACCATTGGCAGCACTCATTGCAATTGCCGACTTATGACTTCCCAGATGTGCTTGATGCAGAAATGAGATGTGAGACTGGTGTGACGTTCCCTTTTGAAGACGTCTGGACCTCTCTAGTTTTCACTCCAGATACACTAACAGTTCAGCGTTACATTTATCTGATGGTGGAATCAGTGGCACAACCATTTCTCCAAAGTGTCCAGAAGCTGTTTTCAAACACAACGCTAGGTCGCATGATGATTATGCTACTCTGAGCAGCCTATCTCCAAACTTTTCTCCCATTGAGCTCATCTGGGACTTCAATGGATGACAATTTCAAAGGTTGCTGCCACCAGCAGATCTTGATGTTTTGCTTGAAGTGCATTTAATGTAGCAGATCTTCCTTCAGACAACCTCATGGACAGCCAAGGCAAGTAAGTGCCTGTATTTCCATACTTGGCACTCATACTCAAAACTGAATAAATCTAGATATTTTGAAAATGTTGTTTTCTTTTTTTCATCATTTGCATATCATTAACATGTCTATCGATATTGTAAATTCCATAAGTCCTTGAATTGTCCTTCTTGGTATTGCAATTTCAATGTTGAGGAGAGTAATCTAATCTACAGCATAATGTGATCCTTTTATGTACACAGTTAGGATGATAAAAGGCACAATCTCTTATTATTCTGTTTTAATCTCCAGCAAGTTAAAATTACAAATTTACAAATGTGTCCTTCCACTTGACTTAACATATCATGACATAAGTGGTATGAAATTCCCTGTTTGGGGAGAAAAAGTGATACTTTGACTGGAGATGTTTGTGCAATATAAATTGCAGCCATATTTTTCCTAGCATGTCATGATCAGGGTATCCAACTGTCCAGAAATGTTCAGTCCATAAAGATAGAGCATTTTTTTGACCTGTCTGTAAAAATTTTGTAAGGCGTCCATGACTATTTGAAGCTGAAGAAACTTATACAGAATATTTTGATTGTTGTTTTCATCATTTTGCAGTTTACAGTGAATGCATCTGATGTACAGGGTGGGCCATTTATATGGATATATCTAAATTAAATGGGAATGGTTGGTGATATCAACTCCCTGTATGTGGCACATTAGTATATGGGAGGGGGAAAACTTTTCCAGATGGGCGGTGACCATGGCGGCCATTTTGAAGTCGGCCAATTTAGATCCAACTTTATTTTTTTCAATGGGAAGAGGGTCATGTGACACATCAGACTTATTGAGAATTTCATAAGAAAAACAATAGTGTGCTTGGTTTTAACATAACTTTATTCTTTCATGAGTTTTTTTTACAAGTTTATGACCACTTATAAAATGTGTTCAAAGTTCTGCCCATTGTGTTGGATTGTCAATGCTACCCTCTTCTCCCACTCTTGACACACTGATAGCAACACCACAGAAGAAATGCTAGCACAGGCTTCCAGTATCCATTGTTTCAGATGCTGCACATCTCGTATCTTGATGGTATGGTGTGGTATATGGGGTACAAAGATAGTGGGGCCAGTCTTCATCAATGGAAACCTCAATGCCACTGGATATCTGAAATTGCTACATGGTGATGTGTTGCCCTCTTTATGCACTGAAGATGGCACGTTCCCTGAGTTTTTCCAACAAGATGGTGCACCACCACATTATAGGTGTCAGGTCCGAGCATTCCTACATGAACAGTTTCCTGGAAAGTGGATTGGTCGTCGTGGGCCAGTTGAATGGCCACCAAGGTCTCCCTATCTGACCCCCTTAGACTTTTATCTTTGGGGTCATCTGAAGGCAATGGTCTATGCTGTGAAGATACGAGATGTGCAGCATCTGAAACAACGGATACTGGAAGCCTGTGCTAGCATTTCTTCTGCGGTGTTGCTATCAGTGTGTCAAGAGTGGGAGAAGAGGGTTGCATTGACAATCCAACACAATGGGCAGAACTTTGAACACATTTTATAAGTGGTCATAAACTTGTAAAAAACTCATGAAAAAATAAAGTTACGTTAAAGCCAAGCACACCATTGTTTTTCTTATGAAATTCTTAATAAGTTTGATGTGTCACATGACCCTCTTCCCATTGAAAAAAATAAAGTTGGATCCAAAATGGCCAATTTCAAAATGGCCGCCATGGCACCACCCATCTGGAAAAGTTTTCCCCCTATCATATACTAATATGCCACAAACAGGAAGTTAATATCACCAACCATTCCCATTTAATTTAGGTGTATCCATATAAATGGCCAACCCTGTAGTCTTATCAGAATTATGGACTGTAGATATGTATCACTTTTAATCATAATGATTTATTATGGTTTTCCGATGTGTCTGCAAAACATATTATCTGTCGGTGATTTTTTGCTAAGCTATCCAGAAAAAATAAAAAGTCAAGTTGGAAACTCTGGTCATGATATTGTAATGAATTTGTATAAATAGGAAAATGTTACGAACCGTGGTTCTGCGCCACCACCTGGGAATGAAGCATGTCTGGTGTGGCGCTACTCCAGTCGCAAGCGTCGCCATTGTCCTGACCCTGGAGGCGGAGTTACTACACCTGCAGGGAAACTGTCCCAATCTTGTGGAGCGTAGAGTTCTGGTGTTGTGGGATGTGTGAGGACGCGGGATGCCATGTCCCTCACTGATTTCTCTGCTCAGGGAAGATATGATGCTGTCTTCCCCGGTTGCCAGGCAACACAGGATGCTGTTTTGTCTGGCACTAAGAAATGGTGGGATTTTGTCCAGTCTGCTGTTGAAGCTAGCAGGGAGTGGCTGTCTGGGGATGATTGGGAGCTAATCAACACCTGATCATTAGGTGGGCTATATAATCCTGCTCCCTGCTCAGTCCTTTGCTGTTTATTGCAGTTCCCAATGTGCTTGATGGTGAGTGGTGCTAGTATTAGGTTTTGCTATCTTTCCTGGGGTGTTCTCATTTTCTCTTCTGGTTTCACTTCCTTGGGTTCTTGCAGAGGTACTCACCAGGTTGTTGAATAGGGACCAACCGTGTCACCAGACGCCAGATGTTCGGTGACAGTGGGCCTGGGAAGGGCTCTGTCAAAGTCACCCTTCCATTTACTGGGAGCTGGGTGAAGAGTATTCCCGGCCCTCAAGGGCTTGCCTAGCTGGGCAGCTTGTGCCAAGTTTGTCTGTAGCTGCGCCTTTGCTGGTTTGGTACCAGTCTTGCTGGGTCCCTCTGCGAAATGTATAACAGAAAATCTAATTATTAAAGGGATTAGGCACTTTGTAATAATTTTTACAAATATCTGGGAAACAAACATTTGTTTCAGTAGCTTATATATTATTGGAGGATTTGTCTCGTCAAATGCTCCTTCATCAGTGCCACACTGCAAAGGAGATGCAGTTTTTACATAATTGTTGGAGGATTATATACATTTTATTAGCCACTAGATTTCATTTTTACATTTTAGTTTCTTAGACATTTGTAAAAATATCTGAAAGTTGCCAACCCTTTAACGCAGCTCATGTAAAGATTTGGGTGTACACATTTGTTCATCTGTTCCTTTTCGTGAATTGTGTTAAAGGGTCATTCACTTTCAAAAATGTAGACATGTTGTCGCTTTACATGGTTGAAATAGACACTGTGGGAGTATATATCTACAGATATTCAGCTTTGCGTTGTCCTAAATTGATGGAAACACATTAATTGTTTTTACCACTCATTTAATGGACAATTAGATGAGATGATGTCTATAGTTTGACCTAGGGCTGGCACAGCAATTAAATTGAGCATTGAGCCTCAGCCAAACACTTTATTAAGGACAGCTTTTGGACAGAATCCACTATATTTTATATTGTTTTTCTAATTCATCTTAAAAAATTGCCGTATATTACCTGTCATGTAATTGTGTGGCCGCAATATGCTAATAATAATCATGAACTTCTGCTCAACTTCCTCTAATTATTTCCCCAGATCTCTCTAGATCCCTTATGGTTTCTTTACCCAACCTGACCGTGTTCCTAGCTGTGCCTGTTCACATATACATCACTATTTGATTCTCTTTGTGTCTGCTGGAGTCTGACCCACACTGAAACCTTTACTGTATAACATAACACAGAGCGAGATGAATTGTTCCATTTATAATTCAAGCGGTGTTTGGTGGGTAAAAAAAAAATCTGGCCTGTATTTCACTACTCCCCTTTCTGTCTGTAAGTGCATTCTTTTAACTCCCTTTGTCTTTGAAACCCATTTTTAAGGAAAACATTAAAAGTTAGAATCAACTGATACAATATTTATATATTTTGACAGTATGTGATAATAACCATTATATGTATATGCTTTGGATCTACAGATGGGTAATTGCAATAATTGTTTGCTTTTCATCGTGCATTCAAAGTAGCATTCCTCGGCAATGTGCAATGCTGAGAAAGAACAGTAATTTGTCGAGACATTATTATTTTTATCCATTTGAGCTTACACATATTGGGGGAAAAATTTTCTAGTATTTTTGGTGGAGAATGGTTCCAGGGATCTAACACCCAATTGGGTCCACCTCTACAAAAAGCAGCGAAAACAGTATGACTATTGGTGGAGTCATTGGGCTCGAGATATTAGTGGGCCTGCCTCCAAATGGTCCCAACTACTGGTCCCATGACAACCCCAGTGGCCAGACCCACTAAAATCTCGAGCCCCATAGCAGCTCCATGGTCTGTCTACATTACGTTACTTGAAGAACTCTAGATGTGGAGAACAAAGTGCAAATAGGGTGATTTTTGCGGTAAGTGCTCACCTGTTGGGTTAACGCTCACCTGGTGGAGTTGTGACAGGCACAACTCCTATGGAAGCATGAAGGAAAACAACTGCTTCTGCCCTGTGGCTGGTGGATAAATTCTCCAGGAAATATTGGATCCAGTTGGATGAAACACATTAAGTGGGCTATGCTGCTGGAGTTATCCAATTCTTCAACAATGATGGTGAGAAGGATGACAGTGTGGCGCGGAAACAAATTGTGAACAAAAACTGCTCCTTTGTATTATTGGATCAATGATCTTCATTTCTGTTAGCGCAGCCCAAACTCTCTCTTTCCTTACATTGTTGATCTAATGTAAAAATATAGGTTTTCTACGTTACTTATAGTTCAATTGTGCTGGAAACATTACATTGCTTCCAAAAACCAATCCAGTAAAATTCCTGCTCCCTTAGCCAAATGACACACTCTTCGTACCCAAACCACTACATCAACATGTATGGCATTAATGCAGAAGGGAGAAAACTCTGCAACTGGAAACTACACCCGTCAAGGAATGCATCTAGGGGTGTAGTTTCCAAAAACGGGGTCACTTGTCAATGGTTTCTGCTGTTTTAGTAGCTTCTGAGCTTTGTAATTGAGACATGGCATTGGCAATATATTATAGTGAAAGTTGCGCTCCTAACATCACATAGCACACCCTGTGCCAAATCTGTAGATTTTGACCACATATTTTATTCAGTAGAAATTGTGTAAGATATTTTTTGCTTTGTTTTCTCTCATTACAGCTTGTGAAAATTAAAAATGTGAAGCAAAATCATCATTTTAGTTGAACGAGTGTAAATTTTCAATTTTTCATTCCACTTTGCAGAAATTCCTGTGACACACCTGAAGCGTTAATACACTTCTTGAATGTGGTATGGAATACTTCAAGGAGTAGAGTTTTTAAGTGGTATAACTTTAGTAGCAATTCTTAAATATAGGCCCCTCCTGGTCACTTCAAGACTTACTAGGTTTGTAATAAATAGGTTTTGTACAGTAATGTTCAAAATAATAGCAGTGTGTTTGAAAACACAAAATCTTTATACTAGTTTTTATTTCCATGCATTGGCAACATTTCACACTGTTTTCTAATTCAAAACATGAATAGAAATATATATAATGTTTAACTACTTTACAGAAAATATCAAAAAATGAACATTGGACTGTTCTAAAAAATAGCAGTGTCTGCATTTGTCTTTAGAACCTCACAATATGTACTCTTTTTTTTGAGGATTTAGGAGGAGTTTTTAGATTTAGCAATGAAGCAGAGCTGATGAAGCTGCCCTCGCCCACACCACAGCTAACCCCGCCCCCACCAGGCTCTGTATATACCATGTCCACAGACAGTGAGGTGCTTATCACAGGAGGGGGCTCGTGTGACCAGGGCTCAAGTGACCAGCTAGTCACAGCTATGATAAACTTCTGGTGCTAAAACAATCATTGCAAGCAAACCCAAACCATAGAGCTTGATAAGAGAGGCATCTCTGAAATCTGTATTTTAACCCGTACCTAATGCTGTCTGCAGATTACATAGCAAAAACCCGCTGACAGATTCCCTTTAATGGCTCCTATAAACCACAGAACCACTTTGCAAGTTGTATACCTGCTTACCAATTAAAAGTTTAAGAATTAAGATGTTTTATATAAAATAAGATGCGATTGGAGAATTTACTTGATAGTGAAGGTTTTCCTTTGTTTTCTTTGACTCTAGATTTCCCTGTTGCTTCGATGCTCTAGGGAGATGGTCACAAATGTTTACTCAAGTGCTGAGTATTACAAACTTGGATATTTTCTTCATCATAGAACAATAGTGCCTGGGGGATTAAGATAAATTAGAACTGTAAATATTTCCACCTACTCAAGGAAGGCTTTTCAAGTTAAAACATCTTATATAAACAGCCACGTTATAATATGCATATGTTCCTCATTTAACATAACTGTGTTTGGGAACTTGTGCATAAGTTAACTACACAGGATTTCTGTCCTAGATCTAAATTTCCTCAAATAATTGCATTTACATTGGGTTTGCTTTCTTTTTGCAATGTTTTACATTTTCAGTTTGGAATAATTCGAGACCTCTTACATAATGGATTCAGAATGATCTGTAAGTTCTGAATTTGGTCATTTTCTTCAGATTATTATAAAGTTCTCTAACTGTTGAAGATACTATGGATTTCATGACTCACTCAGTACAAAAGAACATACAGAGTAACATCCAACCATAATAAATCATATTAGAACTCAATATGTTATAATAAAATTGTTTGGAGTCCATTGGTTCCCATACAATTAACAAGGACAACATGTTTTTACAAGTGGACCCTAATACTACTTTCTTTTTTATTCCACCCAAATTTTCAAAAGCCAAAGAATCACTTGAATAAGAACAGCTGCTTGAAAGTTTTCCAGAATATTTTTTTTTTTTATAATGGGTTCTTCCAATATATTGGATCATCGTGGATCTTCAGATGATTGTCTGAGAAGTTCTGTTACTTTACATCAGCAGGAAAGGATGACAGCACCTTCACCGACAACAGGTGTTCTCTACCAGTCAAGTCAAGAGGAAGTAGCACTCACAGAGCTGGCCAGTGCTAAACTGAAGAATATATTATGTCTAGGGAAGGAAATTTCTTTACTATTAAACTCTCAAATTTCAAGCAGTCTCGGTAGTATTGTCTTGGATGTTTTATTATTCCCTGTATTACCTCTACTTTATTCTTTAGTTCTTACGAGAGGTCGATGTCCTGACGGCAGCTTATATTTATTTCAGACTGTTTCATAATACATTGAGGTGCATTGTATATCAAAATCAGCGTGCACAAACAAGTAAATCATCAAACTGGTAGCACACTGTTTGTACTGCTGTAGTTTGAGTTTGTGTTATTTGTAGAATATATATATTATCACGTCAGTGCCTGTACCTGCTGCTGTAACCACTGCCCTGGTCTCTAGGCGGCGCCGCACTAACACAACGATTACTGCTGGACGTGGACAGTGTTGGTTGTTTAGGTCTCAGATTGCTGAGACTAGTTTGCCCTTTGCTTTTACTTGTGTTTTGCTGCAGTGAGCTGGCAGGTAATTGGCTCTCTGCTGGGAGACAAGGGCATGACTCCCTTCCATATAAACCCCAGCAGACAGTCTCTACCAGATATTAGTGTGTTTAGCTAGTACTAAGTTTTGTGACTTGGCTCTGACTTGGCTCTGGTGGTCTGTGTTGTATTTCCCATTTTCTGACTCAGGCTTGAATTTTGACTACCTGCTTATCTCCTGATTTTGTCCTTGACACACTTCAAGACAGTAGCCCTTCTGTGGAAGCAATACACTGAACCCTGTTATAAGACGAGATCCCTATATAGGGGTTAAGGTTGCTTAGGGTTTCTCTTGAATCTGCCGACATAGTCAGTGGAGACTAGCAGCTAAGATGTCTCCACATATAGTAGAGAGAGAGAGAGATGGACTTTTGCTCTTCTTTCTCTGTAGCACTCAGACAAAAGCAGCACCAAAGAGATTATATAGCAGTACTGAGCTGTGTGGCTGTGTTTCCAGCTCTGAAGTGAAATAAATTTATGAGAAGCTGCAGCATGATCTGCCTGTCTCTCTGTATCTAACTTGTATTTCATTGTGCTGAGTGTTCCTCATTCTTCTTTCTACCTCACCTTTCCATATATTTTAATAGTAACTGTAACCTGAAACTTCAAAAGCTGTCAGTCTGTCTGTCTTTGACCAAGCTGTTTTTCAGAGAGGATGATGAGTTTGGAAGGCAAGGGAAAGAGAAGAAGGGGATGGTTAATGAAGAAATAAGCAAATTTCTCTGATATTACAAAATTTCATATATTTACCTGTAAAGTTGATATATGTCAATTTTTTTTTAGAAATTACAGTGACCATTTACCTAGAAATTTAAGAAGGTTTCATCAAGGTTCCAACTTGAGAATCTAGGAAGGTTGTACCAAAAAGACAATTTCCTTAAAAGAGTTGTCTGATATTTAAAAAAAAATGTAGCTTACAGCTGGAAAGTTGTACAAGTAAAAAATACCAATACGTACTTATTCAGTTCCTAAGACATCCAGTTCCAACCCTCCAGTGGTCTCTGCTTGTCTTTGTGAAATTTCTTGCAGTGATAACATGCCATACATTCAAATCACCGCTGCAGCCAATCAGTGGCCTCAGTCAGAGGTGATACTACCATATATAGCAGGAGATTGCTGATTCCAGTGATTGGCTGCAATGGGCATGTGGACATAATAGACAGCATTACTTCAGGGAAGTCAATTAAACCCAGTGGGGACAACCAGTATGTAGGAGCTGGAGCTGCATGAGATTGAACTGGTGACTAATGATTACATTTTTATATTTTTAAAAAATTAATTTATTGATTTGGGGACTGGAAAACCATTTTAAAAGTTGGTTACAAGAATCAAATAGTCAGTAAGTGATCATGTGAGGTCTATTTAGCAGTATATGACTCCAAAGCCATGGCTTTTAATGTCGGCCGATGTCTTCGCTGGGTTTAGAGAAATCCTAACTACACATAGTAAAATGCAGAATATTTTTATTTAAGCTCTGAAGCCAGAGATGTCATAAAGTAACATTTCTGTCCATGTTTTACAGTATAAAATTAGCTCTAATGTCTGAACACATAATCACATGGAATCCTCTACAATTCAATAAATGGTTTCCAAGTTTCATGAAATCAGTAAAATAGTTATCTTTGTAATCAGCGAGATCATATGAACAGCAGCTCCCCACAGTCCAGCCGATGGAAGACGTAAACTTCGGTGTGTTCTGGAGGAAATATAGCTTGTTTCTGGGTTCGTGTAGTAACTATTTCACCCTGGAGAGTCAGAAAGCCAGTCAGGTTTATGCATTATCTAGAGCAGTAATGTGCTTTTACGAGATGCTGAAATGTAACATTCAGCTATAATGTTAATGAAGCCCATATGCCAAACACAGCAGCTTTACACATACAGTATATTCAGTGATTCCTTTGTTTTACATTGGACGCTATACTGTTACAATAATATGGAATATTAGGCTTAGCAATTATGATCAATGAAATAGACACAGACATATTTTCTCTCTTGAATGCCTGCAGTATGTGAATTGGTGTGATAATAACATTGGCACAAGAGAGGTGCTTGCAGGGTGATAGACGTGGCTTCTATTACTGATGTAAAGTAGCTTACATAGTGTAAGCAGGAACGTTTATTATCATTTGCTGCTGTGCTTGAATTTAAAGGGGTTGTCCAGCCTTAGGATACAAGTCTGCAGGCAATCTATCTGACTACAAACTTGTGAATCCGCATTACGCGCTGGGAGGACTTGCCGGAGCTGGAAGTCACGGGTGCATGACGGCAAGTATGCGATTTGCATACACCGACTAGACGTGTGCGGCGTCACTCAATGCAAGTGGAGCGAGGCCGGACACGTCTAGTCAGAATGTGGCCAGAAGTATGCAAATCACATACTTGTGGTTACATGACCCCCTGCTTCCAGAGAATCCTCACAGCATGTAGTGCTCACACTGTGAGAATTCACAACTCTGCTGTCACATAGTGTCACATACAGTGGCTATAGACTTGTACCCCAAGGCTGGACTACCCCTTTAATAACATTATTTTTGGAATATACTGACAGATCAACTTTCCTGGGTTTAACCAAAGATCACTCTATTTTCTAGCAGGTTGCTGGGCAGACAAACTTAAATTGGATGCAGACTAAATGAAATCAGTTATCTATTTGATTTTTCCATTATATAACAGCATGGCTCTTGTTTAAAGGGAATCTGTCACCGGGTTTTTGCCACAAAATCTGAGAGCAACATAATATAGGGGCAGATACCCTGATTCCAGCAATGTGTCACCTACTGGGCTGCTTGCTGTGGTTTTGATAAAATCACTGTTTTATCACCAGGAGATTATCACTAGAGGACTCGTCAACTTGCTGCCATGTAGTTCTCCATATGAGTTCTCCATGAGCTCTGTGTAACCCTCTCAGCCTGATAATATCAGCCCCCAGCTGTCTGCTTTACCTTTTCTGGTTATCAAAAATACACATAGTGCCATGTGGTTTTTTCAATTATTTATTTATTAGCGTAATACCAGTACAGTAAAATAGACACACAAGGCACTAATTATATCTCTCACAAATATTTATCTTGCTATCTATCTATCTATCTATCTATCTATCTATCTATCTATCTATCTATCTATCTATCTATCTATCACCTCAACCTCTGTCATTTCTATTCTGCATTATATTCCAGTATGTGTCACATGGAAGCCACACGGATGACACACACATACACACGAGTAGCACCGGTACTTGTTTTTCCAGTACTGGAAATATCAGAATGTGTGAAGGGGGCCTAACAGAGTTTGACTGAAGAATCAGACTGCTCGGGGTTTGTTTATAGTTTGTTACCATGGAGACAATAGTTCTTTTTTGGTTCTGTAGACACTCAAGGATAGGAGATTTCCCATCAAAATTCTATGCAAAACTGCTTCATTTTTCATTCTAAAGAGAATCTATCAGGAGGATCCTAAGCCGGCTTTATGGGCATGCAGATCATAGCTGAATAAAATGATACCTTGATATCTGTGATCTGATCCCTAATTCAAGAGAAATCTACATTTTCTTAATATATAAATGAGCTGTTAAGATCTATGGGCCGGACACTGATCTCCTTGAAAATTTAGGAGGATTGATACTAATGACAGACGCCCTTTAAATGAGCGGAATAATACAATTAATGTTGCCAAGATGGACATAATGCCACATCTGGAGCTGGATAGGTCATTAGTAGAGATTAGCGAATTTTCCGAAATTCATTTCAGGCAGATTTGTTTGAATCGGCTGTCAGATCCAATTTGGTCTGAATAAATCGGAAGTGCCCCACTTTCCATTATTACATTTTGAGTTCTTTCCAGACTCCATAGCATAATAAATAGAGGTGAGAAAATACTGTTAATAAATAATAAAATACATTATTCTCACCTGTCCTATGCCCTGCCTTATGCCACGCTCCCTGGTACTCCGCACCGGTCTTCTGTTCTTCCAGCACTTCTTCTCTGGTGGTGGGTCAGTGACATTCATGATGTCTGTCACCCTTCATGCAACTGAATGAGGCCAATCACTGTCCTCAGCCCAGGAAAGAAAGCACCAAAAGAACCCAGGATTGGCTTGAAGGCCTGGGTAGCTGTGGCAGCACAGCAAAAGGTGGCGTAAGATAGGTGAGGGCATAGGACAGGTGAGTTTACCGTATTTTATTACTTTAATCTCTTCCCGGTCCTCAAAAGAATACAACAAACTGGTGGCAGGCTGGCTGCCTATTTGCTGGATTCATTAAAATTGAATCCCATCAATAGATTCACCAGAAGAATCCAAAATTTTGGAGAATTTTGAAAGGAATTTGATTACAGGTCTGTGGCTCTTCTCTAGTTATTAATGTTGTATTCCCCGACAACCCTTTTAACTCTGATTTCACTACAGGATATCAACTAAGATGTTCAGGATGTGTCATAATCACAATATTTCTGTTTCTACACAAGAAGATACACCTACAGAAATCATTATTGTAAACAGATTTATTTGAATCATTAATTAATTTAAATGGAATCTATCATCAGGTTTTGATATGTAATCTGACAGCAGCATGATTTTGGGGCATAGACCCTGATTCCAGCTATGTATCACTTGCTGGACTGCTTGGCGCAGTTTTGATAGAATTGTAAATAGTAGGAGGTAGATCCAGCTTCACATAGTGAAAGCCATACATTTTATTTGTTCATTTTAAAATCATGCTATAAATTCAAATGATATCCATGTAAGGAGTGCACCAACACTTTTCTGGTGCATGTAGTATCTTTATTCATGGTGAAACAACTTGGTGTACTCTTTTCAGGAATATCATTTATATTTCTAGCATGATTTTAAAATGAACAAATAAAATTCATGGTTTTAACTTTGCGAAACTGAATCTACCTTCTCCTCTTTTTGTGTTTCCCATCTCCGGCAGTGATGTTGCTCCATGCTTCAGAGGATCAGGCTGTGTGGGTAAGCTGGCTACCCTTTGATACTTTAGTTTTGATAGAATCCCTGTTTTTTGTGCTGTAGATGCATCAGTGGTCAGAACACTGAGCTGTGTATAACCCCACCCATACCCCTGATTGGCAGATTCCTGTGTACACTGTGCATTGTCAGCTAGCTGCCAATCAGTGGTGGAGGCGGGGTTACACAGATTAGCTGGACTGTCTTGCACATGACACCTAGTCCTGCAGTGATAATCTCTTACTAATAAAACACTGATTGTTTTGAAACTACAGCAAGCTGCTGAGCAAGTGACATATCCCTGGAATCAGGCTCTCTGCTCCTACATCATGCTGCTCTCAGATTAGATAGCAAAAACCTGCTGACAGATTCCCTTTAATTAGTACAGATATATTTCAGAGCATTGGCCACTAGATTTATTACACAAGCTAGCATTTATAAAACTTGGTATTAGACATAAATGGGTAAAAACAGATCATTTCAGTGTTTTATTTTGTATGCGACATCTGCACCTTCACACAGGATTATATTGGCTGCTCTAAGCTGTAAAACAGAGCTGGAGAAGCAGTCGGAGCTGGGTGGATTACATACTGTAACAGCTGGGGTAGTGAGCAAGGACAGTTGAACAAAGACATGAAGTATTTCCGAATACAGGATACAGTTGGGACAAAACCAGGTGGGACGATCAGACATTGAGAATTATAATCAGTCCTAATTTAGAAATGCCGCAATAAAAGGTTTAGGTTTACAGAACTATTCATGGTACTTTTTTTAGAACTGTTATTTTATACTGTCCTCGCAGAGGATTACGTTTTATGTATATATATATATATATATATATATATATATATATATATTTATATGTATCATTTTTACATATGCATAAAATCTATCCAAAAGAAAAATAAATAAGTTTTAGTTCTACATAAATTGTTTTGAAATCATTTTAGATTTCCTGCCTTTTGTCTTTATTGCTCCATTCGCAATGAGAAAACTCAAGGTCAAGATTACTTTCAAGTGCTTTTCTGAGCGGAGCAACTAGAATTACATTAGGATAAACAATTTACATGTGCTAAGTTAAACTGACAGGCTTTCCTCCTCAGTGCGGTGAATTTTAATCCCATAAACGAGCTTTAATGTTTCCAAATAACATTAGCATTTGAGTGTTCTTCTACACTCCTACATTGTCTCTACTTTCACATACTTGTCAAGTTCTAAATTATTTGGTCATATGCTCTAAGTGGGTGGCATTTTGTTCAATGTTAACAGATCCGGGCATATAAACCGTATATGGAATGAGTCTTGTTATACACTGCTTCTTCTCTACATGCAGAGCATAAAACTGATAATGAATTACTATGTATTTGCAGGTTCATATTTAAAGGAGTTGTCTCACAAGGACAACCAATAGGTCAGTGGTTATCACCAGGGAAAGCAACGGCTGGGAATATATTTACCGAAAAACACCTAAAAACACCTAATGCAGGGAAAATGTAACAATACATGCCAATCAGATATATGGATTGGATGACAATGTAATACACAGATTGACCGGAGCTGCCATAGTGGACCTGTTCTTACTTCTTACTATTATCTGCCATTTCTGGTTTAGAAGGGTTCCAAGCTTGTTGAAGGTGAAGACTGGGGTAATGAAACTTTAAAGCCATTAACTATTTATTGAACATGTAGGACATAGACAAATGACAAGCTAACAATGAGCGCTGTTCCGGAAACACAGTCCAAACTAATCAATGTCAACTAATAAACAAGGAATAAATAGCAATCTCTGAACATAAAATGATAGAAACTACCATTTTAATTTCTCCTGCTGTATGTAAATGACTATGGTCGGGTCCAATGAGAGTCATCGCTGCAGTGTCTGTGCCCCCTCTTTTGTCCCAATCGCCATCCTCCGGCTTTGATAGATGTGGGTGACACATCCGGCGTCATCCACATAGCCCAACAAATCTTGTGCCTGTGCAGTAACGTTGCAGGCCAGTAGCGGGCCCCGCGGTGTGAGGGGGCCCACCTGGAGCTACGCTGTGCAACTGTATCCGGCGTGCGCAGCACGTCAATACAGTTACATTCCGTGCAGAGCAGGGAGACTATGTCCCTGCACTGCCTGGCGGCCGATATGCGGCCCTTGAGCAGGGGGGGTGCCCCGGTGCCAGCATTGGGCCCCCCCGCCCGTCACCGCCGCTGGTTCACTGATGAATGAGGGAGCACAACGCTCCCTCTCCCATCAGTCCCCTCTGAGTCTGAAGTCAGTGACGTCATCACTTGGCACTCAGAGCAGCGAAGGAATGAGGAGGAGAGGTGAGTATCGCGCTTATTCATTTTTTTGCCCGGGGGGGGGGGGGGTGTGACATTATACTACAGACTCTGCCTATAAGGGGGGGCACATTATACTACAGACTCTGCCTATAAGGGGGGGCACATTATACTACAGACTCTGCCTATGTGGGGGGGGGGGCACATTATTCTACAGACTCTGCCTATGAGGAGGGGGCACATTATACTACAGACTCTCCCTATCATGGGGGGGCATATTATACTACAGACTCTGCCTATGTGGGGGGGGCACATTATACTACAGACTCTGCCTATCATGGGGGGGCATATTATACTACAGACTCTGCCTATGTGGGGGGGGGGGGCACATTATACTACAGACTCTGCCTATGAGGGGGAGCACATTATACTACAGACTCTGCCTATCAGGGGGGGGGGCACATTATACTGCAGACTCTCCCTATCATGGGGGGGGGGCATATTATACTAGAGACTCTGCTTGTAAGGGGGAGGGCACATTTTACTACAGACTCTGCCTATAAGGGGGGGCACATTATACTTCCTACTCTGCCTATGAGGGGGGGCACATCATACTACAGACTCTGCCTATGAGGGGGTGCACATTATACTACAGACTCTGCCTATGAGGGGGGGCACATTATACTACAGACTCTGCCCATGAGGGGGGGGCACATTATACTGCAGACTCTGCCTATCAGGGGGGGCACATTATACTAGAGACTCTGCCTATAAGGGGGGGGCACATTTTACTACAGACTCTGCCTATGAGGGGGGGGGGGCTCATTATACTACAGACTTTGCCAATGGGGAGAGGCACATTATACTACAGACTCTGCCTATGAGGGGGGGCACATTATACTACAGACTCTGCCTTTGAGGGGGGGCACATTATACTACAGACTTTGCTTATGAGGGAGGGGGGCACATTATACTACAGACTCTGCCTACGAGTGGGGGCACATTATACTACAGACTGTGCCTATGAGGGGGGGCACGTTATGCTACAGACTCTGCCTTTGAGGGGGACACATTATACTACAAACTCTGCTTATGAGGGAGGGGGGCACATTATACTACAGTCTCTGCCTACGAGTGGGGGCACATTATACTACAGACTGTGCCTATGAGGGGGGGCACGTTATAAGATAAGATAAGATATACTTTATTTATCCCAGAGGAAATTGCGGTATCACAGCAGCAGAACACAGATCTCGAACATGACACATATGATAACATAACATTTGGAATGCTTTAGACATTGCTTTTCAGACATTTGTTAAACACCCCCATAGCTGTTAGAACAAACGATTTCCTGTATTTTTCCTTTTTACACCTTAGTTGTATTAGGCGATTGCTGAATGTGCTCTTCTGTTTCGCAAACAGTTCATAAAGCGGGTGTGTGTTGTTGCCCATTATAGCTCTGCACTTCTTCTTAATCCTATCCTCTACCACCTCTTCAAAAGTCCCAAGCTGTAGGCCCACCGTCGCGCTAATGTAGCACCCTGAGGACTCGGCTGCTACAGGGGTATTGCACCTCAAACCAGAGGTGTGGTATTCCACTCCCGGGTAAGGATGGAGTGTGGGACTGAGCTCAGTAGGCTGCATGCACTACATACATCCCATTTCCGGGGGACAGAACTACGGTACTCCCACCAAGTAGATGTGCAGGTACAACAGCGTCTGTCCCTGGCTGGAGTGGGAGGGGGGGTGGAACATCCCAGTAGTGTAGGGGCAGATAGGGGAGGGGCTCTGGGCATAGAGATAGGAGCCCATTGGGTGCTGGTCACCTGGGCTCACACATAGAGGGAGTATATATGGTGGGCACCATCTAGAGATAGGGTCAGTCTGTGAGTCTGTCAGGAGAGTGCTGAGGAGGAGTTCAGCCAGGAGGGCTGACAGGGAGCTGTGGCTCCGGCTGGGCCCAGCTCCAGGGCCAGGCCTGAAGCAGAGAGGAAGAAGAAAGGCCCAGAGACGCAGAAAAGAGGGAACCCTAAGATCCCACGAGTGAGCTAAAAAGGGTGAAGGGTTGGCAGAAGAGGGCACCGGATCCCAAGCTGGCGGAGGCAAAAGTAACCCTTAACCAGGAACCCGAGGTCTTGGGCAAGCTTTGCCACGACCCTCACCACATCCACCAGGAAGGTACACCAAGAGTAGGGTCAGGAAAGCCAGAGAAGGTTTTACCATAGAAGGCCCAAGGGAACCGGACAAAGGTGGATCCCTGGTGGGGACGGCCAGGAGAAAGAGAGAGAGAGGGAAGCTCAGGACCACGCTCCGGAACTGCCTGGGGGTTGGCCGAGTCCAGCACCTGGTGGATGCAGCACGGCTCGGGTGGTCACTCAAGGCCAGAGTGACTGAAGGAACACCTGTGAGTAAAAACCCTGAAACTGCATCTCACGTCTCTGACTCTCCTTTCTGCACTATCACTACCCCCATCATCTACACCTGCTGCCCTGAGGCCATACCCCTCCCGTTGGGGGTTATACCATCCCAGCTGCACCATCCTTCCACCGGCCTCAGCGGACTGTTCTGCAGCGGCGGCCTTGTGACCGCAAATCAACGGGTGGCGTAGTCGACACAGAAACAACATCTACCAAGACTGCCACACACTTAGTTTGACACCCTGGGCACGGACCGGGTTACCGCCACGAGACTACTACCCCCATCTGATCCGGCTCCGGGTAAGCCCCCGTGCGCGCGATGCCGCACGACACAGCAGGCCCAGGGGCGCGTCAACTTTGGCGTAGTCGGCAGGATTACGTGCCCGCAACCGACGGGTACTGCGTGCCTGAAGAGAAGTTCACATTTACCGAAAAAAGGAGTCTCCCGCCAATTCCAGAGGGTCCCCGCCATCGGACGCCATCTCGGATCGTTTCCCGCCGTTTGCCCGCCATCTGCAGTCTTTTCCCGCCGTCCACGGAGTTTCCCGCCATTGGGAGACGGTTCCCGCTATCTGAGAAGATTTCCCGCCCTGGCAGAGCGGACGCCATTATGGGCGTGCCAAAGGGTGGTAAGAGACGACCTCCCATCGTGGGCCTGGTCCCAGAAGAGCGCCAAAAGCAAGGACCTCCCCCACCAGCAGAGACTGCAATGATAGAGATGTCCATCAGCGTGGGGGGACTGCCCCTGGAACTGACAATCACCAAGTTGCCCCAGGACCGCCCTCAGTGTGGGCGGATCAAGAACAAAAGAGTGAGGATGGGTGCAGCCTGGGGGAGTCTGGTGAGGTCGCACCCGGAGATGGAGGGGGAGTCAGGCAGCACCGACCCTGTGGTCAGGAGCCTGTTGCAAGCCACCACCCCACAAGACCTGGTGGAGATCTTGGCACAGCTCCCCCGAGACCGGGAGCGTGCACAGACCGCACTGGCAGGCCTCGCACGGAGGATGGCCCAGGTGCAGCGAGAAACGCTGACTGAGTGGAGTAGGGAGATGGCCCAGCAGGCTGGAACCCGCCAGCGGAGCACGCCACCCGAGACGAGGAGTCTGACCGCCTCTGAGGATGGTACAGGAGGAATGAAGGCCGGAGACGACGCCGTGGAAGGAGCTGAAGAGACGGAGGCAGGTAAAGGGGACGACACTACCCCAAGCCTAGAAACCGTGAGCCTGCCCCAGCTCCCTGTCGCAGAGCCCGAAATTCCCCCTACCGTGCCCGTCGCTGCACCGCCACCGCTCCAGACTAGGCCTCAAGCAGGAGCCGCGGCCACGTCCCCTGTGACGTCACGCGCCTCAACCCAGAGCGCGGCCAAGCAGGAGACGCCACCGGCCTGGTCGCAGGGCCGAGTACCCCCGGGCGCCGCAGTTCCAACAGAGCCCTCTATCTCCACCAGGTCACTGGCCTGGTCGCAAGGTCGAGTGCCCCCGGGCGCCGCCGTCTCCACAGTGCCCTTTACCTTTAGAGTGCCACCGGCCTGGTCGCAAGGCCTGGTGAATCCGGGCGCCGCTACCACCATCGCGCCCTCAACCTCCACCGTGCTACCCTTGGGTGAAGACCTGTTCGCCCAGCACACTTGTCCGGATGGGCAGCCCTTTGAGTGGCCACCGGAGTACCTCCATCCCCGACTCCGGAAGGAAAGGCCTCTGTGTGAGCCCCTGATTCCGGCTCCGGCGCCCGCCAAGATCACCCCACTCCCGTTGGAGGAGGCGCAGTTCGAATGGGACCCCACCGGAGAAAACCTCATTGGGTTAACCCATGAGACCCGGGCGGCCGCAGCCCAGCGAGCAGAGTGCTGCCGGCAACAGCTGGAGGTCTTCGACCGGGAACGGCGAGAGAGGCGGGTCCGCGAGGAGCGGCTGCAAGTACAGAGTGCGGAACAGAAAAGCCGGACCAGACGAAACCCCCGTGCAGCCCATGGTCCCCGCGCCACCGGGACCGTAATCAAGTTTCAACTGCAGCACGGTTGGGGTTTTATCCGGGACCACAGAACCCCCGGCGACGTCTTTGTCACCCACAGGGACGTCGAGAGCCATCTGCCGGAGGGACACAGAGGACGTGATCTTTACCTGGGTGATGAGGTCACCTTCACCCGGCATCAATGTGCCAAAGGTCCATATGCTCTCCATGTGCACAGATTGACTGAGGAGGAGCTGCGGTTTGAGGAAGGTCAAGAGGACCCGGACGGGTCTGAAGATTACCCTCAAGAAGGAGCAGGAGGATGCCGTTATTAAAGTACGGTACAGTGAAGCTGTAAATAGTTACCCGTAAGGGTACAAGAACTGTTACCAGTAAAGTATAGTCCCCGTAGGGACCAGCAAACTGTTACCCGTGTGTCCCTATCCCTAACCAGGCTGACGACTGTGAGCAGCCATCCCTTATTCCCACTGGCCGAGGACTGAGAGCGGCCATACCCTTGTAAATAGTTGCGCTTCCTAAGGCGCCCCCTACCGGTTTTATAGGAGGATTACTATTTTCCTCCCAGTGACTGTGGCACTTTACCTGGTCACAAGTGCACAGTGGCCAGAAGCTCAAGAACATTTTATATAAAAGAATTTTATATGAAAAAGTTTATATTGCTAGAATCTGATAATGTTTATAATGTTTTATATGTTGGTGTATGTTTTAAAAAGTTTGTATGTTTTGGTATGTTTTATTCTTTTACAGCCCGAGGACGTGCTGTGATTTACCAGGGGGGAATGTAGCACCCTGAGGACTCGGCTGCTACAGGGGTATTGCACCTCAAACCAGAGGTGTGGTATTCCACTCCCGGGTAAGGATGGAGTGTGGGACTGAGCTCAGTAGGCTGCATGCACTACATACATCCCATTTCCGGGGGACAGAACTACGGTACTCCCACCAAGTAGATGTGCAGGTACGACAGCGTCTGTCCCTGGCTGGAGTGGGAGGGGGGGTGGAACATCCCAGTAGTGTAGGGGCAGATAGGGGAGGGGCTCTGGGCATAGAGATAGGAGCCCATTGGGTGCTGGTCACCTGGGCTCACACATAGAGGGAATATATATGGTGGGCACCATCTAGAGATAGGGTCAGTCTGTGAGTCTGTCAGGAGAGTGCTGAGGAGGAGTTCAGCCAGGAGGGCTGACAGGGAGCTGTGGCTCCGGCTGGGCCCAGCTCCAGGGCCAGGCCTGAAGCAGAGAGGAAGAAGAAAGGCCCAGAGACGCAGAAAAGAGGGAACCCTAAGATCCCACGAGTGAGCTAAAAAGGGTGAAGGGTTGGCAGAAGAGGGCACCGGATCCCAAGCTGGCGGAGGCAAAAGTAACCCTTAACCAGGAACCGGAGGTCTTGGGCAAGCTTTGCCACGACCCTCACCACATCCACCAGGAAGGTACACCAAGAGTAGGGTCAGGAAAGCCAGAGAAGGTTTTACCATAGAAGGCCCAAGGGAACCGGACAAAGGTGGATCCCTGGTGGGGACGGCCAGGAGAAAGAGAGAGAGAGGGAAGCTCAGGACCACGCTCCGGAACTGCCTGGGGGTTGGCCGAGTCCAGCACCTGGTGGATGCAGCACGGCTCGGGTGGTCACTCAAGGCCAGAGTGACTGAAGGAACACCTGTGAGTAAAAACCCTGAAACTGCATCTCACGTCTCTGACTCTCCTTTCTGCACTATCACTACCCCCATCATCTACACCTGCTGCCCTGAGGCCATACCCCTCCCGTTGGGGGTTATACCATCCCAGCTGCACCATCCTTCCACCGGCCTCAGCGGACTGTTCTGCAGCGGCGGCCTTGTGACCGCAAATCAACGGGTGGCGTAGTCGACACAGAAACAACATCTACCAAGACTGCCACACACTTAGTTTGACACCCTGGGCACGGACCGGGTTACCGCCACGAGACTACTACCCCCATCTGATCCGGCTCCGGGTAAGCCCCCGTGCGCGCGATGCCGCACGACACAGCAGGCCCAGGGGCGCGTCACTAGCCTTCTTGATAAGTTTGTTGAGCTTGTTGGCGTCAGCAACACGCACACTGTTACCCCAGCAAATTATTGCTGCAAAGGTGGCACTAGCCACAATGGATTGGTAGAACACCTCAAGCATTTTGCCACACACATTAAACGACCTTAACTTCCTTAGGAAGTACAATCTACTCATCCCCTTCTTGTAGACCTTCTCCATGTGGCACTTCCAGTCTAGCTTGCTATCCAGGTAAACCCCCAAATATTTGAAACTGTCCACCATCTCCACATCCTGACCGTCAATGGTAACAGGTAGGCATACCTTCTTGCACCTTCCATAGCTCATCACCAACTCCCTGGTTTTCTTAACATTTAGTTCTAGATGGTTAGCCTGGCACCATACTACAAAGTCCGCAACCACCCTTCTATATTCCTCTTCATCCTGGTCCTTCCCAATACCGCCAACTATCACAGAGTCATCCGAGTACTTCTGGAGGTGACAACGGTCTGATTTATACTGAAAGTCAGCTGTGTACAATGTAAAGAGGAATGGCGACAGCACTGTTCCCTGCGGGGCTCCGACACTGCTCAGTACACTATCTGATGTAGCCGTCCCCCACCTAACAAACTGTGGCCTATCCGACAGGTAGTCAATTATCCAATTCACAAGTCCCTCATCCACCGCCATTTTAATCAACTTTCCATGCAGTAAGAGTGGCTGTAATGTGTTGAACGCACTAGAGAAATCAAAGAACAAAGCACGCACTGTGGTTCCATCATTGTCCAAAAAGGAATGTACTGTTTGTAGCAGAGACGCTACAGCATCGTCCACCCCCAGTCCCTGCCGGTACGCAAACTGAAGAGCATCAGTATGCGCCATCACCCATCATCAGTATGCTACAGACTCTGCCTTTGAGGGGGACACATTATACTACAAACTCTGCTTATGAGGGAGGGGGGCACATTATACTACAGACTCTGCCTACGAGTGGGGGCACATTATACTACAGACTCTGCCTATGAGGGGGGCATGTTATGCTACAGACTCTCCCTTTGAGGGGGACACATTATACTACAAACTCTGCTTATGAGGGAGGGGGGCACATTATACTACAGACTCTGCCTAAGAGTGGGGGAACATTATACTACAGACTCTGCCTAAGAGTGGGGGAACATTATACTACAGACTCTGCCGATGAGGTAGGGGGGGCACATTATACTACAGACTCTGCTTATGGGAAGGGGGGAGCATTATAGTACAGACTCTGCCTATGGGGGGGGATTATACAACAGACTGTGCCTATGGGAAGGGGGAGCATTATACTACAGACTCTGCCTACAGCTAGGGTCATACAGTGTGGGAGATAATGTGGGGTCTTTGCACAGTGTGGGGGCCATATTACAGTGTGGGAGATAATGTGGGGTCTTTGCACAGTATGGGTGCCATCATACAGTGTGGGAGATAATGTGGGGTCTTTGTATAGTGTGGGGGCCATCATACAGCGTGGGAGATAATGTGGGGTCTTTGCACAGTGTGGGGACCATCATACAGTGTTGGAGCCATCAGTTTGGGGGCTGCTAAGGGGTCAGTATACTGTGTGGGGGGCACTATACAGTGAGAGAGTGTATAAGAGAGAATCATACTGTGTAGAGGGGAGCTGTACATGGGGGGAGACTCAGGACATTATTAAATCTTAAGTGGGCACTTATTGTTATAGGGGAACTCAGGTTATTATGACTGTCAGAGGGGCACACAGAGGGCATTATTACTTTCAAGGGGGCAAAATGTGGTCACTGTTTTCTAGGACACTTACACACGGCATTACTATATTCTAGAGGGTTGTTTTACCATTTAGAGAGCACACAGTAGGTGCAGTAATAGGGACACATACAGCAGCAGCGGCTCAATATTGGGGTATCAGCAGGATGAGGGGTTTGTGCAGCTTGGGAATAGATGGGGACAGGGCCTGAAATGTAAGGAGTCAAATGTGTCGTTGTTGTGATCTCTGCAGACCTGAGTCCTGGATAGAGGAGTTGTCGTGTCGGTCTGGGCCAGATGGAAAAGACTGGAAAAGTGAACAATTTAATCAGAAAGAACGTTAGTTGTAAGTTACTATATATAACTGTGCTGTGATCTCTTATATGTTCTGCAGGACTGGTATCTAGCAAAATGTCACCATATGGTGGTAATATCAGCGTTGGTCTTTGTATAGAGATTATTTTCAGTAACAGCGCAGTCATCTGCTGAGGTTCTCCTATACTCTCTGGGTCAGTAGATGATATACACATGGACTGTAGTAAAGGAGCAGATAAGAGTGGTGACATTTCTTTAAATACTCTAAAACTGGTGACAGATTCACTTTAATATCAAACTGCAGCAATAAAGATGATCAATATGACGCGCCCCTGGGCCTGTGTCGCGCTGCGGTGCGTACGCGGGAGCTTACCCGGAGCCGGATCCGTGGAGGGTTGTAATCTCGTGGCGGTGACCCGGTCCGTGCCCAGGGAGTCAAACTAGACGGCAGTCTATTAGTAGTAAATAGTTGATGACTACGCCACCCGTTGAGTGCAGCCAGGAAGCTGCTGCTGCAGGGCAGACCGCTGAGGCCGGTGGTAGGATTGTGCAGCGTGATAGTATAACCCCCAACGGGAGGGGTATGGCCTCAGGGCAGCCGACGTGGATGATGGGGGTAGCAGGAACCACTCAGAGACGGTACGGTGTAGTTCAGGGTCTTTACTGGTAACAACGACAGACCCTCCCGGAGTACTTGCTAGCAAACGGGGCCTGGTCAGTCTTTGAGCAGATGGGATCTCCCCTGGCCAGGCGTAGTTGTAGGCCTCCCAAACTGACTGTACTCTTCTGGCTATCTTGCTAGAAGCTGATGTAAGTAGCCCACGTCCCTGAGTGTACCGTGTGGTGCTCACCCGTATGGCCGGTGACTCGGGGCCTTCTAATGGCTTCCGCTCCACGATGGCGGTGCTGGTCCCACGCGTGTGACCGTGCCTTCGGGCTTCTGGGCCAGAGGACCTGAAATCCCCTGCCCGACGGATTCTGCTGCTGGGTAGGAGTTAGTCCCCACAGCCTCGGACTCCGGGTCCGGTAAAGAATCTTATTAGTCAGGGCGAGCTCTGTAGCTGCCAGCCCCTGACTCCTTGTAACTCTGCTGTTTCCTATGCTGCTTCTCTTCTCCACTCTCCTTGTCTGACTCACCCTGCCTCAGCCCCGGGTTTTTACAGGGGAAGTTCTTCCCCTCCCAAGACTGGGCAGGAGGTGTGGCATGCACAGGATCCCTGACCAAAGGACCTCCCACCTGCTCTCAGACATAATATCTCTATCACTGTGGCAACCAGACCCCTGGGGTGTCACATTCCCCCCTAGTGAAATTTAGTACTCCGGGACTAAACACATTTAGAAAAACATAACAAAGTATAACAATAACAATACTATAAGAAAAACACATAAGATGGTTACGGCGTGTCCGCAACCGGATGCAGTCTTTGAAGAAAAGCAAAGGTGTCCATTTCACCAACACAGGGGGACGTAACCAGGTAGGGGTCTGTCCTACCCCGAGTCCTTAACAGTCTCTAGTCCATCCTGGGTTACGCTCCAACTATATACAAGGATTCCCGGTAAATCCACCAAGGTTTCCTAAAAATAACTAGAAACACAAAATTATACAAAAGCAACAAGACACAGAAAAACATAAATAAAACAATTTATACACTTTAAATTCTCCAGCGTGCGGGTAACTGGCCTCTAGTGGCCCGAGTGGACCTACGGAGCTGACTGTCTGGCCCTGAACTACAGGGTGTAGGAGCTGTCAAGGGTAAACTGGGCAGCTGTCTACCGGCTCTTTGTCTCACTAGGGGTACGGCAGGCTCACTATAAGCAGAGGGTTGATTCTCCTGTTCTGCTTGTGTGGAGTCTTCTGCCTCCTGGACCGGCTGTTCTTCCAGCTCTACCCGTTGCTCCGTAGGTTCTTGGGATGATGGTTGGAGGAAGGTGAGTACGGGTACCACAACTGCACCATTGACTTGAGTCCAAGACTGAGGAAAGTCCCCGAGCACGGTACTAACCATATCTTCCCTTTCTTCCACGGGTCGATGGTCTTCTTGTTCCTCTTCAGGGTTCCTCAGTTGTTCGGGACACTTCTTCAGGTGGTCCCGGGATACAATGGCTGTGGTTTCCCCTCCGTCTTTACTGATGGTACAGACCTTCGGGTTCTCGTGGCTTGAGGGCAGTACGGTGTACGGGTCCTTCTCCCACTGGTCGTCCAACTTGTGGAGCCGTCTCTTCCTCTTCAAGACCTGCTCTCCGGGTACCAGGGGAACAGCGGGAGCATACTGGTTGTAAGTTTTCTCTTGTCTTTCCCTAGCCTGACAGAGACTTCGCTCCACGCTCTCCTGTACTCTCCGGTACTGCTGCTGCCTCTCTGTGTCCCAGTCTGTTTCTGGTGAAGTGTCCTCGGGGGTCAGGACTCCCATTTCCAGGTCAACAGGTAACTTACCAGGTCTTGCCCTCATTAGGTAAGCCGGGGTACAGTTGGTGGAACCTACCGGGATGTGGTTGTATAGGTCCACCAGATCGGGCAACTTTTCAGGCCACAGACTGCGTTCTTCCAGGGGCAACGTTTTTAGAAGATCCATTACCACCTGGTTCATTTTTTCACAAAGTCCATTAGTCTGCGGATGGTAGGGTGTCGTCCTTATCTTCCGGCAGCCATACAGATTGCAGAATTCCTGAAAGACCTCCGCTTCAAAGGCAGGTCCCTGGTCCGTCAGCACTTGGTCCGGGTACCCGTGTGGACGGCAGAAGTGCTGCTGGAAGGCTCTAGCTGCTGTTTGAGCCGTTAAGTCCTTGACGGGGACGACAACCAAGAACCGGGAGTAATGATCCACGATGGTTAACGCGTAGACGTAGCCACTTCTGCTTGGGGTCAGTTTTACATGATCCAAGGCTACCAGTTCCAACGGTTGCCGGGTGACGATGGACTGCAGGGGAGTCTTCTGGCTGGCTCGGTCCTTCCTTCTCAGGTTGCACGGGCCACAATCTCTGCACCACTTCTCGATGGTTCCCCTCATGCCTACCCAGTGGAACCGCTCGCGCAGCAGGAACTCCAGCTTTTTCCACCCAAAGTGTCCAGCTCCGTCGTGGTATGCCTCCATCACCATGGCTGCGTCTCTTCGTGGCACCACTACTTGCCAGAGTAATTCATGCGTCCGGGAGTTAACCATTCTGCGGCACAACTTCCCTTTGTAAAGGAACAGTCGACTCTTCTCTGCCCATAGTTGTTTGGCTTCCTCCGGAGCGTCTGGTTCAAGGCGAGCCTCCGGCCGAGTCAGCATCTCCTTCACCAGTCGGACGGCAGGGTCGCTGTCTTGCGTTTCCGCCCAGTTGTAGTGGGGTAAGGGGTTCAACGTAGCAGCCTGCTTACTCCTTACCCGGTGGGAATACTGAATAGTCCCATGACGGTGGAACGCAGGGAGTTCAACTTCTTCCAGTCCCTCCGGATCTTCTCCTCCGTCCGGCAGGTTGGGCATCCTGGACAGGGCGTCCGCGTTGGTATTGGAGCGTCCTGCCCGATATTTAATTGTGAACTCGTAGTTGGACAGACGGGCCATCCACCTCTGCTCCAGGGCACCGAGTCTTGCCGTGTCCAGGTGTGTCAGCGGGTTGTTATCCGTGTACACGGTGAACCGGGAAGAAGCGAGGTAATGCTTAAAGCGCTCAGTGATTGCCCATACTACGGCCAGGAACTCTAACTTAAATGAGCTGTAATTCTCGGGGTTCCTTTCGGTGGGTCGCAGTTTTCGGCTGGCGTAGGCGATTACTCGTTCCTTCCCCTGCTGGATCTGGGACAGTACGGCTCCTAGCCCGATGTTACTGGCGTCGGTGTAGAGGATAAAGGGCTGGCTATAATCCGGGTACGCCAGGATTTCGTCCCCCGTGAGGGCCATCTTCAGCTGGCGGAAGGACTCTTCTTCCAGCTCTTCCCATTTGAAGGGCGGCTTCTGGTTCTTGGCCTTCCGGGACTGGCCTATCAGGAGGTCCTGCATAGGTGCTGCCTTTTTGGTGAAACCGGGAATAAACCTTCGGTAGTAGCCTACCAACCCGAGGAACTGCCGCACTTCTTTTACGCTGGAGGGGCTTGGCCATCCCTTAATTGCGGTGATCTTATCGGGGTCGGGAGCCACTCCGTCAGCGCTCACCACGTGTCCCAGGTACTGCACCTTTGGTTTCAGGAGGTGACACTTGGAGGGTTTCACCTTTAGGCCGTAACTCGCCAGAGCCTCGAACACTTCCGCCAGGTGTTTCAGGTGGTCCTCATACGTCTTGGAATATACGATGACATCGTCCAGGTACAACAGGACCGTCTCGAAGTTTCTGTGGCCCAGACAACACTCCATTAGGCGTTGGAAGGTTCCTGGTGCGTTGCAGAGTCCGAACGGCATGCAGGTGAACTCGCTAAGTCCCATCGGGGTGGTGAATGCGGTCTTCTCCCGGTCCGCCTCTGCTACAGGAACCTGCCAGTACCCGCTAGTGAGATCCAAGGTAGAGAAGAAGTTAGCAGATCTTAAAGCAGCCAATGACTCCTCTATCCTTGGTAAGGGGTACGCATCCTTGTGTGTGATATGGTTGATTTTCCGGTAATCTACACACATCCTCATGGTGTTGTCTTTCTTTTTGACTAAAACTAATGGGGCTGCCCAGGGGCTACAACTATCCCGGATTACCCCAGCCTCCTTCATATCTCTAAGCATCCCCTTGGCGTGTTGGTAATGTGCAGGGGGTACGGGTCGATACCTCTCTTTTATGGGAGGATGATCTCCCGTGGGGATGCGATGTTCTACCCCCTTGACTCGCCCGAAGTCTAACGGGTGTTTACTAAACACTCTCTCGTACTCTTGAACCACCCGATAGACTCCTTGTTTCTGATGTGAGGGAGTGGAGTCAGTACCCAAATGTAGTTGCTGACACCAGTCCTCCATGTCTTTCTTAGAGCCGTTACCTTCCTCCGGGTGAGATGGAGGCAAGGGTTCCACAGATTGTATAGAACTTTGATTAGTGGTATATAATTTGGCTAGCGTGGCATACCGGGGCAGGTACACTTCCCTCTCCCCGATATTTATTATGCGAATGGGCACCCTCCCATGGCGTACATTGACCACCCCCCGTGCTGTCAAAATGGTGGGCCTACTGTCTGAGTAAACTGGTTCTACCATTGCCTGGTAATCTCTACCTCTCAGACCAATAGCTGCCCGGCACCAAATCATCATTTCACTTTTTGGGGGCATGGCAATAGGAAAAGGGTCACACATTCTTACGCTACCAATCTCACCGCCGGAGAGTTCCACTTGTTGCCGTTGCATCAGTGCCCGGATCTCTTTCTGGAGCACCCGCTGCTCGCCGGAGCTGGCATTCTTGGCAACCTGCTGTAAAAGGAAAATCACCTCTGCAAGACAATTTTCAATTACATTAGTTCCTAGAGTTATTTTTGGGTGACTCTCATGTTTATCGATATCTACAATGATCAGTCCCTGTGCGGCCAGTTCGACTCTACCAATTTTGATGGTCACCTCTTTAAATCCGATCTGTGGCACGAGCTGACCATTGCTGGCGATGATACTCAAGTCGTCGTCGGGGTAGCGGGTAATATCCGAGTCATTCCAGTACTGCTTGAAGAGCACGTACGGGATGGTGGTGACCTGTGACCCGGTGTCCAGTAGGGCACTCATGGGAATGCCATCCAGTACCACAGGCAAGACTGGACGTCCTCCCACATATCTGTCGCGCCAGTTCGATGGGCCTGGTGATCTTTTTCCTGGGGGTTGGCCCTCTACCCCAGGTTGTGCCCGTTTAAAGAACAGTACCTTGCCATATGTCCGGGTTGATTGCAGCGGCGGCAGATGGGTCGTCCGTCCTCACTGTATCGGTCACTGGGTCTTCCTCTGGCCGGTGGGGTCCTCCTTGGTCGACGCCACGGGATGTCCTCCGGTCCGGATGCCAGCTGGATCTTCCCTGGGGTGGAAACCTGTAAAGACTGCACAGTTCGGGTTAGCGCAGCAACGCTCTTAGCTAGCTCTTGGACCTGATGGTGTAGGTCTGGAGCCGGGTCATTGTCCAAAGCCTGCTTATCAGCTCCCACAGGCCCTGCTGACAAGGGCGCCGCCTCCTGGTAGTAAGTGGTAGTGGGGCGTCTGTGGGTCACAACGCCACCTGGTGCCGGTTCTCGGAGCACCCGGATGGCTCTGTCCTTGAACTGTGCAAAGTCCAGATGGGGATCCTGTAAGGCCATTGCCCGCAACTGGGTTCGGTGGGCATTGCAATATAAACCCTCTATAAATTGTTCAGTCAACAGCCTGTCCTCGTTTCCCACCCCATCAGGGTCGGTCTGCTTTATGGCCCTCAGGGCCTCTTGTAGGTTTAGTGCATAGTCCCTTATACTCTCATGCGCTCGCTGCTTGCACCCGTAGAATCTAAGCTTAATCTCGGCTGAGGTGCGGGTATCAAAGGTGTCCTTCAGCCGGGTTAGTATCCCTGCGACAGTCTTCCTCCCAGGTGGCCAGGATTTTACTTCCCTTTTGGCTGCCCCGGTTAGTTGGGCCACCAGGATGCTCACTTTTTGCTCTTCTGTGAGGGGGTACACCTGGAAGAGGCTATCCAGCTTTTCTCTAAAGTCATGCAGGGTATGTGACTCCCCTGAGTACTGGGGTAGCCAAGCTGCTCCCGGGATATAGGGCATGGTGAAGGGCATAACTGCAGCAGCGGTAGCGCTGGCGGGGGTTGAGGCAGTGAAGCTCTCCTCCGTATCCGACATCTTCCTCCCCCCTAGTGGACCGTGGCCTACCTTGCGATGATCCTCTTCCGTAGGCCGCGGCTCCGCAGTGGATCGTCAGGGTTGAGGACCTTCCGTCGCGCTCCTGTGACGTCGGCGTCTGCTGGGCTCCTTCCAGGACCTTACGCAACGTCCGGACGTGAGGCGGGGCTTCAGTTCTCGCGCGCTTTCGGAGTCCACGCCCCTCTTCTTCCCGCGCGGCGTCCTCAAGATGGCGTCCAATGGCGGGAAAACTCCACGGATGGCGGGAAGAAGGTCGAAGATGGCGCCGGATGGCGGGAAAACTTCGCGGATGGCGGGAAGAAGGTAGAAGATGGCGCCGGATGGCGGGAAACCTTCACCACTGGTAAGTTTGAACAGTCTTTGCTTTTCAGGCACGCAGTACCCGGTGGTTGCGGGCACGAAATCCTGCCGACTACGCCAAAGTTGACGCGCCCCTGGGCCTGTGTCGCGCTGCGGTGCGCACGCGGGAGCTTACCCGGAGCCGGATCCGTGGAGGGTTGTAATCTCGTGGCGGTGACCCGGTCCGTGCCCAGGGAGTCAAACTAGACGGCAGTCTATTAGTAGTAAATAGTTGATGACTACGCCACCCGTTGAGTGCAGCCAGGAAGCTGCTGCTGCAGGGCAGACCGCTGAGGCCGGTGGTAGGATTGTGCAGCGTGATAGTATAACCCCCAACGGGAGGGGTATGGCCTCAGGGCAGCCGACGTGGATGATGGGGGTAGCAGGAACCACTCAGAGACGGTACGGTGTAGTTCAGGGTCTTTACTGGTAACAACGACAGACCCTCCCGGAGTACTTGCTAGCAAACGGGGCCTGGTCAGTCTTTGAGCAGATGGGATCTCCCCTGGCCAGGCGTAGTTGTAGGCCTCCCAAACTGACTGTACTCTTCTGGCTACCTTGCTAGAAGCTGATGTAAGTAGCCCACGTCCCTGAGTGTACCGTGTGGTGCTCACCCGTATGGCCGGTGACTCGGGGCCTTCTAATGGCTTCCGCTCCACGATGGCGGTGCTGGTCCCACGCGTGTGACCGTGCCTTCGGGCTTCTGGGCCAGAGGACCTGAAATCCCCTGCCCGACGGATTCTGCTGCTGGGTAGGAGTTAGTCCCCACAGCCTCGGACTCCGGGTCCGGTAAAGAATCTTCTTAGTCAGGGCGAGCTCTGTAGCTGCCAGCCCCTGACTCCTTGTAACTCTGCTGTTTCCTATGCTGCTTCTCTTCTCCACTCTCCTTGTCTGACTCACCCTGCCTCAGCCCCGGGTTTTTACAGGGGAAGTTCTTCCCCTCCCAAGACTGGGCAGGAGGTGTGGCATGCACAGGATCCCTGACCAAAGGACCTCCCACCTGCTCTCAGACATAATATCTCTATCACTGTGGCAACCAGACCCCTGGGGTGTCACAAATATGCTTATTGAAACAATACTCCGACATTAACGTTAGTCATGTCACCGGTACACCAGGCGACTTCTCAGTGCTGTCAGATCCCTCTGATGTTGCTTGCCCTTGCTGGCCTGGCTGTTCCTTATCAGTTGAATCCAGCCTAAATTCTATAGAGTTCTGTCCATCTTAGAGATGCTGCTTTGGATCTTTTCTTGTGAGCCCCTTTTTCAGCACAGAATGTAAATCAGGAGGCCATTTCTGCCCTCTAAATGGTTCTGCTCCCACTTTATTGCTTCTTGAATCTGGTCTGCATCTGAAGGCTCTCTGCAGTTCCCATTCTTCTCTCTGATCTCGCAACCATTTTTCATAGCACTACATTGGGTAATTCCAATTTTTCCTAAAACCCTTCCCCAGTAACACTACTCTGTCTCCCAGGTACCTACTTCTATGGTTTACACTTTGGACAAATATAGGGCATATGTATATGGATTATCCTTATGAGACAACCTTTGTAAATAAGTGAAGCATTATACTCTAAGGAAAAAGGAGGGGGAATAAGTAGTGAGGAGCAAAGTGATAGTAAAGCAAGGAAGAAGCACAACCACACATTTCACAGCATCTTTCCACCAAATGATTTAGCTTTTTACTTATTTTTCTCACTAACATAGCACCATTAATTCCACAGCGTTTCACAGACAATATTAGCACTGTCCCCATTGGGGCTCACAATCTACATTCCCTATCAGTATGTCTTTGGAGTGTGGGAGGAAACCGGAGGAAACCCACGCAAATACGGGGAGAACATTCAAACTCCTTGCATATGTTGTCCTTGGTGGGATTTGAACTCAGGACCCCAGTGCTGCAAAGCAACAGTGCTAACCACTGACCCACCATGCTGCCCAGCTTCTCCCACAGCTTGAGTCACAGGTACACTGCTTGATCCTTCTGTATAATGCTGCTACTGTGTCTGTCTGTCTACTGCAACGTGAAATAAGTGCAGTAATTCTCCTGTTTCTGTGTGTATAGGAGAAATCATAGCAGCTAGTTTCCTCCCACTAAATAAGAGAAAACTGAAAATTGGAGATAGAGACTTTTAAGAGGAAATCTGGCAAAAATCACAGGATACAAGTCAAACAATGATCAGAAGTAGTTTCATTCCATATATATGACTCGCCCCCTGGGCCGCGTGGGGAACCCGGAACCGGGCCTCTGGTGGGATGCTGGGGGTGGTAGTCTCAGTGTGGCGGCGACCCGGTCCGTGGCTCAGGGTGGTCAAACCAGTGGCAGTCTTAGAGTAATAACAAATGTCTGACTACGCCACCCGTGGATTGCGGTCAGTGGGGACCGCCGCTGCGCTGCAGGCCGCTGAGGCTGATGTTGTAAGCGCAGCCAAGTATGGGATAACTCCCCACGGGAGAAGTATTGCCTCAGGGCAGCTAGTGTGAATGATGGGAGTGATGGTGTGAGCATCCCAGTACTAATGGTGCTGGTGCGGCGATGAAACACAGAGACGTGTGGTGCAGTTCAGGGTCTTTACCGATGGTATAAAGCCGACCCTCCTGGGAGTACTGGTTAGCAGTAGAGGCCTGGTCAGTCTGTGAGCAAGCAGGATCTCCCCCTGGCCAGGTGGAGTTGTAGGCCTCCCCGTCTATCTGCACTCTTTCCTGGCTACCTTGCTCTATGCGGGTAGAAGTAGCCCACGTCCCTGAGTATACCGTGTGGTGCTCAACCGTATGGCCGGTGACTTGGGGCCTTCTGTTAGCCTCCGCTCCACGACGGCGGTGCTGGTCCCTTGCTTGTGACCGTGCCTCCGGGCTTCTAAGGCCAGAGGACCTGGAATCCCCTGCCGGTTGGATTCTGCTGCTGGACCTGGATGTCCCCACAGCCTCGGACTCCGTGTCCGGGTTTAGTGTCTTCAGCCAAGGCGAGCTATCTAGCTTCCAGCCTCTGGCACTCGCTCCTGCTCCTACAGAGCTCCTGTTGTCACTTTCCCTCTCCAGGCTCTGACTCCCAGACTCTGACTCTCCTAATCCCGCCCCAGACCCAGTTTATAAGGGCAGATTCCTCCCAGGTCTGTGCGGGCAGTGTTGCATGCTTAGGGCTCCTGACCAGAGAAACCTCCCACTTGCTCTCAGACATAATATTTCTATTACTGTGGCAACCAGACCCCTGGGGTGCCACATATACACATGATAGCCTATTCAGAAAAGTTACCTGAAATAACAGAAAAGAAAAGCCGTTCCTACACCTCAATTCAAATTTTTCCTCTATTTTCCTATTTTAAAGTTTAAGACATCTTGCAGTGGAGTTTACAATGAGTTAGAGTTGTCTCCTGCTTGACACTCGTTGTCTTTCATTTTTTTCGGGTCTGTCATGTGTCATGTTGGATAAATAAAGATGATAATGATTTTATGATGTTCTTAAGTGCTGGTCTACTTTCAACTTTGCAATATTTAATCTGGGAAACCGTCCTTGATGTTCCTGCATTGTGCACTGAGGTTATCTAGTGGATGGTGTGGATCGCTTGCATAGGAGGGGTGAGCTGATCATCCAGTTTCTTGTTGTGTATCATGCAGGTCCATGTTGCCTTACGCATTATGAGTGCTGGGTGTTATAGTACTCTCTGAGACTAAGATCATGCAAGGCTCGAAATGCGTAAGACTATATGAACCACGTTATAATATTTTGAGCTTGAAAATGAAGTAAAGGCTAAACTGTATTCAAAGTGCTGGAAAGGTTTTCCTTTTCGCATTATTTTCAAGCTTGGAATCATCAAGTACACCTGTAGTACTCAATGACCACAAGGACTTCATTGGAAAAAGAGCATACGGAGAGGTGAGCTGCTTTCTTTTCGTTATGACAAATTAAAAATTTCTTGGATAGTTTTGGAGAAAACATTCTGTATTTTCACATGCAAATGAGTTGCTCAGAACAGTGCCCAGCACTTCTTCTGACAGTTCACCGGCTACCTCTGCCCCACTGCATTGATTGACAAGGCTGACCTAGCTGGCGAGACTGCGGGAGGAAGGATGTTCCAGGCTGCATGACTTCTGTCCATAGCACCTTATTTGTATATGAATATAAAAAATGTTTTCTCCAAAATTATCCAGTGGATTTTTTAACTAAAAGTATGTCCCCTCTTATGGCAAAGTCCCGTATGTAGAAATGAGCGAACCCGAACCTAAAAGTTCGGGGTTCATACCGGACCTAAACTCTGAACATGGACTTCACCCAGAAGTCAGTTTTAATGTTTGGAGTTCCGAGAGAAGTCCGGAGACGAGAGAGAGAGAAATAAACTGGTTCAAGTTCTGGTTCAAATTCTGGCTCCAGAACTAAACTTTGGACTAAAGTTCGGGTCGGGTACCAGAACCCAAATTTCTACCGGTCCGTTCATCCCTACCCGTATGAGGACCAATGCGTACCTTCATTCAGATTTTGGAGCTGACTGAATTTAAGTTGCTTTAAAAGGGTTGTCAGATTGTTAAAAAATAGTTGTAGCAAATGTAATAACATTCAGTATTCCCCTCTGAAACCCCCTGCCCCAAGAAGCCCTCCAGTTGTTCTCAGAGGTTAACTATATCCTGACAGTGTATCCTGTAACAGAAATAGCAATGTCTGTGCACCCTCCACCATAAAATTATTTTGATTCAGTGAATGCTAAAGTGTTCGCATTGCTGATGGGTTCATACAGGGCCGGCTCCATGTGTTCGTGGGCCCCGGGGGAAAGAGTCTCAGTGGGCCCCTTTAACACATACTACGATTCATAATGCACAGATAAGGTAGAGGAATATAGGTATAGTACAATGCCGAAGATTTCACTTCTTACATTACATAAGCGATATCTATTGTAAATTCTACAAAAGCTCAGAAACTGGCAAATCCTCGCAGCACACAGTGCGTGCCCTGGGGGATTCAAAAGTTTTCATTTTAGACTGGACAGTATAGTCCTTCATACAGTATTATGGGCACCACATATCCCTCCATACAGCATTATGGGCACCACATAGTCCTCCATACAGTATAATGGCCCCACATAGTCCTCCATACAGTATAATGGGCCTCACATAGTCCTCCATACAGTATAATGGGCCCCACATAGTCCTCCATACAGTATTATAAGCACCACATAGTCCTCCATACAGTATTATGAGCACCACATAGTCCTCCATACAGTATTATGAGCACCACATAGTCCTCCATACAGTATTATGTGCACCACATAGTCCTCCATACAGTATTATATGCACCACATAGTCCTCCATACAGTATTATGGGCACCACACAGTCCTCCATACAGCATTATGGGCACCACATAGTCCTCCATACAGTATTATGAGCACCACATAGTCCTCCATACAGTATTATGTGCACCACATAGTGCTCCATACAGTATAATGAGCCCCATATATTGCTTCATGCAGAATAATAGACCCCATATAATGCTCCATGCAGTATAATGGTCCCCATATAATGCTCTATACAGTATAATAGGCCCCATATAATATTCTATACAGAATAATGGGTCCCATATAATGCTCCATACAGAATAATGGACCCCATATAATGCTCCATACAGAATAATGGGCCCTATATAATGCTCCATACAGAATATTGGGCCCCATATAATGCTCCATACAGAATATTGGGACCCATATAATGCTCCATACAGAATAATGGGCCCCATATAATGCTCCATACAGAATATTGGGCCCCATATAATGCTCCATTTAGAATATTGGGCCCCATATAATGCTCCATACAGAATAATGGGCCCAATATAATGCTCCATACAGTATAATGGACCCCATATAATTCTCCATACAGAATAATGGAACCCATATAATGCTCCATACAGAATAATGGAACCCATATAATGTTCCATACAGAATAATGGACCCCATATAATGCTCCATACAGAATAATGAACCCAATATAATGCTGCAAACAGAATAATGGGCCCCATATAATGCTTCATACAGAATAATGGACTCCATGTAATGCTCCATATAGTATAATGGGCCCCATATAATGCTCCATACAGAATAGGCCCCATATAATTCTCCATACAGTATGGGCCTCATATAAAGCTCCATACAGAATGGCGCCCATATAATGCTCCATACAGTAAGGGCCCCATATATTGCTCCATACAGTATGGGCTCCATATAGTGCATGTGCTCTATACATAAAAAAAATCAAATACTCACCTCTCCTCACTGGTCGTTGTTCTGCTCCCGACTCCTCAGCGTCTTCCTGCTCTCTGCACTGTGACTTCTCAGCAGAGGGTGCACTGTAGTGCCGTCATCGCGTCCTCTGCCCTGAGACGTCACAGGGTCAGAAGACGTGTAAGACGCTGGAGATGCGGAGGGACAGGGAAAAGTAAGTACTGCAAGTGCTGGGGCCCTTAGCAAGCGGGGGGGCACGCGAGCGGGCGCTGGCACCGGGCTCCCCTGACTCATGGGCCCCAGAGCATGCCGGTGTCCCCGATGGCGAGTGGGCTTGCTCACTTGCCCAAGTGCGCAGGCTGGTGGTGCCGGCCCTGGGTTCATATGCAACACCGCCAGGTCCTTTAAGTGTATGTGGTCCGTAGAATGAAATCCAGCACCGTAATTCCCGGCATCTACCAGGTTTACTTGCTACTGATGCCTGCTTAGAATACTGTTTTGGTTTTCATTACTTTTAAGACATGAACATTTTGCCAGATCAAAAATTTTGACATGGGAACATTTATTTGCCCCAGCTGAACCAAGTCATGCATTTTTCCCCTGAAAAATGCTTCTGATTATTGCTGTAGACTACATACTTTCAAAACATATCAGCACAATTTGGTTAGTTTGTACTGTACTTAGTCAGCTTCTGGGACATTATTCTGAATATTATAAATCACTGTCATGTGCCAGGAACTTATGATTTATTACTTGGCATCAAACTCATCTTATATTTTGGCAGATACTGTATCTTAGTCTATTTAAGCTAACTTATTAAAACAAAGACTTGAAAATCATGCATTTTATTTGGCCTTTCCAGTAATTATATGCCAGTAGGAGGAGGGTGAATACAGGCATGTACACTTGAAAATATGTAAGAAAAGAATCCAGTAGAGTATGAATTTGCCTATAGCTGTATAAAAGCTGATGCTTGTATTTTTTGCCTGGTTTGTGACAATAACATGGTTTGGAATTAGTGTCATATTCTTATACCTATATATCTACCTTACCTCCGGGACAGTCCAGGGTGTGGACTGTATAATGAACCTAGGCAATAGCTGCCTGTGAGGTCACTTTAATTAAGCCTTTGTTCACACTTCTATTTTGACATTCTGTTTGGTTCGCTGTTACTGTAGACATAGACAAATGGAATAACGTCAAAATTGTTCTGTTGCATAAGTGTGAAAAAGGAGGCAGAGGGACGCCTTCGATTATGATTCGGTCCATCTTTTTTGGTTATCTGTCGGTTTTTAGAACGGATGAAAAAGCTAATTCCCATTCTTTCAATGATGTTTGCTTTGGTTATAGGTAATAGCTGGTGTAATGTCCTCACCGTGTAAAGAATATAGAAAATTATATTTTACTCACCCGGGTTTAGCTGTACCCAGTTGTTGCGTGACCAGAGCCTTTCCTTGATCACTTTCCTTCGACTCCCTAATGTGGGGCACCAGAAATGTTTTCAGTATTTTGGAATTCTTTTATACTTTTGAAACTTCTGCATATTGTCTGTGACTTTCAAATTAGAGGGAAGAGACGTCTTCCTCTGATGTCAGTGAGTGGCCGTAGATAGATATAGGATACAGGTATGAAGTGTGAACAGCAGAGTTTCTCAATGTATGACTTTTCAGATAATTTTTAGTCATAATGATATTGGAAATTAGTGACAGAGATGACCAATGAAATGTTTAACTGTTTGTCCAATCAAATACATAATTTGATAACTGTATTTATTTGGTTACATACTACTTTTATTATATATATCTAAAAGCCAAAAAAAAAATTTGCGACTTTTGGCATTTTTACTTTAGTCCTTGCCAGCCTTGAAAAGGGGGGTGGAACATGGGCATGATAGTGGCACATGGCAACAGCCGTCTGTCAAATTCATGACTAGATGTGGCATAACAGAGCTTAGGCCAGAAATCTTATTTCAGTTACTGACAGAAGTAAGATTTCTGGCACCACTTGTAATATTTATTTATTTATTTGACTCACTTATATAGCGCCATTAATTCCACAGGGTTCTACATAAGTTATAGGCACTGTCCCCACGGGGACTCACAATCTACATTCCCTATCAGTATGTCTTTGGAGTGTGGGAGGAAACCGGAGAACCCGGAGGAAACCCACGCAAACACGGGGAGAACATACAAACTCCTTGCAGATCTTGTCCTTGGTGGGATTTGAACCCAGGACCCCAGCGCTGCAATGCCAACCACTGAGCCACTGTGCTGCCCTAATATACACCCAATTCATTAAGTGGCATGTGCCTGTTAATGAATCAGACACCTCTTACTCACCATGCCCCTTCATTAAGACTGGTGTGTGCAATGCCAGATTTAATGAATCAGGGCCAAAGGATCCTTGGAGTTGAGACGAGCAGCAATCCTAATCTCATGGCTGTCCTAGCGATATGCCACAACATTCAATGATCGGAATGCCCCTTTAAATATGTTAGTATTTTTTTGAATGAGGCAGGAATAATAAAGAGATCATTTTACTTTATAAAAGTTTAGTCTTGTTCTGTCATAACTTTTACGATTGTAGTTTTCTTTAGTTAAATTTTTCTAGACTATTTTTTTTTTATTTTTACTATAAAAGGAAAAAAAATCTCACATGCTAGCCAAGTCAAAGCCTATTATCGCAGCACTGTAAAACAGGCATTTCATAAAAGAGACAATGGTAAGATTGAAAGGCTGGCAGGCATGTCACAAAATAAAGATGGTAAGGGAAACACTGAAATACTGCAAATACCTGTAGTTAAAAGTTCCTAAAATGTTCCCGCATGACTTCCTTTGTCTTCAATGTAGACAGCATAGGCCAGGTGGTTCATATCTACATTAAAAACCTAACCTTAAATAATGAAACACCATTTCTAGCCACAAAACCTCCATTAAATGATATTACGATTACCAATTTTACAATGGCTAATATCTGCTGGATTTGTTATTTGCACAACTTGTTGTAACTCAACCTTTGTCTATTTCCTTCAATATGTAATATAGGCTTCATTCTTTTGCTGGTTTATGGAAGAAAGTATACATCTGAGGATATTTTAAGAAATATCAGAATGAGTACCTATAAATATGCAAAGAAAATTGAATGAATATTTAGTTTAGTAGAAGAGACCTGATCCTTTTGCCATTGTACTCAATGTCATTTGGTCGAACGATGGATTTATGATCAATCAAGTACTTTAGTAGTACGAGGGCTCACATATCCCTCATTACATGTATGCATAGATGTAAGTTAGTAACTTTTGGGAGACCTGTATTAAAACTGTAAAGGAAAAGTAAATGAGTTGCCCATAATATCCAGTATTACTATTAGAATATCAGGGCAAGTTCAGACAGTCGTATTAAATGTCCGTGCACTGCCCATATGCAAAAATGATAGCATACGGTCAGCACAAGGACCAATGCAAGTCAACGTGGTAGTTCACAATAACGTTTTTACACCAGGACTAATGGTCTGCATGTAAAAACATCTCAGCATGCACTACTTCAATCTGTATTCTGGACCTGACTCGCCCAATATAAGTCATTGGATGCGTAAAAAACGGATCACATATAGGTTACCATCCGTATGTCATGTGTATTTCACATAAACAGTACAATTATCAATATAAGAAACTGTATTTTATCTTTATGGTTTATTAAATTGTTATAGTAAAAACGGATGTCTTACATGTTATGGGATCAACTTCCGAGGTTGATCCTCCCAATCCAGGACTGGGTGGGCACTCGGATCCTGGGTGTTGATGCAGCAGCAGAAAGTCACGTATGGAGCGAGGACTTAAAGCGCTGAAAGCTACAGGAAGACACAACACAGAAAAAGCATGTATGAAGCCAGGACATGGAGTACTGGAGGCCGCAGGCAGATAAAGCAAGTAGTGGTGCACAGTAAAGCAAACAGTACGAAGAGTCTTAGTGCCAAGACACAGGTGTTTGTCTTGGTGGGCCTTATATAAACCTAGGCGGATGATGACATGGGGGCAGGCTGAGACACTTGTAAAACCCGGCGTGGAGCACAGCAGCGGGCAGCGGCCGTAGGGGAAGGTGATGAAGCCTTTCTGAGCCGAGACAGATGGGTAATAATACGGATGTACAAAACAACATATGGATGAGAAAAAAATGGACACACGGATGGCATATGGATTGCACATGGATGACAATGCCGGTGAAAAATCGTCAGTTTCTTCTGGATGTAAAATGCACAATTTTGCACACTCTCCAATCTAATTGCTTGCAATCAGGAAATACTCCATTTCTGCTTTGCACAAGTTTTATTGTACGAGTGTCACATTTTACCCATTGTCTTTATAATCTTTGTGAAGAAGAGCAAAGGCTACAGAGTCAGTTAAAGACAACGTTCCCTAGGAAGTTTCATATAGAAGTTCTTTATTCCTCCATATAAGAACAGCAGCAACGTTTCCATCTGCATGGTCTTTTTCAAGCTCATTAAAGGGCAAAGTTCAGTATCCAAGCAAAATCTGCATGCCATGAATATTTCACCATGAGAGGCCAACTTTTATTTTATCTATGAGTACCAACTCAGGAGAAAGCAGGATCTGGCATGTTGAATTTCATGGCCTGATCTTTTGTTCTCAGGGGACATAAGCCACTGCCAGAGGTTTTTGGCAGCGATTTACTCCCCTCTCTCCATTGAAAACACATGCATGCTCATCTGAACCGATCGGAGGCATAGTTGTAGGCCAAACAGCTATTGAAGATGTAGAGGGACCTTTAGCAGAGAAGTTTTTCAGACACAATATTGTGACATATTTTGACTTTAATTATGTCACTTAACATATGCATGTCAGGCTAGACTTATGACACATGTTTCCAGTTAAAGTTATTAAACTTTTATGTGTTATATGACTTTTGAAAAAAAAAATGTTGCAGAGGTTTTATTTTTCATAGCATTGCAACAGAGACTTAAAGGGAAACAACCAACTTAAAAGTTTAACTTTTTTAATTCCATCACTTGGTTGACGAGGATCTGACTTCTGGGACCACCATCAATCCTGAGAATAGACAATACTAAGCCTGATATCTTTATGTCTCGTTCAGTATATTTCCCTGAATATTGGTACCTCAGTCACCTGTTGTGCATGTAAGTTCATGAAGCTGCTGCAGTATATGGCACCGCCCGGTAGGAGGGAGTGCTGTTGTACAGGTCAAACTTAGATGCCGCTCAATTGCTGCTCTAAATGATTGCTATGGCCGCTTCATTCTCAAGTTCCATTGGGGATGCCGGAGACTGAACCACCGCCTATTATAAAGTAATGGAATACCCCTATACACAATGATTAAATGCACAAAGATGCATAAAGTTAAAATCCTTTTTGCCTCAAACCCTATTCCTGTGGAGGACAGAAGCTTTAGGCCTCATTCAGATGACTGTAACATGGGCCTAATTAGCAATCAGTTTACTGTAGGGCAATAACTGAACTGGATTTAGACCGCTAGCTGTAAATCTACCTTTGCTTGAGATCTTGCTTCCAGACCCCTGAAATTAGGTTTTATTGCAGTTATTCAATATATCTCTTTGATGAGTAGGAGTAATAGATGAGTAGGAGTGATTAGTCAAGAATACTTACAGGCCAATTAAGAGCTGTCCATTGATTACTGCTTTTACTGAGATTACTTTACCAAATTGTTGTCCTGGTGGTCCCTAGTTTTAGCCTCATGTTAGCTTGCTATGGCCATCAGTGCAGGTCTTTTTTATTTCTTTCTTTCTCGAGTACATATCTCATCAATGCCCCATGCTACCTTGGTGACTGTTTAGCAGATATTAAACTATGTTAAAGTTGTCAAAACTCAGAGAAAAAAGTGGCAACTGGGGCATTTGCCCTTGGTGCCAGTTATCAGGGGGGCTCCAACAAGCCACTTGGCCTAAGCTGAGATATTTAGATACATAATGAGAGCAGGAAAGATTTGGTACATTCCAAGCAAAGGATGGATAGTGTCCAGTCTTCTGCACAAAGGAAAACCAAATTAGTAGATCTAGACCAGTGTTTTCCAAACTCCAGTCCTCACGGCCCCCACAGGTCATGTTTTCAGGATTTCCATAGTATTGCACAGGTGAGAGAATCCCTGATGCCTTGATGATACTTCCACCACCTGTGCAATACTTAGAAAATCCTGAGAACATAACCTGTGGGGGGCCGTGAAGACTGGAGTTTGGGAAACACTGATATAGACTAAAGAAGGCACCATCATGTTTGTTTTTCTACCAACATAAAGGAACTGTGCTTCTGAACTTAAAATGGTCCCTGAGCATTTGTGCTCTGAAGAACCTGCTGTGGCTGCTATGGTTGTTTTCATGGTCATGTGTTTTGGTATTATTGGATTTTTCGTTTGCCAGTTTACATGTTTCTTTTTCCTTTTTTGTATCTACAGTATGTTACATAAAAACTATTAGACAGTATGGATCATGACGTACAAACAGGGTGGGCATCACCTTACCTGCACTCAACAGCCTCATATATGCCCAGTCCTGACATTGCGGTCCATACTCGGACTGTGATAGTCAGACCTGCAAAACCAGATTAAACAGATTGAACACAGAAATTAATAATAAATTCTTACAAATCGAGGAGCATAACTTTTCCACTTGTATTATCTATACTTTATTTTATTCATGATTAACAAAAAAAATTAAAAAAACTAAATGCGCAAATGTGGAATTTTAACCTTTTAAACACTTTATTGGCTTGTGTAACATCATGCAACTTTCTCTTAATGCATTTATAGACACCATCCATCCTGAACTTATCTATAATATACTTACCTTGCAATGTCTTCACATCCGGTTCCGTCCAGATGTGTCCGGATCCCAGAATTCCAAGCGGCAGAAGTTCGTCGACCACCATATTGGGACACCCAAGTGAGGGGTGTCTCAATATGGAAACTGCTGGTGGTACCAGCCTCTTGCGCGGTACCACCAGGGAAACACCTTTGCGAACACGCCGTACATGCCGCAGCCGGGATCAGCCGAATGATTCACTGATCACCGCCATCTTTGTACAGGAGAAGCACATGCGCAGTTTTAATGTGTCCGCCGCTATCTGCCTGCACAAAGACGGCGGCGGTCTGATTTACTGCGCCTGCGCGAATTCCGGGTGAGTGCACATAGGAAAAAGAGGACACAGGGGGAAGACAGCTCAAACGAGAGAACACATGAGGGAAGAAGACAGCACAGGAAGGAGAGAGAGAGCGGACAAGGGGGAGAGCACATGGGGTACAATTGGGTCAAAGAAGAGATCACATGAGAGGAGAAGATAGCAGATGGAGAGATAAAGCGCACAGGGGGGAGAGAGACAGAGCACAGGGGGGAGACAGCTCAAACGGGACAGTACATGAGGGGAGAACACAGCACAGGAAGGAGAGAGACAGCAGACAGGGGGGATAGCACATTGGGTAGACAGGTCAAAGAAGAGAGCACAGATGGGAGAAGTCAGCACATGGGGGAAAGAGAGAGTGGATAGGTGGGTGAGCACATGGGGGGGGAGAGATTTTCAACGTTGCAAAGCCTGCCCCCATCGTGCCATTACTGCCTCCATCTAGTAGCTAAATATTGAAGAGAACTTGTCACGTGAAAAAACGCTATTATCCTGCAGATATCTGTTTAATCTGCAGGTTAATAGCGTTCTGAACCTGCCCGGTGCCCGTAATACGAGTCCCGCTGCCAGGAAGAAATTAACTTTATTCCTCCTGGCAGTGTTCAGCATTCAGTCATGGGGAAGTCACGCTGGCATGTGACAGGTTCCCTTTAAGAGTAAAATATATCCTGTCTCTTACGCCAAGTCCCAAAATCCCTGACATAAGAAATTGTGAAGAAAGGCCTTGATTCATGAAAGCTTTTACACCAGAAAATTGGTGTAAAAAGCTTTAAAACATCTCATAAGTTTGCAATTTTGGCATTTGATTTTTTTAATGCATGTTTTGCCTACTTTCACTAAAATGGACAGAGGTGGGGCAGGACGGGTGAGTGATGCCATATGTCATCTAATTCATGACAAACTGTGGAGTTCCTCACTCCAGAAATCTTACTCCAGTCACTGACTGGAGTGATATTTGTGGAGTAGTGCACGGAGGCGCATGTCACTTATCAGACACTCCTGAATCGTTAGGAGGTATGCACCTCTATATGAATCCAGAGCATCTGACACTACCACACCCCCTCATCAAGATCAGTCTTGATGAATTGGGGCCCAGGAGTATATTCGGAAATTAAAGCACAGCTCTTGATTTGTTCTTTCACCTATAGTACAACGTTTTCAGAAAACCCCATTCATTTGTATGTAAATTGACTTTTTACAATATATTATGTATTTACCCCTTGGCAATTTATGCTGCATGTATATGTGGCACCCCAGGGATCTGGTTTCCACAGTAACAGCAATGTTATGTCTGAGAGCAGGTGGGAGGTCTCTTGGTCAGGAATCCTATGCATGCCACACCTCCTGCCCAGTCCTGGGAGGGGAAGAACTTCCCCTATATAAACCTAGGGCTGAGGCAGGGTTAGTGAGTAGAGAAGAAGTAGAGACAGAGAAAAGAAGCAAATATAGGAACAGAACATCAGGAGCTCTGTGGGAGCAGTGTTACAAGGAGTCAGGGGCTGGCAGCTGCAGAGCTCGCCCTGACTGAGAAGATTTCTTACCGGACCCGGAGTCCGAGGCTGTGGGGACTAACTCCTACCCAGCAGCAGAATCCGTCAGGCAGGGGATTCCAGGTCCTCTGGCCAAGAAACCCGAAGGCACGGTCACACGCATGGGACCAGCACCGCCGTCGTGGAGCGGAAGCTACTAGAAGGCCCCGAGTCACCGGCCATACGGGTGAGCACCACACGGTACACTCAGGGACGTGGGCTACTTATACCCGCCTCTAGCAAGGTAGCCAGAAGAGTACAGTTAGTTTGGGAGGCCTACAACTCCGCCTGGCCAGGGGAGATCCCATCTGCTCAAGGACTGACCAGGCCCCAATCGCTAGCCAGTACTCCGGGAGGGTCTATCTTTGTCACCAGTAAAGACCCTGAACTACACCATACCGTCTCCGAGTGGTTCCTGCTACCCCCATCATCCACGTCGGCTGCCCTGAGGCCATACCCCTCCCGTTGGGGGTTATACTATCACGCTGCACAATCCTACCACCGGCCTCAGCGGTCTGCCCTGCAGCAGCAGCTCCTTAGCTGTACTCAACGGGTGGCGTAGTCGTCCAACATCTACCGCTGATACATCGCCGCTCAGTTTGACTCCCTGGGCACGGACCGGGTCACCGCCACGAGACTACAACCCTCAACAGATCCGGCTCCGGGTAAGCTCCCGCGTGCGCAACGCAGCGCGACACAGGCCCAGGGGCGCGTCAACTTTTGGCGTAGTCGGCAGGATCTCGTGCCCGCAACCACCGGGTACTGCGTGCCTGAAAGAGACTGTTCAAACTTACCTGTGGTGAAGATTCCCGCCATCCGGCGCCATCTTCAGCCTTCTTCCCGCCATCGGTGAAGATTCCCGCCATCCGGCGCCATTTTCAGCCTTCTTCCCGCCTTCCGTGGAGTTTTCCCGCCGTTGGACGCCATCTTGAAGACGTCGCGCGGGAAGAAGAGGGGCATGGACTCCGAAAGCGCGCGAGAACTGAAGCCCCGCCTCACGTCCGGACGTCGCGTAAGGTCCTGGAAGGAGCCCAGCAGACGCCGACATCACAGGAGCGCGACGGAAGGTCCTCAACCCTGACGATCTACTGCGGAGCCGCGGCCTACGGAAGAGGATCATCGCAAGGTAGGCCACGGTCCACTAGGGGGGAGGAGGATGTCAGATACGGAGGAGAGCTTCACTGCCTCAACCCCCGCCAGCACCATCGCTGCTGCAGTCATGCCTTTCACCATGCCCTATATCCCGGGAGCGGCCTGGCTACCCCAGTACTCAGGGGAGTCACATACCCTGCATGACTTTAGAGAAAAGCTGGATAGCCTCTTCCAGGTGTACCCCCTCACAGAAGAGCAAAAAGTGAGCATCCTGGTGGCCCAATTAACTGGGGCAGCCCGAAGGGAGGTAAAGTCCTGGCCACCTGGGGGGAGGACGGTCGCAGGGATACTAACCCGGCTGAGGGACACCTTTGATACCCGCACCTCAGCCGAGATCAAGCTTAGATTCTACGGGTGCAAACAGCGGGCACATGAGAGTATAAGGGACTATGCCCTGAACCTACAAGAGGCCCTGAGAGCCATTAAGCAGACCGACCCTGACGGCGTGGGAGACGAGGACAGGCTGTTGACTGAACAATTTATAGAGGGTTTATATTGCAATGCCCACCGAACCCAGTTGCGGGCAATGGCCTTACAGGACCCTCATCTGGGATTTGCACAGTTCAAGGACAGAGCCATCCGGGTGCTCCGAGAACCGGCACCAGGTGGCGTTGTGACCCACAGACGCCCCACTACTACTTACCACCAGGAGGCGGCGCCCTTGTCGGCAGGGCCTGTGGGAGCTGATGCGCAGGCTTTGAGCAATGACCCGGCTCCAGACCTGCACCATCAGGTCCAAGAGCTAGCTAAAAGCGTTGCTGCGCTAACCCGAACTGTGCAGTCTTTACAGGTTTCTACTCCAGGGAAGATCCAGCTGGCATCCGGACCGGAGGACATCCCGTGGCATCGACCAAGGAGGACCCCACCGGCCAGAGGAAGACCCAGCGACCGATACAACGAGGACGGACGACCCATCTGCCGCCGCTGTAATCAACCCGGACATATGGCAAGGTACTGTCCTTTAAACTGGCACAACCTAGGGTAGAGGGCCAACCCCTAGGAAAAAGATCATCAGGCCCATCGAACTGGCGCGACAAATATGTGGGAGGACGTCCAGTCTTGCCTGTGGTACTGGATGGCATTCCTATGAGTGCCCTACTGGACACCGGGTCACAGGTCACCACCATCCCGTACGTGCTCTTCAAGCAGTACTGGAATGACTCGGATATTACCCGCTACCCTGACGACGACTTGAGTATCATCGCCAGCAATGGTCAGCCCGTGCCACAGATCGGATTTAAAGAGGTGACCATTAAAATTGGTAGAGTTGAACTGGCAGCACAGGGACTGATCATTGTAGACATTGACAAACACGAGAGTCACCCAAAGATAACTCTAGGAACTAATGTAATTGAAAATTGTCTTGCAGAGGTGATTTTCCTTTTACAGCAGGTTGCCAAGAACGCCAGCTCCGGCGAGCAGTGAGTGCTCCAAAAAGAGATCCGGGCACTGATGCGACGGCAACAGGTGGAACTCTCCGGCGGTGAGATTGGTAGCGTGAGAATGTGTGACCCTTTCCCTATTGCCATGCCCCCAAAAAGTGAAATGATGATTTGGTGCCGGGCAGCTATTGGTCTGAGAGGTAGAGATTACCAGGCAATGGTAGAACCAGTTTACTCAGACAGTAGGCCCACCATCTTGACAGCACGGGGGGTGGTTAATGTACGCCATGGGAGGGTGCCCGTTCGCATAATCAATATCGGGAAGAGGGAAGTGTACCTGCCCCGGTATGCCACGCTAGCCAAATTATATACCATTAACCAAAATGCTATACAATCTGTGGAACCCTTGCCTTCATCTCACCCGGAGGAAGGTAACGGCTCTAAGAAAACAATGGAGGACTGGTGTCAGCAACTACATTTGGGTACTGACTCCACTCCCTCACACCAGAAACAGGGAGTCTATCGGGTGGTTCAAGAGTACGAGAGAGTGTTTAGTAAACACCCGTTAGACTTCGGGCGAGTCAAGGGGGTAGAACACCACATCCCCACGGGAGACCATCCTCCCATAAAAGAGAGGTATCGACCCGTACCCCCTGCACACTACCAACACGCCAAGGGGATGCTTAGAGACATGAAGGAGGCTGGGGTGATCAGGGATAGCTGTAGCCCCTGGGCAGCTCCACTAGTCTTAGTCAAAAAGAAAGACAACACCATGAGGATGTGTGTAGATTACCGGAAAATCAACCGTATCACACACAAGGATGCGTACCCCTTACCAAGGATAGAGGAGTCTTTGGCTGCTTTAAGATCTGCTAACTTCTTCTCTACCTTGGATCTCACTAGTGGGTACTGGCAGGTTCCTGTAGCAGAGGCGGACCGGGAGAAGACCGCATTCACCACCCCGATGGGACTTAGCAAGTTTACCTGCATGCCGTTCGGACTCTGCAACGCACCAGGAACCTTCCAACGATTAATGGAGTGCTGTCTGGGCCACAGAAACTTCGAGACGGTCCTGTTGTACCTGGACGATGTCATCGTATATTCTAAGACTTATGAGGACCACCTGAAACACCTGGCGGAAGTGTTCGAAGCTCTGGCAAGCTACGGCCTAAAGGTGAAACCCTCCAAGTGTCACCTCCTGAAACCAAAGGTGCAGTACCTGGGACACGTGGTGAGCGCTGACGGAGTGGCTCCCGACCCTGATAAGATCACCGCAATTAAGGAATGGCCAAGTCCCTCCAGTGTAAAGGAAGTGCGGCAGTTCCTCGGGTTGGTAGGCTACTACCGCAGGTTCATCCCCGGTTTCACCAAAAAGGCAGCTCCTATGCAGGACCTCCTGATAGGCCAGTCCCGGAAGGCCAAGAACCAGAAGCCGCCCTTCAGATGGGAGAAGTTGGAAGAAGAGTCCTTCCGCCAGCTGAAGATGGCCCTCACGGGGGATGAAATCCTGGCGTACCCGGATTACAGCCAGCCCTTTATCCTCTACACCGACGCAAGTAACATCGGGCTAGGAGCCGTGCTGTCCCAGATCCAGCAGGGGAAAGAGCGAGTAATCGCTTACGCCAGCCGAAAACTGCGACCCACCGAAAGAAACCCTGAGAATTACAGCTCATTTAAGCTAGAGTTCCTGGCAGTGGTGTGGGCAGTCACCGAACGCTTTAAGCACTACCCCGCTTCTTCCCGGTTCGTCGTGTACACGGATAACAACCCGTTGACACACCTGGACACGGCAAGACTCGGTGCCCTAGAGCAGAGATGGATGGCCCGCCTGTCCAACTACGAGTTCACCATCAAATACCGGGCAGGACGCTCCAATACCAACGCGGACGCCCTGTCCAGGATGCCAAACCTACCGGACGTAGGAGAAGATCCAGAGGGACTGGAAGAAGTCGAACTCCCTGCGTTTCACCGTCATGGGACTATCCAGTATTCCCATCGGGTAAGGAGTAAGCAAGGCGCTACGCTTAACCCCTTACCTCACTACAACTGGGCGGAAACGCAAGACAGTGACCCTGCTGTCCGGCTGGTGAAGGAGATGCTGACTCAGCCAGAGGCTCGCCTTGACCCAGACGCTCCGGAGGAAGCCAAGCAACTGTGGGCAGAAAAGAGTAGACTGTTCCTTTACAAGGGGAAGTTGTGCCGCAGGATGGTTAACTCCCGGACGCATGAACTAATCTGGCAAGTAGTGGTGCCACGACGAGACGCAGCCATGGTGATGGAGGCATACCACGATGGAGCTGGGCATTTCGGATGGAAGAAGCTGGAGTTCCTGCTGCGCGGGCGGTTCCATTGGGTAGGCATGAGGGGAACCATCGAGAGGTGGTGCAGAGACTGTGGCCCGTGCAACCTGAGGAGGAAGGACCGTGCCAGCCAGAAGACTCCCCTGCAGTCCATCGTCACCCGGCAGCCGTTGGAACTGGTAGCCTTGGATCATGTAAAACTGACCCCAAGCAGAAGTGGCTACGTCTACGCGTTAACCATCGTGGATCATTACTCCCGGTTCTTGGTTGTCGTCCCCGTCAAGGACTTAACGGCTCAAACAGCAGCTAGAGCCTTCCAGCAGCACTTCTGCCGTCCACACGGGTACCCGGACCAAGTGCTGACGGACCAGGGACCTGCCTTTGAAGCGGAGGTCTTCCAGGAATTCTGCAATCTGTATGGCTGCCGGAAGATAAGGACGACACCCTATCATCCGCAAACTAATGGACTTTGTGAGAAAATGAACCAGGTGGTAATGGATCTTCTGAAAACGTTGCCCCTGGAAGAACGCAGTCTGTGGCCTGAGAAGCTGCCCGATCTAGTGGACCTATACAACCACATCCCGGTAGGTTCCACCAACTGTACCCCGGCTTACCTAATGAGGGCGAGACCTGGTAAGTTACCTGTTGACCTGGAAATGGGAGTCCTGACACCCGAGGACACTTCACCAGAAGCAGACTGGGACACAGAGAGGCAGCAGCAATACCGGAAAGTACAGGAGAGCGTGGAGCGAAGTCTCTGTCAGGCTAGGGAGAGACAAGAGAAAACTTACAACCAGTATGCTCCTGCTGTTCCCCTGGTGCCCGGAGAGCAGGTCTTGAAGAGGAAAAGACGGCTCCACAAGTTGGACGACCAGTGGGAGAAGGACCCGTACACCGTACTGCCCTCAAGCCACGAGAACCCGAAGGTCTGTACCATCAGTAAAGACGGAGGGGAGACCACAGCCATTGTATCCCGGGATCACCTGAAGAAGTGTCCTGAACAGCTACGGAACCCTGAAGAGGAACAAGAAGACCATCGACCCGTAGAGGAAAGGGAAGATATGGTTAGTACTGTGCTCGGAGACTTCCCTCGGTCTTGGACTCAAGTCAATGGTGCAGTTGTGGTACCCGTACTCACCTTCCTCCAACCAGCATCCCAAGCACCTACGGAGCAACAGGTAGAGCTGGAAGAACAGCCGGTCCAGGAGGCAGAAGACCCCACACCAGCAGACCAGGAGGATCAACCCTCTGCTTGCAGTGAGCCTGCCATATCCCTAGTGAGCCAAAGGGCCCGTAGACCGCTGCCCAGTTTACCCTTAACAGCTCCTACACCCTGTAGTTCAGGGCCAGACAGTCAGCTCCGTAGGTCCACTAGGGCCACTAGAGGCCAGTTACCCGCACGTTGGAGGATTTGAAGTGTATAAATTGTTTTATTTGTGGTTACCTGTTTTTCTTGTTGCTTGTGTATAATTATGTGTTTCTAGTTGTTTATAGGAGTCTTTGGTGGATTTACCGGGAATCCTGTGTACATAGTTGGAGCGTAACCCAGGACGGACTAAAGACTGTTAAGGACTCGGGGCAGGACAGACCCCTACCTGGTTACGTCTCCCTGTTTTGGTGAAATGGACACCTTGCTTTCTTCAAAGACTGCACCCGGTTACGGACATGCCGTGACCACCTTTATGTGTTTCTTTATTGTATTGTTATTGTTATATCTTGTTATGTTTTTCTAAAATATGTTTAGTCCCGGAGTACTAAATTTCACTAGGGGGGAATGTGGCACCCCAGGGATCTGGTTTCCACAGTAACAGCAATGTTATGTCTGAGAGCAGGTGGGAGGTCTCTTGGTCAGGAATCCTATGCATGCCACACCTCCTGCCCAGTCCTGGGAGGGGAAGAACTTCCCCTATATAAACCTAGGGCTGAGGCAGGGTTAGTGAGTAGAGAAGAAGTAGAGACAGAGAAAAGAAGCAAATATAGGAACAGAACATCAGGAGCTCTGTGGGAGCAGTGTTACAAGGAGTCAGGGGCTGGCAGCTGCAGAGCTCGCCCTGACTGAGAAGATTTCTTACCGGACCCGGAGTCCGAGGCTGTGGGGACTAACTCCTACCCAGCAGCAGAATCCGTCAGGCAGGGGATTCCAGGTCCTCTGGCCAAGAAACCCGAAGGCACGGTCACACGCATGGGACCAGCACCGCCGTCGTGGAGCGGAAGCTACTAGAAGGCCCCGAGTCACCGGCCATACGGGTGAGCACCACACGGTACACTCAGGGACGTGGGCTACTTGTACCCGCCTCTAGCAAGGTAGCCAGAAGAGTACAGTTAGTTTGGGAGGCCTACAACTCCGCCTGGCCAGGGGAGATCCCATCTGCTCAAGGACTGACCAGGCCCCAATCGCTAGCCAGTACTCCGGGAGGGTCTATCTTTGTCACCAGTAAAGACCCTGAACTACACCGTACCGTCTCCGAGTGGTTCCTGCTACCCCCATCATCCACGTCGGCTGCCCTGAGGCCATACCCCTCCCGTTGGGGGTTATACTATCACGCTGCACAATCCTACCACCGGCCTCAGCGGTCTGCCCTGCAGCAGCAGCTCCTTAGCTGTACTCAATGGGTGGCGTAGTCGTCCAACATCTACCGCTGATACATCGCCGCTCAGTTTGACTCCCTGGGCACGGACCGGGTCACCGCCACGAGACTACAACCCTCAACAGATCCGGCTCCGGGTAAGCTCCCGCGTGCGCAACGCAGCGCGACACAGGCCCAGGGGCGCGTCATATAGTATATGTGAAGTTATCATTTATACTTAGCTTATCAGTGATGTAGAGTAACAGATCATCACAATCTTGATGTGCAGCATTCTCTAGGATACCAATCCAAAATACATCATTTACAATATAGGTTTTCCCAGACAATTGTTTTCCCCTGTGGAATTTCAACAAGGGCAGACTAGGATACACTGACTAAAATAAGTGTTTGTCAGGTCCTTGTTCACATAGTTGATAGAGCCAGATTATTTGCTATCATCATACCTCAACATTATGTTTAATATTGCAGTAATTCTGGCTCCATGTCCTGTCTGCTTAATAGATGAGAGACTTCAAGGAATTCCGTCTTGGAGAATATTATTCTTGTAGCAGAAATCAGGTCACAACAAACTAAGTTTTCTCCTACCAAGAACATGGAGCAAACCTTTAATTGTTCGCTTACAAGCAATACTGTTTTGGTTTCCATCATGTTCCCTCAGGTTCTTCTTGGGAGAGGATTTACACGTGAAATTTCAGCCGCTGGCTTTGTTTTCTTCCTTGTCTGCCAAATAAAGGAACATCAAGTAAAATGAAAGTCCATTTTGCCATGGATAATAAAATTAACTGCTCGGAATAGGGCAGATGTAATTTTTATTTTAGGGGGTAGGACACTTGTTCAGATCTCTAGAGATGTCTGGGAATGTGCATCACATTATTTTCAATCTGAGAAATACGGATCATAACTTATTCCAAAGGAAATGTAACCCAATATCTGAGACAATCCTTTGCACTTTGTAACAACAATCTGATCCATTATCAGTCGTCCTTTATTTCCAAACAAGCCCTTTGTAGTGGAGTAAAAGAAGCACTAAGAAAAATGAATTTTTGTACTTTTTATGACTTCTCTTCTTTTACCATCTTGTGCACTTCTAACAATTTAATGTAGCAACTGAAGGTAAAGTGGAGACATAAGAAAAGGATTTTCAGTTGCTACATTTATCGCACTGAACCACTGAATTTTGTACATGTCTATGAAGCCATACTGGATACAGAATTGGAAAGAAAAAAATAGGCCATATTCCATTGGATGCAGAGGTGGACATTGACAGTGAAGGGCCCCTGTACAGGACTGGTGTCTGGGCCCCCCTCTGTAAACACATATACATTTATATGCATATTCACATTAGGCACAATATAATAAAATATGCACATGCTAATACATCATATACATTACACACATAGATACATAATCAAAACATGCACACAAGTATATATAAAATATTCACACATAACATATGCAAATACACAATGACAATATACATGTTCACGTCACCAGAAAATTATTTTTGTTCATTAATTTATACTTGTAACAGCCATACCTTTCTTTACCTTGAGCTTCACTATAAGATATTTTTTTTTTTTTTCCGAGATGAACTGTAATTTCATTAGTGCCATTTTGCCAAACACTTTATAAGCGTTAAAAAATGTGATTATCGTAATTGTTTCATTATTTTTTAGTAATTTCGTAGGTAATATTTTTATATTACAGGTATATAGAAATGTACTGACATTAGAGATGTATCTGTGAGGCCCTCCCTGAGAAATGGGGTTACTCGGAGCCAGGTCAGTCTAAGTGTCTCGGGGCTGCAGTCGTGGCCCGGACCTGGTCCGTGCCCAGGGCGGTAACATAGAAGATTTTTAATGGGCTTTCAGGGTTGAGTGGTATTTTTCTGACTACGCTACCTACGGTTCCCGGTGATGAACACCAGCGCTGTTTCAGTCCACTGAGGCCGGTGTTACAGAGAGCTAAGATGGGACGGCTCCCCGCAAGCGGAGCAGGCCTCAGGGCAGTGTGAGGAAGGATGGTGGGTGCAGTGCCGCGCAGGAAACAACAGGCTGAAGCGGGGTGTGAAGTCATCCAGGGTTTTTACTCACATTACGATGAACTCTAGCCTCAAAGCTTCCCTCTGCTCCTCGCGGAGTGCTGCGGCCACCAGGAAGGGGGTCCAGCACTTTCCAGATAGATCAGGAGCACCTGTCGAGACCCCTCTGGTGTGTTCCTCTCCTGGTGAGTTCTCCCACTAAGTCTTCACTTGACTGTTTGTGTGGTTAGAACTAGGTGTAAGGCCGGGTCCCACTGGATAAAAATGCAGGTAGAGAGTTACAGGTGGCGTATGCCACTCCGTCCGTATCCCTCCTGGGATCCACTAAGCCTCCGAGCTTTTCTGACTGAGACGTGAAGTAACAGAGTCAGATATCGGGGGCCCGTCACCCCTCTTGCAGCAGGAGTCCCTCTGACTAGGCCAGAGAAGAAATACAGGTGGCGTGTGCCGCTCTGTCTGTATCCCCCAGGGATCCTTTTGCCTGTGGAGCTTGTCTCCTCTGCTCCCCTCCAGGCCTTCTCAGGTCAGGACCTTGACCGAGTAGAGGCAGTGGTTAACTCTGACCCGCTCCTCGTCTCAAGGCCAGAGAACGAGGACCGTGTATCTTCAATAGGCTGCAGGTTCTAACAGAAGACCACAATCAGTGATGAAGATCACAATCAAAGACCTTGAACCTAAAAATGTGTTCTCCACCCTCACCCACTACATGGTTCCCCCTATCTTTGGTTCCCCCCCATCTCCTATATCCCGAGACGGGGCAGCACCCTGGAGCGTTTAGGCCTCCTTCAGGACAGGAGTGGTGTAGTGTTGAATGGTGAAGTGGTGTCCTGAGAGATGCTCCATCCTTACCTGGAAGAGAAGATACCACACCTCTACTGAGGTGCAGTACCCCTGTGGCGACTGAACCCTCAGGGGCGCCACATATCTCTATGTACCAGTACAATATGCCTGTAAAGAAGAATACCATTTATATCCCTTTACAGCCTGTGACGTATTAGTACGCACAGGCTGTAATCCCCCGGTTCAGTGAGGCGCTGAGCCCGCACTGAACCGGGCATATGTCAGCTGATTATTACAGCTGACATGTGCCCGCAACAGCCGCGGGTGGAATCGCGATCCACCCGCAGCTGTTAACATGTTAAATGCCACTGTCAATCTCTGACAGCGGCATTTAACAGCGCCGCGCCGGAAGCGCGTCACTTACCCCGCCCATCGGCGACCCCGTCAATTGATCGCGGGTCACCGATGGGTGGTCTTGACAACCCTGGGTCTGCAGCAGACTCCAGTGGTTGTCATGAGCTGGTCGCTATGAGCGCCACCTAGTGGTCGGCGCTGATAGCAAAGGACCATTTCTGCTACATACAGGTGATCTGCTGATCATCTGTATGTAGCAGTGGCGATCAGACGAGTGCTGCTTCTAGTCTCCTATGGAGACTATAGAAGCAAGCAAAAAGTAAAAAAAAATGTTTTTAAAAATATAAAAAAAATAAAAAAAATATAAAAGTTTAAATCACCCCCCTTTCACCCCATTCAAAATAAAATAATAAAAAAAAACCTACATACACATATTTGGTATCGCTGCGTTCAGAATCGCCCGATCTATCAATATAAAAAAGAATTAATCTGATCAGTAAGCGGCGTAATGAGAGAAAAATTCAAAACGCCAGAATTACGTTTTTTGGTCGCCGCAACATTGCAATAAAATGCTATAACGGGCGATCAAAACATCGTATCTACTCAAAATGGTATCAATAAAAACTTCAGCTCGGTGCACAAAAAATAAGCCTGCACCCGGCCCCAGATCCCGAAAAATGGAGACGCTACAGGTCTTAGAAAATGGCGCTATTTTTTTAAAATTTTTTTTACCAAACTTTGGATTTTTTTTCAACATTTAAATAAAAAAGAACCTATACTTGTTTAGTATCTACGAACTCGTAATGACCTGGAGAATAATAATGGCAGGTCAGTTTTATCATTCAGTGAACGTGGTAAAAAAAATTTAAAAAAAACATCTGTGGTATTGCACTTTTTTTGCAATTTCACCACACTTGGAATTTTTTTCCCGTTTTCCCGTACACGATATGGTAAAACTAGTAATGGCGTTGAAAAGTACAACTTGTCCCGCAAAAAATAAGCCCTCACACGGCCATATTGACCAAAAAATAAAAACGCTATGGCTCTGGGAACAAGGGGAGCAAAAAACAAAAATGCAAAAACGGAAAATCCCAGGGTTGCGAAAGGGTTAATGAGAAAAAATCTACTGTTTTTAACAGTGCAGCCTATTTCATAGTGAAAACTTCTGCCTGTCATGCTACAGGTTGTGAGTTTGAATTCTGGGATAGCCTCTGAGGAAATTGCAGTGTGACTGCTCTGTCCCCACCCTCCATGTCCAACTGATCTGGCTGTACATGCAATATAACTGCCACTGCATTATTTCAAAGATATTTGAATTGCTTCTAATATGAATATCTCTGAATATAATGCTGCAGTGAGACAATATACATTGTCATAGGCTATGGTGAGACGGCCATAGATTCTCCGCCTGATTATCTGTGGACAGACTGCTGTAGATAATCAGGTCCATTATGCAAATGACACTCTGAGTTTGACTGGAGTGTCAGCATAGAGTGATCCGACTCTCTCGGATGAGAGAATCGGAGCACATTATGAGGAGGAGATGAGGAACAAAATTTCTCTATTTACTCCATTCTGTGAGTCCGTGAAAATCGGACTGCACTTGGATGTCATGGTGTTCTTAAACTTGGTAAGCATGCAAGTTTAAGAACATCATGTTTGAAACGCATCTGGTAACCTAATAGCAAGCACTATACCCCTGTACCCCCTCCAACTTGGTATAGATTGTGATCTTCTTTATGTTATATCTAAGCATTGAATTAAATTTTGGATTTTATACGTCGGTTTCTGGTGAGCTGGGTCATCTCGATTTTCCAAATCTACATTGCCAATCGCCTGCAGAGCACTGACTGCATGCTCCTGGATCCATCGACTTTACGGAGGGTGAGTTGTTTTTTTCTTTTTTCTATGTCATCCAAGTGCCGTCCAATGTTTTCCACATACTCGTAGACTTGAATGGGTGAGTGCCATCCGATTTCAAAAGTCAGTGAAAAATTTTGTCTGTGAAAAAATTGGTCATCAGAACTGCCCCATTGAATAACATTCATCTGAGTGCTATCTGCTAAAAAAAAATCAGGTACTGGTATCTCTGAACCTGTAGAAGCGTAGTTTGCGCGAAACGGCCGTCGTCCTGACATGTGCTCCACATACTCCCCTGTTTCCAGTTTTTAACAATTATGGAATAAAGTTCACGTTTTAAGGACCGGTGAGTGCTCTCTATTTCTTCTTATATGGAATTGACATTAGACATCTTGCCATGCATTTATATAGTTGTGGCGTTTGGATACTGAAATCTCAGGGGTTATGGCTTGACACTTATATGGAAGTGCAATGATTTCCTCATCATCTTTACATGGAAAGACACCAAAGGGACCATCAATTGCCAATTTCTTGAGTCATCCCCAAAATCACAAGGCACCAAGTAAGTTATGCTTTGAGGGTTGAGAGGGCATGGCTCTGCTAAAATCCTGGACTGGTACATTGTCTAATACAGTGCATGTAATGTCATATGGTAAAGGCAGAGCGCTACTAATCAGAAATTATTATCAGCTCAACGATTACCATTTTTCTACTATATATGGTAAGTTCTTTATTCTCTACATTTTGTTGTTTTTTTTTTACTGTACATTTCCCAAGATGTTCATTAAACATTGCGGTCACTGTTATATTACCTACCCAGCCAAGTAGCTCTTTAGTAACTTACTCATGTAATGCCTTATGGAGTTGCACATATGGTTTCTGTCAGACATATTAAAATTCTACTTTTTGAAATGCTTTTCATGTTACAATGGTAAAAAGTGGTGATGACATGATACAAAGTAGCTTTATTGTGCCAGGAAAATTATATTAACGTCTTTTGTGGATGCCAAAGTAAAGTCTTGATAAGTGGCATGTAAATGGCATGCAGGCCGTTCCCAATACAATCAGTAACAATACACCACATGCAGGTGAACTGTAAAAAAGGAAAGCTAAATTTCCACTTAAAATATCTCTGCTAACTCTATACTTTAAAAGGTGATATTAAAAGGGTTGTCTCAACTTCTTAGTTGTGTAAAATTATAAAGTTCTTGGAAAAATAATACATTTTTTAAATTTACTTCTTATTAAAAAATCTTCTGCTTTCTCATTTAGTGCTCATTGCCTCGGTTACCGGCCACCTCTACAGTCTAAGGAGGAGTGGCTGGTCTCCTAGGCAACGAGCGCAATGCTAACAGTCTCTTTGCTACAGAGCTGGCACTATCATCAGTGGGTGTCAGCTGTATATCATGGGTGACACCCTGCTGCAAAGGCCACGATCATTATTAGCACAGACCGCAGACGTTTAACCCCTTAAATACCACTGTCCATAATGACAGAGGTATTTAGATGGTTATTTGAGGGATGTGGCTCCCTCTTTAAGTCTGTTGACACTCGAGACTGTGGGGTGCCGATAGTTATCATGACAACCTCAGGCCAAGTAATGGTCATGAGGACAACCAGCTACAGTGGCCTGTAAGGTTCTGTAATAAGCAGGGTCTAATAGGCAAAGTTTCGGTCTAAAACTGTCAGATCTAATATCCTGCAGTAAAGAAGTATTTCAGGTTATTAGCTCTGGGATCAGGCAAGTAAAAGTTAAAGTTCCACGTAGGGACTAAGTAAAAGAAAGAATAAAAAATTGTGAAGATTAAAAAAAATGTCAAATGAAAGTCTAAAAAAAATAACGGAAAAATATTTGTTCACTAAAAATGCTGTTTTCTGTAAAAATGAAATAAACAAAAAAAATCAAGTTTGCTGTCGCTGCATCCGAAACGACCTAAGCTAAAAAAAATTGTACCATGACCCATCCCATGAACATCATAACAAAAATATAAAAAACTCCAAAAATGTAGCTTTTTCATTATACTGAAGTACAAAAAATTGAGTAAAAAGTGTTCAAAAAGTAAAAAAATGGAATTAATAAAAACATCATCTTGTCCCACAAGGAATGCAGCCCATCAACTTCAATTTTTTTTCAATGTGTGGCCCATTTACCCGGCCGAGTTAGAGACCTCTGGTAAGGCTGGTGTCACATGGCAGTATTTTCTCTCATCCGAGAGAATCCGGTCTATTATGCTAATCACGCCCTGATCAAACTCTGATTAAAGTGTGATTACAGTGTGATCCGATTCTCGCAGATGTGAACAAGATGGAAAAAACTATTTCTCCATCTTCTCCATTCTGTGAGCCTGTGAAAATCAGACTGCACTCAGATGTCATCCGAGTGCAGTCTGATTTTTTACAAAGACTCATTGATTTGCATGGTAGAGTGCGATCCAATAATTGGATTCAACTCTGGCTTGTTGCAATTTTTTCCTTCTACCGGCTCGGACCGAAAATACAGTCATGTGCAAGAGCACTGGCAGATAATGATTTGTCCCTATATGTTCTGCATCAGTCCATGTTAAACAGCCTTTCGTCGATTTCTTATATCATTGAACAGAGCATCTGCCTTTAGAGAGGTTTCCTGATTTTTTTTCAATATCTTAATCTTGGGTACAAGTATCTCAGAAGGGGGTTCCGTCTGTAGGACCCCATTTGTTTGGTAAGGCACATTTAAAGCAGCTATGGTGTGGAATAGGAACATATTTTTAAAATATACTACAAGTATGAACAAGGTCTTAATGGTCTCTGTTATTACGTAAACCAATTTGTCTAAAATTAAGTGTAATTGAAATACGCAGTCTATCATGTGCCCATAGTTTGTAATATGCAGTTTGTAGTAATTTAGTCCCTGAGAGCATTTTCCAGGGACTGTAATTACAAAAGTTCGCTGCTTGTTTAGCAGACAAGGCTTGTATACAAAGAGGTTACAAACGCAGAATTCTCTGGGGATACAGATTACAAGCTGTGCACACAATCCTTGTTTTAATTAGCTGAATTCATAATGAACTATGAAGAAATTCTTTAAAATGTAAATCTTGAAAGTTGTATTTTTTTTTCCTTTTTATTTGCAGTCAGAGGCTTCGCTTAAACCTTCTCTTTCAGGACTAATACATGTAAAGACTGAGTACGTTTTGATGTTTTCTCCGGGATGTTTGTGAAATAAAACAGATTTCTAATTCTAAATGTTCATCCCATACAAACATAAAGGAAAATGAAATCTGTCAAGTCAGGATTTAGGAATATGCCACAAAACTATTTATCCATAACCACAAAATTCAGCAAGCAATCAGGGGTATGAAGCCTACTTCCAGAACATAAAACATATTGGTAGTTGGTGAATGAGAATGTTCTGCCAGGAACTCTATGAGCAAAAAGAAACCACATGTTATATACAGAACAGAAAGTCGGTTGCTCTTTATGTAGTAGATATAGATTTGGAGCATATGTTCCTCCATATGTTTTTGTTTTTTTTTAGATTTTTTAAGGCCAGTGGTCAAGCCGTCCTTGAGTTCCTTGAAAATATTGTTATCACAATAACACAAATTTCCTAAAAATCACTTTGTTTTAGACTTGCCAGATTGTAGTCAATACATTTTCAATTAGAGAATCAAAATACTGAGAATGACCATTCCCCTGTCAATTTACAGACATTATCATTACTATTGGACAGCACTGTAGTCTTGGAACTGTGGTCTTGGATTCAAATCCCACCAAGGACAACATCTGCAAGGAGTTTCTATGTTCTCCCCGTATTTACGTGGGTTTCTTGCCACACTCCAAAGACATACTGATAGGGAATTTAGATTGTGATTCCCTATGGGGACAGTGATGATGATGTCTGAAAAGTGCTGCAGAATATAATGGCGCTATATAAGCAATGCATAATAGATAAATGAATCACTTTCCCCATTGGGGCTCACAATCTAAATTCTCTACCAGTAGGTCATTGGAGTGTGGGAAGAATTAATTTTAGTTAAGGAATCGACTATTTCCAAAATATATGGTCTTGGAGATGGATACATGACACGGAATAGTAATGAATGAGCAAACATTGTGACATCACCATTGAGAACTATGTTGTTTCAGTCTCTAAAAAGTAATTTAGTAAAAGTAAAAATATTTTGTTTTCTGCTAATATTGGGCAATGAGTGATCTTTTGGATTGTATAGCTAAGGGCAAAGAAGAAAAGCACAGATCCCAGTTATCATTATTATTCATGGTATTCTAATAAAAGGTCTATGCTTTCTGTAGTAGCATTGAACATAGTGCTACATGTACAGTATAAATAGTGAATAACTGCAGGTTGTGTTACGTATATATATCATTGACTGTAATGTGGTTCCATTAAAAGTACGACCTGCACCAAGTCTACATGCTACTCCAACCAAAATGGTTACAATAGAAAACCTCAGACATATAGACTTACCCTGCAAGAGAGTTATCTTATAACAAGGAAAACTGTGTTTTTTGGCTTAGTTCCCAACCTTTTAAGAAGGTATTCACCATGACCAGCGAGGCTGCTGGCTCACAGAATACAAAATTTTACCGTACTTACTAACCCAGAGGAAGCAAGCACGTGCAATACAATAACCATATCACTTAAGATTCATACAGCACAGAGATTATTGATTCAAAAAAGTTTATACAAATCATATCAAGGATCTATGGCTGATTATTACAATTATTCAAATAGTTATTTATAAAGTAAAGCAGCTCTTCAAGAATTTTGCCAACCAATTTATGCTTTTTTCATTCTAAATCTTCCAAATCTCTTACTGCCTCTTAAAAGGGTTTTCCGTGACTTTTATATTGATGGTCTATCCTTAGGATAGGTCATCAATATCTGATAGTGGGGGCAGGGCTGCCATCAGGAATTTCAGGGTCCTAAACTGGAAAAATTTCCAGGCCCTTTTGAGACTTCACTAAGGCTCCACCCCAGGTTCGTCTCCACTCCTTGAACCTTCCACAGTCCCACCGCCCACTCTTGGAAAAACTCCACTTCTGCACCACGTCCTGACCAATCACACATTAACAGTTCCCATTGAACACCATATCACATAGATAGCCATCAGCTATTGTTTTGGCCAAAAGATTTTTTAAGCCTGCCACCATGACAAGGAGACTCTTTTGGCTGGGCCCTACTCTACTCTAACCTATTAAACATTTCTTAAAATATCCAATACTCTTTTTAGGCATATTTTTTATCTATTTTTCTTTAAGGGAATGTGTCACATACATTTTTTAAAATGACCAATACCACCACATGCAAGAAACAAATACCATCATACCATGACGGAACCACATATTACCACCACATAGTTCCAAATAATGCTACATACAAGAGACAAATACTGTCACACCATGACCAGGTCACATATTACCATCACATAGTGATGTGATATTATACACTGGTGCTCTGTATATAGTGTCAGTGTACAGATAATACAGCGATCATCAGTGACATTATACACAGAAGCTCGGTATATAGTGTCAGTGTACAGGTAATACAGTGATCATCAGTGACATTATACACAAGAGCTCTGTATATACTATATATAGTGTACAGGTAATACTGTGATTACCAGTGACATTATACACAGAAGCTCTGTATATAGTGTCAGTGTACAGGTAATATAGTGATCACCAGTGACATTATACATAGGAGCTCTGTATATAGTGTGAGTGTACAGGTAATATAGGGGTGACATTATACACTGGAGCTCTGTAGATAGTGTACAGTGTATAGTTTAAGTGTACAGGTAATAAACTGACTCACCAGTGACATCTCTAGTTGAAGTCCTTCATCTTTGCTTTTCTTCTTCATCCAGTGCAGACCGCCATCACTTCTTCCACCTCCAGCTAGGACTCATCTCTGCAGAAAATAAGACTTATCTAGAGCACTACTTCCAGAGCACATTCCCCACTTTTTCCCCCTCTTCTACACAGCTGAATACAAACATGCACCCACTGTTAATATATAATTAGTTATTATGCAACCCACCATTACAAATATAAATTGTAATCCACCACTGCGCCCCCACTAACTATAAATAGCCACTTTCCCCACCCAATAAATATATAATTTGATTAGCTCCTGTACTCTTTCCCCCAATTCAATACCAGTCACTGCATCCTCAAACACCCCACTCTGTACCTCCCGCTCCCCCGATTAATTATATTTACATGCCCCCTCCTACTCAATTCATTATGTCATGTTTTCTTTCTTGGCTCACAGAAAAGGACATAAATTCAAAAAACATCACAGAAAAGAAACCAGCCTTACCAACACCTTGTCAGATTACCAATGCACTAGCAGGATGCAGCAGACCCCCCAAAATAAAGGCGGGGCAGCACAGGTGCGAAATACTGATGCACCAGTATTTTGCACCTGTGCTGCCCCTGCCTTCATCATGGGGGTCTGCTGCATCCTGCTAGTGCATTGGTAATCTGACAAGGTGTTGGTAAGGCTGGTTTCTTTTCTGTCATGTTTTCTCTCTCTCTCTTCCCCGCCCTCTATTCATTATCAACTGCTCTCCCCCACATTCAATACATCACTTACTCTTGCCCACCCTCAATATATCATTATTTGCTGCCTCACTCCCAATTCATCATCATTTGTTATCAATTACCCTCAATGCATCATCATTTACTGTTCCCCATCCCCCAGTCTCAATACATCATCATTTACTCCACCCACCCTCAAAATTCATCATCATTTGCTCTCCCCTCCCCCACCTTCAATTCAATTGCTGTCCCCGTCCCCCACCCTAAATTTATCATTTGCAGCTCCTCACCCTCAGTTCATCATTTGCAGTCCCCTATCCTCTCCTCAATTCATCATTTGCAGTCCCCCGCCTCCTCACCCATTTAATTAATTTTATAAAGAAAAAAAAAAAGGTTTTCATACTTACCTCACTTACGATCCCCTGCAGGCGCAGGTCTGTTGTCCTGGCAACGGCCAGTGGCATGCGTACATGACGTCATCACGTACGCACCATCACCAGAAGTCCAGAAAAAGCAGAGGGAGCAGGAGCTGCGCAACCATTCAGGTTTGACGGCCGTGGTGCTCCAGGAAAGCTGCTGGCGCCAAGGTGTGCGCCACCGAAGGAGGCGCGCTGGTGCACAGCATTTTTTTACACCCTGGTGAGCAAAAGCACAAAAGGGGGCTGGATCCAGGCCCCCCCACTGTACTTCTGCTCACCAGGCCCCATACAGCAGTAAGGGCAGTAATGCATTGGTGGCTTCCCTGGGTGGGGGTAATACACCTAGTACCCAAGCCTATCAGCTGAGAAGGTGCTCACTTGTGGAGCTGCACAGCACAGCTGTGCAAACGGTATAGTGGCCACAACTGGGTACTGCACATGCATCCTCTAATTGGTGGTGGATGCACAGTATCTGGCCGCAGCCAATGTGCAATCGATGGGGCTGTGCTTTTCCGCTCTGCAACTGAGCAAATCCTAATGGGATTGGAAACAGCTGATCATTGGGGTGCCCAGGTGTCACACCCCCACCTCTCAGATATTGATGATCTGTCCTAACCATAGACCATCAATGTGAAAGTCCCAGACAACCATTTAAGAAGAGAATGATAAAGGACAGTATCTTAGTCTACGTTCTCATTTGCATTAGATGCTTATTCAAAAATCATCAGGATTGTTGGGAAAAATTGCACTATAAACATTACTATTCTTTCAAGCAAAATGACAGGTCTCCAAAAAATAATCAATTAGACCTGTCAGTCACCTGTGCTATCCATCATATGAAGGATCAAGAACCATACTGTAGTTTCCATCATAAATGTAACAGTGCCCTAATTCGTTCTCATCCTAATTACGGTCAAAAGTGATTGTACTGTATGTATATTACATAAATACTCTTTGGTTATCTGCCTTACATTTCAATACCCTCTATCATGACATATAAGAAAGAGAGAAGTGACCCTTTATCGCAGGGGTGTGCAATCTGTGGCCCACACTACCAATCTGCGCTGCCACCACCCATCTCTCTCTTCTTTCTATTAAAGGGGTTGTCACACAAAATACATTTTAATTCATAGATTTTGGAGTAAAATTAAGTTCTGCATTTCGATGTGATAAAAAAATATCCCTGTGCTGAGATAATCTTATAAATGTGCCCCTGCTGTGTACTGTGTAATGGCTGTGTCTGACCGTGCTGGAACATGGTCTGATCATACCACATCTCCTGGGCAGGGGAGGAAGCAAAATAGGATACAGACATTACAGCAGGGGGTCAGAGAGGATTCTTCCTGTAAGGCAAAACATTTTGCTGCCTGTATTATCACAGGAGCGATTGTTTCTACTAATTCTCCAGCACTCTGAGCTTATCATAAGCCGACTGATGAGCCATGCAAAGCTAGGATCTCCTTATGGAAGACCCTGTTTTTTACATGTGTGACCTTTTTATTTCCATTAATTTCCTTGGCTGCTATGTAATTAGTACTCCCCACAGTAATAACAAACGATAATGCCATCATTTTATCAACAGCCTCCTCTCCACAATCATTCTTGTGAATAGTACGTGCCCAAACTGGACTTTTTTAAACAATACATTACCTGCAAAAAGCTGTTTGCACTGTTAATACACTAGCAAACTATTCATATCTGTCCTGTAAATAGCAAGCTATTTTTATAATTCTGGATACCACATTATGCTGCCAATATATTAAAATCTTGTCCCATTAGTACATCCTTCTTGATACACATGGGGACCTGCCACTATTAGCCAGAATGGAGAGTTGCTGCAAAGAGCCGCTCTCACTCTGTCATTCTTGGCTATTACATCAACTACTACTATTATTTCATAAATGACCTCAAGCTATCATTCTGCTTTGTCGCAATCTCTCTTGATATATTAGACTTCTCCCGTGCTGCACCTGTATTCTAGAATATTTTCTAGCTTTTTAAGGCTAACTTTTTAATTCATGGTGTAATCATCTCAGCTAGAGGGCCACTGCCCCAGTTCAAATCTGTAACTACTTACCCAGCTACTATCTGCCATTTATAATACTATAACCTTGATTACCTGTTCTTTTTCACAGAGTTCTCTTGTCCATGTAATTTTAATGACCCCCTCTCATCACAGAACACTTTTATGTCAGCACATGCTTGCTGATCCATCTGTCATTAACTATTTCCCCTCTTCAATAACAAGTGATTCCTCCACTGGACAAAATCAGCACTTTAGCACATACCATGTCACTTATACGCCAGATATAAATTGTACAAAATGTGCAACATTTGCCTTTTTTTGCTTTTCAGATTTTTTTCATGTCTTTCAATATTGATTATTTAAAGGCTGGTTCCATAGTGCTGGAATTTGCTATTGTTAATTCTGGGGTTAAAATCCACAACAGAATTTCACAAGCTGCAAATCCACACGGTTAGTCAATTTCAATGCACAAACGTTCTGCAACATGTTGCTGAGATTTGTTAATATTGCATCCTCATGGCTAGTACTGTAACCCTGCACAATTTTGAAGGTAAAATTCACAACATTTCTGTCCAGTGTGAACCTAGCCCTAAGGGCTTTTCTGAGATTCAAGTGAATTTTAGAAAACGAAGTAATAGTTTCTTTCCTCGTGTCAAATCAAATCAAGGGAAGATGACAACTAATTATAGCAATAATGTTAATGCAACATTGCGGTGCTGTGTCGGGACTTTTCCATGGGTAATACATCCCTAGACTTTTATTCATGAGAAGCAGAAAGTTACAGTATAAACTGAATAACATACAAAAAATGATTTTTATTAAGATGTCACTCAGATATCTGATTTTTTCTAGTGCATTAAAAAATGGACGTATTTCCATTCTTGTGCTGGATCTGATTTTAATTAGTATTTGGTCCGTGGATCAGTTTTTACAATCAGTGATTTTCTCCTATGCCAAAAAAAATAATAATTACAAAGTTTTGCCTATGCTTTATAATGTAAAAGGGAACCTATCAACCAATTCATGGTGCCCAAACCGTGGGCCGGCCGGGTTCTTCCAGCGTCTCTAGAGGTGATTGACAGGCTTGACAGTACAATAACCTGTCAATCACTTGCAGTGCTGGACTAGTCTGGTCTCCAGCTATGGTGCCTGGCCAGATCTTTGAAGGAAATGTTCTCTGAAATTCCAGAGCATTTGGCCAGGTGCACACCACCATAGTTTCCACCCGAGTGCAATCCTACAAAACATCGGATCTCACCCCGAACAATGTTATTTTATGGCATCATGCACATCCCCGATTTTTTCTTCGGACCGAGCCGGTCCGAGGAAAAATTTCCAGCATGTCTGAGTTTGCAAGTCAATGAGCGCGTAGAAATCATCAGACTGCACTTGGATGACATCTGAGTGCAGTTTGATTTCCACAATGGAAAAGACGGAGAAATTTTGTTCTTCATCTTCTTCTCACAGTGTGCTTCCATTTTCTCATCCGAGAAAACCGGATCACACTATGTTGACACTCGGATCAGACTCTGAGTGTCATTTGCATAATCGGCCTGATTCTACGGCCATCTGACCCAGCCTTTCAGAGAATACTATATCTGTCTGCAATTGTGCCTGCGGTTTGGTCAGTATGAATCGCTTGACCAGTTCCCTTTAATCACGGACAGCACACGGATCGCATATGGCATCTGTGTGCTGGCAGTAATTTTCACGGACCCATAGACTTGCAAGGATGATTTTGATCCATGAATCTTTTTAAAAATGGACGTTTCCTTAATTTATGAAGACACACAGTCTGCAAGAAAACACAGATATGTAAACAGTCCCATAGACTACAATAGGTGCATGTTCTGTCCGCGAAAAACAGGAATCAAACATGCACATGTAACAAGAGAAGTCTGAAGGAGACCCCAACATTAGTAAAAATCCCTATAAAATCACAACTGCTTGCAAAATTAAATTCACCCCGGTAAGACACGACATGGCACAGGCGCATTCTCCTATGTACATATTTCAGTGCATTTGGCTTCTTTTGTCTTAAGAAAGGGGGACAACACTGAGACATACGTACAATAAGTCTGCTTTCAGGGAAATGCCATATGTCTGCTCCTGTAAACATAATCCGAGATGCAGCTGATTATGGGAAATATTAAAAAAAATGGGAAGAGTAACACAATATATAAATGAGACAAAAGCTAACAGAGCGGGCTCTGTGCGGGCAGACGGAATATATTTGCTTTCATAGGATCCTAAAGATGTTTTGGTGCTGAATGGGGTTCGCTGCAGCCCAGATGTTATCAATTATCAGCAATATTCCCGCACAGTTGAGCATGAGAACTTGTAATGGTATTTGCCAATTAGCTGTTTTTGAAATGTATCAATGAAATGACCCACAATTGTCATGGTAAAGCTTTCTCTATTTTATCCACATTCCACTTGCAGAGCATGTATGGCATTCAGTTCACCTTAATAAAATATTTTAAGAATACCTCTTTTGCAAAAATCATCCAAAATTGGGGCTAAATGTATCAAATTGAACTGCAGCAACAGTTATGTGGAATGTAATTAAAAGTTAAACCTCATTTTTCTGTCTTAAGACTATGAAGACAATGAAATAATTATAATAATAATAACAGTTATAAAGCTTTTAGCTGAAATTTTTTTTCTGATACTGATTCTATGCCTGAAGAGACTTGCGTAGTCTCGAAAGCTTGCAATTTGTTACCATCTATTCAGTTAGCCATTAAAAGGTATCAACCACTGAGGACTCTCAAATCTAAATCTTTTTCTGAAACTGTCTTAAAACTTTTAGTGCAGGAAAAAAATCTTAACTTTTAGTAATAATTTTGCCACAGTGCCATCTAGTGGATTTATATATAAATAGCATAAGGCACTTTTTTACTGCCTTGATACATTTTTACCTTATATAAACAGTATTAGTCCAGGACTGAAGTATTAATAACTTACCCTACAGATGGTTCATGTATATGAGATAGGTGGTGGTGTGACACCTGGCACCCCCAAAGATCAGCTGAAAACTGCACCAGCATCAGCTTGATGTAAGCAAACTACAGGACCGGACATAGCAGCCTCATACAATGCTGAATGAACACTGCCAGCTATTGTACTTTAGATAAAGCACAGTATTTGGTAGTGGCCACTAAGAATTGTATGGGGCTGCTGTGTTCTGCCCTGTACATCGCTTCGTTCCAGCCACTCCTGGTGCAGTTTTCATGTAATCTCATATTGGTGAACTATACGTAGGATAGGTCATCAGCTCTTCAGTCTTGGACAATCCCTTTAAATGGCAACTTACTTTACAGCACAGAAAAAACTATGTTCGCTTTTCCATTAGGACAATCTGTTCAACTGATCTGTTACATAAATGATGCAAACAGAAGCAGAGGGGTCCCATTGATTACTATAGGGCTCATCTGAGTCCCGTTATTAGTTTTTAGACTGAAGGAAAAAACACAACACGCAGAACTTTTTTTCCATTCTAAATGATAAATATTAATCAATGGTCCCCTCTGCATCCATTTACATAATTTATTTAATGGATACATTTTGGACATTAACGGAAACTTATCGCCAAGTTTTCCTTATATAAATTAAATTCACCACTTTTAAGTCGTCTTGAACAGTACTCTCGTAGCCTGTTTATGATTGCCCAGCTCTGCCGCATATATAATAAAATACCTTTTGTAATGCTCCCACATCTTATGCTAATTGGTGCGATCCGTTCTGATAAGTGTCACTGGATTGTGCCCGGTGCCTCTTTTGTCACCACAGTCGCTGGTCCTGCCTTGATTGTCATGGCTGACATCTCCTCCGTCATCCAGAGTCTGTTGCGACTCCGTGACATGTTTTGAAGAGATAAATTTTATATTATTTTTGTGCGTTTATTGGGAAATTATAAAGGCATAAAGGGATAGCAATCACTGAGTGGGGGAGTCATTATTCTGCATTATAGGGTGCCAACCTCTGTGGCTAGGTAGGGAATCCTTAAGGATATATTTATGACTCTATACAGGGTCTTGCTTAATTATACTTATATTTATCTTGTGATTGTTTTGGTATTTTCTGTGTATGGTCATATCTTTTGCCCTAAGGTCTACTTAGGTGTATATACACCAATTTTTGCTTCTAATATCCCCCCTATAAGCCCTATCTACACTTTTGAGCCCTTTTCTTCTGTTAAGAAGCACTCCCACTTACTTTTTTATTCAGTAATTGTATCTGTACGGGAATTAATATACTCCCCTTCCACTGCTCTCCAGGATCCAGCGCCGTTCTGCTCCTCTTCTCATTGACGTCTCATTGAAGTCACCTCTCTTCAGACTCTCCGGGTCACTCTATGCTCTGTGTGTTAGCCGGAAGTCTCTTTTACAATGAAAGCATATGATGCCTCGTTCCGATGCTCCATAGCCACAGAGCGCAGTGTGACCCGGAGAGTCTGTAGAAAAGTGACGTCACTGAGAAGAGTAAAACGGAGCTGAATACCAGAGAGCGGCGATAGGTGAATATATTATTACACTCACACTATATTACATCCACATATACACATTTACTGAAGAAAAAGTTTAATGAGAGTTCTTCTTTAACAGAGGAATTTTTAGAACATTTACAGCTAGATCATGTGATGAAATATACTCATTACTCATTTGGGAATTAGTGTTTATGTAATTACTAATATTTAACATATTATTTACAAAATATTATTGTTATTATTTATTTTAGAGCACTATTGATTCCACGGAAAAGGGTTTACATATAAAAAACAAATATAAATTACAATGAACAAACTAACAGCAGCATACTTGCACAGAGGAGTTGAGAAATCAGCCCTTGCGGGCTTACAATCTACAGGGTATGGGGCAAGGAGACAGTAGGCTGGGGATTTCAGCAGCTCTGGAGATGGTGGGGAGACACCGCGGCCGTTGCTGGCTGTAAGCTTTCTTGAAGAGATGGGTTTTCAATTTTAGTTTGAATGTTGGAGACACTTTGAGGTGTTGGGACACAGAATTCTAGAGGATGTATTTTCATAAACATAATTTTTGTAATTGCAAAATTATGGGCTAAAGATAAATTTCGCATGTGGATTTCATTAAAAAGTTTGCACACTTTGGCTTTTACAGGCTGTTTTTTTGTCTGCACATAGCTGGGTGAAAAATGTGATCAACTTGGAATCCGTAAATGAGCTCTCTTTAATGGGGAGTTTCTAACTCTGTTATCTGTCTTTTTCTGAACTCCACTGATTTATAACCACAGACCACATAAAGGTTGAGTTGAACCTTGATGTTGGCAAAAATCAGCTGAGTGGAGTTCAGAAAGATACATAGAAGAGTTACAAGCTGGATTCTTAGATAACTCATTCAACAGCCAGCAATGTGCAGAGGAACAAATAGTCATTAAAGCCAAGTAATGTCTAACAAAACCTAACTGCAAATTATTTTTATACCCAAATATTTCTACTTAATTAAAACAAATGTCACCTAAGGTGTCCATAAAGGCCTGTTCAGAAGAGCATATGATGCATGTGTTTGCTGACCATGTTAAAATTCTATTCTCACACAAACAATACACGGACTAATGTTATTGAATAAACTGTTCAGATGAGATTTTTTTTACACGTGTACCTAGTGTTTGTGTGAAAAAAATCGCAGCATGCACTAGACTCTTCTGTTTTTTAAATGAAACTCGCTGTATGCCTGTCACGCAAGGTGTGGGAAAGACTAAGTGCAACACGAAGGGAAGAGGGGGAGGAAGCCCAAACACTAGGGAAAGGGGGAGTGGAGACCCCTAGGCAAATCTAATATCACCCTGCCTACCCTACCGTCCCTATATAGGTTCCACACTTATCGCCCAGCAGGACCCTAAACCCTGGATGACCCTAGAGCTTGGTCCTAGATAGGGAGGGGGAGGGGTGAGCACTGGTCAGGCGCCACTACAAACTAAAGACAAGAAGGTATACAAACAAAAGGGGAGAAAACTTAGCTTGAGCAGACACCAGAGGAGTAACGCCAACTGTCCTCCAAGGGCACCAAAGAAGAAGCTAGCAGACTGCTAGTGCTCCAAGCCTGTACATAGAAGTATCACCAGTGTTGCCCTGGAGCAAACTGAGTGTTTTTAACTCCCATGCAAGGGTATGTCAATCAGCAGCAGGAGGGAGGTCACCGCTAGGTCCTAAAGGCAGAAGGATTAAGAAGGAGTCTGTAATGCCAAGCGCAGTGATCTTTTACAGCCAGATCTGACACACCAGTGACAGCGCCTGTCCTCTTTACTCCTGGTTTGCTCATTGGCCGACGCAGAGTGGTTATTCAGCAGTCTGTTTTATTCCTGGGATTTGTAGCTCTTGCCCGTCCAGAAGCTATTGGGTCAAATTCTGTTAGGTTGTGTTTCTTGTTGCTGTAAGCACTGGGTGGGGTTGATCACTATTTAACCCCCTGAGAAACAGTTGCCACTGCCAGTCAGTAGTTCTGCTGTCCTGGTATATTACTCTGTGATGTTCTCCTGTATTTTGTCCTGATTATTCCCATTCTTTGACCTTGGCTTGACATTTGACTAGCCACTTGCTTTAAGATTTTGTCACTGACGTTACCTCTTGCCTTTGACCCTGCTTGGTGGTCCTTCCTGCCTCTGGTTCACTCCTCCGAACAGCAGCCCTTCCATGGAAGCAATCCAGTGGACCCTGTTGTAAGACCAGATCCCTGTACAGGGGTTAAAGCGTGAAGGTAAGGGTTTCTCTGGAATCGGCCTTTTAAGCCTGTGGCCTCAGACAGACATGACACTAGCCTAATTAAGTCTATGGGTGCATAGAAATATCCCTTGTGGATCATCTGTATCCATATTGCATTTTAATCCAGCATAAGCCACTGTGATATATTTGGTGCATTTTAAGACCGTCTATTCTAAGTTTACACTGTCTGGTGATTGCACAGAATTAGTAAATCTGCCCTAAAGTCTTCTTTATTTTTCTTCTTCGTTTGACCTTTGCATTCATGGTTTAGATAATATATAATTTAATTCAAGGACAATGAAAATCAGGTGTCATGCAGCAGACAGCTGCGAGGAGAAGATAAATGTAAGTTACAGTATTGGCACAGTATCGGGGTTACATCTGTACAGTACTTCTATGTGTTTCTCATGTTGTGGAATGATCACCACTATAGTTAGTTGCATCTCTCGTCTAAGGCCACAGTGAGTGGTATTACAGGGCCGGCGTCAGCACCCGGCGCACCCGGGCAAATGCCGGGGCCCTGAGCAGGCAGAGGGGCCCACTGGCGGTCGCGCACCCCGCTGGGCTATGGGCGGATGAGAGCGGTGTCAGCGCCCCCTCCCCTCTCCCCTCCGCTTGCTCAGGGCCCCGGCAGCTGGATACTTACCTCTCCCCGTGCCTCCGCAGATCAGCTGTCTTCCTGCTCTGCGCTCCCTGTGACGTGTGAGGTCAGAGGGCGCGGTGACGTCTTTACACCGCGCCCTCCCCTGAGCCGTCACAGGGAGCGCTGAGCGGGAAGATGCCGACAACGCTGGAGTTCGGACCCGAGCAGCGGGCAGCGGGCAGCAGGCAGCAGGCAGCGGGCAGCAGGCAGCAGGTGAGGAGAAGGGAGGTGAGTATTTGATTTTTTTTTTTAATGTATGGAGGCATGGGGCATTATAAGGAGAGGGGGGGACATCCTGCATGGGGCATTATAAAGAGAGGGGGGGGACATCCTGCATGGGGCATTATAAAGAGGGGGGGTGACATCCTGCATGGGGCATTATAAGGTGGGGAACAGCCTGCATGGGGCATTATAAGGGGGGGGGGCAGACTGCATAGTGCATTATGTGGGGGGGTAACAGCCTGCATGGAGCATTATAAGGGGGGGACAGCCTGTATGGGGCATTATGTGGGGGGTAACAGCCTGCATGGAGCATTATAAGGGGGGGACAGCCTGTATGGGGCATTATGTGGGGGGTAACAGCCTGCATGCAGCATTATATGGGGACCAGTATCCTGTATGGAGCGTTATAAGGGGACCAGTATCCTGTATGGAGCGTTATATGGGGGCCAGTATTCCTTATATGGGGGCCAGTATTCCATATGGGGCCTTATATGGGGGCCAGTATTCCGTATGGAGCCTTATATGGGGGCCAGTATTCTGTGTGGAGCGATTCACCGGTTTCTGAGCTATTGTGGAATTTACAATAGATATCACTCATGTAATGTAAGAAGTGAAATCTTTGCATTGTACTATATTATATACAGTCATATGAAAAAGTTTGGGCACCCCTATTAATCTTAAGCTTAATGTTTTATAAAAATTGGTGTTTTTGCAACAGCTATTTCAGTTTGATATATGTAATAACTGTTGGATACAGTAATGTTTCTGCCTTGAAATGAGGTTTATTGTACTAACAGAAAATGTGCAATCTGCATTCAAACAAAATTTGACCGGTGCATAAGTATGGGCACCTCACCAGAAAAGTGACATTAATATTTAGTAGATCCTCCTTTTGCAAAAATAACAGCCTCTAGTCGCTTCCTGTAGCTTTTAATGAGTTCCTGGATCCTGGATGAAGGTATTTTTGACCATTCCTCTTTACAAAACAATTCCAGTTCAGTTAAGTTTGATGGTCGCCGAGCATGGACAGCCTCTTCAAATGATCCCACAGATGTTCAATGATATTCAGGTCTGGGGACTGGGATGGCCATTCCAGAACATTGTAATTGTTCCTCTGCATGAATGCCTGAGTAGATTTGGAGCGGTGTTTTGGATCATTGTCTTGCTGAAAGATCCATCCACTGCGTAACTTCAACTTTATCACTGATTCTTGAACACTATTGCCAAGAATCTGCTGATACTGAGTGGAATCCATGCGTCCCTCAACTTTAACAAGATTCCCAGTGCCGGCATTGACCACACAGCCCCAAAGCATGATGGAACCTCCACCAAATTTTACTGTGGGTAGCAAGTGTTTTTCTTGGAATGCTGTGTTTTTTTGCCACCATGCATAACGCCTTTTTGCATGACCAAACAACTCAATCTTGGTTTCATCAGTCCACAGGACCTTCTTCCAAAAAGAAATAGGCTTCTTCAAATGTGCTTTTGCATACCTCAGCCGACTCTGTTTGTGCGTACTTGCAGAAACGGCTTCTTTCGCATCACTCTCCCATACAGCTTCTCCTTGTGCAAAGTGCGTTGTATAGTTGACCGATGCACAGTGACACCATCTGCAGCAAGTTGATGCTGCAGCTCTCTGGAGGTGGTCTGAGGATTGTCCTTGACTGGTCTCACCATTCTTCTTCTCTGCCTTTGTGATGTTTTTCTTGTCCTGACACTTCTGGCCTTAACAAGAACTGTCCCTATGTTCTTCCATTTCCTTACTATGTTCCTCACAGTGGAAACTGACAGGTTAAATCTCTGAGACAGCTTTTTGTATCCTTCCCCTGAACAACTATGTTGAATAATCTTTGTTTTCAGATCATTTGACAGTTGTTTTGAGGAGCCCATGATGCCACTCTTCAGAGGAGATTCAAACAGGAGAACAACTTGCAAGTGGCCACTTTAAGTAGCTTTTCTCATGATTGCATACACCTGGCTATAAAGTTCAAAGCTCAATGAGGTTACAAAACCAAAAAAAGTGCTTTAGTAAGTCAGTAAAAAGTAGGCAGGAGTATTTAAAACAAGAAAATGATAAGGGTGCCCATACTTATGCACCGGTCAAATTTTGTTTGAATGCAGATTGCACATTTTCTGTTAGCACAATAAACCTCATTTCAAGGCAGAAACATTACTGTGTCCAACAGTTATTACATATATCAAACTGAAATAGCTGTTGCAAAAACACCAATTTTTATAAAACATTAAGCTTAAGATTAATAGGGGTGCCCAAACTTTTTCATATGACTGTATATATATATATATATATATATATATATATATATATATATATTTATTTCTCCGCCGTATCTCTGCATCATGAATCGTGGTATGTGTTAAAGGGGCCACTGAGACTCTTTTGCCCGGGGCCCAGAAAAACCTGGAGCCGGCCCTGGTGGTATACAACATATTCATGCTGAGCCAGGCTATTCTGAGTGTTTGTTTTAGAATTATTGAAGCTTGTAAAACACTGACAACCGATAGGGTAAGATAATGAGAAGATGACGGGAAGATGGGTGAATCAATGTGTTACTCAATGCCTGGTGTGCTTGTCTTCCAAATAAATGACATACACAGCTGTTGGATATTTAGCACTTGCTCTATAGAGATTTTTGTCTCCAAATTGTAATTTTATTAACAGCACCGCATTATCCAAGGGATTTTATTTTGCTATGATTATTTACAGGTCCAGACGTTTCCGCAAGGCTTCTGAGGATCATCTGTGAGATGATGGCTTTTTAATTTGAGCATTTTTAACTTTTATACTATCCAAAGCATACAGCAGCTCCACACCTAAAATAACCTCTTAAAGAGGTTGTCCACTACTAGGACAACCCCTTCTTAAAAATGTTTTTCCCGATAAAATAAAAATTTTTATACTCACCTCACCAGCGCCGTTCCATCGGTGTCGGCACTCATGTTCCCAGGGTTGTTATGACATGTGAGCCTGGTGCCCAATCAGCGCTGACATCACTGTCCTCGCCTTTGTAAGAAATAAAACATGAAGAGGAAGTCCGGGCTGCAGCTGATCTCTGATTTCCTCTTCATGTTCAATTCATACAAAGGCAGGGAAAGTGACGCCGGCACTGATTGGGCGCCGGACTCACGTGTCATAACCGCACGAGGGCCCCGGGACCGCGAGTACCGACACCGCTGGAACGGCGCCGGCACGGGAGATGAGTGTAAGGTTTTTTAATTTTATCGTGGTCAAACATTTAGATCAAAAAGGAGTTGTCCTAGTGTAAGGTGCCCCAGCGAGGTAGTCGTGGGCGAGCTGTAGCCCCTGCTCGCACTGGCACCCTACAGACAATACGTGTCCTCCCTCTGATGTGTGGCTGTGTATGTGGTGCTCTCCACTTACTTCAGACCATCCGATCGTGGCTGTCTCCAGGCACTTCTCTTCTGGGACCAGGGCAGCAATAAATTCAGAGGACACAAGGTTCTTAACCATAACTGGGACTTTACTTGGGGAAGAGGAATATGTACAATATTTACAAGTAGATATAATGGATAAGGCCCGACAGGTTATCATCTCCCTCACAGGCGCTGGCAACATCTTCAGCCCTGGTTCCCTCTTTAAGTGAAGCATCTCTGTGACTCTAATCTCTAGCCGAAGAGAATCTTCTTCAATATCAACAGTGTATCTGGATCTTATATCTCCCCCACGTCTTAGCCTGGAGTCCTATCTTCCTCTGCTACCTGCAGATTGAAAGTGTCCCGGGTCCTCAATACCTCCGTTGAGTTTCTCTGGCCGGCTAAAAGGACTCTTTGGTAGGGAGATCTTTACACTGGTGATCCCACTGTCTGAGGGTACGGAGCTCCCGTCTACCCTAGCATCCACTATATAATCAGGCTGCCCATACGGTTCACTGTCCAAACTCTCACTGACTCATCACTTCCTGCTTCTGGAAACTAAGCAGAGATTTTCCTAATGTGCCCACCCCCTGTGAGCTGTCATTACACACCATTAACTCCATCACTGTCTGCAATACTGCTGGCAGACCCAACCTGGCATCTGCACCTGGGAGAGTGGCATCTTGTGGCTGGTTACCAATACTACAGCCCACAAGGAATTATATCAGAAACAGGCTTTATAAACACTCGATGTTTGATCATGGCACTAAGTTCCCCCTCTACTCTACTGACTGGACCACTGCAGCTAACCCCTTTGCTCGGCCTAACAACAGTTCAGTGAGGTTTAACTCTGGGAACATTCTCCTTTAACTACATCAGTGCCAAAGGAAGGCTACGTTCTTCCCCACTATTACACTAGTAGTGGACAACCTCTTTAAGTATGAAGAAATACTGGTCTCACTTTCATTCTAGAAGTTTAAAAGGATTTCCTTTTTACGACAACCCCTTTACCTATTAGGACAAATGGATTAGGGAACACTCAATTCCATGATCTTTTATCCAAAGCTAAGATATCAATGAGCAGCTCTTCCTCTGTTGGACCCGTAGTATTGAATGGATGCCAATTGGATATGTAACACTACATTTCATTGTATCTTCCCCTGACAATAAAGGTATAGGCCCACAGCGCTTTTTAGAAGCTGGCGAATCCCCTGAGTTTTTCAAGCAGAAAATGCTTCTTGTCTTTGCAGCCGTTTTATGCAGTTGCTTCGTCGCCAGCACTTTCGTACGTGTATGTGTAAAACAGCGGGCGGTTTCCAAGCAGAAGTCACCTGAAGAATGGACCAGTCATTAAGTGTAACTGCTTCATGTATTGGGAAATGTGAAGAGGTTAAAAGAAGCTCAAAAGTCGGAACAAGTGCACAGCGGGTCATTTTTACAATGCAGTGCATATGTTCATTCTTTTTAATATTTCTTTAACGCTTTTTCCAGTGGGGAAAGCTGCATATCTGCCTGAAAAAGATGTTGTGCGCAAATTTTACCCTAACAGGTCATACATGGAGTTCCTGAAGCCATAGCCATAGTGAAAAGCTAATTGCTTGACTGGCTTCATTCTGAGCAGGTGAAAGATTGCAGAGAACTCTTCTAATGATTTCATTTTAGGGCTTTTGCATACTACCGTGTTTTCAGTTGAAAGAAACGAATCACACTTGGTCCAATGTTATTCAATGAGGCAGTGTAGATGAACAATTTTATTCACTGCCTGTCTCCAAATTCTGCAAAATTAGTTTGGATTTTGTTGCTTTTGACTTTGCTAAAAAAAAAAGATAGTTCTTTATGAATTACCAATGTGCATTATATATAGAGGGCAGCACCATTTCTCAGTGGTTAGCACTGCAGCCTTGCAGCACTGGGGTCCCGGGATCAAATCCCACCAAGGACAACATCTGCAAGGAGTTTGTATGTTCTCCCCATGTTTGTGTGGGTTTCCTCCGGGTTCTCCGGTTTACTCCCACACTCCAAAGACATACTGATAGGGAGTATAGATTGTGAGGCTCAATGGGGTCAGCAATGATAATGTATGTAAAGCGCTGTGGAATTAATGACTCTAAAAAAGTGAGGAAAAGAAATAAAATAAATATGACACGTATGAAGTAAATTTAGCAACAGAAGATACAGAAAGGATGACATAATGATGTAGAAATAAATGCACGGAAATTACAGCTGCAATTAATGATTCTGATAAAGCTGGAGCCTTATGGGACGCATTGTTTGGCCCGTTATACAGGCATTTTTTAGTAATATATGCTGTGCAAATATAAGTTCATATAAAATGCACATTGTTATGTTATGTGACTGATGTCTGGGGAAATATCGTAGGAGTGCAGGCTTTATCCAAAGGTTAATGGCAGTAAAATCATTCTGTCTGTGAAAGTCTCTTATGTATTACAAATATTGCTTTTCATTATTACTGTCTCATACAATTTACAATACATGTTTTTATTTGTGAAACCATTTTTCAGTTTTACCCACCTTGTATTCACAGAAAATATTTTCAGGATAACATGTCAGTCTCTTGGGGAATCTTACATTACATAGATGAGGGTATACTTGGATGTATGACACTAATGTAACACATATAAGGAGATAGATGGAAGTAAAAATATAGATAGTAAATTTGCTAACATAAGGATGTCCATCTTTGTGAAGAACCAAATCATTTGATCATTGGGGATCAGACTTTTTAACAATCAGCAGTTCTCTTGGCACACAAGGAAAATGTTGTATTGCATGGTGCCCATTGCAATGAATTCACTCCTTTTGAAATGAAGGTCACATTTTGGGACTGCCCTTAACAGTCACACTCTGCTCGGGCTTATATTGGATGGTCTCAGGTTAAGGACCCATCACTATGACATCTGTATGCTCGATTTGCCATTTTTCAATTGGCTTAATATTTTCCAATGCCTGTCAACTGCCGTCCAAGGAAAACAGAAAAGTGTAATGGAAGCCAAAGGGTGTAAATATTAAGATGAACAATTCTGCTCTTTAGTTCTAGCTGTTGGCCTTAGTCTACAACAGGCTCTGACTGGCCCACTGGGTAGCTGAGTCAACAAGCTTGTCTCAAGGGCTGTAACGACCACGGTCACAGAGGTCGCGACCGAGATCGAGCCCATGAGGGTGAGGGGCCAGCCAACACCAGCCCAAATTTGAAATGGATGTGCATCCTAGGACGCACATTCAGCCGAAGTGTATTGTGGCGCAGAGACACGTCGGGTCAGTGAAGGTCAATACACGCTACCAGCCAGACAGAGGCCAGCAGCTGACGTTGGCATGCAGATGACTGGGGGTGCATGGCAGTGAAGTCAAATGCTCCCGTCACTTGCACGCTGCAGCCATTTGCCGGCTTCAGAAGAGAACGCTGCACAGTGGATGGGAAGTGAGTATAATTTTTTTTTTTTCTATGCATTAAAGAACAGCGGCAGAACAGGGGACATATATATATATGATGGGGGATAAATATACCATGACGGACCCAGAATGGAGAACATATATACCAAGATAGGGTATATATATATGTATATATATATATATATATATATATATATATATATATATATATATATATATTGGTATACATGTCCCTTATACGGGGTCCCAACCTGGTATATATATATATATATATATATATATACAGTACAGACCAAAAGTTTGGACACACCTTCTCATTTAAAGATTTTTCGGTATTTTATTTACTATGAAAATTGTACATTCACACTGAAGGCATCAAAACTATGAATTAACACATGTGGAATTATATACTTAACAAAAAGTGTGAAACAACTGAAGATATGTCTTATATTCTAGGTTCTTCAGAGTAGCCACCTTTTGCTTTGATGACTGCTTTGCACACTCTTGGCATTCTCTTGATGAGCTTCAAGAGGTAGTCACCGGAAATGGTTTTCACTTCACATGTGTGCTCTGTCCAGTTTAAAAAGTGGGATTTCTTGCCTTATAAATGGGGTTGGGACCATCAGTTGTGTTGTGCAGAAGTCTTGTGGATGCACAGCTGATAGTCCTACTGAATAGACTGTTAGAATTTGTATTATGGCAAGAAATAAAGCAGCTAAGCAAAGAAAAACGAGTGGCCATCATTACTTTAAGAAATTAAGGTCAGTCAGTCCAAAAAATTGGGAAAACTTTGAAAGTGTCCCCAAGTGCAGTTGCAAAAACCATCAAGCGCTACAAAGAAACTGACTCACATGAGGACCGCCCCAGGAAAGGAAGACCAAGAGTCACCTCTGCTTCTGAGGATAAGTTTATCCGAGTCACCAGCCTCAGAAATCGCAGGTTAACAGCAGCTCTGATTAGAGACCAGGTCAATGCCACACAGAGTTCTAGCAGCAGATACATCTCTTCAACAACTGTTAAAAGGAGACTTTGTGCAGCAGGCCTTTATGGTAAAATAGCTGCTAGGAAACCACTGCTAAGGACAGGCAACAAGCAGAAGAGACTTGTTTGGGCTAAAGAACATAAGGAATGGACATCAGACCAGTGGAAATCTGTGCTTTGGTCTGATAAGTCCAAATTTGAGATCTTTGGTTCCAATCACCGTATCTTTGTGCGATGCAGAAAAGGTGAACGGATGGACTCTACATGACTGGTTCCCACCGTGAAGCATGGAGGAGGAGGTGTGATGGTGTGGGGGTGCTTTGCTGGTGACACTGTTGGGGATTTATTCAAAATTGAAGGCATACTGAACCAGCATGGCTACCACAGCATCTTGCAGCGGCATGCTATTCCATCCGGTTTGCATTTAGTTGGACCATCATTTATTTTTCAACAGGACAATGACCCCAAACACACCTCCAGGCTGTGTAAGGGCTAATTGACCAAGAAGGAGAGTGATGGGGTGCTACGCCAGATGACCTGGCCTCCACAGTCACCAGACCTGAACCCAATCGAGATGGTTTGGGGTGAGCTGGACCGCAGAGTGAAGGCAAAAGGGCCAACAAGTGCTAAGCATCTCTGGGAACTCCTTCAAGATTGTTAGAAGACCATTTCCGGTGACTACCACTTGAAGCTCATCAAGAGAATGCCAAGAGTGTGCAAAGCAGTCATCAAAGCAAAAGGTGGCTACTTTAAAGAACCTAGAATATAAGACATATTTTCAGTTGTTTCACACTTTTTTGTTAAGTATTTAATTCCACATGTGTTAATTCATAGTTTTGATGCCTTCAGTGTGAATGTACAATTTTCATAGTCATGAAAATACAGAAAAATCTTTAAATGAGAAGGTGTGTCCAAACTTTTGGTCTGTACTGTATATATATATATATATATATATATATATATACCAGTATGGTGCAGGGCCCAAGTTCAAATCTTGCACTGGTGCCCATCGGACTCTAGTTACGCCACGGCTCATCTCCCTGTGGCAGCTTTGCCCACCAGTGCTGCCACTGCCCTTTTCTATGTACTCTCTCCCTAATTCAGTGCTATCTCAGTTACTGCTTCCACATAGTAATCGGAGCAGTTTATTTATTAAAGTACCCAGTTAACTACCTAGACATAGCGATTAAGCTGACATCTTGTCTGTTTTCTGGTTTGGCCACGCTGTCTCGTCTCTTTCCTTCATGGGCTCCAACTCTTGAATATTAACACAGCATCCTCAAAGTCTGTTATATCTATTTGCTGCTTAGCTGACAAAACGCTGCATTTTTGCCCAGATCAATTTTCCAACAAAACTTGTTTTTGCTTCTATTTTCTGTAATATACATTTTTACAGCAGTTTTGGAAAATTGCAGCAAAAAAGCACCACAGTTACATCCCGTGAACCCACCCATAGTTGTCAAAGTGTTGCTGACCATGCTGACTGAAAAGAGATGATGCAAGACAGCAAACTGCCAAGATAAAAAAAAGCAAAGAATATAGTACTGTACTAAAGTTTCAAGCAAGTGTGGTGAAAATGCTGTAAAGTAAGAATGCTTTCAAAAACAGCACTGTTAATAGTTTATTTTTGTCAATTAACAAAATAAAAAGTGAACAAACAAAACAGAAATCTAAATCAAATTAATATTTGATATGACCACTTTTTGATCACAAACTATAACTCATTCCACATTAATAAAAAAATAGTCCTTATTTAGCTACATCGATGGAAAACTATAAAAGTTATGACTCTCTGAATTAGATGACACAAAATAGTTTTGTTTAGATCAAAAAAAATAGTTTTGTTTAGATCAAATATTTTTATTGCACCAAAGTAATAAAATATGAGATAAACTCGACATATTTGGCATCGCTGCAATAAAAATGACATGTAAAATTACGTTATAATGATATTTGTACCTTATAATGCATGCTACAAAAGAAATATGAATATATGTTCATATATATTGTAAGGTAGCTAACAGACACATAGCTGATGTGAGGTATGTATCACAGAGATGGCTGTCCTCAGTGATATAATCCAGGAATGTTGCTCTCGTGCACGTAAGCACTAAGAGGACTCTTTGGCACATGGTCTGTATTTGGAGGGAGAAGGCATCCTGTTTGTTGCTGTCTCCAGACTGAGCCAGTGAACTGAATGCTATCCAGCCTGTGTGCCCACAGGACTGGCTAGCCAGAGACTTTGCCTAAAGGACTGTTTACTTTGTTTACCTTTTATAAAGGCTGTTTGTTTTCTTTTTTGCTTTTGGCCGGTTTATGAAGCAATAAACCGACATGGACATTTAATTGAATATGCTTCCTGTTTGCCTGCCGATGCACCCAAGTGAGTAGAAACCCTGCACAATATACATAAATATATATATATATATATATATATATATATATATTATATATATATTAGCGTATTTGCTGTTTTTATTTTCCACTCCCTCACAAAAAACTGATATAAATGTATCAATATATGATAGGTATTACCAATTAGTGTGATTGAAATAAACAAGCCCTTATGTGACTACGTCAAAAGGGAAAGCATTTTTACAAATATGAAATAAAAAAAAATAGAAATCACTAAATCTGAAGTACAAAAAATGAATGTATAATATTTGCATGTAACTGTGGGTTCCCAGAGTCAATTTTACTGGTGGGCCTTCATCACGCCAGGCGACACTGAACAGCAATAAAAACTTCGTACATGTCTACATGACATATCAAAAGTTAGGCCAAGTATTAGTAAACCAGAAGTCAGAATGATGTCTATTTTCTATCCAGTGTTTAAAGCACTTTTTTCATAAGTGACAGATATAGACTATATTACATCAGTAGTTAAAGTCAGGCGATTGCGTTGTTTATGTCTTTTTCACATTTTGCTATCAAATAACAAAACAAATTTGGCAAAAGTGACAAAAAAGCAGCCACATTGGTTCTCATTTTTGTATTTTTGCACAAAAATTCATGAGAAACTGATTTGTCAGCATGCTCTACCAATACAGCAAAGGGCAACTTGACAGACAGAGTGCTACTCTATAAAATGTGCTACAGGGCCAGCATCATTTCATCTAGTTAACCACTCATCATATTAAAAAGTAATCCTCTTTTTATTTTTTAAAAATCAGTAGCATACCTGAAAATAAGAAACTTTATAATATATCTTATTAAATAAATATATTTCTTTTTTTTCTGGACTGATCTTTCATTCTCAAAATTCTCATTTCACTGATAAAATTTGTCTTCAGTGAAGACAGATTTTTCCGTTACTGAGATAGATAGAGTAGATGACAGTTGGTGCTCATAAAGTTTTATGGAGAACTGCAACTGTTGTTTCAAGAGAACGTGCAGCAGAATGTCTGTCTCTAGCTCCTCTTGCTCCATTGAATTTTAAAAGCACCAACTGTCATCTCAATCATGTGAAAATTTGTCTTCACTGAACACAGATTTTACAGATTCTACTTGTAAATTGACAGTGAAAGATCAATCCAGGAAAAAAAAGAATCAGATTTCTCTGATAAGATATATTGCACAGTTACATATTTTCATGTGTATTATTGATTTAAGAAATAAAAATGTAAACAACTGTTACTCTTTAAGTAAATGTCAGCCTAGACAAACAGCATATTTGTGATATGACGTTGATGTCCCCGATAGCATTCCTCGCTCTGTCTTTTTGCATCTGCTACATCTGTTTCTGCGCTTCCTGCTGTCACTTCTGTAAAAATGTTTGCCGCAATAGAAAAGAAGAAAACTGATATCTCTGTAAGTAAAGCAATCATTATTACCAAGATTTGGCTACACATCCAACACCAAAACTTTTTTTAGTTCTCTCGTATATATGAAAGGGAATAAATGGTAGGTGTGATATCCTGGAGCATTATCAGTGCCGCACAATAGAAAAATACGTTTCCTGAACCTGTATATGTTCCAAGTTAATTCAATGCACTAAACTTATACAAGACTAATCCCAGTCATAAAACTTGGCTTCCAGCATAATAAACTTTAAAAGTGTAACATTCATCACTTAAGTTTTCCAAGTAAGAAGAAATGAATTGAGCCAAAGCTAGTCCTAACACCATAAAGCATTGTAGTTTATGGAATCCTCTTGTGAAGTCGCAGGTGATATGTTTTCTATGCTGCTGATAGGAGACAACTATACATCACTGCGCTAATGTATGCAAGTCTGCAGCCCATGTGTTTCACTGAAGGTCTTGGGAATTTAAATTCTATGCCTTACTTTTCTTTTCATGCAGTTTCCCCCACTTTCTAGCTATATTGTTATTTTTAGTCTTTTCCTAATGCAGCTATTTTTTTTCATCTTACCACACAGTGTAGTGAAAAATGTAAAAAAAAAAAAAATAGGCCTGAAATGGTGAAAAAAATGTAATACTCGAAGCATTTTTGACGGTTTCATTTTTACAATATTCATTGTGTAGTAAAATGACTTGGTAATATGATTCTTCGGGTTAGTGCAATGGTGTTGTTACCAAAGAATTTAAAAAAAATGTAAATGGTGAAAAAAATCAGAACATAGCAAAAAAAAATTCTGTTCATTTCGACATTTTCTGAGATCCATTTTATTTTTCCTTCAACTGAGCTTAGTCAGGGCTTCTTTATGCGGGGTGAGCTGACTCTTTATTGCTGCAGCTGTGGGGTACATGAGTTGTTTTCATTGCACTTTTGGGGGTAGGGTTGGTGAATGGAAAATGTCAATTCAGGATTTTATTTTTGCTTTTTAGAGGTTTTTTTATAGGGCTTAAATGATTTTATATTTTGATAGATCAGACTTTCACAAATGTGGTGATACCAAATATGTTGATATGTTATTTTCTCTCTGTCTTTAAAGTGGAAGAATGAGAGGGGATTCAAACATGTAATTTTTTCTCATTTTTTTATTTACTTAAGCACATTTTTTAATCTAAGTTTTCAGTCCCCCTAGGGGACTTGAACCTGCATACTTGTTCTAAATACTGCAATATCAAAGCATTGCAGTATATAGAGAAAATGATGGGTCTGGCTGGGCTTCACATGAGAACCAAGATGGCAACCATGGGTGCCTTCAACAAGTCCTCAGTTACAATAATAACCCATTGGCACCCTTCGGTTGTGGCGTGCGGGCTGATGAGCACCTGGGATTGCAGACCTTAAATGCCATTGTCAGAGATTGTTAGCAATTTTTTGAGGGATTAAACAGCAGCGATCTGAGCTAGCTCTGGTTGCTGCTGTTAGAGGCAGATGCCGGCTGTGTATAACAGGTGGCACCCACTGTGGAGTGGGCTAAGCTCCTGGGCCTGCATACTCTCGTACCCTCTACATGATTTAATATTACATTATTGAGCATGAAATAGTTAAATGGAATCTCTCACTAGGTGACACTTGCAGTAAATGCCTCAGTGACAGAATGAAGATTTCAGTCTCTATTTAATGCTGTTCTGTGATCGGGCAGCAGAGACCTAGTGACAGATTCCATTAAAAACCTTTTTGAAAGACTAGTTAATTATTGTTTTAGTGAAGTCACACTTTTCCCGAACAGCTTATTTTATTAGTATAATCAGATCTGTGTCTATATATACATTTCTATAAATTCTGTGTAGGTATAAAAATGTAATTATATGTATCGCTGATCTTGTCACTAGCTAAGAGAAAATCACCCTATTACTGAAATGCAGTATGGCTTGTAAGGCAATTATGAAGGACTAAAAGGGGTTGTCCACCTAAAACAACTTATCAAGCACTCAAAGGATAGATGATAACTTGCTGATCAGTGGGTTTCCCACTGCTGGGACCCACACTGATTGGCAGATTTTCTCTGATAAAGCCCCAGACTGTTTGGGATATCTAGAAGAATGATTGTCCGGAGAAGAAGAGGTAAGCTCTACCATGAGTCCTGAGCCATGCCAAAAGTAAAGCATTCAGAGATGATTCATGTGTGGGGTTGCTTTCCATCCATTGGAGGGGGCTCACTCACTATTCTGACTAAGTACACTGTCAGGAATAAAGAATGGGATCTAATCGTCCTCCAAGAGCAACTTCCCCCAATGATCCAGGAGCAATATGGTGATGAACAATTCTTTTTCCAGCATGAAGGAAACCATGTCACAAGGCAAAAGTGATAAGTGGCTTGCTGAACAAAACATTGATATTTTGGGTCTATAGCCAGCAAACTCCCCAGATCTCAATCCCATTGAGAACAAATGGTCAATCCTCAAAAAGCAGGTGGACAAACAAAAACTCAGAAATTGTGATAAACTCTAAGCAGTGATTAGGCAAGAATAGGTGGGTTGTCATCAGTCAGAATTTGACCCAGAAGAGGATATCAAGCTGCCAGGGCAAAGTCTTGAAAAATAAGGGTCAACTCTGTAAATATTGAGTCTTTACATAAACGTCATGTATTTGTCAATGAAAGTAGAAAAACTTATGAAATTCTTAGAATTGTGCTTCAGTAACCATAGAAACATCTGACTTGGTATCTCGTAGATGATTCCAGTGGTATGACTGTTAGATGAATATATAAAGCAACATTAATTCTATTACTCAAAGATTTCCCACATAGACGGTGTATATATTGGGTCATTATTCATTTGAGTGTCTTACGAATTTGATTTCAGATTTTCAAGGCCTGCTTCTTGAGGAGCCAACCAAATGTGTACAGTATTAGAAGATGTGTCTCTGAGACACAAAGCCAAATCTTTGTATATAGCAAAGTGACTCCCATTTTATAGAAATTCCTGGCTCTGGGATTTTGGATTTGAGTATTTATTCTGTAGATGAGTTTGAAAGAAGGGGATTTTGTGTTTGCCCTGCCAGAGTTCCTCTTTAGTTATCTTAAGTTAATTCACTTTTGGCAAACATAAGGTTAAATAAGTATGTTTGCAAGTGACACATATATGCACATATGTTAGACAGCTCAATAATTACCTCTGCCTTAACTACCATCTGATGGCTGCTCTGAGACTTCGTATACTCAGAAGGCTTAGCATTCCTTATTTCAAAAGCCATGTTTTGCTACAGAAGGGAGCAGAGACTTTAGAGCTATGGAAAGAAGCCATGATAAAAATAATGTTTTTGGCGCTGAAATCTTATACTTTCTTTACAAAAGGTCACACTTTACTCACTTGTAGTTTCCTGTTTGTGTTTTTTGGCTTGGATTCCTATCTCAGGTTTGTTTCGTGTAACATAAAATGTCTACGAAGAATTATCATAGACTGATGTTAACACAGAGCCCTTCAGAAAATGTCTGCATTAAAAGCATTGCACAGCATTTTATCGGACTGGTAATAGAAATCCAAGAGCACTTATGGCAAGGATATCTGATTATAAAGCGATCACCTGTATTTACAGCACAATACTCAAAGCTGCTATAAAATCTGCACACTTGGCTTAGTGAAATACCAGGGGAACACAGAGAAATCCCCTACATTTGGTTTCATTTCCACTTTTTTTTAATGTTCTTTGCTTTTGCTGAACCATATCTTAACTAATGCAAAAATATAGCAGTTATCAAGAGAAACCAATCATGTTCTTACTTTAATTTTCCAAAAAGCCTGAAATCTGATGGGTTGCTTTGAAAATCCATTTGTCATGGTATATGATCCACGGACTGGTGGGGACGGGGGGGGTCTCTTGACCTGAAATATATAAAGATTATAGCTTTCAAAATACGGTGAGGCAAAAACTTTGTTTTGCAAAAAAAAAGCATCCTTTAGTGTGTGATAGCAGCCAAACATATAAAAACTTTATAAATCTGTTATTGCTGTAATCGCACCGACCCGAAGAATAAACTCTAATCACTTATACCGCACGAGGAACGGGGTAAAAAATAAATTAAACCAATTCTTGACCTGCTGTTGATTTGTTCATTCTGCCTCCCAAAGATCGCAGTAAGGTTCGGCTCACATTTATCCTGCGCTCTGCGCTGACTGCTTACATCGGGGTTTCCATTTAAATCTTTGAAATACGTGATTCAGACGAAACCCCCGGTGGAAGATTCCCTACAATGAGGCAGATGGAAACATCGCAGACATGTCTGTCCTATGATTCGGCGGTGTCTGTCCTTTTAAGTTCGCATAAAAGCGCGGTCAGCCACATTTTTGTGCACCTCTGGAAAGGACACCGCTGAACAGAGGTCAGACGGAATCCAGAGGAGCTCATTATAGTGAATGGATCCCTTGGAGGTTTCATCTGAATCACATAATTCAGAGGTTTAGATGGAAACCCCAATGTAAGTGCTCAGTGTAGTGTGGGATAAATGTGATCCAAAATGTTATGTAAAATGTTCCCAATAACAGCTTTATCTCAATCCACAAAAACAGCAAGTCTCAGGTCCGCCATCTGTTAACAGAAATATAGGGGGCTTCCTCATTACTGGTAACACAAAGACTATGGCTCTTTGCCCCCCTAAAGAAATCCAGCAAAATTCTGCGCTCCCAAATCCAAATGCCCCCCTCCCTACTGGGCACTACAATGGCAGATTTGAAATTTTCACTCAGCAAAATTCACTGCTGCTTGTTTCTGGCAAACACCCATTGAGTCAAAATCGTCACTACACCTGTAGATAAATTCCAAGACTGGTGTAATTTACAAAATGGGGTCACTTGATTTAGGATTCTGCTTTTCTGGCACTTAGGGGCTCAGTATATGAAGTCCATAAACTATTCTACTATAATTTGTTCTCCAAGAGTCAAATAGTACTCTTTTCGTTCCAAGTCTTGCCGTGTGGCTAAGCAGTACTGTACAGCTACATATGGGGTATTGCCATGCTCACCAGAAATTGTATTACAAATTTTGGTGCCATTTTCCCGTATGACAATGTAAAATATGGGGCTAATACAACATTTTTTCATGATAAAAATTTAATTATTTTTTCTTCATCGCCTAATGGTATAAAATTCTGTGACACACATGTGGTGTTAATATGATAACTGCACCCATAGATGAATTCATTCAGAGGTGTAGTTTGTCAAATGAGGTCCCCTTTCAAGGTGGGTTCTGCTGTTTTGGCACTTCAGAAAAAAAAAATGCATTTGAGCTTGGTTTAAAATGGTATACATGCAGCACATAAATGTATGTTCCACAATGGCCATGAATCAGAAAAACCCAACAAGAAGCAAAATGAAAATAAACCCTGCTGTAAATAAATAAAAAGCAAGCGCATGTAAATAAAATAGGGTTCTTAGTAACACTGTTTTTGATCAAAAATAGTATATAAGCTATCCCACCAGCGACAAGGTGAACCCGTTTTTTTCTTTGTATATTTTGCATTCTGTGCAAACCTGGGTGTGGCCTCCCTTCTTAGAGCTGGACAACTCATTTAAAATCTTCCCTTGGCTGGTGTTCCTAGTTTGGGACCGGGGCTTCAGTCTGCCCTTATTCACACGGAGGTCAACTTTGACACATGGCAAGGTTTTTAATATTAGACAGAGTAGGTTTTATCCCAAACGGGTTCACCTTGTCGCTGGTGGGATAGCTTATATACTATTTTTGATCAAAAACAGTGTTACTAAGAAGCCTATTTTATTTAAATGCACTTGCTTTTTATTTATTTACAGCAGGGTTTATTTTCATTTTGCTTTTTGTTGGGTTTTTCTACCTCAGGGGATCTGCCAATGTGACATGGCAGCCTCAATCCATTCCAGTAAAATGTGCACTACAATATAGCTCTCATTCCCTTCTGAGCTTTGCACTGTGCCTCAAAAGTAGTTTTTGACCACATATGAGGTATTGGCATACTCAAGAGAAATTGTGTAACATATTTTGTGGTCCATTTTCTCTTATTATCTCTTTTGATAATTGAAAACTTGGGCCAAAGTAACATTATAGTGAAAAAATGGTAATTTTCCATTGATTCAGCCCAATGTTATATAATTCTGTGAATTGCCTGAAGGTTATCAATGCTCACTGCACCACTAGATGAATTCCTAAAACGGTTCAGTTTCCAAAATGGGCTCACTTGTGGGGGTTCTTGCTGTTTGGCATGTCAGGGGGACATGGCATCCACAATCTGTTCCAACCAAAATTGTATTCCAGAATTCAATTGGCACTCCTTGTCTTCCGAGCCCTGCCATATGCCCAGACATTAGTTTTCCATCAGATATGGAATATCAGTGTACGTCGGAGGAATCGCACAACAGATTATATGGTTAATTTTCTCCTCTTTCCCTTGTGAAAATCAAAAATTTTTGCAGGAAAATGTTTTTTTCTTTATTTTCACGGCTCAACGTTATAAAATTCTGTGAAGCACCTGTGGGTTCAAGGTGCTCACTACACCTCCAGATACGTTTTTTGAAGGGTGTAGTTTCCAATACAGGGTCACTTATGAGTTGTTTACATTGTTAAGGCACTTTAGGGGCTCTGCAAACATGAGATGGTGTCCACTATATATTCCTGCCAATTTTGCGCTCCAAAAGTCAAATGGCACTCCTTCCCTTCCGAGCCTTGCTGTACGCCCAAACAGATGTTTTCCTCTACATATGGGATATTGGTGTGGGATATTGGAGTACTCAGGATAAATTGCACAACAATTTGAATAGTTCATTTTCTCCTGTTACCCTTGTAGAAATGCTAAATTTGAGGCTAAATGAACATTTTTGAGGGAAAAATTAAAATGTTAATTTCTTCCTTCCATGTTGATTTAATTCCTGTGAGGCACCTAAAGTGTTGATAAACTTTTTGAATATGGTTTTGAGCACTTTGAGGGGTGCACTTTTTAAAATGGTGTCACTTTTGGGTATTTTCTGTCATATAGACCCCTCAAAGTCACTTCAAATTTGATATGGTCCCTAAAAAATAGTTTTGTAAATTTTGTTGGAAAAATTAGAAATGACTTTTAACCTTTCTAACTTCATAATAAAGAACAAATTATGTTTCAAAAGTGATGATAATGTAGATATTTGGGAAATGTTATTTAAAAAATTGTTTGTACAGCATGAGTAACTGGTTTAGGGATATAAAAATTGAAAGTTTGAAAATTGTGAAATTTTCTACATTTTTGCTAAAATTCTGAAATTTTTACAAATAAACGAAAAAATGTTTTACCTAAATTTACCACTAACATAAAGTACAAAGTGTCATGAAAAAACAATCTCAGAATCACTGGGATTTTTTTGAAGCGTTCCAGAGTTATTACCACATAAAATTACACTGGTCTGAATTTTTAAATTTGGCCTGGTCAGGAAGGTGAAAAGAGTAGTGATGAGCGAGCACTAAATTGCTCGGGTACTCGTTGCTCGGGTCGAGCAAATTGCTATACTCGGGTGCTCGACCCGAGCAATGAGCCCAATGTAAGTCTATGGGAAACTCGAGCATTTTTCAGGCGGCTTTCCCCGGCAGTCTGCAGAGGGCCTAAAAATTGCCCAAATCGATGGGAACAGTGCTCAAATGACATGGGAACAGCATGGGGAAGACCCCTGGAAGCATTTCTGACTCCCAGGTCACTGCTGTCAACAACATCAGAGTATTACGCCACTTTTATGGACTCACAATAAAACATACAAAAACAAAACCAAAATGGATTTTCCTGGGAAATATATTAAGGAACATCCTTTCCAGGGTAATGACTTGTATATAAGGCAAAATAAATAACCAAAACCAAAAATACTCCTCCACACCTTGGGCTTTGTTCACACGTAGCGTTTTTGATGCGTTTTTTCACTTTTGCATTGCTTTCAACCGTGACAAATGCATTCACTGGGAAATGTCATTTTAACATTTTCCAACCTTATCTGGCCATGTGGTGTGTGACACATCATCAGACACATGCATACAGTGCTGAAAAGACATGGGAACAGCATGGGGAAGACCTCTGGAAGCATTTCTGACTCCCAGGTCACTGCCTAAAAGTATGCCCATCATAAGTGATCCTTGGCGCATGCAAAGATGCCTCCCGCCATGCACCTGTCGTTGCAGACTTGCAACAATCACCGTCCACGTCCTTGTCCTAGTGCAGCGTTCAGTTGTCCCTACCCCATTCCTTGGAATGCAAGCGCAAGTATGCAGCCAGCCACCCACCCACCCACAGGCTGCAATACTATACTGCCAATTTTTTGACAGCTGCTTGCACTTGAAATGTGGCCAGTCCACAGCTTTTTTTTGCTGAGTTGTATTTCACCACAGCCATATTCTTTAGCTTGGTGAAAGGATTTTGGAAACAATATCTACCCAGCTGTCATTTCTCCCAGGAAGTCCTCTAAAGCTGCTTTCGCTTGAAATGTGGCCTTTTAGGCTCGTGGAGGCGGAAGCTTTTCATAACCTAATGCCGGCAGCTGCCGGGTGTCCATACTTGGTCCCCAGCCGCCACTATTTATCCCGGTATTGTCTCCGCCTTCCACAAGCACCGGTCCCACAACATTACCCGTGCCCTCCCCAGTGTACTTACTGGGAAGGACCGCCTAACCACAAACACGTGGACAGGTGAATGTGGCCAGGGACGGTACAGAGCCAGTCCACAGCTTTTTTTGCTGAAAGTTGTATTTAGCTCGGTGAAAGGACTGGCATAGAGGGAAACCGTATCTACCCTGGGTGTCATTTTTCCCAGGAAGTGCTCTAATGCAGCTTGTTGCAGAAGCAATGTAAGCCCATCCAACATCAACTCGCACTTGTCGGTGGTGCTTTGACACACAAACATCTTTCTTTGCGCATTTAATTTCATGAATACAGAGTTGGACAATGGCCTGATCTGCAAAGCAGTTTAAGAAATAACATGCGTAAGCATTTCCGATCCACATTAAAAAAGCAGCCATAGAGTGTCCGGGAACCTTCCCCCACACTTTTCTTAGCCAGGGCTGCTTCTCGGCAGGGTTGGACGGGCCCACCAGAGAACCGGAGACTCCTCCGGTGGGCCCTGGCGTCTCCTTCAGCAGAGTTCATACTGCCGAGGTGAGGCCATGATGATGCTAGAGGCCATCATCTGCTTAGTTTTCTGTTATTTTGAATGCAAGCGCAAGTATGCAGCCAGCCACCCACCCACAGGCCGCAACACTAAACTGCCAGATTTCTGGGCAGCTGCTTGCACTTGAAATATGGCCTTTTAGGCTCATGGAGGTGGAAGCTTTTCACAACCTCATGCCGGTGGCGGCCGGGTGTCCATACTCGGTCCCCAGCCGCCATTATTTTTCCCAGTATCGTCTCCGCCTTCCACAAGCACGAGTCCCACAACATTACCCGTGCCCTCCCCAGTGCACTTACTGGGAAGGACCGCCTACCCACAAACACGTGGACAGGTGAATGTGGCCAGGGACGGTACGGAGCCAGTCGACAGCTTTTTTTGATGAGAGTTGTATTTAGCTCGGTGAAAAGACTGGCATAGAGGGAAATTGTATCTACTCTGTTTGTCATTTCTCCGTCACCAGGTTCTGCCCATTGTCAAACATGACCATGCCTGGCTGTATGTTCAGCGGTGAGAGCCACAGATCAGGCTGCTGTGTTACAGCTTTCAACAACTCTGCAGCGCTGGGCAGTTTGTCAATTAAGCATTAAGCATGTTATCTTCAGCACAGCCTGTTGCCGCTTGGCCAAGGCAGTGCTGCAATTCTGTCAGCTTGTGACAGATGTGGTCATTTCGGAGATGGAGGAGGAGGTGCAGGAGTTGAACAATGTGATTACATTGAGGTTAAATTGGTGACACTGTTTTTTATACTAAAGAAAGATCATATTGTTTTGTTTTTTTTACGTTATTTTTTAAGACAAATGCATTCACCGGGAAATGTCATTTTAACATTTTACAACCTTATCTGGCAATGTGGTGTGTGACACATCATCAGACACATCCTGTTTTATTTATGATGGAGGGACTCTGAAAGTCATGAAGCCTATTTTTATAGGGTCATCAGACGGCCCTTACTATTCTTAAAAGGCCAGCAGTTGGCCCTCGCTATTGTTAGAGAGCCATCAGACGGCTATGCTGTGTTGTTCCCATTATTAACAAGTGGGTCTCCTATACTGTTATTGCGTATCCAGTGACTGCAATGGCTGCCAAAAATTTGGACGCAACCCAATACCTCTTTGAAGAGACATAGAGGAGGGTCTCAGTAAAAAAAATGTTCCCATTATAAAGGAGTGGGTCTCCGATAGTGGTAATGCCCATGATGTGACTGCAAGGGCTGCCAAAATTTGGGAAAAACTCCACTAAGAATTTAAAGACACACAGAGCAGGGCCACAGTAACAAGTATGACATGTTCCCATTAGAAAGGATAGGGTCTGCTATACAGTTATAGGGTATGCAGTGAGTCCAATGGCTGAACAATTTTAGGAAAAGCCCCACTAGGAATTTAAAGACACATAGTGCAGGGCCACAGTAACGACAAATTCCCATTAGAAAGGAGATAGTCTCCTATACAGTTACAGAGTATGTAGTGAGTCCAAAGGCTGACCAATTTTAGGAAAAACCCCACAAAAAATTTAAAGAGACACAGAGCAGGGCCACAGTAACAAGTACGACATGTTCCCATTAGAAAGGAAAGGGTCAGCTATACAGTTATAGGGTATGCAGTGAGTCCACAGGCTGAACAATTTTAGGAAAAGCCCCACTAAGAATTTAAAGACACATAGAGCAGGGCCACAGTAGCGACAAATTCCCATTAGAAAGGAGAGAGTCTGCTAAACATAGGGTATGCAGTGAGTCCAAAGGCTGACCAATTTTAGGAAAAACCCCACTAAGAATTTAAAGACACGTAGAGCAGGGCCACAGTAACGACAAATTCCCATTAGAAAGGAGAGAGTCTGCTATACAGTTATAGGGTATGCAGTAAGTCCAAAGGCTGACCATATTTAGGAAAAACCCCACTAAGAATTTAAAGACACTTAGAGCAGGGCCACAGTAATGACAAATTCCCATTAGAAAGGAGTGAGTCTCCCATAGAGTTGGCCTATGCAGTGAACGCAAGGGCTGCCAAAAATTTGGAGGCACTACAATGCCCCTTGGAAGAGACGTGGAGGAGGGCCTCATTAAAAAATATTCCCATTAGAAAGGAGCGGGCCTCCTATACTTGTAATGCCCATGCACTAAGTGTATGGGATGACAAACATTTACCCCTGGGGGGTATACATGAACATATTGTATAAATTTTTTTTTTACGGGCATCATAAATACCCTTTAAAAAAATTATGTGGGTGTTGCATCACGGACCACAGTTACCCTGGTGATATGGTGGTGGAGGATGAGGAGATGGAGGAGGACAAGAGCAAATAGCCAAAATCAGGAAGTGTATACCCATGTCTGGGTGTGAAAAGGTGCATGGGAATACACCTCCCAAGAAGACACTGGATTTGAGTTTATGTTACTCTGCTATCATTCGGTGGTGTTGAGAAGTCTGGCCCAATCCAGCCCTTGTTCATTTTTATAAGAGTCAGCCTGTCAGCATTTTCAGTTGACAGGCGGATGCGCTTATCGGTTATAATTCCACCAGCGGCACTAAAATCCCGCTCTGATAAAACTCTGGCAGCAGGGCAGGCCAGGATCTCCAAGGCATAGATAGCCAGTTCATTCCACGTATCCAGCTTGGATACCCAATAATTATAAGGCACAGAGGAATCACAGAGGACGTTGGTACGGTCGGCAAGGTCAGCATCTTCCCAAACTTTGCACTCCTTGTGAGAGTACCCCGCGTCTCAGGGCCTGTGCGATGGGAGGGTCTGAGAAAACTCTTCCATAACTTTGACAGTGTTCCCCTGCTTCTGCTGGATTGGAGTTGTGTCTCTCTCGCCTGTACTCCTTGGTTGTCCAACGAAGTGTGCCCTCTGCCGCCAGCGTTTTCAGATGGGAATTTTTTTAATAGTTCCGCAACAAGGGCCTTCTTGTACAGGCACATTTTTGTAGACCTGTCCGCCTCAGGAATAAGAGATATAAAGTTCTCCTTGTAGCGTGGGTCTAGAAGTGTCACCAACCAGTAATGACTGTCACCCAAAATTTTGAGAACGCGAGGGTCATGGGAAATGCAGCGTAACATAAACTCAGCCATGCGTGCCAGACTACTAACAGGCAAGACTTCCGTGTCCTCACCAAGAGGGTGACTGACCATGCTCTCCTCCTCCTCTCTGTCCTCTGGCCAACCACGCTGAACAGACGGTATGACAGCTGTGCAGGTAGTACCGTCTATAGTGCATGAAACTAGCTCCTGTCCTTCCTCTTCCTCTTCCTCATTGTCACCCAATCCACGTTGGGATCAGATGAGGCTTGGCTGTGTGTAATCACCCTGTATGGTTCCTAGCTCCATCTCATCATGCTCCGCCTGCAATGCATCCTCTTTGATTGTGAGCAGAGAGCGTTTCAGAAGACAGAGAAGCGGGATGGTGACGCTAATTATGGCGTCATTGCCGCTCACCATCTTTGTGGAGTCCTCAAAGTTTTGGAGGATGGTACATATGTCTGAAATCCATGTCCACTCCTGAGGTCTTATGTGTGGAGTCTGAACTGAATACCGATGGCCTTGTTGATGCTGGTACTCAACAACTGCCCTCTTCTGCTCACAAATCCTTCCCAACATCTGCAGTATAGAGTTCCAACGCCGGAAGCTGCAAACGCTGCTGAAACATGGCAAAGGCGGCGGAAGCTGTAGCTGACTTTCTAAAATAGGCACACAGGCGGCGTACTTTAACAAGCAGATCCAGCAGCTCCGGGTAGGATTTGAGAAACCGCTGAACCACGAGGTTAAGCACATGGGCCAGGCATGGTACGTGTGTGAGCTCGCCTCGCCTCAGAGCCGCCACCAGGTTCCGGCCATTGTCACACACGACCATGCCTGGCTGTAGGTTCAGCGGTGTGAGCCACAGATCTACCTGCTCTTTCAGAGCTATCCACAACTCTTCAGCATAGTGCGGTTTGTCACCTAAGCATATTAGCTACAGCACAGCCTGTTGCCACTTGGCCGAGGCCGTCCTGCAGTGCTTCTAGCTTGTGACTGATGTGGTCCTTTTGGATATGGAGGCTAAAGAGGAGGAGGAGGCTGAGGAGGATGAGGTGCTGGAGCTGTAGACTGTGGAGGCAACGCTGATTGACCTAGGGCCCGCAATCCTTGGCGTCGGGAGGACGTGTTCCGTCCCAAGGTCCGACTGGGTCCCGGCTTCCACTATGTTAACCCAGTGTGCCGTCAGTAAGATGTACCCTCCCTGCCCACAAGCACTTGTCCAAGTGTCCGTGGTTAGGTGGACTTTCCCGTTTGTTGAGGGCATGGCTAATGTTTTGGGACACGTGCTTGTGTAATGCGGGGACGGCACACCGGGAGAAATAGTGGCGGCTGGGGACCGAGTACCGAGGGATGGCTACCGCCATCAGGTTGCGGAATGCTTCCATCTTCACGAGCCTAAAAAGCAACATTTCGAGCGCAAGCAGTCGTGAAATGTGGTAATTTAGTAGTGTGGCCTGTGGGGCGTTGGCTGCATGTTTGCGCTTGCGTTCCAAGGACTGGGGTATGGGCAACTGAACGCTGCACTGGGACAAGGACATGGACGTGCTTCCTGATGCTGCTACTTGAGAGTGCGCAACGACAGGTGCAGGGCAGGAGCCATGTTCACATGCACCATCGACTGGGGATTGGTTTGCATGCACAACAGCGGAAGAAGCAATGGTGCCACCTGAAGACACTGTTCCTGGACCCTGGGTTCGGCCCACAAAGTCGGGTGCTTTGCTGCCATGTGTCTGAACATGCTGGTGGTGGTCAGGCTGGTCTTTTTGCCTCCCCTGCTGATGCTGGCCTGGCAGGTGGTGCAAATTGCCTTTTTGGGGTTATCGGCAGATTCTTTAAAAAACAACCAGACTCGGGAAGACCTAACAGTTGTACTGGCAACTTCCTTTGTGTTGGTGTTATGGGGAACGGTTGCCTGCCTTCTGTCTGTGGCGACCACACTGCTTCATCCTGCCTGTTGGGGTGCTCTGCCTCCCTCCCCCCGGTGTGCTGCTGTCCTCACTCTGCATGTCCTCCTGTCAGGTTGGGTCAGTTACTATATCATCCACCACCTCGTCTTCCACTTCTGCACCCTGGTCCTCCTCCTGACTTTCTGGCAATTGTGTCTCATCATCGTCCACCTCTTGTGACACTTTCCCCTCGTCGCCTTCGTGTGACCGTGGCTGCTCAAATATTTGGGCATTGCTACACGCGATCTCCTCTTGCTCTGCTTCAAGTGGACCGGGCGAGAGGCCCAAATCTATAAATGGAAAAGTGAACAGCTCTTCAGAGTGTCCAAGTGTGGGATCAGTTGTCTCTGGGCACTCGGCATGGTGGGAGGAAGGAGGATCAGGGTGAGGAATATGCGGTCCAGACTCTCGGCTACTGAGACTTGACCGTGTTGAAGACAGGGTGGTGGTGGCTAAGTGACTGGAAGCATTATCCGCTATACAACCAACAACCTTTTGACAGTGCTCTGGGTTCAATAGTGGTGTGCTGCGGTCCCCTAGAAACTGGGACAGGAAGATCAGAATAGAAGATGTGGGTGTTTGTTGTGGCAAAATTTCAGCTTGCCAACGGCCTTGTCCTCGGCCTCTGCATGCACCATTACCATCACGTCCAGTTCCCCGTCCCTTGCCAGGTGCCTTGCCCATTTTAAATGGAGGACAGTATCTTCCACGCGCACTACAAATGACTGAGTTAGGAGCAAACTTATATGTGATCCGTGTGACGGAGAAAACAGTTTTAAATACCTGGCCTGTAGGTAAGTACTGTAGTTTGAACAGCGAACTGGTGTGAATTGCTTCACTGACACACTAAAGGAAATTTTTAATGGAGGTCAGAAATGGCAGTATTTTATGACAACGTATATGCGATCCATGTGACAGAGAACACAGAGTTTTAAATACCTGGCCTGTAGGTAAGTAGTTTGTGTCAGTGAAGCAATTCACAGCAGTTTTCTGTTCAAACTACTTACCTACAGGCCAGGTATTTAAAACTCTGTGTTCTCCGTCACATGGATCACATATACGTTGTCAGAAAATACTGCCATTTCTGGCCTCCATTAAAAATTTCCTTTAGTGTGTCAGTGATGCAATTCACAGCAGTTTATGTGATCCGTGTGACGGTGAAAACAGAGTTTTAAATAGCTGGATTTCTAGCGCTGTAATATGGATAGAACCTGGCTGTATTCAGCAGTACCAACAAGCAAATGGCGCAGAAAATCGGTGTTCTCTGGATTGCTTTTTAAGCAAATAATGAGGATTAAGATCCAAAGAAAAGTATTCCTGGCCCTTGAGACCTGGGCCTTTGTTTAGAAATATCTAACAGCAGCAGAAGGCAGAATTGGAGTGGAGCCTCTTGTGCTATATGCACTACAGTCTGCTATATACCCTGCCTGCCTGCCTATATACACTGCCTGCCTGATATCTCTGCAGATGGATTAGTTAGTCCTCAAAAGGACTGTTTGTTAAGATGGATATGTGTAATGTACGGTTTTTCTCCCTACACTACCTAATACACAAGCAAGTCTCTCCCTGACGCAGCAGCACCTCTCCCTACACTGTCTAATTCCGGAGTGACTGTGATGAACATGGCGGCGCCAGGTCTGAAATAGACCTGATGACGCTGTGCGGCCAGCCAATCACTGTAATGCCACAACCAACATGGCTACGGCATTACAGTGAGTGGCAGGCAATCCCTGCATGTTGATTGGCACTCTAAAGAGCGCCAAACATGCAGGGAGGAGACCCGAGCTCCCGCCGAGCAACCCCGGAAATACGCGGCGAGCGCCGAGCATCTCGAGCAGTGAGATGCTCGGGCGAGGACCGAGCAGTAGCAAGCATGCTCGCTCATCACTAGAAAAGAGGCTTCGGGGGAATTGTGGGAGGGTGTTAAAACCTTTTCAGACATGAAGGAATTTTAACTTTGTGTCTTGATACAATTCCTTGTTGTTTTTATGGGGAGACCTTACAACTAATTTCTTCCCAACAGAAAAATTGCAATACACCAACGGCTCCTAATTGGGCTCTTGTATTTCAAGTATGTGATGTGAATCATATGTAACAGTTAGATCACTCTAGAAAATATATTAAAATGGTGTCATCTTGTGTTGCTCAATGAATCACTCTATTTTGTCATGTTATTAGGTGACTAATCTAAGATTACATTTTATTTTACATATGCTCAGTTTTCATTTGGAAAACTGGATGACAGATTGTTCAACTATGTCCTTGTGGTGAGGCCTATTCTTTACCACACTGTGCATTGTACATGATCATACCAGACTGTACCAATCATAATAAGCCAAGAAAAATATATACGGTGCTTCCCCTTCATCCTAATCTAACCCTTATTCCAAAAATCGACATGTAGTCTGTTAGCTCATATAACATTGATTTAATTCCCATTTCACAGGCCAGTGATTGGCAGAACGAGCTTTTGTATGACCGTTCATTCCCATAAATTACCCTTTGTAATCATGATGATCTGATGATCATTTGGCTGTTATTTCATCATATGTTTTATGAAGACAGAAAAACTCATTGGCAGCACATGTCATCATATAAACAGGGGCTGTGCTGCTGACAATAATGGAACAATATGAAGTTGAAAAATGGTACAAAGGATTCTTCGTCAGTACTGTAGACAATAGGTTCATGTAAATGCCAGTAAACGATCACTGATCAACTTGCAATATTGCAGTTTGTTGCTCATTATGGGCCTTTACAGTATCGATCCTAGGAGACGAATAGTAAGGGACATCGCATACTACTATTGGCCAAACCACAAAAAAAGTATTCAGAGTATTCTGCTTGGCAGAACCATGAACTGTTATGGCTACATTGCTTGTTTTTCACTCGAACAACCATCCAATCTCAATCATAATTTGTGGTCTATGATTATATTATTAGGATTCAGATCTATTTTTCAGCAACTACAGGACCTAACAACAACTGACAACAACTAATAAGGCTAATCAATGTTTCAACAGATGTGGGAAGGGAAGCAAAAGGCCAGAAAAAGATATACAGCTGACAAATACTATTGAGATCTCTGCTACTGGAAGTGGAAAGGAAGAACAAAGACAAAAAAATTTAAATAATAAAAATATGGGAGGAAGAGAAACCAATCACAAACTAAAATGTTTTTATACAAATGCACAAAGCATGGGCAACAAACAAGGAGAATTGGAACTACTAACGCAGGAAAAGGAATATGATGTCATTGGAATCACTGAAACTTGGTGGGATGATACACATGATTGGAATACAAGGCTAAAAGGATACAACTTATTTGCAAGAAACAGACTTGATAAAGGAGGAGCAGGTGTCGCATTGTATGTTAGAAAAGCGTATATCTGCACAGAGATTGAAGCAGAGACTGGGAGTTCTGTGGAAACTGTTTGGGTAAGAATACAAGGAGAGAACAATGGAAAGGACACCATTGTAGGCGTTTACTATAGGCCACCTGGGCAAGCTGAAGATATGGATGAACTAGTCTTTATGTATCAAATGACCAAGTTCTCCAAAAAATATGACGTAGTGGTCATGGGAGATTTCAACTATCCAAACATTTGTTGGGACTCTCTCTCAAGTAAAGCTAACAGGTCAAGCAAATTCTTATCCTCTCTTGCTGACAACTTTATCTTCCAAAAGGTAGGGGAGAAAACAAGGGGATCTGCTACTTTGGATCTAATCCTTATAAACAGGGAGGAAATGGTTGAGAAGGTAAAAGTGTCTGGGACGCTAGGAGGCAGCGATCATGCTATTATAGAATTTTGGATAACTAGAGGAGGAAGACATGTGAAGACTCAAACTTCAAGGTTAGATTTCAGAAAGGCAGATTTTAAGCGACTCAGAAAGAGAATAGGAGGGATCCAATGGCTGGATGTCCTTAAGGACAAAAATGTCCAGGAAGAATGGGAAATTTTTAAAAATGAGATTCTCAAAGCACAATCGTTAACAATCCCGAAAAGTAGGAAGAATGGGAAGCATTTAAGGAAACCAGGATGGATGAACACAGAATTTAAACACATGCTAAAAAGAAAGAAAGAAATGTTCATCAAATGGAAAGAGGGAGGCATATCTAAAGAAGATTATAATGCAGTCTGCAGATCCTGTAGGGCATGTATCAGGTTAGCTAAAGCTGACAATGTCAAAAGCAATAAAAAAGGATTTTGGGGGTATGTCAAAAGTAAAAAAAAAGTCAAAGATGCTATAGGATTTTTACAGGATGAAAATGGTGAAATGGTAAGAAAGGATGTTGAGAAGGCCGAACTTTTTAATTCCTATTTTGCATCTATTTTCTCTCAGAAAGAAAATGTAACATCAACTGATCTTCACTGTTCTATTAAAGGAATAGAGAGATTGAGAGGAAATATTTAGCTAACATAAATGAGTTCAAGTCTCCAGGTCCAGATGAATTACACCCCAGAGTACTGAAGGAGATCGTAGAAGAAATTTTAGAACCACTCTCCATAATCTTTGAAAATTCTTGGAGAACAGGAGAAGTCCCAGAAGACTGGAGAAGAGCAAATGTTGCTCCTATCTTCAAAAAGGGGAAGAAGGTGGACCCAGGGAACTATAGGCCGGTGAGTCTGACTTCTATACCAGGAAAGATCTTTGAACAAATTATTAAACAACATGTATGTAAGTACCTGGATAAGAATGAAGTGATTAACCAGAGTCAGCATGGGTTTGTAACTAACAAGTCATGTCAAACTAACTTAATTTCCTTCTATGACAGAATCTCTGACTGGGTGGATCAGGGAAATGCTGTAGATATAGTATATCTTGACTTCAGCAAAGCATTTGACAAAGTATCTCACACCATCCTTATTGAACAAATGACCAAGTATGGAATGGACAAGGCAACTGCTAGGTGGATTCATAACTGGCTTAGTGATCGGACTCACAGAGTGGTTGTAAATGGCTTCACATCCAGTTGGATGAATGTCTCAAGTGGGGTACCACAGGGCTCTGTCCTGGGACCTGAATTGTTCAACATCTTTATCAATGATTTAGATGAAGGAATTGAGGGTAAACTGATTAAATTTGCTGATGACAGAAAGCTAGGAGGGATAGCTAATACTAGAGAAGAGAGAGAGAGGATTCAAAAAGACCTAAATAAACTGGAGCAGTGGGCAGTAACTAACAGAATGGTTTTTAACAGGGAAAAATGCAAAGTACTACATCTGGGCAATAAAAATGAAAAAAGCATATACAAAATGGGAGGAATAGAGCTAAGCAACAGTACATGTGAAAAAGACTTAGGTATATTAATAGATCACAGACTGAACATGAGTCAACAGTGTGATGCAGCAGCAAAAAAGGCAAATACAATTCTGGGATGTATTAACAGAAGCATACAGTCTAGATCATGTGAAGTCATTATCGGACTTTACTCCTCTTTGGTCAGACCTCATCTGGAATACTGCGTCCAGTTTTGGACACCACATTTTAAAAAAGACATAGACAAACTGGAGCAAGTTCAGAGAAGAGCGACCAGAATGGTGACCGGTCTGCAAACCATGTCCTATGAGAAACGGTTACAGGATTTGGGAATGTTTAGCTTGCAAAAAGAAGACTGAGAGGAGACTTAATAGCTGTCTACAAATATCTCAAGGGCTGTCACATTGTAGAATGATCATCTTTATTCTCATTTGCACAAGGAAAGACTAGAAGCAATGGCATGAAACTGAATGGGAGGAGACACAGATTAGATATTAGAAAAAACTTTTTGACAGTGACGGTGCCAGTGGAACAGGCTGCCACGAGAGGTGGTGAGTTCCCCTTCAATGGACGTCTTCAAACAGAGGCTGGACAGATATCTGTCTAAGATGATTTAGTGAATCCTGCTTTGAGCAGGGGGTTGGACCAGATGACCCAGGAGGTCCCTCCAACTCTACCATTCTATGATTCTATGAATTATTAAAACATACAAATATAACACCCCATAAATAAGACAGAATACAAACTACCTAGTAAGTATTACAGGATCAACTCCAAACTGTCAAAGTATGAAGTAATGAAATAATGCCCAATGTCACCACCATTTAAATTGCTACACTGTACTATTTAGCACAAAATAAAGTGATGAAACTGCAGGTAGCAGTGAAACGCGTTGGGATGTAGAGTGCTTCGACTCCTCTGATGCCATATAAGGTGTCACCATGACTTCAGGTAAAATTTATATGTCCTGATGCTATCTGCTTTAATGTGAATGTTTAGGTGTATAATATAAAGGGTGTATGTTGATATAAGAGGGGATTTCCCACTAGTGACATCCAGGTGGCCCCCTTCTTTCGTTACCTATGGCATTTTGTGCTGGAAGATGAAATAGTATCTATAGAAATAGTACCTACAGCATAACATTCACTTTATTTTGTGCTAAATAGTACAGCATAGCAATTGAAATGGTGGTGACATTGGGCATTATTTCATTATTTCATACTTTGACAGTTTGGAGTTGACCCTGTAATGCTAACTAAGTAGTTTGTATTCTGTCTTTTTTACGGGGTGTTATATTTGTATGTTTTAATAATTGTATCAATAAAATTTTAAATAATAATAAATAATAATATAAATTTATTATTTTAATAAATAATAAATGCCTTTTTATGCTATATAGACGTCATGCCTCCTTCTATGTTCTCTATTGGTTATATATCCTATAGCTAATGTTCCCAGAAGGAATACATCTTAATAAGGTCGATTTTACATGGTTCGTGTACACGGATTGTTCTCAGATTGGATGATCTGGCCCAAACACTGGGTCTTCCTACCTAAGTTTGCTGGCTCATAATAGCCTATAGGCAGTTAGCTCAAGTCGGGAGACCTAGCGATCAGACCAAGTCTTCCGATGTGAAAACGGTTCATGTTTCACTGATATGTGAAACCAGCCTAACATCAAAGTAGAACAATTTTGTTTTGTTCACAAGTACCATTTACAAGTATACAGATGTTTAGTTTAAAAAACAGGCAAGAATTATACAGTGTGATAAGATAAAAATAAATAAAATGTACATTATGATTTGCTCGTTTATACTAGAGAAGGTAGAACAATATAGTTAAGCAAAACAGAAAAGAATAAGAAATAAATTATTCTACTGTTTTCCAGCTTGAATGCAGCTCATCATGCAAATATTTCTTTATGATGGTAAAATTACTAGTTAAGCAAACATCATTGTGGGAAGCATTCCTGATACCTTTGACTCCTTCGCACTTCATGCTGGGTGTTACTGATCTGACAAGTGGAGTGACGTTTTTTAAACGAAGAAAGACAAATCTTCATGATAAATCAAGAATCTTTTGGTCTGTGTTATGTGTGTTCATGTTCTGTATGTTTGCCAGTTCCGTTTAGAAATGTTCAAAGATGTTTTGTTCTTTTCAAAATGCCAGAGTGACGAGTTCTCGTCTTTATCTCCAAAGTAAATACAGTAGTAGAACTCCTAGTTTTGTCATTTCGGGAAGTTCTGCCAAATGAACCCACACTGAGAAGTATTGCTTTTGCTGAAATGTAAAATAATTCTAGGAAAATCTTTAACCTTATTTACCTCCCTGCAATTTCCCATCTCCTCTGAAAGATGGATATATCTTTATGTTTTTCACAGGTCCAAAATATTCATGATGTGGCACAATGAAGAGGGCATTGAAAACACTATTAGTGTTTACACAGTTGGGTCATTGGATATGTATGGTGCACTGGGCATAACATGTTCAGCAATTTTCTAAACTGAAATAGAGAATTATAAAACTTATAAAGGCTACATATACCATTGTTAACTCCGAAATATAAAGCTATATTATTAACATATAAAAACATTTAAAACATTTGCAAGACTGTGTCTCCACTGACATCAACTAAAAAGGAGTAGTGGTTATGTTTACATTAATCCAATGAATTAAAATATATATAAAATGGCTCGAAAATCCAGCAATTGATATAGTGTTACAGGAAAAATAAATTAAAAGAAATAAATTAAAGAAATAATAATAAAATAAATGATAGTAGAAAGAGGGAAGGATGAATTTACTAAACATTGTAAACATTCCTAATGCATAGATTCCATTTCACAATAGTACAATGTCATCAATAACAAAGGTAGAAATGTAGGAAAAAAGTGCTTAGTGCATAAAATAGTAATTCATAGAAAATACATTGAATTAATAATGATACATATATATAACACTATGTACAGCTATCCAATAAAGTGCACTTATAAGCATGCAAAAAGTGACTGCAAAGTGCAAAAGAAGCATATAATTTGCTGCTTACTATGACATGAATGACTATGTCTCCTCCATAAACACATAATTGGTGAGCCTGTCCTGATGCGTCCACATAAGAGACCACACAGGAACAAAAGATAAGAAACAGTAAACATGGTAAAACTGGGTCAAACAAACCACATAACTTAGGATGTTCGTGCCCAACGCGTGTTTCGCCATCTCTTCATCAGGGGGTAGAACATGTCTAACTTTAAATAAGGAGGGTAGAGATGAGTAGACCAAGCATATTGTAACCATTTGAAATTCAATTTGCACCTAACAACAAAAATGTTCACCACTATTTTTTGCAATGGGGAATATTATGTCACCCACAGAAGGATCATATGACGCTGGCTGCAACCTGGCAGACTTCCCTGTAATGCATTGCAGCTATCACAACCTATGATATAACACAGCCAATCAGGAGGGACTATCATAGCCTGTATAAAAATAGAGGCAGGGAATGCTGCAGACATTTGGGATGTGAATCTGGGTAGTGAGAGGACATCACAGATCACAGCTTAGCAATAGAGATAGGGAAAGAACCATAAAACACTGAATAAACTGTACAGATAGTGTGTGACAGCACAGCAGTGAAGAACATATGTTGAGGTCTCTTTGATATTACTGAGGATGTATTTGTGCTTGAAATGAGTTGGTAGAGTCCTATGACAACTTAGAGTGTGATACATGTCTTTTCATGGCAATTGAAGTACTTGTGATTTACTGCAAATCAAATAATTTGTTAACATTTGTCAAAGATGGTGAATTCAAATTTAAAAAGATTCACTTATTGTTAGTGGAGAGAAATGATGAGAATATAGAATAAGAACAGTAGGGATGGGTGAGTAAGGAACCATCCATTAAATGAATGATTGTTAATTTGTGAATGTGAAGTACCTAGGGTGGGGGGCATATTCTGAAACTTCTGTACCAACCAGGGGCAGACACAGTTAGTAGGGACCTCTTTTGCAAGAACTGTGTGAGGATCCCCTATTATGAAATAGCTCTTACTAAATCACCTAATTATTTCTCTCTAACAATCCATGAGAAAATTTGAGCTGCCAGGTCAGCTATCATGCCCTTACATGTAATATAATTGATTGTAGGAATCTTATTTTAAGATGACAGTGGACCCCGTGACCTATTGGGCCCCTATGATACTGCAAATGTTGCACCAATTGTATGTCTGCCCTTAGTACCAACTCAGCTACTCCCTCCTCTGAGCAAAGCTTCTTCTCTTTGCCTTGGCTTTTAACACTTCCTTCTGAACAGTGGCAGACCACAGTGTTCTACTTTATGAATATGTAGAAAGTCTTGCACATATTTGTATCCACATTTATTACTAGATTTTAACAGTTTAAGACTTCAGGTTAGAATTAGGCTAAATTCACACATTTGTGTTAATTTTAACATCCATGAGCAACGGACCATTTTTCTCTCACGTGTCACCATATTGCCATATTGCTGTAACTGTTTTTTTCTTATCCATTTTTAAAAACTGATGGAGCTATAAACTGTTTAAATTCTTATTTATCCATTGACTCTTAACATTAAATCAGTGAAAAGCGGATGAAATTCGATGAAACTCGGAAGTACAAAATCTGTCTTCTGTGTTTCATCTATTTTACATGCAAATTGCCTCTTCAGAGAAAAAGAGGACTTGAACTCTATAGCACCACCTATTGGAAGCAGCAATCCTACAAGTCATAATCAACCCTTTAACGAGTCGTGCAATATGACTTAGGATAAAAGCCAAATCAGAATCTCAATTTGCAGACACTGTGTTTCGGGCTGTTGGCCCTCATCAGTGCAAAGTATGAGAACTGATTTGCCAAGATGAGAGGCTCTGGACTGAGGTCTAATTTTGCACGGATTTCTAATGGCTGAGTTTGATCCGCTGAGAATGGGACATGTTCTGAGTCTCGCGGACTGGAGACATGGATCTGTTTTTAATACTGATTTGTAGTATTCCGAAGCGCAGGGGAGAGGCCCTCCAGTACGCCAGGCATGGGTCAGATTCTCTGCTGTCCCCGTTACACGGTTGGTTGTGGCCGTGCCCGATGTCTGGCACTGTGGAGGCACATTTTAAAATAAGAACACACGGCTGCCAGTGTGTAGCGGTTAAAAGTCGCTCCTGACTGTCTCCTCTCATCATGTGTGATGTAGCCGACGTTACCCCATGGTGTTGATGCGGTGGGAGAAAGGGGGTGATACGAGAGGAGGCCGAGGTTGATGTGCCTTTCAAACAGATGTAACTTTTTACTTGATCAACACAGCCAGGAAGGAATTTACAGCCACAGATGGTACAGAATACACATGTGCAGATGAACAGGTTCCTCAGACGGGCTTGAAGGGGGGTACGGGGTCGGTTTGCTGTGGGCCGGAATTGAGTTCTCCTCACCCTGAAACCCCTCTTCTAAACAGGAGTCTGAGAGGTGTGTGAGGTGCTGTGGGGTTCTTTCTTTACTCTCTTTTAGTTTGGGAGTCCCTATTACCTCCCTGTCCTTGGGACCGGTACCGGTTACAGGCAAGACAGGAGACCTTGAGTCCAGTTTAACAGGTACGACTTTACTGTGCAATTCGGTTACACATGGCTGCAGGATACAGATTAAGACAGAGTCTCTTGTTGATGATGTTCCCTTTGTCCTGTGTACTATCAGTCTTTAAGTTCATTGTGCCTGACCTGTACCTAGCCCAACTTCTTCTGCTGCACCCATGGACTTCCCATCGGACATAACAGCTTCCTTAAGGCCCACCATCTTTCCCTTCCACTGCGACCCGGTCGACATCTTTCTCACAGGGGAGACAAGAGATATGACTCTCAATACCTCTTCTGGGCCCTAGGCCCTAGGCCCAAGACTGTCCTGATGTCCAGACGAAGTTCCGGATGTGCTCTCATACTGTTAGGAGACTTGTACGGACAGAACCCTTTCGACTGTACTGCATCCACTTTCTTAGAACCTGTTAGCACTGTAGTGTCTAGAGTTCTTCTAAACTTTATCACACATAAATAATCACACATAAGCAAATAACCCTCTTCTTGCCACAATGTCTTCTTCACCCCCCTTTCAGGTGATTAGCGATACAGGGAAAACGGCAGATGAGAGGTGCGACATACAGCAAGTGTGAACAGAGCCTATCCTGTTCTCTAAACTGATTCTCTTCTATCCCACTGCATTGGCGTTTCCCAGCAGACCCCAACATCCCTGCTACCTCTGAACTTCATTATATTGTAGGACTCCTGTTCTCCAGCATGGGACACCACTCACCAGGCCCGTACTCCTGCATCCCCAGTGTAGTATTCTGGTAGGCTAAGGGCGCTGTGTTGACCAGGGAATTCCAGCTGCCTAAAGGTTTCTAGTCCTCAGGAAATCCTACGGATTTTCTCCAGTCAGTCCATCACTATCCGGCCCCCAGGAAGGGGAAGGTTGTGCGGTCTCCTCACATGTGCCTCTGGCTGATCTTCTTCAGTCCTCTCAAGATGTTTCTTGCTATTCTGCAACTCTAGAACTACCCAGAATAAAGCTTGCATCTAACTTTTGTACACCTAGGGACTCCACCCACTAAGCTACTTGCCTAGCAACTATTCTAGAGAGAAAATGTAACTATTACTGTACTAACAGTGCAACAGCAAACCATAAATAGACATATTAGGAATAACTTACACAGAGTTTACTTAGTAATGCAACTCTGGGGTATTACAGATGTATATATGGATCATTGAAACTCTGTATGTCAGTGTGCTGTCCGAGAAAAAAACTTATAGCACTAGGATGTGTCACATGGATGTGTGAATGTAGCCTTAGTCTTTGAAAGTTACTGCTGTTGTGATACTCTTGTCTGATGTACAAGTTCTTGCATAGTTTATCTACAGCTAAAATGTAAAAATAGTGTGGAGGCCAAATGCTAATCAAATATGTCACTGTCACTCCTACATTCTGTCAATTCTCAATTTGTCAAGGCTTTGAATTTCACAGAAGACTCATGTGTCTCTTTGTAGGAGCTGCACAACTTGAGATGATAAAGACCAGCTGTATTAAAAGCGTTTGAAGCATTGAGTCTTTTGGTTTTTCATCCATATGGCACCACTTCACCAAAAAGGAAAAAAAAAATTGAAAAGCTCAAGTGTTGATATATTTTACATAATTACATTGCTTGTGCATTTTGTAATGGGATAAATGGTTTAAAGCTGTCAAATTAACATCAGGGAATCATGTATCCTGTGCAGACATGGAGCCAAACCTCACACAGCCCAAGCTATCTCCATTTCAGTGTCAGTTGCATTTGTAGATTGGTAACACTAATGTCAACCCGTGATGTGGTGGAGATGATTCATGATTACTACAAGTATATTTCCTACACATGATTAGCTGACAGCTTATCTGTTATTTTTAGACCACTAGAGAAAAGCCTTCATAGAGCTGGCACTAGCCTTGACATTGCCAATTGCCAACTAATAATTCACACATAAATGCATTGACCACAAATTCCCTTTTTCCATTATGGAAGTTGGAGCATAAGTTGGATCAGCGGTAGAAATCTAATAAATATATGAGAGGTGAAAATTAAACACTTCGCTTCCATAGAAGCCAGCAAAAGCACAGCTTATATATATTAGCTAATCACAATCCATGCCATATATACATACAAAAATACACAATTTACACATTAATCTGCCAGGCCAGACAAAGCTACCTCAGTTAATGAATGTTCAAAAAATGTTTGCATTGATTTCAAGAAAAATGTGGAGGACGACCTAACCTTTAATATAATTTCTTTGAAGTAAATAAGCTTAAAGTAATACAATGTAATAAAAACAAACATTTTCTGCCTTCCAGGTCGATGGTTAAAGAATTATTCCAAAATTGCAAGTTATCTCCTTTCTATTTGATAGGAAATAACATACTGATCACTGGGGGTCTGACCAATGGGACACCTAGCGACCCTGAAAATGGGGCCCCAGAACCCTGAGAACAAGGCTCTGCAGAGCTCTGTTTTGCTCGACCTCTGCTCCGTTCTTTGTGTATGGGACTGCTGATGAAAGCTGAATACAGCTCTTCAATATTCCTGCCAGTCCCATGGATAGGGGATATTTTGGATTTCTCACTGCACTTATAACATCACCTGAACCCTACACCCCCCTTAGGTACCAATGAATATACTCCTCCTTCTCAGTGGGTACCTATCTGGCAGCCTCCACTACCTTAGGTCAAAGGTCAGCCATGTAAGGATTGTATTTCATAGCTGAATAGGTCACTAGTTAGAACAAACTTATTTACTTACATGTTATGTTTCTGTTTCTACTGTAGCTCATACAATAATCTAGTAATAGAGTGAAACCTATTGTCCCTGTTATATATATCTTTTGGCTGTGTAAGTGAATGTTCCATATATAGAAAATTTTACTAATAGTAATGTTTATCACAATCTGCCAACTAAATGAACAGTATGCCAGAAAAAATACTTTGAGAATTTGTATTTGGGCTTTTTTGCATGAATAAAAACCACTAATTATAATAAACGAGAACGGATGGATACAAACCAGTTCATGTACTTACTTTAGCCATGAGAAAAAGATAGCTCCATATTTTCAGTGCGGCAAAGTCTGGTTATAACACAAAAGTTTTGGACTTTGAATAAGTTTACTGCATCAAGCAGAAATGGTAAATACATTTAAAGATAATTACTACATGTTTTATTGTGGAAATTAGAAGTAAAGACTTTTAGGCACTTGTGGTATTAAATGTATCAACATTAATAACACTTGGCCTATTAATTTTACCTCTTAAGCGTGAAAAAAAGTCCTAGGGCGTTGAAATTGAAAAAAAAAGAAAGCAAAAAAAAGCAATTCTGACATTTTTTGAGGAAGTTTAGACTTTACGGCGTTCATTGTGTTATAGAAAGTACCTGGAATCTTGATTCACTAAATCAGTACAATTACAGCAATACCAAACTTGTCCCATTTTTTTTCATATTATTTTATTTGGAAATTTGTAAAGTAAAAATGTTTTGTCTTACTCCCTCATTTTCAGAGACCTGCAACTTTTTTATTTTTCTATTGATGGAGTTGTGTAAGAGCTTTTTTTTTGCGAGGCAAACTGACATTTTTATTGATACAATTTTGAGGTAGATGTGCAGTTTGGATCTCTTTACTCCCTTTTTTTGTGGAGTTGCTGCAACCAAAAAAGCACAATTATAGAGTTTCGATTTTTTTTTTTCTTTATGGTTTTACCAATTGGGTTAATCAATTTCATATTTTGATAGACAAGACTTTTACGGATGTGATGATGCCAAATATGCTTATTATTTTTAGTATCTTTGTTTTCAATATTAGAAAAGGTGGGTGATTTGAATTTTTACATTTTTTTAATTTGTATTTTTTTTTAATGATTTTTGTTTAACTTTATATTTTTTTAGTCCCCTTATGGAACTTAAATATGCGATTGTCCAATCGCTTATTTTATACACTGCAATACAAGTGTATTGCAGTGTACAGTAAAAATCACACGGAGGCAGACACAGACAGAAGAGGTGTGGAAAATATGCTGCCAAGTAAACATATTTTTAAAAATAGCATTTTTAGCGACTAGCAAATTACAAAGTGAATAAACAAAAGAGAAATCTAAATCAAATTAAAATTTAGTGTGACCATCCTTTGCCTTCAAAGCAGCAACAATTCTAGGTGCACTTGTTTAAAAACAGGGATTTTGTATGAATATAGTCAGGTGTATGAGCAATCAATTTAATCAAAAAGGTGATAATGATCATCATTTTCATGTGTAGGTTGAAACAGCTATATAGGTGATTTAAAACTTGATGAGATTGTGAAACACAGTTTCATGTCACTGTCACAGGCCATACACTAAGACTGAGCACAGCAACAAGACACAAGGTAGTTATACTGCATCAGTAAGGTCTCTCCCAGGCAAATATTTCAAAACCAACTGGGGGTTCAAGATGTCAAGCTCTTTTGAAGAAGCACCAAGAAAATGGGCAATGTTGTGGAATGTAGATGCTGTGGTTGACCAAAGAAACAGTGCAGCAGATGAACAACACATCATGCTGACTTCCCATCAAAATCAGAAGATGACCCCCCGTAGATTTTTAATCTCTACATTTAGTCTGCCCTTGTTTAAGAATAAATGAAGAGACAGAAGGATTTGCTTAAGCCTACATCCACAGAAAATCAGTTGGTTCATTCTTTAAGATGTTTGAAACAGCCTCACTGTCAAGTTCCTTCAAAAACTGTGTGCACGTGTACCTAGAAGAATTGATGCTGTTTTGTAGGTTAAGGGTGGTCTATTTTGTACATTCACTTTGCATTTTGCTAATTGAAGGAAATAATTTATTAATATTTTTTCTTTTCAAAGCATCCTTATCTCACACTATTTTCCCCACCAGCCTAAATCTTTTGCACAGTACTATGTGTCAATATAATTCTCAAAGTGGAAGTGCCACTATACTTGTGCCTGTACCTACAGAATGCTTTGTTTTTTGCTTTACTTTGCTTTTCTGATGCTTTGCTGCTTTTTTCACCCCCAAAAATTCCAACCCTAGCCTAGCCATAACTGTACTATCTAAACAACTTTCACCAAATGGGCCAAAACGATAATCAGGACTGGAGAAAATGCAGCTCCTTTAAGGATGTTTGCCTACTAAATGCATCAACAGTCTAGGTGAACAATGTATAATTGCTGAAGGTCTGACCAGTGAGTTTCGAAGAATATCCTTTGTTTAAATGGAATTGTAGTGCACATGCGCGGCCACCACCATATGATGAATGCACTGATGGCCATGCATGCACACTACGCCTTCAGCCACAGAAAGACACTAGAAGACACTCATTCTTGTGATCAATGGTGCTTCCAACAGTTGACCCTCCAGTTATTATACATCTACCACCACTTATCCTGAGTAATAGCCCTTTAACTTGTTATCATCAGATGATTACAGGAAAAGCTTTGAGCACATCTGTCGTATTCACTGTTTAGCCGTATACCTGCACAGGCTATAATTCTTCAGAATATAATGTCTCTGAGAGCACTGGAAGTGTTCCCATTATTTACTGCAATTTGCAATGTATTTAGAACCCCTTTAAAGTGAACTCCCATCAATCTACTAATAAAATTTAAATACCGGTGATTTATTAAGAACATCTCCTAGAAACAGAGGATGTAATTCAGCTTTCAACCAATCTGCTGATGTCAGTTATGTGTCAAAGAGAAGATATATGTTCTTAGAGGAACCCTCTTCCCCTTTGATAGATGTCAGAGAAATCTGCTTCCCTACAATGACAAGCACCCATATGTATGAGACCGTGGACATATGGCATCCATCAGGCAATATCATTGCCGTCTATTTGACAAACATGGGAAACAATATAAAAAAAAACAGAAAACTCTCAAAGTCGTGAACTATTTCCTTTGTTTTTATTCTTTGACATATTGCTCATTATATGGTTCAAATGAAAATAAACAATTTTGGAGCCTAGGAAGAGATGCAGCCGCTGACTTAGGCCTCTTTCAACTTCTAAAACAGACAAACCCATCAATATATTCTAAGCTGTCAAAAGGATTGAGATTTTTTCTGTCTTGCTTTTTTTTACCATTGTAGTTTTGTGTCATCTGGTTAAGTTATTTTATTTCTCAAGAAGTAAAAACTTTGATCTCAACCAAAAAGAATAATGCTGATCCTTTTCTGGCCTAGCTGTTGTGTTGTGAGAGGCTGCTATCAATTTACATGAACTGGAAAAGTTTTGCTTTAAAGTAAATGATCACCTTTTAACACCATTTAGTTTTTGGACCAACATTCTGTGCTGATTAATTTCTGAACATATCTTTCTATCAGCCAGTGATTAAAATCCCTGCTAAGACATAGAGTTAAAGGGAACCTGTCATCAGCTTCATGTTGCTTAAATATGGGCTTGGGCAGCATGAAATTCCAACAAGGTCCCTCAGAGAAACCACAGTTTTGTTTTTTTTTTAAAGGAAGGCACAGAGAGAAGAGTCCCGGCATTGTAAAAAAGTGTCTTGGGGGTGGATCCCTAGTGGTTTTATCCCTCCTTTATTAGCTACAGGTCCCTTACTGTTTGCATATAGGAACATATAGTTGGGTGAGGAGACACCAGTGGGGAGCCTCTTCTCCCTTTCAAACTCAACTTCTCATTTTTAAATTCATGGCTCTTTAGAACCATTTTTTTCATGAACTACTGCAACATTTCTGACTAAACCATATCTCTCTGTAATGAGAGATCTGTGGTTTGGGTAGCATGAAATTAACTAATAGTTCCCATAATTTCTGCCACTAGAGGGAGCTTAGAAGCTAACTGCTTACAACTATAAAATATAGAGTAAAATCGTAGAAAGTACGTTCCCCCTAGTGACGGATGAGTGGAGATGGCCAATTCATTAAGACTGGCATTGCGCACGGCAGTCTTAATGAAGGTCTTGTTGGAGTACGATGCATGATGAGTCCGAATTCATTTAGCAGTGCACACCACTTAATGAATTTGGTGCACCTTGTCAGAAATACTACTACAGTAAGGGACTGGAGTAGCATTTCTGGCATAAGAAACAACTGTACTTTTCATGAATTTGACAGGTGGACGAAGCCATACCCCGTCCTGCCTCTGTTCCTCAGCAAAATGGTGGAGGTGCTTCAACCTGGCGTGAAATCTCAAAAAGTTGCATAATTCTTGGGCTCCACATTGCGCAAAAAAATTGCGACCTTTCAAAGTATTTTACACCTTGCAAAAACACGTTGATGAATCGCCCCATTATTTTACCATTAAACTTAGAGTGGAGCAAAAAGATTTTCAGAACCTTGGTCCAGCAGTCAGCCCGGTATTACGAAGCAAAGAGACCAGAGCCCTATGATTTTCATCCTATCTGTTGCTTCTTCTAATTAGTAGGCCCAGTGCAATGTCAAGCATGAATCACACCACAATGATAACAATGTTTCGGGCTTAGTTATCAGAAAAGGTCATTGGGATGCCAGTAAGTATGAGAAGGTTTGCAGGGCTCTGGTTAGGTGGCTACAGACTACCGATGTGGTCTCTGGACACGGGTCCTGAGAATCTTTTTGCTCAACTCTAATTAAATTCCATAAACTATACAGGAAGTAAGATCTATATGATGATATGTTACAAAAATATTCAGCATTGGATTTATTACTGGTTTAGATAAAATAAAGAATGCTTTGTCTAGTAGTGTTCATTAATTTTTTACATGTAGTTTTGGTGTGATTTGTGAGAGAACAGACTCCATTTTGTGTCTGTGGTATCCATTTTGTCTTATAGCTTCTGTGTCATGGTGATCAAATAACACTGATTTTTCACACTTTCATTTCTATTCACACCTTTAATTTTCCTATTAGCTACATATTTGGCAGGGAACTTTTCCTTGTAACACTACTTAAGTAACATGCGCATGTGCTAATAAAACAGAAATCCTGAGTACACCATACAAGGCTGTGCTGTATTGATTTCCAGAGCGCTCATAAAACAAAGCACATTAATCTGGAGTTCAAAAAGCATAGAAGAGTGTATTTCACTCACCATACATTGTACATATATTTCTGTTTGTAACTATTTTATGTTATTATTATCTTAGTTTGTTTAGATTTTTTATTTTTATACATTCTTATTATCAATGTATTCCTATATATTTTTTAGACCAAAGTTGTATTTTATTTCCAAAAACTTTACAAGCCTGGCTTCTAAGAAACAATTTAATTAGTCATTGCCAACATATTTTCCTTAGAAATAAATATGTAGACTAATGGCTGAAGATTCAACCCAATTAGTTCTCAATCTCCATGATTCTGTGTGTTTTTACTTTTCATAATGAAGTCAATTTCTCCTATTACAATCACTCACATAATTGATATCAGATACAGCCTGCCCATCAACACTGCCTTGTTTACATCTGGTTTAAAGAATAGGATCATCCATGACCTCTGGATCTATTAATATTGTTGACTCCTAATCCTTCATCATGTTTTAGACATTAGCTATGAAAATTATTGTGCTGAACTTTGCAGATGAGCACGTCTGGACTTAGGTTCTCAGCAGTTAGGCGGTAACCTTAGAACTTGTTCCTTGAACATTTCTTTTTTTTTTATTATTAATATATACTTAATTATGTAGTATATAATGTTAGACTTCATTGCAGGTACTATTAGTGTTATCACTTGAATAGTTTCCAGAATACTTTAGCTATATTATAGAAAACATTAACAAATTGTTTCCATTTTGTTCCACTTACTTCCTGTTTCTATTTAGCTTACAAAATTGTAGTTATCGTAAAGGCATTAGCGTGGAAGGGTTCCATATTTGTATAATATTCTCTACGCAGCAATTTGTTTTCATCGAGGCATTGTTTATATAGTACTGAATTTGAGGTGGACATATCATTGGTGCAATAGGTGAAATTTGTGCATTATAATGAGCTGCTGCACAGCAAAGGGTCCATATATTGTGCTTGACAGGGGCCCTCTTCTGTCTCTGGCCGCTCGTGTACTGAATATATTGTTGGGAATATTGGATAAGTACATGGATGCATGTATTTCTTGCCCATGAGTCAGACATAACTAGATATACTCTTTATCATCCATCTTCAATAGTAACTATCAACAGAGGTGTATCTAGGTCTTCTAGCACCTGGGGCAAGAATTCAGTTTGGCGCCCGAGCCCCCCCGCGCTCCTTCCCCAGCACATATGCGATTTGCACACTAAGGCCATGGCTCCATTAGCAGTATTTGGTCAGTGTTTGGTCAGTATTTTTTCTCAGGTGTGGGAGCCAAAACCAGGAGTGGGTGATAAATGCAGAATTGGTGACTTGTTTCTATTATACCTTTTCTCTGATCGTTCCTCACCTGGTTTTGGCTCCCGCTCCTGAGAAAAAATACTGACCGAATACTGACCAAATACTGATAGTGGGGTCGTGGCCTTAGTCACATGCCGATGAGCTGCTCTTCCTAATTCTCTCTGAGAGAAGCAGGAAGAAAAGCTCGTTGTCACATAACCGTAAGTATGAAAATCTCATATGAGTGAAGTGGCCATGTGATGACTGCTGGAACCTGCAAGCAGAGCTGAATCCTGACAGTGAGTATATTACACACTGTCAGGATTGGCTACAGGGCTTCATTTTATAATTAATGGGCTCGTCCAGGTTTGAGATGAAAGTCTGCAGTCACTCTATGTGACTGCAGGCTTCTGAATTCTCACAGCACATGAACTGCACACATTTAGGATTCTCCATTGCCGGGGCAACAGTGGACGGTCATGTCACCACAAGTATGCGATTTGTATACTTCTGGCCACATTCCGACTAGATGTGTCATGCCTTCCTCAATTCATTTCATTGAGTGAGGCCACACATGTCTAGTCAGCACATGACTGCATGTATACAAATCGCCAGCACGAGAGAATCCTGTGCACACTGTGAGAATTCAGAAGTCTGCAGTCACATAGAATGACTTCAGACTCATCATAAACGTGGACAACATCTTTAATGCTCCTAACATAAATAAAAATAAAAAAATGTCTCATCATAAAAAGCATTTACATCCAGGTACCTGATTGATTACGTTGTCTCTGGAGTCGTTCTCTTTCTTTTCTTCCTCTTGCCCAGACGCCATGATGAGTTTTCTCATCCACAGCCTTCTCTGCAGACTCCCATCTTCTCCGGTCTTCTGCAGAACAACCCCACACAATGCACTGAAAGATAGCAGAGTTATTATAATGCTCCTGAATACAAAAATATGCCCTACGCTGAGCCCCTGTAGATATAATTGCCCCTCACTATATTGCCTGCACAAAATAAAATATCACCCCACACTGTCTCTCTTATGGTAGAGGCCCTCCACACTGCCCTCTCCTTTCCATACTGGGCCCCCACTTCACACTGTCCTCACACTATGTCTCCCCTATAGGGCTCGGTCTCTATACTGTGCCCCCTCACCACACTCCCACTCCTTAGCATACTGTTCTCTCCTGGCTGTGACCTTTCACTGTCACCCCCCATACTACCCCTCAACACTACTCAGTCTCTATTCTGTGCCCACTCACACTTTTCTTCAGCCATACTGCCCCCTCACACTATTCCCCTCAATAGTCTCCTTGCACTTTTCCCCCTACCTCCTAATATTTCCTCCTCACACACCCCCAACTCCCCATACTGTGTCCGCACACATCCCATCACCCCCGCTTCCCATACTGTGTCCGCACACATTTTTCCTCTCGCTACCAATAATGTGTCTGCCCTCACTCCCCACTCGCTCCCCACAGATTAAATCTCCCCTCCACACTGAATAAATCTCCCCTCCACACTGAATAAATATGGCCCCTCCACAATAAATACTCCCCCTGCACAATTAATAACTATGCCCCCTGCACAATAAATACACCCCTGCACAATTAATAACTATGCCCCCTGCACAATAAATACCCCCCTGCACAATTAATACCCCCTGCACAATAAATACCCCCCTGCACAATTAATACCCCCTGCACAATAAATACCCCCCTTGCACAATTAATACCCCCTTGCACAATTAATACCCCCTGCACAATAACTACTCCCTTCACAATTAATAACTATGCCCACCTGCACAATTAATACCCCCCTGCATAATAAATACCCCCCTGTACAATTAATACCTCCCTGCACAATTATTTAATAAATAATTAATTAATAAATGTAATCCTCCCCCCACCCGATCACTTGACCTGACCATGCTGCTGACGTCGCTCTAAGCCGACAGTCAGCAGTGTCAGCCGGCTGCGCCCAGGACACATGCCCCGCCTGCCCCCCCTAGATACGCCCCTGACTATCAACACCATACAAAAAAAAGAACGCTGCTGTACTGACTGCCAAGTGTGCATGTTAATTTCAAAAGATAATCAAGCTGAACTCAGTAGATTCCTCCAGCTTTAATCTAGTTTAGTAAGCAGTATTGAGCTTTCTAACAGATGGCTTTATTGGTAAATGAAATATAGAGCAAATTTAGTTCTAAAGGATTTACAGGGGCTTTCCGAGACTTTATAACTATAGTTGATTGAAGAGAATTTACTTAGGGCTTATTCTTTGTATCATAGCTCTTATACAGCAATCTGGTCTCAATATCAAGACAACAAATATCTCATCTCAAAGACTGATACCAAGTCAACCAGATTTGATACCAAAGATTGTTTTAATACAGGCGATCTAAGATAAACAAAAAGGTAAGTATCCAGCTCCAAATCCAGTTAAAAATTTCCTTTATTGGTAAACTTTAGGTTAAAATAAAATACCGAGTGCTGTGGCGTGCACCTGTAATCCCAGCTAATGTGGGAGGCTTGGGCTGTTGGATCACTTGAGCTTGGCATTTCTGGTCCATCCTGTGTTATGTGGGTCAGGGATCTTCTCTGTCCTCCGTATCAATATGGTGACTCTAAGCCACCTGCTTGGAGACACTAAGTTGATGAAGGAGGGGTGTCCTTGGTCAAAAAATAAAATTTTTAGATTAAAATAGTGGCTCCATGACAGGGCAGATCATGTTAATGACATACAAAAAGTGAAGCATTTCAAACGCACTCCAGCGTCCTTTGTCACAACAGTTGTGAACGCCGGAGTGCGTTTGAAACGCGTTACTTTTTGTATGTCATTAACATGATCTCCCCAGTCATGGAGCTACTATTTTAATCTAAAGTTTACCAATAAAGGCAATTTTTAACTGGATTTGGAGCTGGATACTTACCTTTTTGCTATAATCCATGTCTGATCGGGACAAACTTTCCGTGCTCCTGCACCTACAACCCCAATAGGTGAGTGGGCTTTTCTTCTATTTGATTGATCTAAGGTAAGTATTGTATATATACATTCCTTTGTAGATGGACATACGGTCTCAATGATAGGTCAGTCATCAATATTAAAGGAGTTGTCCAGCCGTAGGCTAAAAGTCTGCAGTCAATGTATGTGAATTCAGACTTGTGACTCCTCACATTGCGCGCACTGATCACTGAGAGGATTCTCCAGTGCTGGCGCTGTGAGTGGGTGGTCATGTGACCGCAAGTATGTGATTTTCATGCTTCTAGCCACATTCCAACTGGACTGTCTGACCTTTCTCAATGCACTTGAGTGAGGCCTCTCACGTCTAGTCAGTACATGACCATATGTGTGCAAATCGCACACATATGCTCCCAGTGCTAGCACCCAAAAACCATCACAGTGTACAGTGCACGCAATGTGAGTATTTACAAGTTTGCAGTCACATAGAGTGGATGCAGACTTGTAGAATAATGCTGGACAAGCCCTTTAAATTGGTGGAGGTGCAGGGTGTTGGGTCTCCCACCAATCTGATGTTGATGACCTAGCATCATGCTAGCAGCTCCTGCAGTGGCTGGATGTAACAGTGTATGAAGCAGAACACCGCCACTCTGTCAAAATGTTTAGTGGCTCTGTGCTGAACATCTTTATTTTAAGGTTATGTGCCCACGATGCAGAAATGCTCCGGATTTTTCCTGAGCGTTTCTGCATCTCCCTGGCAGACAGAACGCATGTAGATTTTACATGCATTTTTTCTGCCAGGGACAAGCATATGTCACACGTTTTGCACATGCGATTTCGCATGTGGGTTATCAAGCTCTTTTCCAAATTATTTTAGCATCACTTGGAAAAGTGCTTGACAACTTATATAGTGTGGCCAAGTTAATAGTTAAAAGAAGAATAAAAATGGTAAAAAATAAAAAAAAAACCATTATACTCACCTTCTGATGGCCCCCGGTCTCCTTCTCCGGTGCGTCCGGTGTCTTGGGCGGCTCGCGGTGGTGTAAAAGGACCTTCCATGATGTAATTTAGTCATGTGACAGGTCACGTGACCGCCGACGTCAGCGGTCGCGTGACCTGTCTCATGACTAAATGACGTCATGGCAGGTCCTTTTACGTCATCGCGAGCCGCCGGGGAGCCAGGACCCACCGGAGAGAAGACCGCGGGACATCGGAAGGTGAGTATCATGTTTATTTTTTATTTTAAATAATTTTTTTTTTGAGGTACTATGGTACCCGAGTCTGGATGAGAATCTCCTCTTCTCCAGACCCGGGTACCATCCGCACATTGAATCACAGAATATCCGCATGTGCACATGTAGTCATGCGGATATTATGCGATTCAATGCAAGTCAATGGCGGCGAAAACGCCGCGATTACGCAAAATTAATGGTAGTGGTGCGGATTTTTCCGCAATGATAATCCACAGCAGAAATTTCCGCAGCATGTGCACAGCACATGCGGATTATCATTGGGGAACATGGCAGGCCTTCTACCAAGCGTTTTTTAAGCCTTTCCGTGGTGGAGTTGCTGCTGCGGAAACGCTTAAAAATGAATTGTGGGCACACAGCCTAATAAACAATATGAGAGATAGTGCAGCTCTGCTCTGTACACTGTTTATATCCAGCTGCTGTCAGAGCAGATAGCAGCTAATTAATGGAGGTGCCAAAAGTCAAACCCTCACTGATCTGATATTGATAACCTATCATAAAGATAAGTCATCAGTATCAATGTGGCAGAAAAAAAACCTTAATGTATTATTGTTGGATTTTTGACCACTGAGACAAGTGACAATCAGCAAGACAGAGGATACTGGATTGCCGAGGCTCCCTCACTGCGGGTACACGACACAGCAACAGCAACATCTGCATTCATGTAGCTGCCTAATACTGTAGCTCAGCCCTGTCAGTTTTATTCTCCATAGGGTATAAATAAATATAAATTATACCAAAGTAATATTAAGAACCAGATTTTTTTCCATGTATGACGTTACTATTTATTCTCTATTCCCATTTTATACTTGACTCTGTAAAGGTTTTTCATGACATCTTGACCTGATGTTAACAAACATTTAGATTTTTATTGATATTTTATTAATTTGAAAATGAAAAAAGTTTTTCATTAAAACTACGAATGAATCATTGCAAATTAAAATCTAAAAAAATAATATTTATCTCATAGCACTTAGAAAATCAGAAATGATTTCTTATCTGGAAATCACAAAGATTATTTTTGTGTCAACCAACTACTAAAAAACACAATCTGTTTTGATTAAAATATTTCAAGTATTTTATCATCAATTTCTTTTGGCTGCTCTTCATCATGTGAATAGGCAGACATATAACGCTGAGGTTGGCATGAGTGACTTGTATCCACCCTACAGTGGAGAAGCACCTGCACTGCATCACTCACCACATGGCAGGTCCAGAAGAGCATTATTGAGCTATTTCTATAAAAAGAGGTCTGTTAAACCATTACTTGTCAATTAAGGCATGTTTTCTGAACCTGTCCTGCCCCAATGTGAAAATACCTGTTAGGCTAATGTTTTGACAAGTCGCAGTTGGACTTGAGGAATTTACCAGAAATACCAGAAAAGAAGGTATTTTTTTCCTTCCAAAACAATTTACTGAGAATTAAAGTGCAAGGTATTCTACTTCTCAAAGATGTGAAAATGACATAGCTCCAAACCTTTGGTGGACACAGACAACTGAGAGCTCCTGAGCAAGAACTACATGTGCGGCCCCTGAATCAGAATGATTGCAATTTACATTTTCTTATTTATAAAAGGAATAATGACTATAAAACAATATGTATCATTGTTATTTGAATCATTTCATTGTGTCTTTCAAATTCATTATTGTACAAAGCTGGGCCTCTAGAACATACTTGTGACACCTGAACCACCACCCCTATGTGGGACCATTATTCTGTATGGAGGACTATGTGGGGCCATTATTATGTATGGAGGACTATGTTTGGCCCATAATACTGTATGGAGGACTATGTGGGGCCCATTATATTGTATGGAGGACTATGTGGGGCCCATTATTCTGCATGGAGAACTATGTTGGACCAATTAGTCTGTATGGAGGACTATGTGGGGCCCATTATACTGTATTGAGGACTATGTGGGGCCCATTATTCTGTATGGAGGACTATGTGGTGCCCATTATTCTGTATGGAGGACTATGTGGGGCCCATTATACTGTATGGAGGACTGTGTGGTGTCTATTATTCTGTATGGAGGACTATGTGGGGCCCATTATACTGTATGGAGGACTATGTGGGGCCCATTATACTGTATGGAGGACTATGTGGGGCAATTATACTGTATGGAGGATTATGTGGGGCCCATTATTCTATATGGAGGACTGTGTGGGGCCCATTATTCTGTATGGAGGACTATGGGGACCCATTATACTGTATGGAGGACTGTGTGGGGCCCATTATTCTGTATGGAGGACTATGTGGGGCCCATTATACTGTATTGAAGACTATGTGGGGCCCATTATTCTGTATGGAGGACTATGTGGGACCCATTATTCTGTATGTAGGACTATGTGGGGATATTATTCTGTATGGAGGACTATGTGGAGCCATTATTATGTATGGAGGACTGTGTGGGGCCCATTATACTGTATTGAGGACTATGTGGGGCCCATTATTCTGTATGGAGGACTATGTGGGGCCCATTATACTGTATTGAGGACTGTGTGGGACCCATTATTCTGTTTGGAGGACTATGTGGAACCCATTATTCTGTATGGTGGACTGTGTGGGACCCATCATAGTCTATGCTTGTTGGCCCGTGACTTTGTCGAAGTTTTTCATTTTAGCCCTCTGTGTGTTTGAGTTTGACATCCCTGCTCTAGAGCAAGGGATTCTTGGCAGTGGGTGTCCTTGCATTGGCTGACAGAGGAAAGACTCAGAGCAAAGACATTTCTGATGGTTTGGGTCATAAAAAGGGTTATATCTAACATGCATAGTGTCCATAAGTCCAGGGCAAGGAATGGGTTAATTGTAACATCTATTCTGGTCAAAAGCAGAAATGGAGTTAATAGTGACATTCCTAAATTTGGGATGTAGAGCAGTGATATCGTCTGTGATCTAGGGAGCAGAGGGGTTAATAATTACATTCAAGGTAGGGACACACGACCATTTTCTCACCATCCGAGAAAATTAGTCTGATTATGCTAATCAGAGTTTGATCAGAGTTTGATCATAGTTTGATCAGAGTGCAATCCGATTTTCTCAGAGATGGAGAGAAAAAACGTTTCTCCACCTTCTCTATTATGTTAGTCCCTGAAAATCGAACAGCACTCAGATGTTATCCAAATGCGGTCTGATTTTTCCCACTGGCTCATAGACTTGAATGGGCGAATGCTATCTGGTTCTCGGAGGCAATTCATGCATGCTGTGATTTTTTTCCTCAGACCGAGTGGTCCAATGAAAAAATCAGACATGTGTACAACTACAGACCCATAGAAAAACATGGGAATGAATGCTATCCGCGAAAACTACAGATTGCACTCATCCTATTTATACGGTCGTCTGCACGAGTCCTTACTGTGATTTGGGGCAGTGATTGACAATGTAAGTCGTGTACCAAGGGTGTTCTTCAGGACATGGCAGAGTTAAGGACAAAGAAAACTGACTCTTACACAGTTTGTTCTCAAGAAAAACTATTTTAACAAGACAATAGAAAACATTCATAACATTTGCCAAAAGGCTGAAACCTCTGTGCTATACAGCGTGGCACTCCATAGATTTGTATTTACTCTTTTCTCTACAAATTTCCCTATTGGCGTCCCTGTCTAAACCGACCCACTATTACCGGCTTACACCCTGAGAATTAGATTAATTTAATGAGTGCAATGTAGAGAGCAGCCTGCGGTACAGCACCGGAGTTTACAAACTTAACAACTTTCCTATATTTTCCCAACCACATCTCCCTCTCCCTACCCGTAATATCTTCAGTGAACTCAGAGGAATAGTCCGGCCTCAACTGCAAAGAAATTACCCCAAAAATTACTGTGACGGCGGTTTAGCCATGAGTGAAGTCTAAATAACTGTCCAATAATATAATGCTCCACAGAAACTAAAACAGAATGAAGTTCAAGTTTTGGTCCGGAGTCCGTTTTGTGCCGTGTCGGCACCTGAGAGTGGATTTGGATTTTAGCTATTAAACAAACACAAAACGTGGCAGCAGATCTGTGAGTACTGGATGCTGAAGATATCAATCAACATATTTTACATCCGTCAATTTGCCTAACTAACTAAGTACAGGCTATATCTCAGCCTTAGATATTTTGGCGCCAAAATGTTATGTGATGCATTCACAGTTACTCACTGAAGGGCCCCTCCAACCGGTGAGCGGTACCAATGATGCTTGTGGTTTAATTCCTCAGCGGCATCCTTCACCTCTCACTGTGGGTCCAGGCCTTTATCGTCTTTTAACAGCGTTCCTGACAGAAATCTCCTCAAATCTGGACAGGTTCTGGTCACGAGCAAGTTCAGCTCCAATCTGCTGCTTCACTGCTGTCTGTGGGATGCTCCCAGACAGATCCTGCTGGATCCCTTCCCAGAAGGTTCTTTCACTGTTTAGGCCATCTCTAGACTGAACTCAAGATGGCCACACTTCCTCTTCCTGTGTCTCATGAGTCAGACTGTAACCCCTTCTTTGACACTTCATGTGCATTACACAGTCTTTCAACAATACTTAGGCAACAGCGACATCTTGTGGCCAGACAATATCATCATTGTAAAGAAATAAGCAAAAATCTATTTACAACAAGTACAGTGTTACAGTGGTATGAATACAGGTATACACAACTATATCACCCGGATGGATTGACACACATCTCACAATAACATATATGAGGGTTTACTCTGAAAGAGAGGTACTTATTTCAAGACCCACTGTAGTAAAAATGGACCCCTTCACTATTCTATAACTATAACATTAAAAATGGGTGGATGCTGTACTCAGTGTGAACATTCAATATATATCAGATTCAGCTCTACCCCAAAATAGAAAAATAATGCAATATGTATTGACTGTTTTCAGAGTCTGACAATAACTTTCAAAGCGTTATAGCATACAAGTCAGGGATAGCAAAATGTTTTTCTCACCCCATATTACTTCCATAATACAGAGTGTTACTCTCCCCTACCTTCATGTCAAGTTCATAATTCAATGCATTACCCCCTTTCCTCAACTACAATTACCCCCTTTACCAGATTACATATTACTATGCAACCCCGGTTTCATAATACATTAAAGGTGCTGTCCTTTAAACAACATATAGCACCTCCCCACAAGTTATTGTTGGGGTCTTACCACTTGTACCTTCATCAATTATGAGAACGGGGATCTTAAATTGTAACATTGACTCTATTCACAGTCTATAAGAACAGTGGCCAGTCGTCACACATGCTCTCTATCAGTCCATTCACACATGTGACTTTAGAACCCTGGTTTGTAGAATTAGTAAGGGTCTTGGCATCGATCTTACATTTATTGCCTTTTCCATGGGTATGTAATAGATGCTGTCTATGAAACATCCCCTTTAAAGGACTTGTAATGTTTTAAAGTGAACCTCTATTCATAGATTAGGGGATATGTTACTGATCGCTGAGGGTCCGACCACTAGGACCCCCAGTGATTTCAAGAACGTGGCTCTGCTCACCTTTTTTTCATTCACTCTACATGGGACTCCCCGAGGCTATCTTAAGAAGTCTTATAGAGAACGAAAAGAGTAGAGGTGCACATGCTCAACTTAAGCTGAATTCATATAGGGCTCTGCAGAAACTTTTTGGGATTGCTGGGAATTCCAGCAGTTGGACCCCCAGTATTCAGTCTCTTCAAATATTTGGTGCAAACTCTTTAAGGCATCTTTTCTTATTTCACGAAGGATCATACAGCACACAGCTTTCTCAGATTCAGATTTGCATCAGTTTTGTGACTTACTGGCTGCTCTTCCAATTAATACTTCCAGTAAACCATAGGAAAGGGCGGATTGCTTTTTCATAGCATTCCTAACAACACAATATACCTGGGGATTAGTGCAGTCTCCTGATTGCTGCAGGTTCATTGTTGCTCCAATTTCAATAACTCCTTACAGTAATGTCTCACCCAGCTATCTCCTGTCACAGAATCTAAGATGGACAAAATAATATTGTCAAAAATGATATGCCTCAGTTACAGTGTGCTTACCTGCTCCATAAGGTGGGGAATTTTTAAAGGGGCAATCTCTTTACACAGGTCAGATGGAAGGACTGTAAATGGAAATATATTATGTTATTATGGCATGGCCCTCATGTTGATAAATTTCTATTCTGCTTCTGAGCTACTCGATGCAGACAAATATATGAGCTGTCTCATTAAAGGGGTTATCCAAAACTAACCTAAGATCTTACAGATCGTTAGTCACTAGCTACCTGTCTGTTGTGTCCAGCGCCAATCTTAGCCTGCACAGAGTGGTCACAGACTCCTTCTGCCAGCGATTCAGTGTCTTTCTCTGATGTCATGTTGACAGAGCATTGCCTTCTCTTCCGCTCTGCTCTGTTGGCTGGGAGTGACTGCCTAACTGCGGGAAGCCGGCTGTCAATCAGCATGACATTGGCTTTTATGCCCTGTTAATAAAGCAGCCCTGAAGAAGAAATAAGAAGCTCTGGCCATGGAGCAGCTGAATCGCCAGCAGGGTGACCAGTCTGAGCCAGCGCCGGGTACAACAGGCAGGTAGTTGCCTCAGTTAGCAACCAGCTGCCTTTTAGCTTTTAGGCCCATAGTAAATATAAGAAAACTTCTTTAAGTATCACAAAAGTTGCATGGCAGAAGGATTGCTTGGAACGTTTGCCATGGATGCAGAATAGATGTTATGGATGGAGAAAAGATCTGGTCTGTGTGTTGGTCATAGGGGTGTTTTATGTCTGTATCTCCAGATACAGGAACACCCATCACTAATGTTGTGAAGACAAGATCCATACCAATGTCATGATGCTGTAATCATGATGTAATGACTGAGGCTTTTCTGCCAGTCCAACTACACGCTTGTTACATAATCATCATTTAGAAAGGCTAGCCTCCAATGCCATGATCTCAGTCTTTTTACATGTGTTCCACTATAATTGTATAATAGCAATATCAGTATACCAGCCTTCTCCTCGGACTGTGTCATGTAGCCTCAGATGCCAGTAAAACCCGGCCAAGAGTCCACCCTACTTCTCAATGCAGGACGGATTCCTTGGAACTAGAACTAGAAAAATACGTGTAGATATTATATTACCTATAGCCATAGCAACTGAATGTAAAACAAGCTTCCCCAAATTTTGACTCTGGAAAGTTTCATGTGGTTCTTCATTATAAGAAACTTTTGTAATTGGGGGTTAGTGGGCTATGGATAAAAATGTTAAGCACATACCAATAAAATGTGCAACTGATTTCTGAAGGACTTGGGATGAAAACAATTTAATTTAAAAGCTGCGAGTTTACATTGGTTCTGTAATTTCTTGGCATAATCTTTTAGAGCTGGAAAATGATGAAGAGATTAACTAGATTTATGTTGGCACAGCCAGGTGTGTGCTGGCATGTAAGTAGGTAATAGAAGGAAAAGAGTCATTACAAAGAGCAAGGATATGGTTTTTACCAATTACCCCAGGCCAAAGATATTACCTGTTCTCCTCATTCAACAGGGATGTATTTGTCCTCTCTCTTCGCTTGTCATTAAATTGAACAAATAATGTCCGAGAATTTTCAACCAAGAACATGATTTAGTGGTTTCTGGAAAAGACAGAAGTAGTTGTGTATATTTATACATAGAGGTAAAACCCAACAAACACAAAAGGTAAGAAAAACCCTTCTCGTTAAAGAATATTCCCTGCTGCGTTCAATCAGAAAGTATGAAACAATGTAATGCTTTATCTATTACTCTTAGAATCCAATCCTTAAATACTTTAATTAAAATGTTAGCTTTCTCAGTGTGTCTTTCTCCACTGAGGGCTGATTGTTAATCTTTCGTAATTCCCACCTTGAGGTGCTCTTGCCAGGACTTAAGTACACAGAGACCACTTATGTAGTAATGTGTAACAGGCTTGTACTGCCTGCTGGGTAAGGAACAATTCCGTAATGCAGAATTTTATTCGGGATTTTATGGATCAGACAGCTATACTAAATGACCACATCCATGGATAAGCTGGTGGATTTTAATTAGGATACTGTGGATGTAAAAAGCTGAAAGGCTGGATTGTACGAGTGTAAGTAATGGTTCACACTTCCATGTCACAAAATGTCCTAGCTTGGCACCTCATCTCTATTTTTGTATCCAGTAATGTTGCACATTCACAACAATGACTCTTATTATAAGCTCTGGAAAGAAACTTTAATGATGTGTAGGTGGCATAACTATAGATGAATAGACATGTAATAGCACTTAGGAGGACTTGATGTCAGATACACATTGAATATGGTCCGGTAATCAACCAAGCTCATTCATATAAAATAATAGAATTTATGCTCCTAGAATTTAAAGTTCTGGATAGATATAATCTAATGCCCATAGAGGCTGTTTGATCATCCTCAAATGATTTTTGATTGGGGACATAATAGTTTAAATCTGTACCCACATTCGAGTCCAATTGTTTCCTATGAGATATATAGCATGAAGCTTTATTTTCATGAGCAGATGATCGTTCAAATGATGAACGATGCGATTGTGACGCATGATTAGCAAACTATTTCAGACAAGTTTTTATACAGGATGAGAATCGTGAATAAAATGGGTAAATAGCAAACATTCCTCTCCTCCTTTCTGCTGGTCTAATTGTTGACCAAGCAAACAATCGCCATTTACATTTACATTTCTTTTTATTTCCACTACCCCTGTAGCACCCTCACTGAACCAGTAATGCCCTAACATTATATTTAGTGATAAATATACTCCAGTCCCTGATCGGAGTACATTTCTTGAAGTGGTGCATAGCAGCTGATTGATCTGCCAAGTTCATTAAGAGGTACATGCCTCTTAATTAAATTGGTTCATCTTTCTTAATCCAATGCATTCTTCAAAACGATTAGTGTACAAATTGTACGTATTGAGAAATAGAGGCAATAGTTTATTTTTCTTTTGGAGGGGAACAGTATCACATTCTGTTTCCTAGGGAGCATTTTACTAGACTCACTAGACATCCACGGATAGCAGTCACAATATGGCCAAGGTGTGTCTACAATGCGTGAGAAAACCACGACAACATGTGTTTTTTTGTAAATCAACATGTTTTTCATTATAATAATAGACAGACCTATGTTTTGACCCAAAAAAACACAGTCATGATCTGTTTAAAAACCCCACTGCAGTAAAGCCAAATTTCAGAGTAGTCTTCATAACAAGAATCATGGCCGCACTGTGGCACTATGTAAGTACTCAACCTAATATCTGAAACTTTGAACTTTTCATAATACACCTGCTTTCTAAAATCCTACAGGCTACCTAGTGGTGGAAATACACAATGCAAAAATCAACATTTTCGTCAAAATACAATTTTGGGTGCAGAAATAAACTAAATAATGTAAATAACTGATATTAAATGGCAATTTAATCTGCATGTGCCGTAGACAAGTCATAAAATAAGTTCCTTGTGTTTGGTGTATATTGTGTCAGTGATACATGCCAGACAAAACAAGCCTCATCCATCTTGTAAGAGCTCCAAAATATTATGTCAAGGAAAAAAAAAATTAGGTATTTTTGTTTAGAAAAACGTGACACTCTCAATAATTTAGAGCTTAAGAAAAAGCTATTTACTGGAACATCAGTTCAGTGGATTTTGTCTCTACGGACATAATTATCACAACATATTCTGTAAACATACATACAGTCATGGCCAAAAGTATTGAGAATGAGACAAATAGTAATTTTTCCAAAGTTTACTGCTTCATTTTCTGTAATGGCAATTTGCATATACTCCTGAATGTCAAAGAGTGATCAGCTTAACAGCAATTACTGTACGTGCAAAGTCAATATTTGCCCAGAAAATGAACTTTAACCCCCAAAACACATTTCAACATCATTGCAGTCCTGCCTTAAAAGGAGCAGCTAACATCGTTTTAGTGATTGATCCATTAACACAGGTGTGGGTGTTGATGAGGACAGGGCTGGCGATCAATCAGTCATGATTAAGTAAGAATAACATCACTGGACACTTTAAAAGGAGGCTGGTTCTTGGTATCATTGTTTCTCTTCAGTTAACCATGGTTATCTCTAAAGAAACACGTGCAGCCATCATTGCACTGCACAAAAATGGCCTAACAGGGAAGAGTATCGCAGCTACAAAGATTGCACCTCAGTCAACAATCTATCGCATCATCAAGAACTTCAAGGAGAGAGCTTCTATTGTTGTCAAAAAGGCTCCAGGGTGCCCAAGAAAGACCAGCAAGCGCCAGGACCGTATCTTAAAACTGGTTCAGCTGCGGGATCGGACTACCAGCAGTGCCGAGCTTGCTCAGGAATGGCAGCAGGCTGGTGTGAGTGCTTCTGCACCCACTGTGAGGCGGAGACTCTTTGAGCAAGGGCTGGTTTCAAGGAGGGCAGCAAAGAAGCCACTTCTCTCCAGAAAAAACATCAGGGACCGACTGATATTCTGCAAAAGGTACAGGGAGTGGACTGATGAATCCCCTTTTCGATTGTTTGGGACATCTGGAAAACAGCTTATTCGGAGAAGAAGAGGTGAGCGCTACCACCAGTCTTGTCTCATGCCAACTGTAAAGCATCCTGAAACCATTCATGTGTGGGGTTGCTTCTCAGCCAAGGGAATCGGCTCACTCACAGTCTTGCCTAAAAACACAGCCATGAATAAAGAATGGTACCAGAATGTCCTCCAAGAGCAACTTCTCCCAACCGTCCAAGAGCAGTTTGGCGCCCAACAATGCCTTTTCCAGCATGATGGAGCACCTTGCCATAAAGCAAACGTGATAACTAAATGGCTCATGGAACAAAACATAGAGATTTTGGGTCCATGGCCTGGAAACTCCCCAGATCTTAACCCCATTGAGAACTTGTGGTCAATCATCAAGAGACGGGTGGACAAACAAAAACCAACAAATTCTGGCAAAATGCAAGCATTGATTATGCAAGAATGGACTGCTATCAGTCAGGATTTGGTCCAAAAGTTGATTGAGAGCATGCCAGGGAGAATTACAGAGGTCTTGAAGAAGAAGGGGCAACACTGCAAATATTGACTTGCTGCATTAACTCATTCTAACTGTCAATATAACCTATTGGTACTCATAATATGATTGCAATTATATTTCTGTATGTGATAGAAACATCAGACAAACACTAATAAAAACCAGAGGCCAGCAGATCATGTGAAAATATAATTTTGGTGTCATTCTCAAAACTTTTGGCCATGACTGTACATTTGGGCCAAAATAACATATACAGTGGGGAATATAAGTATTTGATACACTGCCACTTTTGCAAGTTTTCCCACCTACAAAGAATGAAGAGGTCAGTAATTTTTATCGTAGGTACACCTCAACTATGAGAGACAGAATCTAAAAAAAATCCAGAAAATCACATTGTATGATTTTTACATAATTAATTTGCATTTTATTGCATGAAATAAGTATTTGATACAATAGAAAAACAGAACTTAATATTTGGTACAGTTTGCAATTAAAGAGGTCAGACGTTTCCTGTAGTTCTTGACCAAGTTTGCACACACTGCAGCAGGGATTTTGGCCCCCTCCTCCATACGGATCTTCTCCAGATCTTTCAGGTTTCGTTGCTGTTGCTGGCCAACATTGAGTTTCAGCTCCCTCCTTTCTATTGGGTTCAGGTCTACTGACTGGCTAGGCTACTCCAGGGCCTTGAAATGCTTCTTACAGAGCCACTCTTTAGTTGCTCGGTCTATGTGTTTCGGGTCATTGTCATGTTAGAAGACCCAGTCATGACCCATCTTCAATGCTTTTACTGACGGAAGGAGGTTGTTGGCCAAAATCTAGCAATAGATCCATTTTCCCTTCAATACAGTTCAGTCGTTCTATCCCCTTTGCAGAGAAGCACCCCCAAAGTATGATGTTTCCCCCACCATGCTTCACAGTTGGGATGGTGTTCTTGGGGTTGTGCTCATCCTTCTTCCTCCAAACACCGTGAGTGGAGTTGATACCAAAAAGATCTATTTTGGTCTTATCTGACCACATGACCTTCTCCTATACCTCCAATGGATCATCCAGATGGTCATTGGCAAACTTCAAACGGGCCTGGACATGTGCTGGCGTGAGCAGGGGGACCTTGCGTGCCCTGCAGGATTTTAATCCATGACAGTGTAGTGCGTTACTAACGTTAATGTTTGAGACTGTGGTCCCAGCTCTCTTCAGGTCATTAACCAGTTCCTCCCGTGTTGTCCTGTAGCCCATCCCAGCCTTGTGCTAGTCTACAATTTATCCCTGGTGTCTTTAGACAGCTCTTTGGTCTTGACAATGGTGGAGAGGTTGGATTGTGATTGACTGAGTGTGTGGGCAGGTGTCTTTTACATAGGTAACAAGTTCAAACATGTGCAATTATTACAGGCAATGAGTGCAGGTTTCTTAAAGAAAAACTAACAAGTATGTGAGAGCCAAAATTCTTGTTGGTTGATAGGTAATCAAATACTTATTTCATGCAATAAAATGTAATATAATTATTTAAAAATCATACAACATGATTTTCTTTTTTTTATTTTTAGATTCTGTCTCTCACAGGTGAAGTGTACCTACAATAAAAATTACAGACTTATTTCATGCAATAAAATGCAAATTAATTATGTAAAAATCATACAATATGATTTTCTGGATTTTTTTTAGATTTGGTCTCTCACAGTTGAAGTGTACCTATGATAAAAATTACAGACCTCTCCAGTCTTTGTAGGTGGGAAAACTTGCAAAATCGGCAGTGTATCAAATACTTAATTTCCCCACTGTAGATATAATACATGCAGATCTGTTATGATCCATAAATACTAAATACAGTTTTTTGTTTGGACCCTTTATGGGAATCAAAATTAATGTGCCAATGGCCACGATTCATCAAGACTTGCAATTTTCTCGATCTTGAAGACCCATGCAACTTTTTGTGAATCTGGAGCGCCTGACGAGTGGCGTCTGACAATGAGCGTCTGACAAGTGGCGTTTGCCTCCATGCACCATGTCAGAAATTTTATTGCAGTGTTTGACTGAAGTAAGATTTCTTTTGTAGGGAAATTCACAGCTCGTCGTGAATTAAACAAGCATTTGGCACCACACCCCAACCGTGCCCCTATCCCACCTCAAGTACAGCCTTTTTGGTTGAGGTAGAAAAAACTGGCATTAAAACCCTAAAAGTTGCAACATTTTAGCGCAACTCAGAGTTGCGCCAACATTTTGCTACTTTTAAAGCTATTTAAGTGAGAAATCTGGTGACATTGCTTTGACGAATCAGGGCCAATGTCGTTTGACAGAACTTTTATGGCGACTTGCATTCTGGTACCTAGTTTGGTAATCACTTATACAAAATTTATATCCCATATATGCTTTTTTTCTTTTAGGATGATCATAGCAGATGAGGAGAAAGAGAATTGGTTCTATCCTAACAAAATATCAAAAGGCAAATTTTATCACTTGTATCATCAGGTTGATTAGTCATAAATTTATAAACTCTTCATGTGGTAGAAGACAGGATAACACATTTATAAAAAGCGATTGTAGTGATGTGTCCATTCCCGAAATTAGATACAATGGACCTTGGTGGTTATTTCACACTCCAGGATAGCAGAAGGAATGATTATGCTGGCATACACAGATGAGTGGTTACGAACCGTTACTCACTGGGAGGCAATGAACCTGATAATTACACACAGGCACCAATCTGTAGACCTCTCTGGAGTAGAAATTGTCTTCACACTCAGGTATCAGAACTCAAATTCCTCTGATGTGGCAATTCTAGCAGTAAAGCATAAGCCTATGTGCTCCCTCACCATTAAGGCAGCTAATCTTGGTGCTGTCCGTGGATACTCTCTTCACTCAAAGTAATTAACCTCTATGCTCTGCTCTGTGTTTGCAATCCTCTTCCTCTCTCAGTATTGGTGATACTCTCCTGTAGGTGCGTTGTTCTCCCTCATATGGGACAAATTACACCAGCAGACAGCTCAAGTTAGAGTTCTTTACATGCTCCTCTATGGTCTTCTCTAAAGTCCTTTGGTAGTGCAGCTTAAAAGTGAGAGCAACTGATCTCAAATTGTTGGCTAGCTCAAAACAATGACCTTTCTACCAGATGCCATTCCAGAAAGGGACACATATTAATCACAATTGTATGGCAACTTGGGAAACCACTTGGTATTTTTATAGGGTAAATGGCATACCACAGAAACCAGCAAAGATTATCACAATCCCCAACCATGAGATTTAGGTTACGCAAATATTTAATTTTTGTAATAAGTTGGAGGACCCATGTTTACCCTCTTACATACCCTTCATTTCAGACATTTGCGTACTTTCATTAAAACATCTTTAGACTGGGAGCGTTGGCCCAAAATCTAAAACTGAATGGAAAAACAACTTCAGTACAAATGCATCCAATGGTGAAATAGTTGGCATTTGTAAATTCAAGTCTAAGTTCAAGTTCATATTGAAATATTAGGTGCAGGTTGGACTCAAATAGCAATAATGGATCTTCACATGGGTTGACAAATATAAGTGTTTATCTTGAACCTTTGTGAACTGCATTATAGCTTTAATAATTAAGCTATACACATTTACCTGCAATATTTTATTATATTAGGTACATCAAAAAACCTGGAAATTTACTTTGAAATAAAAATATGTCTGAATCAGTCTCCAGAAAACATTCATTTTTTAGGATTTATTTTAATAACATTAAAAATGACATAATGATATGTGAGTTGGGTCATCCATTGTATCATGGCTGTAAAACAAAGAACAGGAAGGATTAGTTGTGAGTTGTTGCCTTCATGTTATTTGTCAGATTATTTGATTTATTCGAGAAGGTACAGTAATGTTCTGGAAGCAAGATGAGATTAGGAGATATGTTATCCTGAACTCCAAGCATGCAAGTTGATGAACTCTTTGATTAACTAATGCAGCTATTGCTTTAGTCAACGTGGAAAATCTGGCCATGGCCTCACTATCTGTGTTTACACCATTCTTTTTTTAGAATGTGAAGTTCTAATTTCAATAGTAGCACAAGCAACAAGTAAATTATCTACTTTGGAGTTCAGTTGTGTAAACTCCATGTGCTGCATAAACCATCGGAGCTCAGTGTGTTGGTGGCACAAGCGGGATCTAAAATTTTCTCTTTCTAAAGGGTTTCCCTGGCACTTGGCAACAGAAACTGAGAAACATTGTTTCAAAGAAAAAGTTTATTTTAATCACTTTATGGCAGGTTTCCTAGATCCACATGTAAGAGGCTGGCATGAAGACAGGTGACGTATTATATATCCTGGTATGCTCATCTCTCATTCACTGCGCCACTGGAGAATATCTTGTTAGCAGTCTGTCTTAAGTGTTTATAGTGTGCCAGACAAAAAATCTGGAATAACATGGCTTGGAATGTTCTGTGCCTACACTTCTAGAATAATTAGGTAGCATTTAATAGTCTTTTGGAACTGGTTAGCTACAACTGAACTTAGATTTGTAGATGCGTATATACACACACTGTGAGCAGCAAGAAATCATAGGTGGTGATGCTTTGAGCGTATGGGTCAGCATACGTGAGGAGTGGAGAGGGTTTGAAAACTTTATTTTATTCTTTAATCTGAATGTATAGTGAAATCATAGCAGATTGAGGGCAATAATTGAATTCAGCAATCACTAAATAAAAACATCTCCCAGTTGTACAAGTCTTACACTCAAAAAGCTTAATTTGGTACCCAAATTGACCACTACAGGAGCATGGACCAACTGTGTCACTATTCAATGTGGCTAAGAACTAAATTGTAATTCAAACATTCTACCACCCCACACCCATTGTCAGTCAAAAGTAAGAAAAAGTCCTTGTGCGCTCACAATCAGCAGCTTGTGATAAAAGCTGTGAAGGGAAAGAGTGCACAAAGTTGGGTGACCCTATTAGAGGAGGATAAAAAGTTAAAGATTTGGTAAGACTCTCCTAGGGGATAGAGTGGTAACACCTGCTTTAAAGGGTCCAACTGCTGCTGCCTCGTGGTTTGGGGGGGTCCAACTGCTGCTGCCTCGTGGTTGGGGGAGGTCCAACTGCTGCTGCCTCGTGGCTGGGGGAAACCCTCCACCTAAAATTCACAAAACTCTTTAAACTAGGTTGCGTGGCTAGAAAAACATCTCCTGCTGCAAAAATAGTAGATGAAGGTTCTTTCATTGGACAACACATTTCTACTCCGTAATTGCATCTTTTTCAAGTATTAACCAACAGATCACAATCAGTAGTTGATATAACCAAATTAAGGGCTTATCCCAGACTTTTATTATTTTTGTGTATGGGTCCGAGAATTAACAGGCTGCTAGTTAACTACCTGCCTGTTCCGCACAGGGACGATCTTTGCTGGCTCAGCCGGTGATTCTGCTGCTTCTCTTCACCTCTTGTCAACAGAGCAGCGTCTTCTCTTTCACTTTGCTCTGTCATCTTCATACTAATTGACAGCTGGCTCCCCGCAGTCAGGCAGAGGGGAGCTGGCTGTCAATTAGCATGGCATCTGCAATAACTCCCCGTCAACAGAGCAGAAGAACAGATGCTGCTCTGTCGACGTGACATTAGTAGAAGCAGGGGAATTGCTGGCAGGAGCAGTGTGCGACCACTCTGAGCCAGTGGAAATCACTGCCAGGCAGAACAAGCAAGTAGTTAAGAACTAGCTGCCTGTTAGCTCTTAGCTCCATACATGAGAATAATAAAAGTTCTGGATAATCCCTTTAATTTGATTCAAAAAAAGTATGTGGCAATTAATCCTATCATCACCACATTTCTCATCATCACAAACAGAATTCTTTACTGTAAGAGCAGTGAGATTTTGGAATCATCTGCCACATGATGGTGTGATGATTGATTCATTGAACAAGGAGGGTATGAATTTCTGAAGATGGAATGTGGCTCTTGGGACCTCTTCTAATTGGCCATATTTGAAGTCGGAAGGAATTTTTTTTCATAATATAGGGCAATAATAATTTGCCTCATGAGGTTCCTTTGGATCAACAATTTAGGTTTATAGGTTTGATTTGACGGGCCCGTCTTTTGCACACCCGTCTTGATGATCAGTGCACTTGAGTAACAGTACTAACATAAGGGATGTACTCCGGACAGAGAATGCAGTAAATTTCTGTAGTAATTTATGCGAAGTTTTTGGTGTAAAATATGATTAATTTGTTGACTAAGTTCCATGCACTTTTCAAAAAGATGGCAGAGTTGACCGAAACTGCATTCAAACTGACAAAAGTAGCAAAAATGCTTTCACAACTATGCATTGCACAAGAATTTTGCAATATTTCAAGCAGTGCAGTTTTTAAGCCAGAAAAGAGGCAAAAATTAGTTGATGACTTGAGGATGGCAGTAATCCAGTCTGATTCCTATTTTCCCTGACTTTGACATTAGGGGAATGTTTAGAGATTCCCATCGATATGGGATTGTTGGTTAATACCTTCAAAATCAAGAGGCCCAGATGATTTGTATCTCATTTGTGTAGCCAGCTTTAAACAAAGATCCATTCTAGAACCCATCATATAAAGTACATGCCATATTTTTATACACACTTTGTAGAAGTCTAGGAGTATTCATCTAACTGAGAAAAACACATTAAATAATGGCTGTCAAAATGTTTTCAGTCAGTCGTCATGTGCACTTTAGGTTATCTTTTCATGTGGTAAGACATACTGTACATACAGTGTACAATTTCCAGATGTTGAAAATTGTTGCTGTTTTTTTTTTTTTTTCCTTTACTTTCATTTCAATTATGGCAGAACTTAAGACACTCAACAAGTAATTGGCAGTATTGTGTGCAAACAAAATATGTTACAACTTAGTTAATAAAGCAATATGGTACCTCAACAGTTCTGACAAATTTCAAGGAATGAATAGCATAGCATACAGCACTATTTTAACCAAAAATTTGAGGTAAACCACCACAAAAAAACCAACAGACCCATTATACATAGAATTATACATAGCCAGGTTTCCATCTTGCCACTCTACCCCACAGACCAGACATATGAAGAATAAAAGAGATTGTTGTTACATGCAGTACACAACCAGTACTTGCTAGAGAATTCTGCAGCTCCTTTAATGTTGCTGGCAGCCTCCTGGACCAATTTTCTTTTTGTTTTCTTCATCAATTTTGGAAGGACATCCAGTTCTAGGTAATGTCACTGTTGTGCCAAATCTATGCCACCTCTTGATGACCGTCTTTAAAGTGTTCCATGGTATATCTAATGCCTTGGAAATTTAATTGTACTCTTCTGACTGATAACTTTCAACAATGATATCCCTTTGCTGTGCTGTAAACTGTTTTTCCTGTAAAATGAACCTAAGAAAATGTCAGGAAAATCCTGCTAAAACAACTAAACTTTATATGGGGTTAATCAGAATCACTATTTAAATGAGTGGAAATGTGATTGGCTAATTCTGAACACAACCACATCCCCAATTATAAAAGGGTGTTCACACTTATGTAACCACATTATTTTAGATTTGTTATTTTTATTTTTGCTCTCAAAATGATTTCAGTTTTCATAATGGATTTGTATAGATTATGGGTAGCATTAAAAGGTGGAAAAAGTTCTTAAATGGTTCTTCTTGGTATGATATTTTTACATGATAATGACCTTTTTCACAGGGATGTGTAGACTTTGTATATCCACTATAAGTCAGTGGGGTCCATCATATGATATACCCAGCCCTACTTTGTGTCTTTCAGGAAGACATACAGTACAGACCAAAAGTTTGGAAACACCTTCTCATTTTTAAGATTTTTCTGTATTTTCATGACTTTGAAAATTGTACATTCATACTGAAGGCATCAAAACTATGAATTAACACATGTGGAATTATTATATACTTAACAAAAAAGTGTGAAACAACTGAAAATATGTCTTATATTCTAGGTTCTTCAAAGTAGTCACCTTTTGCTTTGATGACTGCTTTGCACACTCTTGGCATTCTCTTGATGAGCTTCAAGAGGTAGTCACCGGAAATGGTCTTCCAACAATCTTGAAGGAGTTCCTAGAGATGATTAGCACTTGTTAGCCCTTTTGCCTTCACTCTGCGGTCCAGCTCACCCCAAACCATCTCGATTGGGTTCAGGTCTGGTGACTGTGGAGGCCAGGTCATCTGGCGTAGCACCCCATCACTCTCTTTCTTGGTCAAATAGCCCTTACACAGCCTAGAGGTGTGTTTGGGGTCATTGTCCTGTTGAAAAATAAATGATGGTCCAACTAAACGCAAACCGGATGGAATAGCATTCCGCTGCAAGATGCTGTGGTAGCCATGCTGGTTCAGTATGCCTTCAATTTTGAATAAATCCCCAACAGTGTCACCAGCAAAGCACCCCCACACCATCACACCTCCTCCTCCATGCTTCACGGTGGGAACCAGGCATGTAGAGTCCATCCGTTCACCTTTTCTGCGTCGCACAAAGACACGGTGGTTGGAACCAAAGATCTCAAATTTGGACTTGTGTGACTCACGCGCGTCCTCTGTAAGCCCTTACCCTGGGAGATGGGGGACTCGGAGTCGGGTCCTTTGATGTAGAGATGGGGTGCAGCCGTGGCCCGGACCCGACCCGTGCCCTGGGTCGTCACATTAAAACAAAAAGAGATGGTACGGGCTTATCTGGTTTGAGTGGCTGATCTCGACTACGCCACCTGTTGCACCTGGTGAAGGCCACCAGCGCCACTGCAGTCCGCTGAGGCATGGTGTTATGGCGGCTGTCGTTGTTACTACTCCCCACAGGCGGAGCAAGGCCTCAGGGCAGAGGGACAGGATGTCGGGGGTAGTAGTCTAGGAGGTCTGGTGCTGCGTAGTATGGTGTAATGCAGAATAAAGAGTCCGGAGGCCATAAGGGTTAACTTCCAGGGTGTTTACTCACATTCTAGAGTACAGCTGCAAGGCTTCTCCCTGCTCCTCGCGGAGTTCTGCGGTCACCAGAGACGGGGGGGGGGGGGGGTCCGACAACCTCCAAGCAAGTCCAGCGTTCAATCAGGACCCCGCACCAGAGTGTTCCTAGACTGCAGACCGGGTACTTTCCTGTCTGTGTGTGTGTAGATAGGCCGGGTCTCCCTCTGAACTCCTCTCAGAAAAAGGGTACGGGTGGCAGCTCCGCTTCTTCCGTTACCCGGTGGGATCCGCAGGGCCTACCGGGCTTTCCCGACCAGGACGTAGAGTAGCAAGGTCGGGTGTCGGGGGCCGGTACCCCTCTTGCAGCCGACACTCCCTCTGAATATATCAGGTTGGCGAGGACACGTGGCGTATACCGCTCCGTCTGCATCCTCCCTGGGATCCATTTGCTGTGGAGCTACACTCCTGAGCTCTGGGCCTTCTTGGTCATGGTCCTTGACCGGGTTGAGACATTCATTATCTGCAACCTGCCCCTCGACCCAAGGCTAAGGTACGAGGGCCGTGTCTCCGTCCTCTGCAGGCCCACACAGGATCCACGCTCTGGGAGGAAGATCACAATACAAAGACCAAAAACCAAAATGTTTTTTTTATTAAATATGAAATTTAAAGTGTCACTAAAATGTGAGTCCTCCACCCTCACCCACTAAATGGTTCCCCTAGCTCTTGGTTCCCCAGTCTCCCGGTAACCAGGAGGGCAGCACCTAGTGCATTCTAGCCCCCTCTGGTGGGAGAAGTGTGGTGTTGGATGTGAAGGAAGGGTCCTGACCATCGCACTGTTCTTACCTCAGAGGAGGAACACTACACTCCATTAGGGAAGTGCAGCATCCCTGTGGTGGTCAAACCCTCAGGGGCGCCACGGACTCATCAGACCAAAGCACAGATTTCCACTGTCCTTAGCAGTGGTTTCCTAGCTGCTATTTTACCATGAAGGCCTGCTGCCCAAATTCTCCTCTTAACAGTTGTTGTAGAGATGTGTCTGCTGCTAGAACTCTGTGTGGCGTTGACCTGGTCTCTAATCTGAGCTGCTGTTACCCTGCGATTTCTGAGGCTGGTGACTCGGATAAACTTATCCTCAGAAGCAGAGGTGACTCTTGGTCTTCCTTTCCTGGGGCGGTCCTCATGTGAGCCAGTTTCTTTGTAGTGCTTGATGGTTTTTGCAACTGCACTTGGGGACACTTTCAAAGTTTGCCCAATTTTTCGGACTGACTGACCTTCATTTCTTAAAGTAATGATGGCCACTCATTTTTCTTTACTTAGCTGCTTTTTTCTTGCCATAATACAAATTCTAACAGTCTATTCAGTAGTACTATCAGCTGTGTATCCACCAGACTTCTGCACAACACAACTGATGGTCCCAACCCCATTTATAAGGCAAGAAATCCCACTTATTAAACCTGACAGGGCACACCTGTGAAGTGAAAACCATTTCCGGTGACTACCTCTTGAAGCTCATCAAGAGAATGCCAAGAGTGTGCAAGGCAGTCATCAAAGCAAAAGGTGGCTACTTTGAAGAACCTAGAATATAAGACATATTTTCAGTTGTTTCACACTTTTTTGTTAAGTATATAATTCCACATGTGTTAATTCATAGTTTTGATGCCTTCAGTGTGAATGTACAATTTTCAAAGTCATGAAAATACAGAAAAATCTTTAAATGAGAAGGTGTGTCCAAACTTTTGGTCTGTACTGTATATCATCACGAGTGTTGTTTTCCATTCAATCATGGTTATATAGTGTATTGATACAAATAATAGAATAGTCTTAACTAGAGATGAGCGTTGTTCTACTCGAACTGTTCGCCAATCTCAAATTCGAGCTGTTTTGGGTGGTGTTCGAGCCGTTCGGCGAACACGAACAATTTGAGAAAAATTCGGCTGTTCGAGGTTATGTTCGATAACTGTTCGTGCACCAAAATCATAACTGGATTTTTTCTCAGTAATGATGAAAATTAATGTTAATACGCAGTTTGAGTGTACAGCGGGGCGGGGGGAGGGGCAGGGGATGGATCTCTGCAGGAACAATGAAGATCTCCATTTTTTTTTCTCTTTCCCGCATTTACAGTGGGGAGGTGCAATCTGTCAGCCTATCAGCAGCGCACACACGGAGCGAAGTGCTTTTTTTCACACAAGCAAGGGCATGTGTCATTGGCAGTGTATGTCACATGTCCTTGCCCTATAAGACCAAGCCATTTTCCCCGGCGCCACCATTTTCTCACTGCTGCAGCTGCGTGTTAGACGGCACCGCTGTTGCTGTGTGCGCTATACCTTGTTAATTTCAAGCCAATTTTCGCACAAATATACAGATAGCTTGGGAGTAGGGAATAGTTGTGATTGCAGTCCTTTTAAGGACTAGGTTACAGCATTTCCTACGACTTTTATCAGGCAGGTCTGTGCTCTTAAATAGATAGGTTGTGGGAGTAAAGACTAATTGTGATTGCAGTCCTTTTCAGGACTAGGTTACATCAGTTCCTATCAGTTTTTGCCAGGCAGGTCTGTGCCAGTGCTGTGCAAGTTTTTTTCACAGCATTTGGCTGAATCTAGCAAAGCTAATCCTTTTTGGCCTATTGCAGAGTGTGTTAGTCAGTGGAGTAGCCTATCTGTGTTGCAAGATATACCACCTGTGTATAGAATACCAATTTTTTTACTGCACCTAGTGAAGTAAAATCTTTTGGGCATAGCATCATTCTATTAGTCCATCTATACTGACCTCCATCAGGTTGCAAACTGAATCTAATTTTTTTCTGCATCTAGCTCTGAAAAAATATTTGGCCTTCTAGCAGTGTGTCGGACTTTCTCTATTAGTCCATCTATACTGACCTCCATCAGGTTGCAAATTCAAAATAATTTTTATCTGCATCTACAGTACCTCTGAAAAAATATTTGGGCTTCTAGCTGTGTGTGGGACTTGTTGTATTAGTCCATCTATACTGACCTCCATCAGGTTGCAAACTGAATATATTTTTTTCTGCATCTACCTCTGAAAAAATATTGGGCTTCTAGCTGTGTGTGGGACTTGTTGTATTAGTCCATCTATACTGACCTCCATCAGGTTGCAAACTGAATATAATTTTTTTCTGCATCTAGCTCTGAAAAAATATTTGGCCTTCTAGTAGTGTGTCGGACTTTCTCTATTAGTCCATCTATACTGACCTCCATCAGGTTGCAAATTAAAAATAATTTTTATCTGCATCTACAGTACCTCTGAAAAAATATTTGGCCTTCTAGCAGTGTGTCGGACTTTCTCTATTAGTCCATCTATACTGACCTCCATCAGGTTGCAAATTCAAAATAATTTTTATCTGCATCTACAGTACCTCTGAAAAAATATTTGGGCTTCTAGCTGTGTGTGGGACTTGTTGTATTAGTCCATCTATACTGACCTCCATCAGGTTGCAAACTGAATATATTTTTTTCTGCATCTACCTCTGAAAAAATATTGGGCTTCTAGCTGTGTGTGGGACTTGTTGTATTAGTCCATCTATACTGACCTCCATCAGGTTGAAACTGAATATATTTTTTTCTGCATCTAACTCTGAAAAAATATTGGGCTTCTAGCTGTGTGTGGGACTTGTTGTATTAGTCCATCTATACTGACCTCCATCAGGTTGCAAACTGAATATAATTTTTTTCTGCATCTAGCTCTGAAAAAATATTTGGCCTTCTAGTAGTGTGTTGGACTTTCTCTATTAGTCCATCTATACTGACCTCCATCAGGTTGCAAATTAAAAATAATTTTTATCTGCATCTACAGTACTTCTGAAAAAATATTTGGCCTTCTAGCAGTGTGTCGGACTTTCTCTATTAGTCCATCTATACTGACCTCCATCAGGTTGCAAATTAAAAATAATTTTTATCTGCATCTACAGTACCTCTGAAAAAATATTTGGGCTTCTAGCTGTGTGTGGGACTTGTTGTATTAGTCCATCTATACTGACCTCCATCAGGTTGCAAACTGAATATATTTTTTTCTGCATCTACCTCTGAAAAAATATTGGGCTTCTAGCTGTGTGTGGGACTTGTTGTATTAGTCCATCTATACTGACCTCCATCAGGTTGCAAACTGAATATATTTTTTTCTGCATCTACCTCTGAAAAAATATTGGGCTTCTAGCTGTGTGTGGGACTTGTTGTATTAGTCCATCTATACTGACCTCCATCAGGTTGCAAACTGAATATAATTTTTTTCTGCATCTAACCCAGCCAATAGTTTTGGCCTAATACCACAGTTTGGCCACTCAGCTCTGCTCGGTTACCATCCATTGTTTTTCTTGTGCAAACAACTCCAGAGTTGTGAATTAGTTAACCACCAAAGTGAGTGGAAAAAGGCCTGCTGCTGGTGGAAAGGGGAATAGGCGTGTAGGTGTTAAAGCAACAGTAACATCTGCAGAAGAAAGACCATCTTCCAGCCAAACTAAAATGTCTACTTCTTTTAGCGGACAATGTGATAAGATCCCTTTCTTACGGCCACGCCAATCGCTACAAATTCCAGATGAGGCACAAAAACAGCAGGTGCTTCAACGGATATCAAGTGCTCCTTTAAGTGGGCTCTCCTCCACATCAACTTCAACATCACAAATACTCCAGTCCTCAAAGGTGTCACCCAAATCGCACTTGCTTCCTCACAGCTCCCAAATCTCCAGCTGCTCGTCTGAGTATGAGGTAGAACAGATGGTTGAGTCTGCAGAGCTGTTTACTCATACTATAGCCTGGGAATCAGAGGTCGACTCCAGCGCTTCTGTGAATCCAGACGAGGAAATGATCTGCACTGATGCCCAGAATCTTTATGAGTCAGATCCAGGACCAGACGCAGAAGGTTCTGACCATAATGTAGACCCTCATTCCCAAACTGTAACTCCTGTTGGTGGAGACAATGAGGAAGACGATGATAAGACTCAAATACCTGATTGGAGCGACAACTTTAGTTTTTTGTCAGGGCAGGAACAGGTTGGCTCTGAGGACGACGGGTGTGATAACACACAGGGTGATGATGATGAGGTTGGAGATCCCACTTACTGTCAACCCACAGTCAGCCAAGAGATGAGGTCAGCAGAGGAGGTGGAGGAAGATGCTAGTGACGACGAGGTCAGATTGCGCCTTCCTGGACAGAGACGTAGTACTGGAAGCACGTTAACAACTGCATCCTCAAACACAACTCTGCCTCTCACCACAAGTCGTGGTGGCTCTTCAGGTCGCATGGGTGCTAAGCCTTGCATAGCCTGGGCATTTTTTCAGATCGATAAAGATGACCCAACTCGTGTTATCTGTAACATTTGTCAGCAAAAGCTAAGTAGAGGCCAAAAAATACATAGTTTGAGTACTTCATGCATGAACCGGCACATGGACATGAAGCATAAGTTGCAGTGGGAAGCTCAGTGTGCTACAATGCGGCCTAGCCGGCCGGGCCAACCACCGTCTGCCATATCTTGTGCATCCGCGGCCTCTTCATCCTCTGTGACTGGGGGGACAGCAGTCACACCTGTTTTGGGGCGCAGACCTGCCACCTCTTTACCCGCAACAGCCAGCGTGATTGGCAGGTCATCATTTTCTTTGGAGGTGGTAACACCAGCTGGTGTTGAGCGCTGTCCGACATCGATAGCACCACCTTTGGATCAAGGCAACCTAACATGTCCGCCTGCATCTTCCTCACAGACCGGCAGTTTGCCGGGGACACCCTTATCAACCCCGTCTAAGCACAATAGCCAGCCCTCGGTCCCTCAGATGTGGACAAGTAAAAGACCATTTCCTCCTAGCCATGAGAAAGCTAAGAGGTTGAATTTCACCATCTGCAAGCTCTTGGCTACAGAAATGCTGCCTTTCCGCCTGGTGGACACAGAGGATTTTCGAGACCTTATGTCCGTCGCAGTGCCCCAGTACCAGATGCCCAGTCGGCACTACTTCTCAAAGAAAGGTGTGCCTGCGCTCCACCAGCATGTCGCACACAACATCACCGCTTCTTTGAGAAACTCTGTGTGTGACAGGGTGCATTTCACCACAGACACTTGGACGAGTAGGCATGGACAGGGGCGTTACATGTCGCTGACTGGGCACTGGGTAACTATGGTGACAGCAGGACAAGGGGCTGCTGTCCAAGTCTTGCCGTCCCCACGAGTTGTGCGTCAATCCTCTTTATGTCAAAGTTCCTCCACTGCTTCTGCCTCCTCAACCTCCTCTCGGTCTTCCACCTGCACCCAAAGCCTGTCTGGTCATGCCACAAGCTTTCTAACTGCGCAGAAGGGATCCTGCACACCTCCTTACTATGCTGGCAGTAGGGCTCAACGTCATCAGGCGGTTTTTACTTTGAAATGTCTGGGAAATGTGAGTCACACAGCTGAGGAGTTGTGGTCAGCTCTGGAGAACCAATTTCATGAATGGTTGTCTCCACTGGACCTGAAACCAGGGAAGGCCGTGTGCGACAATGCTGCAAACCTGGGTGCGGCCCTTCGCCGGGGCAATGTCACACACGTGCCTTGTATGGCTCACGTGTTGAACCTGGTTGTCCAGCAATTTTTAGCCCACTATCCCAGACTAGATGGCCTTCTGCAGAGGGCACGGTCGCTGTGTGCTCAATTCCGCCGTTCGCATCCCGCAGCTCAGCGACTTACATCTCTACAGAAGTCGTTGGGCCTGCCACTTCACCGGCTAAAATGCGATGTGCCTACCCGGTGGAATTCAACTCTGCACATGTTGCAGCGACTGTGGCAGCACCGACAAGCCCTGGTGCAATACGTTCTGACGTATAGCCTGGGCCAACGAGATTCAGAGGTGGGGCAAATCACGCTGGAGGAGTGGTCTCAGATCAGGGACCTATGCACCCTTCTGCACAGTTTTGAAATGGCGACGAAGATGTTTAGTGCTGACGATGCCATTATCAGCATGACTATTCCGGTGATTTACATGCTGGAGCACATGTTAAACAGAATTCGGAGTCAGGTGGTGGCACAAGAGGAGGTGGAGGAAGTAGAGGAGGAGGAGTTGTATGCGGAAGGGCTAACATCTGCAAGGTCCAGACGGTCGGCAGCACCAAGGCGGCAGGCATGTGAGGGTGGGGGAGATGGTTTTACCAGGGCGCATGGTAGCAGCCAAACTAGTGAGGAAGGTGCAGGAGCCCAGGAAGAAGTGGAGGACGAACTGATGGAAGACTCATCAGATGAGGGAGACCTTGATCACATTTCTGTTGTGCGAGGTTGGGGGGAGAGGACAGAGGAAGGAAGCATGATTGTTACCTCGCCACCAACACAACAGGGACTTGGTGCTCCTGGATGCGCAACACACATGAGTGCCTTCTTGCTGCACTACCTGCAACATGACCCTCGAATTGTGAGAATTAGAAATAATCCTGACTACTGGGTTGCCACACTGTTAGATCCCCGGTACAAAAGTAAATTTGCAGAAATTATTCCTGCCATAGAAAGGGATGCACGCATGCAGGAGTATCAGCAGAGACTGTTGCAGAATCTTACATGTGCTTTTCCACAAAATACCAGTGGTGCACGTAGTGAATCTCACAGTTCCAACTTGCCAACCGTGGGACCGTCAAGTGTTCAGCACTCAAACCGTAACAGAACCACAGTATCTGCTGGTAACATCAATTTTGCGGAATCATTTCACCACTTTTTTAGCCCATCCTTTGCAAGGCCACAGGAGACAAGAAGTCTGACACATAGTCAACACCTAGAGACGATGGTACAGGAGTATCTCCAAGTAAACATTGAAGCCACGACTGTGTCACTGGACCCTTGCTCTTTTTGGGCTTCCAATCTGGATAAATGGCCGGAGCTAGCCACTTACGCCTTGGAGATCTTGTCATGCCCCGCAGCCAGCGTTCTGTCTGAACGTGTGTTCAGCGCTGCTGGTGGTGTGCTGACAGATAAGCGCACGCGGCTCTCCACTGATAATGTAGACAGACTCACGTTCATAAAGATGAACAAATCATGGATCCGAAATGACTTTTCTACCCCTGTGTCATCCTGGGGAGAGTAAAAGCTTGATGATTGGTTAAAATCACCCTACCAACCGTTTCAAGCTTTCAAATTACTAATCATGTTTATCTGTATCTTGACTGGAAAATAATTTGGGCTTTGTAGCAGTGTGCAGCACTGATCCTATTAGGCCATCTATAATAAGCTCCACCAGATTTAAAATTAAAAATAATTTTTAGCTGCATCTAGCCCGGAAAATAATTTTGGGGCTCCGAGATGCGCAAGACACATAAGTGCCTTCTTGCTGCACTACCTGCAGCATGACCCTCATATTGTCAGAATTCGAAGTAATCATGACTACTGGGTTGCCACACTCTTAGATCCCCCAAACTTTTCGATCAACCTTTTCATTTTAATAAAGACCAAAAAAATGGTCATTTTTGAAATTATAAGCATTAGCAGGTTGTTAGAAACTGAAATCAAACAGTTTTCAACTCAAAACTTTATTGTAGGTGATGTTACATTTTCACATAGGACCCCTTGTTCGAAAGGAGCTTCTGAACTCTCTCGTCCATTGAATTTGTCAGGTTTTGGATGGTTTCTGCTTCAATTGTTTTGCATGAGGACAGAATACCCTCCCAGAGCTGTTGCTTAGATGTGAACTGCCTCCCGCCATCATAGACACTCCTTTTAATGATGATCCAAAGGTTCTGAATGGGGTAGAGGTCAGGGGAGCATGGGGGTCACACCATAAGTTTGTCCTCTTTTATGCCCATATCAGCCAGAGATGCAGATGTTTTATGTGCAGCATGAGATGGTGCATTATCATGCAGAAAAATGATCTTGCTGTGAAATACACGGTTCTTCTTCTTGAACCATGGCAGGAAGTGCTGTTTGAGAAAATCCACATACATTATGGAGTTCATCTTTAGCGCCTTCAGGGATCCTAAAGGGGCCGACAATCTCTCTCCCCATGATTCCAGCCCAAAACATTACTCCATCTCCTCCTTGTTGGCGCTGTAGCCGTGTTTGCGTGGGGTGTCCATCAACCAGCCATCCTCCACTCCATCCATCTGGACCATCGAGCGCTGCACGGCACTCATCCGTGAACAAAACAGTTTTGAAATCAGTCTTCATGTAATGTTTGGCCCACTGGAGCCGTTTCTGCTTGTGTGAAGTGGATAGAGGAGGTCGACAGGATGGCGTATGCACAGCTGCAAACCTCTGAAGGACCCTGCATCTTGTTGTTCGGGGGACGTTGGAGGCACCAGCAGCTTCAAAAACTTGTCTGCTGCTATGACAAGGCTTTCTTGCCGCTGCTCTTTTAACCTGACGTAATTGCCTGTAGGAAAGAGTCCTCAATTTGCCCTTATCAGCACGCACACGTGTGTACTGTGAATCAGCTACATACTTCTTGATTGCCAAGACACTTCATCCTGATCATCGCACAATGTTGATTGTAGTCATGCCTTGACCTAAACACTCCACAATTTGTTGCTTCTCAGCAGCCGACACATCCTTTTTCTTTCCCATTTTGGCAGAAAATGTAGGCTGCTTAATAATGTGAGAGAGCCTTCTTAAGTAGTCTTGCCTTTCATTGGACACACCTGCCAAACTAATTAGCACAGGTGTCTGCAATTGCTTACAGTGATATAAAGAGCCCTGACACACATCACCATCAATGAGTTTAACTGACAAACAAACAAATTCTTCCCTTATCACTCCTAAACACTTTTTGCATAATAATTTGGAACGCAGTGTACATGTGCTTTTCCACAAAACACCAGTGGTTCACGTAGTGAATCTTACAGTTCTAACTTGCCAACCGTGGTCTGTATGGAATTGTTCAATAAAGGGCCCAAAATTAAGATAACATAGATGGGAGAGGTCTCTATGAATAGGAATTCCTAAGTATTTGATACCCTGTGAGGGCCAGGCAAAGGGAAAGTTGGACTGGATGGAATCCTATATGGATTTGGGGAGGGAGACATCGAGGGCCTCTGACTTCGCTGCATTGATTTTAAAATTTTACCATGTAACAAAGTGATCTATTTCAGCCATAACAGCAGGGATGGATATATGTGATTGAGTGATATATACTAGGACATCATCAGCAAATAGAGAGCACTTGTACTCGGTGCCTCCCACCTCAATCCACCTAATATTGGGGTTATGGCGAATTGATGAGAGCAGGTGCTCCGTCACTAGGATGTATAAGAGAGGGGACAGAGGACATCCCTGCCTTGTCCCATTGGTGATTGTGAAAGGTGATGAAAATGTTCTGACGCACCCCCTGGGCCTTGGGACACCCGGAGCCGGACCCTTTTTGGTGGATGCTGGTGGTTGTAGTCTTCGTGGCGGCGACCCGGTTCCGTGGCTCAGGGCGGTCAAACCAGTGGCGGAACTATTTATGTGGTTTTGATGTTTAAATGTCCGACAACGCCACCCGTGGATTGCGGTCAGAGTGAACCGCCGCTACAGGGCAGACCGCTGAGGCTGGTGTTGTGGGTGCAGCAGAGCGTAGCATAACTCCCCACGGGAGGAGTATAGCCTCAGGGCAGTGTATGCGGAGGATGGGGGTGATGGTGCAGGGCAGCAGCAGTAACAACACGGAGTCAGTGATGCAGTCCAGGGCCTTTACTCACAGTTCTTATTATCCAGACCACGTCTGCAAGTAACGGCTGCCCACGTCGTACTGTGCTCACCAGGTGAGGGGCTCAGACAACTCCCAGATAACTTTGGAGCACTTCACAGGACCCCTTTTGTGTGTCCTTTGTCTGGCCTTTCTTACCAACACTTCTGTCCGGCTGCCTCGGGCCTCCTCTTGGTAAACTTGGCGCCAGTTTCCCTGACCCTATGTGGTGCCTTCCTAGCGGGTGTAGCGAGGGGCTGCGCCACATAAAATGTCAGAGCCTCCGGTTTCTAGCTGAGGGTCGTTTCCTGCCTCCACTAGTTCGGGGACCGGTCTCCCCCTTTGGCCTGGCCCCTCCACGCAGGTGGATTCAGGCGTGCGGTGGCGACTCGCCCGTCCGCACCCCTGGGATCCCTTCATTCCTCGTTCCTGGAGCCTTCTCCGCTCCTCTTCCTTCCTTCTCCCTCTTCCAGGCCTGGGCCTCTGTTACTAGGCCCGCCTCCGGAGCAGAGCTCATGCAGAGCCCCTGCTCCCTGCCACTTCTGCTCAGACTTCTCTGCACTGAACTAAGATGGTGCCCACCTTTTATACTCCCTTCTCAATGCACCCAGGAACTGCTTCCTCCCTGCTCCTGCACTACAGGGTTCCCCTTCCTCAGTGTTCCCTCCCCCCACTCCAGCCAGGGACAGGGACTGTCGTGCCCATCTCAGGGGCATATTGGTCGCCCTGCCCCACGGCAATGTGGTGTAATGCATGCAGGTGTCGGGTCCTGATCCACACTCCATCCTTACCTGAGAGTGAGATATCACACCTCTGGGTGAGGTGCAATACGTCTGTAGCAACCGAGCCCTCAGGGTGCTACAGTTCCATTTATCTTCAGCCTAGGTGACGTATTGCGATACAGGGCCGTGATTTTGGCTATAAAAGGGTCCCCTAGACCCCTACCCCAAGCTTTTTAAGAGAATCATATATGGCGTGCCAGGAGACTCTATGGAATGCTTTCTCAGCATCCAACGAGAGTATCTAATTACAAATTTTTAACTGCATCTAGCCCAGGAAATACTTTGTGCCTAGTAGCAGTGTCTGCTAGTCAGCGGATTATCCCGGCTGTTAAGCAAGCTACACCACCTGTAGTTTAGACACTTAATTTTTTCAAAGGAAATGCTTCGGGACCATGGGATACTTAGTGAAGAGCATCAGGAGGCACCCCAAGGCATAGGGGCTGGGACTGGCAGTAGGATGCCTTGCGGTGGACAGCCGAGCTCGATCCTTATAAAAGCTTTTTAACTGCAGCAGCTTTAGTGGACGCTACTGGAGCTGGAATTACCGCGGCTGCTGGCATGAGACTTGCCCTCCAATAGATCCTTGTAAATGGATTTAAAGTGTATTCATTCAAATTAGAGAGACAATTTAAATTAAGAAGCTTAGAGCTGCCTCCACCACAGGGGGGCTCGCTCGACCCACCAGCGGACAGGCACCAGTATTGGGAGAGGGGGGCTGGCCGTCAGGGTTTACCACGGCTCTGGCACAAACCCGGCGACACGGAGGTGGCACGGGCAGGAGCGGACTGGCCGTGTCGGCTTCTCACTTTTTGGATTTTAGAAGGGCATGACATGCCTATATCTGTGTCTCCCCCTCCTTTTACTCCTCCACCTCTTTTATTTTCCATGACTATATGTACTTGTCACTTTTCCATGTGTTAGTTATGTCTTCTGAGCAGTTTGTCAGCTTTTGGACACCTTTGAAGGTGTTTTCTATGTGTTTCTATGTGTTTTTGTTTGCCTGCCATTGGTTTTAACGGTGTTCGAAGGTGTTCGACGAACAGTTCGACGAACAGTTCGGCGAACACACGGGTGTTCGACGAACCGAACCGAACTCGAACACTACGGGGGTGGCTCAACACTAGTCTTAACCACTTTTTTGACCCAAAAATTGTGTTATATCACTACCTACATGATATACCCAACGTAAGTAAATGAGATATGTCAGAATTTGATGAAATCTGTCACATCCATTTAGAGTGTTTTTATCATCACATGGATAAATTGTAATAAGCGTTCTTTACAGTAATAGTTTTAGAATTTTATTGTTATGGCAAAATTTTCTGAAGAATAACTATGAGTGTAATTTTTATATCAGAGTATAATGAATTGTTGCATCATTCTGTATTTCTTTACTATGGTTTGAAGTTGGTGGAATTAAAATAACTGGATACCAATTAGAATGGGAATGGTCACATCTAGAGATTATTATGATAATTATGTGGGTAGTAGTAACATATGTTACGATCATTAGTAAGGAAATAGCTCCATAGCACATTGTCATGATAAAATCATGGGAACAGAGGCAAGTAGGAAATGTCTATATAAACAGTGGGGCTAAATGAATAGCCTAACAGAACAATTACCATTGTAAAGATCTCACAACCTTTTCATATCCATAAACAGTGATTTTTCATTGAGACTGGTAGTTAAACTGGAAGCTGAAATAGAATAACTAAAGAGAAGGAGAGGGAATATCATCACTATTCCATTTTGAAAAGTTGTTTTTTTTGTAGAAATTAATTTCTCTAACATAGTAGTTAATAGGGTCACCTCATCTTTATTTTGTATTGATTGAGTTTATTGATCTTTGTTGTATAATTTTTTTTCAGAATGCATGAATTGTACAAGACTGGCAGCGATAGCAGAGAGGATAAGCAGCCTTGAAGCTAAGGTAAAAAAATCAATAGCTATTATTGTATTTCAGCCTTCCATTGTCATTGAAACTTTACATTTGTCCTGATACATCTAGAATTAAAAGGGCCATAAACTCTCCAGTAAGCATTGTTTCGCTAACTGCGCATTTCTAGTCAGACAAGTATTTGGATGCTACATGTCACAACTGAATGTGGCATGCATTGACTTGGGGAAGCCAGGACAGCAGATAAAAGTCCCATGACATGGTGTCTTGAGTCTTGGCATAACAATGGATTGAGTTTACTTGTAGGTTTGGGCAGCATGGTGGTTCAGTGGTTAGCAGTGTTTCTTTGGAGCGCTTGGATCATGGGTTTAAATCCCATAAAGAATAACATCTTCAAGGAGTTTGTATGTCCTCCCTGAGTTTGCGTGGGTTTCTTCCAGATATTCTAGTTTCCTTCTACATTCCAAAGACATATTGATAAGGAATGTACAGGGTGTCAAGAGTGGGAGAATAAAGTTACGTTAAAACCAAGCACACACAATTGTTTTTCTTATGAACTTCTCAATAAGTTTGATGCGTCACATGACCCTCTTCCCATTGAAAAAAATTAAGTTGGATACAAAATGGCCAACTTCAAAATGGTCACCATGGTCACCACCCATCTGGAAACGTTTTTCCCCTCCCATATACTAATGTGCCACAAACAGGAAGTTGATATCACCAACCATTCCCATTTAATTTAGGTGTATCCATATAAAGTTTTTTTACAAGTTTATGACCACTTATAAAATGTGTTCAAAGTGCTGCCCATTGTGTTGGATTGTCAATGCAACCCTCTTCTCCCACTCTTGACACAGTGATAGCAACACCGCAGAAGAAATGCTAGCACAGGCTTCCAGTATCCGTTGTTTCAGATGCTGCACATCTCGTATCTTGATGGTATGGTGTGGTATATGGGGTACAAAGATAGTGGGGCCATTCTTCATCAATGGAAACCCCAATGCCACTGGATATCTGAAATTACTACATGATGATGTGTTGCCCTCTTTATGCACTGAAGATGGCACGTTCCCTGAGTTTTTCCAACAAGATGGTGCACCACCACATTATGGGTGTTAGGTCCAAGCATTCCTACATGAACAGTTTCTTGGAAAGTGGATTGGTCATCGTGGGCCAGTTGGATGGCCACCAAGGTCTCCCGATCTGACCCCCTTAGACTTTTATATTTGGGGTCATCTGAAGGTAGTTGTCTATGCTGTGAAGATATGAGATGTGCAACATCTCAATAAGTGGGCAGCACTTTGAACACATTTTATAAGTGGTCATAAACTTGTAAAAAAGTCATGAAAGAATAAAGTTACGTTAAAACCAAGTACACCATTGTTTTTCTTATGAAATTCTCAATATGTTTGATGTGTCACTTGACCCTCTTCCCATTGAAAAAGAATAAAGTTGGATCCAAAATGGCCAACTTCAAAATGTCTGCCATGGTCACTACCCATCTGGAAAAGTTTTCCCCCTCCCATATACTAATGTGCCACAAACAGGAAGTTGATATTGCCAACCATTCCCATTTAAGTTAGGTGTATCCATATAAATGGCCCACCCTGTAGATTGTGAGCCCCAATGTAGACAGTGATGATAATGTCTGTAAAGCGCTAATATATAGCATAATAAATAATAATAGATTTAATATGCATAAGGAGTTGAATAGTTGCCGAAAATTTTGTATGTACTTAACATTTAAAGTGACCCTCCATTGCCCACAATAAATGTGACTTATACATTTGTAATGTTTAGCAACTATACATAAAAGCCTATGCTTTGTAGCGCTTCTTCCATATCTGTGGTCAGTGCCATGTTCTCTTCATGTCCAAAATGGCATTTGCAGATTCCTGGATAGCCATGTGGTAGGCCTAAATAATGACCCCCAGCCTTTCCATTGGAACAAGTACTGAAAAGCAGGATGGGTTTTGTTCAGACCTATCACCGCCCTCTCCATGCCTCTGCAATGCCCATTTTGGTCATGAAGAGAAGGGGGCTCCAGTCACAGATAAAGGAGTGTAGAGTCACTTTTGCAGTGGATGGTGGAGGCTGCTTTAAGAGCAATGAGCTGCTGAATGTGATATTTTTTGAACTGCGTTAGTTGGGGCAAAGAGGACATTAACTTTGAGGCAGGTAATACACATATCTTTTTTTGAAACCTTATAGCTGTATAGAGTAGGAAAGGAAATTTGTGACCATTGCACAGGCTTAAGTAATTCAAGTCAAAACTTAAGTGCCCCATATTCCACTTATCTAGAATTCTGGGTAGAGCCTAACCTTGTCTATACGTAACAGTGTGTTACACGCACGCCGCCTAAGTTCAGATATGGGCGAGACCGGTTACATGAATTCGTTGGAATCCTAAGGGAACCGTTACTCAAGGCGACCATAGGCTGCAGGTTCTGTCACTCACAGGACAGATTCAATTGCTGACCAGACACATTTGACAAGAGTCCTCATAAACGGTAGAACAGTAACATTTAATGAGGCACGGCCAGTGCAATGTAAATGTCTCTTTGAGCAACAGGCTCCAGTAATAACAGTACAATCTCTGTTTCAGCACAGCAGTACACAGTCTATTATCCTGTAGCACAGTACAGCACAGTTTTAATGCATACACAACCACAGGCTTTTCCTTCACAAGGACTCAATTGTACACAGCATTCTTTATCCTGCATGGAGATGGAGGGGGGGAGGGTTTGATGAGGGAGATGATCCCTATGACAGGATTTCTTCCAGTCCTTATCTTCCTGGCCAACAATACTCCACACTGTAAGCTCAGGGAGTCTAACTGACCTTTGTTTAGCTTCCCTCCTGAATTGAATTCTGTTCCCTTGCCTTCTGTGAGCTACAGATCATAAGCCATGTTTCTCTTCGGCTCCAGCCAGACAGTAAACAACTTGTCCACAATCCACCGTGGGGCTCTGCTAAAACACTCCCTATCTCCTGTGACTGTGTTAACCCCTCTAGTTGATGGATGCTTCTTGAGCAATAGCACTACTTCTGCATGTCACAAGTGTTTCGTGCCTCGAAAAGGTGCATCTATGCACTAGGATTTATGACATGAGAATGAGTGACCGACGTCCCAGATCCCATAGCTTCAATATAGGATGGTGCAAGTTAATATCATGACCAGTGGAACTTGGGAGCCCAGTAAGAGTAAAAAGTGAGACCTCAAAATAGTCACTGTCAGAGTCATAGGGCTGGTGGGTCTATGAGAGAGACTGTATGTCTGTAGGAACCAGTGTGTGTGCTGGAGCTAAAACAACAAATGATATGTCTGCAATGGTTGATTGGAAACCTATGGTAAATTCCTCGCCTCCATCATAGACAGTACAAGTGGTAACTTTGTCTGAGTGATGAAGTTGTGTTTGAAGAAAAAAGTTTACCATTAATATTTCATTTTTTGTGTTTCTGTGCTACTCTTGAACACTATAACCCTGCGAGCTATGACCCTTAAAAGAACTTGGGCTTGAATGGAAATCAACCACCAAGCATTGTTGCATTTCAAAATGACTGCATACATAAAGCTTTCATGCCTGTGGAGTGCAAGGGGAAAAAACTTTCATTTTTACTGCAAAAATTGTCTGCAATGTACACGCAGGCTGCCAGCCCCTCACATACCGATTAACCAGATTTTAGCTAAAGTCTATAGATTTGACAATAAAAAATCACTTTTTTCATTCCAGATATTATATTAGGTCAAGATGAGAAAAGTAATGACTAGAGGTGAATTCTCCCCAAAAATTTGATTAATGTTGAATAAATTTGCTGCGAATCACAATACTAGAAGCTTCTAATTGCTTGGAAAATACATGTATAAAAGTGTTGAGCGAACATGCTTGGATAATGTGCTATCCAAGCATGCTCAGGTGTTATCCGAGTATCTTCGGTATGCTCTGCTAATATGTTTGACTCCCTGCGGCTGCATGTTTTGCGGCGGTAGACAGACGCAACACATGCGGGGATTGCCTATTTGTTATCCGAGCATATTCGCTCATCATTAATGTATAACACTCATCAGCCCTGAGTTGCATTTCTTTAAGTCGCTTTCCTTTTTGGTTTTGTGGTATTAATTGCCGTTTTTGGCACCATATTCATCAAAATGGTGAACGTGATTCATGAATTTGGCACAAAGTAAAAAATGGGCTTTCTTCCTGTCTTGGACAGTTTTGCGACTTTTAGCACCAAAAGTCACAAAAGTTTATGCCAATTTTAAATACACCAGAGGGAAACTAGAGTGAAGTTGCACCAAAACCAGTTGCAGCTTTTTAAAAAGTCACAATGGATGAATCATGTTAAAACATTTGGAATTGCTAGACTCTGCCCACAAAGCAGAAAACAAAAAAAAAAGACGAGCTCATATAAAGCAAACCTTAAAAAGGGCGCAAATAGAATAATAAATTGGATGCAGAGAAAAAAAATGGAACAAGACACACAAAACCAGATAAATAAAACAGGTGCAAAGACAATGATGAATTAGGACCTTCATTTTTGTAAGTAGAGAGGGAGCAAGAGAGAAAGAGAAAGAGAACAAAAGAAAGAGAGAAAGAAAAAATGAATGAATGAATGAATGAATGTGGAAAAAAATGAATGAAAGAAAGCTAAAAAAATGAATGCATGAATGAAAGAGAAAGAATGAAATAAAGAAAGAAAAAGATACAAAAAAGACAGAAAACGAAAGAAAAAAAGAAAGTACCAAAGAATGAAAAAGTAAGAAAGAAAAAGGAAGAAAAAAAGAAAGAAAAAAAAAAGAAAGAAATATTACATTCCAATTAAAATAAAATTTTATGTACACTATAAAAAATGTTTATTTGTATTATTATGTATAATAGTGCAATAGTAAATGTTAAGTCTACACAATAGTGTGTACTGGAACCTACTGCAATTCCCTCAAGTAGTAAGTACCATTACATATTCTACAATTTAACACACGACCTACTAACCCACGTGTTAGGAAATATGTATTTTTCTTCTGCATGTTTAATTTAGCTTGACACATTCTTCTCAAGCAGTCACTTATAGCAAGTTTTGGATTTCCCTTTATTAACATTGGCCGCTCTAATCAGTCAAACCTACTTTCTACTTGAATCACAAATTACTACACTTGGCAAGTGCAAAGGAAACACTTAAACTGATTTAAGTCTGTTTTCACTTGTATATGAATGCCCGCACAGTGAAACTGATAAAATAAATGTTATTTGAGTTTACTATGATCTTAACGTAGAAATGTCAGTGTTAATAAGTTATTTGTGTGTATTTTTAAGAATTTGTTTGGTTAAGACAACCTCTTTCCATGTCGTGGGTTCTTAGGGAAGCTGATAGTGACTTGTAAGTGGATTGATGATATAGCCATAGTGCTCATTTTTACCAATTACACCAGGGAAGAAATTTAGTCTAGATGTGATTCTGTTCATTGTGGCACCCTGTAAAAGCTAAGTAAGGCTGTGTGCCCACGATCCATTTTTAAGCGTTTCCACAGCGGCAAAAACGCAGCAGAAACGCTTAAAAAACACATGGTAGAAGGCCTGCCATGTTCCCCAATGATAATCCGCATGTGCTGTGCACATGCTGCGGAAATTTCTGCTGCGGATTATCATTGCGGAAAAAAACGCAGCACTACCAATTATTTGCGGAAGTGCTGCGTTTTCACTGCCATTGACTTGCATTAGAACGCATGTATTCCGCTTCAATAGATAAGCACATGCGGAGTACATGCGTTCAGTGTGCGGATGGTACCCGGGTTTGGAGAAGAGGAGACTCTCCTCCGGACCCGGGTGCCATAGAAACTGTTAAAAAAAAGAATAAAATAAAAAATAAATGTTATATTTACCTTCTGATGGCCCCCGCTGCGCTCGTCTTCCCTTGCCGGCAGATCGCGATGGACTGGAGGACCTGCGCCGACGTCATAGTCATGTGACGGGTCACGTGACGCTGACGTCGGCAGGTCCTTCAGTGTACCGCGATCTGCCGGCAGCCAGGATGGAGCGAAGCAAGACTGTGGGGGCCATCGGAAGGTAAGCATAGATTTATTTTTTATTTTTTACCATTCTTTCGGTCACAGTATATAAATCCATGCCGGTTGCATGGATTTATATAGTGTGACCAAGTTGACAAGCACTTTCCAAGTGATGCTAAAATCGCTTGGAAAGCGCTTGTCAACCCGCATGCGGAAATGCATGTGAAGAACGCTTCCCATCCGCATGTCCCTGGCAGGAAAAACGCATGTACAATCTGCATGAGTTTTTTTCTGCCAGGGAGATGCAGAAACGCTCAGGAAAAATCTGGAGCATTTCTGCATCGTGGGCACATAGCCTAAGACACTTCGGACCATAAGACGCACCTAGGATTTAGAGGAGGAAAATAGAAAAAAATTGAAGCAAAAATTTGGTCATGACACACTTATGGGGGGGATCCGCTGCTGACACTGCTATAGGGGTAATGTCCCCCAATTCTGTACTAACATCCCCCATCCTGCTATATACAGTGGTGGCCAAAAGTATTGGCACCCCTGCAATTCTGTCAGATAATACTCAGTTTCTTCCTGAAAATTATTGCAATCACAAATTCTTTGGTATTATCTTCATTTAATTTGCTTGCAAGGAAAAAAGACAAAAGAGAATGAAGCAAAAATCAAATCATTGATCATTTCACACAAAACTCCAAAAATGGGCCAGACAAAAGTATTGGCACCCTCAGCCTAATACTTGGTTGCACAACCTTTAGCCAAAATAACTGCAAACAACCGCTTCCGGTAACCATCAATGAGTTTCTTACAATGCTCTGCTGGAATTGTAGACCATTCTTCTTTGGCAAACTGCTCCAGGTCCCTGATATTTGAAGGGTGCCTTCTCCAAACTGCCATTTTGAGATCTCTCCACAGGTGTTCTATGGGATTCAGGTTTGGACTCATTGCTGGCCACCTTAGAAGTCTCCAGTGCTTTCTCTCAAACCATTTTATAGTGCTTTGGAAGTGTGTTTTGGGTCATTGTCCTGCTGGAAGACCCATGACCTCTGAGGGAGACCCAGCTTTCTCACACTGGGCCCTACATTATGCTGCAAAATTTGTTGGTAGTCTTCAGACTTCATAATGCCATGCACACAGTCAAGCAGTCCAGTGCCAGAGGCAGCAAAGCAACCCCAAAACATCAGGGAGCCTCCGCCATGTTTAACTGTAGGGACCGTGTTCTTTTCTTTGAATGCCTCTTTTTTTGTCCTGTACACTCTATGTTGATGGTTTTTCCCAACAAGCTCTACTTTTGTCTCATCTGACCAAAGAACATTCTTCCAAAACGTTTTAGGCTTTCTCAGGTAAGTTTTGGCGAACTCCAGCCTGGCTTTTTTATGTCTCGGGGTAAGAAGTGGGGTCTTCCTGGGTAACCTACCATACAGTCCCTTTTCATTCAGACGCCGACGGATAGTACGGGTTGACACTGTTGTACCCTCGGACTGCAGGGCAGCTTGAACTTGTTTGGATGTTAGTCGAGGTTCTTTATCCACCATCCGCACAATCTTGCGTTGTAATCTCTCGTCAATTTTTCTTTTCCGTCCACATCTAGGGAGGTTAGCCACAGTGCCATGGGCTTTAAACTTCTTGATGACACTGCGCACGGAAGACACAGGAACATTCAGGTCTTTGGAGATGGAGCCTTGAGATTGCTCATGCTTCCTCACAATTTGGTTTCTCAAGTCCTCAGACAGTTCTTTGGTCTTCTTTCTTTTCTCCATGCTCAATGTGGTACACACAAGGACACAGGACAGAGGTTGAGTCAACTTTAATCCATGTTAACTGGCTGCAAGTGTGATTTAGTTATTGCCAACACCTGTTAGGTGCCACAGGTAAGTTACAGGTGCTGTTAATTACACGAATTAAAGAAGCATCACATGATTTTTCAAACAGTGCCAATACTTTTGTCCACCTCCTTTTTTAGGTTTGGTGGGGAATTATATCCAATTTGGCTTTAGGACAATTCTTTTTGTGTTTTTTCATTGAAGACAAATTAACTGCCGATAATAATACCAAAGAATTTGTGATTGGAATCATTTTCAGGAAGAAACTGAGTATTATCTGACAGAATTGCAGGGGTGCCAATACTTTTGGCCACCACTGTATATATGTCCCCATCCTGGTATATATGGCCCCCTTTCCTGGTATACATGGCACCCCATCCTGGTATATATGGTCCCAAATCCCCATCCTGTTATACATGGCCGCCATCCTGGTATACATGGCCCCCCTTCCTGGTATACATTGCACCCCATCCTGGTATACATGGGCCCCCATCCCTATCATGGCATACATGGCCCCCATCCCCATCCTGGTCTACATGGCCCCCCATCCCTATCCTGGTATACATGCCCCACCAATCCTGGTATACCTGGTCCCCCATCCCCATCCTGGTATACATGGTCCCCCATCCCCATCCTGGTATACATGGTGCCCCATCCCCATCCTGGTATACATGGCCCCATCCCCATCCTGGTATACAGTGTCGCCCACCTCCATCCTGGTATACATGGTCCCCCATCCTGGTATATCCTGCAGCAGATGTGACTACTTTTAAAGATAATGAATATTCACTGCTCTCCACTAGTCCCGCCCCCTGTTTCAGTGCATAGAGGTGGGAGGGACTATGGGTGTGGGGTGCAGTGAATATTCATTTTCTTTAACAGCGGGCACACATGTTAGCTGAGGCAGCTGGGTCCTGCTCCTGTGACCCGCTGCCGTTCCCCCCATCCACAGCCAGACTATAAGGTACATCTGGATTATAAGACGCACCCCCTCCCCCCACTTTCCTCCAAAATTTTGGAGGAAAAAAGTGTGTCTTATAGTCCAAAAAATATGGTACATATATTGAATGGGATGAGCTGTATCTACAAACTTTCTTATATTACTACTACAGCCACTGATTGACTGCAGTGGACACATATCACTGTAATGGCATAATATCTCCCAAGTTAGATGTAGAATCATGGTCGAAAGTGTTGGCACCCTTGAAATTGTTTCAGAAAATAAAGTACCATAAGTATAATGTAGCTTTTATTTATATGACTACACCCCCTGGTTGTGGCTGCAGACAGATTTGTATGTGTAGGAGGAGGTTTTTATGTTATGAGTATGACTGATCAGGATACACATGGATATGCAATAATGTAGACGTCCTTAGAAATAGATCCAAGGTAAGGAATTATGTGACGCGCCCCTGGGCCTGTGTCGCGCTGCGGTGCGCACGCGGGCGCTTACCCGGAGCCGGATCCGTGGAGGGTTGTAATCTCGTGGCGGTGACCCGGTCCGTGCCCAGGGAGTCAAACTAGACGGCAGTCTATTAGTAGTAAATAGTTGATGACTACGCCACCCGTTGAGTGCAGCCAGGAAGCTGCTGCTGCAGGGCAGACCGCTGAGGCCGGTGGTAGGATTGTGCAGCGTGATAGTATAACCCCCAACGGGAGGGGTATGGCCTCAGGGCAGCCGACGTGGATGATGGGGGTAGCAGGAACCACTCAGAGACGGTACGGTGTAGTTCAGGGTCTTTACTGGTAACAACGACAGACCCTCCCGGAGTACTTGCTAGCAAACGGGGCCTGGTCAGTCTTTGAGCAGATGGGATCTCCCCTGGCCAGGCGTAGTTGTAGGCCTCCCAAACTGACTGTACTCTTCTGGCTACCTTGCTAGAAGCTGATGTAAGTAGCCCACGTCCCTGAGTGTACCGTGTGGTGCTCACCCGTATGGCCGGTGACTCGGGGCCTTCTAATGGCTTCCGCTCCACGATGGCGGTGCTGGTCCCACGCGTGTGACCGTGCCTTCGGGCTTCTGGGCCAGAGGACCTGAAATCCCCTGCCCGACGGATTCTGCTGCTGGGTAGGAGTTAGTCCCCACAGCCTCGGACTCCGGGTCCGGTAAAGAATCTTCTTAGTCAGGGCGAGCTCTGTAGCTGCCAGCCCCTGACTCCTTGTAACTCTGCTGTTTCCTATGCTGCTTCTCTTCTCCACTCTCCTTGTCTGACTCACCCTGCCTCAGCCCCGGGTTTATACAGGGGAAGTTCTTCCCCTCCCAAGACTGGGCAGGAGGTGTGGCATGCACAGGATCCCTGACCAAAGGACCTCCCACCTGCTCTCAGACATAATATCTCTATCACTGTGGCAACCAGACCCCTGGGGTGTCACATTCCCCCCTAGTGAAATTTAGTACTCCGGGACTAAACACATTTAGAAAAACATAACAAAGTATAACAATAACAATACTATAAGAAAAACACATAAGATGGTTACGGCGTGTCCGCAACCGGATGCAGTCTTTGAAGAAAAGCAAAGGTGTCCATTTCACCAATACAGGGAGACGTAACCAGGTAGGGGTCTGTCCTACCCCGAGTCCTTAACAGTCTCTAGTCCATCCTGGGTTACGCTCCAACTATATACAAGGATTCCCGGTAAATCCACCAAGGTTTCCTAAAAATAACTAGAAACACAAAATTATACACAAGCAACAAGACACAGAAAAACATAAATAAAACAATTTATACACTTTAAATTCTCCAGCGTGCGGGTAACTGGCCTCTAGTGGCCCGAGTGGACCTACGGAGCTGACTGTCTGGCCCTGAACTACAGGGTGTAGGAGCTGTCAAGGGTAAACTGGGCAGCTGTCTACCGGCTCTTTGTCTCACTAGGGGTACGGCAGGCTCACTATAAGCAGAGGGTTGATTCTCCTGTTCTGCTTGTGTGGAGTCTTCTGCCTCCTGGACCGGCTGTTCTTCCAGCTCTACCCGTTGCTCCGTAGGTTCTTGGGATGATGGTTGGAGGAAGGTGAGTACGGGTACCACAACTGCACCATTGACTTGAGTCCAAGACTGAGGAAAGTCCCCGAGCACGGTACTAACCATATCTTCCCTTTCTTCCACGGGTCGATGGTCTTCTTGTTCCTCTTCAGGGTTCCTCAGTTGTTCGGGACACTTCTTCAGGTGGTCCCGGGATACAATGGCTGTGGTTTCCCCTCCGTCTTTACTGATGGTACAGACCTTCGGGTTCTCGTGGCTTGAGGGCAGTACGGTGTACGGGTCCTTCTCCCACTGGTCGTCCAACTTGTGGAGCCGTCTCTTCCTCTTCAAGACCTGCTCTCCGGGTACCAGGGGAACAGCGGGAGCATACTGGTTGTAAGTTTTCTCTTGTCTTTCCCTAGCCTGACAGAGACTTCGCTCCACGCTCTCCTGTACTCTCCGGTACTGCTGCTGCCTCTCTGTGTCCCAGTCTGTTTCTGGTGAAGTGTCCTCGGGGGTCAGGACTCCCATTTCCAGGTCAACAGGTAACTTACCAGGTCTTGCCCTCATTAGGTAAGCCGGGGTACAGTTGGTGGAACCTACCGGGATGTGGTTGTATAGGTCCACCAGATCGGGCAACTTTTCAGGCCACAGACTGCGTTCTTCCAGGGGCAACGTTTTTAGAAGATCCATTACCATCTGGTTCATTTTTTCACAAAGTCCATTAGTCTGCGGATGGTAGGGTGTCGTCCTTATCTTCCGGCAGCCATACAGATTGCAGAATTCCTGAAAGACCTCCGCTTCAAAGGCAGGTCCCTGGTCCGTCAGCACTTGGTCCGGGTACCCGTGTGGACGGCAGAAGTGCTGCTGGAAGGCTCTAGCTGCTGTTTGAGCCGTTAAGTCCTTGACGGGGACGACAACCAAGAACCGGGAGTAATGATCCACGATGGTTAACGCGTAGACGTAGCCACTTCTGCTTGGGGTCAGTTTTACATGATCCAAGGCTACCAGTTCCAACGGTTGCCGGGTGACGATGGACTGCAGGGGAGTCTTCTGGCTGGCTCGGTCCTTCCTTCTCAGGTTGCACGGGCCACAATCTCTGCACCACTTCTCGATGGTTCCCCTCATGCCTACCCAGTGGAACCGCTCGCGCAGCAGGAACTCCAGCTTTTTCCACCCAAAGTGTCCAGCTCCGTCGTGGTATGCCTCCATCACCATGGCTGCGTCTCTTCGTGGCACCACTACTTGCCAGAGTAATTCATGCGTCCGGGAGTTAACCATTCTGCGGCACAACTTCCCTTTGTAAAGGAACAGTCGACTCTTCTCTGCCCATAGTTGTTTGGCTTCCTCCGGAGCGTCTGGTTCAAGGCGAGCCTCCGGCCGAGTCAGCATCTCCTTCACCAGTCGGACGGCAGGGTCGCTGTCTTGCGTTTCCGCCCAGTTGTAGTGGGGTAAGGGGTTCAACGTAGCAGCCTGCTTACTCCTTACCCGGTGGGAATACTGAATAGTCCCATGACGGTGGAACGCAGGGAGTTCAACTTCTTCCAGTCCCTCCGGATCTTCTCCTCCGTCCGGCAGGTTGGGCATCCTGGACAGGGCGTCCGCGTTGGTATTGGAGCGTCCTGCCCGGTATTTAATTGTGAACTCGTAGTTGGACAGACGGGCCATCCACCTCTGCTCCAGGGCACCGAGTCTTGCCGTGTCCAGGTGTGTCAGCGGGTTGTTATCCGTGTACACGGTGAACCGGGAAGAAGCGAGGTAATGCTTAAAGCGCTCAGTGATTGCCCATACTACGGCCAGGAACTCTAACTTAAATGAGCTGTAATTCTCGGGGTTCCTTTCGGTGGGTCGCAGTTTTCGGCTGGCGTAGGCGATTACTCGTTCCTTCCCCTGCTGGATCTGGGACAGTACGGCTCCTAGCCCGATGTTACTGGCGTCGGTGTAGAGGATAAAGGGCTGGCTATAATCCGGGTACGCCAGGATTTCGTCCCCCGTGAGGGCCATCTTCAGCTGGCGGAAGGACTCTTCTTCCAGCTCTTCCCATTTGAAGGGCGGCTTCTGGTTCTTGGCCTTCCGGGACTGGCCTATCAGGAGGTCCTGCATAGGTGCTGCCTTTTTGGTGAAACCGGGAATAAACCTTCGGTAGTAGCCTACCAACCCGAGGAACTGCCGCACTTCTTTTACGCTGGAGGGGCTTGGCCATCCCTTAATTGCGGTGATCTTATCGGGGTCGGGAGCCACTCCGTCAGCGCTCACCACGTGTCCCAGGTACTGCACCTTTGGTTTCAGGAGGTGACACTTGGAGGGTTTCACCTTTAGGCCGTAACTCGCCAGAGCCTCGAACACTTCCGCCAGGTGTTTCAGGTGGTCCTCATACGTCTTGGAATATACGATGACATCGTCCAGGTACAACAGGACCGTCTCGAAGTTTCTGTGGCCCAGACAACACTCCATTAGGCGTTGGAAGGTTCCTGGTGCGTTGCAGAGTCCGAACGGCATGCAGGTGAACTCGCTAAGTCCCATCGGGGTGGTGAATGCGGTCTTCTCCCGGTCCGCCTCTGCTACAGGAACCTGCCAGTACCCGCTAGTGAGATCCAAGGTAGAGAAGAAGTTAGCAGATCTTAAAGCAGCCAATGACTCCTCTATCCTTGGTAAGGGGTACGCATCCTTGTGTGTGATACGGTTGATTTTCCGGTAATCTACACACATCCTCATGGTGTTGTCTTTCTTTTTGACTAAAACTAATGGGGCTGCCCAGGGGCTACAACTATCCCGGATTACCCCAGCCTCCTTCATATCTCTAAGCATCCCCTTGGCGTGTTGGTAATGTGCAGGGGGTACGGGTCGATACCTCTCTTTTATGGGAGGATGATCTCCCGTGGGGATGCGATGTTCTACCCCCTTGACTCGCCCGAAGTCTAACGGGTGTTTACTAAACACTCTCTCATACTCTTGAACCACCCGATAGACTCCTTGTTTCTGATGTGAGGGAGTGGAGTCAGTACCCAAATGTAGTTGCTGACACCAGTCCTCCATGTCTTTCTTAGAGCCGTTACCTTCCTCCGGGTGAGATGGAGGCAAGGGTTCCACAGATTGTATAGAACTTTGATTAGTGGTATATAATTTGGCTAGCGTGGCATACCGGGGCAGGTACACTTCCCTCTCCCCGATATTTATTATGCGAATGGGCACCCTCCCATGGCGTACATTGACCACCCCCCGTGCTGTCAAAATGGTGGGCCTACTGTCTGAGTAAACTGGTTCTACCATTGCCTGGTAATCTCTACCTCTCAGACCAATAGCTGCCCGGCACCAAATCATCATTTCACTTTTTGGGGGCATGGCAATAGGAAAAGGGTCACACATTCTTACGCTACCAATCTCACCGCCGGAGAGTTCCACTTGTTGCCGTTGCATCAGTGCCCGGATCTCTTTCTGGAGCACCCGCTGCTCGCCGGAGCTGGCATTCTTGGCAACCTGCTGTAAAAGGAAAATCACCTCTGCAAGACAATTTTCAATTACATTAGTTCCTAGAGTTATTTTTGGGTGACTCTCATGTTTATCGATATCTACAATGATCAGTCCCTGTGCGGCCAGTTCGACTCTACCAATTTTGATGGTCACCTCTTTAAATCCGATCTGTGGCACGGGCTGACCATTGCTGGCGATGATACTCAAGTCGTCGTCGGGGTAGCGGGTAATATCCGAGTCATTCCAGTACTGCTTGAAGAGCACGTACGGGATGGTGGTGACCTGTGACCCGGTGTCCAGTAGGGCACTCATGGGAATGCCATCCAGTACCACAGGCAAGACTGGACGTCCTCCCACATATCTGTCGCACCAGTTCGATGGGCCTGGTGATCTTTTTCCTGGGGGTTGGCCCTCTACCCCAGGTTGTGCCCGTTTAAAGAACAGTACCTTGCCATATGTCCGGGTTGATTGCAGCGGCGGCAGATGGGTCGTCCGTCCTCACTGTATCGGTCACTGGGTCTTCCTCTGGCCGGTGGGGTCCTCCTTGGTCGACGCCACGGGATGTCCTCCGGTCCGGATGCCAGCTGGATCTTCCCTGGGGTGGAAACCTGTAAAGACTGCACAGTTCGGGTTAGCGCAGCAACGCTCTTAGCTAGCTCTTGGACCTGATGGTGTAGGTCTGGAGCCGGGTCATTGTCCAAAGCCTGCGCATCAGCTCCCACAGGCCCTGCTGACAAGGGCGCCGCCTCCTGGTAGTAAGTGGTAGTGGGGCGTCTGTGGGTCACAACGCCACCTGGTGCCGGTTCTCGGAGCACCCGGATGGCTCTGTCCTTGAACTGTGCAAAGTCCAGATGGGGATCCTGTAAGGCCATTGCCCGCAACTGGGTTCGGTGGGCATTGCAATATAAACCCTCTATAAATTGTTCAGTCAACAGCCTGTCCTCGTTTCCCACCCCATCAGGGTCGGTCTGCTTTATGGCCCTCAGGGCCTCTTGTAGGTTTAGTGCATAGTCCCTTATACTCTCATGCGCTCGCTGCTTGCACCCGTAGAATCTAAGCTTAATCTCGGCTGAGGTGCGGGTATCAAAGGTGTCCTTCAGCCGGGTTAGTATCCCTGCGACAGTCTTCCTCCCAGGTGGCCAGGATTTTACTTCCCTTTTGGCTGCCCCGGTTAGTTGGGCCACCAGGATGCTCACTTTTTGCTCTTCTGTGAGGGGGTACACCTGGAAGAGGCTATCCAGCTTTTCTCTAAAGTCATGCAGGGTATGTGACTCCCCTGAGTACTGGGGTAGCCAAGCTGCTCCCGGGATATAGGGCATGGTGAAGGGCATAACTGCAGCAGCGGTAGCGCTGGCGGGGGTTGAGGCAGTGAAGCTCTCCTCCGTATCCGACATCTTCCTCCCCCCTAGTGGACCGTGGCCTACCTTGCGATGATCCTCTTCCGTAGGCCGCGGCTCCGCAGTGGATCGTCAGGGTTGAGGACCTTCCGTCGCGCTCCTGTGACGTCGGCGTCTGCTGGGCTCCTTCCAGGACCTTACGCAACGTCCGGACGTGAGGCGGGGCTTCAGTTCTCGCGCGCTTTCGGAGTCCACGCCCCTCTTCTTCCCGCGCGGCGTCCTCAAGATGGCGTCCAATGGCGGGAAAACTCCACGGATGGCGGGAAGAAGGTCGAAGATGGCGCCGAATGGCGGGAAAACTTCGCGGATGGCGGGAAGAAGGTAGAAGATGGCGCCGGATGGCGGGAAACCTTCACCACTGGTAAGTTTGAACAGTCTTTGCTTTTCAGGCACGCAGTACCCGGTGGTTGCGGGCACGAAATCCTGCCGACTACGCCAAAGTTGACGCGCCCCTGGGCCTGTGTCGCGCTGCGGTGCGCACGCGGGCGCTTACCCGGAGCCGGATCCGTGGAGGGTTGTAATCTCGTGGCGGTGACCCGGTCCGTGCCCAGGGAGTCAAACTAGACGGCAGTCTATTAGTAGTAAATAGTTGATGACTACGCCACCCGTTGAGTGCAGCCAGGAAGCTGCTGCTGCAGGACAGACCGCTGAGGCCGGTGGTAGGATTGTGCAGCGTGATAGTATAACCCCCAACGGGAGGGGTATGGCCTCAGGGCAGCCGACGTGGATGATGGGGGTAGCAGGAACCACTCAGAGACGGTACGGTGTAGTTCAGGGTCTTTACTGGTAACAACGACAGACCCTCCCGGAGTACTTGCTAGCAAACGGGGCCTGGTCAGTCTTTGAGCAGATGGGATCTCCCCTGGCCAGGCGTAGTTGTAGGCCTCCCAAACTGACTGTACTCTTCTGGCTACCTTGCTAGAAGCTGATGTAAGTAGCCCACGTCCCTGAGTGTACCGTGTGGTGCTCACCCGTATGGCCGGTGACTCGGGGCCTTCTAATGGCTTCCGCTCCACGATGGCGGTGCTGGTCCCACGCGTGTGACCGTGCCTTCGGGCTTCTGGGCCAGAGGACCTGAAATCCCCTGCCCGACGGATTCTGCTGCTGGGTAGGAGTTAGTCCCCACAGCCTCGGACTCCGGGTCCGGTAAAGAATCTTCTTACTCAGGGCAAGCTCTGTAGCTGCCAGCCCCTGACTCCTTGTAACTCTGCTGTTTCCTATGCTGCTTCTCTTCTCCACTCTCCTTGTCTGACTCACCCTGCCTCAGCCCCGGGTTTATACAGGGGAAGTTCTTCCCCTCCCAAGACTGGGCAGGAGGTGTGGCATGCACAGGATCCCTGACCAAAGGACCTCCCACCTGCTCTCAGACATAATATCTCTATCACTGTGGCAACCAGACCCCTGGGGTGTCACATATGTAAATTATTAAGCAGCAATATAATGTGTTTAATAGATCTTAGAAATTCTGCAATTTCTGCATTTAGAGTTTAATGGGGTGGTGTGACACCTAAAATGTAGACCCTATCCTCTTTTGTAATTTCCTTTATTACACAATGCCCTATACTTCTTCCAATTTATTTAATACCTAAATGTGTTTTTTTACTGTACTTCCTGTGACGTTTCATTTGAAATAAGTCTCAAATGTGACGTCAAAGGACGCTGGAGCTGCATTCACTCCCTGCTGCGTCCATCTCCTCTCCTGAAACAGGACATCACAGAGAGCAGCTCTGCAGTTACTCACTAGTTTCCTGCATCAATACCCTCTGAAGACGTCCTGGATCCTGGGAGATGGACCCTGTGGGAGATGTAAATGCAGTGCCGGATTTCTGATTTTATCTCCATCAATGCTGTAGCTTCTAACAGTGAAAGAAGACATTGTCATGGGGCGGAAATAGAAGCAGGGACTGACACCAGCTCCAACTCACAGCTTCTAGCACCACGCTCAAACAAATTGTCATCAGGGGCGGCACTGGTGTCACTCATTGCTTCCATCACTGCCCTCTGATAATGACTTATTTGAGGGCAGTGCTAGAGGCTATGGGGCAACACTGGTATCACTCACTGCTTCTATCCCCACCCCTCTTCTTTCAGTTAAAAGCTACAGCGGTGGTGGAGATAGAAGCAGAGAGCTGGCGCTGCACTCACATCTCCCACGGTGTCCATCACCAAGATCTAGGATGTCAAAGGGGGCGGTGATGCAAGAAACTTGTGACTAACTGAATCGCATTTGGAGTTTAAGTAGATAGGGAGAAGTGAAGGGTATTGTGTAATAAAGCAAATTACAAAAGTGGAAAGGGTGTAAGGATGGATAGTTAGAAAATACATTTTACTCGCTGGACCACCCCTTTAATCATTTTGAATGTAAACGATAATAAAGACAACCAAACAATAAAAGTAATGTAACGAATACTGTACATGGCTTCAGTGGAGGAGTAATTGTGGGTATTGTTGTACAGTATTTACAGCTGCCTGTTCATTATTTGGGGGCTAAGATTCACCCCTCACATCAGTAGAGGAATGCTTCAGGGTCTCTTAAAGAGGTTGTCCACTACCTAGACAAGTCCTTTATAAATTAAGTATTCGCCTTTGTAAAACAAAAATAACATACAGTATACTCACCTCTCACATCAGCGCCATTCCAATGATATCTGTGCTGGATGTCCCGGGACTCGAGTGATATTGTCATGCCCGAGTGATATTGTCATGAGCCCTGCAGGCAATCAACAGCCACTGACTGGCTGCAGGGGGCTCATTTGCACTGATAATGTCATGTGAGGCCTGGGAGATTAGGCATCGATGGCACCGGTGCGAGAGGTGAGTATATGTTATTTTTATTTTTTTACAAGGGAGAATACTAAATTTAAAAAGGGGTTGTCCTGGGAGTGGACAACCCTTTTAAGCAATAGTTTGTATAAAATTTCAAATATAAACACTGTTTATACTCAATATAAAATGATTTATTAACTTTACCTGAGTAGTTACATTGGGACTTTTTATGGGAAAATGTATCACCTTTATTTCATGTGTAAAACTTGATTTCTGTTGTACACTGTACACACACTACGAATACTGTAGCATAGCTGGACAGACAGGTTTAAATCCCAGCTCTGCAATGTTTGGTTAGAAGCACATGCATGGTTTCTCTAAGGCTGTGTGTCCACTATGCATATTTTTTTCACTCTCTTTACCTATCCTTTATATCAGGGTTCCCCAACTCCAGTCCTCAAGGCCCACCAACAGGTCATGTTTTCAGGATTTCCTTAGTATTACACAGGGGATAATTGCATCACCTGCACAGGCAATAATTCCATCACCTGTGTAATACTAAGGAAATCCTGAAAACATGACCTGTTGGTGGGCCTTGAGGACTGGAGTTGGGGAACCCTGCTTTATATGACATGGTGGGAGGAAACTGTTTTATATTCATCTGCCAACCCATTTTGTCATCATGTCGTCTGGTACCGTAGATATATCAACTATTTGATTTTTATTTGGCCGAACCATGAAGGTCCACCAGATCCATCAGAATTCATTACATTTCTCAATAATAATACTTTGGACTTACGGTGGTTCAGGTAATGCTTTGAATGGTTCCATTAGCACCAAGCTGTACAGGAAATCAAAAGGTGGCAATTCTGTTCTGCATGCCACCAGCTATCACCCTCACCATGTGATAAAAAACCTCCCGGTGGGTGAGTTCATCAGGGCCGGCCGGCTCTGATGATCTCTCCTTCAATGATGAGTGTCTCACTAGTAAAGACAGATTAGAGTCCAGGGGATAGAGTAGATCAATCTTGACAGGAGCTCAAAAAATAGCCGCATCAAAATCACATAAACATCTATTACACAAACATCAAACAGAATATTCATGCTAATTCATCGGATAAAATTACTTGTGTTACCTCTTTTAGCTCAGACTATTCAGCCATCCTTTCTGTCTTTAATAAAAATCTTCCTCTCCTGTATCAAGATGACAAACTTGCATACATCCTTGCTCTGGTGTAAGATACTCTGCTCTCAGACAAATTCTTGGGTGATACTCTTTCTCCCAGCCTCTTTTACGAACATGGACATGTTTCACAAACCTAGCTTACTACCACCGGCAACTGTAAATGTGGGCTATCCAAATGTAGTTTGCGCAAACATATGGTTAAAAAGTCTAATTTTTCTTACTACAGTTCCCCCACTATTTATAATATCATTTTTCTAAATTGCTATAATACTCATATTGTTTACTTGGTGGACTCTGTTCAGTCCAATATGTGGGCTGCACCACACATAAGCTCAAAATAAGAATATCAGAACACATTCATGATGCCAAATTTAACCCATTAAAAATCAAATGTTCTATATCGGGCATGTCAAAACATTTTTTAGAAAAACACCAGGGTGACACCTCCTCCTTTATAGTCACTGGTATTGATAAAGTTAATCGTCCTGCAGAGGTGGTGACTGAACCTAAGATAGAAACAAAATGAACATATACCCTGCTGTAAGTAAATAAGTAAAAGCAATAGTGCAAATAAATAGGGTACTCCGTCAACACCATTTTTGATCAAAAAAAGCGAGGAAGCCATCCTACCAGCGTCAAGGTGTACCCAAATATGGGATGTTTGGGTACACCTTGACGCTGGTGGGATGGCTTTTACGCTTTTTTTGATCAAAAACGTTGTTTATGAAGTACCCTATTTCCCTATTTTTTTATATTCACTATTGCTTTTACTTATTTACTTACAGCAGGTATATGTTCATTTTGTTTCTGTCTTAGGTTTTGTCTGTTTAATGGCCAGTGTGAACGTGCTTCTATTATGCATGCATACCTACTTATACTCCAGTTCATTTTTTTCAATTTAGTAGAGGAGTGACTGGACTAAAACTTTACTAAAACGAGAAGCACACTGGATCCTAAAATTAGATACCAGATATCCCAAAGGTCTCAATTATAAAACTGATCTATTGTATTTACATAAATATAAAGATGATTCTTGAACATGTAGTTTGTTAGACCTTATATTTGTAACTTTTTGCTGCTACATTTTCTCATGTAATTGTATCCCTTGGGCGCGTCATCTCTTCCTGGCGTCACGAACAGGATTTCGTGCCCGTGGCAACGGCAGAAGTCTATACCCATTGCCATCGGGTACTGTGCGCCTTTCCTAAAGACTGTATTTCCACATTCCATGTGGCGCCCGCCCAAGAAGAACGGACGCCATTATGTGCAGGGAAAACAACAAGAACTTAAGCCCTCCCATCGTGGGCCAGGTTCCCCAATGGCGCCAAAAGCTCGGACCGCCCATTGCCTTAGAGACTGTCCGCATAGTTGTGTCCGTCAAGACGAATGGGACGTCCCAAGGAATGCCCGTCAGCGAGCAGCCACTGAACCGCCCCCGAAAGAGGAGGAGAAAGAGAGGGAGACAAGGTGTGGTCTGGACAAGTCTAGACAGACCACCCCTGGCAGCCGTGATGGAAGCAGAGCAAAATATGCCCTCCGTCGCTGGCCCACCAGGAGCCACCTCTCTTACCCTGGAGGGATACAGTGTTCACTTGACAGCGGAGGAGACCGACTTCCTCCGCGGTGAGACGCAGGACCTGACCCGGCGAGTTGAGGAGGCCCAGCCGAGAGCGGTCGCAGACTGGAGAGAGGACCTACTGGGGAAGCTTGCAGCCCGACGCCAAGACACGTCGCGCCCCTCCAGCAATGCCCCAGCCCAGGCGGAAAGGAAGGAAGACCAGGAGGCCGCATGCAGCCCAGGAGCGGGTAAGAGTGAAACCCCTGCCTGGGCGCCGAGTGTGCCGACCTGCTCCTGGACCTCCTACCATCACCTCCAACCCCGGGCGCCACCGTTTGGGAGCAGCTATTAGCCCTGGAACCTGAGGCCCAAGCCGCTGCAGCCACCGGAGGCCTGCTACCCCTCACGCTCCCGGAACCGCCAGCACCTGCCCTCGCCTGGGTGTACACACACCCGAACCCGGACTGGTCCGCAAGGGTTGAGGACCAGCGGCGTCCTCCGCTAACGCCGTTACCAGCGCCCCCGGTTGCTTGCCGAAAAGCGGAGGAGTTTAGATGGGACAACCAGGGGGGGGATCTAATAGGGTTTCCTCGGGAGACCCAAGCTCAGGCTCGAAGGCGGGAGGAGCATTGCAAGAGTGAGCTCCTCCTGCTAGAGCAGGAGCGGCGTACCCGGAGGGTCTGTTGTGAAAAGTTAGAAGTGCGGTCAAAAGCCGCAAAGGCCTAGGCCAGGCAGGTGGAGGCCTCCCATTTCAGCTCCCGGGAGGAAGGACTAATAGTCAGATTCCACCAAGAAGCGGGTTGGGGCTTCATCCTCAGCCCCCAGTTCGACTATGACGTCTTCGTCAACCGGCGAGACATTGAGTCCCACCTGGAACAAGGCCACCCAGACCGCAACTTATACCCGGGAGATTTAGTCTCCTACACCCGCCACCACGGAGTCCGTGGGTGGTATGCCCTAGAGGTGCATCGGGTATTCAAGGAAGATGCCCCTCTACGCGTTGCCACTGGAGACCGGTCCGGATCTGTGGGCAAACACGAGCCGTACCCCCCGTGGGATACCATCAGTAATGCGGCCCCGGAGGCTGAACTTCCTTGTTTGTCAGTTGATGCTTATGTTTTACTGAGACATTATGCCTGCGGACGGTGAGCAGTCAACGGACTGGATTGTAAATAGTTTGCACCTATTAAGGTGCCCCCTATTGGTTTTATAGGCACAACATCTGACCTCAGAAGCAAAACCTGTCTGGGTGGCACACACGGAGGTCCAACTCGGGATCGCCATGCCCTGCAGCCACCCCAGGGCCTACGTGGAGGGTTTTCTTTGGACAGGTCCCTCATGCTGCTGAACTTGCACTTAAATAATATTTTCTACTGTTTTCTATATATATATATATGCTATATTTTGTTATTTATCATGTAACCTGCAACGTTTGATAGGAGTGCCTCCCATAAAGGGAAGATTGTTATTGTTATAAAAAATATTTTTGAATGTCTGAAAATACCCTGTCTTTGCTCTATTGCAGCCCGCGGACGTGCTGTGTTTCACCAGGGGGAATGTGGCGCCCCTGAGGGTTCAGTCGCCACAGGGGTACTGCACCTCAAAATGAGGTGTGGTATCTCCTCTCCAGGGTAAGGATGGAGCACCACACAGGACCCGTACCACACACTCAACACTACACCACTCCAGTTCTGAAGGGGGCCTAGAAAGCACCATAGTGCTGCCCCGGTCTGGAATGGAGGAGTTGGGGGGAACCAAAGTTAGGGGGAACCATGTAGTGAGTGAGTGTGAGGAAGCACTTTACTTAAGCACTTAATAGAATCATATTTAACTGGAGGCCATCTTAATAACCGGGTCTTTAGTCGTGGGTCTTTGGGACGGCAGGTCAGCACAAGGATGCCGTCGCCTCAGGGTCCACGGTTCCCGGTCTCAGGCCTCGAGACGGGGGACTGGGGCAGAGTTAAAACTGGCTCTGTCCCCAGTCAGAGTCCAACCAAGAAGGCCCAGGAGGGGAGCAGAGGAGTTAGGCTCCACAGGCGAAAGGATCTCAGGGGGTGCGGACGGAGAGGAGTCGCCATCTGCATACCTTATTCTGGCCCTGCCAGAGAGACCCTGCCGCAAGAGGGAGTACCGGTCCTCGATTATCTGACTTTGCACTTCACGTCTCTGTCAGAAAAGTCCAGAGGCTTATGTGGATCCCATGGGGATACGGACGGAGCGGAGTCGCCACCTGTATGCCCTAATCTGAGTTTATCCAGAGGGACCAGGCCTTACGTCACGTTCTCACCACCAGTCACCAAGAAGGGCACACAGTCGGTCCGGGAGCTACACGCTACCCATCAAGGACATCGCAGTACCCGTACGGGACGCAGTGGGGGACACAAGGAGGGAGAAGTTTTACCAGGAGAGGAACACTTTAGAGCGGGGGTCCTGTCAAGCGCTACTGAACTACCTAGAGTGTGCTGAACCCCACCCTGGTGGCCGCAGCTCGCCGTGTGACAGCAGAGAGAAGCTCTGAGCTGAGAAAGCACCACCGTGAGTAAAGACTTGGATGACTTCAAATACTGCCTCTGTCTGTTCCTTTCTCCGCGGCACTGCACTCGCCATCGCTCTATCCTGCATCCCTTCTCCTGCGCTGCCCTGAGGCCCTGCTCTACCTGTGGGGAGCCGCACCAACTAAGCTGCCTGAATACCGGCCTCAGAGGACTGTAGCAGTGCTGGTGATCCTCACCAGACACCACGGGTGGCGTCACAAACTTTCCCCTTTCCCATACACCTTTTCCCCCATTCCTTCTTGCTTTTAAGAGTGACCCAAGAGTACGGGCCCGGGAGCCGGCCACCGCGGCGTCCCCAAAACCAACAATAAGGCCCGGGCGCCGAGTCGTTTCCCCATCCCCTGGGCGCGTCACTCTCATTTTTACTTATCCCTCCTTTTTTCTCTAGTTTTCTTCAATTTCATTAGTGATTTCTGATTCTGAGTTATCATTATCATATTTTCTCCTATTGGTTCTTCCAAATCTGTTTTCCCATAAAACCTTGGGTCTGGGACACACACAATGTCAGGACTAAGAGCGGTTAGGTTAGAAACGCGTAGACCTGTGTCCATTTTTCACTCTATGTCTCCCATGTGAATTTTTATTTCCTTATTTTAATGGTCGCAAATAAAGTCATGTTTTAATATATTCACCTATGTTTCCTGAATTTTTTCCTTTTTTCTGCCATACTCATCACCCAGGAGCCGGTCTGGCGTCTCCCTGCACAGCACACTAATCAAGGCATTTTACTTCATTTTACATGAGTATTTGTAAGGGAAAATCAGGAGTGGGTGATAAATACAGAAGTGGTGACGTGTTTCTATTATACTTTTCCTCTGATTGTTCCACTCCTGGTTTTGGCTTACAAATACTCATGTAAAATACTGACCAAACACTGAACGTGTGAACGTGGACTTATTCCCATTTCAGTACTGAGCGTAAAGATTGTGCATCAGCGCCATAGGCTCTCTCTACTGGAAAATCAGATTACCTACAGCTTTTTTTCACATGCTAAAATTCCCAATGAGGATGACTCCAGTTGTTGATCTAAATACAAGAAGAAAAACAAAATCACTAACATAATATGAGACTACTTTCCTTTCCAGAAATTAATTAATTTCAATTGAGAAGATTGCTATGGTTAAGCATAATATTAATGTGTGTTATAATGTAGCTTTAATTGGAAGGATTTGTTAAATACACTAGCACATTCTGTTACAGTAGTTTTAGATCTTGTTCATTTTTTGGAGCGTATAATAAACCTGAAATTGTTTTATACTATCAGACTTGCCTCCAGCTCAAGTGCAGCTATTGACTGTCAGTTTTCCTTTAGGCATCATGCACATGACAGAGCTGTATGCACAACGTATGTGTCACTCTGCTACCGAGGAGTAGTCAATTCATGTGAGAAGTTTTCTGTACAGAACCATATTACTGGGGTATTCTTCTCTAGAAGCAATGCAATGTTCTAGAGACGATAAATTAGTAATACAGCAAATTATATTTATCTGATCAGATGAATACCGATCAGACTGGATACTGTCAATTCATCTGTTCAACCAATTTGAACATCAGACTAGAGTCCTAGCTCCCCTAGCTGGGATGACCCGATGCTACGAGAATTGAAATATGTTCTTCCGCCCTAAAAAAAAAACACCAAAAAATAACACATATATAAATATAAGCAGGAATAGTATTGTATAAGGGCCAAATAATATTATCACCAGACGATCATATTACCAGCATATACGGTAGTGACTAAGTAATGCCTCCATACTATTGCTGGACAAAATCTAATATTCCAAGACCAATATTACCAATAATACCGCTATCTATGGGACATATATAGTGACCATATAGTGGAAGAAACAACCTCTGCAGATCGTGTGATTACTGTACAGGTAAACCCAGTGACTCCTCTGGATGGAGTCACCCATTTTCCCTTCTCACCATCCCAGACCGCCATGAAGACTTTCACATCTTGTCAAAATTTGTGAGGTCCGGTCCTGAGGTAACCTTAATGACTTCATTAATTTCATGAAATTCTCAGTACTGGTGGTGAACAATTTGTGATTTGATTTGTGCGGATCACAAAAAAAATGCCCACTGCCATTTCACACATTACTAAACATGGTATCAGCCAGATATCATGCTAACATGAAGTTCAGGCACGGCCGTGTGGGTTTTTTCAAACACCTTACAGATATCATATCACATGTTATATTGCAGCTAATCAGGTGGGACTATCACAGGGACTATGAAAGTTAATGAGAGGTGAGTTTTTTATCTCAGTATTTACCAGGAGTGGGTAAAAATTACAGAAGTGGTGACGTGTTTCTACTATATTTTCTTCTGATTGTTCCACTCCTGGGTTTGACTTACAAATACTGAGGTAAAAAACTCACCAAATACTCAAAGTGTGCACATAGCCTAAAAGATAGGTGATTAGGCCACACAGCTCATTATTACATATGGGGATAGAAAGACCTAAACCAGGGTGTGGTGTACCTACTGAAACACTAAAAAACATAGAAAATGGGAGTATTGGCCTCAGTCTTTGGATTCATTCACACAATCATATTTTCCGTACGCGTGTTGTCCGTAAAAAAATGGATCGCACTCTGACCACTGTTGTTCAATGGGGCAGTGCAGATAAGCAATTTTTTGCACTGACGGAATTTGCATGTGAAAAAAATTGCAGCATGAATTAGTTTCTTCCATAAATCAGATGAAACTCACCCATTCAAGCCTATGTGTGTGCAAAAATTAATCAGATACCATATGGAGCCACAGTAAAGCAAGAAAAATATGGTAAACATGTTTGTGGTCACAAAGTATAACAGTTACAAAATGTACCATAACGAACAAGTGGCACTGGGAACAGGTAGTGTGAAAGAAAAAATAAATACCACAGTTAGGGTATGTGCCCACGTAGCATTTTACAAGTGTTTATGCTGCGGAATTTACGCAGCGTAAACGCTTGTGAAACGCTTGGTAATCTGTCCCCCATGGTCCCCAATGAGAAGCCGCAATTTCAATGTCCATGCTGCGGATTTTTCTGCAGCGTTTTTGATGTGCTCAAAAATCCGCAGCATGTCAATTATTTTTACGTTTACGCATGCAGAATTGCCTTGTCAATGCAATAAAAAATGCAAGGCAATTCTGCATGTCCCAAACGCATCATAAACGTGTGTAAAACGCTTGTCAAATTACGCAAGCGTTTTTCCGGGGAAGGACATGCAGAAATGAAGCAGAAATTTTCTGCTTCATTTCTGCAACGTGGGCACATAGCCTAAAAAGTATGGGCGCTGCTAGTAACAAAACTGGCAATGATTGCACCAGAAGTACCTGAAGTAGAGGTGCCAATCACCGGTCACATTTGGCCTACTTTGCCACTGGGAAAGGAGGCCAAATTAATGGGGAGTAATCGATGAGCATTATGAAATATATGGCACATCAATTCTCTCACAGCAGTATGATGTTACCTCTGATAGTGACACCATCAATTTCAGTTAGTGTTTCATTCAGTCCATCTCCTCCTCCATCATAATACTTAGTTTTGTAGACAGAGCAATTTCAATTCAACCAATGACACCTATATATGTTCTGCCATTTAGATCCCTAACCAACACCATCCACAGAACCCCAAAGGTTAAGGAAGATACTTCACCAGAACAGTTTATTTATTTTACTCACTTATATAGCACCAATAATTCCATAGTGTTTTACATACATTATTGGCACTGATCCCAATGGGGCCCACAGTCTAAATCCTCTATCATTATGTCTTTAGAGAGTGGGAGTAAAATGGAGGAAACCCACGAAAACACAGGGAGAACATACAAACGCCTTGCATATGTTGTCCTTGATGAGATTTAAACTGAGGACTCCAGCGCAGCTAATCACTGAGCCACTGACGCGCCCCTGGGCCTGTGTCGCGCTGCGTTGCGCACGCGGGAGCTTACCCGGAGCCGGATCTGTTTAGGGTTGTAGTCTCGTGGCGGTGACCCGGTCCGTGCCCAGGGAGTCAAACTGGACGGCAGTCTGTTAGCGGTAGAAAATGGTTGATGACTACGCCACCCGTTGAATGCAGCCAGGGGGCTGCTGCTGCAGGGCAGACCGCTGAGGCCGGTGGAAGGATGGTGCAGCGTGATAGTATAACCCCCAACGGGAGGGGTATGGCCTCAGGGCAGCCGACGTGGATGATGGGGGTAGCAGGAACCACTCAGAGACGGTATGGTAGCGTTCAGGGTCTTTACTGGTAACAACGATAGACCCTCCCGGAGTACTTGCTAGCGAACGGGGCCTGGTCAGTCCTTGAGCAGATGGGATCTCCCCTGGCCAGGCGTAGTTGTAGGCCTCCCAAGCTGACTGTACTCTTCTGGCTACCTTGCTAGAAGCTGATGTAAGTAGCCCACGTCCCTGAGTGTACCGTGTGGTGCTCACCCGTATGGCCGGTGACTCGGGGCCTTCTAATGGCTTCCGCTCCACGATGGCGGTGCTGGTCCCACGCGTGTGACCGGGCCTTCGGGCTTCTGGGCCAGGGGACCTGAAATCCCCTGCCTGACGGATTCTGCTGCTGGGTAGAAGTTAGTCCCCACAGCCTCGGACTCCGGGTCCGGTAAAGAATCTTCTTAGTCAGGGCGAGCTCTTTAGCTGCCAGCCCCTGACTCCTTGTGACTCTGCTGCTTCCTATGCTGCTCTTGTCTCTACTCTTCCTGGACTCACTAACCCTGCCTCAGCCCCGGGTTTATACAGGGGAAGTTCTTCCCCTCCCAAGGCTGGGCAGGAGGTGTGGCATGCACAGGATCCCTGACCAAAGGACCTCCCACCTGCTCTCAGACGTAATATCTCTATCACTGTGACAACCAGACCCCTGGGGTGTCACACTCCCCCCTAGTGAAATTTAGTACTCCGGGACTAAACACTTTTTAGAAAAATATAACAAGGTATATCAAAGAACAATAAAATACAATAAGGAAACACAATAAGATGGTCACGGATGTCCGCAACCGGGTGCAGTCTTTGAAGAAAAGCAAAGGTGTCCATTTCACCAACACAGGGAGACGTAACCAGGTAGGGGTCTGTCCTACCCCGAGTCCTTAACAGTCTCTAGTCCATCCTGGGTTACGCTCCAACTATATACAAAGGATTCCCGGTAAATCCACCGAAGACTCCTAAAAACAACTAGAAACACAAAATTACACACAAGCAACAATAAACAGGTAAACATTGTAAAACAACTTAAACATTTAGATCCTCCAACGTGCGGGTAACTGGCCTCTAGTGGCCCTAGTGGACCTACGGAGCTGACTGTCTGGCCCTGAACTACAGGGTGTAGGAGCTGTCAAGGGTAAACTGGGCAGCTGTCTACCGGCTCTTTGTCTCACTAGGGGTACGGCAGGCTCACTATAAGCAGAGGGTGGATTCTCCTGTTCCGCTTGGGTGGAGTCTTCTGCCTCCTGGACCGGCTGCTCTTCCAGCTCTACCCGTTGCTCCGTAGGTTCTTGGGATGATGGTTGGAGGAAGGTGAGTACGGGTACCACAACTGCACCATTGACTTGAGTCCAAGACCGAGGGAAGTCCCCGAGCACGGTACTAACCATATCTTCCCTTTCTTCCACGGGTCGATGGTCTTCCTGTTCCTCCTCAGGGTTCCTCAGTTGTTCGGGGCACTTCTTCAGGTGGTCCCGGGATACAATGGCTGTGGTTTCCCCTCCGTCTTTACTGATGGTACAGACCTTCGGGTTCTCGTGGCTTGAGGGCAGTACGGTGTACGGGTCCTTCTCCCACTGGTCGTCCAACTTGTGGAGCCGTCTCTTCCTCTTCAAGACCTGCTCTCCGGGTACCAGGGGAACAGCGGGAGCATACTGGTTGTAAGTCTTCTCTTGTCTTTCCCTAGCCTGACAGAGACTTCGCTCCACGCTCTCCTGTACTTTCCGGTACTGCTGCTGCCTCTCTGTGTCCCAGTCCGTTTCTGGTGAAGTGTCCTCGGGCGTCAGGACTCCCATTTCCAGGTCAACAGGTAACTTACCAGGTCTTGCCCTCATTAGGTAAGCCGGGGTACAGTTGGTGGAACCTACCGGGATGTGGTTGTATAGGTCCACCAGATCGGGCAACTTCTCAGGCCACAGACTGCGTTCTTCCAGGGGCAACGTTTTTAGAAGATCCATTACCACCTGGTTCATTTTCTCACAAAGTCCATTAGTTTGCGGATGGTAGGGTGTCGTCCTTATCTTCCGGCAGCCATACAGATTGCAGAATTCCTGGAAGACCTCCGCTTCAAAGGCAGGTCCCTGGTCCGTCAGCACTTGGTCCGGGTACCCGTGTGGACGGCAAAAGTGCTGCTGGAAGGCTCTAGCTGCTGTTCGAGCCGTTAAGTCCTTGACGGGGACGACAACCAGAAACCGGGAGTAATGATCCACGATGGTTAACGCGTAGACGTAGCCACTTCTGCTGGGGGTCAGTTTTACATGATCCAAGGCTACCAGTTCCAACGGTTGCCGGGTGACGATGGACTGCAGGGGAGTCTTCTGGCTGGCCCGGTCCTTCCTTCTCAGATTGCACGGGCCACAGTCTCTGCACCACTTCTCGATGGTTCCCCTCATGCCTACCCAGTGGAACCGCTCGCGCAGCAGGAACTCCAGCTTTTTCCACCCGAAGTGTCCAGCTCCGTCGTGGTATGCCTCCATCACCATGGCTGCGTCTCTTCGTGGCACCACTACTTGCCAGAGTAGTTCATGCGTCCTGGAGTTAACCATTCTGCGGCACAACTTCCCCTTGTAAAGGAACAGTCGACTCTTCTCTGCCCATAGTTGTTTGGCTTCCTCTGGAGCGTCTGATTCCAGGCTAGCCTCCGGGCGAGTCAGCATCTCCTTCACCAGTCGGACGGCAGGGTCGCTGTCTTGCGTTTCCGCCCAGTTGTAGTGAGGTAAGGGGTTCAACGTAGCAGCCTGCTTACTCCTTACCCGGTGGGAATACTGGATAGTCCCATGACGGTGGAACGCAGGGAGTTCAACTTCTTCCAGTCCCTCCGGATCTTCTCCTCCGTCCGGCAGGTTGGGCATCCTGGACAGGGCGTCCGCGTTGGTATTGGAGCGCCCTGCCCGGTATTTAATTGTGAACTCGTAGTTGGACAGACGGGCCATCCACCTCTGCTCCAGGGCACCGAGTCTTGCCGTGTCCAGGTGTGTCAGCGGGTTGTTATCCGTGTATACGGTGAACCGGGAAGAAGCGAGGTAATGCCTAAAGCGCTCGGTGACTGCCCATACCACGGCCAGGAACTCTAGCTTAAATGAGCTGTAATTTTCGGGGTTCCTTTCGGTGGGTCGCAGTTTTCGGCTGGCATAGGAGATTACTCGTTCTCTCCCCTGCTGAATCTGGGACAGTACGGCTCCTAGCCCGATGTTACTGGCGTCGGTGTAGAGGATGAAGGGCTGGCTATAGTCCGGGTACGCCAAGATTTCATCCCCCGTGAGGGCCATCTTCAGCTGGCGGAAGGACTCTTCTTCTAGCTTTTCCCATTTGAAGGGCGGCTTCTGGTTCTTGGCCTTCCGGGACTGGCCTATCAGGAGGTCCTGCATAGGTGCTGCCTTTTTGGTGAAACCGGGAATAAACCTTCGGTAGTAGCCTACCAACCCTAGGAACTGCCGCACTTCTTTTACGCTGGAGGGGCTTGGCCATCCCTTAATTGCGGTGATCTTATCGGGGTCGGGAGCCACTCCGTCAGCGCTCACCACGTGTCCCAGGTATTGCACCTTTGGTTTCAGGAGGTGACACTTGGAGGGTTTCACCTTTAGGCCGTAACTCGCCAGAGCTTCGAACACCTCCGCCAGGTGTTTCAGGTGGTCCTCATAAGTTTTGGAGTATACGATGACATCGTCCAGGTACAACAGGACCGTCTCGAAGTTTCTGTGGCCCAGACAGCACTCCATTAATCGTTGGAAGGTTCCTGGGGCGTTGCAGAGTCCGAACGGCATGCAGGTGAACTCGCTAAGTCCCATCGGGGTGGTGAATGCGGTCTTCTCCCGGTCCGCCTCTGCTACAGGAACCTGCCAGTACCCGCTAGTGAGATCCAAGGTAGAGAAGAAGTTAGCAGATCTTAAAGCAGCCAATGACTCCTCTATCCTTGGTAAGGGGTACGCATCCTTGTGTGTGATACAGTTGATTTTCCGGTAATCTACACACATCCTCATGGTGTTGTCTTTCTTTTTGACTAAAACTAGTGGGGCTGCCCAGGGGCTACAGCTATCCCGGATTACCCCAGCCTCCTTCATGTCTCTAAGCATCCCCTTGGCGTGTTGGTAATGTGCAGGGGGTACGGGTCGATACCTCTCTTTTATGGGAGGATGATCTCCCGTGGGAATGCGGTGTTCTACCCCCTTGACTCGCCCGAAGTCTAACGGGTGTTTACTAAACACTCTCTCATACTCTTGAACCACCCGATAGACTCCTTGTTTCTGGTGTGAGGGAGTGGAGTCAGTACCCAGATGTAGTTGCTGACACCAGTCCTCCATGTCTTTCTTAGAGCCGTTACCTTCCTCCGGGTGAGATGGAGGCAAGGGTTCCACAGATTGTATAGAATTTTGATTAGTGGTATATAATTTGGCTAGCGTGGCATACCGGGGCAGGTACACTTCCCTCTCCCCGATATTTATTATGCGAACGGGCACCCTCCCATGGCGTACATTGACCACCCCCCGCGCTGTCAAAATGGTGGGCCTACTGTCTGAGTAAACTGGTTCTACCATTGCCTGGTAATCTCTACCTCTCAGACCAATAGCTGCCCGGCACCAAATCATCATTTCACTTTTTGGGGGCATGGCAATAGGAAAAGGGTCACACATTCTTACGCTACCAATCTCACCGCCGGAGAGTTCCACTTGTTGCCGTTGCATCAGTGCCCGGATCTCTTTCTGGAGCACCCGCTGCTCGCCGGAGCTGGCATTCTTGGCAACCTGCTGTAAAAGGAAAATCACCTCTGCAAGACAATTTTCAATTACATTAGTTCCTAGAGTTATTTTTGGGTGACTCTCATGTTTGTCAATATCTACAATGATCAGTCCCTGTGCGGCCAGTTCGACTCTACCAATTTTGATGGTCACCTCTTTAAATCCGATCTGTGGCACGGGCTGACCATTGCTGGCGATGATACTCAAGTCGTCGTCAGGGTAGCGGGTAATATCCGAGTCATTCCAGTACTGCCTGAAGAGCACGTACGGGATGGTGGTGACCTGTGACCCGGTGTCCAGTAGGGCACTCATGGGAATGCCATCCAGTACCACAGGCAAGACTGGACGTCCTCCCACATATCTGTCGCGCCAGTTCGATGGGCCTGGTGATCTTTTTCCTGGGGGTTGGCCCTCTACCCCAGGTTGTGCCCGTTTAAAGAACAGTACCTTTCCATATGTCCGGGTTGATTGCAGCGGCGGCAGATGGGTCGTCCGTCCTCGCTGTATCGGTCACTGGGTCTTCCTCTGGCCGGTGGGGTCCTCCTTGGTCGACGCCACGGGATGTCCTCCGGTCCGGATGCCAGCTGGATCTTCCCTGGAGTGGAAACCTGTAAAGACTGCACAGTTCGGGTTAGCGCAGCAACGCTTTTAGCTAGCTCTTGGACCTGATGGTGTAGGTCTGGAGCCGGGTCATTGTCCAAAGCCTGCGCATCAGCTCCCACAGGCCCTGCTGACAAGGGCGCCGCCTCCTGGTAGTAAGTGGTAGTGGGGCGTCTGTGGGTCACAACGCCACCTGGTGCCGGTTCTCGGAGCACCCGGATGGCTCTGTCCTTGAACTGTGCAAATTCTAGATGAGGGTCCTGTAAGGCCATTGCCCGCAACTGGGTGCGGTGGGCATTGCAATATAAACCCTCTATAAATTGTTCGGTCAACAGCCTGTCCTCGTTTCCCACTCCATTAGGGTCGGTCTGCTTAATGGCCCTCAGGGCCTCTTGTAGGTTGAGTGCATAGTCCCTTATACTCTCATGCGCTCGCTGCTTGCACCCGTAGAATCTAAGTTTAATCTCGGCTGAGGTGCGGGTATCAAAGGTGTCCTTCAGCCGGGTTAGTATCCCTGCGACAGTCTTCCTCCCAGGTGGCCAGGATTTTACTTCCCTTTTGGCTGCCCCAGTTAGTTGGGCCACCAGGATGCTCACTTTTTGCTCTTCTGTGAGGGGGTACACCTGGAAGAGGCTATCCAGCTTTTCTCTAAAGTCATGCAGGGTATGTGACTCCCCTGAGTACTGGGGTAGCCAAGCTGCTCCCGGGATATAGGGCATGGTGAAGGGCATAACTGCAACAGCGGTAGCGCTGGCGGGGGTTGAGGCAGTGGAGCTCTCCTCCGTATCCGACATCTTCCTCCCCCCTAGTGGACCGTGGCCTACCTTGCGATGATCCTGTTCCGTAGGCCGCGGCTCCGCAGTGGATCGTCAGGGTTGAGGACCTTCCGTCGCGCTCCTGTGACGTCGGCGTCTGCTGGGCTCCTTCCAGGACCTTACGCAACGTCCGGACGTGAGGCGGGGCTTCAGTTCTCGCGCGCTTTCGGAGTCCACGCCCCTCTTCTTCCCGCGCGGCGTCCTCAAGATGGCGTCCAATGGCGGGAAAACTCCACGGATGGCGGGAAGAAGGCTGAAGATGGCGCCGGATGGCGGGAATCTTCACCGATGGCGGGAATCTTCACCACTGGTAAGTTTGAACAGTCTTTGCTTTTCAGGCACGCAGTACCCGGTGGTTGCGGGCACGTGATCCTGCCGACTACGCCAAAGTTGACGCGCCCCTGGGCCTGTGTCGCGCTGCGTTGCGCACGCGGGAGCTTACCCGGAGCCGGATCTGTTTAGGGTTGTAGTCTCGTGGCGGTGACCCGGTCCGTGCCCAGGGAGTCAAACTGGACGGCAGTCTGTTAGCGGTAGAAAATGGTTGATGACTACGCCACCCGTTGAATGCAGCCAGGGGGCTGCTGCTGCAGGGCAGACCGCTGAGGCCGGTGGAAGGATGGTGCAGCGTGATAGTATAACCCCCAACGGGAGGGGTATGGCCTCAGGGCAGCCGACGTGGATGATGGGGGTAGCAGGAACCACTCAGAGACGGTATGGTAGCGTTCAGGGTCTTTACTGGTAACAACGATAGACCCTCCCGGAGTACTTGCTAGCGAACGGGGCCTGGTCAGTCCTTGAGCAGATGGGATCTCCCCTGGCCAGGCGTAGTTGTAGGCCTCCCAAGCTGACTGTACTCTTCTGGCTACCTTGCTAGAAGCTGATGTAAGTAGCCCACGTCCCTGAGTGTACCGTGTGGTGCTCACCCGTATGGCCGGTGACTCGGGGCCTTCTAATGGCTTCCGCTCCACGATGGCGGTGCTGGTCCCACGCGTGTGACCGGGCCTTCGGGCTTCTGGGCCAGGGGACCTGAAATCCCCTGCCTGACGGATTCTGCTGCTGGGTAGAAGTTAGTCCCCACAGCCTCGGACTCCGGGTCCGGTAAAGAATCTTCTTAGTCAGGGCGAGCTCTTTAGCTGCCAGCCCCTGACTCCTTGTGACTCTGCTGCTTCCTATGCTGCTCTTGTCTCTACTCTTCCTGGACTCACTAACCCTGCCTCAGCCCCGGGTTTATACAGGGGAAGTTCTTCCCCTCCCAAGGCTGGGCAGGAGGTGTGGCATGCACAGGATCCCTGACCAAAGGACCTCCCACCTGCTCTCAGACGTAATATCTCTATCACTGTGACAACCAGACCCCTGGGGTGTCACACCACCATGCGGTCCTATTTCTTTCAGATATATTGAAAAAGATGAACAGTCAGCCTTTGTACTCAAATGACATGGCCCCAATGGAGATCAAGGGCACAATATAAATGCCTAGCTGTTTTATTGACTCTCCAAGCATGGTGATAGGGGCATTGGCAGTGGTAAAAGCGCCAAAACAAATCTCAATGTGAGAAATTTCTGGGGAAGGGGACCAATGAGCAAAGGCAACTGTCACGAATGATTATATTGATGATTCTGTGGTGGACGTGCGGTCATCTTGTGTGTGGCAGTTCTTTTGCACATTGCCACCAGATGATTTTTTTGGCAGTTTGCAGGCTCTGCAAGAGGAAAAAAAAGCTGTGGCTATCCTGACACTTATAGACTAGGAACTATGGTTCTACATCAGCACATAAAGCAACATCAGTTACTCACTGGGGAAAAGCAAGCTATCCAGCAATCACAGCAAGCTTCAAGTTGCCCTTGTACTCTTTTCTCAAAATTGTCTTATTGTTAGCCAAGCCAGATCCTCACGTAATACCTCCTTGGTGTCATCATCTCCTTCATCATCATTCACCACTACTGCTTGCTATATTCCAAGTACTCCTCCTCCTCAATTACACCGCCAGATATCCATCCCTAATTGTGTGTGAAAAAACAGGCATATGCGTCCAGCCATCGGCTAATGTGCCAACTAAATTCTCACTTGGTCAAATGGCTGGTGGTTCAGTCGCTGCAGTACAACCTAGTGGAGTAGGTTGCCTTTTGAGAAGTGAAGCCGTCCTCTCAGACATACTGGAAGATGCCAAGCCACCATTATTTTCCGCAGAAAGAGGTGCTCACTTTGTGCTCTTACATGTGGAAGAACATGGCCTGCTATCTTGACTTTTCTTGGAGCCCCTAAACCTCTCCCTCATGCTGCTCAATATACATGACCGCATCTTCCACATTAACAGGATACACAATTTATTCCTCACTCATTTAATTCATGCTAGGTAAAACCCTGCCAAGCGGTTTTGTAGCTCGAAAGCATTACGGACAAAAGCCACACAACAGACAATTTGATGAGGTGTGTCAAGCAAATAATCTCACACTTGATCACTCCCAGTCACCTGTAGCTGGGAATTGTTATGAACAGAAATACCCATAACATTGTGGCTGCCTTATATTTGGGCAAAGTAACTCACGTTCCTTGCATGGCACACCTCCTGAATTTAATTGTGCAACATTTAAGAAATTTGCCAGTTTAACAAAGTTGGTGGCTATAGCCAGGAAAGTATCTGCTCATTTCAATGGTTCTTATGTGGCAAAGCACGCCTCCCTGGCTTTGCAATAACAAAGTGGTCTGCCAGAATGCCGCCTGATTAGCTATATCATAACCCACCTTCATTCATTGTGGCATGTGTTGTATCATCTGTATGAGCAGCGTAAAGTGGTGACACACTATTTCATACAGCAGCCATACTGAAGAATGGGTTAACTAGAGATCTGCCATTGTCAGCTGATTTGAGTCCTGTGCTCCCTACTGAAACCTTTCAAAGAGGCTACAAAATTTATTAGTAAGGACAATTGTGACATCAACAGTAAAATGTGGAGGAGGATCAGCAGCAGGTGGATATGGAGGGAAACATTGAATTGTCACAGGCAGGGGATAAGGCTGACAGTTACAATGGAAAGGACGACAACAGTGAGGATGCTAACTATGATGCTCAAGTTCAACCACTGAAGTAGGGTGTGAAAGTGAATCAGTAGGGCTGTCACTTGTGCTGGCAAACATGGCAAGCTATATGCATGCTGAAATGCTTGTGGGATGACAGGCTTATCATTGTCATCAAGCAATTGTATGACTATTATATAGCCTTGCTTTAAGACCCTTGCTCTAAACGGAAAATGATGACATTTTTTCTGGCTTCCAAAAGGGAGTTTAAATTGGCATATTACCAGGATAAGTGATGCTCCTTGCTTTCACAGGGTGGATGTGTGTCAACTGCATAGCTGACCAGGAAACCCCTTCCAGATCCATGCAGAGCCAGTGTTCCCCCACCTCTGCAGGTGATAGGGGTAAAACAAGCAGGCAGCAGCAGCAGCAACAACTACCACATATTTGACATGATGGACCAGATGTTTTATCTGACACTGCACCAACCTGTTGCATTTCGGCACAAAAGAGGTTGTGATGAAAGCCGGCCGGTGGGTGCAGCTCTCTGGCGCCCCCTTACCTCTCAGGTCAGTCAAGGTACTGCACCTAGAGAAAGTAGTGCCAGGAAGCTGCAACCAGCGCAGGGAACACGGTAGTGTGTTATCCCTTCAACGTCACTAAACCGTAACGTCACTACACAGCACAACTCACTAGCGCCCTCTTAGCCTCAGGTCAGTCAAGGAACTGCACCTAGGATAAGCGGTCGCCAGGGAGACTGTCCTGTAACCTACTGGGTATCGGGGCCCTCTGTAGTGAGGGCGGTATATATATCTTCCTTGGCCGCGCCAGGAATATATATATCTGAACCTCCGACCGTCACTACCAGCCTTCCCCAATCCCCAGTTGGTATGCTGCCACCAGTCCCTATTTTAGATATACGCCCAGTCCGTGAATGGGCCTATATCGGGTCAGGAACCAACCCTGGGTAGCGTTTTTGGCTTGAGCCGAGCTCACACGGACGTGCGTTCGTTATGCAGAATAAAAGGCAGGCCCACAATTACTTGAGGTAATTGATTATAATAATACACTAGATACACGATATACAACTAAATATACACAGGTATAAGGTCAGGCTAAACTATACAACAATGGAATACAACACACAGAATCACCACAGCATATCAGTTACCGGTTTCTTGATTTTCTTGTGACGCAGGGAGAGGATTCTGCGGTCGCAGGCACGGTTCTTTGTTACAGGCTGAGGCCTACCACCGCATGGTCAAACTGCTCCTCCCCTTGGTGGCCTCAGCTGGTGCTCAGATGTTCAGCACCCCACTCTTGGGTCAAGACTGACTTATCTCTTGTCTGTCCTGCTATCTTACCTGCCCCGTCCCGCCCACTGCTGGTGAGGTCAGCTGGCTCAGTCTCCACCCTCAGGTCTAACTTCGATCAGAAGCCCAAATTCTATGGAACCCAATAACTTCTTCTGGGATGGTCTCATGATACCCCCAGGGGTTCCCATGGATTCGGGCCGCCGTAACCGACCTTTTGATATCAATTATGATACCATACGGTCCTCAGGAATGGCTCCGCGCTATATCTTGGCTTCCAGAGCACGTACAAACGTCTACCGCGGAGGCTTGTGTGCGCAATGGCTCCGGGACGCCGTGATATTTTTTTATTGGCCCATCCCATGCAACATGCGTGTACTCTTCATGTTTCTATATCTTATGCCTCCATGCTTGTGACAGACAAAGAAACTAGTCCTATGGGACAAATGGTCAGGTACAGATAGACGAAGCACCCCCCCCTGCTGGCTGTGTTTCCTCTCGAAGTCTTTGAAGCTCCTAGCATTCAAGTGTTAAGTAGGCTTCTTATCTTACAGGAGCCTGGATGGGGGGAAACTATCTAGTTGACGTTTTAACAGAAGGTCCCAAGGGTGGGGGCTGCTGAAGTGTGGCCATCCCTGGATATGATTTATCATTACCAAGATGGCGGCTACAGGTTCATCACACCTCCCCCTATACGAGGGCGCGAGGGGGTAGCACATTCCTGTGTTCCCCCGTGCGTCCTTCTGCACCCTCCCCTTGCCGGGATAACCCGTCAGCGTTACCGTGGTCACGGCCTCTTCTGTGGCGAATGGAGAAGTGGTACTGCTGGAGAGCGAGGCTCCAGCGTAGCAACCTGCCATTCGACCCAGAGACCGTGTGTAACCAGCTGAGGGGGTTGTGGTCCGTCTCCACGGTGAAATGGCTCCCGTACAAGTAGGGCTGCAGACGCTGCAGGGCCCATACAATTGCCAGGCATTCTTTTTCCACCGTGGAGTAAGCCACCTCCCGGGGCAGTAGCTTCCTGCTCAGGTACAAGACAGGATGTTCCTGGCCTGTCGTGTTGACCTGACTTAGCACAGCACCGAGGCCAAAGTCACTGGCGTCGGTCTGTACCACAAACGGCCGGTCGAAGTCGGCAGCTTGCAGTACAGGGGAGCTACTTAGGGCGGCTTTGAGTGCCCCGAAAGCTGTCTCGCAGGCGACTGTCCAGTCGACTGCGACGGGCAGCTTCTTCTTGGTGAGGTCCGTCAGGGGCTTGGCCAGGGTGCTATAGTGTGGGACGAACCTCCTATAGTACCCGGCGGTCCCCAAGAAGGACATCACCTGCTTTTTGGTCCTAGGAGTGGGCCAGGATGCGATGGCATCCACTTTCCCCGGTTCTGGCTTCAGAACCCCCCCGCCTACCCGGTGACCCAGGTAGAGGACCTCACTCATGCCCAGCTGGCACTTTTCCGGCTTGATGGTCAAGCCTGCCCGGTGGATCCGACCGAGCACCTGCCGCAGGTGCTCTAGGTGATCCTCCCAAGTGGGACTGAAGACTGCAATATCGTCCAAGTACGCAGCCGCGTACCCTTCAAGTCCCTCAAGCAGCGTATTGACCATCCGCTGAAAAGTGGCAGGGGCATTCTTCATGCCGAATGGCATCACTGTGGACTCGTACAGTCCAAAAGGGGTGATAAAGGCAGAGCGTTTCCTTGCCGCGGGGGTCAGAGGAATCTGCCAGTACCCCCGGCTCAGATCCATGATGGTCAGGTACTTAGCCCCGGCCATCCGATCGAGCAGGTCATCGATGCGTGGTATGGGGAACGCATCGGTGGCCGTTACAGCGTTGAGCCCCCGGTAGTCCACGCAGAACCGTGTAGTTCGGTCCTTCTTTGGTACGAGGACTACAGGCGAGGCCCACGCGCTGCTGGATGCCTGGATCACCCCCAGCTTCAGCATCTCGTCTATCTCTTGGCGCATGTTTCCCTGCACCTCGAAAGAGACCCGATATGCTGAACGCCGGATCGGCGGGTGATCGCCAGTGTCCACGTCGTGGACAGCCATCTCAGTCCTTCCGGGCAGGCTGCTGAACAGCCCCCGGAAGGGGTGCAGGGTGGTCCCCAGCTGGGACCGTTGGTCCTCCGTGAGCTGGTGGCCAACCCCCACATCCTCGATGGACCCACCCGCCTTGGCTTGGGTGAGCAGATCCAGGAGGGTTTCTACCTCTCCTTCCTCGGGAAGGTTGCACACTGGGTGGGCAGTCGCTTCCCGCTCATGATGAGCCTTCATCATGTTCACGTGGAAGGCCTTCCTCCTTCCACGGGCGTGATCCAGGGTGACCAGATAGGTGACGGCATTGAGTTTCTGGTGCACGAAGTAGGGACCTTCCCAGGCTGCCTGAAGCTTGTTCTGTGGTACGGGGACCAGTACCCACACCTTTTGACCCACCTGGTAGGTCCTCTCACAAGCATTCTGGTCGTACCACCGCTTCTGGTCGGCCTGGGCCTGGGCCATATTGTCCTGCACCAGCTTTGCCAAGGCCATCATCCTGTCCCGGTGGCGCACGACATACTCGATGACCGACACCTCGGGGGTGGCCAAATCCCCTTCCCATGCTTCCTTCACCAGAGCCAGGGGGCCCCGTACCCGTCGCCCGTACAGGAGCTCAAAGGGGGAGAACCCCGTTGAGGCCTGCGGACCCTCCCGGTAAGCAAATAGGAGGTGTGGGAGGTAACGCTCCCAGTCTCTCCCGTGGGAGTCGACCAACATCTTAAGCATCTGCTTTAAGGTGCCATTGAACCGCTCACACAGGCCATTAGTCTGTGGGTGATACAGGCTGGCCACCAGATGTTGCACCTGCATTTGCTTACAGAGGGACTCCATCAGCCGCGACATGAACTGGGTCCCTCGGTCGGTGAGCATTTCTTGGGGGAAACCCACTCTGGAGAAGATCTCCAGTAAGGCGGTAGCCACCTTGTCGGCCCGAATGGACGACAAAGCTACCGCTTCCGGGTACCGGGTGGCATAGTCCACTACCGTGAGTATGAAGCATTTCCCGGAGTGGCTGGGAGTGGACAGAGGTCCAATAAGATCCACAGCAACCCTCGAGAAAGGCTCTTCGATGATTGGCAGAGTTACCAGTGGGGCTTTGGGGCGCGGCCCCGCCTTCCCCACCCTCTGACAGGTGTCACACGAACGGCAGTAGGCACCCACCGCGGCTCCCATCCCAGGCCAGTAGAAATGCTGAGCTATCCTGGCCTTGGTTTTAGCGATCCCTAGGTGTCCGGCCATCGGAATCTCGTGTGCGATCCGCAACAATTCCGCCCTGAACGGATAGGGTACCACTAACTGTCGGTCCCTGGGCCACGCCTCCGGTGAACCCTGCTGGACCGTTACCCGGTACAGCCGTCCCTGGTCCCAGACCACCCGCTCGCAGTCTGACTCCATGGGAGGCTGTGCCGCCTGTTCCTTGAGAGCTTTCAGGCTGTCGTCTGCTTCCAACGCAGCCTGAAATTCCTGACTTGATGTGGCCAGAATCGACGAAACTGCCACATCCTCTGTCAGCCCCTCCGGGCATGTCACCTGGCCGCTGTCTGACCCGGCAGACACTTGGTCAGAAGTGGGGAAGCCGTCGGACCTCTGCAAGGCTCCTTGGGCTCCGGCGCTCCCACTCCTGGTGACAGCGGCTATGACCGCTGTGACCGTGGGTAGTGCCCGCTTCCCCTCTGTTTCTGACCAAGCCGCCCGATCAGGCAGGCTTCCTAGGCCTTTGGACATCTCGGATGTGGGGAACTCCTGCCCTGGGGTCTTACCTGGCGGCTCCTCTCTTGGGACACCCCCACCCCCCATGGCCTGTTCCTCCCCCTGCAGTGGGCCTATACTCAGCAGCCTGGATACCCCTGGGAGCCCTACACTGCCGGTAGCTGCCCCCCTCTCCATCCCTGAGCTTCCCTCTACAGAATCCTGCCCGCCCCCTCCCTCACCGGAGGACAAGAGGTCACGGCACGCTGGCTGAGCACCTCTGCGGGCATCCCCACACTCCCCACCTGCTTTCACTAACCCTGTTTGTGTTGTGTCTGTGCAGGTGTTACCCTCAGGTTTCACTCCCTCCTCCTCAGCAGGACGCACACTACATACAACATGGTTGGCATTAGCAGCAGACAAATCAATACACTCTTGGGGGGCCGAACTTGGGGGTTCAGAGGGTACATACTGCGATACTAGACGCCCCAAGTCGGTCCCTAATAAAACATTTGCGGGAATATTTGGCGTTACTCCCACCTCCCGCATCCCCCTTCCGGCACCCCAGTCCAAATACACCATGGCAACGGGAAGTGCCGGCTCCACGCCTCCAACCCCGGAGACGGAAAGAGTCTTTCCTGGTACCAAGTCCTGGGGGGACACCACCTCAGGCCGTACCAGTGTTCGTTCAGCGCCCGTGTCCCGCAGTCCCATGACCGCAGAACGGCCTATGGTGACGGGTTGGATGTTGTCCAGGGACCTACCACCACCCCCTCCCACACACAAAACATTGGGCGCTCTCTGGGACTGGGATGGGGTCTTTTGGCGCTGGGGACACTCAGCCCTAAAGTGTCCTGGTTTGTTGCATAGATGACAACGTCTTACGTCTGGTCCTTGCCTGGAGAGGGCAACAGGGGGATACACCCCTTGTGTTCTAGGGGCCGGGGAAACAGGGGCATGACTGGGCTTACCCCCTCTCCAGGTGCTGCTGGCAGACTTCTTCAGCTCAGGCGCCCTGTTATTGGCATACTCGTCTGCCAGGGCGGCTGTAGCAGAAGCCCCTGTTGGTTTTCGGTCACGGAGGAACTGTCGGAGGTCCTCTGGGCAGTTCCACAAGAACTGCTCCGTGACGAACAGTTCCTGGACCTCCTGGCGGGTAGTAAGCGCTAGACCCGAGGTCCAGTGCTCTGCGGCTCTCAACAGCGCCCGCATATGATCGGTCCAGGTGTCCTTGGGGCCACGCAGCAGGCTCCGGAACTTCTGGCGGTACGACTCGGGAGTGAGGTTGTACTGCCGGACCAGGGCCCGCTTGATGCAGTCGTAGTTCTGTACCTCCCCGGCAGGTAAGTCCCCCAAGGCATCCAGGGACTTACCCCTCAAACGGGGGGTCAGGTATCTGGCCCACTGATCCCGGGCCAGATGGTGCTGAAGACAGGTCCGTTCAAATGCCACCAGAAAGGAGTCCAGGTCCCCATCCTTCTCCAGTAGAGGGAAGTCCTCAGCTCGGACTTTGGACGACTTGGTCTCCTGATGGGTTGGTTGCTCTAGCGGAAGCCCCCGCTGGGCCAGGTCCAGTTGGTGCTGGCGCTCCGCAGCTCGCTCTGCACGCTCCGCAACCTCCCGGCGCTCTGCAGCTTCACGCTCCGCAGCCTCCCGGCGCTCTGCAGCTTCACGCTCCGCAGCCCGCTCCGCAGCCCGCTCCGCAGCCCGCTCTGCACGCTCCTCCTCCGCTGCCTTCTCTGATGCTGCCAGGAGGGTTTTGTAGACGGCATCGCCATGAGACTGGAGACTTGCCATAGCCGCTTGTAAAAGGGCTTGTGATCTGGACAGGCTGGGCTGGGTAGGTGGTGGGCAGCCCACTGCGGGACCGTATACTGGGGACTGGCTCCCTGAGGTGCCCGGGCTGGACTCCTCCTCGCCATGAGTAACAATGTCCTCCCCTCCTGCCACACGGACCGTAGCATTAGCCTCTTGCAGGGTCTTGCTCCTGGTGCCGTCTGCCATCTTGGTAACCGACACCGCTGCAACCCTGAGTTTGCACACACCTTGTTATACTTTTAGCCTGACCGTCTAACGTTGGGCTGACCTTAAGACTCCAGCAGTGGAAGTTACCACTGGCAGTCTTTAGTGCCTGGGAGTAGGGGTCCCACAACACTATTATTCTGCAATCCCACCGCTCTGCCACCAATGTGATGAAAGCCGGCCGGTGGGTGCAGCTCTCTGGCGCCCCCTTACCTCTCAGGTCAGTCAAGGTACTGCACCTAGAGAAAGTAGTGCCAGGAAGCTGCAACCAGCGCAGGGAACACGGTAGTGTGTTATCCCTTCAACGTCACTAAACCGTAACGTCACTACACAGCACAACTCGCTAGCGCCCTCTTAGCCTCAGGTCAGTCAAGGAACTGCACCTAGGATAAGCGGTCGCCAGGGAGACTGTCCTGTAACCTACTGGGTATCGGGGCCCTCTGTAGTGAGGGCGGTATATATATCTTCCTTGGCCGCGCCAGGAATATATATATCTGAACCTCCGACCGTCACTACCAGCCTTCCCCAATCCCCAGTTGGTATGCTGCCACCAGTCCCTATTTTAGATATACGCCCAGTCCGTGAATGGGCCTATATCGGGTCAGGAACCAACCCTGGGTAGCGTTTTTGGCTTGAGCCGAGCTCACACGGACGTGCGTTCGTTATGCAGAATAAAAGGCAGGCCCACAATTACTTGAGGTAATTGATTATAATAATACACTAGATACACGATATACAACTAAATATACACAGGTATAAGGTCAGGCTAAACTATACAACAATGGAATACAACACACAGAATCACCACAGCATATCAGTTACCGGTTTCTTGATTTTCTTGTGACGCAGGGAGAGGATTCTGCGGTCGCAGGCACGGTTCTTTGTTACAGGCTGAGGCCTACCACCGCATGGTCAAACTGCTCCTCCCCTTGGTGGCCTCAGCTGGTGCTCAGATGTTCAGCACCCCACTCTTGGGTCAAGACTGACTTATCTCTTGTCTGTCCTGCTATCTTACCTGCCCCGTCCCGCCCACTGCTGGTGAGGTCAGCTGGCTCAGTCTCCACCCTCAGGTCTAACTTCGATCAGAAGCCCAAATTCTATGGAACCCAATAACTTCTTCTGGGATGGTCTCATGATACCCCCAGGGGTTCCCATGGATTCGGGCCGCCGTAACCGACCTTTTGATATCAATTATGATACCATACGGTCCTCAGGAATGGCTCCGCGCTATATCTTGGCTTCCAGAGCACGTACAAACGTCTACCGCGGAGGCTTGTGTGCGCAATGGCTCCGGGACGCCGTGATATTTTTTTATTGGCCCATCCCATGCAACATGCGTGTACTCTTCATGTTTCTATATCTTATGCCTCCATGCTTGTGACAGACAAAGAAACTAGTCCTATGGGACAAATGGTCAGGTACAGATAGACGAAGCACCCCCCCCTGCTGGCTGTGTTTCCTCTCGAAGTCTTTGAAGCTCCTAGCATTCAAGTGTTAAGTAGGCTTCTTATCTTACAGGAGCCTGGATGGGGGGAAACTATCTAGTTGACGTTTTAACAGAAGGTCCCAAGGGTGGGGGCTGCTGAAGTGTGGCCATCCCTGGATATGATTTATCATTACCAAGATGGCGGCTACAGGTTCATCACAGAGGTGCATTAGCTGGACAGGCATGTTCAATTCTACCTAGAATATGTCCTTACTCTGGCAGTTACCCTGAGCTCTGATCACATGGATTTTAATATTGACAACCTAGTTTGCTATGGGTATGCTGTCATGTCCATCCTCCAGTGTATGGTCAGAGAGGGTATTCAGCACAGCCGGTGGCTTTGCCACTCCCATGCGGACCTGGTTATCTTCTGTAAGTGTGGAAAATCTTATATTTGTCAAAATGAATCAGGCATACATCAGTGGTGATTTCCATTCACCACTGGATGATACCAATGATTAGATCGCTCATACTATCTGCCTGCCTGTCCATTGTCTTCTACACTGTTTAGCTGGACGTCTACTCCTGTGCATCATGTCATCTATACTGTACTTCTGATGGTGGGGATGCCTATGCTGGCTCTATCATGCTAGACATCTCCTTAAGTGCTCCATCATATTTTACTACCATGCAGCTTCTACCTTTACTAATGCACAGCCACAAAACTCCTGGGCTATACTGTACTGTGCTATACTGTACTGCAGTTGTTAAGGCTGCTGGACCTGGCCCTACACTGTCAGACATTCTCTTGCCTGCCCCATCATATTTTTCTACCGTGTGGCTCTGCTGCTGCCACTGTACAGCCACACCAGCCAACCATCTCCTTATGTTTTATAGTGCCATACTGTGGTGCTGCCAGAGCTGATCCTATGCTGACAAACATTGTCTTGCTAACATTGTAATTTTTCTAATGTGTGGGTTCTGCTACTAACACCATGGCACAGCTATGCCAGCCACACATCTCTTTGGTGCTCACTGTGTTTTTTAGTTCTATATTGTACTGCTGATGCTTGGGCTGCCGTTGCTGACCCTTCATTGTCAGACATCTTGTTATCTGCCATGTTTTATTCTAAACTGTCCAGTTGCTTCCAGTTATTAGACTCCCACACACATGCATGCACTTGTCCATTGTGTAGCATAGCTATACTGTACTGCTCCAGGGAAGTGTATACTCTTCAGAGTACACAACTAGGAAATGGATCCCAACATAGAGATCGTTTTTTCATGGCTTGTTGAAAAGCCATTGCATTTTTGCTTTGAAAACAGCTAACCTATTCCTTTTACTAACAGAAGGGATAATTTTTGGCGGGCTTAACAAAAAGATATTCTAATTGTTTTGTAATTTTAAGAGTAGAAAACCTGTTGCAGTTCCCAAGAAAATAGATATTTTCACTACTGATGAGTCATTGCTTCCAAACTTTCAAAACAGTGCACCTGTTTCTACTTCTTAAATAAAGGGATAATTTTTAAACAACTTGTCAAAAAATATCAGTTCATCATTTAGCAAAGTACAAAGATCTTGATATTATTATAGTTGATAGTAACCAATAGCCTGTTTAATAACACACTAAACTGACAAACTTTTTAGTTTTCTAAAATTGTATACAAAAAGCAAGCCACAATAAGAAAAAAAAACCACAGCAAAATAATCAGCAGTATTTACCTGCTCAGATCTTCAGACCAGGGTGCAGCAGACCCAAATAAACATGGTGGCTACACAGGTGCAAAATACTGATGAGACAACCACTTGCAACCTACCATTTCATGGAGGGGTGACTGCTTAGCAGGGCCGGCTCCAGGTTTTTCTGGGCCCCCATTGAAAGAGTCTCAGTGGGCCCCTTTAACACATTCCATGATTCATGATGCACTGATACCACAGAGAAATATATATAGAAAAACCAAAGACAAGAAAAATACCCAAATAACTGGAAGCAAACGGGTAGATCGCACAGTGCAAAAATAATAATAAACAATAAAGGGTATCTAGTTAACATAATTTTGATCAAAATAATGTAAAAGCTATCCCGCCACGTCACGGCAACCCTTATGGGACAGTCCTAACTCTAATATTAAAAACCTTACCATATGTCAAGTGACATACATATGGACAAGGGCAGAGAGACTGGATCCCTAGTTTAAGCATAGACCCGAGGCAGAATAAGCGTCTCAGCTCAGACAAAGGGCGGCCACACCCTTTTATATGCACTAAAGCACACTGAACTACAAATAAACCAGGAGGTCTGAACTGAAACATAAATTGACGTGCATGCAAAATGTAAATGCATGCTCACACAAGGCCATTAGACAGAGAAAAACCAAAGACAAGAAAAATACCCAAATAACTGGAATCAAATGGGTAGATCGCACAGTGCAAAAATAATAATAAACAATAAAGGGTATCTAGTTAATATAATTTTGATCAAAATAATGTAAAAGCTATCCCGCCACGTCACGGCAACCCTTATGGGACAGTCCTAACTCTAATATTAAAAACCTTACCATTAGTCAAGTGACATACATATGGACAAGAAATATATATATAGTACAATGCCGAAGATTTCACTTCTTACATTACATGAGTGATATCTATTGTAAATTCTACAATAGCTCAGAAACCGGCGAATTGCTCCACACAGTATACTGGCCCCCATAAAATGCTCCATACAGAATACTGGCCCCCATAAAATGCTCCATACAGAATACTGGCCCCCATATAACGCTCCATACGGAATACTGGCCCCCATATAACACTCCATATAGAACACTGGCCCCCATATAACGCTACATACAGAATACTGGCCCCCATAAAATGCTCCGTACAGGATACTGGCCCCCATATAATGCTCCATACAGGATACTGGTCCCCTTATAACGCTCCATACAGGATACTGGCCCCCATATAATGCTCCATGCAGGCTGTTCCCCCCCACATAATGCCCTGTGCAGGATGTCCCTTCCCCCCCCATATAATGCCCCATGCAGGATGTCCCTTTCCCCCCCATATAATGCACGATGCAGGATGTCACCCCCCTTCTTTATAATGCCCCATGCAGGATGTCACCCTCTCTCTTTATAATGCCCCATGCAGGATATCACCCTCCTCTCTTTATAATGCCCCATGCATGATGTCACCCCCTCATATAATGCCCCATGCAGGATGTCACCCCCTCTCTTTATAATGCCCCATGCAGGATATCACCCCCCTCTCTTTATAATGCCCCATGCAGGATGTCACCCCCTCTCTTTATAATGCCCCATGCAGGATATCACCAGCTCTCTTTATAGTGCCCCATGCAGGATATCACCCCCCTCTCTTTATAATGCCCCATGCAGGATGTCACCCCCTCTCTTTATAATGCCCCATGCAGGATGTCACCCCCCCATATAATGCCCCATGCAGGATGTCACCCCCCCCATATTATGCCCCATGCCTCCATACATAAATAAAAAAAAAAAATCAAATACCTCACTCCTCCTCACCTGCTGCCGCTGCTCAGGTCCGAACTCCAGCGTTGCCGGCGTCTTCCCGCTCTGCGCTGCCTGTGATGGCTCAGGGGAGGGCGCGGTGGAAAGACGTCACCGCACCCTCTGACCTGAGACGTCACAGGGAGCGCACAGCTGGAAGACAGCGGATCTGCGGAGGCACGGGGAGAGGTAAGTATCTGGCTGCCGGGGTCCTGAGCAAGCGGGGGAGAAGGGCGGGCGCTGGCACCGCTCTCCTCCGCCCATAGCCCGGCGGGGTGCCCGACTGCAAGTGGGCCCCCCCCCCCCGACTGCTCAGGGCCCCGGCACTTGCCCGGGTGCACCGGGTGCTGACCCCGGCCCTGCTGCTTAGCATTTGAATTGCACACAAAAAGGCTTGTATAGGGTGCTGTTCACACTTGGGTAGTGCACAGTATCTGGCTTACAGCCTATTAGTTACGCCCATATTATTAGATTAGGCGGGCTGCACTTTACTATCCAAGTGCACCCCATGGGAACAGACAACCCAGTTTACAATGCCAGCGCTGATGGGCCTGGCACTACCCAAGTGTGAACAGCACTCTATACAAGCCTTTTTGGGTGCAATTCAAATTCTAAGCAGTCACCCCCTCCATGAAATGGTAGGTTGCAAGTGGTTGTCTCATCAGTATTTTGCACCTGTGTAGCCACCATGTCTATTTGGGTCTGCTGCACCCTGGTAGTGCATTTTGGTCTGAAGATCTGAGCAGGTAAATACTGCTGATTATTTTGCTGTGTTTTTTTTTCTTGAATTTTGGGGGAATTTTAATTCTTCTTATTGTGGCTTGCTTTTTGTATACAATTTTAGAAAACTAAAAAGTTTGTCAGTTTAGTGTGTTATTAAACAGGCTGTTGGTTACTATCAACTATAATAAATTTACCCATAACCAGCTTTGTTTCCAAAATGAGCTTGAAAGGGGTTTAATAATAAAGTCCTAGGAGACCTCTCTTTTCCAAGCAATTAGGGGCTTTTCAAAATTGGGAATCGATTTGCTACAAATCCAACTTTTGGTGAGAAGTCATAAAAAACTGCTAATTTGTATTTCAAAAGATTTGATCATCACTACAGTAGTAGTTAATAAATATTTAACATAATAATGTACGACATGTTAGGTAATATGCTCTGCTTATAGTGTGTTTAGTTATTTTAAAGGGAAGTACTGTACTTTGCTCAACAATTATTAGGGAAAAACACCTTAAAAGAAATAAATGAGCTTCTGGTTTAGCATTTACATGTAGATATTCTAGCTCTAAAAATCACAATGAATGAGCCAATAATATCAAAAGGTCTATGAGAGAATAAGTTTATATAGAGATGCTAGAATATTAAGCAATTCCGTTTAATTTGTCTTTGACTGACTTGTTAGATGCAAGTTATATTGCAGTTTAAAAAATTAAAAGTAGTACTGGGCACAAAAGATAGTGGGTGATTTAGTGTAGTTTTATTGTATGTAAGGCAATGAGGACCTTTTTCCCCAATTGCAGGTGAAGTATAAGGATAACAAAAGTAACATGCTGGTGTATAATGGTGTTAATATGAATGTACTTTCAATTACAATAGGAATGATGCCATAATCACACCTCTGTGAGGCCCAAAATTTATTCCAAAAATTTTAAGTTATTAAAGAGACCTGTACTTAGGATGAATGGGGTTCCAAGCGGTCAGACCCTCACTGATCAGAAAGTTGCTGTCTCACCTATGCAATGCATAGGTGATCATTTTGAGTGTTGGGAAAAACCCTTTAAGGAGTGCCATTATTGGCACTTACTATCATTATATGCTCCTCACCATTGTGAGAGCATATAGACTGTGCATAAGCCACATTGTTTTTCTCTTAGCAAATTATTAGCTTTAATGGGTAATTGTATAGCTCCAAATATGACCAAGTCATCCGAGATCATTTCGAAATGGCAGTAATGCCGGTTGTATACAGATTTTACTTCAAATATAAGGATATTGAAAATAGCTATTCAAGCAGAATCGTTGTAGGTTACCGGCTAATCATTAGGGTCAGTAGGAACAACTGACTATTTGACTGCAACTAGAGATGAGTGAATCTTTTGAAATTAGAATTTGCCAGCTTCATTAAATTTTTCACAAAAATTTGATTCGCAGTGAATAACTTTGCTACAAATCACAATTCTGCAAAGCTGCCAATTGCCCAGAAAGAAGCATGTAACACTCTGAGGTTTCCTAGCACGGTATTGAACCTCTTTCAAGCTCTTTAACTCAAACACATCCTCTGTACTATATAAGTGATCTTAACTTATATGGCTATCGGTAAAGGACGGTAACTGCTGGTAATTAATAATTAATAACATTCTACACTCACAGACATTGTATGCTTTTTAAAATGTAAAAGTGATTAAAAAATCATGTTTATACACAGGCGGTGTACTCTGAAGAAGCCATAGTTTTTTAGCAAGTCGTGGTGAAAAAAATTATCCCTGTGTGAGAAACAGCAACAGATCTGTTGTTTGTTAAATTAAGAAGTTGTAGCTTTTTAACAAGCTTTTAAAAATGATCAATTTTTTGAACACCCATAGGTTTTCTGTTTGGAAAAAGAAGCAATAGAATGGGTTCTTTTTAAAAGAAAGCATACAAAAAATATCCCTATTTTTGGATCAGCAAACCACCCATGCCCCTTGACTCCCATCCACCAAACTCTCCAGGCTGTAATTTATGGAGTCTTATTATTGATGCAATAACAAACTAATTTGCAATACTTTTTTAATCAAAGACTTCATGCCACCCACCCTACTCTCACAAGCAAATGTAATGTAAGTTTAATGTATTCTTCTCTTTTATAAAAATTATTTAGACTGTAATTTTCTAGTAAAAAAATTAATATTTACTAAAGTTCATATCACATTTCCCCATGCACCTCTATGGAAATCCTAAAGGACCAAAACCTGATAAATCTGCATTCCAAAATGATTAGAATTTAATTGAAGCTTCAGTGCGCTTTTTCATGTTTTCCAGCAAATAACTAATGTTTTTGGACACTTTTATAACAAAGAGCAAGCCAACTAGCATTTGCATAACTCTTGGGAACGAGACTAACACATTCCCACTGCTGAAGAGAAATGAATACAGATTTCCACTGGGAAATCACAAGTCATTTCAGGATTGCATTTAAAACACAGATTTCATTCCAAAACTGCCCAAAATCTATCTTCTGTTGTCCAAATACATTTACTCACTTAAAAATTCATAAGAACAGTGAAACTGACCCAGGAGCACATTTTGGACAAAAGTCAGAATCAATACATTGATTCTCCAAAAACCAAGCTTGTACATAAGCAAGTACACCAAATCACTCACTTTTTATGTTGCTTTCTGATTTTATACTTGTGGAACAGTGAAATACTCCTCCAGATATCCCAAAAATGTCTCGCAATAAAGCTCAGTCAGGTTCATTTATAGTATAGATGAAAACTAGCCTGAAAACTATGCCAAAGCTCTGCTCCCCATACAGGATTGTGGAATAACACAATAATGAGAGCTACAGTGGCATGTAAAAGTTTGGGCACCCCTGGTCAAAGTTAGTGTTATTGTGAACAGTTAAGCAAGTTGAAGATGAAATGATCTCTAAAAGGCCTGAAGTTAAAGATAACAGATTTCCTTTGTATTTTAGGCAAAATATATATATTTTTTAATCTTTTACTTTTTAAAAATGACGAAAAAGGAAAATGGACGAATGCAAAAGTTTGGGCATCCTGCATGGAGGGTACCTAGTAGCACCCCCTTTTGAAAGTATCACAGCTTGTAAAAGCTTTTTGTAGCAAGACAAGAGTCTTTCAATTCTTGTTTGAGGGATTTTCATCCATTCTTCCTTGGAAAATCCTTCCAGTTCTGTGAGATTCCTTGGTCATCTTGCATGCACTGCTATTTTGAGGTCTAGCCACAGATGTTCATTGATGTTCAGAAGAGGGGACTGTGAGGGCCATTGTAAAACCTTCAGCTGACACCTTTTGAGGTAGCCTATTGTGTATTTTGATGTTTGTTTAGGATCATTAACCATTTGTAGAAGCCATCCTCTTTTCAACTTCAGCTTTTTTACAGATGGTGTTATGTTTGCATCAAGAATTTGTTGAAATTTCATTGAATCCATTGTTCCCTCTACCCGTGAAATGTCCCCTGTACCATTGGCTGCAACACAACCCCAAAGCATGACTGATCCACCCCCATGCTTAATAGTTGGCGAGATGTTATTTTCCTGAAATTTGGTGGCCTTTTTTCTCCACACATACCTTTGATCATTGTGGCCAAAGACTTCTATTTTAACCTTTTCGGTCGACAGAACTTGTTTCCAAAATGTATCAGGCTTGTTTAGATGTTCTTTTGCATACTTCTGATGCTGAATTTTATGGTGAGGCTGCAGGAGAGGTTTTCTTCTGATGACTCTTCCATGAAGGTCATATTTGTGCAGGTGTTTCTGAACAGTAGAACAATGAACCACAAAGCTAGAGTCTGTTAAATCTTTCTGTAGGTCTTTTGAGGTCAAGCGGGGGTTCTGATTTGCCTCTCTAGCAATCGTACGAACAGCTCTCACTGAAATTTTGCTTGGTCTTCCAGACCTTATCTTGACCTTCACTGTTCCTGTTAACTGCCATTTCTTAATTACATTTCAAACTGAGGAAAGGGCAACTTGAAAACACTTTGCTATCTTCTTATAGCCTTCTCCTGTTTTATGGGCCTCCACCATTTTCATTTTCAGAGTGCTAGGCAGCTGCTTAGAAGAACCCATGGCTGCTGTTTTTTTGGCATAAAGTTAGAGGAGGCTTGGTTTTTATAAAGCTGGGAAATTTTCATCACCTGGCATTTCTTAACGATGGTAGTGAACAAGCCTTAACCCTAACAGGCTAATTAAGGTAAGAAACCTTGGTCAAAATTATCAAAGCACACAAATCTCCAAGGGTGCCCAAACTTTTGCATAGGCCCATTTCCCTTATTGTAATTTTTTAAAATGAAAAAAAAATACCATCTATATACTTATTTGCCTAAAATACAACTGAAATATGTCATCTTTAACAATATGCCTTTTAGAGATCATTTCATCTTCAACTTGCTTAACTGTTCACAATAACAGTGATTTTGACCAGGGGTGCCCAAACTTTTACATGCCACTGTAAATTTGCAATTCTTTCTCATTGAGGGGCAAAACAGACAATTCAGAAAGCCTTTGCAGAAACATTGTTGCAGCCCCTCCCCCTCTTCCACTAGAAACTCTCCCTCTAAAATCTCAATTTAAAGAGGATTTTTAGAAATTAAAGGGTTATTCTTAAGGTTTTTAGTGAATGAAATTGCAAAGTGCTGTAAAAATAAGCAACTTTTCAGTTTACCTGTTATTAAAATCTTCTCTTTCTTAGGGCAGGTGCAGATGACTGTATGTTCTCCATCTAAGAAAAACAGTCCCATGATGCTAATCATACTCTGATCAGACTCTGATCAGACTCTGATCAGACTCTGATCAGAGTTTGATCAGAGTGTGATCCAAATTTCTCAGATGTGGAGAATTAAAAAAAAAAAGTTCCAAGTCATGCGAGTGCAGTTCGATGTTTTCCTTGGACCCATAGACATGAATGAGTGAGTGCCATCCGATAATCGGAGGCAAATCTGGCATGCTGCAATCTTTATCCTCTGACCTTTATGTCTGAGGAAAGAATCAGACATGTGCACTGCCTCGTTGAATACCATTTTTCCGAGCGTGATCCGATGTTATGACAGGTCGCCCTTGGACTGAAACTACGGTTGTCTGCAAGAGCCGTTAAAGGGGTTTTCCTACGAACAATGTACATTTTAATTATTAGATCTTAGAATAATAATAATTTCCACAATTGGATGTGTTTAAAAAAATGTTCCTGTGCTGAGATAATCTTATAAATGTGCCCCTGCTGTGTACTGTGTGATGGCTGTGTCTGACCGTACAGGAACATGGTCTGATCATACCACATCTCCTGGGCAGGGGAGGAAGGAAAAAAGGATACAGAAAGAACAGCACAAGATCACATCCCTCCCTGTTTTTAAGTTATGTTTTACCCCACAGAAAGAATCAGCTGTGATACCATGCTGTCCTTTCTATATCCTTGCTTGCTTCCCTGAAATCAGCTGTTATGTGCCAGAAAAGATGCAGGCTCATTGCCGGAGCCCGCATCAAACAGGGAGAGGCTACCTATGACGTACCTGTACGTCATAGATCATAAAGGGGTTAAGATCTACAATGCCATTGCTTGAGTATATTAATAGAAAATTAAAATAGCGGCATTTTCTAGATGGATACTATAACAAATTGCTTGCATATTATGAGAATTATTAAAAAAAAATTATTTGGGTTCACCCTCCCCAGCGATTGGACAATTACACATGACCATCAGCATGGCTCCTAATTTTATACATCTGTACATTTTTATTACATTGCATTGCCAAAAATTGTAAAACACACACCCTATCAATTGCCAGATAACAGCCAAACGCTGTTAAATGATATCAGTGGAAAACCTTACAACACTCAGTTTACATAGCGACACACCAGCACATGTTAATCTATGGTGGGCGAATTCTTCTTTACTTATAACTATCAAATTGCATTTTTAATATACTTTTTCTAGCATCATGGAAATAATTGCAAATTAACCTACATACCAGTTAAATGAGGGGGTTGAAAAATTCACATGAACAAAATTAACAGTAATTTTCTATATATGCTCTTTGAGATGGTTAAATACAGTGGTTTTCAGTGGCATTGGGTAAAGAATATCTGAAGAGCAGTCTCATCATTTGTAAAAAAAATTGTGTGAGATCAGGGTTTAGTTTTCTGGGAATTTATTGCTTTCACATTATAAATGTTCTCAGGGGATCCTTTCCCAATGCTGTGTTATATATCCATCAAACTAGTGCTCTGCCTTGAATTAATAAGGGGAAAAAATGACCCAAAACAATTGTCTAAAGTTGGGTGTCTGACCTCATTGGTATGAGATGGTTTCCATATTTCTGGGAGACTTCGTACATTTTCAAAGTTACATTTTTATCTGTTAGTAGGATCAACCCTCCTAAGCCTCCAATATGGACATGTGGGTTATAGGCAGCTGAACAAAATGATACCTTGATAAATGTGATCTGATATATTATTCCAGAGAAATCCACATTTTTCTCATGAAAGGGTGAGACATGTAATGACTGACAGTCTGCTCTCCTAATTTATATGTCTCACACTGGTAACGCCCTCTTTCATTTAAAACAAGCTCTGGAGGCAGATTATCGGGGCATGTCTATGTCCCGCCCATAGATCTTAACAACTTATTTACATATTAGGAAAAAAGTGGATTTCTCTGGAATAAAACATCGGATTACAGATATCAAAGTATCATTTTATTCAGCTTCCCATGACGTACACCCCCATGTAGATGGCTTGGGAGGGTTGATTCTACTTTTAGATTCCCTTTAAACCCAAATAGATAAAGGGTTTGTCCACTTTGAAAATCTCTCTATGTTAAGGTTAATGTCCATAAACTGATCATAGGTTGTCCTTCAACTGGTACCACTGTAATCTGTAGGTCTCATGGAATCTACAACCAAGTGTTCATTTATCCTGCAGAGCCACTGCAAATGAATTGAACCATTACATAGTTCCTTTTAAAATCAATAAGCTGTCTATAGAACATATTTGCATGCTGGGTCCTCCAGAGCAAGACATGTATTTTCGTAGATCCTTTCCATTTTAGCTAATAGATGAGAGTTTTGAATAACACCATTCATCACTGCCAATCACTCCTGCTCTAGTGCTGTTGGCAACACTTGTATGTATGCTAGGCAGCATGTTCGTAGTGCATTCAGCCAACATGCTTGTATGAATGATAGTAGGTCTGGCTAATCAAGAATTCCAGCTGATCGGTCAATTAGGCAAACTGGCCAGCAAACCCTATTTAAATCCCTTCTTTGCTGCACTCAGTGACAGTTGTTTCATTTTTGCTATACTACATGGTGTGGTGTGAAATGCTGACAAATTATCCTGTGTTCTAACCTGCCTATTACCAGACTTCTCCTCTATATTAACCTCTGCGCACCTATTCTGTGTTGACTTTCGAGTGAGTTATTCTCCTCTACCTGTGAAGTCTGCCCAATTTTCTGCATTTTGATTCCACTTTTGCTTCTGACTCATTACTTGTAAATGATTTTTGTGGCTTTTGACCCAGAAAAGTTAAGGTTATTCCTTAGCTCAGTCCACCAGCAACTGTGGCACGGGCTCCCAGGTTGCGTGTGCAGTCTAAAGTTCACATCCCTATAAATAGGTTAAAGTCTACAAATGAGTGAATCTATTTAGTGCTAATCGAATTTGTGTAACATTTTTAGGAATTCACTGAACACAGTGATTGCAAATAATTGCCTAATAAGCCCACTGCAATTTCATACTTGACATTAGATTGTACCTGGAATGAGGACTAGATGGGTCCATCTATTTTTCATTATGCCATCCCACACCATAATCCATAAGTCGTAGTCACAGTGTGACATTCCCTTGTGAAGGCCTCTTTATTACTTTGCTGACATGATCTCCAGACTAATCTCTGGTTACAAATATGTCCAAGACAAAAGTGAGACTCGTCTCTGAAGAAGATAGACCTCCACTCCAGCCTCCATTGCCAACTTGCTCTGCACCATGATAGCCTTTGAAAGCAGAGGCATGAGGTCAATGGTACACCTACTGCTGTAGACATTATTTGATGCCTTAGGCTTGGTATGTGACATCTAATTTCACTTACAGCACAGGATGGATCAATCATAGAACCAATGGTATGACCGATTCTCCAAAGAGTCAAAGAGCTGTTTCTCAACACGGCAAGCGAAAGTCGCATTTTGCTCATGCTAATGTGCTGCCATGGCCTGCAGCATTCTGGACTTGTCTTCCAACAAGCACATCTAGAACATCATTGATAGGCAATTGCAAATAGAGTTGTCCAGCAGATCTTAATAAATGTTGTGCCCAAGTGCATTCAGCATGGCAGAGCATTCCTCAGACAACCATTGATAACCCAATTGATAGCAGCCAAGGCTGTGTGTGTGACGCTTATACTCAATACTGAATAAATCAGGATTTTTATATTTAATTATTGATCAGCCTTTGCAAAGTTGTGAAGTTTTGTATTATACTGTCATGTGCCAAAGTTTTAGGCATGTGTAGAAACAATGTTTGAAAGTTAGAGCATCTGCTTTCTGTCTAGATAGGGGAAAGGGAGCAGAGGGATTCAGACAGACTCTGAATGTTAATAGGGTAAACATCCATGCTGAGCAGAAGTTCAAAACACAAACTTAGCAAACTTCAATTAGGCAGTAGAGATGAGCGAAACCAAACTTAAAAGTTCAAAGTTCGTACCGGACAATTAGTGTCCGGTGCTAAACACCGAACACAGACTTCTCCAGGAAGTCCGTTGCAACGTTTGGAGTTCCGGGGGAAGTCCGTTGCAGAGAGAAAGAAAGAGCGAATATTTTCCAGCTCAATAGTTCGAGACCCCATTGTTTTCAATGGGGTTCGTGTTCTGGTTCAAGTTTGGGTTCAGTTCTGGCACCCAAACCGAACTTTGGAATAAAGTTCGGGTCAGGTACCAGAACCCGAACTTCCATGGGTCCGCTCATCCTTATTAGGCAGTTAAAACTGCATTGCATCATGGTGTTTGGGATAAAAGGTAAAAGTAAGAATGTTTTCAAACATAGAAGAGTTAATAGTTTACTTTTAGCAATTAACAACTGGAACTATTTTCAGCCTCAGGCAAAGCTCAAACGTTTCTGAAAATTCACAAAATAATACTTTATGGCCCTGATTTTTATCCTTTTATGGCCCCGATTCAATGTTTTTATTTTTGCATCTTTTTGGTAAATAAGTTAGGTTTTCGCTCATGTTTAGTTTTGCACCAAATTAATTATGGCTTTTGAGACATTTTTACTAGTGATGGGTGAGCGCTAAAATGCTTGGGTGCTCGATGATCAGGTCGAGCACATTGGAATACTCGGGTGCTCGACCCGAGCAACAAACCCAATGTAAGTAAGCATTTTTCAGGCGGCTCCCCCCGGCGGTCTGCAGAGGGCCTAAAAATTGCCCAAATTGATAGGAACAGTGCTAAAATGACATGGGAACAGCATGGGGAGACCCCTGGAAGCATTTCTGACTTCCAGGCCACTTCAGTCAACAACGTTGTCCGAGGTATTACGCCACTTTTACGGACTCACAATAAAACATACAAAAACGAAACCAAAATGGATTTTCCTGGTTAATATGTTAAGGAACATCCTTTCCAGGGTAATGACTTGTATTTAAAGCAAAATAACCAAAAACAAAAATACTCCTCCACACCTTGCGTTTTTGATGCATTTTTGCACTTTTGCATTGCTTTCAACCGTGACAAATGCATTCACCAGGAAATGTCATTTTAACATTTTCAACCTTATCTGACCGTGTGGTGTGTGAGATATCATCGGAAACATCGTGTTTCATTTATGAAGGAGGGACTCTGAAAGTCACAAAGCCTAATTTTATAGGGCCATCAGGCGGCCTTTACTATTTTTAAAGGGCCAGCAGTTGGCCTTCACAATTCTTAGAGAGCCATCAGCCAGCTATGCTTTATTGTTCTCATTACTAAAGAGTGGGTCTCCTATACTGTTATTGCGTATGCAGTGAGTGGCAGGGCTGCCTAAAATTTGGACACACCCCAATACCCCTTTGAAGAGACTTAGAGGAGGGCCTCCTGAAAACAATGTTTCCATTATTAGGAAGTAGCTCTCCCATTGTGTTTGCCTATGCAATGAATGCAAGGGTTGCCAAAAATTTGGAGGCACTCCAATTCCCCTTGGAAGAGACGTGGAGGTCAGAGGACCTCCTGAAAGCAATGTTCCCATTATTAGGAAGTGGGTATCACCATTGTGTTTGTCTATGAAGTGAATGCAAGGGTTGCCAAAAATTTGAAGGCACTCCAATGCCCCTTGGAAGAGACGTGGAGGTCAGAGGGCCTCCTGAAAACAATGTTCCCATTATTAGGAAGTGGGTCTCCCATTATGTTTCCCTATGCAGTGAATGCAAGGGTTGGCAAAAATTTATAGGCACTCCAATGCCCATTGGAAGAGAAGTGGAGGTCAAAGGGCCTCCTGAAAACAATGTTCCCATTATTAGGAAGTGGGTCTCCCATTGTGTTTGCCTATGCAGTGAATGCAAGGGTTGCCAAAAATTTGGAGGCACTCCAATGCCCCTTGGAAGAGAAGTGGAGGTCAAAGGGCCTCCTGAAAACAATGTTCCCATTATTAGGAAGTGGATCTCCTATTATGTTTTCCTATGCAGTGAATTCAAAGGTTGCCAAAAATTTATAGGCACTCCAATGCCCCTTGGAAGAGAAGTGGAGGTCAAAGGGCCTCCTGAAAACAATGTTCCCATTATTAGGAAGTGGGTCTCCCATTGTGTTTGCCTATGCAGTGAATGCAAGGGCTGCCAAAAATTGGGAAGCACTCCAATGCCCCTTGGAAGAGACGTGAAGGAGGGCCTCATAAAAAAATGTTCCCATTAGAAAGGAGCGGGTCTCCTATACTTGTAATGCCCATGCACTAAGTGTATGGGATGACAAACATTTACCCCTGGGGGGCATACATGAACATACTGTATAAAAAATTTTTTTACGGGCATCATAAACACCCTTTAAAAAAAATGATGTGGGTGTTGCATCACGGACCACGGTCACCCTGGTGATATGGTGGTTGAGGATGACGATGAGGACAAGAGCAAATAGCCAAAATCAGGAAGCGTATACCCATGTCTGGGTGTGAAAAGGTGCATGGGAATACAGCTCCCAAAAAAACCCACTGGATTTGAGTTTATGTTACGCTGCTATCATTCAGTGGTGTTGAGAAGTCTGGCCCAATCCAGCCCTTGTTCATTTTTATAAGAGTCAGCCTGTCAGCATTTTCAGTTGACAGGCGGATGCGCTTATCAGTTATAATTCCACCAGCGGCACTAAAAACCAGCTCTGATAAAATGCTGGCGGCAGGGCAGGCCAGGACCTCAAGGCGTAGAGAGCCAGTTCATTCCACGTATCCAGCTTGGTTACCCAATAATTATAAGGCACAGAGGAATCACAGAGGACGTTGGTACGGTCGACAAAGTACTCCCTCAGCATCTCCCCAAACTTGTGAGAGTACCCCGAGCCTCAGGGCTTGTGCGATGGGAGGGGCTGAGAAAATTCTCCCAGAACTTTGACAGTGTTCCCCTGCCTCTGCTGGATTGTATTTGTGTCTCTCTCGCCTGTACTCCTAGGTTGTCAAACAAACTGTGACCTCTGCCGCCAGCGTTTTCAGATGGGAATTTTTTAATAGTTCCGCAACAAGGGCCTTCTGGTACAGCCCCATTTTTGTAGACCTGTCTACCTCAGGAATAAGAGATATAAAGTTCTCCTTGTAGCATGGGTCTAGAAGTGTCACCAACCAGTAATGACTGCCACCCAAAATTTTGAGAATGCGAGGGTCATGGGAAAGGCAGTGTAACATAAACTCAGCCATGCGTGCCAGACTGCTAACAGGCAAGACTTCTGTGTTCTCAACAAGAGGATGACTGACCATGCTCTCCTCCTCCTCCTCTCTGTCCTCTGGCCATCCACACTGAACAGACGGTATGACAGTTGTGCAGGTAGTACCATCTATAGCACATGAAACTAGCTTCTTTTCTTCCTCCTCCTCTTCTTCATTGTCACCCAATCCACGTTGGGATGAGATGAGGCTGGGCTGTGTGTAATCACCCTGTATGGTTCCTTGCTCCATCTCATCGTGCTCCGCCTGCAATGCATCCTCTTTGATTGTGAGCAGAGAGCGTTTCAGAAGACAGAAAAGCGGGATGGTGACGCTAATTATGGCGTCATCGCCGCGCACCATCTTGGTGAAAACCTCAAAGTTTTTGAGGATGGTACATATGTCCGACATCCATGTCCACTCATGAGGTCTTATGTGTGGAGTCTAAACTGAATACCGACGGCCTTGTTGATGCTGGTACTCAACAACTGCCCTCTTCTGCTCACAAATCCTTCCCAATATCTACAGTGTAGAGTTCCAATGCATGGGGACATCACGCACCAGTCTGTGAGCCAGAAGCTGCAAACGCTGCTGAAACACGGCAAGGGCAGCGGAAGCAGCAGGTGACTTTCTAAAATGGGCACGCAGGCGGCGTACTTTAACAAGCAGATCCGGCAGCTCCGGGTAGGATTTGAGAAATCGCTGAACCACGAGGTTAAGCACATGGGCCAGGCATGGTACGTGTGCGAGCTCGCCTCGCCTCAGAGCCGCTACTAGGTTCCGACCATTGTCACACACGACCATGCCTGGCTGTAGGTTCAGCGGTGTGAGCCACAGATCTGCCTGCTCTTTCAGAGCTGTCCACAACTCTTCAGCATTGTGCGGTTTGTCACCTAAGCATATTAGCTTCAGCACAGCCTGTTGCCGCTTGGCCGAGGCAGTGCTGCAGTGCTTCCAGCTTGTGACTGATGTGGTCATTTCGGAGATGGAGGCTGAAGAGGAGGAGGAGGCTGAGGAGGATGAGGTGCAGGAGCTGTAGACTGTGGGGGAACCCTGACTGACCTAGGGCCCGCAATCCTTGGCGTCGGGAGGACGTGTTCCGTCCCAAGATCCGACTGGGTCCCGGCTTCCACTATGTTAACCTAGTGTGCCGTCAGCGAGATGTACCATCCCTGCCCACAAGCACTTGTCCACGTGTCCATGATTAGGTGGACTTTCCCGGTACCTGGGTTGTTGAGGCCACGGCTAATGTTTTGGGGCACGTGCTTGTGTAATGAGGGGACGGCACACCAGGAGAGGTAGTGGCGGCTGGGGACCAAGTACCGAGGGATGGCCGCCACCATCAAGTTGCGGAATGCTTCCATCTCCACGAGCCTAAAAGGCAACATTTCGAGCACAAGCAGTCGTGAAATGTGGGAATTTAGTAGTGTGGCCTGAGGGGTGTTGGCTGCGTATTTGTGCTTGTGTTCTAAGGACTGGGGTATGGACAACTGAACGTTGCACTGGGACAAGGACGTGGACATGCTTCCTGATGCTGTTACTTGAGAGTGTGCAACAACAGGTGCAGGGCAGGAGGCATCTTCGCATGCACCATGGACAGGGGATTGGCTTGCATGCACAACAGCGGAAGAAGCAATGGTGCCACCGACAGACACTGTTCCTGGACCCTGGGGTTCGGCCCACAAAGTCGGGTGCTTTGCGGTCATGTGCCTGATCATGTTGGTAGTGGTCAGGCTGCTAGTTTGGCCACCCCTGCTGATGCTGGCCTGGCAGGTGGTGCAAATGGCCTTTTTGGGGTTATCGGTAGAGTCTTTAAAAAACAACCAGACTCGGGAAGACCTAACAGTTGTACTGGCAACTTCCTTCATGTTGGTGTTACGGGGAACGGTTGCCTGTCTTCTGTCTGCGGCCACCACACTGCTTCTTCCTGCCTGTTGGGGTGCTCTGCCTCCCTCCCCCTGTGTGCTGCTGTCTTCGCTCTGCATGGCCTCCAGCCAGGTTGGGTCAGTTACTATATCATCCACCACCTCGTCTTCCACTTCCGCACTCTGGTCCTCCTCCTGACTTTCTGGCAATTGTGTCTCATCATCGTCCACCTCTTGTGCCACTTTCCCACCGTCGCCTTCGTGTGACTGTGGCTGCTCAAATATTTCGGCATCGCTACATGCGATCTCCTCTTGCCCCGCTTCAAGTGGACCAGGCGAGAGATCCGAACCTATAAATAGAAAAGTTAACAGCTCTTCAGAGTGTCCAAGTGTGGGATCAGTTGTCTCTGGGCACTCGGCATGGTGGGAGGAAGGAGGATCAGGGTAAGGAATATACGGTCCAGACTCACGGCTACTGAGACTTGACCGTGTGGAAGACAGGGCGGTGGTGGTGGCTAAGTGACTGGAAGCATTACCGCTATCCAACCAACAACCTTTTGACACTGCTCTGGGTTCAATAGTGGTGTGCTGCGGTCCCCTAGGAATTGGGACAGGAAGGTCGGGCGAGAAGATGTGGGTGTTTGTTGTGGCACAATTTGAGCTTGCCCACGGCCTCGGCCTCTGCATGCACCATCACCATACCGTCCAATTCCCCGTCCCTTGCCACGCGCATTCCCCATTTTAAATGGAGGACAATATCTTCCACCCTCACTAAAAATAGCTGAATTTGGAGCGAAGTTATATGTAATTCGTGTGATGGAGAAACCACAGTTTTAAATACCTGGCCTGTAGGTAAGTATTTTGAACTGCAAACCGGTGTTGAAAACTTTGCTGACACACTGAAAAAAATTAGAATGGAGGCCAGAAATGGCCGAATTTTCAGAAAATGTATATGTGATCCGTGTGACGGAGAAACCACAGTTTTAAATACCTGGCCTCTAGGTAACTATTTTGAACAGCAAACCGGTGCCAAAAACTTTGTTGACACACTGAAAAAAAATTTGAATGGAGGCCAGAAATGGCAGAATTTTCAGAAAACGTATATGTGATCAGTTTGACGGAGCAACCACAGTTTTAAATACCTGGCCTGTAGGTAACTATTTTGAACAGCAAACCGGTGCCAAAAACTTTGCTGACACACTGAAAAAAAAATTGAATGGAGGCTAAAAATGGCAGTATTTTCAGCGCAATTATATGTGAATGTGATCCGTGTGACGGAGAAACCACAGTTTTAAATACCTGGCCTGTAGGTAATTATTTTGAACAGCAAACTGGTGTCAAAAACTTTGCTGACACACTGAAAAAAAATTTGAATGGAGGCTAAAAATGGCAGTATTTTCAGCGCAATTATATGTGAATGTGATCCGTGTGACGGAGAAACCACAGTTTTAAATACCTGGCCTGTAGGTAATTATTTTGAACAGCAAACTGGTGTCAAAAACTTTGCTGACACACTGAAAAAAAATTTGAATGGAGTCCAAAACTGGCAGTATTTTCAGCGCAATTATATGTGATCTGTGTTACAGACAAACCACAGTTTTAAATAGCTGGATTTTTTGCGCTGTAATATGGAAAGGACCTGGCTGTATTCTGCAGTGCCAACAAGCAAATGGTGCAGAAAAACGGTGATATCTGGATTGCTTTTTAAGCAAATAATGAGGATTAAGATTAAAAAAAAAATATTCCTGGTTCCTGAGACCTGGGCCTTTGTCTAGAAATATCTAACAGCAGCAGAAGGCAGAACTGGAATGGAGCCTCTTGTGCTATATGCACTGCATTCTGCTATATACACTGCCTGCCTGATGGATTAGTCCTCAGAAGGACTGTTTGTTGAGATGGATATGTGTAATGTACTTGTTTTCTCCCTACACTACCTAATACACAACCAAATCTCTCCCTAGCTCAGCAGCACCTCTCCCTAAACTGCCTGATTGCGGAGCAGACTGACGAGCACAGCGGCGCCAGGTCTGATACAGACCTGATGACGCTGTGCGGCCAGCCAATCACTGTAATGCCACAACCAATATGGCTGCGGCATTACAGTGAGTGGCAGGCAATCCCTGCATGTTGATTGGCACTCTAAAGAGCAGGGAGGGGTACCCTAGCATCCGCCCGAGCATCTCGCAAGTACTCGGCGAGCTCCGAGCATCTTGAGTACTGAGATGCTCGGGCGAGTACCGAGTACTTGCGAGTATGCTCGCTCATCACTAATTTTTACGCTACTTTCATCAATCCTTCTCATATTTTTGGTTTGCTCAACAATGTTGTGGTGGTTTTCATTAGTGAGATGTTTTTGGATAATTAATCGTGTGATACTTTTTGAAATTCCATACATTTTTTTGTGCAGTTGTACTGCAGTATGCTAGTGGAGTACAAAATGTGTCAATTTTTTTTTTCTTTGCACAATTAAAGTAAAAAAGGCAACATTATTTAAAGGGGTGTGCATCATCATCTGATTCATGCAGCCTGAACTATGTGGAGCATGAATCTGAGAGCAATTCCTGCATGACAAACATATATTGTATGTTTGGCAGTTCGATAGGCCATCATAATGTACAATTCCACCTGTTTTGGAGATAGAAGTGGGACCCCTTAACTCTTGGGCCTCTGTACAGCTACACAGGTTGCGCCAATGGTATGTCGACACCTGCATAGGACGAGACTGGTTATTCTAGCTGAGCAGTTGTGGAGAAGCCATCGGGACCTGTCTCTTGGACTGGTCACCTCATCTCCGGTTGTGCTTTTGACTATGTTTTTCTATGAAATACCTGTCCCTGGCAGCATGAAACAGTTAAAAAGTTCTATATATCACTCATGATTAAATGGCTTTGGTTTTTAAAACCTTTTCCACAGTTTTTTTTTTGCTAGCACACAGAAATTGACCACCTCTTGCCCCACTGCAGAAGCTACTGTAGCACCCTGAGGATTCGGCTGCTACAGGGGTATTGCACCTCAACCCAGAGGTGTGATATTCCACTCCCGGGTAAGGATGGAGTGTGGACCTGAGCTCGGTAGGCTGCATGCACTACATACATCCCATTTCCGGGGAACAGACCGACGGTACTCCCACTTAGAAATGTGCAGGTACGACCGAGTCTGTTCCTGGCTGGAGTGGGAGGGGGGTGGTACATCCCAAGTAGTGTAGGGGCAGATAGGGGGAGCAGCCTGGGTAAAGATAGGAGCTCATTGGGTGCTGGTCACCTGAGCTCACACATAGAGGGTGTATATAAGGTGGGCACCATCAAAGAACAGGGTCAGTCAGCCACAGTCAGTCAGTCAGCCCAGTCAGTCAGTCTGTGAGTCTTTGCAGAGAAGTCAGAGGAAGAGGAGCAGAGAAGACCCAGAGAGAGAGAGAGGAGAAAGCCAGAAAGACCCAGAGGGGGAAACAGAAAAGGAACTCTGAGAACCCAAAGTTCATCAGCGGGTGAAGAGTTGGCAAAAGGGTACCGGATCCCAAGCTGGTGGGGGCAAAAGCACACCCTAGCCAGAGACCGGAGGCCGTGGGCAGTGTCTGCCACGGCCACCCACCACATCCACCCCGAAGGCATACCACGTGGAGGGTCAGGGAACCCAAGGCCAAGGGTCTCCCAACAGAAGGCCCGAGGGAGCTGGACCTGGGTGGATCACTAGTGGGGACGGCCAGAGGAAAGGACAGAAGGAGAGCTCAGGGTCACGCTCCGGACTTGTTTGGGGGTTGGCTGGATCCAGGACCTGGTGGACGCAGCACGGCTCGGGTGGTCACTTGAAGCTGGAGTGACCGGAACATCAGCAGTGAGTAAATACCCTAAACTGCACAACCCGACTCTGTCTTCATTTTACATCTACGCTGCACCACCACAACCCCCATCCTCTGCACCTGACCCCCTGAGGCTATACCCCACCCGTTGGGGGTTATACCATCAAAAGCTGCACCTACACCATCAGCCTCAGCGGACCCTGCTGCAGCGGCGGCCATAGTGACCGCAATACAACGGGTGGCGTAGTCGACAATAAAGAACTTAATAACATCTGTAGGACTGCCACATACAACTGAGTTTGACACCCTGGGCACGGACCGGGTCACAGCCACTCGGAAGACTACAACTCCCATCTGATCCGGCTCCGGATATTCCCCCTAAAGAATATGGCCCAGGGGGCGCGTCAACTTTGGCGTAGTCGGCAGGATTACGTGCCCACAACAACCGGGTACTGCGTGCCTGAAGAAAAGTGCAAGTTTACCTCAAAAAGAAGTCTCCTGCCGGTTCCGGAGGGTCCCCGCCATCGGACTCCATCACAGGTCGATTCCCGCCGGTTGTCCGCCATTAACAGCGTTTTCCCGCCATCTGCAGAGTTTCCCGCCACTGGGAAGCGATTCCCGCCATTTCCAAAGGTTTCCCGCCTTGGAAGAGCGGACGCCATTATGGGCGTGCCAGAGGGTGGCGAGAGGCCACCTCCCATCGTGGGCCAGGACCAAAAATGGCGCCAAAAGTGGAAACCGCCCCCACCAACAGAGACTGTGATGCTAGAGGTGTCTGTCAGCGTGAAAGAACAGCCCCTGGAGCTGACAGTCACCAAGTGGCCCCGGGACCGCCCTCGAGGTGGGAGGAGACGAAAGGAGAGAACAAAGATGGGTGTCGCTTGGAGGAGTCTAGAGCGAGCGCACCCGGAGGCAAGAAGCCTGGAGAAGACTATCGGAGGAGCTTACCCGGAGATGGCGAGAAAGCAGAGCAGCACCGGCCCGTTGGCCAGGAGCCTGCTAGAAACAGAGGAGGGAGAGCAGAGCAGCACCGGCCCGTTGGCCAGGAGCCTGCTGGAGACAACAGTAGGAGAGCAGAGCAGCACCGACCCGTTGGTCAGGAGCCTGCTGGAAACAACGACCCCACTAGGACTAGTGGAGGTCCTAGCACAGCTCCCCCGAGACCGGGAGTGTGCACAGACCGCTCTGGAGGGCCTCGCAAGGAGGATGGCCCGGGTGCAGCGAGAGACGTTGGCGGAGTGGAGCCGTGAGATGGCCCAGCAGACCGAGACCTGTCAGCGGAGCACGCCACCCGAGACGAGGAAACAGACCGCCTCTGAGGATGGCGCGGGAGGATTGAAGGCCGGAGACGGCGCCGAGAAGGGAGCCGAACGAGTGGAGGCAGGTAAAGGGGACGTCTATACCCCAAACCGGGAAACCGCGTACCTGCCCCAGCTCCCCGTCGCAGAGCCCGAAGTCTATCCTGCCGTGCCCGTCGCTGCAACGTCACCGCCGCAGACTAGGCCTCAGACGGGAGCCGCGACCCCTGTGACGTCACACGCCTCGACCCCGAGCGTGACCAAGCAGGAAGTACCACCAGCCTGGTCGCAAGGCCTAGTACCCCCGGGCGCCGCAATACCAACAGCGCCCCCTACCTCCGCGGAGCCCCCGGCCTGGTCGCAGGGCCAAGTAGCCCAGGGCGCCGCCGTCCTTACGGTGCCCTTTACCTTCCAGATACCCCAGGCCTGGCCGCAAGGCCCGGGCAACCCGGGCGCTAACACCACCGCGCCCATAAGACCAAGAGTGCCGCATCTGGGAGAGGACCTGTACGCCCAGCATACGTGCCCGGATGGGCAGCCATTTATATGGCCACCGGAGTTTCACCATCCCCGACTCCGGAGAGAGAGACCCCTGGATGAACCCCTGATCCCGGCTCCAAAGCCCGTAAAGAGGATCTCGCCCCCGCTAGCAGAAGCGCAGTTTGAGTGGGACCCCACCGGAGAAGATCTTATGGGGTTCACTCAAGAGACTCGGGCAGCTGCAGCGGAGCGTGCTGAGTGCTGCCGCCAACAGCTCGAGGACTTTGAGAGGGAGCGGAGAGAGAGGCGGGTCCGGGAACAGCAAGCTCAAATAAGGAGCGCGGAGCAGAAGAGCCGGGCCAGGAGAGACCCCCGTGCAGCGCATAGTCCCCGCACCACCGGGACTGTGATAAAGTTTAACATGCAGCATGGGTGGGGCTTCATCCGAGACCACCGCACCCTAGGCGACGTCTTCGTGACCAGGAGAGACGTTGAGTCCCACCTACCGGAGGGACACAGAGGTCGTGACCTTTACATCGGGGACGAGGTCACCTTCACCCGGCACAAGTGTGCCAAAGGACCCTACGCCCTCCATGTGCATCGCCTGACGGAGGAAGAGCTGCGGTGTGAGGAGGAAGAACAAGAGGACCCGGACGGGTCTGAAACTAGAGTTAGAGGTAACCATAAAGAAAGAGCAGGAGGACGCCGTCGTTAAGTACAGCGGAGCCGAAGCTGTATATAGTTGCCCGTCGGGGCACAGTGAACTGTTACAGTTGCTAATGTAGTCCCCGTTGGGACCAGAGAATTGAACTGTTTACCCGTTTAACCCCTAAATCCCACTGGCCGAGGACTGAGAGCGGCCATATCCTTGTAAATAGTTGCGCGTCCTAAAGCGCCCCTACTGGTTTTATAGGAAAGCCACGAGTTCCAAAGAAAGTGACTACGAGAAAGTTTTATATGAAAAGTTTTATAATATATATATATATGATGTTTTATATGTTTATGCAAAAATTTGTATGTTTTTGGTGTTTTGTTCTTACAGCCCGAGGACGTGCTGTGATTTACCAGGGGGGAATGTAGCACCCTGAGGATTCGGCTGCTACAGGGGTATTGCACCTCAACCCAGAGGTGTGATATTCCACTCCCGGGTAAGGATGGAGTGTGGACCTGAGCTCGGTAGGCTGCATGCACTACATACATCCCATTTCCGGGGAACAGACCGACGGTACTCCCACTTAGAAATGTGCAGGTACGACCGAGTCTGTTCCTGGCTGGAGTGGGAGGGGGGTGGTACATCCCAAGTAGTGTAGGGGCAGATAGGGGGAGCAGCCTGGGTAAAGATAGGAGCTCATTGGGTGCTGGTCACCTGAGCTCACACATAGAGGGTGTATATAAGGTGGGCACCATCAAAGAACAGGGTCAGTCAGCCACAGTCAGTCAGTCAGCCCAGTCAGTCAGTCTGTGAGTCTTTGCAGAGAAGTCAGAGGAAGAGGAGCAGAGAAGACCCAGAGAGAGAGAGAGGAGAAAGCCAGAAAGACCCAGAGGGGGAAACAGAAAAGGAACTCTGAGAACCCAAAGTCCATCAGCGGGTGAAGAGTTGGCAAAAGGGTACCGGATCCCAAGCTGGTGGGGGCAAAAGCACACCCTAGCCAGAGACCGGAGGCCGTGGGCAGTGTCTGCCACGGCCACCCACCACATCCACCCCGAAGGCATACCACGTGGAGGGTCAGGGAACCCAAGGCCAAGGGTCTCCCAACAGAAGGCCCGAGGGAGCTGGACCTGGGTGGATCACTAGTGGGGACGGCCAGAGGAAAGGACAGAAGGAGAGCTCAGGGTCACGCTCCGGACTTGTTTGGGGGTTGGCTGGATCCAGGACCTGGTGGACGCAGCACGGCTCGGGTGGTCACTTGAAGCTGGAGTGACCGGAACATCAGCAGTGAGTAAATACCCTAAACTGCACAACCCGACTCTGTCTTCATTTTACATCTACGCTGCACCACCACAACCCCCATCCTCTGCACCTGACCCCCTGAGGCTATACCCCACCCGTTGGGGGTTATACCATCAAAAGCTGCACCTATACCATCAGCCTCAGCGGACCCTGCTGCAGCGGCGGCCATAGTGACCGCAATACAACGGGTGGCGTAGTCGACAATAAAGAACTTAATAACATCTGTAGGACTGCCACATACAACTGAGTTTGACACCCTGGGCACAGACCGGGTCACAGCCACTCGGAAGACTACAACTCCCATCTGATCCGGCTCCGGATATTCCCCCTAAAGAATATGGCCCAGGGGGCGCGTCACTACATGTAAAGGACAATTAATAGGGTGTTTAGGAAGGTAGATTTGTAATACAATTTATTACTCATATTACACATCTTGTATTTTCACTGTATTTTTTCAATCAGAAGATTCCCAACATTTCTTTTAGTGTTGAAAAATAATGGAGGCCTTACTTTGGGACATGTGCATATCAGAATACCATGCGCTATAAATAATGAGTGTTTTGGAATAAGAAATTCTTTCAACTATGTTCATAAGTATGATTAATTCTCTCGGGTAGATGCAGTAAATAGTGCCTAAGTTCCTAAGTGTCTAAGCATACAATAAAAGTGTCTAAGCAAGCAAGAATCTGGACAGAACCCCAATTTCCAAGGATTGATAACACTATGTAAGGCTTTTGTCCAGCACAGAGAAGTATCCTAGTTATGAGCCAGTGCTGTGGGTAAATTATGCTATCAACATATTCATGAGATAAAGCTTTAGGATGACACAACCATTTCATTGCTAACACAGCGAGAATGTAAGATACTGACTCCCACAATTACTCAGGTTTATGATAAGCCTGAGAAATTCAAGATGACTATCTAAACATGTTCTATGGTAATTTAATATCCTATTTTATCCATATTACAAAATAACTGATTATCCTGGTGTCTTTTAATACAAGCTTATATGTTTTTGAAATGTGGGAATAGCAGCAAGTATAGATAAGCGAATCAATTAGTGGGACTCCAGTCGAGTGTCCAGGTCAGTGTTGCCCTAGATGAGAGGATCGCAAATCTCTTACCTTCCGGTGTCCCCGGTGCTGCCTTTGATCAGACAGTCACGAATCACAGATGACGTAGCACCAGCCGCGACAATTAAAATGTTGCTCCAGGGACAAGGAAAGGTAAGAGATTTGCAGGCCTCCTACAGGTACCTCTGACCTGGATGCTGGACCGGAGTCCCATGAATTGATCCGCTCATCGCTAGTAACAAGACAAAAAATGGCGCAGTGCCTTGGTAGTACTACCAATTTAACCCCTTCACGACATATGACATATATTTACATCATATGTTGTGTCCCTGACTTTGATGCGGGCTCCAGCATTGAGCCTGCATCTTTCTCTGCACATGACAGAGAATAAAACAATTGAAAAAAATACACATATTTGGTATCGCTGTGTTCAGAAATGTCTGATTTATCAAAATATAAAGTAAATTATATTAAGTATAAAGTATATTATATAAATTATATATTATATAAATTAAGTAAACGATGTAACAAGAAAAAAAAATCGAAACTCGTGAATTACGTTTTATTTGGTCACTGTAATATTGCAATAAAATGCAATAAGAAGTGATAAAAACATTGTATCTACCATAAAATGGTATCAATAAAAACATAAGCTCAGGGCTCAAAAAATAAGCCATCAACCAGCTCCATATCCCAAAATATGAAAACGCTACGGGTCTTGAAAAATGGTGACAAATGCAAAAACTTTTTTTCATAAAAATGTTGGCATTTTTTTTCACTACTTAAATAAAACATAAACTATACATGTTTGGTATCAGCGTACTTGTATTGACTTGGGAAATCATACTGGAAGTTTTACCATATAGTAAACATAGTAAATAAAAAAAAAACTAAAAAAAACAATTTTGAAATTGCACTTTGTTTTTGCAATTTCACTGCACTTCTAATTTTTTTCCTGTTTTCCAGTACACTTTATGATAAAATCAATGGTGCCATTCAAAAGTACAACTCGTCCTGCAAAAAAACAATTCCTCATACAGCTGTATTGATGGAAATATAAAAAAAACTGTTGTTCTTGGAAGAAAGGGAGGAAAAATGAAATAACGGAAAAAAGGGGTCAAAAAGGACCTGGCATTTGCCATAAATATGTATTTTTTAACCTGGACTAAATGCCTCTATTCTCCTGAGTTGTTTCCTTTGTTTCTGTGCCTCTCGTTCCTGAGATATGATCTCCTCTTCCTTATATGTAATTCTTGTCTTTTAAGCCAAAGTGGCTGCGATCCTTAACTCGAGTCTATAAGTTTATTCTTTAGGACCACACCCCCGTGGCTAAAAAGACTAGATTTACATAAAGGGAAGAAGCGGCCATATCTCCGCAATGGAGAGGTACAGGAACAAAAGCAAAATAGTACCAGATTCAGTAGAACAGTGGCTTTTGGACCACGTTGAAAAAAGAAGACTTGTCACTTGCCATAAATATGTAATTTTTTTACCTGGTCTAATTGCCACTGTTCTCTTGAATCTGGCATTGTTTCTTTCCATTTGTTCCTGTGCCTCTCTGTTCCTGAGATATGACCCCCTCTTCCTTGTATGTAACTCTTGTCCTGTTAGTCAAGTGGGTATGATTCTCAACTTTTTTCTGGGAGTGTATTCTTTAGAATCACACCCCTTTGGCTAAATAGACTAGATTTACATGCAAGGAAGAGAAGGCCAAATCTCAGGAACAGAGAAGTGCAGGAACAGAGGCATTTACACTGGATTAAAAAAAGTTACATATTTATGGCAAGTGACAGGTCTTCTTTAATTTTACCGTTACCCCAACCCGCCTAGTCACAGATGCTTTATTCTTTTGTTAGTATTTTCATTATTATATTATTTAGTATTTATTCTATTGTTAGCATTATTATTACAATTCACATTAAGTACATACCTTATATGCCACAAGTCCATGGTATCCAAATAGAAGCCTCGGTTATACTGTCTATATTTCTGTTGGTTATCCACAGATCATCACCTGCAGATCACAGTCACAGATCATTTCTACTAGCCATATTTTTTACCATGTATATCTAGTGTTGAGCGAGCATGCTCGACACTGCTCGGTACTCGCCTGAGCATCTCACTACTCGGGATGTTCGGCGAGCACCGAGCATTTTCGGGTTACTCGGGCGGGAGCTCAGGTCTCCGCCCTGCATGTTTGGAGCTCTTTACAGAGCCAATGAACATGCAGGGATTTACAGCCAGTCACTGTAATGCCGCAGCCATGTTGGTTGTGGGCATTACAGTGATTGGCTGGCCTCACAGCATCACCTCGAGTATTTAAAACCGGGCGCCACCATCTTGGACACAGTCGCTCCAGATCAGACAGTGTAGGGTCAGTGCTGCTGAGCTAGGGAGAGATTTATACTGTGAAATAGGTAGTGTAGGGTCTCTAAAGCCTGCAAAATCAAACAAACAGTCCTTCTGAGGACTAATATCCATCCCAGATATCAGGCAGGCAGGCACGCTGTATAGGAGACGCAGTGGTTATACCAGCAAACACTGCATTACAGTCCTGTGTGCTGCTGCTGCTCAAATTGCTAGACTTAGCCCCAGGTCTCAGGGGCCAGGAAAAATACTTTTTTTTCATCTAAATCCTCTTTTTTTTTTTTTTTTCCTCAGTCAGACTGTACAAATACCCGTCTTAATAACCTTTTGGTATTTCCCCCACCCCCCAAAGAAAGTGAGTGTGTCTGTGAGTGTTCAGACACAAATATATCTGTTTAAAAGAGTCTGGTTTCGGCCAGATAACTAGAACTGTGGTTTTGCAGTTCCATGGTTCAATTCTCTGTATTATCCACCTTTTTACCTTTTTTCCATTAAAAAAAACTGTTTGAGTGTCTCGGTGACTGTTCAGACACAAATATATCTATTTAAAAAAGCCTGGTATACGCCAGGAAATTAGAACTGTGGTTTTCCTCTTCCACGGTTCAAATCTGGGTGTTATCCACCTTTTTGCCTTTTTTACATAAAAAAAAACAGTTTGAGTGTCTCGCTGACTGTTCAGACACAAATATATCTGTTTAAAAGATTCTGGTGTAGGCCAGAGAAATAGAACTGTGGTTTTCCTCTTCCACGGTTCTAATCTCCTTTTTATTACCCTTTTGCCATTGATAGTGCAAGTGTAAGCTATTTTACTTCATTTACAATGGGTAAGGCGCGTGGCAAGGGACGTGGAACTGGACGTTCTGGTGAGGGTGCGTGCAGAGGACGGGGGCATGGCCAAGGTGAAAATGTGCCACAACCAACAGCCACATCTTCTCGCTTCCAGTTCTTGACCAAATTACTAGGGAAGCACACAGCAACACCACTATTGTGAACAGATCAGTGTGAACAGGTTATTAATTGGATAGCACATAATACTTCCAGTCACCTGGGCACCACCATCTCCGGTCTGTCTTCCACACGGTCAAGTCTTAGTAGCCGTGAGTCTCGACCGCATACTCCTCCTCACCCTGATGCTTCTTCCACCCACCATGCCGAGTGTCGTCAGACAGCAACTGATCCCACAGTTGGACACTCTGAAGAGCTGTTCACTGGTCCATTTCCATATTTGGGCCCCTCGCCTGCTCCGCTTGAAGTGGTGGAAGAGGAGATCCCATGTTAGCGATGGCCAAATATTTGAACAGCCACAGCCACAGGAAGGCGACGCTGGCAATTTGTCACAAGAGGTGGACGATGACGAGACACAATTGCCACGAAGTGAGGAAGAGGACCGTGGTGCGAAAGTGGAAGAGGAGGAGGTGGTGGATAATCTAGTAACTGACCCAACGTGGCAGGAGGACATGCAGAGCGAGGCCAGCAGCACAAAGGGGGAGGGAGGCAGAGTACCCCAACAGGCAGGAAGAAGCAGTGTGATGGCCGCAGACAGAAGGCGGGCAACCATTCCCCGTAACACCAACATGAGGGACGTTGCCAGTACAACCGGTAGGTCTTCCAGAGTCTGGAATTTTTTTAAAGACTCTGCTGATAACCCCAAAAAGGCCATTTGTACCACCTGCCAGGCCAGCATCAGCAGGGGTGACAAAACTACCAGCCTGACCACCACCAGCACGATCAGGCACATGTCAGCAAAGCACCTGACTTTGTGGGGTTAACCCCAGGGTCCACGACCAGTGTCAGCGGTTGTCACCACTGCTTCTTCCGCTGTTGTGCTTGTAAGAGAACCCCCTGTTGTGCGTGCAAGGCAATCCCCTGTCCATACTGCATGCAAAGATGCCCCCTCCTCTCAGTCTTCACTTGTTATGGCAGTTTCTCAAGAAACAGCATCAACGTCCACGTCCCACCGCAGTGTTCAATTGTCCATATCCCAGACCTTTGAATGAAAGCTAAAATTCGCAGCCAATGCCCCAGAGGCCACAGTCCTAAATTTGCACATTTCACGACTGCTTGCGTTGGAAATGCTGCCTTTTAGGCTGGTGGAGACGGAATCCTTCCGCAACCTTATGGCGGTGGCCGTCACTCGGTACTCGGTCCCCAGCCGACACTATTTTGCCCGGTGTGCCATCCCGCACTACACAAGCACGTGTCCCAAAACATCTGCCGTGCCCTCAACAACGCAGTTACTGGGAGAGTCCACCTGACAACTACACGTGGACAAGTGCTAGTGGCCAGGGATGCTACATCTCCCTGATGGCACACTGGGTAAACATAGTGGAAGCCGGGACCAAGTCGGACCTTGGGACGGAACACATCCTTCCCACACCGAGGATTGCGGGCCCTATGTCAGTCAGAGTTGCCCCCACAGTGTACAGCTCCTGCGCATCATCCTCCTCCTCCTCCTCATGTTCAGCCTCCATCTCAGATATCACCACATCAGTTACAAGCTGGAAGCACTGCAGTACTGCCTCAGCCAAGCGGCAACAGGCTGTGCTGAAACTCATAAGCTTAGGTGATAAACCTCACACTGCTTGTGAGTTGTGGACAGATGTGAAAGAGCAGGCAGATCTGTGGCTGAGACCTCTGAACCTACATCCAGGCATGGTCATGTGTGACAATGTCCGTAACCAGGTGGCGGCTCTGAGGCGAGGCGAGATCACACACGTACCATGCCTGGCTCATGTGCTTAACCTCGTGGTTCAGCGGTTTCTTAAATCGTACCCCGAGTTGCCAGACCTGCTCGTCAAAGTACGCCGCCTGTCAGCTCATTTTCAGAAGTCGGCTACAGCTTCCGCCGCCCTTGCTCTGTTGCAGCAGCATTTGCAGCTTCCATCACACCGACTGGTGTGTGATGTCCCCACACGTTGCAACTCTACCTCCACATGTTGCAAAGGATTTGTGAGCAGAAGAGAGCAGTTGTGGAGTACCAGCTGCAACAAGGCCGTCGATATTCAGGTCAGACTCCACACATAAGACCTCAGGAGTGGACCTGGATGTCTGACATATGTACCATCCTGACAAACTTTAAGGAGTCCACCAAGATGGTGAGTGGCGATGACGCCATCATTAGAGTCAGCATCCCACTTGTCTGTCTTTTGCAACGCTCTCTGCAGAGAATTAAAGAGGAGGCATTGCAGCCAGAGTATGATGAGATGGATCAAGAAGCCGTAGCGGGCGATTACACACAGCCCAGCCTCATCTTATCCCAACGTGCATTGGGGGACAATGAGGGAGAGGAAGAGGAGGAAGAACAGGAGCTGGTATCATGCGCTGTAGACGGTAGCACCTGTACAACTGTCATACTGTCGGTTCAGCGTGGGTGGTAGGAGGAGGAAGAGGGGAGAGCATGGTCAGTCATCTTGGTGAGGATACAGAAGTCTTGCCCGATACCAGTCTGGCACGCATGGCTGTCTTTATGTTACGCTGCCTTAACCGTGACGCTCGCGTTGTCAAAATGTTGGGTGACAGTCATTACTGGTTGGTGACACTTTTAGACCCCCCTACTAGGAGAACTTTCACTCTCTTATTCCTGAGGTGGAGAGGTCTACAAAAATGGGGCAGTACCAGAAGGCCCTTGCTGCAGAACTGTTAAAAAAATTCCCATCTGAACAAGCTAGCGGCAGAGGTCACAGTTCGTTGCCGAACCAAGGCGTACAGGCGAGAGAGACGCAACTCCAATCCAGCAGAGGCAGGGGAACACTGTCAACGTTCTGGGAGAGTTTTCTGAGACCCGCCCAGCTTACAGGCCCTGAGGCGCGGGGTATTCTCACAAGGAGTGGAAAGTTTCAAAAGATGGTGAGGGAGTACCTTGCCGACCGTACCAGCATCCTCCGTGATTCCTCTGTGCCTTTTAATTATTGGGTATCCAAGCTGGACACTTGGAATGAACTCGCTCTGTACGCCTTGGAGGTCCTGGCCTGCCCTGCTGCTAGCGTGTTATCGGAGCGTGTTTTTAGTGCCGCTGGGGGAATTATAACTGATAAGCGCAGTCGCCTGTCAACTTACAATGCTGACAAGCTGACCCTTATCAAAATGAACAAGGGCTGGATTGGGCCAGACTTCTCATCACCACCAAATGACAGCAGAGTAACATAAAGTCAAATCCATTGTGTTATTTCGGGAGGTGTATTCCCATGCACCGCTTCACACCCACACATGGGTATACGCTTCCTCAATTTGGCTGCTTTTTGCTCTTCTCCTTATTCTCAGCCTCCACCACCACTATACCACCAGGGTGACCGTGGTCCGTGTTGCCAGCATTGCAAGTTCCTCCGTCCTAATTTTTGGCAGCTTTTGCTTGGAAGGCATAGGCAAACACTATGGGAGACCCACTCCCCAATAATGGGAATAATGTTTTTAATATGCTGTACTGCATGGCTCTTGTAAGGGGCATTGCAAGTTCCTCCATCCTAATTTTTGGCAGCTTTTGCTTCGAAGGCATAGGCAAAGACTATGGGAGACCCACTCCCCAATAATGGGAATAATGTTTTTAACATGCTGTACTGCATGGCTCTTGTAAGGGGCATTGCAAGTTCCTCTGTCCTAATTTTTGGCAGCTTTTGCTTGAAAGGCATAGGCAAAGACTATGGGAGACCCACTCCTCAATAATGGGAATAATGTTTTTAATATGCTGTACTGCATGGCTCTTGTAAGGAGCATTGCAAGTTCCTCAGTCCTAATTTTTGCAGCTTTTGCTTGAAAGGCATAGGCAAAGACTATGGGAGACCCACTCCCCAATAATGGGAATAATGTTTTTAATATGCTGTACTGCATGGCTCTTGTAAGGGGCATTAAAATCGTCTTGTTAAGCTACTGTGACCTCCACGTCTCTTCCAAGGGGCATTTAAACCGTCTTATTAAACCACTCTGAACTCCACGTCTCTTCCAAGGGGCATTAAAATCGTCTTGTTAAGCTACTGTGACATCCACGTCTCTTCCAAGAGTCATTGATATTGTCTTTTTATTCCACTGGGACCTCCACCACTCTTCCAAGGGGCATCAATTTTGTCTTTTTATTCCACTGTGACCTCCACGTCTCTTCCAAGGGGTATTAAAACCATCTGGTTAAGCTACTGTGACCTCCACGTCTCTTCCAAGGGACATTAAAACCGTCTTGTTAAACCACTCTGAACTCCACGTCTCTTCCAAGGGGCATTAAAATCGTCTTGTTAAGCTACTGTGACCTCCACATCTCTTCCAAGAGTCATTGATATTGTCTTTTTATTCCACTGGGACCTCCACCACTCTTCCAAGGGGCATTGATATTGTCTTTTTATTCCACTGCGACCTCCACCACTCTTCCAAGGGGCATTGATATTGTCTTTTTATTCCACTGGGACCACCACCACTCTTCCAAGGGGCATTGAAATGTTGTTTTTAATTACCTCTAACCTCCACGACTCTGCATTTCCTCCTAATTTTAGTCAACTTTTGCTTTTGAATGCATAGGCAAACAATAAGGGAGACCCACTCCCCAATAAGGTTTTTAGTATGCTGTAATCCACGTCTGTTTCAAGGGGCATTGCAGTTCCTCATAATTTTTGGAAAGCCTTCCATTCACTGCTTAGGCCAACAGTGTACAGGAGACCCAGTTGCTATAAATGGAAAAAACAGTTTACTTAAGGCCCTCTGACCTCCATGTCACTTCCAAGGGGCATTGGAGTGCCTCGAAATTTTTGGTAGGCATTGCACTCACTGTATGCTCTATAACTGTGTAGCCGAACCGCTCCTTTTGGTACAGAAACATATACTACAAGACATGTGTGGTTAATAGTGTTGAGCCACCCCCGTAGTGTTCGAGTTCGGTTCGGTTCGTCGAACACCCTTGTGTTCGCCGAACTGTTCGTCGAACTGTTCGTCGAACACCTTCGAACACCGTTAAAACCAATGGCAGGCAAACAAAAACACATAGAAACACATAGAAAACACCTTCAAAGGTGTCCAAAAGCTGACAAACTGCTCAGAAGACATAACTAACACATGGAAAAGTGACAAGTACATATAGTCATGCGAAAAGAAAAGAGGTGGAGGAGTAAAAGGAGGGGGAGACACAGAAATAGGCATGTCATGCCCTTCTAAAATCCAAAAAGTGAGAAGCCGAAACGGCCAGTCCGTTCCTGCCCGTGCCACCTCCGTGTCGCCGGGTTTGTGCCAGAGCCGCAGTGGACCCTGACGGCCAGCCCCCCTCTCTCAATACTGGTGCCTGTCCGCTGGTGGGTCGAGCCCCCCCGCGGTGGGGGGGAGTAACATCTGCAGAAGAAAGACCATCTTCCAGCCAAACTAACATGTCGACTTCTTTTCGTGGACAATGTGATACGATCCCTTTGTTACGGACACGCCCATCGCTACAAATTCCAGATGAGGCACAAAAACAGCAGGTGCTTCAGCGGATATCAAGTGCTCCTTCAAGTGGGCTCTCCTCCACCTCAATTTCAACATCACAAATACTCCAGTCCTCAGAGGTGTCACCCCAATCGCACTTGCTTCCTCACAGCTCCCAAGTCTCCAGCTGCCCGTCTGAGTATGGGGTAACACAGACGATTGAGTCTGCAGAGCTGTTTACTCATACTATAGCCTGAAAAAAGGAGGTCTGCTCCAGAGCTTCTGTTAATCCAGATGAGGAAATGATCTGCACTGATGCCCAGAATCTTTATAAGTCGGATCCAGGACCAGATGAAGAAGGTTCTGAGCATAATGTAGACCCTCGTTCCCAAACTGTAACTCCTGTTGGTGGAGACAATGATGAAGACGATGATGAGACTCAAATACCTGATTGGAGCGACAACTTGACTTTTCGGTCAGGGCAGGAAGAGGTTGGCTTTGAGGACGACGGGTGTGATAACACACAGGGTGATGATGACAAGGTTGGAGATCCCACTTACTGTCAACCCACAGTCAGCCAGTCGATGAGGTCACCCGGGCCTTTGCCTGGCCTTGGGGATGTCGCGGTGGTCGGCTCCCTGGCCCGTACCCTGGGGTCACTCTTTAAAAGGGTGGATAATTGTTAATTTTATAAGAGTTCGTGACGCCACCTGTGGTATCTGGTGAGAAGCACCAGCGCTGCAGCAGTCCACTGAGGACCGTGATAAGGCAGCTCGATGGTATAGCTCCCCACAAGTGGAGCTAGGTCTCAGGGCAGCGTATACAGGGGGAATGCAGGACAGGCGAGACCCAGCTGGGTCAGAGCAAGAACGGCAACGGACACGGTAGTCACTTCAGTACCTTTTACTGGAGGAAATTCAGGCACATCCCGGAGCACTGTAGGGTGAAGGGTGCATATCAGGATCCTCCCCAATGAGCGGGTGTAGGGCCTCCTGTTTCTTGCCTCTGCGTAGTAAGTTTCTGACCTGCCTGGATCTAGGCCTAACTTTGTCTCTGTCCTGCGCTGACTGACCTTGTGGTAGGGCCTTCTCTTGGAGTTCACGCTCCCAGTATGCGGGGCCTAAGCGTCTCCTGGCTCTGTTACGTATCAGCATCTTAGCGATCCTGGGACTTGTAGTTCTCCAGGGATTCTGGTTATGCCTTACTGGGTCATAGAGATCCCGGTAAGCTCGGATCCGGTGTCTGGTAAATGCTTCGGGGTGAGCTGATTAAGCTCCTCTGCCCCTTATGTACTAACTCGCCACTCGCCTTCGGCCTACTCGGGCCCTCACTAGGCTATACACACTAACGGCAGCTTGCCGCGCTTCACCGATCTTATGGCGCCGGCACACCTTAAGCTCTATCTGGGCTCCCTGAATCTAGCTAACAGGAGCCTCGTGCTCCACTGCTGAACTATTAACTGAGTTCTCTAGACTAGACTGAGCTCAACTGCAGACTGACCTCTCTTAGGCTTCTCTACTGCAGGAACTCTTCAGAGGAACTGAACTGCCTAGCTCCACCTTCCCTATTTATATCCCTAACGGGCTCCCTCTGCTGGTCTGAGGTGGAAGGTGGAGATGTGTGAATGTTTATGGGGGCCTCTTGTGGAGGATTCCATCAATACACTCTTCTAGGATCTGTGATACCAAGCGCAGCGGGGCGTCACAGATGCTATTGACGACGAGGTTAGGTTGCGCCTTCCTGGACAGAGACGGAGTACTGGAAGCACGTCAACAACTGCATCCTCAACCACAACTCTGCCTCTGACCACAAGTCGTAGTGGCTCTTCAGGTCGCATGGGCTCTAAGCCTTGCATAGCCTGGGCATTTATTCAGATCGATAAGGATGACCCAACTCGTGTTATCTGTAATATTTGTCACCAAAAGCTAAGCAGAGGCCAAAAAATCCATAGTTTGAGTACTTCATGCATGTACCGTCACATGGATATGAAGCATAAGTTGCAGTGGGAAGCTCACTGTGCTACAATGCGGCCTAGCAGGCTGGGCCAACCACCGTCTGCCCCATCTTGTGCATCCGCGGCCTCTTCATCCTCTGTGACTGGGGGGACAGCAGTCACACATGTTTTTGGACGCAGACCTGCCACCTCTTTACCTGCAACAGCCAGTGTGATTGGCAGGTCGTCAGTTCATTGGGAAGTGGAAACACCTGCTTGTGTTGAGCGCTCTCTGACATCGAGAGCACCACCTTTGGATCAAGGCAACCTAACTTTTCCGCCTGCATCTTCCTCACAGACCGGCAGTTTGCCGGGGACACCCTACTCAACCCCGTCAAAGCACAACAGCCAGCCCTCGGTCCCTCAGATGTGGAAAAGTAAAAGACCATTTCCTCCTAGCCATGAGAAAGCAAAGAGGTTGAATTTCACCATCTGCAAGCTGTTGGCTACAGAAATGCTGCCTTTCCGCCTGGAGGACACAGTGGATTTTCGAGACCTTATGTCCGTCGCAGTGCCCCAGTACTAGATGCCCAGTCGGCACTACTTCTCAAAGAAAGGTGTGCCTGCGCTCCACCAGCATGTCGCACACAACATCACCGCTTCTTTGAGAAACTCTGTGTGTGACAGGGTGCATTTCACCACAGACACTTGGACGAGTAGGCATGGACAGGGGCGTTACATGTCGCTGACTGGGCACTGGGTAACTATGGTGACAGCAGGACAAGGGGCTGCTGTCCAAGTCTTACCGTATCCTCGAGTTTTGCGTCAATCCTCTTTATCTCGAAGTTCCTCCACTGCTTCTGCCTCCTCAACCTCCTCTCGGTCCTCCACCTGCACCCAAAGCCTGTCTGGTAATGCCACCTGCTTTCTAACTGCGCAGAAGGAATCCTGCACACCTCCTTACTATGCTGGCAGCTGGGCTCAACGGCATCAGTGTTTACTTTGAAATGTCTGGGAAATGTGAGTCACACAGCTGAAGACTTGTGGTCAGCTCTGGAGACCCAGTTTCATGAATGGTTGTCTCCACTGGACCTGCAACCAGGGAAGGCCGTGTGCGACAATGCTGCAAACCTGGGTGCGGCCCTTCGCCGGGGCAATGTCACACACGTGCCTTGTATGGCTCACGTGTTGAACCTGGTTGTCCATAAATTTTTAGCCCACTATCCCGGACTAGATGGCCTTCTGCAGAGGGCACGGTGACTGTGTGCTCACTTCTGCCGTTCGCATCCCGCAGCTCAACGACTTACATCTCTACAGAAGTCGTTGGGCCTGCCAGTTCACCGGCTGAAATGCGATGTGCCGACACGGTGGAATTCAACTCTGCACATGTTGCAGCGACTGTGGCAGCACCGACAAGCCCTGGTGCAATACGTTCTGACGTATAGCCTGGGCCAACGAGATCCAGAGGTGGGGCAAATCAAGCTGCAGGAGTGGTCTCAGATCAGGGACCTATGAAGTTGACGCGCCCCCTGGGCCATGGGGTACCCTGAGCCGGGCCGGTAGACGCTGGGCGTTGTAGTCACTGTGGCGGTGACCCGGTCCGTGACCCAGGGCGGTCAATCCAACGGTAATTTGTATATATGGATTTTATAATGTCCGACTACGCCACCTGTGGAGTACGGCCAAAGGGGCCGCCGCTGCGGAACAGTCTTCTGAAGCTGGTGGTTTTGCAGCAATGGTATTATTACTCACCACAGGAAGAGTGTAGCTTCAGGGCAGCGTGGGTGGATGATGGTGGTTGTAGTGCAGGGAGTCAGTAATGAACACAGAGTCCGTGTGATGCAGTCCCAAGATCTTTACTCACAGTTGTTGCAGTCCAGATTACAGGTACCAGAGCAATCTCACCCGTCGTGCTGTACGTACTCAGTGAGGGGCTCAGTCCACCCCCAGATAGCTCCGGAGTACTTAGCAGGACCCCCTTCTGTGTGTCCTTTCTCTGGCCTTCTCCCTGCACCTCACACCCAGTGACACTGCTATCCGGTATCCTCGGGCCTTGGCGGGTGACTTGTGTTCCGTCCCCTGGGTCCTATGTGGCTACCTTCTTAGTGAGACTGGTGTGGAATTTTGCCTGCAGTACATGAAATGCTGCAGCCTCCAGTTTCTAGTTGAGCCTTGCTGTTTCTCCTCTAGTTGAGGGACCGGTTCCTCTTATCTGGCCTGACCCCTCTACCTCCTGGTAGCAGCGGGAGTACGGGTGGCCTTCTGCACGGCCCGTAGCCCTAGGGTCCCTTCGGTTCCTGGAGCCTTCCTGCTCCCACTCCTCTCTTCTCTCCTTCAGTCCTGGGCCTCCCAGGCTAGGCCAGCCTCCGGAGCAGAGCTCATGCCGAGCCTCTGCTCCTGTCACTTTTCCTCCTCTGACTGGCTTGCTCTTTCTAAGATGGCTTCCTTTTATACTCTCCCTGTCATGTGCTCCCCTAAGCTGCTCCCCTAAGCACCCACTACATAGGACCCTCCCACCAGCTAGGGACCTGGGACTGTGCTCTCCCTTAGGAGCAATCTCGCCCTACCCCCACTGCGGGTATGTGTTGGATGCAGGTGTTAGGGTCCCGAGCCATACGCCTTCCTTACCTGAGGGTGAGATACCACACCTCTGGGTGAGATGCAGTAACTCTGTGGCGACTGAACCCTCAGGGGCGCCACACACCCTTCTGCATAGTTTTGAAATGGCGACGAAGATGTTTAGTGCTGACGACGATGCCATTATCAGCATGACTATTCCGGTGATTTACATGCTGGAGCACACATTAAACAGAATTCAGAGTCAGGTGGTGGGACAAGAGGAGGTGGAGGAAGTAGAGGAGGAGTCGTATGCGGAAGGGATAACATCTCCAAGGTCCAGACGGTTGGCAGCACCAAGGCGGCAGGCATGGGAGGGTGGGGGAGAGGGATTAACCAGGGCGCATGGTAGCAGCCAAACTGTTGAGGAAGGTGCAGGAGCCGAGGAAGAAGTGGAGGATGAACTGGCGATGGGCATGGAAGACTCATCAGATGAGGGAGACCTTGATCACATTTCTGTTGTGTGAGGTTGGGGGGAGAGGGCAGAGGAAGGAAGCATGATTCTTACCTCGCTAGCAACACAACAAGGACTTGGTCCTCCTGGATGCGCAAGACACATGAGTGCCTTCTTGCTGCACTACCTGCAACATGACCCTCAGATTGCAGAATTCGAAGTAATCCCGACTACTGGGTTGCCACACTCTTAGATCCCCGGTACAAAAGTAAATTTGCCGAAATAATTCCTGCCATAAAAAGGGATTGACGCATGCAGGAGTATCTGCAGACGCTGTTGCAGAATCTTACATGTGCTTTTCCACAAAACACCAGTGGTGCACGAAGTGAATCTCACAGTTCTAACTTGCCAACCTTGGGACTGTCGAGTCTTCATCACTCAAACCGTAACAGTAACACAGTATCTGCTGGTCACAGCAATTTTGTGGAATCATTTCACCACTTTTTTAGACCATCCTTTGCAAGGCCACAGGAGACAAGAAGTCTGACACATAGTCAACGCCTAGAGAGGATGGTACAGGAGTATCTCCAAGTGAACATCGAAGCCATGACTGTGTCACTGGACCCTTGCTCATTTTGGTATTCCAATCTGGAAAAATGGCCGGAGCTCGCCACTCACGCCTTGGAGATCTTGTCATGCCCTGCAGCCAGTGTTCTCTCTGAACGTGTGTTCAGCGCTGCTGATGGTGTGCTGACCGATAAGCGCACCCGGCTGTCCACTGAGAATGTAGACAGACTCACGTTCATAAAGATGAACAAATCATGGATTCGCAAGGACTTTTCTAACCCTGTGTTATCCTTGGGAGACTAAAAGCTTGAGGATTTGGTAATATCACCTCACCAACCGTTTTAAGCAACTGTGGGGCAATTGATGCCACTTAACCCTAGAACGCATGACGATAAAAATCTACACTTTCATATACCTGGGGCCTTTTAGGCCCGTGTGCAAATAACATGGAATAACTCAAACTCAAATGACAAACAACTATATACATGAAGAATACCTAGAGTTTCAAAATTCTAACTAAAGTAATCTTGCAGAAAATAGAAAACAATTAACAGGGCGGGACTGCGAGGCCCCAGGTATGCGTTCTAGGGTTAAGTGGTGTCTGTGCCACAATTTTGGGAAAAAATGGAGACTCTTTTTGGAGTCCCCTTGCTGTGTCTTACGTGACGTTGGCATCGTCAATTGCAGGTGGGCTGGGTCGCTCCCCCCCCCTTTTAACTGTAAGAAACTACATACACTATGGCTTGGGGTAACACAGATGGTTGAGTCTGAAGAGCTGTTTACTCAGAGGTCTGCTCCAAATCTTCAGTGTCTGCTAGTCAGCGTAGAATTTTTAACTGCATCTAGCCTAGGCAATACTTTGGGCGTAGTAGACCAGCTGCGAAGCAAGCTGCACCGCCTGTGTATCTAATAAGAATTTTTAAATGCATCTAGCCTAGGCAGACTGTGGGGACCCCCAACCAAACCCAGACGCTCAGCCCCCCTACCGCCCCTCTTTCCTTGACAAAACAATAATGTAACTCTTACAACTGGATGGGTGAGGACCGGTCACAGCTTTATTAACTCTTTATACTCATTCCATTAGAAAGGCATTTTATTTCTAAAATAATTCAGCTTGTTGCAGCATGCCCTGGGTCTCCACTCCGGCAACTTGGCCAACAAGTGTAACTCTCCAACATGTCCTTTCTATTTCCAGGCCACGGAGGATCCTGCGTACTCGTATGCAGGACTCTGACCCCCACCCATCACTCTTAACGCTTGTTCCACTCCGTCCTGGAGTCCTGACAGGAATATGTCCAGCCCAATATCCATTAAGTGAACACCGTCGGGCCGTATGAGGCCTGCTTTATCTCCTTCCTGTTGTCTGTGTCGTACCACTACACCGCCTCTGTCTCTTCTAAATTTTGCCATCCGAATATTTATTACCCGCCTTGTCCGTTCGATGGCCGTGATGTCACGCGCACCTTGCCATACCGCAATCGGCACAATCTCTGACCATACTATAGCTAGTTTTGTGAAAAATTCTCTGAAGCGCTCAGTGTCTAGTTTCATTATTGCCATTAGTTATGCGCTCTTGTGATGACCTAGGTTGTTTCCCCCGGCCTGTATAACTAAGATGACCGGACATCTTGCCTCTCTCCCTACCTTGATTACCTCCATTAGTACCTCTGGCCATAGCAGGCCTCTAATACCTCTCCAGTTGAAATATGTGTTATGAAACTCTAATTTCCTCCTGCCTGGACGGACTTTCGCCCTTTTTTCTGCCCAATATATATACGAGTGGCCTATCACCCACACTGTTGGCTTAGCGTCACCTGTAAAAGAAACAAACCACGTTAGGATAACAAGTCCGGTCTTATGTGTCTTGCCAAACACGTGGATCGCCATCTCCCTATCCTCTGAACTTCCGTTTCTGACAGTCCTGCTCTTGCTGCTTCCGTGGCCGCGCCTATGCGGAATGAGTGTGTCCCGTAATCTTTGGGTTGGTTCCCTGCCGATGTTATGCATTTATTCAATATAGCTTGGAACTGGAATCTTGATAATGGCGTTCCATCAATGTGTGATAGGAAGAAATTACTTTGTGATCTGATGGTTATATATGTTTTTACTATTGTTACCCGACTCAGTGTACCGTTTGTGGGTTGTAGAAGTACCCAAGTGCCCCTGCCTGCTTGAACCGTTTTCGATTTGTGTATGTGTAGACGTATTGCATTATTGGCTATGACTACGTCCTGGTGTAATAAGCCTCCACTGGTGGTAATTTTGGATTGAGGGACTAATTCGCTTATGCATAGCGCCCCGAAGAAGGCGATCACAAATGCAGTAGACAGTAGTGTTGCTTCAAATTGTGAGTGTCATGTTAATGGTGTTAGGGATATGATGTGAGAAATCAGTTTTAGTGACACAGGACGGGACGTCTACACTCCTGACTTGGCTGACCCCTTTTCCACCCTTTTATGGATTGTCTGATGATGAATCTTTGTCACATCTCCCCAATTCAGTAGTTGGAAGTGAAATGCTACTCCGGTCAGACACCGCTGCGCTGACGCCCCTGATATGCCCCTCATCATTAGCTGGTGGAGAAATTCTATGGTGACTTGTGATCTGGCTTGTTCACATTGGTCAACCCGTCTGCCTGCTACTAGTCGTGTCCACTCTTCCCATGCCTTACCGTATGCTTGCCACGTCGACGGGGCAACTAATGCTCTGATTAATGGCATCAACTATTCGCCACTAGATCCCATAGGGAAGGTGGGCAACTGTTGCCCGATGGGTGGGCGTTGTGGAAGAGCTCTGTGAAAATCTGCCAATTGAATTGTTATAAAGCGTTAGCAGCAGCTTTAGACCCCTCAGCATAGTGGCTAGCGCGGACCCATACATTGTGTTTTAGGCACAGGAATGCTAGCCTGGGTAGTAGGCCTAGCACTGGGAGAGACGATGATGCCATCTTATTAATGCAGTGCGCTAGGCTGGTGTTTTTTGTTATGAAGCGTATATTTTTGTAAGCCAGGAGCGCTCCCCATATTTCTATTGCTACCACTATTGGGAGTAAAAATTATTTTCAGGGCTAGATGCCGCTAAAAATTATTATTAATTTAAAAGCTGGTGGAGCTTGGTATAGATGGCCTAATACAATGAGTCCCACACACTGCTAGAAGGCCAAATATTTTTTCAGAGGTAGATGCAGAAAAAAATTATATTCAGTTTGCAACCTGATGGAGGTCAGTATAGATGGACTAATAGACCAAGTCCCACACACTGCTAGAAGGCTAAATATTTTTTCAGAGCTAGATGCAGATAAAAATTATTTTTAATTTGCAACTTGATGGAGGTCAGTATAGATGGACTAATAGAACAAGTCCCACACACTGCTAGAAGGCCAAATATTTTTTCAGAGCTAGATGCAGATAAAAATTATTTTTAATTTGCAACCTGATGGAGGTCAGTATAGATGGACTAATAGAACAAGTCCCACACACTGCTAGAAGGCCAAATATTTTTTCAGAGCTAGATACAGACAAAAAATTATTTTGAATTTGCAACCTGATGGAGGTCAGTATAGATGGACTAATAGAACAAGTCCCACACACTACTAGAAGGCCAAATATTTTTTCTGAGCTAGATGCAGAAAAATATTATATTCAAATTGCAACCTGATGGAGGTCAGTATAGATGGACTAATAGAACAAGTCCCACACACAGCTAGAAGCCCAAATATTTTTTCAGAGGTAGATGCAGAAAAAAATTATATTCAGTTTGCAACCTGATGGAGGTCAGTATAGATGGACTAATAGAACAAGTCCCACACACTGCTAGAAGGCCAAATATTTTTTCAGAGCTAGATGCAGATAAAAATTATTTTTAATTTGCAACCTGATGGAGGTCAGTATAGATGGACTAATAGAACAAGTCCCACACACTGCTAGAAGGCCAAATATTTTTTCAGAGCTAGATGCAGATAAAAATTATTTTTAATTTGCAACCTGATGGAGGTCAGTATAGATGGACTAATAGAACAAGTCCCACACACTGCTAGAAGGCCAAATATTTTTTCAGAGCTAGATGCAGAAAAATATTATATTCAATTTGCAACCTTATGGAGGTCAGTATAGATGGACTAATAGAATGATGCTATGCCCAAAAGGTTTTGCTTCACTAGGTGCAGTAAAAAAATTGGTATTCTATACACAGGTGGTGTAGCTTGCAACACAGATAGGCTACTCCACTGACTATCACACTCTGCAATAGGCCAAAAAGGATTAGCTTTGCTAGATTTAGCCAAATGCTGTGAAAAAAACTTGCACAGCACTGGCACAGACCTGCCTGGCAAAAACTGATAGGAACTGATGTAACTTAGTCCTGAAAAGGACTGCAATTACAATTAGTCTTTACTCCCACAACCTATCTATTTAAGAGCACAGACCTGCCTGATAAAAGTCATAGGAAATGCTGTAACCTAGTCCTTAAAAGGACAGCAATCACAACTATTCCCTACTCCCAAGCTATCTGTAGATTTGTGCGAAAATTGGCTTGAAATTAACAAGGTATAGCGCACACAGCAACAGCGGTGCCGTCTAACACGCAGCTGCAGCAGTGAGAAAATGGTGGCGACGGGGAAAATGGCTGGGTCTTATAGGGCAAGGACATGTGACATACACTGCCAATGACTCATGCCCTTGCTTGTGTGAAAAAAAGCACTTCGCTCCATGTGTGCGCTGCTGATAGGCTGACAGATTGCACCTCCCCACTGTAAATGCGGGAAAGAGAGAAAAAAAATGGAGATCTTCATTATTCCTGCAGAGATCCATCCCCTGCCCCTCCCCCCGCCCCGCTGTACACTCAAACTGCGTATTAACATTAATTTTCATCATTACTGAGAAAAAATCCAGTTATGATTTTGGTACACGAACAGTTATCGAACATAACCTCGAACAGCCGAATTTTTTTCAAATCGTTCGTGTTCGCCGAACGGCTCGAACACCGCCCAAAACAGCTCGAATTTGAGATTGGCGAACAGTTTGAGTCGAACAACGCTCATCTCTAGTGGTTAACTGGCCTGATATTGATGTGAATGGTCCCTGTTCCTCCTGATCTTTCTCCTTTGCAACCACATCATTCATCACCTGAAGCTTTGTTTTAACGGGAGTCATAGAACTGGGATAGTAGCAGGAAAACATCCAGCAATCCTCGGAGGAGGTAGGATATGCGCCAAAACGCTGACCACCTCAGGCCTAGCCGCTACTACATACATGTGCTTGCATTCCAAGGATCAGAAAGCTAAGGAGATGGATGGCCTCATGATCATGAATAATTTACTCGTTGTGTAGGAGGCTGACCACTGCTGCTGTCTACCTTCAGAACTTTGTGTTGAAGCCTGATTGACCCAGGACCCGCAATCCTCTATGTCTGGAGGATGTGTTGCATCCCAGTGTCCAACTGTGTCCCGGCTTCCACAATATTAACCCAGTGTGAAGGCGTGGCCACATTCACTTGTCCACGTGTTTGTGGTTAGGCTGTCCTTCCCACTAAATGCACTGGGGAGGACACAGGTAATGTTTTGGTATGCACGCTGGTGTATAAGGCACCCGGGACAAATAGGGGCGGCTGGGGACCGAGTATGGACACCCGGCCGCCCCCTGGCGGCTGGGGACTGAGTATGGATACCAGGCCGCCGACGCAGCCATGACATGGTGGCCGGCGTCTGCCTCCACAAGCCTAAAAGGCCTCATTTCAAGTGCAAGCAAGCTAGCAGTATGGTATTGCAGCCTGGGGGAGGGTGGGTGGCAGGCTGCACACTTACGCTTGCATTCCAAGAAAACAAAGCAGATGCTAACTTCTATCATCATCATCATGCTCCTCACCTTGGCACTCTCAACTCCCCTGATGGAAAAGCCACGGCCCACCGGAGGAGTCTGGTTGTCTGGTGGGCTCGTCCAATGCTGCCCTAAAGCAGGCCAGGCTAAGAAAAGTGTGGGGAAGGTTACCGGGACAAATAGTGGCGGCTGGGGACTGAGTATGGAGACCTCGCTGCATAGCAGCCATGAGGTAGTGGCCAGCTTCGGCTTCCTCCAAGCTAAAAGGCCCCATTTCAAGTGCAAGCTAGCAGTATGGTATTGCAGCCTGGGGGTGGGTGGGTGTCAGTCTGCACACTTACGCTTGCATTCCAAGAAAACAAAGCAGATGCTAACTTCTATCATCATCATCATGCTCCTCACCTTGGCACTCTCAAATCCCCTGATGGAGAAGTCAGGGCCCACCGGAGGAGTCTGGTTGTCTGGTGGGCTCGTCCAATGCTGCCCTAAAGCAGGCCAGGCTAAGAAAAGTGTGCGGAAGGTTGCCGGGACAAATAGTGGCGGCTGGGGACTGAGTATGGAGACCTCGCTGCCGAAGCAGCCATGAGGTACTGGCCAGCTTCGGCCTCCTCCAAGCTAAAAGGCCCAATTTCAAGTGCAAGCTAGCAGTATGGTATTGCAGCCTGGGGGTGGGTGGGTGTCAGGCTGAACCCTTACGCTTGTGACGCACCCCCTGGGCCATGTGCAAGGGATACCCGGAGCCGGATCTGGATAGGGGTAGTAGTCCTTGTGGCGGTGACCCGGTCCGTGCCCAGGGTGTCAAACTAAGTGGCAGTCTATGGCAGTAGATGTTAACTTGATTGTCGACTACGCCACCCGTTGAGTGCGGCTTTGACGCCGCCGCTGCAGAGCAGTCCGCTGAGGCCGGTGGTATATGTGCAGCAGTGATGGTATAACCCCCAACGGGAGGGGTATGGCCTCAGGGCAGCAGGTGTGGATGATGGGGGTTGTGATGATGCAGAAAGAAGACTCAGAGTCAGGAGATGCAGTTCAGGGTTTTTTACTTACTGGTGTTCTTTTGGTCACTCTGGCCTTGAGTGACCACCTGAGCCGTGCTGCGTCCACCAGGTCCTGGACTCGGCTAACCCCCAGGCGATTCCGGAGCGTGGTCCTGAGCTCCCTTCTGACTCTCTCTCTCTGTCTCTGGCCGTTCCCACCAGGGATCCACCTGTGTCCGGCTCCCTCGGGTCTCTTGTTGGTTGAACCTTCCCTGGCTTCCCTGACCCTATGCTCGGTGTGCCATTCTGGTGGATTTGGTGAGGGTCGTGGCAGATCCTGCCCACGACCTCCGGTTCCTGGCTAAGGTTTGTTTTGGCCTCTGCCAGCTTGGGATCCGGTACCCTTGTCCGCCAACCCTTCACCCTTTTGTCTTTATTCTGGGGTCTTGGGGTTCCCTTCTTGTCTTTCTCTCTGGGTCCTTCTTTTCTCCTCTCTCCCTCTGCAGGCTTGGCTCTGGAGCTGGGCCCAGCCGGAGCCACAGCTCCCTGTCAGCCCTCCTGGCTGAGCTCCTCTGCTCTGCTCCTCAGGCTAAAAAGACCCTGTCCTAAGATGGTGCCCACCATATATACTCCCTCTATGTGTGAGCCCAGGTGACTAGCACCCAATGAGCTCCTAGCTTTACCCAGACTACTCCCCCTATCTGCCCCTACACTACTGGGATGTTCCACCCCCCTCCCACTCCAGCCAGGGACAGACGCTGTCGTACCTGCACATATACTGGTGGGAGTACCGTAGTTCTGTCCCCCGGAAATGGGATGTATGTAGTGCATGCAGCCTACTGAGCTCAGTCCCACACTCCATCCTTACCCGGGAGTGGAATACCACACCTCTGGAGTGAGGTGCAATACCCCTGTAGCAGCCGAATCCTCAGGGTGCTACACTTGCATTCCAAGAAAACAAAGTGTAGCGCCGGCGTCCCTGCCCTCTGCTGGGCAGGGACGCTGTTCCCCTCACCCCTCTGCTCCGAGCCCGGCGTCCTCCTCCCGCTCTGCTGGCAGCGCGCGCTCCTTCCCGGCCACTGTGCTTAGGGCGCGCGCGCGCTCCCTCCCTCTTAAAGGGGCCGCGCGCGCCGTCCTAAGGAGTCCCCGGCCAATGGCCGGAGGACTTCACCATATATAAAGCACCTCCTCCAAAATGGAGGTGCCCGAGCAATGTTGTAGCACTGTTCACTACTCTGCTTCAGCCCTCAGGTCCCGTTGCCAGTTACCTGCCAGATTCCTGCCAGTTTGCTGTCTGATTCCTGCCTGATCCTTTGCTACCTGCCTGCTAGCCTGAAGTCCGACGGTCTGCCTACCGACTCCTGTCAGTCTGTCTAAGGACCAGCTTGCCCGCTCACCTGGGAGCGCTCCTCTGCTACCTGCCTGCTAGCCTGAGGTCCGACGGTCTGCCCTCCAACTCCTGTCAGTCTGTCTATGGACCAGCTTGCCCGCTCACCTGGGAGCGCACATCTGCTACCTGCCTGCTAGCCTATCTGGAGGCTCCGCCGTCACGTGCTGTGACCACCTGCCATTCCAGAGACTCTTGCCCACTCACCTGGGAGCGCACACCTGTTACCTGCCTGCTAGCCTACCTGGAGGCTCCGCCGTCACGTGCTGTGACCACCTGCCATTCCAGAGACTCCTGCCCGCTCACCTGGGAGCGCACACCTGTCACTTGCCGTGACCTCCTGCCCGTTCATCCAGAGACTGCCCCGGTCACTTGCCGTGACCTCCTGCCCGTTCATCCAGAGACTGCCCCGGTCACTTGCCGTGACCTCCTGCCCGTTCATCCAGAGACTGCCCCGGTCACTTGCCGTGACCTCCTGCCCGTTCATCCAGAGACTGCCCCGGTCACTTGCCGTGACCTCCAGCCCGTTCACTCAGAGACTGTCCCGGTCACCTGCTGTGACTGCCTGCCCATCTTCCCTGGTCGCCACCCGCTCCCTTACAAGGACCGCCCCCTTGTATAGTAGCTCAGAGGTTCCGCCTCCCAGACCCGTTACAGTTTGCTCGGGCCATGGAACCCGGTGGCACCCAAGCTCCCTCACTCTCGGACCTGTGTCATGAACTGTCCCGTCAGAGGTCCCAACAGGAGTCCATCCTGGGTCACCTGCGGAATGTCAATACTCGCCTGGACACTCTGACTGCTCCACCAGCAACCACCGCCAGAGCCATGACTCGCAATCCGGCAGCTCCGCTGCCCACCAATACTATGGTATCCTACCCCTGACCCCGGCTTTCCGCACCTCCTCGCTTCGGAGGCGACTCCGCTCAGGCTCGGGGCTTTATAAATCAGTGCACCCTGCACTTTGAACTCCTGTCCCACCAGTTTAACTCCGACCGGGCCAAAATTGCCTTCATCATGTCCCATCTCACCGGGGAGGCCCTGGCCTGGCTAAATCCTCTATGGGAGAGAGGAGACCCCCTGGTGTCCGACTTGCCTGCCTTTCTCACGGCTTTCCGGAAAGTCTTCGACGAACCTGGACGGAAGACCTCATCCGCGTCATCTCTGCTACGCCTCCGTCAGGGAAGTCTCACCGTGGGCCAATATGCCATACGGTTCCGTACCCTTGCCTCGGAGCTGGCCTGGGATAACGACGCTCTGGTATCTGTCTTCTGGGAAGGTCTGTCCGGCCGTATTAAAGATGAACTTGCCGGTCGAGACATTCCTACCACTCTTGATGACCTAATAACTCTTGCCACCCGGATTGACCTACGGTTCCAGGAGCGTGCCAAAGAAGTCACCCGTGAGAGGAGGTTTCCACGTCTAGCTCCTACTTTTCAGAAATCCGTCACTCCCTCCGTTTCTCCCCAGGTACACTCTCCTGAGCCTATGCAGGTCGACCAGACCAAGATGGTCAAAACCCGTCAGGACTTACGCCGTGCCGAGGGGAGCTGCTTCTACTGTGGCAGTAAGGAGCACCGGATCCGTACCTGCCCGGAGAGGTCGGGAAACGCCTGTGTCTAGGTTCGCTCAGAGAGGTCGACCTAGACAAGAATAAATCCTCTCCATCTCTGCTGCTGTCAGTCGCAATTATCTGCGGGGAGAATCGTTATTTCGAACTGGCTCAACTTGACTCTGGAGCGGCCGGGAATCTTATTTCACAGGCCCTGGTAGAAAAATACCGCATTCCCACCAAACCTCTGGCTATACCATTATCTGTCGCTGCTGTGGATGGGGGCCTCTTACCACGTCCCATCCAACTCATCACCGAATCCGTAACTCTGCAGGTGGGAATGCTGCATTCTGAGAGCATCTCTTTTCATGTTCTGCCTGGACTCTCTCACGCCCTCTTACTAGTTCTACCTTGGCTCCAGAGACATGCACCCGTGCTTGACTGGCAGACCGGAGAAGTCCTTCGCTGGGGACAGGACTGTCATAAGACTTGTTTGGTTCCTGTTCATCCCGCCCGTCCTTCTCCTACCCCAACTAATCTACCTGGACTTCCGATTCCCTATTGGTCATTTGCTGATGTCTTTAATAAAAAGGAGGCAGAGACATTACCCCCTCATAGACCATACGACTGTCCTATCGACCTGTTACCCGGTACTACGCCTCTCCGTGGGCGTATTTACCCATTGTCCGCTGCTGAGACCCGGTCGATGTCCGAATATAATGAGGAGAATTTGGCCAGGGGATTCATCCGGAAATCTACCTCCCCGGCGGGAGCAGGCTTCTTTTTCATAAAAAAGAAGGACGGCTCTCTCCGTCCCTGTATAGACTATAGAGGCCTTAACCAGATCACGGTGAAGAATAAGTACCCCCTTCCGCTCATTCCAGAATTATTTGATCGTCTGAGGGGGGCTAGAATCTTCACCAAACTGGACCTCCGTGGGGCGTACAACCTGGTCCGTATCCGTCAAGGGGATGAATGGAAGACTGCATTCAACACCCGGGACGGCCACTATGAATATCTGGTAATGCCCTTTGGTCTCTGTAACGCTCCTGCCGTCTTTCAAGAGTTGGTCAATGACATCTTCCGGGACCTTCTCTACTCCTGCGTAGTGGTGTACCTGGACGACATCTTGGTGTTCTCTCCGGATCTCCAGACTCACCGGAGAGACGTTCGTCAGGTCCTGCTCAGGCTCAGGCAGAATCACCTCTTCGCTAAATATGAGAAGTGCCTCTTTGAGCAGACCTCGCTTCCGTTTTTGGGCTACATTATTTCTCAGACCGGCCTTCGAATGGATCCAGAGAAACTGTCTGCCATCGAGAAATGGCCCCGACCGGAGGGGTTGAAGGCCATTCAGCGGTTCCTGGGCTTCGCCAACTACTACCGCCTCTTCATACCGCACTTCTCTTCCCGGACTGCCCCAATTTCCACGCTCACCCGTAAGGGCACTAATCCCAGAGAGTGGCCGCCCGAAGCAGAGGAGGCCTTTCTTTCCTTAAAACAGGCCTTCTCTTCCGCCCCGGTGCTGCATCGCCCAGATGGCAACAAGCAGTTCTTCCTGGAGGTTGACGCCTCCTCCTCTGGAGCCGGAGCGGTACTTACCCAAAAATCATCTTCCGGGAGAATGGTAACTTGTGGCTTCTTCTCCAAACTCTTCTCCTCTTCTGAGCGCAACTATTCCATAGGAGATCGAGAGTTATTGGCCATCAAGCTGGCATTGGAGGAGTGGCGTTACCTGCTCGAAGGGGCTCTTCACCCGGTAATAATTTCCACTGACCACAAGAACTTGGCTTACCTCCAGCATGCCCAGAGACTTAACCCGCGCCAAGCTCGGTGGTCCTTGTTTTTTGCTCGCTTTGATTTTATTCTTCATTTTCGCCCGGCTGACAAAAACATCAAGGCGGACGCCTTGTCCCGATCCTTTCTGGTGTCTGATCTCGAGGAGGAACCGAAACACATCATCGATCCTGCCAGAGTAATGCAGGTGGCTCCCGTGAGTCTAAATCGTCTCCCTCCCGGTAAGACGTTCGTATCAGTACCTGATCGGGAGAAGATCCTACACTGGGGTCACTCGTCTAAACTAGCTGGCCACGCCGGTCAGAAAAAGACCCTCCAGCTTATTACCCGGCACTACTGGTGGCCTACACTGCACAAGGACGTAATAGACTTTGTTTCTGCCTGTGTGTCCTGCGCCGCAACAAGGTTCCGAGACATCTGCCAGCCGGTCGCCTCCTTCCACTCCCAGTACCTGCTGCCCCCTGGCAGCATATAGCAATGGACTTTATAACTGATCTCCCCGTCTCTGCCGGTTGTACGGTCATTTGGGTGGTCGCTGACCGCTTTTCCAAGATGGCTCATTTCGTTCCCCTGCCAGGCCTCCCGTCTGCACCCGAGCTGGCTAAAGACTTTATCCGCCACATCTTCCGTCTTCATGGCCTGCCCCTCCACATCGTGTCGGATCGTGGGGTACAGTTCACCTCACGCTTCTGGAGAGCCACTTGTAAACTGCTAGACGTCACCCTGGACTTCTCCTCCGCTTACCACCCACAGTCTAATGGTCAAGTGGAGCGGATCAATCAGAACCTGACCAGTTACCTCCGGCACTTCGTTAATGCCCACCATTCAGACTGGGTGGATCTCCTGCCATGGGCCGAATTTTCTTACAACAATCACGAGAGCGAATCTTCCTCCAAATCCCCGTTTTTTGTTGTCTTCGGTCAGCATCCTCGGATCCCATTTCCCGTCTCCACCTCGGTGGACAATCCGGCTGCGGAATCTCTTGTTAACAAATTTTCCTCCATATGGGAGAGTACCCGATCCGCACTCCTTCTGTCATCCGAGCGTATGAAAAGACATGCTGACAAAAAACGTCTGGATCCTCCTCAATTCCGTCCAGGAGATAAGGTCTGGCTCTCGTCCAAGTATGTCCGGCTCAAGATTCCTTCCTATAAGTTAGGGCCTCGGTTCATCGGTCCTCTGGAGGTCATCAGTCAGATCAACCCGGTGGCCTATAAATTGAAACTCCCGGCCAACTTGCGGATCCCTAACTCCTTCCATGTATCTCTCCTCAAACCTGTGGTACTTAACTCTTTTTCCAAGTCTACAGGTACGCCTCCTGCTCCGGTTTCCGCTGAAAACGAATTTGAGGTAGAGAACATTCTGGCCACCAAAAGGGTAAGAGGGAAGACCTTTTTTCTAGTAGATTGGAAGGGGTTTGGTCCTGAAGAGAGAACGTGGGAGCCCCGGGAGAACATCCATGCCCCTCTCATCCTAACTAAATTTCTCTCTGGCCTAAAAAAGGGGGGGCCTAAAGGGGGGGTACTGTAGCGCCGGCGTCCCTGCCCTCTGCTAGGCAGGGACGCTGTTCCCCTCACCCCTCTGCTCCGAGCCCGGCGTCCTCCTCCCGCTCTGCTGGCAGCGCGCGCTCCTTCCCGGCCACTGTGCTTAGGGCGCGCGCGTGCTCCCTCCCTCTTAAAGGGGCAGCGCGCGCCGTCCTAAGGAGTCCCCGGCCAATGGCCGGAGGACTTCACCATATATAAGGCACCTCCTCCAAAATGGAGGTGCCCGAGCAATGTTGTAGCACTGTTCACTACTCTGCTTCAGCCCTCAGGTCCCGTTGCCAGTTACCTGCCAGATTCCTGCCAGTTTGCTGTCTGATTCCTGCCTGATCCTCTGCTACCTGCCTGCTAGCCTGAAGTCCGACGGTCTGCCTACCGACTCCTGTCAGTCTGTCTAAGGACCAGCTTGCCCGCTCACCTGGGAGCGCTCCTCTGCTACCTGCCTGCTAGCCTGAGGTCCGACGGTCTGCCCTCCAACTCCTGTCAGTCTGTCTATGGACCAGCTTGCCCGCTCACCTGGGAGCGCACATCTGCTACCTGCCTGCTAGCCTATCTGGAGGCTCCGCCGTCACGTGCTGTGACCACCTGCCATTCCAGAGACTCTTGCCCGCTCACCTGGGAGCGCACACCTGTTACCTGCCTGCTAGCCTACCTGGAGGCTCCGCCGTCACGTGCTGTGACCACCTGCCATTCCAGAGACTCCTGCCCGCTCACCTGGGAGCGCACACCTGTTACCTGCCTGCTAGCCTACCTGGAGGCTCCGCCGTCACGTGCTGTGACCACCTGCCATTCCAGAGACTCTCGCTTGCTCACCTGGGAGCACACATCAACCATCTGCCTGCTAGCCTACCTGGAGGCTCTGCCATCACAGGTCGTACCTACCCTTTACCCAGAGACTGCCCCGGTCACTTGCCGTGACCTCCTGCCCGTTCATCCAGAGACTGCCCCGGTCACTTGCCGTGACCTCCTGCCCGTTCATCCAGAGACTGCCCCGGTCACTTGCCGTGACCTCCAGCCCGTTCACTCAGAGACTGTCCCGGTCACCTGCTGTGACTGCCTGCCCGTCTTCCCTGGTCGCCACCCGCTCCCTTACAAGGACCGCCCCCTTGTATAGTAGCTCAGAGGTTCCGCCTCCCAGACCCGTTACACAAAGCAGATGCTAACTTCTATCATCATCATCATCCTCCTCACCTTGGCACTCTCAACTCCCCTGATGGAGAAGCCAGGGCCCACCGGAGGAGTCTCTGGTTGTCTGGTGGGCTCGTCCAATGCTGCCCTAAAGCAGGCCAGGCTAAGAAAAGTGTGGGGAAGGTTTCCGGGACAAATAGTGGCGGCTGGGGACTGAGTATGGAGACCTCGCCGCCGACGCAGCCATGAGGTAGTGGCCTGCTTCAGCCTCCTCCAAACTAAAAGGCCCCATTTCAAGTGCAAGCTAGCAGTATAGTTTTGCAGCCTGCAGGTGGGTGGTTGGCTGCATATTTGTGCCTGCATTGCAAGGAATGGGGGAGGTACAATTGAACACTGCCCTGGGACAAGGACTTGCACGGGGATAGTTGCAAGTCTGCATCTTCTGATGCGGCAAGGATGACTTCTGATGGGCACACAATTAGGCAGTGACCTGGGTGTCAGAGATGCTTCCAGGGGTCTTCCCCATGCTGTTCCCATGTCTTTTCAGCATTGTATGCATGTGTCACACAGCACATGGCCAGATAAGGTTGTAAAATGTTAAAATGACATTTCCCGGTGAATGCATTTGTCACGGTTGAAAGCAATATAAAAGTGCAAAAACGCATAAAAAATGCTACTTGTGAACATAGCCCAAGGTGTGGAGTAGAGATGAGCGGTGTTCGACTCGAACTGTTCGCCAATCTCAAATTCGAGCTGTTTTGGGCGGTGTTAGAGCCATTCGACGAACCCGAACGATTTGCAAAAAATCCGGCTGTTCGAGGTTATGTTCGATAACTGTTCATGCACCAAAATTGTAACTGGATTTTTTCACAGTGATACTGTTAATCAATGTTAATAGACAGTTTCAGTGTAGAGTGGGCGGGGGGAGGGGCAGGGGATGGATCTCTGCAGAAATAATGCCGATCTCCATTTTTTTTTCTTTCCCGCATTTACAGTGGGGAGGTGCAGTCTGTCAGCCTATCAGCAGCGCACACACGCAGCGAAGTGCTTTTTTTTCACACAAGCAAGGGCATGTGTCATTGGCTGTGTATGTCACATGTCCTTGCCCTATAAGACCCAGCCATTTTCCCTGTCGCCACCATTTTCTCACTGCTGCAGCTGAGTGTTAGACGGCACCGCTGCTGCTGTGGGCGCTATACTTTGTAACTGTGTGAATTGCAAGCGAATTTGCTCTTAAATAGACAGATAGGTTTAGGGAGTAGGGACTAGTTGTAATTGCAGCCCTTTTGAGGGCTAGGTTACAGCAGTTCCTAGCACTTTTTGCCAGGCAGGTCTATGCCAGTGCTGTGCAAGTGTTTTTCACAGCATTTGGCTAAATCTAGCTAAGCCAATCCTTTTGGGCCTCTAGCAGTGTGTGTTAGTCAGTGGAGTAGCCCATCTGTGCTGCAAGCTACACCACCTGTGTATCTAATACCAATTTTTTACTGCACCTAGCCCAGTAAATACTTTCGGGCCTGTAGCAGTGTCTGTTACTCATTGGAGTAGCCCATCTGTACCAAGCTACACCACCTTTGTATTTAATAACAATTTTTTACTGCATCTAGCCCAGTAAATACTTTTGGGCCTGAAGCAGTGTCTGTTACTCATTGTAGTAGCCCATCTGTACCAAGCTACACCACCTTTGTATTTAATAACAATTTTTTACTGCATCTAGCCAAGTAAAACCTTTTGGGCATAGTAGCAGTGTCTGTTACTCATTGTAGTAGCCCATCTGTACCAAGCTACACCACCTTTGTATTTAATAACAATTTTTTACTGCATCTAGCCCAGTAAATACTTTTGGGCCTGTAGCAGTGTTTGTTACTCATTGTAGTAGCCCATCTGTACCAAGCTATACCACCTTTGTATTTAATAAATTTTTTTTACTGCATCTAGCCAAGAAAAACCTTTTGGGCCTGTAGCAGTGTCTGTTACTCATTGGAGTAGCCCATCTGTATCAAGCTACACCACCTTTGTATTTAATAACAATTTTTTACTGTTATGATCTACTACAAGCACTAAGGAAAGACAGGAGATCTGTCCCTACAATAGAACTAAGCTGGATCCCTACGATATAACGGGGAACCTGATCCTGCGATCAGACTCGCTAAAGTCCTCAGCTAGTCTGAACGAAGACCTATAGATGTGAGGAAGGGATCCCTACAAGAACGAGGGACTGGGAGAAAGATGAACACCTCCTAGCAAAAATTGTAGCAGAAATAAGACAAACAACAAAGAACATAGAGGTCCGAAGACCTAGCAAAACTGACTGAGAAAGGTAACAGAGCACCAAGCTAGCTCAAGAGTAGAAATTACAATGAAGTCCAGCAAGGCCAGGAGGGCGGAGCAGGATTAAATAGGCAAAAAAGTCATGTGACCAGCAAACTAGAAAAAACCTAACAGGAGAGTTCTAACAGTACCCCCTCTTCTAAGAGGATCTTCCAGATCCCCTAGGCACAGGCTTATCAGGAAACCTCCTGTGAAACGCTCTGACTAGTCTGGAAGCCGAAACATCATCCGCCCTCACCCATGAGTTATCCTCGGGTCCGAAGCCCTTCCAAGCGACGAGATACTGCAAACTCCCTCTATACCGTCTAGAATTTAGGATGCGGGAAATTTCATATTACCCGTCCTCCACCACCGGAGGAACAGTGGCAGAGGCGTCACCATCCGACACATCAGCTCTTTTCAACAGAGAAACATGAAACACCGGATTAATCTTCCAGGAGGTAGGAACCTCCAACCTAACAGCAGATTGGTTAACTATCTGAAACACCTTAAAGGGCCCTACAAACTTGGGACCCAATTTTTTAGAAGGAATCCTCAATCGCAGATTCTTAGAGGACAACCAAACCATGTCACCAACCGTAAACAAAACCTCTTGACGTTTCCTGTCAAAGTACCTCTTAGATTTTTTGTTAGCCTCCTGAAGATTACCACGCACATCCGTCCAAACTCTCTCCAAATCACCGGAAAAACTCTCCTCCTCAGGCACAGCCGATACCAATTTGGAGAATGACCCAAAAGACGGATGTCTCCCAGAACAACAAAAAAAAGGCGAACACCCAGCAGAAGAGGATGTATGGTTGTTAAGAGCAAATTCAGCAAGTGGCAGAAACTCAGACCAGCCCTCTTGATTGTCTGCCACAAAACAACTCAAGAACTGCTCAACATCCTGGTTCTTTCTTTCTGTCTGGCCATTAGACTCAGGATGATATCCGGATGAAAACGACAAATGAACTCCCAACCTGTCACAAAAGGCACGCCAAAAACGAGCCACGAACTGAGGTCCCCTATCTGAAACAATGTCAGTAGGAACGCCATGTAGTCTGACAATTTCCTTGACAAAGGCCTTAGCGAGTGTCTTAGCGCAGGGCAGTTTGATGAAGGGAACCAAGTGCCACATCTTGCTAAAAAGGTCCACGACCAACCAGATGACCGTGAAACCCTCAGAGGGGGGAAGGTCAGTAATAAAGTCCATAGCCAGATGTGTCCAAGGTGCACTAGGAACCTCCAGAGGGCAAAGCAACCCTACAGCAGGAGCATGCGAAGACTTAGATCTAGCACACACAGTACATTGACGCACCCACTTAATGACTTCCTTCTGCCATCCAGGCCACCAAAAACTGCGACCCACAAGTCTCTTGGTCTCAGAAATTCCTGGATGACCTGCCAACCGAGACTCATGACACTCAACAAACAAATCTCTCCTAAAGGTCCTAGGCACAAACAACCTCCCATGGGGAGTGTTAGATGGGGCATTCTCCTGCGCTTTAAGAATCTCATCCTCCAAAACGGAGTCCAAAGCAGCAATCACCACACCTTCTTGTAAAATGCTCTCCTCCTCCTCAGCACCGACCATGGGAGAAAAGCTGCGAGACAAAGCATCAGCTTTAACATTCTTGGTACCCGGGATGTAAGTAACGGAAAAATTAAACGCGAGAAAAAAAGTGCCCACCTAGCCTGACGGGCATTCAAGCGCTTGGCAGCATCAAGATAGATCAGATTTTTATGATCAGTGAAAACCTGAATGGGAAATTCAGCACCTTCCAAGAGATGACGCCAGTGTTCAAATGCGAGTTTAATAGCCAGCAATTCCCGATTACCAATATCGTAATTAAGTTCAGTCTCAGAAAATTTTTTTGAAAAAAAGGCACATCGATGCACTCCATCCTTGTTTTCCTGAGACAACACCGCACCGACCCCCACAGAAGAAGCATCAACCTCAACCAAAAACGGCTTAGTCACATCAGGCTGCATAAGGATGGGAGCAGAGGTGAACCTCTCCTTTAGAAACACAAAAGCTTCAATGGCCTCAGAAGTCCACTGAACCGTATTAGCACCTTTCCTGGTGAGATCGGTCAGTGGTTTGACAATAATAGAAATTTTTTTTATGAATTTTCTGTAATAATTGGCGAAACCCAAAAACCTCTGTATCGATTTCAAACCAATAGGCCTAGGCCATTCCAGCACAGCTTGAACTTTCACTGGGTCCATCTCAAAGCCCTCGCTGGAGATAATGTAGCCCAAAAAACTAATTCTCTGAACAGCGAACTCACATTTCTCCAGCTTAGCAAAAAGCGAATTGTCAATCAATAACTGCAATACCTCACGTACGCTCCGCCAATGAAACTCCAGATCCGGCGAATAAATCAAAATGTCATCCAAATACACAACCACATTTTTGCCGATCAAAGGTCTAAGGATGTCATTAATAAGATTCTGAAAAAAGGCTGGAGCATTGATAAGACCAAAAGGCATAACCAGATTCTCAAAATGACCCACAGGAGTGTTAAAAGCAGTCTTCCATTCATCACCCTCCTTCATACGCAACAAATTGTATGCCCCTCGGAGATCAATTTTAGAGAACCACTTGGCCCCCACTAACTGGTTAAATAAATCAGGAATCAATGGCAGTGGGTAAGGATTGCGTACAGTAATTTTATTAATCTCACGAAAGTCCAGACAAGGACGTAAACCGCTGTCCTTTTTTTAACAAAAAAAAATCCAACAGCCACAGGAGACTTGGAAGGCCTAATGTGACTGGCGGCCAAGCTTGTCTGTATGTATTCCTCCAAAGCCTTTCTCTCAGGAATAGTAAGATTAAATAAACGACTTTTAGGAAGAGTCGCTCCAGGGACAAATTCAATGGTACAATCATAGTCTCTATGGGGAGGCAAAATTTTGCGATTCCTTCTCAGAAAAAACTTTCCAAAAATCCTGAATAGGTACAGGTAATTCCCCTTTATCCACAGCAGCAATGCGACCGTTAAAACACTTGTCATAACATTTAGGGCTCCAGGACTTAATTTCATTGGTAGACCAATCCAGTACAGGATTGTGCAATTTTAACCAGGGTAACCCCAACACTACTGGAGAAGGCAAATTATTTAATACTACCAAATCCAAATTCTCTTGTTGAATACCATTTATAGTAAGGGGAAATTCACAGACCTTGTGAGTAACACTCTTTAAGGGAGAGCCATCGACAGAAACCACGGCAATAGGGGATGACAAAGGATTGGGTTTTAATTTAAGTTTTTCCAAGAATCCCCCATCAATCACATTCAGAGTAGAACCACAATCCACAAATACCCGAAATTCAATTAATTGTTTCTGAGCAGTGGTAGTAGCAGAAAGAAGTACACCCTTAGCATTTAAACAGGCTATACGGTCGTAACTGACCTTTTTTTTTCTTTGCTCATACGAAGCACACAGTTCCTAATGAAATGGTCAGATCCACCGCAGTAAAAGCACAAACCTTCAGAAAATCTGCGATCTTTTTCCTGAGAGTGGGGTGACATCGCCCCAATCTCCATCGGCTTTCCAATGTCAGTACAGACCCTCTCAAGACTCGGAGCTGACATGGCAGAGGATTTACTCTCATTAACCCTTGCATGCAGTCTCCTGTCCACCCGTATAGCTAATTGCATTGCCTCCTGCAAGTTTCCAGGTGAAGGATAAGCAATCAGCAGATCCTTAACCCTTTCACCTAGCCCCGCAAGAAACGAACTTTTCAAAGCTGAATCGTTCCACCCCACCTGAGCAGACCACCGACGGAAGTGAGTACAATAATTTTCCACATTACCTGATCCCTGCCTCAAACGTCTTAATTCAGACTCAGCAGATAAGACACGATCAGGATCATCATACAACAACCCCAAAGCAGAAAAAAAACTATCCACTGATCTAAAGCACGGATCACTAGGTTGGAGTGAAAAGGCCCATCCCTGAGGTTCTTTGCGCAAAAGTGACATTATGAACCCTATGCTCTGTGATTCATCACCAGAGGATCTGGGCTTCAAACGAAAATACAGCAAACAAGCATTTTGAAAGGAAAAAAAATCTTGTTGTTCACCAAAAAATAGATCAGGCAGACGTACCTTTGGCTCCACAAAATGCACTCCAGAACAGCTACTCACGTGTTGTTGGAGCTCGGCCACCTCCAGAGAGAGTCCCTGCAAGCGTTGAGCCAAATCCTGAACCGAGACCATGATGGAAACTGGAGGTCTTTCCTTAGAGAAATTTTTTGGGCTGGACTTACTGTTATGATCTGCTACAAGCACTAAGGAAAGACAGGAGATCTGTCCCTACAATAGAACTAAGCTGGATGCCTACGATGTAAGGGGAGCCTGATCCTGCGATCAGACCCGCTAAAGTCCTCGGCTAGTCTGAACGAAGACCTAGAGATGTGAGGAAGGGATCCCTACAAGAACGAGGGACTGGGAGAAAGATGGACACCTCCTAGCAGAAATTGTAGCAGAAATAAGACAAACAACAAAGAACATAGAGGTCCAAAGACCTAGCAAAACTGACTGAGAAAGGTAACAGAGCACCAAGCTAGCTCAAGAGTAGAAATTACAATGAAGTCCAGCAAGGCCAGGAGGGCGGAGCAGGATTAAATAGGCAAAAAAGTCATGTGACCAGCAAACTAGAAAAAACCTAACAGGAGAGTTCTAACATTTACTGCATCTAGCCCAGTAAATACTTTTGGGGCCTGTAGCAGTGTCTGTTACTCATTGTAGTAGCCCATCTGTACCAAGCTACACCACCTTTGTATTTAATAACAATTTTTTACTGCATCTAGCCCAGTAAATACTTTTGGGCCTGTGGCAGTGTCTGTTACTCTTTGTAGTAGCCCATCTGTACCAAGCTACACCACCTTTGTATTTAATAACAATTTTTTTACTGCATCTAGCCCAGTAAATACTTTTGGGCATAGTAGCAGTGTCTGTTACTCATTGTAGTAGCCCATCTGTACCAAGCTACACCACCTTTGTATTTAATAACAATTTTTTACTGCATCTAGCCCAATAAATACTTTTGGGCCTGAAGCAGTGTCTGTTACTCATTGTAGTAGCCCATCTGTACCAAGCTACACCACCTTTGTATTTAATAACAATTTTTTACTGCATCTAGCCAAGTAAAACCTTTTGGGCATAGTAGCAGTGTCTGTTACTCATTGTAGTAGCCCATCTGTACCAAGCTACACCACCTTTGTATTTAATAACAATTTTTTACTGCATCTAGCCCAGTAAATACTTTTGGGCCTGTAGCAGTGTTTGTTACTCATTGTAGTAGCCCATCTGTACCAAGCTATACCACCTTTGCATTTAATAAAAAAAAATTACTGCATCTAGCCAAGTAAAAACTTTTGGGCCTGTAGCAGTGTCTGTTACTCATTGTAGTAGCCCATCTGTACCAAGCTACACCACCTTTGTATTTAATAACAATTTTTTACTGCATCTAGCCCAGTAAATACTTTTGGGCCTGTAACAGTGTTTGTTACTCATGGTAGTAGCCCATCTGTACCAAGCTATACCACCTTTGTATTTAATAAAAAAAATTTACTGCATCTAGCCAAGTAAATACTTTTGGGCCTGTAGCAGTGTCTGTTACTCATTGTAGTAGCCCATCTGTACCAAGCTACACCACCTTTGTATTTAATTACAATTTTTTACTGCATCTAGCCCAGTAAATACTTTTGGGCCTGTGACAGTGTCTGCTACTCTTTGTAGTAGCCCATCTGTACCAAGCTACACCACCTTTGTATTTAATAACAATTTTTTACTGCATCTAGCCCAGTAAATACTTTTGGGCCTGTAGCAGTGTCTGTTACTCATTGTAGTAGCCCATCTGTACCAAGCTATACCACCTTTGTATTTAATAACAATTTTTTACTGCAACTAGCCCAGTAAAACCTTTTGGGCCTGTAGCAGTGTCTGTTACTCATTGTAGTAGCCCATCTGTACCAAGCTACACCACCTTTATATTTAATAACAATTTTTTTAGTGCATCTAGCCCAGTAAATACTTTTGGGCCGGTAGCAGTGTCTGTTACTCATTGTAGTAGCCCATCTGTACCAAGCTACACCACCTTTGTATTTAATAACAATTTTTTACTGCATCTAGCCAAGTAAAACCTTTTGGGCATAGTAGCAGTGTCTGTTACTCATTGTAGTAGCCCATCTGTACCAAGCTACACCACCTTTGTATTTAATAACATTTTGTTACTGCATCTAGCCAAGTAAAACCTTTTGGGCCTGTAGCAGTGTCTGTTACTCATTGTAGTAGCCCATCTGTACCAAGCTACACCACCTTTGTATTTAGTAACAATTTTTTACTGCATCTAGCCCAGTAAATACTTTTGGGCCTGTAGCAGTGTCTGTTACTCATTGTAGTAGCCCATCTGTACCAAGCTACACCACCTTTGTATTTAATAACAATTTTTTACTGCATCTAGCCAAGTAAAAACTTTTGGGCCTGTAGCAGTGTCTGTTACTCATTGGAGTTGCCCATCTGTACCAAGCTACACCACCTTTGTATTTAATAACAGTTTTTTACTGCATCTAGCCCAGTAAATACTTTTGGGCCTGTAGCAGTGTCTGTTACTCATTGTAGTAGCCCATCTGTACCAAGCTACACCACCTTTGTATTTAATAACATTTTTTACTGCATCTAGCCCAGTAAATACTTTTGGGCCTGTAGCAGTGACTGTTACTCATTGTAGTAGCCCATCAGTACCAAGCTACACCACCTTTGTATTTAATAACAATTTTTTACTGCATCTAGCCCAGTAAATACTTTTGGGCCGGTAGCAGTGTCTGTTAGTCATTGTAGTAGCCCATCTGTACCAAGCTACACCACCTGTGTATCTAATAAAATTGTTTTACTGCATCTAGCCCAGCCAATCCTTTTGGGCTAGTACCACAGTTTGGCCACTCAGCTCTGCTCGGTTTCCATGCATTGTTTTTTGTGCAAACAACTACAGAGTTGTCAATTAGTTAACCACCAAAATGAGTGGCAAAGGCCTGCTGCTGGTGGAAAGGGGAATAGGCCTGGTGGAAAGGGGAATAGGCGTGTTGGATAGGGAAAAAAAGGTTGTGTCCGTGGGGTAGGTGTTAAAGCAACAGTAACATCTGCAGAAGAAAGACCATCTTCCAGCCAAACTAAGATGTCTACTTCTTTTCGTGGACAATGTGATACGATCCATTTCTTACGGACACGCCCATCGCTACAAATTCCAGATGAGGCACAAAAACAGCAGGTGCTTCAACGGATATCAATTGCTCCTTCAAGTGGGCTCTCCTCCACCTCAACTTCAACATCACAAATACTCCAGTCCTCAGAGGTGTCACCCCAATCGCACTTGCTTCCTCACAGCTCCCAAGTCTCCAGCTGCCCGTCTGAGTATGGGGTAACACAGATGGTTGAGTCTGCAGAGCTGTTTACTCATACTATAGCCTGGGAAACGGAGGTCTGCACCAGAGCTTCTGTTAATCCAGACGAGGAAATGATCTGCACTGATGCCCAGAATCTTTATGAGTAGGATCCAGGACCAGATGAAGAAGATTATGAGCATAATGTAGACCCTCGTTCCCAAACTGTAACTCCTGTTGGTGGAGACAGTGATGAAGGCGATGATGAGACTCAAATACCTGATTGGAGCGACAACTTGACTTTTCGGTCAGGGCAGGAAGAGGTTGGCTCTGAGGATGACGGGTGTGAGAACACACAGGGTGATGATGACGAGGTTGGAGATCCCACTTACTGTCAACCCACAGTCAGCCAGTCGATGAGGTCAGCAGAGGAGGTGGAGGAGGATGCTATTGACGACGAGGTTAGGTTGCGCCTTCCTGGACAGAGACGGAGTACTGGAAGCACGTCAACAACTGCATCCTCAACCACAACTCTGCCTCTGACCACAAGTCGTGGTGGCTCTTCAGGTCGCATGGGCTCTAAGCCTTGCATAGCCTGGGCATTTTTTCAGATCGATAAGGATGACCCAACTCGTGTTATCTGTAATATTTGTCACCAAAAGCTAAGTAGAGGCCAAAAAATCCATAGTTTGAGTACTTCATGTATGAACCGTCACATGGATATGAAGCATAAGTTGCAGTGGGAAGCTCACTGTGCTACAATGCGGCCTAGCAGGCCGGGCCAACCACCGTCTGCCCCATCTTGTGCATCCGCAGCCTCTTCATCCTCTGTGACTGGGGGGACAGCAGTCACACAAGTTTTTGGACGCAGACCTGCCACCTCTTTACCCGCAACAGCCAGTGTGATTGGCAGGTCATCATTTCATTTGGAAGTGGAAACACCAGCTGGTGTTGAGCTCTCTCCGACATCGAGAGCACCACCTTTGGATCAAGGCAACCTAACTTTTCCACCTGCATCTTCCTCACAGACCGGCAGTTTGCCGGGGACACCCTACTCAACCCCGTCTAACCACAACAGCCAGCCCTCGGTCCCTCAGATGTGAACAAGTAAAAAACCATTTCCTCCTAGCCATTACAAAGCTAATAGGTTGAATTTCGCCATCTGCAAGCTGTTGGCTACAGAAATGCTGCCTTTCCGCCTGGTGGACACAGAGGATTTTCGAGACCTTATGTCCATCGCAGTGCCCCAGTACCAGATGCCCAGTCAGTACTACTTCTCAAAGAAAGGTGTGCCTGCGCTATACCAGCATGTCGCACACAACATCACCGCTTCTTTGAGAAACTCTGTGTGTGACAGGGTGCATTTCACCACAGACACTTGGACGAGTAGGCATGGACAGGGGCGTTACATGTCACTGACTGGGCACTGGGTAACTATGGTGACAGCAGGACAAGGGGCTGCTGTCCAAGTCTTGCCGTCCCCACGAGTTGTGCGTCAATCCTCTTTATCTAGAAGTTCCTCCACTGCTTCTGCCTCCTCAACCTCCTCTCGGTCCTCCACCTGCACCCAAAGCCTGTCTGGTAATGCCACCCACTTTCTAACTGCGCAGAAGGAATCCTGCACACCTCCTTACTATGCTGGCAGCAGGGCTCAAAGGCATCAGGCGGTGTTTACTTTGAAATGTCTGGGAAATGTGAGTCACACAGCTGAGGAGTTGTGGTCAGCTCTGGAGACCCAGTTTCATGAATATTGTCTCCACTGGACCTGCAACCAGGGAAGGACGTGTGCGACAATGCTGCAAACCTGGGTGTGGCCCTTCGCCGGGGCAATATCACACACGTGCCTTGTATGGCTCACGTGTTGAACCTGGTTGTCCAGCAATTTTTAGCCCACTATCCCGGACTAGATGGCCTTCTGCAGAGGGCACGGTGGCTGTGTGCTCACTTCCGCAGTTCGCATCCCGCAGCTCAACGACTTACATCTCTACAGAAGTCGTTGGGCCTGCCAGTTCACCGGCTAAAATGCGATGTGCCGACACGGTGGAATTCAACTCTGCACATGTTGCAGTGACTGTGGCAGCACTGACAAGCCCTGGTGCAATACGTTCTGACGTATAGCCTGGGCCAACGAGATCCAGAGGTGGGGCAAATCACGCTGCAGGAGTGGTCTCAGATCAGGGACCTATGCACCCTTCTGCACAGTTTTGAAATGGCGACGAAAATGTTTAGTGCTGACAATGCCATTGTCAGCATGACTATTCCGGTGATTTACATGCTGGAGCACACGTTAAACAGAATTCGGAGTCAAGTGGTGGGACAAGAGGATGTGGAGGAAGTAGAGGAGGAGTCGTATGCGGAAGGGATAACATCTCCAAGGTCCAGACGGTCGGCAGCACCAAGGCGGCAGGCATTGGAGGGTGGGGGAGAGGGATTAACCAGGGCGCATGGCAGCAGCCAAACTGTTGAGGAAGGTGCAGAAGCCAAGGAAGAAGTGGAGGACGAACTGGCGATGGGCATGGAAGACTCATCAGATGAGGGAGACCTTGATCACATTTCTGTTGTGCGAGGTTGGGGGGAGAGGGCAGAGGAAGGAAGCATGATTCTTACCTCGCTACCAACACAACAGGGACTTGGTCCTCCTGGATGCGCAAGACACATGAGTGCCTTCTTGCTGCACTACCTGCAACATGACCCTCGGATTGTCAGAATTCGAAGTAATCCCGACTACTGGGTTGCCACACTCTTAGATGCCCGGTACAAAAGTAAATTTGCCGAAATAATTCCTGACATAGAAAGGGATTCATGCATGCAGGAGTATTAGCAGAGGCTGTTGCAGAATCTTACATGTGCTTTTCCACAAAACACCAGTGGTGCACATAGTGAATCTCACAGTTCTAACTTGCCAACCGTGGGACTGTCGAGTCTTCATCACTCAAACCGTAACAGTAACACAGTATCTGCTGGTCACAGCAATTTTGTGGAATCGTTTCACCACTTTTTTAGACCATCCTTTGCAAGGCCACTGGAGACAAGAAGTCTGACACATAGTCAACGCCTAGAGAGGATGGTACAGGAGTATCTCCAAGTGAACATCGAAGCCATGACTGTGTCACTGGACCCTTGCTCATTTTGGGCTTCCAATCTGGAAAAATGGCCGGAGCTCGCCACTCACGCCTTGGAGATCTTGTCATGCCCTGCAGCCAGCGTTCTCTCTGAACGTGTGTTCAGCGCTGCTGGTGGTGTACTGACAGATAAGCGCACTCGGCTGTCCACTGAGAATGTAGACAGACTCACGTTCATAAAGATGAACAAATCATGGATCCGCAAGGACTTTTTTACCCCTGTGTCATCCTGGGGAGACTAAAAGCTTGAGGATTTGGTAAAATCACCACACCAACCGTTTTAAGCAACTCTGAGGCAATTGATGCCACTTAAGTGTTGTCTGTGCCTCAATTTTTGGAAAAAATGGAGACTCCTTTTGGAGTCCCCTTGCTGTGTTTTACATGACATTGGCATCGTCAATTCCAGGTGGGTCGGGTCTCCCCCCCCCCCTTTTAACCATAAGAAACTGCATACACTATGGCTTGGAGTAACACAGATGGTTGAGTCTGAAGAGCTGCTTACTCATACTATAGCCTGGGAATCAGAGCTCTGCTCCAAAGCTTCAGTGTCTGCTAGTCAGCGGATTAGCCACCGCCTGTAGATCTAATTACAAATTTTTAACTGCATCTAGCCCAGGCAATACTTTGGGCCTAGTAGCAGTGTCTGCTAGTCAGCGGAGTATCCCAGCTGTTAAGCAAGCTACACCACCTGTGGTTTGGACACTTAATTTTTTCAAAGGAAATGCTTCGGGCCCCCGGGACACTCAGTGAAGAGTATCGGGAAGCGCCCCAAGGCAAAGGGGCTGGGACTGGCGGTAGCACGCCTTGCGGTGGACCGCCAAGCTCCATCCTTATAAAAGCTTTTTAACTGCAGCAGCTTTAGTGGACGCTACTGGAGCTGGAATTACCGCAGCTGCTGGCATCAGACTTGCCCTCCAATAGATCCTTGTAAAAGGATTTAAAGTGTATTCATTCAAATTACAGAGCCAATTTAAATTACAGAGCTTAGACCTGCCTCCACCTCTGGGGGGGCTCGACCCACCAGCGGACAGGCACCAGTATTGGGAGAGGGGGGCTGGCCGTCAGGGTCCACCGCGGCTCTGGCACAAACCCGGCGACACGGAGTTCGCACGGGCAGGAACGGACTGGCTGTGTCAGCTTCGCACTCCAGCGTAGTCCCTCTGCCCGCTCGCGCCCGTAACCTCAAAGGGATGCGCAAGCGGCTTTTCTTCCCAGGCCTGTTCCCCGCCCAGCAGGAACGTGGGGGAGCTCAGGTAGGCCTTCCACTATTCTCCCTTACCTCCCTCGCCCTCTTTCCTTCTTCCGTTCTCCATCTAACCCCTTGGCTCTGTGGTGTCCGCTCTCCCTCCAGCTCTCTCCTTCTCACAGGTGGACTACCGCGTGTATTCACACTGTGGCGAATCTTTTGGGCCCAGGCATAAGAAGTTGTCGAGGTAATGGATAATATGTGCCCCCTTAGAAACGTCCATTACAACCCATTCGAGGAAGCAACTAAACGCCTCAAATAGTGAGCAGGATCTGGACCACCCCATTGGCAAACAACGATCTATATAGTATGCTCCTTCCCAAAAGCAGCCCAATAGGTGGACACTATTCGGAGGCACAGGTAGTAAGTAACCGGAACACCGCATCAATGTCTGTTTTGGCCATTAGGGTGACCCTTCCCAACTTCTTGATCCGCCTGATTGCCTTGTCAAAGGATGTACAGTATACACTACTGTACTTGGTTCCGCGTCGATGTTGTCGTTTACTGACCTGGCCCTTGGATATGACAAATGGTGGATTAGTCCGAATGTATTGGGTACCGTTTTTGGCACAACTCACAACGGGGATACCACTACGTCTTGTAAGGAAAGTGGTCTGAATGGAATCGCCATTCTACCTAAAGATATTTCTTTTTTTAATTTTCTTGTCACGACGTCTGGGTGTTGGTAGGCTGATTTTAGATTTTTACTCCAGCCTTTCTTGACTTTAGAAGGACTTGACATGCCTATATCTGTGTCTCCCCCTCCTTTTACTCCTCCACCTCTTTTCTTTTCGCATGACTATATGTACTTGTCACTTTTCCATGTGTTAGTTGTGTCTTCTGAGCAGTTTGTCAGCTTTTGGACACCTTTGAAGGTGTTTTCTATGTGTTTCTATGTGTTTTTGTTTGCCTGCCATTGGTTTTAATGGTGGTTTTAACACACCAGTGTTCGACGAACCGAACCCGAACACTACGGGGGTAGCTCAAATCTATTGTGGAGGAGTATTTTTGTTTTTGGTTATTTATTTTACCTTATACACAAGTCTTTACCCTGGAAAGGATGTTCCTTAACATATTTCACAGGAAAACAGTTTCAGTTTCGTTTTTGAACATTTTATTGTGTGTCCGTAAAAGTGGCTTAATACCTCTGACCACGTTGTTGACAGCAGTGACCTGGGGGTCAGAAATGCTTCCTGGGGCAATCCCCATGTCATTTGAGCACTGTCACTATCGTTTTGGGCACTTTTTAGGCTTTCTACAGACTGCCGGGGGTGCCGCCGCAAAAATGCTCGGGTCTCCCATAGACTAATATTGGGCTCGTTGCTTGAGTCGAGCACCCAAGTATCACGGTGAGCTCGGCCCGAGCTTCAAGCACCCGAGCATTTTAGTGGTCACTCAACACTATGTATATCCAAATCCCCAAATTTGGAAATGCTGTGTAATCTATGCAAATCAAGTTATAGAGGACAAGCTGAACGGATTGATTTATATATTTATGGAAAGGTGATCCTAATCAGTGATCAACAGTGTTCCCTGTATAAGTTTACATGTATAGATATACTGTATGTTAGACATACAGTCATGGCCGAAATTGTTGGCACCCTTGAAATTGTTCCAGAAAATTAAGTATTTCTCCAAGAAAATTCTTGCAATTACACATTTTTTGTTATACACATGTTTATTTTCTTTGTGTTTATTGGAACAACACAAAAAAACAGAGGATAAAAGGGCAAATTGGACATAATTTCACAAAAAAATCTCAAAAATGGGCTGGATAAAATTATTGGCACCCTCAACTTAATAATTGGTTCCACACCCTTTGCAATAAATAACTGTAATCAATCGCTTCCTATAGCTATCAAAAAGCTTCTTACACCTCTCAACTGGAATTTTGGACCACTCTTCTTTTGCAAACTGCTCCACGTTTCTCATATTTGAAGGCACCTTCTGCCAACAGCAGTTTTAAGATCTCTCCACAGGAGTTCAATGGGATTCAGATCCGGACTCATTGCTGGCCACTTCAGAACTCTCCAGCGCTTTGTTTCCATCCATTTCTGGGTGCTTCTTGAAGTATTTTTGGGGTTATTGTCCTGCTGGACCCATGACCTAGGACGCAAACCCAGCTTTCTGACACTGGGTACTACATTGCGACCCAAAATCCTTTGGTAATCTTCAGATTTCATGATGCCTTGCACACAGTCAAGGCACCTAGTACCACATGCAGCAAAACAACCCGAAACATCTTTGAACCTCCACCATAATTGACTGTAGGTACTGTGTTCTTTTCTTTGTAGGCCTCATTCCATTTTTTGGTAAACAGTAGAATTATGTGCTTTACCAAAAAGCTCTCTCTTGGTCTCATCTGTCCACAAGACGCTTTCCCAGAAGGATTTTAGCTTACTCACATACATTTTGACAAACTGCAGTCTAGCTTTTTTATGTCTCTGTGTCAGCAGTGGGGTCCTCCTTGGTCTCCTGCCATAGTGTTCTTTTTATTCAAATGTCGACGGATAGTGCTCACTGACACTGATGCACCCTGAGCCTGAGGTTTACTTTCTATTTATGAGAAAAAACATGGCTGGTAATCTCAGCAGAGGAAATGTGGAAAACCATGATGGGTGTAATGAATGAACAAGCTATGTGCACTGAGACATGACCCACTTCAGAGCAGCACTCTGTACTGGCTTATAGATCGTGATTTTTATCAAGTAACCCCCTCTTAAATCCATATACACTGGTAAGTAGATCACTACCTCTTGTGGTCGGGCATTCCACAGTCTGATTGCTCTAACTGTAAAGAACCCTTTCCTATTTACCTGCCAGAATCACCTTTCTTCCACCAGTAATGAGTACCCCTTGGTCCTTAGTATGGTCCTTGGAAGGAATAAGTCACGTGCCAGTCCTTTATTTTCACCACACATGTATTTATTCATATGAATGAGATCTCCTCTGAGATGTCTTCTTTCTAAGCTAAACAAGCTCAACTTTTCCAACCTCTCATCATATGAAAGTCTTTCCATCCCTTCTAATAATCTAGTTGCTGCCTTTTAACTGACTCCAACTTCTGAATATCCTTTTTAAAATGTGGAGCCCAAAACTGAATCCCATATTCTAGATGTGGCCTCATAAGTGATTTATAAAGGGGTAACAATATGTTGGGATCACAGGATTTTATCTCTCTTTTTATACACATGGAACATTAAATTTAAAAATAATAAAGGGTCATTTTAGTTTATTGCAAAAGAGAATGATACAACTGACTTTTTCTATCTTACTCACCGACTGCCAAGTGTTAAAGGGGAGTAGGTCCTGACCTCAACAGGCAAAAATGCCAAGTGTGTTGTCAGGTAACTTGCACTGAGTAAGTACAGAGACGTGGTAGAATGCTGCCATCCATGAATCACAAGTTGGCTTCCATTATTCTGGTTACATTAAAATCTGACTGGTGGAAAGCATGCCAACCCAGCATTGTTATAGTTGCCATGTTTGTTAAACCACCCACCCCCCCATGTGCTTTTCATGAGTTTAACAAGCAGATGGCTGAGCGATGGGAGGAATCTATGAAAGTAAAATTAAATATAAATACAATTTATGTTAGAATTACATAACATTGACTCAGAAGGGATTGTCCATGGTCTTTAATTATCATTCTTCACATCTCCTTTCAGTTGATATTGATGCATAAAGGGTTGTACATATTGTTCTGATATCTGGAGTGTGCAATGTCTGTTCTCGCCTTGATCTTAGAATAGAGTGATTGGATCATCATTCATTTGAAGTCCAAAACAAATGGATTCCAGGTGATCCCCAAGCAGCCAGATCACTTCAACGTAAATTATTAGTGCATCCATAAGATAATCAGAGATTAATGAAAGGTTGACCCATGAGTTATTAGCAATAAGAGTTCAGTTTTCCCAGACTTAGGAGTCCTTGTGGATTTGTAAGATGTCTCCAAGTTTTCATATGTAAACAATAAAGAACATGAGGAAGTAGGCTACATTAGTTCTTTATACTGGATTCTGTATACTTGTAAGATTTTATTTTAACTGTGAAGAAATGTTTTGGAAATTTACTTATTTGAGCGTAAGGTACCTAACAATATGACAGATTATTTAGAAGTTATTAATACTCTAAATAAGATACTCTATGTCTTACAATGTGAACAAGCACGATATCTCCAAGCATGCTGTGATGGGGATAAACAACTGGTGCAATTAACACTCCACTTAACCATAAAAACAACTTTTATTTATAAAATATACAAACATCAAACAAACATAATAAATAAAAAGCAGTGTTGCCTACATAAGAAATAAACTAGGTAAGGATATCAATTCATCATAATAACAACCACTTTCATATCAAACAATGTGTAAGTTGACAAAGATGATGGCTTTGAGGTAGTAATTTCAATTAGAAACTATAGATAACTCAAATAATGACCATGTAAGTGGATATATGGGGAGCAAATGCCACATGGACTGGTATAGCAATCAATAGGAAAAAGTGCAGTGCAGCTAAGTATAAAGGAAACATATTTATAAAGTGAACACGTGCAAAGAATAAAGCTGTGGCTATTAAACTGCGTTAGTATCAAGGCTGCTATGCCGCGAATAGTAGAGTTAGGATAAACAGCCAAGGTGAGTAAAAAAAATCAATAAATGATGCCAAAAGTAATAGCATAGTGCAATAAATGGAACAAAGTAAATGCATCAAGTAATTGGACTGCCTAAAGTTAGTAACATCTATTATTGTGCAGTCAGATGAAAAATCCATGTGACATGTCCGCAAGTGGGAGTATATTCCTTATGTAGGCAAGCTTGCTTTTATGTATTATGTTTGCTTCTTGCTTTTATCTTCCATGAATAAAAATTGTTTTAATGGTTAAGTGGAGTGTTAATTGCACCAGTCGTTTATCCCAATGACCTTGTGCTTGGAGATATCCTGTTTGTTCATTTTCCTAGGGTGCTTCCCTAGACATGGTTTATAAATTGATTTAAGAATTACAATTAGTAATTATTAATTATTATGTGTTACAATGTGTAGCAAATATTAGCTAACAGATATACTTAGTAATACATTTATAAAGTGGGAGCTCTCTCCTCCCCAGCAAAGAGCTCATACCTTTCTACCCATTTAATTTCTCTCTTTTTCATTAGGTCTATGGTCTATGACATCATGTGATTAAAAACTGACTAGCTGAATCCTTCTAAGCTCTATGTAGAAGCAGGAAGTCTCTTTTCATTCTATGAGGTATCCCCCTCTTCAAACTCCAGACCCAGCTGCTCCACTCATCTCCCCTCCCAGGGATTTTGCAGTGATGTAGAATTGTAGTTCTAATGATGACTCATGCAGGGAAAAGAGACTTCCTGTTTCTACATAGAGTTTAGAAGGATTCAGCTAGTCAGTCTTTAATCACGTGATGTCATTGACCTAATGGAAAAGAGAAGAATTAACTGGGTAGAAAGGCAAAATGAGAATTGTAAACACACAGTGCTATATAATATGATGGCTGCAATATATTAAGAGGATAAAAACTCTGATGGGAGTGCTGCAAGTGTTGAAGTAGAAGTAAGTAGTCATGTTATATTTGATCTACAGTGGATAATGGCTATAGAACATTATTAGAATATAATCAAACTTTCATTTATATTCTTTCCAGATTAATACACTGCAAGTAGCAGAGAAACCATCAGAAAATGACCTTCCCATCACAAGAACCACAGCAGCAGGGAACGAGGACTACTTGCCATATGCCATTCCTCTGATCAGTCCTGGAAGCATATTTCGAAAACCAATCAAATCTACATTAGGTGGGAACAAGGATAATATTAGGGAACACTTAGAACGGTTAGCATTGTTACCTCCAAGAATCTCATTATTTAAGGCTCTGTTCACATGTCCTTTTATGTTTTCCGTTTGCCTGTCCCATTTAGGGCAATCAGCATCCTCTTCATTTCTGTTTCAAATGGCAGCAGGGGGGTCCAAATAATTTATATGGAGCCCATCCTTTTTCCGTTTAAAAATGGGGCATGGAAAGGCAATATTTTATTTAGTAACCAATGCCTTCCATATTACCAGAACGGTATTTACATTTTTAAATATTTCAGACTTCTTGTAGTCCCTTTTCAGTAGTATTGATCAATGCACTCAAACCACAGGACAGAAACACTAAGCTTATCTATAAGCAAAACAGTGTATAGGCCGTTGACTTTGTACTAAGCTCGTACACTGCTCTGCTCGTGCATTAGCTGAGCGCCTCAGCCCATTGATTTAGGCATACAATGTGTGTCCGAATCCTGAGATCTACATTACTGAACAAAGGATGCAATATATCAAAAAATTCTGAAAAGTTATGTTACCTTTGATGATTTCAGATCAAATACTGTATGGCTTCCAAGTATTTCAAGTAGTTTTACACATCGCATAATAATTTCAATAGAACCTAATGATCCTCTCAAAACCCTTAAGAATTTTGCTAGTTTTGACATTAAGGATACTGCGTTTTCTTTTTTGTTTTTTTCATTGACCTATTGCATTTTTATTTTTCTGTTGATGTAACTAAATGAGGACTTGTTTTTTGAGGAGCAAGTTGGACTTCTTTAAAGAGGTACTCCAGAGAGATAAAAAAAAATGCTTGTACTGTCCCTGCCCTCATAAACTATAAAGATGAGATGTGGAGTGCAGTTTTATTATCTTTATAACCCTTGTATTTCCGTGTGATAGGATCTGCTCCTCAGACCTCATCTGGAATACTGTGTACAGTTTTGGGCACCACATTTTAAAAAAGACATAGACAAACTGGAGCAAGTTCAGAGAAGAGCGACCAGAATGGTGACTGGTCTGCAAACCATGTCCTATGAGGAACGGTTGCAGGATTTGGGAATGTTTAGCTTGCAAAAAAGAAGACTGAGAGGAGACTTAATAGCTGTCTACAAATATGTCAAGGGCTGTCACATTGTAGAAGGATCATCTTTATTCTCATTTGCACAAGGAAAGACTAGAAGCAATGGGATGAAACTAAATGGGAGGAGACACAGATTAGATATTAGAAAAAACTTTTTGACAGTTAGGGTGATTAATGAGTGGAACAGGCTGCCACGAGAGGTGGTGAGTTCCCCTTCAATGGACGTCTTCAAACAGAGGCTGGACAGACATCTGTCTGAGATGATCTAGTGAATCCTGCTTTGAGCAGGGGGTTGGACCAGATGACCCAGGAGGTCCCTTCCAACTCTACCATTCTATGATTCTATGATTCTATGATTCTATGATTCACTGTTCTCCCCTCCCACATGGGTCATTACATCATATACCAGTGTGCTGCTCACCCCTGTTCTCTGCAGAGAATCAACTATTATCAGAAGACTGGCTGATAATATCGGGGAGCTGAACACTGCTGTATTGACCCAGACAGAGGGGTGAGCAGTTAAGAGCAGCTCCTGTCACACCAGCCCCCTGATAATGTCTGACTGTCTGCAGTCCAAGGTGAGGGGGCATAGAGGGGGCGTGGACTGCTCCCTGCTTGTAGCCCTGCAATGAAGGAGTCATTATCAGGGGGGTGGCTGTTGCTAAAAGCCAAGAGTAGGCCATGCCCCTCTTCTCCATTGGCTATTACTCACAGGGGTGAGCAGCACACTGGTGTATGATGTAATGACTCAGAAGGTATGGGAGAGCAGTGAGGAGCCGTTCCTGTCACACGGAATAACAATGGTTATAAAGATCATAAAACTGCACTACACATCTCATCTTTATAGTTTATAAGTGCAGGGACAGTACAAAAATGTTTTATCTTGACAGAGTACCCCCTTAATGTGATAATAATTCTGTTGTTTTGGGGGATGTGTTAACATTTACTGTGTTGTATAAATGATATGTTATCAGGGTTGTCTGGAAAACCTCACTTCTGTATTGGGAGATGGGCGGCGCTGATGACATTGCATCTTCACTCCCCTGCCAGGATATGTACATATACAGTGGTGGCCAAAATTATTGGCACCCCTGCAATTATGTCAGATAATACTCAGTTTCTTCCTGAAAATGATTGCAATCACAAATTCTTTGGTATTATCATCATTTAATTTGTCTACAATGAAAAAAACACAAAAAGAATTGTCCTAAAGCCAAATTGGATACAATTCCACACCAAACCTAAAAAAGGGGGTGGACAAAAGTATTGGCACTGTTTGAAAAATCATGTGATGCTTCTCTAATTCATGTAATTCACATCACCTGTAACTTACCTGTGGCACCTAACAGGTGTTGGCAGTAACTAAATCACACTTGCAGCCAGTTAACATGGATTAAAGTTGACTCAACCTCTGTCCTGTGTCCTTGTGTGTATCACATTGAGCATGGAGAAAAGAAAGAAGACCAAAGAACTGTTTGAGGACTTGAAAAACCAAATTGTGAGGAAGCATGAGCAATCTCAAGGCTGCAAGTCCATCTCCAAAGACCTAAATGTTCCTGTGTCTTCCGTGCGCAGTGTCATCAAGAAGTTTAAAGCCCATGGCACTGTGGCTAACCTCCCTAGATGTGGATGGAAAATAAAAATTGACGAGAGATTTCAACGCAAGATTGTGTGGATGGTGGATAAAGAACCTCGACTAACATCCAAACAAGTTCAAGCTGCCCTGCAGTCCCAGGGTACAACAGTGTCAACCCGTACTATCCGTCGGCATCTGAATGAAAAGGGACTGTATGATAGGATACCCAGGAAGACCCCACTTATTACCCCGAGACATAAAAAAGCCAGGCTGGAGTTTGCCAAAACTTACCTGAGAAAGCCTAAAACGTTTTGGAATAATGTTCTCTGGTCAGATGAGACAAAAGTAGAGCTTTTTGGGAAAAAGCATCAACATAGAGTGTACAGGAAAAAAAAAGAGGCATTCAAAGAAAAGAACACGGTCCCTACAGTCAAACATGGCGGAGGCTCCCTGATGTTTTGGGGTTGCTTTGCTGCCTCTGGGACTGGACTGCTTGACCGTGTGCATGGCATTATGAAGTCTGAAGACTACCAACAAATTTTGCAGCATAATGTAGGGCCCAGTGTGACAAATCTGGGTCTCCCTCAGAGGTCATGGGTCTTCCAGCAGGACAATGACCCAAAACACACTTCCAAAAGCACTATAAAATGGTTTGAGAGAAAGCACTGGAGACTTCTAAGTTGGCCAGCAATGAGTCCAAACCTGAATCCCATAGAACACCTGTGGAGAGATCTCAAAATGGCAGTTTGGAGAAGGCACCCTTCAAATATCAGGGACCTGGAGAAGTTTGCCAAAGAAGAATGGTCTACAATTCCAGCAGAGCATTGTAAGAAACTCATTGATGGTTACCGGAAGCGGTTGTTCACAGTTATTTTGGCTAAAGGTTGTGCAACCAAGTATTAGGCTGAGGGTGCCAATACTTTTGTCCGGCCCTTTTTTGGAGTTTTGTGTGAAATGATCAATGATTTGATTTTTGCTTCATTCTCTTTTGTGTTTTTTCCTTACAAGCAAATTAAATGAAGATAATAATACCAAAGAATTTGTGATTGCAATCATTTTCAGGAAGAAACTGAGTATTATCTGACAGAATTGCAGGGGTGCCAATACTTTTGGCCAGCCCTGTACGTGTTCTATTCAAATGCATTGGAAGTTATTTTCCACGTGTTCTATTGTTACAAATTACACAATACCTGCAGATTGTGCATGCATCCTGCCATCAGCGGCTCTCACCCTCCAATGTGGAAGCGAGCATCGCCAGTCAACACCTTTTTCTCTTTTTTTTGCGGGTCAGCACCACTATCTGTGATTGCTGACTTATGTAGAGCAGTGTATTAAGCTGACAGCTGGCTTATTGGGACTGGAAAGCTTTTTCTCATATGATTCAAGATCTCAGCATAATCAATGTGAGAACGATGAATCTAGAGTAGGTATTGCATATGATTTGGTAAATTACACTAAACTTATCAAAGTGGCATAATAATTGTGTCTCACGCCCTTGTTTGCCCCTATGCCACATCTTGGTTTGCTTACATTTACATCAGAGAGCAGAGAACAGCAATTACAATTTAATCACTATATACTACATACATCACTGCATGCCCTTTTATGACTTGTATCTACATTGAAATTCTGCTTATATTTTCACATTTGCACTAATTGTACACCTATGATTTGTGCAGGCTCCAAAGGAGATAATAATGAAGAAAAAAAGACACGAGGTAACATATTGATTACTGTGGTCTTTTACACTAAAAATATTTGTATTGAAACTAATTTTTCATTGATTGGCCAAGTTAAATAATTTGCAGAGATACTAACAAATTAGGTTTCAGTCCACACTATGTAGTTGTAATTTCCTATTGCTTCAGCAGTTTTTAAATTTATGACAGTAATGTCATTAGTTTTTGTAGTCTAAAAAATTCCCTGTCGATTGGAGGTGGTCCGGTCCTGAAATCCACACCGATCACTCAACAGATTGCTTAGAAGTGCACAGCTCAGAATGCAGAATTCCCCAGCTCCTTTCTATTAAATCCATACTCCAATCTGTGATCTCGCTCAGGCAGGAACGTTTCTGCCTCCTAAGCTGCGCACTTCTGGGTAGTCTGTCTAGCGATTTGTGGGGGTCTCAGCATCAGACCCCCACTTATGTACATGGAATTTAAATGTAAAACTTTAGTTACACTTTCACAAAAAAGTTTAATTTACTTTTTAGGAAATATATTTTATACCATTTTTGTTGTTTAATAGTGATGAGCGAGCACTAAAATGCTTGGGTGCTCGATGCTCAGGTCGAGCAAATTGGAATACTCGGGTGCTCGACCCCAGCAACGAGCCCAATGTAAGTCTGTGGGAAACTCGAACATTTTTCAGGCGGCTCCCCCCGGCGGTCTGCAGAGGGCCTAAAAATTGCCCAAATCGATGGGAACAGTGCTCAAATGACATGGGAACAGCATGTGGAAGACCCCTGGAAGCATTTCTGAATCCCAGGTCACTGCTGTCAACAACATTGTCAGAGTATTACGCCACTTTTACGGACTCACAATAAAACATACAAAAACGAAGCCAAAATGGATTTTCCTGGGAAATATGTTAAGGAACATCCTTTCCAGGGTAATGACTTGTATATAATGCAAAATAAATAACTAAAAACAAAAATACTCCACACCTTGGTCTATGTTCACACAAAGCATTTTTGATGCGTTTTTGCACTTTTGCATTGCTTTCAACCAAGGCAAATGCATTCACTGGGAAATGTCATTTTAACATTTTACAACCTTATCTGGCCATGTTGTGTGTGACATATCATCAGACACATGCATACAGTGCTGAAAAGACATGGGAACAGCATGGGGAAGACCTCTGGAAGTATCTCTGACTCCCAGGTCACTGCCTAAAAGTGTGCCTATCATAAGTGATCCTTGGCGCATGCGAAGATGCCTCCCGCCATGCACCTGTCGTTGCAGACTTGCTACAATCACCGTCCACGTCCTTGTCCCAGTGCAGCGTTCAGTTGTCCCTACCCCATTCCTTGGAATGCAAGCGCAAGTATGCAGCTAGCCACCCACCCACAGGCTGCAATACTATACTGCTAAATTTTTGACAGCTGCTTGCACTTGAAATGTGGCCTTTTATGCTCGTGGAGGCGGAAGCTGTCCACAATCTTATGGCGGCGGCGACCGGGTATCCATACTCGGTCCCCAGCCACCACTATTTGTCCAGGTGTCGTCTCCGCCTTCCACAAGCACGGGTCCCACAACATTACCCGTGCCCTCCCCAGTGCACTTACTGGGAAGGGCCGCCTAACTACAAACACGTGGACAGGTGAATGTGGCCAGGAACAGTACGGAGCCAGTCCACAGCTTTCTTTGCTGAGAGTTGTATTTCACCACAGCCATATTCTTTAGCTAGGTGAAAGGACTGGCACAGAGGGAAACCGTATCTACTCTGGGTGTCATTTGTACCAGGAAGTCCTCTAATGCAGCTTGTTGCAGAAGCAATGGCAGCCCGTCCAACATCAACTCGCACTTGTCAGTGGTGCTTTGACACACAAACATCTTCTTTGTGCATTTAATTTCATGACTACAGAGTTGGGCAATCGCCTGATCTGCAATGCGGTTTGAGAAATAACATGCATAAGCACGTCCGATCCACATTAAAAAAGCAGCCATAGAGTGTCCGAGAACCTTCCCCCACACTTTTCTTAGCCAGGGCTGCTTCTCGGCAGGGTTGGACGGTCCCACCAGAAAACCGGAGACTCCTCCGGTGTGCCCTGGCTTCTCCTTCAGGAGAGTTCATAGTGCCGAGGTGAGGCCATCATGATGATAGAGGCCACCATCTGCTTAGTTTTCTGTTACTTGGAATGCAAGCGCAAGTATGCAGCCAGCCACCCACCCACCCACAGGCTGCAATACTAAACTGCCAGATTTCTGGGCAGCTGCTTCCACTTGAAATGTGGCCTTTTAGGGTCGTGGAGGCGGAAGCTTTTCACAACCTCATGCCTCGTGTCCATACTTTGTCCCCAGCCGTCACTATTTCTCCCGGTGTTGTCTCCGCCTTCTACAAGCGCAGGTCCCTGAACATTACTGCTGGTACTTTTCTGTGGGAATTTGCTTGCCTCCTAATATTTCCAGTAAACTATGGTACGACGCCATGGTATTAGCACTGCCCCCAATACCAGTAGCGAAGCCATCCCCAATTTCCTTCTCAGGAATTTTATTTGGTAGACTGAGTGGCTGCCCAAATACATTAGTTTCTCACAAAGGATATGAAGATACAGTAGAGTGGCAGTAGCTGCAAGTTTCTCCAGCCTGTTAGATATTAGAGGATGAACGGCAGCACATTGGATCAGTGGTTAGCACTGAAGCCTTGCAGCACTGGGATCCTGGGTTCAAATCCCAGCAAGGACAACATCTGAAAGGACTTTGTATGTAGTGTTGAGCCACCCCCGTAGTGTTCGAGTTCGGTTCGGTTCGTCGAACACCCGTGTGTTCGCCGAACTGTTCGTCGAACTGTTCGTCGAACACCTTCGAACACCGTTAAAACCAATGGCAGGCAAACAAAAACACATAGAAACACATAGAAACACATAGAAAACACCTTCAAAGGTGTCCAAAACCTGACAAACTGCTCAGAAGACACAACTAACACATGGAAAAGTGACAAGTACATATAGTCATGCGAAAACAAAAGAGGTGGAGGAGTAAAAGGAGGGGGAGACACAGATATAGGCATGTCATGCCCTTCTAAAATCCAAAAAGTGAGAAGCCGACACGTTCAGTCCGCTCCTGCCTGTGCCACCTCCGTGTCGCCGGGTTTGTGCCAGAGCCGCGGTGAACCCTGACGGCCAGCCCCCCTCTCCCAATACTGGTGCCTGTCCGCTGCTGGGTCGAGCGAGCCCCCCTGTGGTGGAGGCAGCTCTAAGCTTTTTAATTTAAATTGTCTCTCTAATTTGAATGAATACACTTTAAATCCATTTACAAGGATCTATTGGAGGGCAAGTCTCATGCCAGCAGCCGCGTAATTCCAGCTCCAGTAGCGTCCACTAAAGCTGCTGCAGTTAAAAAGCTTTTATAAGGATCGAGCTCGGCTGTCCACGGCAAGGCATCCTACTGCCAGTCCCAGCCCCTATGCCTTGGGGTGCCTCCTGATGCTCTTCACTGAGTATCCTGTGGTCCCGAAGCATTTCCTTTGAAAAAATTAAGTGTCCAAACTACAGGTGGTGTAGCTTGCTTAACAGCCGGGATAATCCGCTGACTAGCAGACACTGCTACTAGGCACAAAGTATTTCCTGGGCTAGATGCAGTTAAAAATTTGTAATTAGATACTCTCGTTGGATGCTGAGAAAGCATTCCATAGAGTCTCCTGGCACGCCATATATGATTCTCTTAAAAAGCTTGGGGTAGGGGTCTAGGGGACCCTTTTATAGCCAAAATCACGGCCCTGTATCACAATACGTCACCTAGGCTGAAGATAAATGGAACTGTAGCACCCTGAGGGCTCGGTTGCTACAGAGGTATTGCACCTCACCCAGAGGTGTGATATCTCACTCTCAGGTAAGGCTGGAGTGTGGATCAGGACCCGACACCTGCATGCATTACACCACATTGCCGTGGGGCAGGGCGACCAATATGCCTCTGAGATGGGCACGACAGTCCCTGTCCCTGGCTGGAGTGGGGGGAGGGAACACTGAGGAAGGGGAACCCTGTAGTGCAGGAGCAGGGAGGAAGCAGTTCCTGGGTGCATTGAGAAGGGAGTATAAAAGGTGGGCACCATCTTAGTTCAGTGCAGAGAAGTCTGAGCAGAAGTGGCAGGGAGCAGGGGCTCTGCATGAGCTCTGCTCCGGAGGCGGGCCTAGTAACAGAGGCCCAGGCCTGGAAGAGGGAGAAGGAAGGAAGAGGAGCGGAGAAGGCTCCAGGAACGAGGAATGAAGGGATCCCAGGGGTGTGGACGGGCGAGTCGCCACCGCACGCCCGAATCCACCTGCGTGGAGGGGTCAGGCCAAAGGGGGAGACCGGTCCCCGAAACTAGTGGAGGCAGGAAACGACCCTCAGCTAGAAACCGGAGGCTGTGACATTTTATGTGGCGCAGCCCCTCGCTACACCCGCTAGGAAAGCACCACATAGGGTCAGGGAAACTGGCGCCAAGTTTACCAAGAGGAGGCCCGAGGCAACCGGACAGAAGGGTTGGTAAGAAAGGCCAGACAAAGGACACACAAAGGGGGTCCTGTGAAGCGCTCCAAAGTTATCTGGGAGTTGTCTGAGCCCCTCACCTGGTGAGCACAGTACGACGTGGGCAGCCGTTACCTGCAGACGTCTGGATAATAAGAACTGTGAGTAAAGGCCCTGGACTGCAGCACTGACTCCGTGTCGTTACTGCTGCTGCCCTGCACCATCACCCCCATCCTCCGCATACACTGCCCTGAGGCTATACTCCTCCCGTGGGGAGTTATGCTACGCTCTGCTGCACCCACAACACCAGCCTCAGCGGTCTGCCCTGCAGCGGCGGTTCACTCTGACCGCAATCCACGGGTGGCGTAGTCGGACATTTAAACATCAAAACCACATAAATAGTTCCGCCACTGGTTTGACCACCCTGAGCCACGGAACCGGGTCGCCGCCACGAAGACTACAACCACCAGCATCCACCAAAAAGGGTCCGGCTCCGGGTGTCCCAAGGCCCAGGGGGTGCATCAGAACATTTTCATCACCTTTCACAATCACCAATGGGACAAGGCAGGGATGTCCTCTGTCCCCTCTCTTATACATCCTAGTGACGGAGCACCTGCTCTCATCAATTTGCCATAACCCCAATATTAGGTGGATTGAGGTGGGAGGCACCGAGTACAAGTGCTCTCTATTTGCTGATGATGTCCTAGTATATATCACTCAATCACATATATCCATCCATGCTGTTATGGCTGAAATAGATCACTTTGTTACATGGTCAAATTTTAAAATCAATGCAGCGAAGTCTGAGGCCCTCGATGTCTCCCTCCCCAAATCCATATAGGATTCCATCCAGTCCAACTTTCCCTTTGCCTGGCCCTCACAGGGTATCAAATACTTAGGAATTCCAATTCATAGAGACCTCTCCCATCTATGTTATCTTAATTTTGGGCCCTTTATTGAACAACTCCATACAGACCACGGTTGGCAAGTTAGAACTGTAAGATTCACTACGTGAACCACTGGTGTTTTGTGGAAAAGCACATGTACACTGTGTTCCAAATTATTATGCAAAAAGTGTTTAGGAGTGATAAGGGAAGTATTTGTTTGTTTGTCAGTTAAACTCATTGATGGTGATGTGTGTCAGGGCTCTTTATATCACTGAATGCAATTGCAGACACCTGTGCTAATTAGTTTGGCAGGTGTGTCCAATGAAAGGCAAGACTACTTAAGAAGGCTGTCTCACATTATTAAGCAGCCTACATTTTCTGCCAAAATTGGAAAGAAAAAGGATGTGTCGGCTGCTGAGAAGCAACAAATTGTGGAGTGTTTAGGTCAAGGCATGACTACAATCAACATTGTGCGATGATCAGGATGAAGTGTCTTGGCAATCAAGAAGTATGTAGCTTATTCACAGTACACACGTGTGCGTGCTGATAAGGGCAAATTGAGGACTCTTTCCTACAAGCAATTACGTCAGGTTAAAAGAGCAGCGGCAAAAAAGCCTTGTCATAGCAGCAGACAAGTTTATGAAGCTGCTGGTGCCTCCAACGTCCCCCGAACAACAAGATGCAGGGTCCTTCAGAGGTTTGCAGCTGTGCATACGCCATCCTGTCGACCTCCTCTATCCACTTCACACAAGCAGAAACGGCTCCAGTGGGCCAAACATTACATGAAGACTGATTTCAAAACTGTTTTGTTCACGGATGAGTGCCGTGCAGCGCTCGATGGTCCAGATGGATGGAGTGGAGGATGGCTGGTTGATGGACACCCCACGCAAACACGGCTACAGCGCCAACAAGGAGGAGGTGGAGTAATGTTTTGGGCTGGAATCATGGCGAGAGAGATTGTCGGCCCCTTTAGGATCCCTGAAGGCGCTAAAGATGAACTCCATAATGTATGTGGATTTTCTCAAACAGCACTTACTGCCATGGTTCAAGAAGAAGAACCGTGTATTTCACAGCAAGATCATTTTTTTGCATGATAATGCACCATCTCATGCTGCACATAAAACATCTGCATCTCTGGCTGATATGGGCATAAAAGGGGACAAACTTATGGTGTGACCCCCATGCTCCCCTGACCTCTACCCCATTCAGAACCTCTGGAGCATCATCAAAAGGAGTGTCTATGATGGCGGGAGGCAGTTCACATCTAAGCAACAGCTCTGGGAGGGTATTCTGTCCTCATGCAAAACAATTGAAGCAGAAACCATCCAAAACCTGACAAATTCAATGGACGAGAGAGTTCAGAAGCTCCTTTCGAACAAGGGGTCCTATGTGAAAATGTAACATCACCTAGAATAAAGTTTTGAGTTGAAAACTGTTTGATTTCAGTTTCTAATAACCTGCTAATGCTTATAATTTCAAAAATGACCATTTTTTGGTCTTTATTAAAATGAAAAGGTTGATCGAAAAGTTTGGGGGATCTAAGAGTGTGGCAACCCAGTAGTCATGATTACTTCGAATTCTGACAATATGAGGGTCATGTTGCAGGTAGTGCAGCAAGAAGGCACTTATGTGTCTTGCGCATCTCGGAGCCCCAAAATTATTTTCCGGGCTAGATGCAGCTAAAAATTATTATTAATTTTAAATCTGGTGGAGCTTAGTATAGATGGCCTAATAGGATCAGTGCTGCACACTGCTACAAAGCCCAAATTATTTTCCAGCCAAGATACAGATAAACATGATTAGTAATTTGAAAGCTTAAAACGGTTGGTAGGGTGATTTTAACCAATCATCAAGCTTTTACTCTCCCCAGGATGACACAGGGGTAGAAAAGTCGTTTCGGATCCATGATTTGTTCATCTTTATGAACGTGAGTCTGTCTACATTATCAGTGGAGAGCCGCGTACGCTTATCTGTCAGCACACCACCAGCAGCGCTGAACACACGTTCAGACAGAACGCTGGCTGCGGGGCATGACAAGATCTCCAAGGCGTAAGTGGCTAGCTCCGGCCATTTATCCAGATTGGAAGCACAAAAAGAGCAAGGGTCCAGTGACACAGTCATGTCTTCAATGTTTACTTGGAGATACTCCTGTACCATCGTCTCTAGGCGTTGACTATGTGTCAGACTTCTTGTCTCCTGTGGCCTTGCAAAGGTTGGGCTAAAAAAGTGGTGAAATGATTCCGCAAAATTGATGTTACCAGCAGATACTGTGGTTCTGTTACGGTTTGAGTGCTGAACACTTGACGGTCCCACGGTTGGCAAGTTGGAACTGTGAGATTCACTACGTGCACCACTGGTGTTTTGTGGGAAAGCACATGTAAGATTCTGCAACAGTCTCTGCTGATACTCCTGCATGCGTGCATCCCTTTCTATGGCAGGAATAATTTCTGCAAATTTACTTTTGTACCGGGGATCTAACAGTGTGGCAACCCAGTAGTCAGGATTATTTCTAATTCTCACAATTCGAGGGTCATGTTGCAGGTAGTGCAGCAAGAAGGCACTCATGTGTGTTGCGCATCCAGGAGCACCAAGTCCCTGTTGTGTTGGTGGCGAGGTAACAATCATGCTTCCTTCCTCTGTCCTCTCCCCCTAACCTCGCACAACAGAAATGTGATCAAGGTCTCCCTCATCTGATGAGTCTTCCATCAGTTCATCCTCCACTTCTTCCTGGGCTCCTGCACCTTCCTCACTAGTTTGGCTGCTACCATGCGCCCTTGTAAAACCATCTCCCCCACCCTCACATGCCTGCCGCCTTGGTGCTGCCGACCGTCTGGACCTTGCAGATGTTAGCCCTTCCGCATACAACTCCTCCTCCTCTACTTCCTCCACCTCCTCTTGTGCCACCACCTGACTCCGAATTCTGTTTAACATGTGCTCCAGCATGTAAATCACCGGAATAGTCATGCTGATAATGGCATCGTCAGCACTAAACATCTTCGTCGCCATTTCAAAACTGTGCAGAAGGGTGCATAGGTCCCTGATCTGAGACCACTCCTCCAGCGTGATTTGCCCCACCTCTGGATCTCGTTGGCCCAGGCTATACGTCAGAACTAGTGTTGAGCATTCCGATACTGAAATATCGGGTATCGGCCGATATTCGCGGTATCGGAATTCCGATACTTAATTCCGATACTTTTACAATATCGAATACCGGAATCGGAAGTTCCCATAATGCCTGCGCTCTGCCGTTTCTCTGAAGGATGACAAGCTGGATGTCAGCGCTCAGCTGAGATCCAGCCTGTCATCAGAATGCCATCCCAGCGTGGGAGAATTCTCCTGATTGTTTAAAAGCCGGCGCGCGGTAAAAAGCCGCCGGCTTTTAAACAATCACACAACCCCATACTGCTTCCCCGCAGCCTCCCACCCCGATCCTCCGCTCCCCTCGCCACCTCCCATCCCGATCGTAAGTTAGGACCGGGCGGGGAGCGCAGCACCAAGGAGCGGGGAGCGAAGGACCCGGGCGGGGAAGCCGGCAGTGAAAAGACTTCACCGCCGGCTTTCCCGTTCTGTGCTGCGCTTTCCCGCCGGTTATTTCAAATGAACAGCTGCGGTATCATGTGATGCCGATCAGCTGTTCATTTGAAGTCGCCGCGGTGCCCTCAGAGGGTTCATGTGAGTTCATGCTTGACTGCATTGCATGAACTCACATGAACTTTCCCACGGTCGCACAGGTCAGCCTCACCTCCCAGACCCGTCATGATTGGTGTGTGTGGGTGTCTGTGCGATGTGTGCGGGTGTGCGCGGTGTCTGTGCGATGTCTGCGGGTGTGTGCGGTGTCTGTGCGATGTCTGCGGGTGTGTGCGGTGTCTGTGCGATGTGTGCGGGTGTGCGCGGTGCCTGTGCGATGTGCACGGTGTCTGTGTGATGTGTGCGGGTGTGTGCGTGCAGGCAGACATAGGCCGATGTGACACTACTACTACCATCGGCCTATGTCTGTCCCCCGTCCACTCGTGCCAGCAGGATCAGCTCGATGGGAGCAGTAGTTCCCATCAGCCTGATCCTGCTATATAAATTGCCCTACTGTGTCCCCAAAAAATGTTAAATACATGTCATTGGTGGCCAGTGGTTGCCTACAATAAATTAGTTCATACATTACCTGTCCCCGCCGATCGCCACCTAAAATAAAGTAAAAAATAAAAAACTACACCTATACTCACCTAGACACCTAATTCCCCGAAGCCATCGATCTCCTGTAATAAAATATAAAATAATAAACCACAACCTTATCCTTACCCCTCCGTAGTAGTCCACGAGTGTCCCACGAAGATCTCCAGTTCAGAGCAGCCACATAGAATGTGACCGCTCTGAACCGCTGCCGCCGCTAGAATGACGGGGCCGTAAAGCAGCCCCGTCATTGCATAAGCGGGTTCACCGGAGTTCAGGCAGCGCTGCTCCGGTCAACTCCTTTACGGCCCTGCTGTATCGTGAGAAATTCCCACGGTACAGCAGTGCCGTAAAGGAGGTCTCCGGAGCTGCGCTGACTGAATGCACTCCGGTGACCTCAGTCAGTGGCTCCCGCTGCCGGGAGCGGACGTGTTCCCGGCAGTGTGAACTTACAGCAGCCATGCACAGCTGTCACCATCTCCAGATGTGACAGCTGTGCATGGGAGATCAGCGCAGGAACATGGACAGGTAACTATTTTTTTTTAGTAAACTAAGAATTTAATAAAATTGTGTGTTTTATTTCAAATAAATTATTTTTTTCTGGGTGTTTGTGTTTTTTCTTTTTAACACTTTGTAGGTTAGTAATGGGGGTGTCTTATAGACGCCCATCATTACTAACCTGGGCTTCATGGCAACTGGCGCTGACATGAACCCCAGCCCTATTACCCCCTGCCACCGCACCAGGGCAGCGCGGAAGAGCGAGGCTAAGTGCCAGAATTGGCGCATCCTATGGATGCGCCATTCTGGGGCGGCTGACGGCTGGTGTTTCTAGCTTGGGAGGGGGCCAATATTCATGGCACCCTTCCTGGGCTATTAATATCAGCCCCCAGCTGTCTGCCTAGCCTTTGCTAGCTATTAAAATAGGGGGGACCCCACGTCATTTTTTTGGGGGGGTTCCCCATTTTAATAGCTAGTAAAGGCTAGGTATTCAGCTGGGGGCTGATATTAGTAGTCTGGGAAGCTCCGTGGGTATTACCCCCTTCCCAGGCTTCAAACATCTGCCCCAGCCGTCTGCTTAACCTCCGCTAGAGACTAAAATTATGGGGGATCCCACGCCAATTTTTTTTTTAAATAAATCCTTTATTTTAACACTAAATGACATTTGAGGAGTTAATAAAGATGCAGTCCCTAAATTATTATTTATTTTTTAATTAATTTTTCCCAAAAATTTTGACGTGGGCTTTGCTATATTTTTGTATGCCAGCCAGGTACAGCATCCAGCTTCTATGAACGCGCCATTTTCTGGGGTGGCTGCGGACTGCAATTTGCAGCGGGGGGGGCCCAGAAAGCTTGGGTCTCCCTGCGCTGCAGATTCCAGCCCCCAGCTGCCTAGTTGTACCTGGCTGGACACAAAAATAGGGCGAAGCTCCACGTATTTTTTTTTTAAATTATTTCATGAAATTCATGAAATAATAAAGAAAAAAGGGCTTCCCTATATTGTTGTGTCCGGCCAGGTACAAATAGGCAGCTGGTGGTTGGGGGCAGCCCGTTCCTGCCTGCTGTACCTGGCTGGACACAAATATAGTGCAAAGCCCCACGTCAATTTTTTTTTAATTATTTCAGGAAATTCATGAAATAATTAAAAAAAAATTGATGTGGGGCTTCGTCCTATATTTGTGTCCAGCCAGGTACAGCAGGCAGAAACGGGCTGCCCCCAACCACCAGCTGCCTATTTGTACCTGGCCGGACACAACAATATAGGGAAGCCCTTTTTTAAAAAAATTATTTCATGAAATAATTAAAAAAAAATTGACGTGGCGCTTCGCACTATATTTGGGTTCAGCCAGGTACAGCAGGCAGGAACGGGCTGCCCCCAACCACCAGCTGCCTATTTGTACCTGGCCGGACACAACAATATAGGGAAGCCCTTTTTTTCTTAATTATTTCACGAATTTCATGAAATAATTAAAAAAAAAAATACGTGGGGCTTCGCCCTATTTTTGTGTCCAGCCAGGTACAACTAGGCAGCTGGGGGCTGGAATCTGCAGCGCAGGGAGGCCCAAGCTTTCTGGGCCCCACCCGCTGCAAATTGCAGTCCGCAGCCGCCCCGGAAAATGGCGCGTTCATAGAAGCGCCATCTTCTGGCGCTGTACCCAACTCATCCAGGGCCCTGGTGCGGTGGCTCACTGGGTAATAAAGGGGTTAAGGCCAGCTTGGCATTATCAGCTGGCCCTAAGCCCAAAATTCATGGGGTCACGCCAATATTAGACATGACCACCATGAATTTCTAGTAAAGTATTTAAAAAAAACACAACACCCAGAATAAAGTCCTTTAATTGAAATAAAGACACAATTCTTTATTGTTCTAAATTAAACTATACTTACCATCACGCCCATTCCAGCTGAAGCCAACGATCTCCTGCAATAAAAGAAAAATAATAAACCAACCTCATCCTTACCTTCCCATGGATCCCACGACAGCTTCAGCTCTGCTACATCGAGATGACAGGCTGGACCGCAGCAGAACGCTGCCATCCAGCCTGTCATCCCGCAGACACTGAGAAGCGCAGGCATGCTTGCGCTCCTCAGTGTCTCTCTGTGACGGCATAAAGATGAGCCGAGTTCATGTCCAATGAACTCAGCTCACCTCATGCACGTCACTGACAGCGTGGGAAAATTCTCCTGCACTCAGCGCTTCAGCGTGAGAATTCTCCCACGCTGTCAGTGACGTGCATGAGGTGAGCCGAGTTCATTGTCGGCTCATCTGGATGCCGTCACAGAGAGACACTGAGGAGCGCAAGCATGCCTGCGCTTCTCAGTGTCTGCGGGATGACAGGCTGGATGGCAGCGTTCTGCTGCGGTCCAGCCTGTCATCTCGATGTAGCAGAGCTGGAGCCGTCGTGGGAACCATGGAAAGGTAAGGATGAGGTTGCTTTATTATTTTTCTTTTATTGCAGGAGATCGTTGGCTTCAGCTGGAATGGGCGTGACGGTAAGTATGGTTTAATTTAGAACAATAAAGAATTGTGTGTTTATTTCAATTAAAGGACTTTATTCTGGGTGTTTGTGTTTTTTTTTTAACTTTCACTATGGGGTTAGTAATGGGGATGTCTTATAGACGCCTCTCCATTACTAACCTGGGCTTGATGTCAGCTGGCATTATAAGCTGACATCAACCCCAGCCCTATTACCCCACTGCCACCGCTACAGGGCAGTGGGAAGAGCGAGGCTAAGTGCCAGAATTGGCGCATCCTATGGATGCGCCATTTCTGGGGCGGCTGACGGCTGGTGTTTCTAGCCTGGGAGGGGGCCAATATTCATGGCTCCCTTCCTGGGCTATTAATATCAGCCCCCAGCTGTCTGCCTAGCCTTTGCTAGCTATTAAAATAGGGGGGACCCCACGTCATTTTTTTGGGGGGGTCCCCCATTTTAATAGCTAGTAAAGGCTAGGTATTCAGCTGGGGGCTGATATTAGTAGCCTGGGAAGCTCCGTGGGTATTACCCTCTTCCCAGGCTTCAAACATCTGCCCCAGCTGTCTGCTTAACCTCCGCTAGAGACTAAAATTAAGGGGAACCCCACGCCAATTTTTTTTAAAATAAATCCTTTATTTTAACACTAAATGACAAGTACAGTAATCAACGCTATCACTGTACTTCATATATATGTGACTGACATGTTTCTATCTATCTAATCTATGTATGATTCTCTATTCCTTCTATTCTAAATTGTCGGGTACAGATGCTGAATTGCCGGCCGGCTTTCTTAAAGAGACGGTGCATGAAAACACTATTATTTTTTTATATAAATCCTTTACACTAAATGACAAGTACAGTAACCAACACTGTCACTGTACTTCATATATATGTGACTGACATGTTTCTATCTATCTAATCTATGTGTGAAGCTCTATTCTGTCTGTTATAAATTGTCGGGTACCGCTGCTGAATTGCCGGCCGGCTTTTTTAAAGAGACGGTGCATGAAAACACTATTATTTTTTTAAATAAATCCTTTAACACTAAATGACAAGTACAGTAAGCAACACTGTCACTGTACTTCATATATATGTGACTGACATGTTTCTATCTATCTAATCTATGTGTGAAGCTCTATTCTTTCTGTTGTAAATTGTCGGTACCGGTGTATGCGCTGATGAATTGCCGGCTTTTCGCATACATTCTACATTATTCTTAGTTGTTTTACCTAGAATTAACCTACAAGGAAAGAAAGGGTTTATTTTCATTCCGATATTAGTGTCCCATTGACTTGCATTGGTTTCCGGTATCGGAATCGGCGATATCCGATACTTTTTGAGTATCGGTCCGATCCAATCCGATACGATATTTCTTGATATCGGAAGGTATCGCTCAACACTAGTCAGAACGTATTGCACCAGGGCTTGTCGGTGCTGCCACAGTCGCTGCAACATGTGCAGAGTTGAATTCCACCGGGTAGGCACATCGCATTTTAGCCGGTGAAGTGGCAGGCCCAACGACTTCTGTAGAGATGTAAGTCGCTGAGCTGCGGGATGCGAACGGCGGAAGTGAGCACACAGCGACCGTGCCCTCTGCAGAAGGCCATCTAGTCTGGGATAGTGGACTAAAAATTGCTGGACAACCAGGTTCAACACGTGAGCCATACAAGGCACGTGTGTGACATTGCCCCGGCGAAGGGCCGCACCCAGGTTTGCAGCATTGTCGCACACGGCCTTCCCTGGTTTCAGGTCCAGTGGAGACAACCATTCATGAAATTGGTTCTCCAGAGCTGACCACAACTCCTCAGCTGTGTGACACACATTTCCCAGACATTTCAAAGTAAAAACCGCCTGATGACGTTGAGCCCTACTGCCAGCATAGTAAGGAGGTGTGCAGGATCCCTTCTGCGCAGTTAGAAAGCTTGTGGCATGACCAGACAGGCTTTGGGTGCAGGTGGAAGACTGAGAGGAGGTTGAGGAGGCAGAAGCAGTGGAGGAACTTTGACATAAAGAGGATTGACGCACAACTCGTGGGGACAGCAAGACTTGGACAGCAGCCCCTTGTCCTGCTGTCACCATAGTTACCCAGTGCCCAGTCAGCGACATGTAACGCCCCTGTCCATGCCTACTCGTCCAAGTGTCTGTGGTGAAATGCACCCTGTCACACACAGAGTTTCTCAAAGAAGCGGTGATGTTGTGTGCGACATGCTGGTGGAGCGCAGGCACACCTTTCTTTGAGAAGTAGTGCCGACTGGGCATCTGGTACTGGGGCACTGCGACGGACATAAGGTCTCGAAAATCCTCTGTGTCCACCAGGCGGAAAGGCAGCTTTTCTGTAGCCAAGAGCTTGCAGGTGGTGAAATTCAACCTCTTAGCTTTCTCATGGCTAGGAGGAAATGGTCTTTTACTTGTCCACATCTGAGGGACCGAGGGCTGGCTATTGTGCTTAGACGGGGTTGATAAGGGTGTCCCCGGCAAACTGCCGGTCTGTGAGGAAGATGCAGGCGGACATGTTAGGTTGCCTTGATCCAAAGGTGGTGCTATCGATGTCGGACAGCGCTCAACACCAGCTGGTGTTACCACCTCCAAAGAAAATGATGACCTGCCAATCACGCTGGCTGTTGCGGGTAAAGAGGTGGCAGGTCTGCGCCCCAAAACAGGTGTGACTGCTGTCCCCCCAGTCACAGAGGATGAAGAGGCCGCGGATGCACAAGATATGGCAGACGGTGGTTGGCCCGGCCGGCTAGGCCGCATTGTAGCACACTGAGCTTCCCACTGCAACTTATGCTTCATGTCCATGTGCCGGTTCATGCATGAAGTACTCAAACTATGTATTTTTTGGCCTCTACTTAGCTTTTGCTGACAAATGTTACAGATAACACGAGTTGGGTCATCTTTATCGATCTGAAAAAATGCCCAGGCTATGCAAGGCTTAGCACCCATGCGACCTGAAGAGCCACCACGACTTGTGGTGAGAGGCAGAGTTGTGTTTGAGGATGCAGTTGTTGACGTGCTTCCAGTACTACGTCTCTGTCCAGGAAGGCTAGCATCTTCCTCCACCTCCTCTGCTGACCTCATCTCTTGGCTGACTGTGGGTTGACAGTAAGTGGGATCTCCAACCTCATCATCATCACCCTCTGCGTTATCACACCCGTCGTCCTCAGAGCCAACCTGTTCCTGCCCTGACAAAAAACTAAAGTTGTCGCTCCAATCAGGTATTTGAGTCTTATCATCGTCTTCCTCATTGTCTCCACCAACAGGAGTTACAGTTTGGGAATGAGGGTCTACATTATGGTCAGAACCTTCTGCGTCTGGTCCTGGATCCGACTCATAAAGATTCTGGGCATCAGTGCAGATCATTTCCTCATCTGGATTCATAGAAGCGCTGGAGTCGACCTCTGATTCCCAGGCTATAGTATGAGTAAACAGCTCTGCAGACTCAACCATCTGTTCTACCTCATACTCAGACGGGCAGCTGGAGATTTGGGAGCTGTAAGGAAGCAAGTGCGATTGGGGTGACACCTTTGAGGACTGGAGTATTTGTGATGTTGAAGTTGATGTGGAGGAGAGCCCACTTAAAGGAGCACTTGATATCCGTTGAAGCACCTGCTGTTTTTGTGCCTCATCTGGAATTTGTAGCGATTGGCGTGGCCGTAAGAAAGTGATCTTATCACATTGTCCGCTAAAAGAAGTAGACATTTAAGTTTGGCTGGAAGATGGTCTTTCTTCTGCAGATGTTACTGTTGCTTTAACACCTATCCCACGGACACAACCTTTTTTCCCCTTCCCAACACGCCTATTCCCCTTTCCACCAGCAGCAGGCCTTTTTCCACTCATTTTGGTGGTTAACTAATTCACAACTCTAGAGTTGTTTGCACAAAAAAACAATGGATGGGAACCGAGCAGAGCTGAGTGGCCAAACTGTGGTATTAGGCCAAAACTATTGGCTGGGTTAGATGCAGAAAAAAATTATATTCAATTTGCAACCTGATGGAGGTCAGTATAGATGGACTAATAGAACAAGTCCCACACACAGCTAGAAGCCCAAATATTTTTTCAGAGGTAGATGCAGAAAACAATTGTATTCAGTTTGCAACCTGATGGAGGTCAGTATAGATTGGCTAATAGAGAAAGTCCCACACACTGCTAGAAGGCCAAATATTTTTTCAGAGCTAGATGCAGACAAAAAATTATTTTTAATTTGCAACCTGATGGAGGTCAGTATAGATGGACTAATAGAGAAAGTCCCACACACTGCTAGAAGGCCAAATATTTTTTCAGAGCTAGATGCAGATATAAATTATTTTTAATTTGCAACCTGATGGAGGTCAGTATAGATGGACTAATAGAGAAAGTCCCACACACTGCTAGAAGGCCAAATATTTTTTCAGAGCTAGATACAGAAAAAAATTATATTCAGTTTGCAACCTGATGGAGGTCAGTATAGATGGACTAATAGAACAAGTCCCACACACAGCTAGAAGCCCAAATATTTTTTCAGAGGTAGATGCAGAAAAAAATTATATTCTGTTTGCAACCTGATGGAGGTCTGTATAGATGGATTAATAGAACAAGTCCCACACACAGCTAGAAGCCCAATATTTTTTCAGAGGTAGATGCAGAAAAAAAATATATTCAGTTTGCAACCTGATGGAGGTCAGTATAGATGGACTAATAGAGAAAGTTCCACACACTGCTAGAAGGCCAAATATTTTTTCAGAGCTAGATGCAGACAAAAAATTATTTTTAATTTGCAACCTGATGGAGGTCAGTATAGATGGACTAATAGAGAAAGTCCCACACACTGCTAGAAGGCCAAATATTTTTTCAGAGCTAGATGCAGATAAAAATTATTTTTAATTTGCAACCTGATGGAGGTCAGTATAGATGGACTAATAGAGAAAGTCCCACACACTGCTAGAAGGCCAAATATTTTTTCAGAGCTAGATGCAGAAAAAAATTATATTCAGCTTGCAACCTGATGGAGGTCAGTATAGATGGACTAATAGAACAAGTCCCACACACAGCTAGAAGCCCAAATATTTTTTCAGAGGTAGATGCAGATAAAAATTATTTTTAATTTGCAACCTGATGGAGGTCAGTATAGATGGACTAATAGAGAAAGTCCCACACACTGCTAGAAGGCCAAATATTTTTTCAGAGCTAGATGCAGACAAAAAATTATTTTGAATTTGCAGCGTGATGGAGGTCAGTATAGATGGACTAATAGAACAAGTCCCACACACTGCTAGAAGGCCAAATATTTTTTCAGAGCTAGATGCAGAAAAAAATTATATTCAGTTTGCAACCTGATGGAGGTCAGTATAGATGGACTAATAGAACAAGTCCCACACACTGCTAGAAGCCCAAATATTTTTTCAGAGCTAGATGCAGAAAAAAAATATATTCAATTTGCAACCTGATGGAGGTCAGTATAGATGGACTAATAGAATGATGCTATGCCCAAAAGATTTTACTTCACTAGGTGCAGTAAAAAAATTGGTATTCTATACACAGGTGGTATATCTTGCAACACAGATAGGCTACTCCACTGACTAACACACTCTGCAATAGGCCAAAAAGGATTAGCTTTGCTAGATTCAGCCAAATGCTGTGAAAAAAACTTGCACAGCACTGGCACAGACCTGCCTGGCAAAAACTGATAGGAACTGATGTAACCTAGTCCTGAAAAGGACTGCAATTACAATTAGTCTTTACTCCCACAATCTATCCATTTAAGAGCACAGACCTGCCTGATAAAAGTCATAGGAAATGCTGTAACCTAGTCCTTAAAAGGACTGCAATCACAACTATTCCCACCTCCCAAGCTATCTGTAGATTTGTGCGAAAATTGGCTTGAAATTAACAAGGTATAGCGCACACAGCAACAGCGGTGCCGTCTAACACGCAGCTGCAGCAGTGAGAAAATGGTGGCGACGGGGAAAATGGCTTGGTCTTATAGGGCAAGGACATGTGACATACACTGCCAATGACACATGCCCTTGCTTGTGTGAAAAAAAGCACTTCGCTCCGTGTGTGCGCTGCTGATAGGCTGACAGATTGCACTTCCCCACTGTAAATGCGGGAAAGAGAAAAAAAAATGGAGATCTTCATTATTCCTGCAGAGATCCATCCCCTGCCCCTCCCCCCACCCCGCTGTACACTCAAACTGCGTATTAACATTAATTTTCATCATTACTGAGAAAAAATCCAGTTATGATTTTGGTGCACGAACAGTTATCGAACATAACCTCGAACAGCCGAATTTTTCTCAAATCGTTCGTGTTCGCCGAACGGCTCGAACACCGCCCAAAGCAGCTCGAATTTGAGATTGGCGAACAGTTCGAGTCGAACAACGCTCATCTCTATTTGTATGTTCTCCCCGTGTTTGCGTGGTTTTCCAACTCAGTAAAAAAACAGCCATAGAGTGTCCGGGAACCTTCCCACACACTTTTCTTAGCTAGGACTGCTTCTCGGCAGGGTTGGACGGTCCCACCAGAGAATCCTCTTGTGTGCCCTGGCTTTTACATCAGGAGAGTTCATAATAGCGCTAACTTTGCAGCTGCTATGGGGCTCTTGAGCGGGGGAGAAAGGTGAGCCCTCAGAATCAAATCCTCTGGTGGGCCCAAAGTTTTTCAATCTGAAACAGCTTCTCAGTGGGAGTTGTATTTCACCACAGCCATATTCTTTAGCTCGGTGAAAGGACTGGCATAGAGGGGAACCGTATCTACTCCGGCTGTCATTTCTCTGTGACCAGGTTCCACCCATTGTCACACACGACCATGTCTGGCTGTATGTTCAGCGGTGAGAGCCACAGATCAGGCTGCTGTGTTGCAGCTTTCAACAACTCTGCAGCGCTGGGCGGTTTGTCACCTAAGCATTAAGCATGTTATCTTCAGCACAGCCTGTTGCCGCTTGGCCAGGCAGTGTTGCTGTTAGAACCCTCCTGTTAGTTCTTTTTCTATTTTGTTGGTCACATGACTTTCTGCCTATATAATCCAGCTCCGCCCTTCTGGCCTTGCTGGACTTCAGTGTTTCATTTACTCTTAAGCTAGCCAGGTGCCTTGTACCTAACTCTGTAGTTTGCTTGGTCCTTTGACCACTAGTACTTTTGTTTGTTTGTCTTTGCTTTGCTACCATTTCTGCTAGGAGGTGTCCATCTATATCCCAGTCCTTAGTTCTTGTAGGGACCCCTCCCTTATATCTATAGGTCTGCGTTCAGACTAGCCGAGGACTTAGGCGGGTCTGTTCACAAGGAACAGGTCCCCCACTGCATCGTAGGGAATCAGCTTAGTCCTATTGTAGGGACAGTTTTCCTATGTTTCCTTAGTGCTTATAGCAGTTCATAACAGTAAGTCCAGCCCAAAACAAACAAACAAAATAAATAAATAAAACACTCTAAGGAAAGAAATCCAGATATCAGCATGGTGTCGGTTCAGGAGTTGACTCAACGCCTACAGGGACTGTCTTTGGAGGTGGCCGAGCTCCAGCAACACGTGAGTAGCTGTCCTGGAGCGCATTTTGTGGAACCGAAGGTAGGACTGCCAGATTTTTTTTATGGTAAACAGCAAGATTTTTTTTCCTTTAAAAACGCTTGTTTATTATATTTTCGTTTAAGACCGAGATCCTCTGGGAATGAATCACAGCGCATTGGGTTTATAATGTCACTTTTGCGCAAAGAACCACAGGGATGGGCCTTTTCTCTCCAACCTAATGATCCGTGTTTTAGATCAGTGGAAGATTTTTTTTCTGCTATGGGGTTGTTGTATGACGATCCTGATCGAGTCTCATCTGCTGAAACTGAATTAAGACGTTTGAAGCAGGGATCAGGTGATGTGGAAAATTATTGTACATACTTCAGAAGATGGTCGGCCGAAGTGGAATGGAATGACTCAGCATTAAAATGTCTGTTTCTTGCTGGTCTAGGTGAAAGGGTTAAGGATCTGCTGATTGCCTTCCCAACACGTGGAACCTTGCAGGAGGCAATGCAATTAGCTATACGTGTGGACAGGAGACTGCGTGCTAGGATTAATGAAGAGAAATCTACTGCTATGGCAGCTCCTAGTTTTCAGAGAGTCTGCTCGGAAGGAGGAGAACCGAAGACAGAAAGAAAGAACCAGGATGTTGAACAGTTTTTGCGTTGTTGTGTGGCTGACAATCAAGAGGGGTGGTCTGAGTTTCTGCCACTTGCTGAATTTGCTCTTAACAACCATACATCCTCTTCTGCTGGGTGTTCTCCTTTTTTTTGTTGTACTGGGAGACATCCGTCGTTTGGGTCATTCTCCAAATTGGTATCGGCTGTGCCGGAGGAGGAGAATTTTTCCGGTGATTTGGAGAGAGTTTGGACTGATGTACGTTGTAACCTTCAAGAGGCTAACAAAAAATCTAAGAGGTACTTTGACAGGAGACGTCAAGAGGTTTTGTTTTCGGTTGGTGACATGGTTTGGTTGTCCTCTAAGAATCTGCGCTTGAGGATTCCTTCTAAGAAATTGGGCCCGAAATTTGTAGGGCCGTTTAAGGTACTTCAGGTAGTTAACCAACCTGCTGTTAGGTTGGTGGTTCCTACCTCCTGGAAGATTAATCCGGTGTTTCATGTTTCCTTATTGAAAAAAGCTGATGTTTCGGATAGGGACGCCACTGTCTCTGTTCCTCCGGTGGTGGAAGACGGTGAATATGAAATTTCTCGCATTCTTAATTCTAGATGGCATAGAGGGAGATTGCAGTATCTCGTTGCTTGGAAAGGTCTCGGTCCCGAGGATAACTCCGGGGTAAAGGCGGATGATGTCTCTGCTCCTAGACTTGTCGGAGCATTTCACAGGAGATTTCCTGATAGACCTGGGCCTGGAGGATCCGGAGGATCCTCATAGAAGAGGGGGTACTGTTAAAACCCTCCTGTTAGTTCTTTTTCTATTTTGTTGGTCACATGACTTTCTACCTATATCATCCAGCTCCGCCCTTCTGGCCTTGCTGGACTTCAGTGTTTCATTTACTCTTAAGCTAGCCAGGTGCCTTGTACCTAATTCTGTAGTTTGCTTGGTCCTTTGACCACTAGTACTTTTGTTTGTTTGTCTTTGCTTTGCTACAATTTCTGCTAGGAGGTGTCCATCTATATCCCAGTCCTTAGTTCTTGTAGGGACCCCTCCCTTATATCTATAGGTCTGCGTTCAGACTAGCCGAGGACTTAGGCGGGTCTGTTCACAAGGAACAGGTCCCCCGCTGCATCGTAGGGAATCAGCTTAGTCCTATTGTAGGGACAGTTTTCCTATCTTTCCTTAGTGCTTGTAGCAGTTCATAACAGTTGCAGTGCTTTCAGCTTGTGACTGATGTGGTCATTTCGGAGATGGAGGAGGAGGTGCAGGAGCTGACCAATGTGATTACATTGTGGTTACATTGGCGACTCTGTTTTTTATACTAAAGAAAGATCCTACTGCTTTTTTTTTTTTTTTACGTTATGTTTTAAGACAAATGCATTCACCGGGAAATGTCATTTTAACATTTTACAACCTTATCTGGCAATGTGGTGGGCGACACATCATAAGACACATCCTTTTTCATTGATGATGGAGGGACTCTGAAAGTCACAAAGCCTATTTTTATAGGGCCATCAGGCGACCCTTACTATCTTAAAAGGCCAGCAGTCGTCCCTCGCTATTGTTAGAGAGCCATCAGCCGGCTATGCTTTGTTGTTCCCATTATTATTAACGAGTGGGTCTCCTATACTGTTATTGCGTATGCAGTGACTATAAGGGCTGCCAAAAATTCGGACGCAACCCAATACCCCTTTGAATAGACATAGAGGAAGGTCTCTGTAAAGAAATGTTCACATTATAAAGGAGCGGGTCTCCTATAGTGGTAATGCCCATGCTGTGACTGCAAGGGCTACCAAAATTTGGGAAAAACCCAACTAACAATTTAAAGACACATAGAGCAGGGCCACAGTAATGAGTACGACATGGTCCTATTAGAAAAGAGAGGGTCTGCTATACAGTTATAGGGTATGCAGTGAGTCCAACGGCTGACCAATTTTAGGAAAAACCCCACTAAGAATTTAAAGACACATAGAGCAGGGCCACAGTAATGACAAATTCCCATTAGAAAGGAGAGGGTCTGCTATACAGTTATAGGGTATGCAGTGAGTCCAATGGCTGACCAATCTTAGGAAAAAAAAACACTAAGAATTTAAAGACACATAGAGCGGGTTCACAGTAACAAGTACGACATGTTCCCATTAGAAAGGAGAGGGTCTGCTATACAGTTATAGGGTATGCAGTGAGTCCAATGGCTGACCAATTTTAGGAAAAACCCCACTAAGAATTTAAAGACACACAGAGCAGGGCCACAGTAACAAGGTACGACATGTTCCCATTAGAAAGGAGAGAGTCTGCTATACAGTTATAGGGTATGCAGTGAGTCCAACGGCTGACAATTTTATGAAAAACCCCACTAAGAATTTAAAGACACACAGAGTAGGGCCACAGTAACGACAAATTCCCATTAGAAAGGAGAGAGTCTGCTATACAGTTATAGGGTATGCAGTGAGTCCAATGGCTGACCAAATTTAGGAAAAACCCCACTAAGAATTTAAAGACACATAGAGCATGGCCACAGTAAGGACAAATTCCCGTTAGAAAGGAGAGAGTCTGCTATACAGTTATTCGGTATGCAGTGAGTCCAACGACTGACCAAATTTAGGAAAAACCCCACTAAGAATTTAAAGACACATAGAGCAGGGCCACAGTAACAAGTACGACATGCTCCCATTAGAAAGGAGAGGGTCTTCTATACAGTTATAGGGTATGCAGTGAATCCAACGGCTGACCAAATTTAGGAAAAACCCCACTAACAATTTACAGAAACATAGAGCAGGGCCACAGTAACGACAAATTCCCATTAGAGAGGAGAGGGTCTCCCATAGTGTTGGCCTATGCAGTGAATGCAAGGGCTGTAAAAAATTGGGAGGCACTCCAATGCCCCTTGGAAGAGACTTAGAGGGCCTCATAAAAAAATGTTCCCATTAGAAAGGAGCGGGCCTCCTATACTTGTAATGCCCATGCACTAAGTGTATGGGCTGACAAACATTTACCCCTGTGGGGTATACATGAACATACTGTATACATTTTTTTTTTACGGGCATCATAAACACCCTAAACACAAAAATTATGTGGATGTTGCATCACGGACCATGGTCACCTGGTGATATGGCGGTGGAGGATGAGGATGAGGAGAAGGAGGAGGACAAGAGCAAATAGCAAAAATCAGGAAGCGTATACCCATGTGTGGGTGTGAAGAGGTGCATGCGAATACACCTCCCAAAAAAAGACACTGGATTTGAGTTTATGTTACGCTGCTATCATTCGGTGGTGTTGAGAAGTCTGGCCCAATCCAGCCCTTGTTCATTTTTACAAGAGACAGCCTGTCAGCATTTTCAGTTGACAAGCGGATGCGCTTATCAGTTATAATTCCACCTGTGGCACTAAAAACCCGCTCTGATAAAACGCTAGCAGCAGGGCAGCCCAGGACCTCCAAGGCATAGAGAGCAAGTTCATTCCACGTATCCAGCATGGATACCCAATAATTATAAGGCACAGAGTAATCACGGAGGACATTGGTACGGTCGGCAAGGTACTCCCTCAGCATCTTCCCAAACTTTGCACTCCTTATGAGAGTACCCCACGCCTCAGGGTCTGTGCAATGGGAGGGTCTGAGAAAACTGTCGTAGAACTTTGACAGTGTTCCCCTGCCTCTGCTGGATTGAATTTGTGTCTCTCTCGCCTGTACTCCTTGGTTGTCCAACGAACTTTGACCTCTGCCGCCAGCGTTTTCAGATGGGAATTTTTTTAATAGTTCCGCAACAAGGGCCTTTTGGTACTGCCCCATTTTTGTAGACCTGTCCACCTCAGGAATAAGAGATATAAAGTTCTCCTTGTAGTATGGGTCTAGAAGTGTCACCAACCAGTAATGACTGTCACCCAAAATTTTGAGAACGCGAGGGTCATGGGAAAGGCAGCGTAACATAAACTCAGCCATGCGTGTCAGACTACTAACAGGCAAGACTTCTGTGTCCTCACCAAGAGGATGACTGACCATGCTCTCCTCCTCCTCTCTGTCCTCTGGCCATCCATGCTGAACAGATGGTATGACAGTTGTGCAGGTAGTACCATCTATAGCCCATGAAACTAGCTCCTGTTCTTCCTCTTCTTCCTCCTCCTCATTGTCACCCAATCCACGTTGGGATGAGATGAGGCTGGGTTGTGTGTAATCACCCTGTATGGTTCCTTGCTCCATCTCATCGTGCTCCTCCTGCAATGCATCATTTTTGATTGTGAGCAGAGAGCGTTTTAGAAGACAGAGAAGCGAGATGGTGACGCTAATTATGGCTTCATTGCCGCTCACCATCTTGGTGGAGTCCTCAAAGTTTTGGAGGATGGTACATATGTCTGACATCCATGTCCACTCCTGAGGTCTTATGTGTGGAGTCTGAACTGAATACCAACGGCCTTGTTGATGCTGGTACTAAACAACTGACCTTTTCTGCTCGCAAATCCTTCCCAACATCTGCAGTGTACAGTTGCAACGCGTGGGGACATCACATACCAGTCTGTGAGCTGGAAGCTGCAAACGCTGCTGAAACACGGCAAGGGCGGCGGAAGCGGTAGGTAACTTTCTAAAATGGGCACACAGGCGGCATATTTTAACAAGCAGATCTGGCAGCTCCAGGTAGGATTTGAGAAACCGCAGAACGACGAGGTTAAGCACATGGGCCAGGCATGGTACGTGTGTGAGCTCGCCTCACCTCAGAGCCGCCACCAGGTTCTGGCCATTGTCACACACAACCATGCCTGGCTGTAGGTTCATCGGTGTGAGCCATAGATCTGCCTGCTCTTTTAGAGCTGTCCACAACTGTTCAGCATTGTGCGGTTTGTCACCTAAGCATATTACCTTCAGCACAGCCTGTTGCTGCTTGGTCGAGGCAGTGCTGCAGTGCTTGCAGCTTGTGACTGATGTGGTCATTTTGGAGATGGAGGCTGAAGAGGAGGTGGAGGCTGAGGAGGATGAGGTGCAGGAGCTGTAGACTGTGGGGGCAACCCTGATTGACCTAGGGCCCGCAATCCTTGGCGTCGGGAGGACGTGTTCCGTCCCAAGGTCCGACTGGGTCCCGGTTTCCACTATGTTAACCAAGTGTGCAGTCAGCGAGATGTACCGTCCCTGCCCACAAGCACTTGTCCACATATCCGTGGTTAGGTGGAGTTTCCCGGTAACTGCGTTGTTGAGGGCACGGCTAATTTTTTGGGACACGTGCTTGTGTAATACGGGGACGGCACACCAAGAGAAAAAGTGGCGGCTGGGGACCGAGTACCGAAGGATGGCCGCCACCATCAGGTTGCAGAATCATTCCGTCTCCATGAGCCTAAAAGGCAACATTTCGAGCGCAAGCTGTCGTGAAATGTGGGAATTTAGTAGTGTGGCCTGTGGGGCGTTGGCTGCATATTTGCGCTTGCATTCCAAGGACTGGGGTATGGACAACTGAACGCTGCGCTGGGACAAGGACGTGGACGTGCTTCCTGATGCTGCTACTTGAGAGCGAACTTATATGTGATCCGTGTGACGGAGAAAACACAGTTTTAAATTCCTGGCCTGTAGGTAACTATTTTGAACAGCAAACTGGTGTCAATTGCTTCACTGACACATTGAAATTTTTTTTAATGGATGTCAGAAATGGCAGTATTTTCTGAAAACGTATGTGTGATCCGTGTGACGGAGAAAACACGGTTTTAAATACCTGGCCTGTAGGTAACTGTTTTGAACAGCAATCTGGAGTCAATTGCTTCACTGACACACTGAAACAAATTTTTAATGGAGGTCAGAAATGGCAGTATTTTCAGCGCAATTATATGTGATCTGTGTGACGGACAAACCACAGTTTTAAATAGCTGGATTTTTAGCGCTGTAATATGGAAAGGACCTGGCTGTATTCTGCAGTGCCAACAAGCAAATGGCACAGAAAAACTGTGTTCTCTGGATTGCTTTTTAAGCAAATAATGAGGATTAAGATTCCAAAAAAAAATATTCCTGGCCCCTGATACTTGGGCCTATTTCTAGAAATATCTAACAGCAGCAGAAGGCAGAACTGGAATGGAGCCTCTTGTGCTATATGCACTGCAGTCTGCTATATACCCTGCCTGCCTGCCTATATACACTGCCTGCCTGATATCTCTGCAGATGGATTAGTCCTCAGAAGGACTGTTTGTTGAGATGGATATGTGTCTCTAATATAGTTTGGTACACCTACACTAACTAGAAACAAGCAAATTTCTCCCTAGCTCAGCAGCACCTCTCCCTACACTGTCTGATTCCGGAGTGACTGTGACGAGCATGGCGGCGCCAGGTCTGATATAGACCTGATGACGCTGTGCGGCCAGTCAATCACAGCCAACATGGCTACGGCATTACAGTGAGTGGCAGGCAATCCCTGCATGTTCATTGGCTCTCTAAAGAGCGCCAAACATGCAGGGAGGAGACCCAAGCTCGCGCCGAGCAACCCCAGAAATACTCGGCGAGCGCCGAGCATCTCGAGTAGTGAGATGCTCGGGCGAGCACCAAGCAGTAGCGAACATGCTCGCTCATCACTATTGTTTAATTTTTGATCATCTAATTTATTACCTCTGCTTAATTTCAAACAGGATTGCCTGGAATACCAGGACCACCTGGATCAATTGGGCCTGTGGGTTTACCTGGGTCAAAAGGAGACCGTGGAGAAGTGGGAAAAGTTGGCCCCACTGGTCCCCCAGGTAAGTGTTTTGCTTACAACAGCAGACTGATGCAATGGGAACAGGGGCAAACGGATTGTAGCTTAGTGGTTAATGTGCAAGAGGTTAAGGATAATGAAGGGGTAAACATTGACAATCCTACATTAGTTATTAACCTATGACCATCCCAATATCCTAGGATAGTCATGGGTTAATAACTAATGTAATTTAAAAAGAGAACCTGTCATTAGGTTTTACAATAAACCAAAAACTAATGGCATGTATGTAAAGGTGCTTTAATCCCTTTATGACCATGGACGTATGAGTACGTCCAAGGTCGAATCACTGCACTCCATGCAGGCTCCGACGCTGAGCCTGCATGTTTTTGGGCACATGACAGCTGATCTGTACAGCTGTTATGTGCCCCTAATGGCCACGGGTGGAATCGCTGTTAACTAGTTAAATGCCGCTGTCAATCCCGCGCTTACCAGATGCGCGTCACTAATCCTGCCCATCAGCGTCCGTGTCACATGACCGCAGGTCGCTGATGGGTTGAGATGACAACCTAGGGTCTGCAGGAGACGCCTGCGATTGTCATTGCCGGGTAGCTATGAGCGCCGTCCAGCGTTCAGAGCAGATGAGCATTTTTGCTACACATAGCAGGGCTGAAGCCCTGCTGTGTGTAGCACAGACGATTGGAAGATCGCAGCTTCTAGTCTCCCACAGAGACTATTGAAGCATGTGTAAAGTAAAAAAAAATGTTTTTAAAAATATTTAAAAAATGTAAAAAATATAAAAGTTCAAATCACCCCCCTTTCAAAATAAAACAATCAAAAAAATCAAATATACAAATGTTTGGTATCGCCGTGTTCAGAGTCACTCGATCTATCAATATATAAAAAGAATTAATCTGATCAGTAAACAGCGTAATGATAAAAAAATCAAAACGCCAGAATTACGTTTTTTTTGGTCGCCGGAACATTGCAATAAAATGCAATAACAGGTGATCAAAAGTTCTACCCCAAAATGGTATAAAAAAAATTTGTCAGCTCAGCACGCAAAAAATAAGCCCTCACCCGGCCCCAAATCCCGAAATGGGGACGATACGGGTCTCGGAAGATGGCGCCATTTTTTTTTTTGCAAAGTTTGGATTTTTTTCGACAATTAAATAAAAAAGAACTTACATGTTTGGTATCTATGAACTCGTAATGACCTGGAGAATCATAATTGCAGGTCAGTTTTAGCATTTAGTGACCATGGTAAAGAAAAAAAACAATTGTGGAATTGCACTTTTTTTGCAATTTCACAGCACTTTTTTTTCCATTTTCAAGTACATAATATTGTAAAACCAACGGTGTTATTCAAAAGTTCAACTCGCCCCATAAAAAACAAACCCTCACATGGCCATATAGACAGAAAAATAAAAAAATTATGGCTCTGGGAAGACAGAGAGCAAAAAAACAAAAACGCAAAAACGGAAAAACCCAAGGTGGTAAAAGGGTTAAAAGGGTGTCCAGTATTAAACTACAAGTCTGCAGTCCCTCTTTGTGACTACAGACATTCACATTGTGCACACTGCGTATTGTAAGGATTCTCCAGTGCCAGCGCCGAGGGCAGCGGTCATGTAACCGCAAGGATGCAATATGCATACTCCTAGCAGCAAAACAGGCCACAGAATGACAGGCTGGATGGTAACCACACTGCCAAGTGATGATGTTAGTGCTGTCTTCCCTGCTTTTAGAGTCTTGGCGACAATGTCTGACAGTGGAGTTAGACAGTGCTGGAGCATGGCCAGGTAAGTATCTGACAACAGCCCTTCTCTTTGATGACATCACTGGACAGCTCTGACAGTGATTTATAGTACCAGTCAAAAGTTTGTACACTCCTGTTCACACAATGTTTTTTGCTTGCTCTTCTTGGTATGTGCACAAGGTACAATCAGACTGAAGGCAGCAAAACCACAGAGGAACACTTATTGAAACAAGAAGTAAACAAACATGTGAAACAAACCAGAATATATGTTAAACCATACATTCCTCAAAATACCCCCATTTTACCCTAATGACAGCCTTACACCCCCTTGGCATTATCTCAAACAGTTTCATCACATTCTGGTTTATTTACACATTTCTTTACTCTTTGTTTCCATATGCGCTCCTTTCTGGTTTTACTGCCTACAGTCTAAACCTACAATGTGCACATTCGAATAGGAGGAAGGAAAACCATTGCATTGCATGAACAGGTGTGTCCAATTTTGACTGGTACTGTGTAAGCGGTCAACAGAATTGAGTGTTGTAATTCAAAATGTCTGATCCTTATTTCCTCTGGCATTAAATATTGGGGAAGAGTCAGGAAGCCCCCCATACACATTATATGGTCCAAGGTTTGACAGATTTAAAGGGGTTTTCCCACGAACAAAGTACATTTTAATTAATAGATCTTACAATAAAAATAAATTACACAATTGGATGTGTTAAAAAAATGTCACTGTGCTGAGAAAATCTTATACATGTGCCCCTGCTATGTTTAGTACTGTGTAATGGCTGTGTCTGACGGTGCAGGAACATGGTCTGATCATACCACAGCTCCTGGGAAGGGGAGGAAGGAAAAGAGAGTATACAGGCATTACAGCATGGGGTCACAGCTGATTCTTTTTGCTAGTAAAATATTTCACTGCCTGTTTTTATGTAATGTTTTACCTGAAAGAATAATTTGTGACCCCTGCTGTCCAGTCTGTATCCTCTCTTTTGCTTCCTCCCCTGCCCAGGAGATTTGGTACATTCAGACCATGTTCCTGCACGGTCAAACACAGCCATTACACAGTACACAGCAGGGGCACATGTATAAGATTATCTCAGCACAGGAAGATTTTTTTTAAACACATCCAATTGTGGAACTTATTATTATTCAAAAATCTATTGTTAAAAAGGTTGATTTAAATTAACTTTATTCATGGGAAAACCACTTTAAATGTGTATGGAGTCCTTTAGATTCAGGTTGTTTATCTTATTACCATTTTAAATATATCAAAGATATTTCAAGCTTCTTGGTTAGCCTGAATCGTTTTTACAATTATTATTTCAAACATGGAAAAGTATAATAATGAACTTACATTAATTTAAAAAACTTCTATGCAATTTGAAATTGCAATGAATATTCTGATCAGATTCACTTTTCACATTTCTAGTTCTTCCCAACTGACATGTTAACCACTTTGCGCCAGAGCCTGTTTTTGCCTTCGTGACCCGGCCAATTTTGTCAATTCTGACGACTGTCACTTTATGAAGTAATTACTCTGGAATGCTTCAACGGATTCCCCTGATTCTGAGATTGTTTTTTCATGACATATTGTACTTCATGATAGTGGTAAAATTTCTTTGATATCACTTGCGTTTATTTGTGAAAAAATCAGAAATTTGGCGAAAATTTTGAAAATTTTGCAATTTTCAAACTTTGAATTTTCATGCACTTAAATCAGAGAGATATGTCAAACAAAATAGTTAATAAATAACATTTCCCACATGTCTACTTTACATCAGCACAATTTTGGAACCAAAATTTTTTTTTGTTAGGAAGCTATAAGGGTTAAAAGTTGACCAGCGATTTCTCATTTTTCCAACAAAATTTACAAAAACATTTTTTTAAGGACCACATCTTATTTGAAGTGACTTTGAAAATGACAGAAAATACCCAAAAGTGACACCATTCTAAAAACTGCACCCCTCAAGGTGCTCAAAACCACATTCAAGAAGTTTATTAACCCCTAAAGTGTTTCACGGGAATTTTTGGAATGTGGAAGAAAACAATGAACATTTAACTTTTTTTCACAAAAATGTTACTTTAGACCCAATTTTTTTATTTTCACAAGGGTAACAGGAAAAAATGGAATACACAATTTGTAGTGCAATTTCTCATGAGCGCGCTGATACCCCATATGTGAGGGAAAGCCACTGTTTGGGCGCACTGCAGGGTTTGGAAGGAAAGGAGCGCCATTAGACTTTCTGAATGTAAAATTTGTTTGAATAATTAGCGGACGCCACTTTGCGTTTGGAGAGCTCCTGATGTGCCTAAACAGTGGAAACCCCCCACAAGTGACACCATTTTGGAAACTAGACCCCTTAGGGAACTTATCTAGATGTGTGGTGAGCACCTTGAACCCCAAGATGCTTCACAGAAGTTTATAATATTGAGCTGTAAAAATAAAAATTTCAAATTTTTCCCACAAAAACGTTTTTCATCCCTTAATTTTGCAGGAGAAATTGCAACATGAAGTTTGTTGTGCAATTTCTCCTGAACACGCTGATACCCCATATGTGGAGTAGTGTTGAGCCACCCCCGTAGTGTTCGAGTTCGGTTCGGTTCGTCGAACACCCGTGTGTTCGCCGAACTGTTCGTCGAACTGTTCGTCGAACACCTTCGAACACCGTTAAAACCAATGGCAGGCAAACAAAAACACATAGAAACACATAGAAAACACCTTCAAAGGTGTCCAAAAGCTGACAAACTGCTCAGAAGACACAACTAACACATGGAAAAGTGACAAGTACATATAGTCATGCGAAAAGAAAAGAGGTGGAGGAGTAAAAGGAGGGGGAGACACAGATATAGGCATGTCATGCCCTTCTAAAATCCAAAAAGTGAGAATCCGACACGGCCAGTCCGCTCCTGCCCGTGCCACCTCCGTGTCGCCGGGTTTGTGCCAGAGCCGCGGTGAACCCTGACGGCCAGCCCCCCTCTCCCAATACTGGTGCCTGTCCGCTGGTGGGTCGAGAGAGCCCCCCTGTGGTGGAGGCAGCTCTAAGCTTTTTAATTTAAATTGTCCCTCTAATTTAAATGAATACACTTTAAATCCATTTACAAGGATCTATTGGAGGGCAAGTCTCATGCCAGCAGCCGCGTAATTCAAGCTCCAGTAGCGTCCACTAAAGCTGCTGCAGTTAAAAAGCTTTTATAAGGATCGAGCTCGGCTGTCCACCACAAGGCATCCTAGTGCCAGTCCCAGCCCCTATGCCTTGGGGTGCCTCCTGATGCTCTTCACTAAGTATCCCGTGGTCCCGAAGCATTTCCTTTGAAAAAATTAAGTGTCCAAACTACAGGTGGTGTAGCTTGCTTAACAGCCGGGATAATCCGCTGACTAGCAGACACTGCTACTAGGCACAAAGTATTTCCTGGGCTAGATGCAGTTAAAAATTTGTAAGTAGATACTCTCGTTGGATGCTGAGAAAGCATTCCATAGAGTCTCCTGGCACGCCATATATGATTCTCTTAAAAAGCTTGGGGTAGGGGTCTAGGGGACCCTTTTATAGCCAAAATCACGGCCCTGTATCACAATACGTCACCTAGGCTGAAGATAAATGGAACTGTAGCACCGAGGGCTCGGTTGCTACAGACGTATTGCACCTCACCCAGAGGTGTGATATCTCACTCTCAGATAAGGATGGAGTGTGGATCAGGACCCGACACCTGCATGCATTACACCACATTGCCGTGGGGCAGGGCGACCAATATGCCCCTGAGATGGGCACGACAGTCCCTGTCCCTGGCTGGAGTGGGGGGAGGGAACACTGAGGAAGGGGAACCCTGCAGTGCAGGAGCAGGGAGGAAGCAGTTCCTGGGTGCATTGAGAAGGGAGTATAAAAGGTGGGCACCATCTTAGTTCAGTGCAGAGAAGTCTGAGCAGAAGTGGCAGGGAGCAGGGGCTCTGCATGAGCTCTGCTCCGTAGGCGGGCCTAGTAACAGAGGCCCAGGCCTGCAAGAGGGAGAAGGAAGGAAGAGGAGCGGAGAAGGCTCCAGGAACGAGGAATGAAGGGATCCCAGGGGTGCGGACGGGCGAGTCGCCACCGCACGCCCGAATCCACCTGCGTGGAGGGGTCAGGCCAAAGGGGGAGACCGGTCCCCGAACTAGTGGAGGCAGGAAATGACCCTCAGCTAGAAACCGGAGGCTCTGACATTTTATGTGGTGCAGCCCCTTGCTCCACCCGCTAGGAAGGCACCACATAGAGTCAGGGAAACTGGCGCCAAGTTTACCAAGAGGAGGCCCGAGGCAGCCGGACAGAAGTGTTGGTAAGAAAGGCCAGACAAAGGACACACAAAGGGGGTCCTGTGAAGCGCTCCAAAGTTATCTGGGAGTTGTCTGAGCCCCTCACCTGGTGAGCACAGTACGACGTGGGCAGCCGTTACCTGCAGACGTGGTCTGGATAATAAGAACTGTGAGTAAAGGCCCTGAACTGCATCACTGACTCCGTGTCGTTACTGCTGCTGCCCTGCACCATCACCCCCATCCTCCGCATACACTGCCCTGAGGCTATACTCCTCCCGTGGGGAGTTATGCTACGCTCTGCTGCACCCACAACACCAGCCTTAGCGGTCTGCCCTGTAGCGGCGGTTCACTCTGACCGCAATCCACGGGTGGCGTAGTCAGACATTTAAACATCAAAACCACATAAATAGTTCCGCCACTGGTTTGACCGCCCTGAGCCACGGAACCGGATCGCCGCCACGAAGACTACAACCACCAGCATCCACCAAAAAGGGTCCGGCTCCGGGTGTCCCAAGGCCCAGGGGGTGCGTCAGAACATTTTCATCACCTTTCACAATCACCAATGGGACAAGGCAGGGATGTCCTCTGTCCCCTCTCTTATACATCCTAGTGACGGAGCACCTGCTCTCATCAATTCGCCATAACCCCAATATTAGGTGGATTGAGGTGGGAGGCACCGAGTACAAGTGCTCTCTATTTGCTGATGATGTCCTAGTATATATCACTCAATCACATATATCCATCCCTGCTGTTATGGCTGAAATAGATCACTTTGTTACATGGTAAAATTTTAAAATCAATGCAGCGAAGTCTGAGGACCTCGATGTCTCCCTCCCTAAATCCATATAGGATTCCATCCAGTCCAACTTTCCCTTTGCCTGGCCCTCACAGGGTATCAAATACTTAGGAATTCCTATTCATAGAGACCTCTCCCATCTATGTTATCTTAATTTTGGGCCCTTTATTGAACAATTCCATACAGACCACGGTTGGCAAGTTAGAACTGTAAGATTCACTACGTGAACCACTGGTGTTTTGTGGAAAAGCACATGTACACCGCGTTCCAAATTATTATGCAAAAAGTGTTTAGGAGTGATAAGGGAAGAATTTGTTTGTTTGTCAGTTAAACTCATTGATGGTGATGTTTGTCAGGGCTCTTTATATCACTGTAAGCAATTGCAGACACCTGTGCTAATTAGTTTGGCAGGTGTGTCCAATGAAAGGCAAGACTACTTAAGAAGGCTCTCTCACATTATTAAGCAGCCTACATTTTCTGCCAAAATGGGAAAGAAAAAGGATGTGTCGGCTGCTGAGAAGCAACAAATTGTGGAGTGTTTAGGTCAAGGCATGACTACAATCAACATTGTGCGATGATCAGGATGAAGTGTCTTGGCAATCAAGAAGTATGTAGCTGATTCACAGTACACACGTGTGCGTGCTGATAAGGGCAAATTGAGGACTCTTTCCTACAGGCAATTACGTCAGGTTGAAACAGCAGCGGCAAAAAAGCCTTGTCATAGCAGCAGACAAGTTTTTGAAGCTGCTTGTGCCTCCAACGTCCCCCGAACAACAAGATGCAGGGTCCTTCAGAGGTTTGCAGCTGTGCATATGCCATCCTGTCGACCTCCTCTATCCACTTCACACAAGCAGAAACGGCTCCAGTGGGCCAAACATTACATGAAGACTGATTTCAAAACTGTTTTGTTCACGGATGAGTGCCGTGCAGCGCTCGATGGTCCAGATGAATGGAGTGGAGGATGGCTGGTTGATGGACACCCCACGCAAACACGGCTACAGCGCCAACAAGGAGGAGGTGGAGTAATGTTTTGGGCTGGAATCATGGGGAGAGAGATTGTCGGCCCCTTTAGGATCCCTGAAGGCGCTAAAGATGAATTCCATAATGTATGTGGATTTTCTCAAACAGCACTTCCTGCCATGGTTCAAGAAGAAGAACCGTGTATTTCACAGCAAGATCATTTTTCTGCATGATAATGCACCATCTCATGCTGCACATAAAACATCTGCATCTCTGGCTGATATGGGCATAAAAGGGGACAAACTTATGGTGTGACCCCCATGCTCCCCTGACCTCTACCCCATTCAGAACCTTTGGAGCATCATTAAAAGGAGTGTCTATGATGGCGGGAGGCAGTTCACATCTAAGCAACAGCTCTGGGAGGGTATTCTGTCCTCATGCAAAACAATTGAAGCAGAAACCATCCAAAACCTGACAAATTCAATGGACGAGAGAGTTCAGAAGCTCCTTTCGAACAAGGGGTCCTATGTGAAAATGTAACATCACCTAGAATAAAGTTTTGAGTTGAAAACTGTTTGATTTCAGTTTCTAACAACCTGCTAACGCTTATAATTTCAAAAATGACCATTTTTTTGGTCTTTATTAAAATGAAAAGGTTGATCGAAAAGTTTGGGGGATCTAAGAGTGTGGCAACCCAGTAGTCATGATTACTTCGAATTCTGACAATATGAGGGTCATGCTGCAGGTAGTGCAGCAAGAAGGCACTTATGTGTCTTGCGCATCTCGGAGCCCCAAAATTATTTTCCGGGCTAGATGCAGCTAAAAATTATTTTTAATTTTAAATCTGGTGAAGCTTATTATAGATGGCCTAATAGGATCAGTGCTGCACACTGCTACAAAGCCCAAATTATTTTCCAGTCAAGATACAGATAAACATGATTAGTAATTTGAAAGCTTAAAACGGTTGGTGAGGTGATTTTAACCAATCATCAAGCTTTTACTCTCCCCAGGATGACACAGGGGTAGAAAAGTCGTTTCGGATCCATGATTTGTTCATCTTTATGAACGTGAGTCTGTCTACATTATCAGTGGAGAGCCGCGTGCGCTTATCTGTCAGCACACCACCAGCAGCGCTGAACACACGTTCAGACAGAACGCTGGCTGCGGGGCATGACAAGATCTCCAAGGCGTAAGTGGCTAGCTCCGGCCATTTATCCAGATTGGAAGCCCAAAAAGAGCAAGGGTCCAGTGACACAGTCGTGGCTTCAATGTTTACTTGGAGATACTCCTGTACCATCGTCTCTAGGCGTTGACTATGTGTCAGACTTCTTGTCTCCTGTGGCCTTGCAAAGGATGGGCTAAAAAAGTGGTGAAATGATTCCGCAAAATTGATGTTACCAGCAGATACTGTGGTTCTGTTACGGTTTGAGTGCTGAACACTTGACGGTCCCACGGTTGGCAAGTTGGAACTGTGAGATTCACTACGTGCACCACTGGTATTTTGTGGAAAAGCACATGTAAGATTCTGCAACAGTCTCTGCTGATACTCCTGCATGCGTGCATCCCTTTCTATGGCAGGAATAATTTCTGCAAATTTACTTTTGTACCGGGGATCTAACAGTGTGGCAACCCAGTAGTCAGGATTATTTCTAATTCTCACAATTCGAGGGTCATGTTGCAGGTAGTGCAGCAAGAAGGCACTCATGTGTGTTGCGCATCCAGGAGCACCAAGTCCCTGTTGTGTTGGTGGCGAGGTAGCAATCATGCTTCCTTCCTCTGTCCTCTCCCCCCAACCTCGCACAACAGAAATGTGATCAAGGTCTCCCTCATCTGATGAGTCTTCCATCAGTTCGTCCTCCACTTCTTCCTGGGCTCCTGCACCTTCCTCACTAGTTTGGCTGCTACCATGCGCCCTGGTAAAATCATCTCCCCCACCCTCACATGCCTGCCGCCTTGGTGCTGCCGACCGTCTGGACCTTGCAGATGTTAGCCCTTCCGCATACAACTCCTCCTCCTCTACTTCCTCCACCTCCTCTTGTGCCACCACCTGACTCCGAATTCTGTTTAACATGTGCTCCAGCATGTAAATCACCGGAATAGTCATGCTGATAATGGCATCGTCAGCACTAAACATCTTCGTCGCCATTTCAAAACTGAGCAGAAGGGTGCATAGGTCCCTGATCTGAGACCACTCCTCCAGCGTGATTTGCCCCACCTCTGAATCTCGTTGGCCCAGGCTATACGTCAGAACGTATTGCACCAGGGCTTGTCGGTGCTGCCACAGTCGCTGCAACATGTGCAGAGTTGAATTCCACCGGGTAGGCACATCGCATTTTAGCCGGTGAAGTGGCAGGCCCAACGACTTCTGTAGAGATGTAAGTCGCTGAGCTGCGGGATGCGAACGGCGGAAGTGAGCACACAGCGACCGTGCCCTCTGCAGAAGGCCATCTAGTCTGGGATAGTGGGCTAAAAATTGCTGGACAACCAGGTTCAACACGTGAGCCATACAAGGCACGTGTGTGACATTGCCCCGGCGAAGGGCCGCACCCAGGTTTGCAGCATTGTCGCACACGGCCTTCCCTGGTTTCAGGTCCAGTGGAGACAACCATTCATGAAATTGGTTCTCCAGAGCTGACCACAACTCCTCAGCTGTGTGACTCACATTTCCCAGACATTTCAATGTAAAAACCGCCTGATGACGTTGAGCCCTACTGCCAGCATAGTAAGGAGGTGTGCAGGATCCCTTCTGCGCAGTTAGAAAGCTTGTGGCATGACCAGACAGGCTTTGGGTGCAGGTGGAAGACCGAGAGGAGGTTGAGGAGGCAGAAGCAGTGGAGGAAAAATGACATAAAGAAGATTGAAGCACAACTCGTGGGGACGGCAAGACTTGGACAGCAGCCCCTTGTCCTGCTGTCACCATAGTTACCCAGTGCCCAGTCAGCGACATGTAACGCCCCTGTCCATGCCTACTCGTCCAAGTGTCTGTGGTGAAATGCACCCTGTCACACACAGAGTTTCTCAAAGAAGCGGTGATGTTGTGTGCGACATGCTGGTGGAGCGCAGGCACACCTTTCTTTGAGAAGTAGTGCCGACTGGGCATCTGGTACTGGGGCACTGCGACGGACATAAGGTCTCGAAAATCCTCTGTGTCCACCAGGCGGAAAGGCAGCATTTCTGTAGCCAAGAGCTTGCAGATGGTGAAATTCAACCTCTTAGCTTTCTCATGGCTAGGAGGAAATGGTCTTTTACTTGTCCACATCTGAGGGACCGAGGGCTGGCTATTGTGCTTAGACGGGGTTGATAAGGGTGTCCCCGGCAAACTGCCGGTCTGTGAGGAAGATGCAGGCGGACATGTTAGGTTGCCTTGATCCAAAGGTGGTGCTATCGATGTCGGACAGCGCTCAAGACCAGCTGGTGTTACCACCTCCAAAGAAAATGATGACCTGCCAATCACGCTGGCTGTTGCGGGTAAAGAGGTGGCAGGTCTGCGCCCCAAAACAGGTGTGACTGCTGTCCCCCCAGTCACAGAGGATGAAGAGGCCGCGGATGCACAAGATATGGCAGACGGTGGTTGGCCCGGCCGGCTAGACCGCATTGTAGCACACTGAGCTTCCCACTGCAACTTATGCTTCATGTCCATGTGCCGGTTCATGCATGAAGTACTCAAACTATGTATTTTTTGGCCTCTACTTAGCTTTTGCTGACAAATGTTACAGATAACACGAGTTGGGTCATCTTTATCGATCTGAAAAAATGCCCAGGCTATGCAAGGCTTAGCACCCATGCGACCTGAAGAGCCACCACGACTTGTGGTGAGAGGCAGAGTTGTGTTTGAGGATGCAGTTGTTGACGTGCTTCCAGTACTACGTCTCTGTCCAGGAAGGCTAGCATCTTCCTCCACCTCCTCTGCTGACCTCATCTCTTGGCTGACTGTGGGTTGACAGTAAGTGGGATCTCCAACCTCATCATCATCACCCTCTGCGTTATCACACCCGTCGTCCTCAGAGCCAACCTGTTCCTGCCCTGACAAAAAACTAAAGTTGTCGCTCCAATCAGGTATTTGAGTCTTATCATCGTCTTCCTCATTGTCTCCACCAACAGGAGTTACAGTTTGGGAATGAGGGTCTACATTATAGTCAGAACCTTCTGCGTCTGGTCCTGGATCCGACTCATAAAGATTCTGGGCATCAGTGCAGATCATTTCCTCGTCTGGATTCACAGAAGCGCTGGAGTCGACCTCTGATTCCCAGGCTATAGTATGAGTAAACAGCTCTGCAGACTCAACCATCTGTTCTACCTCATACTCAGACGGGCAGCTGGAGATTTGGGATCTGTGAGGAAACAAGTGCGATTTGGGTGACACCTTTGAGGACTGGAGTATTTGTGATGTTGAAGTTGATGTGGAGGAGAGCCCACTTAAAGGAGCACTTGATATCCGTTGAAGCACCTGCTGTTTTTGTGCCTCATCTGGAATTTGTAGCGATTGGCGTGGCCGTAAGAAAGGGATCTTATCACATTGTCCGCTAAAAGAAGTAGACGTTTTAGTTTGGCTGGAAGATGGTCTTTCTTCTGCACCTACCCCACGGACACAACCTTTTTTCCCCTTCCCAACACGCCTATTCCCCTTTCCACCAGCAGCAGGCCTTTTTCCACTCATTTTGGTGGTTAACTAATTTACAACTCTGGAGTTGTTTGCACAAAAAAACAATGGATGGTAACCGAGCAGAGCTGAGTGGCCAAACTGTGGTATTAGGCCAAAACTATTGGCTGGGTTAGATGCAGAAAAAAATTATTTTTAATTTGCAACCTGATGGAGGTCAGTATAGATGGACTAATAGACCAAGTCCCACACACCGCTAGAAGCCCAAATATTTTTTCAGAGCTAGATGCAGAAAATTTTTTTATTCAATTTGCAACCTGATGGAGGTCAGTATAGATGGACTAATAGACCAAGTCCCACACACTGCTAGAAGCCCAAATATTTTTTCAGAGCTAGATGCAGAAAAAAAATATTTTTAATTTGCAACCTGATGGAGGTCAGTATAGATGGACTAATAGACCAAGTCCCACACACCGCTAGAAGCCCAAATATTTTTTCAGAGCTAGATGTAGAAAATTTTTTTATTCAATTTGCAACCTGATGGAGGTCATTATAGATGGACTAATAGACCAAGTCCCACACACTGCTAGAAGCCCAAATATTTTTTCAGAGCTAGATGCAGAAAAAAATTTTTAATTTGCAACCTGATGGAGGTCAGTATAGATGGACTAATAGAACAAGTCCCACACGCTGCTAGAAGCCCAAATATTTTTTCAGAGATAAATGAAGAAAAAAATTATTTTTAATTTGCAACCTGATGGAGGTCAGTATAGATGGACTAATAGACCAAGTCCCACACACTGCTAGAAGCCCAGATATTTTTTCAGAGCTAGATGCAGAAAAAAATTATTTTTAATTTGCAACCTGATGGAGGTCAGTATAGATGGACTAATAGACCAAGTCCCACACACTGCTAGAAGCCCAAATAATTTTTCAGAGCTAGATGCAGAAAAAAATTATTTTTAATTTGCAACCTGATGGAGGTCAGTATAGATGGACTAATAGACCAAGTCCCACACACCGCTAGAAGCCCAAATATTTTTTCAGAGCTAGATGCAGAAAATTTTTTTATTCAATTTGCAACCTGATGGAGGTCAGTATAGATGGACTAATAGACCAAGTCCCACACACCGCTAGAAGCCCAAATATTTTTTCAGAGCTAGATGCAGAAAAAAATTATTTTTAATTTGCAACCTGATGGAGGTCAGTATAGATGGACTAATAGAACAAGTCCCACACGCTGCTAGAAGCCCAAATATTTTTTCAGAGATAAATGAAGAAAAAAATTATTTTTAATTTGCAACCTGATGGAGGTCAGTATAGATGGACTAATAGACCAAGTCCCACACACCGCTAGAAGCCCAAATATTTTTTCAGAGCTAGATGCAGAAATTTTTTTTATTCAATTTGCAACCTGATGGAGGTCAGTATAGATGGACTAATAGACCAAGTCCCACACACTGCTAGAAGCCCAAATATTTTTTCAGAGCTAGATGCAGAAAAAAATTATTTTTAATTTGCAACCTGATGGAGGTCAGTATAGATGGACTAATAGAACAAGTCCCACACGCTGCTAGAAGCCCAAATATTTTTTCAGAGATAAATGAAGAAAAAAATTATTTTTAATTTGCAACCTGATGGAGGTCAGTATAGATGGACTAATAGACCAAGTCCCACACACTGCTAGAAGCCCAAATATTTTTTCAGAGCTAGATGCAGAAAAAAAATATTTTTAATTTGCAACCTGATGGAGGTCAGTATAGATGGACTAATAGAACAAGTCCCACACGCTGCTAGAAGCCCAAATATTTTTTCCGAGCTAGATGCAGAAAAAAATTATTTTTAATTTGCAACCTGATGGAGGTCAGTATAGATGGACTAATAGACCAAGTCCCACACACCGCTAGAAGCCCAAATATTTTTTCAGAGCTAGATGCAGAAAAAAATTATATTCAATTTGCAACCTGCTGGAGGTCAGTATAGAAGGACTAATAGAACAAGTCCCACACACTGCTAGAAGCCCAAATATTTTTTCAGAGCTAAATGAAGAAAAAAATTATTTTTAATTTGCAACCTGATGGAGGTCAGTATAGATGGACTAATAGACCAAGTCCCACACACTGCTAGAAGCCCAAATATTTTTTCAGAGCTAGATGCAGAAAAAAATTATATTCAGTTTGCAACCTGATGGAGGTCAGTATAGATGGACTAATAGAATGATGCTATGCCCAAAAGATTTTACTTCACTAGGTGCAGTAAAAAAATTGGTATTCTATACACAGGTGGTATATCTTGCAACACAGATAGGCTACTCCACTGACTAACACACTCTGCAATAGGCCAAAAAGGATTAGCTTTGCTAGATTCAGCCAAATGCTGTGAAAAAAACTTGCACAGCACTGGCACAGACCTGCCTGGCAAAAACTGATAGGAACAGATGTAACCTAGTCCTGAAAAGGACTCCAATTACAATTAGTCTTTACTCCCACAATCTATCTATTTAAGAGCACAGACCTGCCTGATAAAAGTCGTAGGAAATGCTGTAACCTAGTCCTTAAAAGGACTGCAATCACAACTATTCCCTACTCCCAAGCTATTGTAGCACCCTGAGGATTCGGCTGCTACAGGGGTATTGCACCTCAACCCAGAGGTGTGATATTCCACTCCCGGGTAAGGATGGAGTGTGGAACTGAGCTCGGTAGGCTGCATGCACTACACACATCCCATTTCCGAGGGGCAGGCCGACGGTACTCCCACTTAGAAATGTGCAGGTACGACCGAGTCTGTTCCTGGCTGGAGTGGGAGGGGGGTGGTACATCCCAAGTAGTGTAGGGGCAGATAGGGGGAGCAGCCTGGGTAAAGATAGGAGCTCATTGGGTGCTGGTCACCTGAGCTCACACATAGAGGGAGTATATAAGGTGGGCACCATCAAAGATCAGGGTCAGTCTGTCAGAGTCAGTAAGAAGCAGAGGTCCAGATGAGCCTGCAGAGAGAGAGTGGAGCAGAGAAGGAAAGACCCAGAGAGGGAAAAAGAAAGGACTCTGAGAACCCAAATTCAATCCCCGGGTGAAGAGTCGGCAATAGGGTACCGGATCCCAAACTGGTGGGGGCAAAAGCACACCCTAGCCAGAGACCGGAGGCCGTGGGCAGCGTCTGCCACGGCCACCCACCACATCCACCCCGAAGGCAAACTACGTGGAGGGTCAGGGAACCCAAGGCCAAGGGTCTCCCAACAGAAGGCCCGAGGGAGCTGGACCTAGGTGGATCACTAGTGGGGACGGCCAGAGGAAAGGACAGAAGGAGAGCTCAGGGTCACGCTCCGGACTTGTTTGGGGGTTTGCTGAATCCAGGACCTGGTGGACGCAGCACGGCTCGGGTGGTCACTTGAAGCTGGAGTGACCGGAACATCAGCAGTGAGTAAATACCCTAAACTGCACAACCCGACTCTGTCTTCACTTAACATCTATGCTGCACCACCACAACCCCCATCCTCTGCACCTGACCCCCTGAGGCTATACCCCACCCGTTGGGGGTTATACTACCAAAAGCTGCACCAACACCATCAGCCTCAGCGGACCCTGCTGCAGCGGCGGCCATAGTGACCGCAATACAACGGGTGGCGTAGTCGACATTAAGAACTTTATAACATCTGTAGGACTGCCACATACTCTGAGCTTGACACCCTGGGCACGGACCGGGTCACAGCCACTCGGAAGACTACAACTCCCATCTGATCCGGCTCCGGATATTCCCCTAAAGAATATGGCCCAGGGGGTGCGTCACTATCTGTATATTTGTGCGAAAATTGGCTTGAAATTAACAAGGTATAGCGCACACAGCAACAGCGGTGCCGTCTAACACGCAGCTGCAGCAGTGAGAAAATGGTGGCGACGGGGAAAATGGCTTGGTCTTATAGGGCAAGGACATGTGACATACACTGCCAATGACACATGCCCTTGCTTGTGTGAAAAAAAGCACTTCGCTCCGTGTGTGCGCTGCTGATAGGCTGACAGATTGCACCTCCCCACTGCAAATGCGGGAAAGAGAAAAAAAAATGGAGATCTTCATTGTTCCTGCAGAGATCCATCCCCTGCCCCTCCCCCCGCCCCGCTGTACACTCAAACTGCGTATTAACATTAATTTTCATCATTACTGAGAAAAAATCCAGTTATGATTTTGGTGCACGAACAGTTATCGAACATAACCTCGAACAGCCGAATTTTTCTCAAATTGTTCGTGTTCGCCGATCGGCTCGAACACCGCCCAAAACAGCTCGAATTTGAGATTGGCGAACAGTTCGAGTAGAACAACGCTCATCTCTAATGTGGAGGAAAACCACTGTTTGGGCACACGGCAGGGTTTGGAAGGGAAGGAGCGCCATTTGACTTTTTGAATGTAAAATTTGCTTGAATAATTAGCAGACGCCATGTTGCATTTGGGGAGCCCCTAATGTGCCTAAACAGTGGAAACCCCCCACAAGTGACACCATTTTGGAAACTAGACCCCTTAGGGAACTGATCTAGATGTGTGGTGAGTAGTGTTGAGCGATACCTTCCGATATCGGGAAATATCGGATCGGATTGGATCGGACCGATACCGAAAAAGTATCGGATATCGCCGATTCCGATACCGGAAACCAAAGCAAGTCAATGGGACAGAAATATCGGAATGAAAATAAACCCTTTTTTTCCTTGTAGGTTAATTCTACATGAAGGAAAACAACTAAGAATAATGTAGAATGTATTGGGGGAGGTGGGGGAGACAATAAAGGCATAGAGGTTTAGCCCAATCAAATGGAATAGCAGGAATTAATATTTTTTTTAAGACGTTCTGAGTTACGGAAATATTGACTATGTTAAGTATTTTTATATTTTGTCAGATATTTATGTTTCACTACTTCCATGCTCTTCACCTTCTTTTTTACTTCTCCCACACTTTCTCCATCATCCTCAGCATCTTTTTCATCCTCTTCTTCTTCACCTTCTTCATCTTCTTCTTCTTCACCTTCTTCGTATTATTCTTTTTTTTTACATTCTTCATATTCTACTTCTTCATCTTCTTCATATTCTTCTTCTTCATCATATTCTTATTTGTGACAGGCATTCCTGTAGTTGTTATCTATAAAAGGTTGGACATTACACCTTTCGTTCTGCCCGTCACAAAAGATTTACAACAGGATTTGTCCGCGTTCAGTTTGGCCTGCAGCAGCAGGTCTTTTCCAGGGGCACCACGAGGAGGAACGGACTCACCCCCATACACTGCTTAGTCATCTTCTGCTTATAATTTAGATATTATCTTTTGCTCTGATTTTTAGTCTTATGCTTAATGTTCTTCCGCTTTTTGTTCTGCAGCTTCTTGTATTTCTGCTTCTTGGTTTTCTGTCTCTTGTTCTTCTGTATCTTGGTGCTTGTCTTCTCTTCTTTGTCCTCTTGGTCAACTTCTTCAGGGTCATCTTCTTGGTCTTCTTCGGGGTGGTCTTCAGGGTCGTCGTCTTCGGGGGTCCTCGTCTTCGGGGTCCTCGTCTTCTTCGGGTTGGTCTTCTGGGTCCTCGTCTTCGGGGTCCTCGTCTTCTTTGGGGTGGTCTTCAGGGTCCTCGTCTTCTCCGGGGTGGTCTTCAGGGTCCTCGTCTTCAGGGTCGTTGTCTTCGGGGTCCTCGTCTTCTTAGGGTTGGTCTTCAGGGTCCTCGTCTTCAGGGTCCTCGTCAGGGAGATCCAGAGTGATTACCAAGAACCATTTCAAAAAGCTTGAACTTGGAAATGTAGCAGAAGGTACAAGAAAGCTGAGGAACTACCGAGAACCAGCTGACGGTACTGGAACCCGGATGGGTAGCAGAAGGTACAAGAGCCAATGGAACTGCCGAAGACCAGCTGACGGTACTGGAACTCGGTTACTAAGCAGGAGGTACCTGTGCCAGAAAGCACTACCAAGGACCAGCAGACGTTGGTGGAACTTGGATACCGAGAAGGAGGCACCTAATCCAAAGGCACTGCCGAGAACCAGCTGACGGTACTGGAACCCGGATGGGTAGCAGAAGGTACCCATGTAAAAAAAAGTTCAAGGCCGCGAGCCGGCCGCAGTTACCAAAACCCACAGTCCTACAGGGGGTGCTTGTCCTATTGGCACTATGGAACCAGCCTTCATTGCCTGATCCCGCAGCCCACATTGGAGTCACCTAAACTGCAGGCACCATAGAGTCGGCTAATCCGACCGCAAAACGACAGGACAACGCATTGGAGGCAAAGTGACGTTGACACTACCCAGAAACAGCTGGCGTGCTGGAACCAGGCTGGGTAGGAGGGAGTACCCGTGCCAAAGTCACTGCCGAGAACCAGCTGACGGTACTGGAACCCGGATAGGTAGTAGAAGGTACAAGAGCAAATGGAGCTACCGAGGACCAGCTGACGGTACTGGAACCTGGATGGGTAGCAGAAGGTACAAGAGCCAATGGAACTGCCGAAGACCAGCTGATGGTACTGGAACTCGGTTACTAAGCAGGAGGTACCTGTGCCAGAAAGCACTACCAAGGACCAGCAGACGTTGGTGGAGCTTGGATACCGAGAAGGAGGCACCTAATCCAAAGGCACTGCCGAGAACCAGCTGACGGTACTGGAACCCGGATGGGTAGCAGAAGGTACCCATGTAAAAAAAAGTTCAAGGCCGCGAGCCGGCCGCAGTTACCAAAACCCACAGTCCTACAGGGGGTGCTTGTCCTATTGGCACTATGGAACCAGCCTTCATTGCCTGATCCCGCAGCCCACATAGGAGTCACCTAAACTGCAGGCACCATAGAGTCGGCTAATCCGACCGCAAAACGACAGGACAACGCATTGGAGGCAAAGTGACGTTGACACTACCCAGAAACAGCTGGCGTGCTGGAACCAGGCTGGGTAGGAGGGAGTACCCGTGCCAAAGTCACTGCCGAGAACCAGCTGACGGTACTGGAACCCGGATGGGTAGTAGAAGGTACAAGAGCAAATGGAGCTACCGAGGACCAGCTGACGGTACTGGAACCTGGATGGGTAGCAGAAGGTACAAGAGCCAATGGAACTGCCGAAGACCAGCTGATGGTACTGGAACTCGGTTACTAAGCAGGAGGTACCTGTGCCAGAAAGCACTACCAAGGACCAGCAGACGTTGGTGGAGCTTGGATACCGAGAAAGAGGTACCTAATCCAAAGGCACTGCCGAGAACCAGCTGACGGTACTGGAACCCGGATGGGTAGCAGAAGGTACCCATGTAAAAAAAAGTTCAAGGCCGCGAGCCGGCCGCAGTTACCAAAACCCACAGTCCTACAGGGGGTGCTTGTCCTATTGGCACTATGGAACCAGCCTTCATTGCCTGATCCCGCAGCCCACATAGGAGTCACCTAAACTGCAGGCACCATAGAGTCGGCTCACCCGACCGCAACACGACAGGACAACGCATTGGAGGCAAAGTGACGTTGACACTACCCGGAAACAGCTGGCGTGCTGGAACCAGGCTGGGCTGGAGGGAGTACCCGTGCCAAAGACACTGCCGAGAACCAGCTGACGGTACTGGAACCCGGATGGGTAGTAGAAGGTACAAGAGCAAATTGAACTACCGAGGACCAGCTGACGGTACTGGAACCCGGATGGGTAGCAGAAGGTACAAGAGCCAATGGAACTGCCGAAGACCAGCTGACGGTACTGGAACTCGGTTACTAAGCAGGAGGTACCTGTGCCAGAAAGCACTACCAAGAACCAGCAGACGTTGGTGGAACTTGGATACCGAGAAGGAGGCACCTAATCCAAAGGCACTGCCGAGAACCAGCTGACAGTACTGGAACCTGGATGGGTAGTAGAAGGTACAAGAGCAAATGGAACTACCGAGAACCAGCTGGCGGTGCTGGAACCCAGGGTAAATACTAAAAACAGAGTGGAGCCAGAGGTGTAATTGGAGCAAGTTTTAAATCAGTAGTACAGTGGATGTGGACAAAGCAGGAGAATTTGCCGGACACACAGCAGGGGAACAGCTGACGTTACTGAACCCCAATAACACTGGAGCAAGCGTTGACTGTGCAGATGGCACTTCTGAGCAGCAACTAGCGGTATTGGAGCCCAGGGTAAATACTAAAAACAGAGGAGCCAGAGGTGTATTTGGAGGAGGTTTTAATTCAGTAGTACAGTGAATGTGGACAAAGCAGGAGAAATTGCCGTCCGCACAGCAGGGGAACAGCTGACGTTACCGAACCCCAATAACACGGCAGCAAGTGTTGACTGTGCAGACGGCACTTCCGAGCGCCAACTGGTGGTGTTGGAGCTCAGGGATAATACTGAAAACAGAGGAGCCAGAGGTGTATTTGGAGGAGGTTTTAAATCAGTAGTACAGTGGATGTGGACAGAGCAGGAGAAATTGCCGTCCGCACAGCAGGGGAACAGCTGACGTTACTGAACCCCAATAACACGGCAGCAAGTGTTGACTGTGCAGACGGCACTTCCAAGCGCCAACTGGCGGTGTTGGAGCTCAGGGATAATATTGAAAACAGAGGAGCCAGAGGTGTAATTGGAGCAACTTTAAAATCTGTAGTAGTGAGAATGTGGACAGAGCAGGAGAAATTGCCGTCCGCACAGCAGGGGAACAGCTGACGTTACCAAACCCCAATAACATGGCAGCAAGTGTTGACTGTGCAGACGGCACTTCCGAGCGCCAACTGGCGGTGTTGGAGCTCAGGGATAATACTGAAAACAGAGGAGCCAGAGGTGTATTTGGAGGAGGTTTTAAATCAGTAGTACAGTGGATGTGGACAGAGCAGGAGAAATTGCCGTCCGCACAGCAGGGGAACAGCTGACGTTACTGAACCCCAATGACACGGCAGCAAGTGTTGACTGTGCAGACGGCACTTCCGAGTGCCAACTGGCGGTGTTGGAGCTCAGGGATAATACTGAAAACAGAGGAGCCAGAGGTGTAATTGGAGCAACTTTAAAATCTGTAGTAGTGAGAATGTGGACAAAGCAGGAGAAATTGCCGTCCGCACAGCAGGGGAACAGCTGACGTTACTGAACCCCAATGACACGGCAGCAAGTGTTGACTGTGCAGACGGCACTTCCGAGCGCCAACTGGCGGTGTTGGAGCTCAGGGATAATACTGAAAACAGAGGAGCCAGAGGTGTAATTGGAGCAACTTTAAAATCTGTAGTAGTGAGAATGTGGACAAAGCAGGAGAAATTGCCGTCCGCACAGCAGGGGAACAGCTGACGTTACCGAACCCCAATAACATGGCAGCAAGTGTTGACTGTGCAGACGGCACTTCCGAGCGCCAACTGGCGGTGTTGGAGCTCAGGGATAATACTGAAAACAGAGGAGCCAGAGGTGTATTTGGAGGAGGTTTTAAATCAGTAGTACAGTGGATGTGGACAGAGCAGGAGAAATTGCTGTCCGCACAGCAGGGGAACAGCTGACGTTACTGAACCCCAATAAATCGGCAGCAAGTGTTGACTGTGCTGACGGCACTTCCAAGCGCCAACTGGCGGTCTTGGAGCTCAGGGATAATATTGAAAACAGAGGAGCCAGAGGTGTAATTGGAGCAACTTTAAAATCTGTAGTAGTGAGAATGTGGACAGAGCAGGAGAAATTGCCGTCCGCACAGCAGGGGAACAGCTGACGTTACCGAACCCCAATAACATGGCAGCAAGTGTTGACTGTGCAGACGGCACTTCCGAGCGCCAACTGGCGGTGTTGGAGCTCAGGGATAATACTGAAAACAGAGGAGCCAGAGGTGTATTTGGAGGAGGTTTTAAATCAGTAGTACAGTGGATGTGGACAGAGCAGGAGAAATTGCCGTCCGCACAGCAGGGGAACAGCTGACGTTACTGAACCCCAATGACACGGCAGCAAGTGTTGACTGTGCAGACGGCACTTCCGAGCGCCAACTGGCGGTGTTGGAGCTCAGGGATAATACTGAAAACAGAGGAGCCAGAGGTGTAATTGGAGCAACTTTAAAATCTGTAGTAGTGAGAATGTGGACAGAGCAGGAGAAATTGCCGTCCGCACAGCAGGGGAACAGCTGACGTTACTGAACCCCAATGACACGGCAGCAAGTGTTGACTGTGCAGACGGCACTTCCGAGCGCCAACTGGCGGTGTTGGAGCTCAGGGATAATACTGAAAACAGAGGAGCCAGAGGTGTAATTGGAGCAACTTTAAAATCTGTAGTAGTGAGAATGTGGACAAAGCAGGAGAAATTGCCGTCCGCACAGCAGGGGAACAGCTGACGTTACCGAACCCCAATAACACGGCAGCAAGTGTTGACTGTGCAGACGGCACTTCCGAGCGCCAACTGGTGGTGTTGGAGCTCAGGGATAATACTGAAAACAGAGGAGCCAGAGGTGTATTTGGAGGAGGTTTTAAATCAGTAGTACAGTGGATGTGGACAGAGCAGGAGAAATTGCCGTCCGCACAGCAGGGGAACAGCTGATGTTACTGAACCCCAATGACACGGCAGCAAGTGTTGACTGTGCAGACAGCACTTCCGAGCGCCAACTGGCGGTGTTGGAGCTCAGGGATTACAGTTCAGGTGGTAGAAACATGAACAGAACAGGAGACCTGGATACTTTTGCCAACAATTATTTATTCTGGAAGAGGACTGGCAAATTCATGAGAGATCCAGGCCTTGTTCATTTTGAGAAAAGTAAGCCGGAGGATAGTCGCATGCGACGGTCTGTTAGTACACCACCTGCGGCACTAAAGACGCGTTCCGATAATACACTAGCAGCAGGGCAAGCTAGCACCTCCAATGCATACTGACTTAGCTCTGGCCATGTATCTAGCTTACAGACCCAAAACTTGAAGGGAGAAGAGCCGTCTGGGAGTACACTAAGAGGGCAAGACATGTAGTCTGTCACCATCTGACGGAAACGTTGCCTCCTGCTGACTGGAGCCGTCTGTGATGGTGTAGACATTTGTGGCGGCGGGGACACAAAACTTTGCCACATTTCGGCCATATTGGTCTTGCCTTGTGCTGAGGCGCTGCTTCTGCTCCCTCTTTGTGCAGAGCTTCCTCCACTGCCTCGACGCACTGAGCTGCTTTGTAAAGCACTAGCAGCACTGCTCTCGGTTGGAATGGAGAACATGATGGAATGCACCAGTGCGTCTTGGTACTCCCGCATTTTACGCTCCCGGTTCAACGGTGTTATGAGGCTTTGTAAGTTGTCCCGGTAGCGAGGATCTAGGAGGGTGGACACCCAATAATCAGCTGTGTTGAGAATGTGGGCGATGTGGCGGTCGTTTCTCAGGCACTGCAGCATGAAATCAACCATGTGCTGCAGACTGCCAACTGGCCAAGAAACGCTGTCCCCTGCTTGAGGCGTGATCTCTGCCTGCTCTGCATCACCCCACCCTCGCTCTAGATACTGACTACTAGAGCATTGTGTACCTCCCTCCTCTGGACAGATGTCTTCCTCATCCATTGACTCCTCCTCATCCTCCTCACAAAGTGTCCCCTGCCTAGGCCTTTGTGAGGAACCACGTTGCGCAGACTGTAGAGAAGCAGATGGCATTTGTGACTCCTCATCCTCCACCTCTTCCAAAACCTCGTCCCTTAGTGCTTGCAGTGTTTTTTCAAGCAGGCAGATAAGGGGGATAGTCATGCTGACTAGTGCATCATCTGCACTCGCCATCCGCATGGAATAATCGAAGGCACGCAAAACGTGGCAAATGTCCTTCATAGAGGCCCACTCAGTGGTGGTGAAGTGTGAACGGCGCGCACTGCGACTTCTTTGCGCCTGCTGCAGCTGGTACTCCATTACTGCTGCCTGCTGCTCACACAACCTCTCCAACATATGTAACGTTGAATTCCACCTGGTGGGTAGGTCACATATGATGCGATGTTCCGGAAGACGTAATCGGCGCTGCAGAGCTGCAATGCGTGATCTTGCATTGCTGGAACGCCGCAAGTGAGCGCACTCTATGCGGACCTTGTGAAGCAGTGCATCAAGATCCGGATAGTCCCTCAAAAAACTCTGCACGACCAAGTTGAGCACATGTGCCAGACATGGGATGTGAGTGAGGTTGCCTAGGCCCAGAGCTGCCACCAGATTTCGGCCATTGTCACACACTACCATGCCTGGCTGGAGATTCGCTGGCACAAACCACACGTCGCTCTGCTGCTTGATGGCATTCCAGAGCTCCTGCGCTGTGTGGCTTCGATTCCCCAAAGAAATTAATTTTAATACGGCCTGTTGACGTTTGGCCACGGCTGTGCTCATATTGGTCACCATAACAGGTAACCGTTCACGGGTCGATGTGGAGGTAGACCGTGACGGCTGCTGCAGCGCTGATTCAGAGGAACTGGAGTATGAGGAGGAGTCAATGTGTACAGACTGGATTCCTGCAATCCTTGGAGTTGGCAGAACATGTACAGCGCCACTCTCAAGATCTGTACCCGGCTCCACAACATTTACCCAATGGGCAGTGAGGGAAAGGTATCGTCCCTGTCCATGCTTACTGGTCCACGCATCGGTGGTCAGGTGGACCTTGCTACTGACGGATTTTGTAGCGCATGTTTAATTTTTCCCTCCACATGATGTTGCAGGGCAGGGACGGCTTGCCTGCTGAAATAAAATCGGCTGGGCACGTTGTATTGTGGGACTGCCAATGCCAATGCCACCAGCCTGAATGATAGCATTTCAAGGGCCAGTAGTTTAGCAATGCCAACATTCAGAGCCTGTGCTCGGGGGTGGTTTGCCGAGTATGGGCGCCTTTTCTCCCATGCCTGTGCTAACGATGGCTGTAGACTGGCCTGGGAGTGTGAGGATGACTGGGAAAGTGGTGCTGTGGGTGGAATTACACTGTGTCTCTGTACAACAGTGCCAGAGATTCTTCCATGGCGATCCTGTGAGCAACCCGAACCAGCTGTGTGTGAGCTGGAGGAAGAGGCTACAACACGAGCTGAAGAGGTGGTAGGTGGCGCTGTAGGTTGGCCTAGGTCTTCAGTGTGTTTTTGTAACTCCACCACATGCTTGGTCCGCACATGTTTCCACATATTTGTGGTATTGAGGTTGCTGACACTTTTCCCTCTTTTCACCTTCTGATTACACAGCTTGCATTTGACAAAGCAAATGTCATCTGCAACTGTGTCAAAAAAGGACCAGGCACTGCAAGTCTTGGGAGCGCCCGCTTTGGATTTTGGAAGAGCCATGCTCCTAATGGGTGCCGAAGTGGAGGCTACAGGCAACCTGTTAGAACCTTGCTCTTAGGTTTTTTTTCCTTTACTGGTCACATGACCTTGTTGGCCTATTTAATCCTGCTCCGCCCTTCTGGCTTTGCTGGACTTCATTGTATTACTACTTTCTAGCTAGCCTGTGCTCTGTATCTAACTCTGTTAGTTTGCTTGGTCTACGGACCTCTATGTTCTATATATTTTGTTTGTTCGTCTGTCTGCTACTATTTCTGTTAGGAGGTGTCCATTTTCCTCCCAGTCCTTAGTACTTGTAGGGATTCCTTCCCCGCATCTATAGGTCTCCGTACAGACTAGCTTAGGACTTTAGCAGGTCTGATCGCAGGATCAGGTCCCCTGTTACATCGTAGGGATTCAGCTGAGTTCTATCGTAGGGACAGATCTCCTCTCTTTCCTTAGCTCTGGTAGCAGAACATAACAGTAAGTCCAGCCTGCAAATTCTCTAAGGAAAGATTTTTCTGTTCCATCATGGTGTCGGTTCAGGATTTGGCTCATCGCCTGCAGGGACTCTCTCTGGAGGTGGCCGAGCTCCGTCAGCACGTGAGTAACTGTCCTGGAGCACATTTCTTGGAGCCTAAGGTATGTTTGCCGGATTTATTTTTTGGTGAACACCGAGAATTTTTTTCATTTAAAAATGCTTGCTTATTGTATTTTCGTTTGAGACCCAAGTCCTCTGGGGATGAATCCCAGCGCATAGGGTTCATAATGTCACTTTTGCGCAAAGAGCCTCAGGAGTGGGCCTTTTCTTTGCAACCTAGTGATACATGCTTCAGATCAGTGGATAGTTTTTTTTCTGCTTTGGGGCTATTATATGATGATCCTGACCGTGTCGCATCAGCTGAGACTGAGTTAAGACGTTTGAGACAGGGATCAGGTAATGTGGAAAAATATTGTACTCATTTCCGTCGATGGTCTACTCAAACAGGGTGGAACGATTCTGCTCTGAAAAGTCTATTTCTTGCTGGGCTCAATGAAAGGGTTAAAGACCTGCTAATTGCTTATCCTACACCTGAAGATTTGCAACAGGCTATGCAATTAGCTATACGGGTGGATAGAAGACTGCGTGCAAGGGTTAATGAGAGCAAATCCTCTGCTATGTCAGTTTCTGGTTATAAGAATGTGTGTACTAACAGTGGTGAACCGATGGAGATTGGATCGGTGGCACCTCGCTCTCAAGAAAAAGACCGTAGACTTTTTGAAGGCTTGTGTTTCTATTGCGGAAAATCTGGTCATTTGATTAAAGGCTGTGAGCTTCGTATGAAGAAAGAAAAAAAAATGGTCAGTCATGCCCGTATTGCCTGTTTAAATTCCAAGGGTGTATTTTTAGTTGCTTCCACGATTGCTCAGGAAAAATTAATGGAATTTCGGGTGTTTGTCGATTGTGGGTCTACTCTGAATGTAATTGATGGGGGATTCTTGGAAAGACTCAATTTAAAACCCGAACCTTTATCATCCCCCATTGCTGTGGTTTCTGTGGATGGTTCCCCTTTGAAGAATATTACTCTCAAGGTCTGTGAATTTCCTCTCACTATTAATGGTGTTCACCATGAGAAATTGGATTTGGTAGTGTTGAATAACTTGCCTTCTCCAGTAATATTGGGATTGCCCTGGTTAAAATTTCACAATCCTGTACTGGATTGGTCTACCAGTGAAATTAAATCCTGGAGCCATAAATGTTATGACAAGTGTTGTAACGGGCGTATTGCAGCTTTGGATAGGGGAGAATTGCCCCTTCTAACACTCCTCATGGGAGGTTGTTTGTGCCTGGGACCTTTAGGAGAGATTTGTTTGTTGAGTGTCACGAATCTCGGTTGGCAGGTCATCCCGGAATCTCTGAGACCAAGAGACTGGTGGGTCGCAGTTTTTGGTGGCCTGGATGGCAGAAGGAAGTCATTAAGTGGGTGCGTCAGTGTACTATATGTGCTAGATCTAAGTCCTCACATACTCCTGCTGCGGGGTTGCTTTGTCCTTTGGAGGTTCCCAGTGCTCCTTGGACACATTTGGCTATGGACTTTATAACTGACCTTCCCCCCTCTGAGGGTTTTACTGTCATCTGGGTGGTCGTAGACCGTTTTAGCAAGATGTGTCACTTGGTTCCTTTCGTCAAACTGCCCTGCGCTAAAACTCTCGCTAAGGCCTTTGTCAAGGAAATTGTCAGACTTCATGGCGTTCCTACTGACATTGTTTCTGATAGGGGTCCTCAGTTCGTGGCTCGTTTTTGGCGTGCCTTTTGTGATAGGTTGGGAGTTCATTTGTCGTTCTCGTCCGGATATCATCCTGAATCTAATGGCCATACAGAAAGGAAAAACCAGGATGTTGAGCAGTACTTGCGTTGTTTTGTGGCAGACAATCAAGAGGGGTGGTCTGAGTTTCTGCCACTTGCTGAATTTGCTCTGAACAATCATACATCTTCTTCTGCTGGTTGTTCGCCTTTTTTTTGTTGTTCTGGGAGACATCCGTCGTTTGGGTCGTTCTCCAAGTTGGGATCTGCCGTGCCTGAGGAGGAGAATTTTTCCGGTGATTTGGAGAGAGTTTGGACGGATGTGCGTGGTAATCTTCAGGAGGCCAACAGAAAATCTAAAGACTACTTTGATAGGAAACGACAGGAGGTTTTGTTCGCTGTTGGTGACATGGTTTGGTTGTCCTCTAGGAATCTGCGGTTGAGGATTCCTTCAAAGAAATTGGGTCCCAAGTTTGTAGGGCCCTTTAAGGTGCTTCAGGTTGTCAACCAATCTGCTGTTAGGTTGGAGGTTCCTACCTCCTGGAGAATTAATCCGGTATTTCATGTCTCTCTGTTGAAAAAAGCTGTTGTATCGGATTGTGACGCCTCTGCCTCTGTTCCTCCGGTGGTGGAGGACGGGGAATATGAAATTTCTCGCATCCTTAACTCTAGACGGTATAGAGGTAGTTTGCAGTATCTTGTGGCCTGGAAAGGTTTCGGTCCCGAGGATAACTCTTGGGTGAGGTCGGATGATGTTTCCGCGTCCAGACTTATCAGAGCGTTTCACAGGAGATTTCCTGATAAGCCTGGTCCTAGGGGATCCGGAGGATCCTCTTAGAAGGGGGGGTACTGTTAGAACCTTGCTCTTAGGTTTTTTTTCCTTTACTGGTCACATGACCTTGTTGGCCTATTTAATCCTGCTCCGCCCTTCTGGCTTTGCTGGACTTCATTGTATTACTACTTTCTAGCTAGCCTGTGCTCTGTATCTAACTCTGTTAGTTTGCTTGGTCTACGGACCTCTATGTTCTATATATTTTGTTTGTTCGTCTGTCTGCTACTATTTCTGTTAGGAGGTGTCCATTTTCCTCCCAGTCCTTAGTACTTGTAGGGATTCCTTCCCCACATCTATAGGTCTCCGTACAGACTAGCTTAGGACTTTAGCAGGTCTGATCGCAGGATCAGGTCCCCTGTTACATCATAGGGATTCAGCTGAGTTCTATCGTAGGGACAGATCTCCTCTCTTTCCTTAGCTCTGGTAGCAGAACATAACACAACCAAGTCTGCCCCCTCCCTCTCCCTCCTTTTTGGGCTGTTCGGGGAATCTCTTCCTCAGAGCTGCTCCCACCACCTTCCTGTCCCTCACGCCATGATGGGTCAAGGACCTCATCATCTACACCACCCTCTTCAAACAACTGCTTCTCCTGGGTAGTCTCGACAGCACAGTACGCACTGAGGTGTGCTGCTGACCATAGGCACTGGCCCACCCGCCTCTTCAGATTCAGAGAGACAAAACGGTTGCACATCACTGCATACTACCTCTTCTTCAAATTCTCGAATTCTACTTGGCTGGCCCCCTCTTTCCAAGCCAAGAGCTTCAGAGAACAGAAGTAGAGATGGCTCTTGTCCAGGGCTCTCTGACTGCCTGGGCAATTTGGCAGGTGGTGAAGAGACAGATGGGTGCTCTTCAGTGCTCAGGACCTGAGAGGATCTGGAACTAATTGAAGTCGATGCGTTAGCTGCCATCCATCCGACAACGGCTTCAATTTGGTCCTCGCGCAGCAGTGGGGTACGGCTAGCTCCTACAAAGCTGCGCATAAAGGACTGTTCCCTGGTAAAACTGGGGGATGCTGAGTCACTGGTGCCCGCAGCAGGCACAGAATCCCCACGTCCTGTCCCTGCAGGCACAGAATCCTCACGTCCTCTCCCTGCAGAAACTCCACGCCCATGCCCACGACCACATGCCTTACTCCCTGCCTTCTTCATCTTGGTAGACTGATAAAGATAGGCAGAAAAGTACTAAGGGCTTAGTGTGCTTATTCCTGAACAGCTGCTAACAGGTATAAGAAACACTAATTTTATAAAGTGTGGACTAGACTTTAATATGAGCTAATGTGGCCTACACAACTGTAAAGTGGAGTGTTTGGTGAACTTTATTTAGGTTTTTTTTGTCACAAAAAGACACTGGATGTGCCTAAAGATGTAATAACGATAGTATCACAAACTTTTTGTAGCTATTACAATGTAGGAAGGTAACCTACAATGCAATAGATGAGGCTGCAAAAAATAGGCTAATACTAATCTTGCTGGGGCTTTAGGGCCCAATGCTGCAGAAAGGCTCCTCTAACTACTCCTATATAGTGTGTTTGGAACCAATTTAGCTGAATACGGATGGAACCACCACACTAATAGGAGAAATCAGGAAAAATTATGAATTGGCAAAAAAGGACAATGTATGAGGCAGTGACACAAACTGAGTGCACTACAACCAGACGTGGTTGAAGCACACACTACAGGGTGAGCTGCACTCACACACCAGACCTTGCAGACAGCGGTGAACAGTACAGATGCAGAGCACTGTGCACTAGCGCTGCAAGACCAGAAACATTTCTCTATCTACTCCTATATAGTGTGTTTGGAACCAATTTAGCTGAATACGGATGGAACCACCACACTAATAGGAGATATCAGGAAAAATTATGAATTGGCAAAAAAGGACAATGTATGAGGCAGTGACACACACTGAGTGCACTACAACCAGACGTGGTTGAAGCACACACTACAGGGTGAGCTGCACTCACACACCAGACCTTGCAGACAGCGGTGAACAGTACAGATGCAGAGCACTGTGCACTAGCGCTGCAAGACCAAAAAAATTTCTCTATCTACTCCTATATAGTGTGTTTGGAACAAATTTAGCTGAATACGGATGGAACCACCACACTAATAGGAGATATCAGGAAAAATTATGAATTGGCAAAAAAGGACAATGTATGAGGCAGTGACACACACTGAGTGCACTATAACCAGACGTGGCTGAAGCACACACTACAGGGTGAGCTGCACTCACACACACAGACCTTGCAGAAAGCGGTGAACAGCACAGAGAACTGTGCACTAGCACTGCAAGGCACAGCGATTTATAAAGTAGCTTGGGTAAAGCAGAATAGACCAAATAAGTAGCTAAAACTGTCCCTCAGAACAACAGCATCCTATCCCTAACTGAATTCACAGCAGAGTGAGCTCAAAATGGCGGCGGCGGCTTTTATAGTGCATCATGACATCATTTCAGCAGCCAATCACAGCCATGCCATTAGTTAAGATGCCTACATGCCTAACAGGATGTGCCCACACTTCTTAGGATCCTCATTGGCTGAATAAAATGAAAATGGCTCATTGCATTTTGGGAACTTCCGATTCCGGTATACGATATTGCAAAAGTATCGGAATTAAGTATCGGAATTCCGATACTGCGAATATCGGCTGATACCCGATATTTCAGTATCGGAATGCTCAACACTAGTGGTGAGCACCTTGCACCCCCAGGTGCTTCACATAAGTTTATAATATTGAGCCGTAAAAATAAAATGTTCACATTTTTCCCACAAAAAATGTTTTTCATCCCCTAATTTTGCATTATCATAAGGATAATGTAGCGTCGGCGTCCCTGCCTCCTGCTAGGCAGGGACGCTGTTCCCCTCACCTCTCTGCTCCGTGCCCGGCGGCTTCCTCCCGCTCTGCTTGCAGCACCCGCTCTCCCCCGGTCACTGTGCTTAGGGCGCACGCGCTCCCCCTCTCTTAAAGGGGCCGCGCGCGTCGCCCTAAGGAGTCCCCGGCCAATGGCCGGAGGATCCCTCCATATATAAGGCACCTCCTCCAAGATGGAGGTGCCCGAGCAATGTTGTTGCACTGTTCACTACTCTGCTTCAGCCCTCAGGTCCCGTTTCCAGTTACCTGCCAGTTTCCTGCCAGTTTCCTGCCAGTTTGCTGTCTGATTCCTGCCTGTTATCCGCTTACCCATTTGCTAGCCTGAGGTCCGACGGTCTGCCTTCCGACTCCTGTCAGTCTGTCTATGGACCAGCTAACCCGCTCACCTGGGAGCGCTCATCTGCTACCTGCCTGTTAGCCTACCTGGAGGCTCCGCCGTCACGTGCTGTGACCACCTGCCAGTCCAGAGACTCTTGCCCGCTCACCTGGGAGCGCTCATCTGCTACCTGCCTGTTAGCCTACCTGGAGGCTCCGCCGTCACGTGCTGTGACCACCTGCCAGTCCAGAGACTCTTGCCCGCTCACCTGGGAGCGCTCATCTGCTACCTGCCTGTTAGCCTACCTGGAGGCTCCGCCGTCACGTGCTGTGACCACCTGCCAGTCCAGAGACTCTTGCCCGCTCACCTGGGAGCACTCATCTGCTACCTGCCTGTTAGCCTACCTGGAGGCTCCGCCGTCACATGCTGTGACCACCTGCTTATCCAGAGACTCTCGTCTGCTCACCTGGGAGCACTCATCTGCCATCTGCCTGCTAGTCTACCTGGAGGCTCAGCCGTCACAGGTCGTACCTGCCCGTTTACCCAGAGACTGTCCCGGTCACTTGCTGTGACCTCCTGCCCGTTTACCCAGAGACTGTCCCGGTCACTTGCCGTGACCTCCTGCCCGTTTACCCAGAGACTGTCCCGGTCACTTGCTGTGACCTCCTGCCCGTTTACCCAGAGACTGTCCCGGTCACTTGCCGTGACCTCCTGCCCGTTTACCCAGAGACTGTCCCGGTCACCTGCTGTGACTGCCTGCCTGTCTTCCTTGGTCGCCACCCACTTCCTTACAAGGACCGCCCCCTTGTATAAGTTGCTCAGAGGTTCCGCCTCTCAGACTCGTTACAGTTTGCTCGGGCCATGGAACCCGGTGGCACCCAAGCTCCCTCGCTCTCGGACCTTTGTCATGAACTGTCCCGACAGAGGTCCCAACAGGAGTCCATCCTGGGTCACCTGCGGAATGTCAATACTCGCCTGGACACTTTGACTGCCCCACCAGCAACCACCGCTAGTGTCATGACTCGCAGCCCGGCTGCTCCGCTGCCCACCAATACCATAGTATCCTGCTCTGGAATCCGGCTTTCTGCACCTCCTCGCTTCGGAGGCGACTCCGCTCAAGCTCGGGGCTTCATTAACCAGTGCACCCTGCACTTTGAACACCAGTCCCACCAGTTTAATTCCGACCGGGCCAAAGTAGCCTTCATCATGTCCCATCTCACGGGAGAGGCACTGGCTTGGCTAAATCCTCTATGGGAGAGAGGAGACCCTCTGGTGTCCGACCTGCCAGCCTTTCTCACGGCTTTCCGGAAGGTCTTCGACGAACCCGAACGGAAGACCTCATCCGCCTCATCTCTGCTACGCCTCCGTCAAGGGAGTCTCACCGTGGGCCAATATGCCATACGGTTCCGTACCCTTGCTTCAGAGCTGGCCTGGGATAACGACGCCCTGGTGTCCGTCTTCTGGGAGGGTCTGTCCGGCCGTATTAAAGATGAACTCGCCGGTCGGGACATTCCTACCACTCTCGACGACTTGATTACACTTGCCACCCGGATTGACATCCGGTTCCAGGAGCGCGCTAGGGAGGTCACCCGTGAGAGGAGGATTCCACGTCTAGTCCCTACCTTCCAGATACCCGTCACTCCCTCTGTTACTCCCCAGGCACACTCACCTGAGCCTATGCAGGTCGACCAGACCAAGATGGTCAAGACCCGTCAAGACTTACGTCGTGCCGAGGGGAGCTGTTTCTACTGTGGCAGTAAGGAGCACCGGATCCGTTCCTGCCCTGAGAGGTCGGGAAACGCCTGTGTCTAGGATCGCTCAGAGAGGTCGCCCTAGACAAAAGTAAAACCTCTCCATCCCTGATGCAGTCTGTTTCTATCTTCTGCGGAGAGAACCGCTATTTTGAACTGGCTCAACTTGACTCTGGAGCTGCTGGAAATCTCATCTCTCAATCCTTGGTAGAAAAATACCACATTCCCACCAAACCTCTGGCCGTACCTTTATCTGTCGCCGCCGTGGATGGGGGTCTCTTACCACATCCCATCCAACTCATCACCAAATCTCTGACTCTACAGGTGGGAATGCTGCATTCTGAGAGCATCTCCTTTCATGTTCTGCCTAGACTCTCTCATGCACTATTGCTTGGCCTGCCTTGGCTCCAGAAACATGCACCCGTGCTTGACTGGCAGACCGGAGAGGTCCTTCGCTGGGGACAGGACTGCCATAAGACTTGTCTAGTTCCCGTTCGTCCTGCCCGTCCTTCTCCTACCCCAGCCAATCTGCCCGGTCTTCCGGTTCCCTATTGGTCTTATGTGGATGTCTTCAATAAAAAAGAGGCAGAGACTTTACCTCCTCATAGACCATACGACTGCCCAATCAACCTGATGCCCGGCTCTACTCCTCCCCGTGGGCGAATCTACCCTTTGTCCGCTGCTGAAACCCGGTCCATGTCTGAATATATTGAGGAGAACCTGGCCTGGGGATTTATCCGGAAATCTACCTCCCCGGCGGGAGCAGGCTTCTTCTTTGTCAAAAAGAAGGACGGCTCACTCCGTCCATGTATAGACTATAGAGGCCTAAACCAGATTACTGTGAAGAATAAATACCCCCTTCCGCTTATTCCTGAATTACTTGACCGTCTGAGGGGGGCTAGAATCTTCACCAAACTGGATCTCCGTGGGGCGTATAACCTGGTCCGTATCCGTCAGGGGGATGAGTGGAAGACGGCATTCAATACCCGGGACGGCCACTATGAGTACCTTGTGATGCCCTTCGGTCTCTGTAACGCTCCTGCCGTCTTTCAAGAGTTGGTCAATGACATCTTCCGTGATCTTCTCTACTCCTGCGTGGTGGTGTACCTGGACGATATCTTGGTCTTCTCTCCGGATCTTCCTACTCACCGGAGGGACGTTCGTCAGGTCCTGCTCAGGCTCAGGCAGAACCACCTCTACGCTAAATATGAGAAGTGCATCTTTGAGCAGACCTCTCTTCCATTTCTGGGCTACATAATCTCTCAGACAGGTCTACAAATGGATCCTGAGAAACTGTCTGCCATCCAGAAGTGGCCCCGACCAGAGGGGTTGAAGGCTATTCAGTGGTTCCTGGGCTTCGCCAACTATTACCGCCTGTTCATACCGCACTTCTCTTCCCGGACCGCCCCTATCTCTGCTCTCACCCGTAAAGGTACGAACCCCAGAGAATGGCCGCCCGAAGCAGAGGAGGCATTTCTTTCCTTAAAACAGGCCTTCCTCTCCGCCTCGGTGCTGCATCGTCCGGACGGCAACAAACAATTCTTCCTAGAAGTTGACGCCTCCTCCTCCGGAGCTGGCGCGGTACTTACCCAAAAATCTTCTTCCGGAAGAAAGGTAACCTGCGGCTTTTTCTCCAAACTTTTCTCCTCTTCTGAGCGCAATTATTCTATAGGAGACCGAGAATTGTTGGCCATTAAGATGGCACTGGAGGAGTGGCGTTACCTGCTCGAGGGGGCTCTCCACCCGGTAATAATTTACACTGACCACAAGAACTTGGCATATCTCCAGAGCGCCCAGAGACTTAACCCGCGCCAAGCCCGGTGGTCTTTGTTTTTTGCCCGCTTTGATTTCATTCTTCATTTTCGTCCGGCTGACAAAAACATCAAAGCTGACGCCCTGTCCCGATCCTTTCTGGTGTCTGATCTTGAGGAGGAGCCTAAACACATCATCGATCCCGCCAGAGTAATGCAGGTAGCCCCCGTGGGCCTAAATCGTCTCCCTCCCGGTAAGACGTTCGTAACGGAGTCCGATCGGGAGAAGATTCTACACTGGGGTCACTCGTCTAAGCTAGCTGGGCACGCCGGTCAGAAAAAGACCCTCCAGCTTTTTACCCGACACTACTAGTGGCCTACCCTGCACAAGGATGTAATTGACTTTGTTTCTGCCTGTGTGTCCTGCGCCCGCAACAAAGTTCCGAGACATCTGCCTGCCGGCCGCCTTCTTCCTCTGCCTGTGCCTGCTGCCCCGTGGCAACATATAGCTATGGACTTCATAACAGATCTCCCCGTCTCTGCCGGTTGTACGGTTATTTGGGTGGTCGCTGACCGCTTTTCCAAAATGGCTCATTTTATTCCCCTGCCAGGCCTCCCGTCTGCTCCCGAGCTAGCTAAAGACTTTATCCGCCACATCTTCCGTCTCCATGGTCTGCCTCTCCACATCGTGTCGGATCGTGGGGTTCAGTTCACCTCACGCTTCTGGAGAGCCACATGTAAACTGCTCGACGTCACCCTGGACTTCTCCTCCGCTTACCACCCACAGTCCAATGGTCAAGTGGAGCGGATCAATCAGAATTTGACCAGTTACCTCCGTCACTTCGTTAATGCCCACCATTCAGACTGGGTGGATCTCCTACCATGGGCCGAGTTCTCTTACAACAATCACGAGAGCGAATCTTCTTCTAAATCCCCGTTTTTTGTAGTCTTCGGTCAGCATCCTCGGATCCCTTTTCCTGTCTCCACCTCTGTGGACAACCCGGCCACGGAATCTCTCGTTAGCAAATTTTCCTCCATTTGGGAGAGTACCCGATCTGCACTCCTTCAGTCGTCCGAGCGGATGAAGAGACACGCCGACAAAAAACGCCTGGATTCCCCACAATTTCGTCCCGGAGATAAAGTCTGGCTCTCATCCAAATATGTCCGGCTCAAGATTCCTTCCTATAAGTTAGGGCCTCGGTTCATCGGCCCACTGGAGGTTATCAAACAGATCAACCCGGTGGCCTATAAATTGAAACTCCCGGCCAACTTACGGATCCCTAACTCCTTCCATGTATCTCTTCTCAAACCTGTGGTACTTAACTCCTTTTCCAAGTCTACAGGTACGCCTCCTGCTCCGGTTTCTGCTGAAGACGAGTTTGAGGTAGAGAACATTCTGGCCGCCAAAAGGGTAAGAGGAAAGACCTTTTTTCTAGTGGATTGGAAGGGGTTTGGTCGTGAGGAGAGAACATGGGAGCCCCGGGAGAACATCCATGCCCCTCTCATCCTTGCTAAATTTCTGTCTGGGCTAAAAAAGGGGGGGCCTAAAGGGGGGGGTACTGTAGCGTCGGCGTCCCTGCCTCCTGCTAGGCAGGGACGCTGTTCCCCTCACCTCTCTGCTCCGTGCCCGGCGGCTTCCTCCCGCTCTGCTTGCAGCGCCCGCTCTCCCCCGGTCACTGTGCTTAGGGCGCGCGCGCGCGCTCCCCCTCTCTTAAAGGGGCCGCGCGCGTCGCCCTAAGGAGTCCCCGGCCAATGGCCGGAGGATCCCTCCATATGTAAGGCACCTCCTCCAAAATGGAGGTGCCCGAGCAATGTTGTTGCACTGTTCACTACTCTGCTTCAGCCCTCAGGTCCCGTTTCCAGTTACCTGCCAGTTTCCTGCCAGTTTCCTGCCAGTTTGCTGTCTGATTCCTGCCTGTTATCCGCTTACCCATTTGCTAGCCTGAGGTCCGACGGTCTGCCTTCCGACTCCTGTCAGTCTGTCTATGGACCAGCTAACCCGCTCACCTGGGAGCGCTCATCTGCTACCTGCCTGTTAGCCTACCTGGAGGCTCCGCCGTCACGTGCTGTGACCACCTGCCAGTCCAGAGACTCTTGCCCGCTCACCTGGGAGCGCTCATCTGCTACCTGCCTGTTAGCCTACCTGGAGGCTCCGCCGTCACGTGCTGTGACCACCTGCCAGTCCAGAGACTCTTGCCCGCTCACCTGGGAGCGCTCATCTGCTACCTGCCTGTTAGCCTACCTGGAGGCTCCGCCGTCACGTGCTGTGACCACCTGCCAGTCCAGAGACTCTTGCCCGCTCACCTGGGAGCGCTCATCTGCTACCTGCCTGTTAGCCTACCTGGAGGCTCCGCCGTCACATGCTGTGACCACCTGCTTATCCAGAGACTCTCGCCTGCTCACCTGGGAGCACTCATCTGCCATCTGCCTGCTAGCCTACCTGGAGGCTCAGCCGTCACAGGTCGTACCTGCCCTTTTACCCAGAGACTGTCCCGGTCACTTGCTGTGACCTCCTGCCCGTTTATCCAGAGACTGTCCCGGTCACTTGCCGTGACCTCCTGCCCGTTTACCCAGAGACTGTCCCGGTCACTTGCCGTGACCTCCTGCCCGTTTACCCAGAGACTGTCCCGGTCACCTGCTGTGACTGCCTGCCTGTCTTCCCTGGTCGCCACCCGCTTCCTTACAAGGACCGCCCCCTTGTATAAGTTGCTCAGAGGTTCCGCCTCCCAGACCCGTTACAGATAACAGGAGAAATTGCACCATGAAACTTGTTGTGCAATTTCTCCTGAGTACACCGATACCCCACATGTGGGGGAAAACCACTGCTTTGGCGTACGGCAGGGTTCGGAAGAGAAAGGAGTGCTATGTTGGCTGGGATAGGTTGCAGACACCATGTCACATTTGAAGAGTCGCTGACATGCCGAAACAGCAGAAACCCTCACAAGTGACCCCATTTTGTAAACTACACCTCTCAAGGAATTCATCTAGGGAAGTTGTAAAGAAAACATAATTATATTTTTACCACAAAAAATTGTTTTACCCTCAGATTTTACATTTTCACACAGGGCAATGGGTAAAAATGGTGCCGAAATGTGTCACACAATTTTTTCTAAAAGTGGCAATACCCCATATGTGGCTGTATCGTCCTGCTTAGCCATACGGCGAGATCTGGGAGGGATGGAGCGCTATTTGACAATTGGAGAACAAATTATTGTAGACTAGGCATTTGGATTTGGGAGCACAAAATTTTCTGAATTTCTTTTGGGGGGGCAAGGGCCATTTCGCTTTTCCAGAGCCTTTCTGCTACCAGTAACTTGGAAGTCCCTTATATTTTTAACAGATAACGGACCTGAGTGGGGACTAGCTTTTTTTTTGAGGACTGAGTTGAAGCTTTTATTGGGAACATTTTACATATTGTTTATCGGGCGCTCTAGGCTGAGCACTTACATCGGGGTTTCCATCTAAATTTCCAAGTGATGTAATTCAGATGAAACCCCTGCGGGATCCATTCACTGTAATGAGGCAGCAGAGTTACTCTGGACTCCGTCTGGCCTCTGTTTAGCGGTGTCCTTTTTTTCAGAAGTCCACAAAACTGTGGCCAACCGCACTTTTATGCACTCCTAAAAAAACTGACACCGTGGGATTACAGGCCAGACGGCATCCACAGTGGCCTATATCTGCCTTATTACAGGGAATCTTCTGCCGTGGGTTCCGTCTGAATCACGTATTTCAGAGATTTACACGAAGCTCTGGTGTAAGCGCTCAGCGCAGAGCGCAGGATAAATGTGAGCTGAGCCTTACTGCGATCTTTGGGAGACATAATAAACAAATCAGTAGCAGGTGAAGAATTGGTTTTATTTATTTTTTACGCCGTTCATCGTGCGGTATAAATGATGAGATTACTTTATTCTTCGGGTCGGTGCGATTACAGAGATACCAGATTTATATCGGGTTATTATGATTGACAGCTTTCACACACTAAAAGACGCTTTTTTTGCAAAATCTAGTTTTTGCATCGCCATATTTTGAGAGCTATAATTTTTCCATATTTCGGCCGACAGAGTCATGTGACCGCTTGTTTTTTGCAGGACGAGTTGACATTTTTATTGGTACCATTTTTGGGTACGTGACATTTTTTGATCGCTTTCTATTCCGTGTCGCTCTGCACCACACACGCAGCGCTTGCAGGACCTTGGGGGTCCTGAAGGCTGCGGGACCACCGATCGTTCATAAACGTCGGCGCTGCACAGAGCCCAGGCAGCGCCGACGTTTATGTACAGTGGGCAGCCTGGAAGCGGTTAAAGGGAATCTGTCAGGTCATTTTTGTGTAGTATACTAATAGTATCCTGAAATAGGGCTTGGGCAGTCCTTTCAGGATATGTAACTTTTATTTCTCTTTCGTGGCCCCGTTGTGTTACTGTAAACCTGTAATATATTGTCTCGCGCCAGCAAGTCAAGCATATGTAAATTGCAAATGAATATTCACCCCTTCACCCGCCCACCCCTCTACACAAAAATCACCTGACAGATTCCTTTTAAAAATAAACTAATAATTATATTTTCAATATTATTTTGCTTTATGGCAGGACCTATTGGACCTCGAGGGCCAAAAGGAGAGACTGGAAATCCGGGACTGCCAGGTCCTCCGGGGCCACCTGGACCACCTGGGGCTCCTATTTCTTTACCAGAGGGTGTTCTTTACTCTTTACAGCCTAATTCAGATAGAGAAAGTGAGTATTTGAGTGTTTTTACTATAATAATTTTATAATGAACCTCACTAATTTGTGGTTTATGCACATGTATATCTCATTATATTTGACTTACATGTGTTAATGTAATTTCTCTCATAGATGGGGAACCACATTTGATATCCACTATAACGGATACAATAATGTCTGGACTTCCAGGACCTCGTGGCCCACAAGGGCCTATTGGCCCCCCTGGTAAGTTAATTGATTAATCCTTGTTCTTATTACCTCTGTCATCTTATTTAACTTCTGCCATTTATCAGGCATTTCAATTCTCACTGACTTTAAAGGAAGAACAAACTCATATTCGAAAGATAACAATTTACAATTTGTCCCATTTCGGACTTTCAGGGCCAAGAGGACTTGCTGGGCCAATGGGCAATCCAGGGCAACAGGTGAGGAAACTAAAATAAAGCCTCTGGTATAATTTGGACCTAGGAAGACAAAGACTCTTACTGATACCTTTTAGCAATAGGACTTTACACAGATTTAACCCCTTAATGATCTGTGATATAAATAATCCAATAATAAGCCAATAATCGCTGTGGGTGTGTGGGGCGGGCTCAGTAGAAAAGACTGTGACGCGCCCCTGGGCCTGAGTCGTGCAGCGTTGCGCACGCGGGAGCCTACCCGGAGCCGGATCTGATAGGGGTAGTAGTCTCGTGGCGGTGACCCGGTCCGTGCCCAGGGAGTCAAGCTGAGTGGCAGAGTTTAGCAGAAGATGGTACGGTGTTCGACTACGCCACCCGTTGAATGCGGCTATGAGGCCGCCGCTGCAGGGCAGACCGCTGAGGCCGGTGGTACGATTGTGCAGCGTAGATGGTATAACCCCCAACGGGAGGGGTATGGCCTCAGGGCAGCCGACGTGTTTGAAGGGGGTAGCAGAATAGCATGCAGGTAGCAGGAACCACTCAGAGACGGTGCGGTGTAGTTCAGGGTCTTTACTGGTGACAAAGGTAGACCCTCCCGGAGTACTGGCTAGCGATCGGGGCCTGGTCAGTCCGTGAGCAAATGGGATCTCCCCTGGCCAGGCGGAGTTGTAGGCCTCCCCAACTAATTGTACTCTTCTGGCTACCTTGCTAGAGGCGGGTAAAAGTAGCCCACGTCCCTGAGTGTACCGTGTGGTGCTCACCCGTATGGCCGGTGACTCGGGGCCTTCTGGTAGCTTCCGCTTCACGACGGCGGTGCTGGTCCCTTGCGTGTGACCGTGCCTTCGGGTTTCTTGGCCAGAGGACCTGAAATCCCCTGCCGGTCGGTTTCTGCTGCTGGGTAAGGATTAGTCCCCACAGCCTCGGACTCCGGGTCCGGTGAGAACTCTTCAATCAGGGCGAGCTCTACAGCTTCCAGCCCCTGACTCCTGTTAGCACTGCTCCCACTGAGCTCCTGATCTCTCTTTCCTATAGCTGCTCCTCTCCAGACCAGACTATGTCTCTGTCTGGGACTCCTCTTCTTCTCTTTTTCCCTAACCCTGCCTCAGCCCTAGTTTTATATAGGGGAAGTTCTTCCCCTCCCAGGACTGGGCAGGAGGTGTGGCATGCATAGGATTCCTGACCAGGAGACCTCCCACCCGCTCTCAGACGTAATATTGCTATTACTGTGGAAACCAGACCCCTGGGGTGCCACAACTGCATGATACACGGCAGAAGCTGGCTGTGGTACATATGTAAGGTGCCCCAGCGAGGTAGTTGTGGGCGAGCTGTGGCCCCTGCTCGCTCTAGCACTCTACAGACAATGTGTGTCCTCCCTCTGATGAACTGCGGTGTATGTGGTGCTCTCCACTTACTTCGGACCATCCGGACGCGGCTGTCTCCAGGCATTTCTCTTCTGGAACCAGGGCAGCAACAAATTCAGAGGACACAAGGTTCTTAACCATAACTAGGACTTTACTTGGGGAAGAGGAATATGTACAATATTTACAGGCAGATATAATGGATAACGTCCAATGGGTTGTCATCTCTCTCACAGATACTGGAAACAACTGGTTCCCTCTTTAAGTGAAGCGTCTCTGTGGCTCTATTCTCTAGCCCTAGAGAATCTTCCTCACCAGTGACAGTATATATCCGGATCCTAGTTCTCCCCATGTCCTAGCCTTGAGTCCTAGCTTCTTCTGCAGCCTGCAGACAGAATGTGCCCCGGGTCCTCAATACCTCTGTTGAGTTTCTCCAGCCGGCTAAAGGGACTCTTGCGTAGGGAATCTTCGCTCTGGGGATCCTACTGTCTGGGGTACAGGGCCCACATCTACCCTAGCAGCCACTATGCTCAGGCCGCCCGTACAGTCCTCAGTCCTAACTCTGACTGACTCATCACTTTCTGCTTCTGGAAACTAAGCAGAGATTTTCCTAATGTGCCCACCCTCTATGGGCTGTCCTCACACACAATTAACCCCTTCACTGTCTGCAATACCACTGGCAGACTTAACCTGTCATCTATTCACATCTCATGCCTAACCAAAGCACTGATTACCCTTTACTCTACAGGTCTGGATTATCACAGCTAACCCCCTAACTGGACCTAACTGCAGCCCAGAGAGATCTAACTACCTGGAACATACTCTGTTAACTCTTTCAGTGCCATAGGGAAGCTACTTCCTTCCCCACTATTACACATACCCAAACTGTGCCTTTAACAGCAGTGGCTGGAGCAATCTCCAATTGCTGGTGTTAACTATTTAGATGCTGCTGCTGTCACCAACAGTGGCATTTAAATGGTACGGTTGACAGTGAGAGTGTTTGTACAATATCTGAGCCGTGAGAAGGGGAGCAGAAAAACTCATAGCAGTAAAGACATTTGCTATACCAGCAGTTGAAAACAGCTACTATAAGAGCCTGAACATTGCAGTTGAAACAGCCCTTTCAGTATGCTGTTTGAGGAAAAAATACAGCAAGATAAAGCAGTAGAGTACATTAAAAAGATTCATAACTTTCCATAGCGTCATAAATAATTGAAAAAAAAAAGTTCCTCTTTTATTTGAATAGTGTCACCTAACTTCACAATGAGTAAAGTCATCAAGACAGCTCCAAGCTATGGTGGTGCACTGTTGGTGGGGTGGGATTTGCAATGTGGAATAATTGGGCCTGAGTCTTCTAGTGAGCAGTTTGGCAGTTCTTGTACATCTGACTGTAATCCATTATAATATGTTTATTGTGAAATTTATAGTTGTTCCCAATTTATTTTATAGGGTAAACCAGGACATCCTGGTCAGTTCGGGGGAAAGGGTCATAAAGGTGACCAAGGAGAAAAAGTAAGTGCGCTGTTTTTGTGCCCAGTTTCCCACCTAAGCTGGCTACATACATAACCTGGTATACAATTTGCTGACTTAGCTGGAAATGTATTTATACTGAATAAAATTGGAGAAGGTTCAGTTTGTTATATATTTTCACTCGTTTTCTCTAACTGTTTTTCTACATTATGACATCCAGAACAATAGTGTGTCTGAAAGTGAGAAATTGGATTTGTGGTGATTTCTTGTTTTCCTATTTTATATTCATCAATATCACACATTTTTAGGGTGAACCAGGCGTGGCAGGAGAGCAAGGACTTAGGGGTCCTCCTGTAAGTATCAGATGTTCTGTAATCTTTGTAAGTCTTCTGCACTATATACCTTCTTTTCACTTACAAAAAAATCTGTCATAATAGGGTTCTTTTTATTTAGAAAATCTAAAAAGGATTTTTCATCTGGATTTTCTCATTGGAAAATTATAGTATATTACAGCATTTGCATTGTGAACGAGATCTTACCAAATCAACAGTATATGGTGTTAATCCTCAGCAATCCACTGACAAAACTTTTTATGGTTCAGTTATGTCTTGTGTGGACTTACCCCTAGGACACATTCACACGTTCAGTACTTAGTCAGTATTTTACAGAAAAAATATCCATTTGGTCTTTTTGATCATGAGGTAGCTGTTCTGTCACTGCCTGTAAGTCCAGGACAATGACTGAAACTTTCTGCACCTCGGCCTACTAAGAATTCACCTGCTTAGTATGTCGGCACTCTTACACTTAAAGGGAATCTGTCACCACTTTGGAGTTATCAGTAGTGTTGAGCATTCCGATACTGTAATATCTGGTATCGGCCGATATTCGCGGTATCGGAGTTCCGATACTGAGTTCCGATACTTTTAGAATATCGGATACCGGAATCGGAAGTTCCCATAATGCCTGCGCTCTGCAGTATCTCTGAAGGATGACAAGCTGGATGGCAGCGCTCAGCTGCGATCCAGCCTGTCATCAGAATGCCATTCCAGCGTGGGAGAATTCTCCTGATTGTTTAAAAGCCGGCAGGCGGTAAAAAGCCGCCGGCTTTTAAACAATCACACAGCCCCAAACTGCTTCCCCGCAGCCCCCATCCCGATCCTCCACTCCATGAATCCCGATCGTAAGTTAGGATCGGGCGGGGAGCGCAGCACCAGGGAGCGGGGAGCGAAGGACCCGGGCGGGGAAGCCGGCAGTGAAAAGACTTCACCGCCGGCTTTCCCGTTCTGTGCTGCGCTCTCCCACTGGTTATTTCAAATGAACAGCTGAGGTATCAGCTGATGCTGATCAGCTGTTCATTTGAAGTAGCCGCTATGCCCTCAGAGGGTTCATGTGAGTTCATGCTCGACTGCATGAACTCACATGAACTTTCCCACAGCCGCACAGGTCACCTCCCAGACCATCAGACCGGTCATGATTAGTGTGTGCGCGGTGTCTGTGGGTGTTTGCGTGTGTCTGCGGGTGTGTGCGCGGTGTCTGCGGGTGTGTATGCGGTGTCTGCGGGTGTTTGTGCGATGTCTGCGGGTGTCTGCGTGCAGGCATACATAGGCCGATGTGACACTACTACTCCCATCGGCCTATGTCTGTCCCCCGTCCACTCGTGCCAGGGAGCAGTAGTTCCCATCAGCTTGATCCTGCTATTTAAACTGCCCCATATGTTATTTTTGCCCCTACACATCTTTTATTTTTTTAGGCCCCCATATATATTTTTTTGTTTTTGGTCCCCAATAAATTTTAAATACACTTCATTGGTGGCCAGTGGTTACCTAAAATAAATTAGTTTATACATTACCTGTCCCCGCCGATCGCCACCTAAAATAAAGTAAAAAATAAAAAACTACACCTATACTCACCTAGACACCTAATTCCCCGAAGCCATCGATCTCCTGTAATAAAATATAAAATAATAAACCACAACCTTATCTTTACCCCTCCGTAGTAGTCCACGAGTGTCCCACGAAGATCTCCAGTTTAGAGCAGCCACATAGAATGTGACCGCTCTAAACCGCTGCCGCCGCTAGAATGACGGGGCCGTAAAGCAGCCCCGTCATTGCATAAGTGGGTTCGCCGGAGTTCAGGCAGCGCTGCTCCGGTTAGCTCCTTTACGGCCCTGCTGTACCGTGAGAAATTCCCACGGTACAGCAGGGCCGTGAAGGAGGTCTCCGGAGCTGCGCTGACTGAATGCACTCCGGTGACCTCAGCCAGGGGCTCACGCTGCCAGGAGGGGACGTGTTCCTGGCAGTGTGAGCTTACAGCAGCAATGACAGCTGTCACATCTCCAGATGTGACAGCTGTGCATGGGAGATCAGCGCAGGAACGTGGACAGGTAACTATTTTTTTTAGTAAACTAAGAATTAAATAAAATGGTGTGTTTTATTTCAAATAAAAAAAAAATTTCTGGGTGTAGTGTGTGTTTTTTCTTTTTAACAATTTGTAGGTTAGTAATGGGGGTGTCTTATAGACGCCCATCATTACTAACCTGGGCTTCATGGCAGCTGGCGCTGATATGAACCCCACCACTATTACCCCCTGCCACCGCACCAGGGCAGCATGCAAGAGCGAGGCTAAGTGCCAGAATTGGCGCATCCTATGGATGCGCCATTTCTGGGGCGGCTGACCGCTGGTGTTTCTAGCCTGGGAGGGGGCCAATATTCATGGCACCCTTCCTGGGCTATTAATATCAGCCCCCAGCTGTCTGCCTAGCCTTTGCTAGCTATTAAAATAGGGGGGACCCCACGTCATTTTTTTTGGGGGGTCCCCCATTTTAATAGCTAGTAAAGGCTAGGTATTCAGCTGGGGGCTGATATTAGTAGCCTGGGAAGCTCCGTGGGTATTACCCCCTTCCCAGGCTTCAAACATCTGCCCCAGCTGTCTGCTTAACCTCTGCTAGAGACTAAAATTATGGGGGATCCCACGCCAATTTTTTTTTAATAAATCCTTTATTTTAACACTAAATGACACTTGAGGGGTTAATAAAGATGCCGTCCCTAAATTATTATTTATTTTTTAATTAATTTTTCCCAAAAATGTTGACGTGGGCTTCGCCATATTTTTGTATGCCAGCAGGTACAGCATCCAGGAACGGGCTGCCCCTAACTCCCAGCTGCCTATTTGTACTTGGCCGGACACAACAATATAGGGAAGCCCTTTTTTTTATTCTTTTATTATTATTTCATGAAATAATTAAAAAAAAAAAATACGTGGGGCTTCGCCCTATTTTTGTGTCCAGCCAGGTACAACTAAGCAGCTGGGGGCTGGAATCCACAGTGCAGGGTGGCCCAAGCTTTGTGGACCCCCCTGCTGCGAACTGCAGTCCACAGCCACCCCATAAAATATCGCGTTCATAGAAGCGCCATCTTCTGGCGCTGTATCCAGCTCATCCAGGGCCATGGTGCGGTGGCTCACTGGGTAATAAAGGGGTTAGGGCCAGCTTTGTATTATCCGCTGGCCCTAAGCCCGAAATTCATGGAGTCACGCCAATATTAGGCTATGTGCCCAAGATGCAGAAATGAAGCAGAAATTTTCCTGACCATTTCCGCATCTCCTTGCCAGAAAAACGCATGCGGATTCTATGTGCGTTTTTGACGACAAATAAAGTTAGAGAAGAAAAAAAAAAAGGCCAATTTGATGTCATTTCCTAGTCCAACCCCTAATCAATGTATAAAAAAAATAAAAAAAAAGGTGGGCTCACGCGTATTTTTAAGGAAAAGAGGGAAAGCTGAGGGCTTATTTAATAGTCTGGGAAGTAGCAAAGGATCATGGCCCCTTCCCTTGCTATTAATATCAGTCCGCAGCAGTTAGCTTAGGCTTTACAGCCCATTCTACAGGTGGGACCCTCCCCCCCCCAAAAAAAAAAATAGGGTCCCCCTATAAATTGGAGCCAGCAAAGGCTAGGCAGACAGCTGCGACCTGATATTAATAGCTTAGAAAGGGGCCATGGTTATAGGCCCCCTCCCAGGCTATAATATCAGCCCTCAGCCGCCCCAGATTTGGCACATCCTATTTGTGCGCCAAATCTGGTGCTTAGCCTCACTCTTCTACACTGCCCTGGTGCGGTGGCAGGGGGTAATAGTGGTGGGGTTCATGTCAGCGCCAGCTGCCATGAAGCCCAGGTTAGTAATGATGGGCGTCTATAAGACACCCCCATTACTAACCTACAAAGTGTTAGAAAGAAAAAACACACACTACACCCAGAAAAAAATAATTTATTTGAAATAAAACACACCATTTTATTTAATTCTTAGTTTACTAAAAAAAAAATAGTTACCTGTCCACATTCCGGCGCTGATCTCCCATGCACAGCTGTCACATCTGGAGATGTGACAGCTGTCATTGCTGCTGTAAGCTCACACTGCCGGGAACACGTCCGCTTCCGGCAGCGTGAGCCCCTGACTGAGGTCACCGGAGTGCATTCAGTCAGCACAGCTCCGGTGACCTCCTTTACGGCCCTACTGTACCGTGGGAATTTCTCACGGTCAGGAGCAGTGCTGCCTGAACTCCGGAAAATTTCTGCATCGTGGGCACATAGCCTAATATTGGCGTGACCCCATGAATTTCGGGCTTAGGGCCAGCGGATAATACAAAGCTGGCCCTAACCCCTTTATTACCCAGTGAGCCACCGCACCAGGGCCCTGGATGAGCTGGATACAGCGCCAGAAGGTGGCGCCTCTATGAACGCAACATTTTCTGGGGTGGCTGCGGACTGCAGTTCGCAGCAGGGGGGGCCCACAAAGCTTGGGCCACCCTGCGCTGTGGATTCCAGCCCCCAGCTGCTTAGTTGTACCTGGCTGGACACAAAAATAGGGCGAAGCCCCACGTATTATTTTTTTTTTACTTATTTCATGAAATTCATGAAATAATAAAAAAAAAAAAAGGGCTTCCCTATATTGTTGTGTCCGGCCAAGTAAAAATAGGCAGCTGGAAGTTGGGGGCAGCCCGTTCCTGGATGCTCTACCTGGCTGGCATGCAAAAATATGGCGAAGCCCACGTCAACATTTTTGGGAAAAATTAATTAAAAAATAAATAATAATTTAGGGACTGCATCTTTATTAACCCCTCAAGTGTCATTTAGTGTTAAAATAAAGGATTTATTAAAAAAAAAATTGGCGTGGGATCCCCCATAATTTTAGTCTCTAGCAGAGGTTAAGCAGACGGCTGGGGCAGATGTTTGAAGCCTGGGAAGGGGGTAATACCCACGGAGCTTCCCAGGCTACTAATATCAGACCCCAGCTGAATACCTAGCCTTTACTAGCTATTAAAATGGGGGACCCACCCCCAAAAAAATGACGTGGGGTCCCCCATATTTTAATAGCTAGCAAAGGCTAGGCAGACAGCTGGGGGCTGATATTAATAGCCCAGGAAGGGTGCCATGAATATTGGCCCCCTCCCAGGCTAGAAACACCACCCGTCAGCCGCCCCAGAAATGGCGCATCCATAGGATGCGCCAAATCTGGCGCTTAGCCTCGCTCTTCCACACTGCCCTGGTGCGGTGGCAGGGGGTAATAGTGGTGGGGTTCATGTCAGCGCCAGCAGCCATGAAGCCCAGGTTAGTAATGATGGGCGTCTATAAGACACCCCCATTACTAACCTACAAAGTGTTAAAAAGAAAAAACACACACTACACCCAGAAAAAAATAATTTATTTGAAATAAAACACATCATTTTATTTCATTCTTAGTTTACTAAAAAAAAATAGTTACCTGTCCACGTTCCTGCGCTGATCTCCCATGCACAGCTGTCACATCTGGAGATGTGACAGCTGCCATTGCTGCTGTAAGCTCACACTGCCGGGAACACGTCCGCTCCCGGCAGCGGGAGCCACTGACTGAGGTCACCGGAGTGCATTCAGTCAGCGCAGCTCCGGACACCTTCTTTACGGCCCTGCAGTACCGTGGGAATTTCTCACGGTACAGCAGGGCCGTAAAGGAGCTAACCGGAGCAGCGCTGCCTGAACTCCGGCGAACCCGCTTATGCAATGACGGGGCTGCTTTACGGCCCCATCATTCTAGCGGCGGCAGCGGTTTAGAGCGGTCACATTCTATGTGGCTGCTCTAAACTGGAGATCTTCGTGGGACACTCGTGGAATACTACGGAGGGGTAAGGATAAGGTTGTGGTTTATTATTTTATATTTTATTACAGGAGATTGATGGCTTCGGGGAATTAGGTGTCTAGGTGAGTATAGGTGTAGTTTTTTATTTTTTACTTTATTTTAGGTGGCGATCGGCGGGGACAGGTAATGTATAAACTAAGTTATTTTAGGTAACCACTGGCCACCAATGACATGTATTTAAAATTTATTGGGGACCAAAAACAAAAAAATATATATGGGGGCCTAAAAAAATAAAAGATGTATAGGGGCAAAAATAACATATGGGGCAGTTTAAATAGCAGGATCAGGCTGATGGGAACTACTGCTCCCATCGAGCTGATCCTGCTGGCACGAGTGGACGGGGGACAGACATAGGCCGATGGGAGTAGTAGTGTCACATCGGCCTATGTCTGCCTGCACGCAGACACCCGCAGATATCGCACAAACACCCGCAGACACCCGCAAACACCCACAGACACACGCAGACACCGCGCACACACTAATCATGACCGGTCTGATGGTCTGGGAGGTGAGGCTGACCTGTGCGGCCGTGGGAAAGTTCATGTGAGTTCATGCAGTCAAGCATGAACTCACATGAACCCTCTGAGGGCACCGCGGCTACTTCAAATGAGCAGCAGATCAGCATCAGCTGATACCTCAGCTGTTCATTTGAAATAACCAACGGGAGAGCGCAGCACAGAACGGGAAAGCTGGCGGTGAAGTCTTTTCACTGCCGGCTTCCCCGCCCGGGTCCTTTGCTCCCCACTCCCTGGTGCTGCGCTCCCTGCCCGGTCCTAGCTTACGATCGGGATGGGGGGAGTGGAGGATCGGGATGGGGGGCTGCGGGGAAGCAGTATGGGGCTGTGTGATTGTTTAAAAGCCGGCGGCTTTTTACCGCCCGCCGGCTTTTTACCGCCCGCCGGCTTTTAAACAATCAGGAGAATTCTCCCACGCTGGGATGGCATTCGATATTAGTGTCCCATTGACTTGCATTTGTTTCCGGTATCGGAATCGGCGATATCCGATACTTTTTGGGTATCGGTCCGATCCAATCCGATCCGATATTTCCCCATATCGGAAGGTATCGCTCAACACTAGTTATCAGACCTCTACTATGGCCATACAGGGTATAGAAAAGTAAATCTATACATACCTGTGTGGCCCATGGTAGAGGTCTGAATGCAGAGAAATGTAGTTTTATCCTCTTGTTTTTTCACAGGCTTGGTGTCCCCGGACGCCAATTTATGCCCGCCCATCTGCTTATTATTCCACCAATTTCCCGCCTATGTCCACGTTTACCATATCCTCCCCCCTCCCCTCACCTCCCGGCTCATGCGCAAAGCGACCTGTGACGTGCGGGGAGGGGGGAAATATGGAAAACGTGGACATAGGCGGGGAATTGGTGGAATAATAATAAGATGGGCGGGGATAAATTGGCGTCTGGGGACACCAAGCCTGTGAAAAACCAAGAAGATAAAACTACATTTCTCTATATTCAGACCTGTACCATGGGCAATACAGGTATGTATAGATTTACTTTTCTATACCCTGTATGCCCATAGTAGAGGTCCGATAACTCCAAAGTGGTGACAGATTCCCTTTAAAGGGGTTGTCCGGTTAAAAGTGATAAGTATGCAGTCACTCTGTATGACTGCAGACTTATGAATCCCCCCAGAGCAGGCACTGTGTGCTGCGGAGATTCGCCGGTATGAGACCTGGTAACGGAGGGTATGTATGTGTTAAACATACCCCCCGCCAGTGGGCGCGGCCTCTCTCTCCATACACTTGTATGAAAATAAAATGTACACCTGTTGCAAGCAAAATATGTTGGTTCAGTTTAATCTCTGGCATTTATTGCATAATCATGGTAGGACATTATAAAATTATTATATGAGGTCTACATCCTAAAATTGTATAGATGTTAGCATTTGGAGGTAACCTGTTTCATATTTGACAGAAGAACACAAAGGGCCCAATTACAGCCACGTATGAAACTAAGATTAAATCTGTTTCATAAAATATTGGACTTATAACAATAAAAATATTTAGCATAGATCAGTACGTTTTTCGGTAACTGATTCAATTATAGATTTTGTTGATCGGAAATATTATTTATCATTATTTATATTATTAATATTTCTATTACTAGGGAGAACCTGGATTGAAAGGAGAAGATGGAAATAAAGGAGATGACGTAGGATATATTTTTGTGTATTTCAGTAAAATATTGGATGTGTTAGAATTGTATAATAAAATCCACTAAATATATAAGATGGTTAGTTTGTAAAGAAAATGAAGAATATAATGAACACTGAATGAGAGGATGGTTATAAGTGCTGCATGTTTGAAAGAAATGTCAAATTCTCAGTGTGCTCGCCACATGACTTTATTTACTCTCATCTGATAATATCGGTAAAATTATGCTACTCACACGCTGATCAGAGTTTTATCTGATTGTGATCATAATGTAATCTAAATTTCTTGGATGAGGAGAAGATGGAAAATAAATTCTCCATCTTATCCATTCTGTCAGTCCATGAAAATCGGACTGCACTCAAAAGTCATCAGAGTGCAGTCCAATTTCTTTCCATGGATACATTGAATTGCATGGCTGAGTGTGATCCAAATATTGTATACAAATCATGCATGCTGCGCTTTTTCCCTCAGACAAAATCAGTCCAAGGAAAAAAAATCGAACATGTGCATGGCTCCAGAGAATAATATTGGTCCGAGTACAATCCGATGTTTTGTCGGATCGCACTCGGACCGAAAATATGGCCGTCTGCATGAGTCCTTCATTTGAGGCATCATCAGGGGATTGGGACACATTACTGAGACTAGAGGTGGATCAACGAAATGTAGGTAGTGGACTAAATATATCCATGTTTTTTAATGGTGAGTAAATTAAAGATTTTATTAACTAAAATGTAGAAGAGAAAATCTTGCGAACCATATATTTTCAAAACAATATTAATAACTATAATTATTTAAAGGGTTTGTACCAAGTATGGAAGTTATAACCTATCCCTTTTCAGCAGTCTGAAAGGGAATGCATGGTGTGACCTCCTCTCCATTCAGATGGCACTCTTCAAATTCACATTTTCTGGAACGGTGGAGGTCCCAGAAGTCGAACCACTAGCAATGAGGAAGTTTTCCCATATCGTATGGATAACTTCCATGCTTGGAACAAATAATCTAAAAGTTAAAAAATCATTTCAATTAAAATAATTTATAATGCCATAAAGTTACAAGAAAATTAGTGCCACACAATACCAATATAAAGTGCCCCAAAATTAGTGTCAGAGTGATCCAAGCATATAGTGTCATGATGATACGTCATGTATTAATTTTCTGTTCAGGCTACGGCTGGGTGCCCACGTAGCGTTTTTCAAGCGTTTATGCTGCGGAATTTCCGCAGCATAAACGCTTGTGAAACGCTAGGTAATCCGCACCCCATGGTTCCTAAGGGGATTCCGCATGTTCTATGCACATGCTGCGGATTTTTCCGCAGCGTTTATGCTGCGTACAAAAATCCGCAGCATGTCATTTAATTTTGCGGAAGCGCAGCGGAACTCCCGCCATTGACTGCATTGAGACGCATAGAAACTGCGACTCTACATTTGTACAAGTGGCTTCTATACGTCTCTATGTGCGGATGGTACCCAGTTCTGGAGGAGAGAAGACTCTCATTCTACCTGTAAAAAATGAATAAAATAACAAATAAAGTTTATATTCACCTGTCCGGCGGCTTTTCTCTGAATGCCGGCATCGCTTGAGGACCTGCAGTGACGTCACAGTCATGTGACCGCAGGCCCTTCACCGCTCTGTCTCGCGATATGCCGGCATCCAGGAAGCAGAGAGGAACGAGCGCTGCAGCCACGCCGGGGCCTCGGGGGTGAGTATAGCTTTATTTGTTTTAATTTTTACGGTTCACACTGTATAAATCCATGCTGTTTGCATGGATTTATACAGTGTGACCTAGTTGTCAAGCACTTTCCAAGTGATGCTATCGCCTGGAAAGCGCTTGTCAATCTGCATGCGGAAACGCATGTGAATCCGCATGTGGATCCGCATGTATTCTGCAGGAAAAACGCATGCACAATCTGCATGCGTTTTTTCTGCCAGGGAGATGCAGAAATGCTGCAGAAATTTTCTGCTTCATTTCTACATCGTGGGCACATAGCCTACATGTGCACACTTTTACAGTATGTACCTCCTCAGTTGATTCTTGCACACTTGAAATACCATGTGAATATTTTAAAATTAATTTTAAAAAAATTAATAAAAACACAATATACTAAATTTGTGAAGTTATGACACTTGAGTAAAATGTTACACTTTTGAACTGAAACCTTAATATTATTAAAAGATGATTGAAAATACCCATAGGGGTTATTACATATTTCATATTTGCCAAAAGAGACTTTAGAAGACTGAATGTAAACAATGCAGAACCTACCTAGGGACATAAACTTTATCCAAGTTTTTAGGATGCTGGCCAGAAAATCTGTTTTAATTATGGATAAACCCAATTTGGCTGTTTGTCAGAATGTGTTTTAATGTTAATGTTCTTGGGTTTAACAATAATTTTCATTTTATTTTACAATGTTAGATACAGCAGAATTACATTGTATCATTTATCTTTCAATCTACCTATGTTCTATTGATATTGTAGATATTTGTAGGGGCAAATGTATCACTTGCTGTGCACTAGTTATTGCTTACATAGATTACATTTTCTGGTTCATGAAAAGTCCGAAAGATGAGCCAAATTTATAAAAGCACCACTCAAGCGTTTTGTTTTCTTTTCAGTGCTGGAGTGGTGCTACTAATCTAAGGTCCCTGACACTAGTATTATACCTATCGCCCCCCGTCTTCACCTTTTATGTGCCGGAAGTCAGAAGCAATATTCACAATTTCAATGCTAGTCTATAAAAGGCAGAACGAGGCTCTCACAGACTTACAATTAGTTGTGACTTACGGCTCAGCCAGCAAACACTGTAGCGATCCGGAAGGTCAGCTTGCAGACACAAAGGAGCAATGACAGTAGAAGATCAAGACAGTGGTGGGTAAGTATAACATTAGGTGCAGAGACCTTAAATTAGAAGTACCACTCCAGCAATGCAATAAAAAAAATGTTGCAGCGGTGCTTTCACCTCCTAATGATTTAGTGCACCTTCTTCCAGTGGGCTATAGGTTCAAGAATGCCATATGAAATGCCAGTTTTGATAAATTCCCCACAATGACTGAAAACCCACAAGTATCTGTTTAGCGAAATCTGTTCATCCTAGAATTGTGGATTCTTCTTATAACAGAGCTGTGACAACTGGTACAGATTTGTATTCGTATGGATCGAAACCAGTACTGTAAGACTCTATTAAAGGGGTTTTTCAGGCACACAAAAAACAATCTGTATGTCCCTGTAATAAGTCCCCAAACCCACGTTCCCTTTTATTTTTGTTTTTAGCTTACCATCAGTCCCTGGCAATCATCACTGTAGTTTGTTATTGATTACATCCTGATCTTCCTGCTAGATATCTCTTTGAGCCTATAGACTATATTTCCCAAAATACAAAGCTCACACTCTCTCACCCTCAATGTCCACCCACTCCTCCTACAAAGCACCATCCAAAAATTCCTATAGAGTATGAAGATGGATAAATCATTGCAGAGGCTGTTCCTCTTTCATAACATTCCGCCCACTTCACCTTGTATGAACTCTGTCCTGAGATTCTCCTGCAGTCAGTAATGTTACACTGGCACCACACAGGATCAGGGAACTGCAGAGGAGCAAGGACTCATTATGTACTCATGTATTATAATATAATCTTGCACTCTGTATCCCTGAGCAACATCCCCCTAATTAAATTCACAAGCTTATAATACGGTTGTTCTGTTAGGAGCCTGCAATGTGCTCTCCCTGCTCCCCCTCCCTGTGCACATCTCCAGTCACTCACAACTTGATGAGGATCACATGCCAGGACACCATCATATTCCTGTTCAGAGCTCACTGCAGAGCAGCTGGCTGAGAAGTTCAATGCACAGATAGGAAATCTCTGTTCTCTGTGCTTTGAACAAACTGTAGCAAGAAGTAAATTATAACGTTTTTTAATTTCTAATAGGCTTTAAAATGCTTTAATAATCCCAGGAAAATCCCAGTGCCAGGAAAACCTCCTTAATTTTGATAGTTTTCATTGGGTTTCTAAAATTTGTGACAGCAAGAAGCATGCTACTATTGATGTAAAAGATCAATGAAATCTCAATGAATTCATGTTGTACAAGTCTGATCAAAGACTTTAATTAAATATGCTTCACTGATAAATACATTTTGCTTACAAAATGCTCAGAATAGGTTTAAAAATAAATAATCCAATATTCATCTCAGCAGTGCCACACCACTCCCTTTACGATGTTGCCTTGGTCCTTCTAGTCTTTTCAGTTCTGTGTCAGGCAGCATCATAATGGGAACAACAGGGGAATGGAGAGGTTAAAGCACCAGTGCTGCCACTTATTTAAGTTTCCTGGCCCTAATATTATACTCAGTAGCTGCCGTCTTCACCTGCTCCCGGCGCTGTTTCCCAATCCACCATCTTGTGACCGCAACTTCTGACTGACCGGAACTCAGAGGTAACGATCACAAGCTCTCACTGTAAGTCTGTCAGTCTCTTTCTGGCTCTCATAGACTTGCATTGAGAAGTAAACTTCCTGCTCCCCCAGCAAACACTGGAGTGACCTGCAAGAGACGATCGGAGCGGCGCTGATAACAGAGGAAGATGGCTGCTGGTATGTCTAAGACTAGGGTCAGGGAACTTAAATTAGTGATACCACTCCAGCAGTAAAATTTAAAAAGAATGCTGGATTGGTGCTTTAACATTATACTTTCATTTTTTAACTCATTCTGAGAATTTTGAAGATAATGTTTACTCATCAGGTAGCCCCTTTAAAACATCACTCTATGTAACTCATTGTTTGGGTCTGATTTTCTCTCTATTGATGGCAGAGTAACAGAAGGCATTTCTCTTATAGGGAGAAGCTGTCCAGCAGCTTAGAGAAGCTCTGAAAATTTTAGCAGAAAGAGTGTTAATTTTGGAGCACATGATAGGAATACATGGTAAGTATAAATTACAATAATCATTACTAGAGATGAGCGGACCTGGCAAAATTCGAATTTGCCAAATGGTGCAGATTTTACAATCGGGTGGAAATTCAATTACCACCAAAGTTATTCTCCAAAAATTGAATGTTCCCTATTATGCTCTGGGGTCTCTATAAACCTAGAGCATAATAAACATAACGTGTAAAAAATAAAAAAAAACTACTACTTACGTCATCACTCACCTGTCCCTGCTCCCAGGCTGCCTCCGGTGCCCGCTGCCTGCCTGTCCGGTCCTCAGGGCCTCTTCTTTCTGCATACGAGCTTATGGACATGAACAGACCTCAAAGGTCAGGGTGCATCATCACATCACAAAGCGCTATGACCTCTGATGCCTGGTGTCTTTACACTAGAAGAGGACTTCCAGCTATGGCCAGGCCTCAGAGTTCCCAGTGCATCATGACGTCACACCGTTACGACGCATCCTGACCTCCGATGTCTGGTATCTTTACTCTAGAACAGGCCTTCCAACCATGACCAGACCTTAGAAGTGCATCATGCCGTCACACCGTTAGAATGCGCTGTGTCAGTGCTGAAAGTCCTGATCTAGAGTGAAGACATCAGCCTCATTTTGCTGAATTTGTGAGGAGTGAATTACAAAATAATCTGTACTCTGGAGTATATGGAGTTTTGTAAAATTGAAGTAGCATTCTATTCCCCTCGATTAAATTCACCGATCTCTAATCATGAACGAATATTAAATTGCTTACCGTGTTACTCTTGTTCAGAATTTAGACATACTGTATGCCTCAAAATACAGTCAATAAAGAAGGATGAAAAGAGCTTTATTACTGTTATTATTGTAAATTTATTTAAAATGGACCTGTCACCAGGTCAAAAGTGTCCAGATTTTGCTCTTATTTTATTCCTGTTTCGCTGAGTATTCAGATTTTTTTGTCATCAGTCTCAAGGTTCCAGAGATATTTAGTTTTAATTTTTATGGTCAATACTAGTGGGGCAATGATGAAGAGCAGCCTAAAGAGCAGCCCTTTTGGGAAAGACCATAAAAATTAGCACTAAATCAAAAGGACCATATCTCTGGAACCATGTAGTGGATTTTAAAAAGACAAAAAACAGAATATTCAGGGGAGCAGCAGGAATAAGATAGGAGCAATTGGCTACTTTTGACCTGGTAAAGGGTTCCCTTTAAAGGCTTCAAAACTCAATATTTTTTTACATGCACATTCCTCTCTTTCCTCAGATACACTCTCATTTGTGGAGCCAGGCTCTGGTCAGGACATTTTGGGTTCTATTACTTCCAAAAATCTAAAACAGAAAAGTGAACAGCAACAGAAATATCATCAGACACTTGATATCTTTTCATCACTGCTGGACGACAGTGAATCAAGTCAGAATTGATAATAACATGGACATCTTTATCTTGCGAAATCAGAAATTTCCATTCTGCAGTGCTTACCAAGGAAAGATGAATGGGGAGAGCTTTACAAATGTTATGCAATGTCTCTACAAGAAATCATAATGGGAAGCAGATACTTTCAGTTACTGCAAGTCTTAATCACAATATGAATCCATGTTCCAATTGCAAATTTTTTGTGGTGATAATATTTCTTACACTGATATTTGGTAAATTACACAAATGTATCAGCAGTATCCATCCATTGTTTTCCTTGTAACAAATAGAATACTTTTCTTTTAAAGACCCAATGTCCCAAATCACATGGTGGTTTCTCTTATGAATCAAACATATTCATTTGTATATATGACGTGTATCATCACAATAACAACAGTAAAATAGTATGGATCCAGATACTACGGCCCCGATTCATAAAGATAATTGTTGTTCACGCTGGTCTTGATAAGGGGGCATGTTGGATTGAGATGCACCTGATTGATTAAAGGGAACCTGTTACCTGAAAAAACTCTATTAACTTGCAGATGTCAGGTTAATCTGCAAGTTAACAGCGTTGTGAACCAGCTTGCCACTCGCATGTTAGACCCATGCTGCCGGGAGGAAATGCTGACGCTACCCTTATGATTGAAACAGGAATGCTGCCAGGGGGAAATAAAGTTTATTTCCTACTGGCAGAGTGGGTCTAAGTGCTGGCGCTGAGTAGGTTCACAACAGGTTCAGGTGACAGGTTCCCTTTAAGAGTCGGATGTCTCTGAATGAATCAGATGCGTCTAAAAACAGGCGTGCACCTTGTCACAAATCTCACTCCAGTCTGAGTGGGCATTGTTACGTCCTGTCCCATCCATTTTTTATCCAGCTCAGCCCATTTTGGTGGAGACAGCTGAAACTGCCTCTAAAAGTTGCAAAATTTTTGAGGAATTCCATGTTGGGCAAAAATTTTGAGACTTTTCAAAGCATTTTATGATCTGGCATAGTTGGTTTAGTGAATCAGGGTCACAGTATTCGACAGTTCACTGATACAAATATGATTTACGATATTAACATATGACAACATTACGTTGATAATACTAACAACATTGCATATTCATTAGTGGTTCTTTTATAAGTACATTTGCTTAATTCAGATCATTCCCAACCATTTAATTTAATTACTTAATCAGAAACACACTTTTACACAGCTTTGTCTATTTATAATCAATATTCCATTCAGCACACATACCTGTGTATAAGTTGCTCCCAAAGTTAAATATGTAATATACTGGTACCAAGAAATTATAAAGTCATTGATACTACAAAAAATGAATAATGAGAGATTGAAAGGTTATTCTCAAATTGTCTTGAGCAGCTCACAACTATGCAATCTCCTTACTTCATGGTGAGGTCTTCTCCTTAAGCGACAGTTCTGGTGAGAAGAAGAGCTGTAGTATTGATAGAATTATAAAGCTTAGCACAAGTTCTGCTGTAACACATTCAGCTATCAGTGACTTGTTCTAGAGTGTGCACTGTTATTGCTATATTTGCATATAGAGATAACTTTGCATTTGAACAAGGACATGGCTTGGGACAGTGAGAGCCATGATGGTGGGTGCTGGGAGATTGTGTTTACATGGGACTGATAAGAACAGCTAGTCAGGACAATAAGTGCAAAGTGATCATAGAGTGAATGCAGTCTTTCCTTCTTATACTGGATAACGCTTTAAGTAATGCATCATACAACAAAACATGATGTATACACATCAGAAAGTCACAGTACAAACATCTCACAAGCACAGCGAAAATATCATGCAAGCACAGCGCACAGGAGGTCACACAAGGGCTGCACTCATGTCACACTAACAACATCTAGTGCTTATCTCCAACCTGTTTAATCATGCAGATGGATATCTCCGCCCCCCCATTTGTAAGCTCCTTTCACTTATAACTCTAAAGCCCCCGTCTCACATAGCGAGATCGCTAGCGAGATCGCTGCTGAGTCACGGTTTTGGTGACGCAACAGCGACCTCACCAGCGATGTCGCTATGTGTGACACTTTGCAGCGATCAGGCCCCTGCTGTGAGGTCGCTGATCGCTGCAAAGTGTCCTGGACCATTTTTTGGTCGTTGCCCTCCCGCTGGTCAGCACACATCGCTGTGTGTGACCAGCGGGAGCAGCGATCAGGCTGGTAACCATGATAAACATCGGGTTACTAGGGGCACACGCGCACCTAGTAACCCGTTGTTTATCATTGTTACGAGCCTGCTAAAGTGAGCGGTAACCTCCCGCTCACTGTAGCAGAATGGTAACCATGATAAACAACGGGTTACTAGGTGCGCGTGTGCCCCTAGTAACCCGATGTTTATCATGGTTACCAGCCTGCTAAAGTGAGCGGTAACCTCCCGCTCACTGTAGCAGAGTGGTAACCATGATAAACAACGGGTTACTAGGTGCGCGTGTGCCCCTAGCAACCCGATGTTTACCTTGGTTACCAGCCTGCTCCTGCTTCAGCAGCAGGCTGGTAACCAGGAGCAGGACATCGTGGAAAGATTCTTTCCACGATGTCGCTGCTCCCCTGATCGTTGGTGAGCCTGCCTGTTTGATAGCTCACCAGCGACCACATAGTGACGCAGCAACGATCCCTGACAGGTCATATCGTTGTCGGGATCTTTGCAGCGTCGCTAAGTGTGACGGGGCCTTAAGCCCCATTCAAAACAAATAGCAAATTTCCCACGGCAATAGGCTACCAAGTCTATTGATCAGGCTCCAAGGTGTTTTGTAATTTGTGTGAAATTGTATTTGTGCTAGGACCCCTTTCCCCTGGGTCCCTGTGCAGCTTTATTCTGATACATTTTAAATTATATATAGTAGATTTCAAGAGATTGTCAGTATAAAAAAAAACCTTGAAATTACTTTCAATGACATCAAATAAGAAAAAGCAGTAATATTAACCTTGCTGATTTTACTGTTCCCTTTCCTTTACTGAGGGCACTCTACTAGTCTCTGTACTTCCCTGCAACTGATCATTTGTTGTTTAGTCATGTGACTGCTGAAGCCAATGATTGGTTTCTGTGGCAGTCATGCAGCTACATGCCATGGGATTGCTGCAGCCAACCAGTGATTGGAAACTTCTACTGGCACATATTCAATTGGCGCATATTTAGCTGCTTGGAAGTACAGGCACTGGCAAGGGACGTGTATCCATCAGAACTGGAATGGCAGGCAAGGGGGGTAAAACTTTTTTTTTTATTTTGTAATATGCTATTTAGGTTTTGGAGGTTTTTTTTCTAGAGAAGTGAAAACCCCTTCAAACCATAACATGCTAAGTGCCTGCAGCCGCCACTGGGGTTATTGAATAATAGCAATATGTGACTAAGCTCCATCTAATGGTGGAAGCCAAAAGGTTTATTTGAAGTCTATGGCTATACAAGAGTTTTGAATCAGTAAAGTGGAGTTCTTAAACACCATAAACATTAACTGAGAAATTGATCAGTATAGAATATTAGATGTTTTGGTATTATATTAAAAGGCTGAGATTCAATTTGAACTTTTGTTTTTACTTTAACTGCAAAAAATTAATAATGAGAGACTGAAGGGTAATTCTCAAGTTGTCTTGAGCAGTTCACAAATCTACAATCTCCTTACTTCATGGTGAGGTCTTCTCCTTAAGTGACAATTCTGGTGAGCAGAAGAGCTGTAGTATTAATAGTACTGTAAAGCTCAGCACAAATTCTGCTGTAACACAGTCAGCTACCAGTGGTTTGTTCTGGAGTGTACACTGTTATCATTATATATGCATATAGAGATAACAGTGTATTTGAACAACCATATGGCTAAGGACAGTGAGAGCCATGATGATGGGTGCTGGGGAATTGTGATTACATAGAACGGAGAAGACCAACTAGTCAGGAGCTGGGAGGGAAGTAAGCAATTAACTGCTGTATAGAAATCAATGGACAGGAGAGATGTGGCAGGGATGTTAGAAGTTAATACCTCTCCTGGAATGTAACTACTACCACATTCGGCCAGGGTCTCGCCAGGTACTACCGACCAAGCTCCATCTAAACAAGCTGTACACTATGTAAGATAAAAGTGTGCATTGCAAGAGAATGACAGCAGACAGAAAAAGCAGGTCAATTGCAAACTTGCTTATTTTCATGCAGTCTAATTTACTAAAGCAAATTAAAAACTTGGGAATACCCCTTTAAGTAGTGTTGCAGCACTGCTAAAAACATCTAAGTTTATTGTCTTTTGAACATTAGCTTGTGATGTTTCTTGATCTATTCTAAATACACACTACAGTATGGATGCCTATTAGTGATGAGCAAGCGTGCTTGTTTAACCTTTTAATCGAGCACACTCGAGTGCTCGCCAAGTATTTTCGGTGTGCTCGGCATCTATGTTTAAGCCCCCGCCGCGGCTGCATGTGTCACGGCTGTATATACATATATACCACATAATACACTTCAGTTGCTGCAGAACCTCAGTCTATAGTGATGTATATACATACAGTACAGACCAAAAGTTTGGACACACCTCATTTAAAGATTTTTCTGTATTTTCATGACTTTGAAAATTGTACATTCACACTGAAGGCATCAAAACTATGAATTAACACATGTGGAATTATATACTTAACAAAAAATTGTAAACAACTGAAAATATGTCTTATATTCTAGGTTCTTCAAAGTAGCCACCTTTTCCTTTGATGACTGCTTTGCACACTCTTGGCATTCTCTTGATGAGCTTCAAGAGGTAGTCACCAGAAATGGTCTTCCAACAATCTTGAAGGAGTTCCCCAGAGATGCTTAGCACTTGTTGGCCCTTTTGCCTTCACTCTGTGGTCCAGCTCACCCCAAACCATCTCGATTGGGTTCAGGTCTGGTGACTGTGGAGGCCAGGTCATCTGGCATAGCACCCCATCACTCGCCTTCTTGGTCAAGTAGCCCTTACACAGCCTGGAGGTGTGTTTGGGGTCATTGTCCTGTTGAAAAATAAATGATGGTCCAGCTAAACGCAAACCGGATGGAATAGCATGCCGCTGCAAGATGCTGTGGTAGCCATGCTGGTTCAGTATGCCTTCAATTTTGAATAAATCCCCAACAGTGTCACCAGCAAAGCACCCCCACACCATCACACCTCCTCCTCCATGCTTCACGGTGGAAACAGGCATGTAGAGTCCATCCGTTCACCTTTTCTGCGTCGCACAAAGACACAGTGGTTGGAACCAAGCATCACAAATTTGGACTCATCAGACCAAAGCACAGATTTCCACTGGTCTAATGTCCATTCCTTGTGTTCTTTAGCCCAAACAATTTTCTTCTGCTTGTTGCCTGTCCTTAGCAGTGGTTTCCTAGCCTAGCAGATATTTTACCATGAAGGCCTGCTGCACAAAGTCTCCTCTTAACAGTTGTTGTAGAGATGTGTCTGCTGCTAGAACTCTGTGTGGCATTGACCTGGTCTCTAATCTGAGCTGCTGCTAACCTGCGATTTCTGAGGCTGGTGACTCGGATAAACTTATCCTCAGAAGCAGAGGTGACTCTTGGTCTTCCTTTCCTGGGGCGGTACTCATGTGAGCCAGTTTCTTTGTAGCGCTTGATGGTTTTTGCATCTGCACTTGGGGACACATTCAAAGTTTGCCCAATTTTTTGGACTGACTGACCTTCATTTCTTAAAGTAATGATGGCCACTCGTTTTTCTTTACTTAGCTGCTTTTTTCTTGCCATAATACAAATTGTAACAGTCTATTCAGTAGGACTATCAGCTGTGTATCCACCTGACTTTTGCACAACACAACTGATGGTCCCAACCCCATTTATAAGGCAAGAAATCCCACTTATTATACCTGACAGGGCACACCTGTGAAGTGAAAACCATTTCCGGTGACTACCTCTTGAAGCTCATCAAGAGAATGCCAAGAGTGTGCAAAGCAGTCATCAAAGCAAAAGGTTGCTACTTTGAAGAACCTAGAATATAAGACATATTTTCAGTTGTTTCACACTTTTTTATTAAGTATATAATTCCACATGTGTTAATTCATAGTTTTGATGCCTTCAGTGTGAATGTACAATTTTCAAAGTCATGAAAATACAGAAAAATCTTTAAATGAGGTGTGTCTAAACTTTTGGTCTGTACTGTACATACCACATAATACACTTCAGCTGCTGCAGAACCTCAGTCTATAGTGATGTGTGTATGGATGGATGCGGGAGGGAGGGATGCATGAGGGATGAATGGATGGATGAGGTTTGGATTGATGGATGAGAGAGGGATAGATGAAGTTTGGATATATGGATGAGAGATGGATGGATGGCTGGATGAGAGAGGGATGGATAGATGAGGAAAGGATGGATGGATGGATAGATGGATGGATGAGGGAGGGATGGATGCACACAGCACATTATACTCATATGTGTAGAAGCCTTTTCCATCTTGGTTTGTCCAATCAGCTGAGTCATTCCCCTGTTGCATCGGGGAGGCATGGGGGAGGGTCTGGCAGAGACTCGGGGTGGTGTCTGTTGTGACATCACCTATTAGTCTTTGCCAGACAGGAAAACTCTAGTCGGGGAGTGAGCAGCTCCACCAGAATCTGGAGAGAGCTGTTCACATGACTATGTGTGCTATCTAGGACACCATGCACAATGCTAACGGGAAGTATATTAAAAACTTCAGCATTCTGCAGCCTAGATACACACTTGCTTCTGATGCTATTGTTATAAATTAATACTTCCTTTTGTATTACTTTAATAACTACTTAGTAAAAGGGAAAGGCTTGGCACTGTCAAAAAACACAGGACGTTATAGATGTCGGACTCACCCTCTGGCTAATGGATCCAGTGTTGCTCCACTTGTAAGTATAAAGTATAAAAAATCCAAGGGATCCAGAATAGCTCCACTCACCATCCATAAAAACCTTTGTTACAAAATACTAAAAAGTCATTCTTATGGGATTTGCAGGAAGCGAGCAGACAAAGGCTATTCCGCGCTGTAACAAGCGCTTCTATGGGTCTAAACAGCCATCGTGTTCTTAAGTAATACTTTTTAAGAAAAAAATACTCCTAAATTGTGCCCTTGATAGCATTAAAAACCTGAAGAACATAAAGTTTTGAAATGGGTCTTACAAATTGTAACAAATGTAAATACAGTATCTCTGCTAAATTTATGATTCAGTTTTGCTATGAACAAAAATACAAGATCAGGTGTACTGGTAATGTAAAAATAAGACTAAAACAAATCCTGGCATATTACACGTGTTGAAAAATAAAATGTGATACAAAAAAATACTAGGTTATTCCATGTGAACCAAGTGTATGCTTCTTCATGGAGTACAATTATAGTGGCCTTGAAGGCCACCGCTATTTAGCAGGCTATAAAGCATCGATGGGTCTCATATTCTCCTATGAGATGCTGCAAAGAGAGACAGGACACATAGCTTAGCACTGGTCTTAGGCAGGAATCTAAGACTCAAATACGGACCCACTCACATGTATTAGTGACTGCATTGAGGAAGATTGCGCTTCACTGGTCAGGTTATTGATAGGTATACATGATTTGAAATATATTGCTATGTATAGTATTCATAAACTAGGTGCAATAATCTTGTTGACTTCATACTCAAAACATGAAGCTGTATAATGTTCCTTGATGACATGAGTGGGGTTTATCGTTTTCTTACTTTGGAAATTAAATTGTCTTTAAAGGTGTTGTCAGATGTTCTCAATCAGGAGCGTTCTGTTCCACGGCCTCATCGGCTTTATGCTTGCAGGAGATACAACTCTTAATTGATTGACAGTTCGGACCAGCATCCTAAACTGTACACTTTCTGATGCTGCTATATGAGATAGCTTTGCCTCTCAAGCATCATAATATAGCAGTGGTACTGAAGCTGGCCAGGATCGCTGGTGTGAACTCTTAGCCCCCTATCCTGCTTCAGAGTAGGCTTCCAAGCTTTAGGATAAAGAGCATGTAAGCAGTGTGCTAGATGACAATGGTAGTCAGTTCCATTGGCAATGGGCAATAAACAATAAAATAAAAAATTATTCCGTTCTTGAGATGGAGTAAATAATGAATGACAAATAAAACGCAAAGTAAATTACAAAGTTACTAGTTTCATATACCTTTAAATCAGAGTAAAAGTAGAATAGCTTTTCAGTGCACAATGATAAATACATTTAAATGTTTTTAAAAGCAGAAAAGGATCAAAATGTGGCACATGCATCAATAGTAGTGTTGAGCGAGTATGTGCTGTTAACCCTTTCGCCGAGTATGCTCGGGCCGAGCTCCTAGTATTTACAGCTGCTCGGTGATATGTTTAAATCGCTCCCTTGTGCATAATTTGCGACTGTTTGACAGCTTTATTACATGTGAGGAATGTCTATTTCTTACAGATTCCTCACATGTAATAAAGCTGTCAAACAGTCGCAAATCATGCACACGGAGCGATTCAAACATATCACCGAGCAGCTGTAACTACTCGCTCAACACTAATCAATAGGAGTGCAAGCAATATAAAGGGGCTCGTTTGGTCTAGTAATTAAAGGGAATATGTCACCAGGTTTTTTTCTACCTCATCTGTGGACAGCATAACGTAGGGAAAGAGACCCTGATTTCAGCGTTGTATCTTAGTTTATTTGATGCAGCAGTTGTGATACAATCAGAGTTTTTAGATGTAGCATGCAGAAAGCCTCCCCCGCCCACACCACTGGTTAGCAGCTATCTGTGTACATTGTATATTGACAGAAAGCTGCTAATCAGAAGTGGGGGTATGGTCAGACCAGGAGGCACATGGTCAGCTAGTCCTGTAGTGATCTACTGAAAAAACATTCATTGTATTGAAACAGCACACAGCCTAATAAGTGACACATTGCTGAAATCAGTGTCTCAGCCCCTACCCAATACTGCCCTCAGATTCAATAGCAAAAAACTGCTGACAGATTACCTTTAAGTCTATACTTACCAGTACCATTGTGAGTGTGCTTACCAAGAGGAAAGTATTTTGATTTTATGTGTGTCCAACCTCTTTTTTATATGACCTCAAGGGATGGATTAATTTAAAGGGGTTGAATTAAATTGGAAATAAGGGTCTAACTTAGTTTTACTTTTTCTTTTTTAAACAATGCCACTTTTTGTCCATGGGTTGTGTTTGGTATTCTAGCTCAGTCCTAACTCAGGTAAAGGGGCTGAGGCAAAAAACCATCCACAAGCCATTCATTTTGTATTACCAGACCTGTTTGTCTTCTTTATTTTTCTGAGGGTCTCCTTTTCTCAAAAAGTTAGAGGGATCATCCAATTTAGTTGCCCACTACTTGCACAACCCCTTCTCAATCTGATTGTTTTCCCCTGTTGAAATAAAAAACACTTACAGTATACTCACGTCCCGTGCCGGCGCCGTTCCAGCGGTGCTGGCACTCGCTCTCCCGGGAGAGGTTGCTATATTGTGTGTGCCCTATGCCCAATTAGCTCTGGCTTCACTGTCCCCACCTTCAGACATATAAGTAATCAAGACAAAGTGAGGAAGCAGCCACAGGGAGAGCGGAACGGCACCAGAACGGAAGGTGAGTATAGGTGTTTTTATTTTAATGGAGGAAAACACTCAGATTGAGAAGGGATTGTCCTAACAGTGGATAACCCCTTTAAAAAAATAAAATAAAATAAAACACAGCTGCAAATATTGAAAAAAAAAGTCATTTGTAGAAATAAAGGCAATAAGGACAGCCATAATATCAGCATTGTATCTGCAGGGGGAAAATGAGGTATTGTTTCTTTTCTGTTTTATTTCAGCTATTACATGGGGTGCCTGAACTGTTGCCTAAACTCTGATACCTCAAAATGCCCTAATAGGTTTCCTAACCCAGGCAACCCCCTTAAACTTTATCATTGAACATCATGCAACTATGTTGTGATATGTGGGCTCTATGAAATATCTGGGCAAATGATATGTAACAATCATGGTATTTTTTGTACTAGTTTTTATATAATTGCTTTTGTGTGAAAATACTACATTCTGGTGCTATATTTGTTAACAGAAAACTCATTTCATTAGCATTCGTTGTATTTATATTTTCTTTGTTTTTTTTTTCAGGCACAGTATATGATTGTTTGCGACCACCGGTATCATAGGGTTTCTATATTTTTAGTTCGCAATGTTATTTTTTTTAAAACTTGTTCTACTCATCTTAATCCCTCAACACAGGGTGAAGGAGTAGTCCATGCTCAGCACAAAATCTTAATATGTTTTTACATTGCTTGTGTCATTGGTATTGGGCTTGGTTTTTGTTAACAGGGAAGCTGTTGTATGTTATAATGGTAATTTTGCTAGTATATGTCTCATGAAACAATAATGTTATATCTTATGTGTTAAATTCCCACAATCTACAGTCATTTTTAGAGCATAGTCATGAACATTTTATACTGCCAGCCAAAGAGCTGTCCTCTTAAGAAAACCGGAGTGCAGAGTAAATGTAACCTTCATTATCTTTTTATTTAAACATTGTATCTCATTTGCTCCAATTGCTTGAAATTCAGTAATGTTTATATATAAACACTGAGGTGTGTTTCATTTGTGTTTTTTGTGAGTTTGGTTTGACAGCTAAGTGCAATCCACACATATGATGGACCTATTTTTTTTATAATGCACTGAAAAATAAATGTACTGTAAATTACCATTTGACTATTTGTTTTTTTGTTTTTTTTTCATAAACTCATAAATATACAGTGGGTACGGAAAGTATTCAGACCCCTTTAAAATTTTCACTCTTTGTTTCATTGCAGCCATTTGGTAAATTCTAAAAAGTTCATTTTTTTCTCATTAAAGTACACTCTGCACTCCATCTTGAGTGAAAAAAAAACAAATGTAGAAAGTTTTGCAAATTTATTAAAAAAAGAAAAACTGAAATATCACATGGTCATAAGTATTCAGTATTGAGTAGAAGCACCCTTTTGAGCTAGTACAGCCATGAGTCTTCTTGGGAATGATGCAACAAGTTTTTCACACCTGGATTTGGGGATCCTCTGCCATTCTTCCTTGCAGATCCTCTCTAGTTCCGTCAGGTTGGATGGTGAACGTTGGTGGACAGCCATTTTCAGGTCTCTCCAGAGATGCTGAATTGGGTTTAGGTCAGGGCTCTAGCTGGGCCAGTCAAGAATGGTCACAGAGTTGTTCTGAAGCCACTCCTTTGTTATTTTAGCTGTGTGCTTAGGGTCATTGTCTTGTTGGAAGGTGAACCTTCGGCCAAGTCTGAGGTCCAGAGCATTCTTGAAGAGGTTTTCATCCTGGATATCTCTCTACTTGACCGCATTCATGTTTCCTTCAATTGCAACCAGTTGTCCTGTCCCTGCAGCTGAAAAACACCCCCATAGCATGATGCTGCCACCACCATGTTTCACTGTTGGGATTGTATTGGGCAGGTGATGAGCAGTGCCTGGTTTTCTCCACACATACCACTTAGAATAAACACAAAAAAGTTCTATCTTCGTCTCATCAGACCAGAGAATCTTATTTCTCAAAGTCTGGGAGTCCTTCATGTGTTTTTGCGGGCTTTCATATGTCTTGCACTGAGGAGAGGCTTCCGTTGGGCCACTCTGCCATAAAGGCCCAACTGGTGGAGGGCTGCAGTGATAGTTGACTTTGTGGAACTTTCTCTCATCTCCCTACTGCATCTCTGGAGCTCAGCCACAGTGATCTTGGGGTTCTTCTTTACCTCTCTCACCAAGGCTCTTCTCCCACGATTGCTCAGTTTGGCTAGATGGCCAGGTCTAGGAAGACTTCTGGTGGTCCCAAACTTCTTCCATTTAAGGATTATGGAGGCCACTGTGTTCTTAGGAACATTGAGTAATGCAGAAACTGTTTTGGAACCTTAGCCAGATCTGTGCCTTGCCATAATGCTGTCTCTGAGCTCCTTGGGCATTTCCTTTGAGTTCATGATACTCATTTGGTCTGACATGTACTGTGAGCTGTGAGGTCTTATATAGACAGGTGTGTGCCTTTCCAAATCAAGTCCTATCAGTTTAATTAACCCCTTTACGACCTTTGGACTTTCCATTTTGCATTTTCGTTTTTTTATGGCTCCCAGAGCCATAGCGTTTTTATTTTTTGGGCAATATGGCCATGTGAGGGCTTATTTTTTGCAGGACGAGTGGTACTTTTAAACACCATTACTAGTTTTATCATATCGTGTACTGGAAAATGAGAAAAAAATTCCAAGTGCGGTGAAATTGCAAAAAAAAAAATGCAATTCCACAGTTGTTTTTCGTTTTTTTTTCTTTCCACGTTCACTGCTAAAACTGACCTGCCATTATTATTCTCCAGGTCATTACGAGTTCGTAGACACCAAACATGTATAGATTCTTTTTTATTTAAGTGGTGAAAAAAAAATTCAAAGTTTGCTAAAAAAAAAAAAATGGCGCCATTTTCCGAGACCCGGGCCAGGCTGACATTTTTATTGATACTATTTTGGGGTAGATATGATGTTTTGATTGCCCATTATTGCATTTTATTGCAATGTTGCATCGACCAAAAAAACACAATTTTGGCGTTTAGAATTTTTTTCTCATTATGCTATTTACCAATTGGATTAATTCTTTTTTTATATTGATAGATTGGGCGATTCTGAACGCGGCGATACCAAATATGTGCATGTGGGGTTTATTTTTTATTATTTTATTTTGAATGGGGCAAAAGGGGGGTGATTTAAACTTTTATATTTATTTAATTTTTTTAACATTTTTAAAAACATTTTTTTTACACTTTTTGCTTGCTTCTATAGTCTCCATAGGAGACTAGAAGTGGCAACTGTCTGATCGCCTCTGCTACATAGAGGTGACGAAGAGATCCGCGTGTCGTAAAATTGATAATGCAGCGTTATTCTTCGGGTCAGTACGTTTACAGCGGTACCATATTTATATAGTTTTTTTATGTTCTGGCGCTTTTACACAATAAAAACTATTTTCTGTGTGGCGGCTTGTTTTTTGCGAGGCAAGATGATGTTTTCAACGGTACCATTTTTATTGCGTGTTGTTCCATTTTTTGTTTGGCGGTATGATGATAAAGCATTGTTTTTTGCTTCGTTTTTTTTTTTTTTTTTCCATGTTCACTAAAGGGGTTAACTAGTGGGACAGTTTTATAGGTCAGGTCATTCCGGAACCAGCGATACCAAATATGTGTACTTTTATTGGTTTAATTTTTTTTTCATAATAAATAAATAGTATGGGTTCAATATATTTTATTTTTTTGGGATTATTTTTTTCATTTTTTTTATATTTTTACATTTTTTTTTTTTTTTTCACTTTTCTACTTTTTTTTTTTACTCTTACACATTGTCCCACTATTGGACTTTCACTTTTTGCAGCTCCCTATGCCATGAAGCCTGTCAGCGCTGCACACAGGGGAGACATTACTTTGGTCATGCACTGCGCATGACCAAAGTATCGTCCTGCCTCCTGGTGACCCGGATGTTGTCATGACCACATCAAGTCATCATGAGAACATTCGGAAATCGCCGCAGACATCGCTGGACGCTGGCAGAAGAGGTGAGTATAGCGATCATCTCCCCCCTTGCCACCGCAATGCTGCGATCGACATAGGCACAGGGCACAGCTCCGTACTATTACTGACAAGGCCTGAAAGGGGTTAATGAGAAAAAAATGAACTTTTTAGAATTTACCAAATGGCTGCAATGAAACAAAGTGAAAAATTTAAAGGTGTCTGAATACTTTCCGTACCCACTGTAGTTCAAGAAAAAGGAAATCATTGTAATGTAAAAAATACCTGTGTATATGTGTATATACTGTAGTGTCAGTGTTTTAATATAGTCACCTATCGCCGTCTTCTCCGGTGTGCAGTAACGTTTCGGGCTTCATCTGAGTGACGAAACCGCCCTACAGATTCTGTGGGTCATACGGCGCTCTGCATGAAATGAAAGTGGCTTTTACAATGTAAGCCTATGGAGTATCAGAATAGTGCTCCATAGACTTACATTGTAAGGCAACATTCACACATTCAGTATTTGGTCAGTATTTTTCATCAGTATTTGCAAGCCAAAACCAGGAGTGGGTGACAAAATTCAGAAGTGGTGACGTGTTTCTATTACACTTTTCCTCTGATTTTTCCACTCCTGATTTTGGCTTACAAATGCGGATGTAAAATACTGACCAAATACTGAATGTGTGAACATGACCTAAAAGAGACTTTCGGTTCACGCATAGAGCATACGGTGAACCGGAGAGTCTGAAATACAGTCATGTACAGTGGTGTAACTAAAGTCCGATGTGCTCCGATGCAAAAGTTGGGCATGGGCACCCCTGCATGTTGGTCAGATGTATTTCAGCATTCTAAATCTTATACAGACATATGTGTTCACCCCCCCCTTTCTATATGTAGTAATGTCCATCATCCTGTACTAATATCCCCCATCCAGTTATATATGTCACCCATCCTGGGCCCGTTCCTGGTATATATGTCCCCAATCCTGGCCTCCTTCCTTATATATATCTTCCGTCCTGGTATATACTGTATGTCCCTAATCCCGATATATATTTCCCTTTCTTGGTATATATGTCCCCAATCCCGATAAATATGTCCCCTGTCAAGCAAAATGGTAACAATGTTTTGAACTTTTGACTTTCAGGCTCCATATCTCACCATCCACTACTGCTACCAATGTGAGACTACCATTATTTTATAGACAATCATATTGGCCATCTCATAGATAAATTTGACTTGCAACTATTTAGCATATGATTAGTTATGCAGATTCTTGTCATGTCACTGCATTGTTACTGTTGAGCTCCCAAAAATCTAAATTTTTATTTTTATTATTTTGTTAGTATTTTGTAAATCCACCTTTGGTTTTCAACACTGCTTGAATCCTTTTGGGCATGCTCTTCAGATTCAAGCATTTCTCGACCAAAATCTGATCCAAGGTCCCTTTTACATGTTCCCAAAGTTGGTGCATGCTTGGCGACTCACTTTGGTATGTATACAGCATTTTCTTCAACTCTATCCTCAACTGTTCAATTCAGTTGGTTGAGTTCTGGGGACTGTGAGGGTCAATCCAGCACCTCTACTTCACTGTCATTGAACGATTTCTTTGGCAATCACGACGTATGCTTCGGGTCGTTTTCATGCTGAAACAGTATGTCGTCCTTTCATATCCATAGTACTCGAGTGTACGAAGTAACTGGTCTTGTAGGTCACTCACATATAGCTCAGCATTGAGACCACCATCAATCCTGGTCAAGAATCCAACATCTTTGGCTGTTGAACATAGAATCATAGAATCATAGAATGGTAGAGTTGGAAGGGACCTCCTGGGTCATCTGGTCCAACCCCCTGCTCAAAGCAGGATTCACTAGATCATCTCAGACAGATGTCTGTCCAGCCTCTGTTTGAAGACGTCCATTGAAGGGGAACTCACCACCTCTCGTGGCAGCCTGTTCCACTCATTAATCACCCTAACTGTCAAAAAGTTTTTTCTAATATCTAATCTGTGTCTCCTCCCATTTAATTTCATCCCATTGCTTCTAGTCTTTCCTTGTGCAAATGAGAATAAAGATGATCCTTCTACAATGTGACAGCCCTTGACATATTTGTAGACAGCTATTAAGTCTCCTCTCAGTCTTCTTTTTTGCAAGCTAAACATTCCCAAATCCTGCAACCGTTCCTCATAGGACATGGTTTGCAGACCAGTCACCATTCTGGTCGCTCTTCTCTGAACTTGCTCCAGTTTGTCTATGTCTTTTTTAAAATGTGGTGCCCAAAACTGTACACAGTATTCCAGATGAGGTCTGACCAAAGAGGAGTAAAGACCGATAATGACTTCACGTGATCTAGACTGTATGCTTCTGTTAATACATCCCAGAATTGTATTTGCCTTTTTTGCTGCTGCATCACACTGTTGACTCATGTTCAGTCTATGATCTATTAGTATACCTAAGTCTTTTTCACATGTACTGTTGCTTAGCTCTATTCCTCCCATTCTGTATATGCTTTTTTCATTTTTATTGCCCAGATGTAGTACTTTGCATTTTTCCCTGTTAAAAACCATTCTGTTGGTTGCTGCCCACTGCTCCAGTTTATTTAGGTCTTTTTGAATCCTCTCTCTCTCTTCTCTAGTATTAGCTATCCCTCCTAGCTTTGTGTCATCAGCAAATTTAATCAGCTTACCCTCAATTCCTTCATCTAAATCATTGATAAAGATGTTGAACAATACAGGTCCCAGGACGGAGCCCTGTGGTACCCCACTTGAGACATTCATCCAGCTGGATGTGAAGCCATTTACAACCACCCTTTGAGTCCGATCACTAAGCCAGTTATGAATCCACCTAACAGTTGCCTGGTCCATTGCATACTTGGTCATTTTTTCAATAAGTATGGTGTGAGATACTTTGTCAAATGCTTTGCTGAAGTCAAGATATACTATATCTACAGCATTTCCCTGATCCACCCAGTCAGTGATTCTGTCATAGAAGGAAATTAAGTTAGTCTGACATGACTTGTTAGTTACAAACCCATGCTGACTCTGGTTAATCACTTCATTCTTATCCATGTACTTACATACATGTTGTTTAATAATTTGTTCAAAGATCTTTCCTGGTATAGAAGTCAGACTCACCGGCCTATAGTTCCCTGGGTCCACCTTCTTCCCCTTTTTGAAGATAGGAACAACATTTGCTCTTCTCCAGTCTTCTGGGACTTCTCCTGTTCTCCAAGAACAACCCCATATCATCAGGTTTCCGCCACCAAACTTAACAGTTCCTTACATTTCTCGATCCATTAGCCCTTTTTTCCCTTGTTTCTTTCAGACACATTTGCTCGCATCAGAGCCTAGTCTATTACCTTTTGTCTCATCTCTACAAATCACCCATTTTCAATCTTCTACTGTCCACTTTTCATTGTTTTTTGTGAAGCCAATGCTTCTTATGATAATATTGAAGTCGAAGCTTCTTCACCTTTTTTCGGTCCACCATTCTAGACTTGTGTCACACGGGGCTTGCATGGACGTCTCTGATCTCACTCACACAAAGCATATGAGCCACTTCCACTGCCGTATTTGTAGCGCCAGAATTAATGTGATGACTCGACTTTTTGACTCCTATATTTTACCTGGATGGCCACCTCTTGGCTTTTGAATTGATGGACGGACTTTATTTCATATTATTGCAACTGTCATGGCACTCACATGATGCAGTTTGGCAATTTTCTTGGCCAAGAGACCGCTGTCAATCAGCTGGATGATGGTGTTTCTCTTTTCATGGGAAATCTTCTTCATGGCTGTTCCTCAATTCAAACCAGTGACCTTTCACTTGGGAATCAACATAATTACTCACTGAGCTATTAGGGAATGTGAGAACAGGTTGTAATTTGTAGTATACAGGAAGACAAAATATTTTTCCACCACCAGGAACAAAACAGTAACTTGACAATAATTTGCATAACTAATCATATGCTAAATAGTTGCAAGTTAAATTTATATATGAGATAACCAAGATGGCTGTCTATAAAATAATGGTAGTCTCAAGTTCAAAGCAGTAGTAGATGGTGAGATATGGAACTTGAAAGTCAAAAGTTCAAAACATTGTTACCATTTTGCTCGTCAGTGTATGTCCCCCTTCTTGGTTTATACTGTATGTACTCCATCCTGTGCCTCTTCCTGGTTTAGATATCCCCCTTCTTGGTATACAGTATACAGTTATATGAAAAAGTTTGGGCACCCCTATTAATCTTAAGCTTAATGTTTTATAAAAATTGGTGTTTTTGCAACAGCTATTTCAGTTTGATATATGTAATAACTGTTGGACACAGTAATGTTTCTGCCTTGAAATGAGGTTTATTGTACTAACAGAAAATGTGCAATCTGCATTCAAACAAAATTTGACAGGTGCATAAGTATGGGCACCTCACCAGAAAAGTGAGATTAATATTTAGTAGATCCTCCTTTTGCAAAAATAACAGCCTCTAGTTGCTTCCTGTAGCTTTTAATGAGTTCCTGGATCCTGGATGAAGGTATTTTTGACCATTCCTCTTTACAAAACAATTCCAGTTCAGTTAAGTTTGATGGTCGCCGAGCATGGACAGCCCTTTTCAAATGATCCCACAGATGTTCAATGATATTCAGGTCTGGGGACTGGGATGGCCATTCCAGAACATTGTAATTGTTCCTCTGCATGAATGCCTGAGTAGATTTGGAGCGGTGTTTTGGATCATTGTCTTGCTGAAAGATCCATCCCCTGTGTAACTTCAACTTTGTCACTGATTCTTGAACATTATTGTCAAGAATCTGCTGATACTGAGTGGAATCCATGCGTCCCTCAACTTTAACAAGATTCCCGGTGCCGGCATTGGCCACACAGCCCCAAAGCATGATGGAACCTCCACCAAATTTTACTGTGGGTAGCAAGTGTTTTTCTTGGAATGCTATGTTTTTTTGCCACCATGCATAACGCCTTTTTGTATGACCAAACAACTCAATCTTGGTTTCATCAGTCTACAGGACCTTCTTCCAAAAAGAAATTGGCTTCTCCAAATGTGCTTTTGCATACCTCAGCCGACTCTGTTTGTGGCGTGCTTTCAGAAACGGCTTCTTTCGCATCACTCTCCCATACAGCTTCTCCTTGTGCAAAGTGCATTGTATAGTTGACTGATGCACAGTGACACCATCTGCAGCAAGTTGATGCTGCAGCTCTCTGGAGGTGGTCTGAGGATTGTCCTTGACTGATCTCACCATTCTTCTTCTCTGCCTTTCTGATGTTTTTCTTGGCCTGCCACTTCTGGCCTTAACAAAAACTGTCCCTGTGTTCTTCCATTTCCTTACTATGCTCCTCACAGTGGAAACTGACAGGTTAAATCTCTGAGACAGCTTTTTGTATCCTTCCCCTGAACAACTATGTTGAATAATCTTTGTTTTCAGATCATTTGACAGTTGTTTTGAGGAGCCCATGATGCCACTCTTCAGAGGAGATTCAAACAGGAGAACAACTTGCAAGTGGCCACTTTAAGTAGCTTTTCTCATGATTGCATACACCTGGCTATGAAGTTCAAAGCTCAATGAGGTTACAAAACCAAAAAAAGTACTTTAGTAAGTCAGCAAAAAGTAGGTAGGAGTATTTAAAACAAGAAAATGATAAGGGTGCCCATACTTATGCACCTGTCAAATTTTGTTTGAATGCAGATTGCACATTTTCTGTTAGTACAATAAACCTCATTTCAAGGCAGAAACATTACTGTGTCCAACAGTTATTACATATATCAAACTGAAATAGCTGTTGCAAAAACACCAATTTTTATAAAACATTAAGCTTAAGATTAATAGGGGTGCCCAAACTTTTTCATATAACTGTATGTCTTCCATTCTGGACCCATCCTGGTATATATGTCCTCCATGATGGTACAGTATATAAGTCTCCCATCCTTGTATATAAGTACCCCATCGTGGTATATATGTCCCCCATCCTGGGTGCATCCTAGTACATATGTCCCCCATCCTGGTATACTGTGTATCCTAGGCCTATTCCTGGTAAGAACACTACATATGAAAGAGAGAGACGACTCCACTGACTCCACTGACCATAAGAGTTTACACTCTACAGAAAAAAGAGAGAGAGGACCCTGCTGATCATAAGAGCTTAGAATGTACAGGAGATGGAAAAGACCCTGATGATCATAAGAGCTTACATTTTACGTAAGAGAGAGTGAGGTAGGACTCTGCTGATCATAAGAGCTTACACTCTAAAGAAGAGAGATAGGCTCCTACTGCCCAGAGGACCATGATGACCCAGTGACTTTGAAGATGGAAAACTGCTGATCTCTGATTACCTAGGTACTGCCCACCCCTGTACAAGGTATGATAATCTACTAGATGTCATAGCTGCACAACATTATGTAGAAGCCCGCATAGTTACGCAAAAATACATTAGACTACGCTGTTGCTTCAGCAATGTGGGAAATGGTGCTGGACAATTTTTTTTTTTGTGAACCACAAATCGAATCTCAAAATGGTCATATTTGCATAAATCCAAATCTGAAAATTTCAGGAAATTCGTCTCAAACTCGATTCTCCACAGATTGATGCACTCATTTCTATGCCTACAGTGCACAGCATAAATGAGTACACCCTCTTTGAAAAATAAGATTTTATTCAATATCTTACTAAATTCAAGAACAATTTCCAAAATTTTGACAAGACTGAGTTTCATAGAACATTTTTTTAAGTAAGGTTAAGAATAGAACTTTCATTGCAAAATCTTCAGTTTTACTCAAATTAGTTGATGCAAAAACGAACACGCCTCACATCAGAAAACTACTACTTCTAGTAATTTGTACAATCTGCAGGATTCTTAAGGACAGCGCCAAGTCTTCTAGGCATGGAGAGAACAAAAAAAATTTCAAAATGAGATTGCTGTGCACATGCTCCGACTTATGTCACTTCTGTTAACCGCTTCAGGGTTTGGAAACCCTGGAAATAACATGTTCATTCTTCAAGTGGCTTCCACTAGGAAACCGCTTGTACTTTCTAATGAGTATAGGGCGAAAGATGTCGGTAGTGGAGCAGCAGCAAGAACAATGGCAGAGCATTCAGCGTTTTCCTGAAGTGACTCCACCTTTTGGGGAGTTTCTGCTTTTCATGCTCTTCAAATAAATCTTGGCATCCACAATACTGTATATTTCATCCAAAAGTGAAATAGCTTTTCTTCCCCCCTGATCCCTGCAATGTTTCTGGCCATATAATGTATATGATGTATATCGGGTCAGCAGAAATTGTGCAATAAATTGTGGGGTCCATTTTCTCTTATTTACCATTTGTGACAATGAAAAATTTGGGGCTAAATCAACATTCTAGAGGAAAAAAAATATATTTTTAGTATATTTTTCAGTAATTCTTATTGAGCACCTGAATAAGTTAACAAACTTTGTAAATGCAGTTTTGAATACTTTGAGGAATGCAGTTTTTAAAACGACATCACTTTTGTTTTTTTCCAAAATATAGGCCTGTCAAAGTTGCTCCAAAACTTAATTGGCTCCTAAAATAATATTTTTAAGTAAATTTCCAAAACCTATGAAAAATTGTAGCTAAGCTTTTAAGTTATCTAGCATCTTTTTAAAAAAGGATTTTTAACTATTGTGTGTGCTCTGACTCTTTCTTTTAAGCCATGTTCCCACACAGCATAAATACTGTGTTTTTCTTCCTTTGCTTGTTTATGTGCAGAAAATCTGCTTCGTTTAGCAGTTCAAGCAAAGTGGAGATGATTTCATGAAAACTCATGCTCATTGTGCGTCTTAAGATGCTGTTGGCATTTTTTCTGGTGTATTATTTTCCTATAAGCTACTAGAGGGAGCCTGAAATAATGCACAAAAAAACTCAACTGTGTTTGTAAGTGCAGAATGGCAGAATTTCTGCAGTAAAAAATCCAAACACATTAAGGGAAAATGCATTAAAAATGCAATAAAAACTCAATAATCAGTGCAGATTGTGATTGTGCAGAAAAACACAAGCATAAGAAAACTCTGGGTTGCTTGCACTTTGGGAGCATGACTTTAACCCTCCCCCCCCCCCCCTCCTGTTTTCACTTTCCTGACATGGCCAAATTTTACAATTCTGACCAGTTTAAATTTATGTGGTAATAACTCTGGAATGCTTCAATGGATCCAAGTCTACTTCATGGTAGTGGTAAAATTTGTTTGATATGATTTGCATTTATTTGTGAAAATATCAGAAATCTGATAAAAATTTTGTAAAATTTTTATATGCAAATTGTCTCTTCAGAGAAAAAGAGGACTTGAACTCTATAGCGCCACCTATTGGAAGCAGCAATCCTACAAGTCACAATCAACCCTTTAACAAGTCGTGCAATATGACTTAGGATAAGGGTATGTGCCCACGATGCAGAAATGAAGCAGAAAATTTCTGCAGCGTTTCTGCATGTTTTTGGCAGTGAAAAACGCTTGCGGATTTTGGATGGGTTTTTGCAGCGTTTTTACATGCGGATTTGACTTGTGTTTTTCAAATGCATTGGGACCTCAAATTCGCATGCAGAAACGCACAAATAATGGACATGCTGCGGATTTTTCCACAAGGAAAATCCGCTGCGGAAATTTCCGCAGCATGGGCACAGAACATGCAGATTTTCATTGGGGATCATGGGGCACGGATTACCAAGCGTTTTGCAAGCGTTTACGCTGCGGAGATTCCGCAGCAAAAACGCTTGAAAAACGCATAGTGGGCACGCAGCCTTAAAGCCAAATCAGATTCTCAATTTGCAGACACGGTGTTTCAGACTGTTGGCGCTGGTCAGTGCAAAGTATGAGAACTGATTTGGCTAGATGAGAGGCTCTGGACTGAGGTCTAAAGGGTAACGTTTCTCCTTGTGGAGAGTGACATACCGGTTCTGGCATGTCAAGGTAAGGGGGCTTATTCGCCGTGCAATGCTCCTTGGGGAAGTTTAATATGCAAATTGCCTCTTCAGAGAAAAAGAGGACTTGAACTCTATAGCAAACTTTTAATTTTTATGACCCTAAACCAGAGTTATGTCACACAAAATAGTTAATTAATAACATTTACCACATGTGTACACTACATCATTTTTAAATGTAATTTTTTTTGTTAGGAAATTAGAAGGATTAAAAGTTGATCAGCAATTTCTTATTTTTCCAACAAAATTTACAAAACCGTTTTTATAGGGATTACATCACATTTGAAGTGACTTTGAGGGGCATATATGACAGAAAATACCCAAAAGTGACATTTTAAAAATTGCATTCCTCAAGGTGCTCAAAACCACATTCAAGAAGTTTTTTTTAACCCTTTAGGCGCTTCACAGGAATTATGGCAATGTGGAAGGAAAAAATAAACATTTTAATTTTTCCCATAAAAATGTTCATTTAGCCCCAAATTTAGCACTTTTACAAGGGTAACAGGAGAAATGAACCATAGAATTTGTTGTGCAATTTCTCGCAGATACCCCATATGTAGAGGAAAACTACTGTTTGGGCACACGGCAGGGCTCGGAAAGGAAGGAGCATCAATTGACTTTTAGAACGCAAAATTCACTGGAATAGATAGCGAGCGCCATGTCGTGTTTGCAGTTCCCCTGATGAGCCTAAACAGTGGAAACTACAAACAACGGACTCCAATTTGGAAACTACACCCTGCAAGGAACGTATCTAGGGGTGGAGTGAGCACCTTTTGCCCACAGGTAGTTCACAGAATTTTATAACATCGAGCCAAAAAAATTCTTCCCACAAACATGTTCCATTTGCCCCACATTTTTCGTTTTAAAATGAGTAAAGGACCACAGAATTTGTTGTGCAATTTCTTCTGAGTAAGCTGATACCCCATAAGTGGTGGAAAACTACTGCATAAAGTCAGCCATGTGTAACAGACTGCCAACAGCCAAGACTTCCCTGTCCTGATCAAGAGGATGACTGTCCATGCTCTCCTCCTCCTCATCCTTCTCTTTGCCCTCCTCTTCATTCTCCCTCTCCTCATGCCATCCACACTGAACAAACGGTATGACTGTTGTGTGGGTAGTACCGTCTGTAGTGCAGGAAAACAGCTCCTGTTCCTCCTCCTCCTCTTCCTCCTCCTTCTCCTCATTATCACCCAATCCACATTGAGATGAGATGAGGCTGGTCTGTGTGGCATTACCCTATATAGTTCCTTGCTCCATCTCATCGTGCTCCGCCTGCAATGCCTCCTCTTTAATTGTGAACAGCGAGCGTTTCAGTATACAGAGAAGCGGGATGGTGACGCTAATTATGGCATCATCACCGCTCATCATCTTGGTGGAGTCCTCAAAGTTTTGGAGGATGGCACAGATGTCAGACATCCATGCCCACTCATCAGCTCTTATGTGCGAAGGCTAACCTGAATACCGATGGGCGTGTTGAAGCTGGTACTCAACAACTGCCGTCTGATGCTCTCAAATCCTTCCCAACATATGCAACGTTGAGTTCCAACATGTGGTGACATCGCACATCAGCCAGTGAGCTGGAAGCTGCAAATGCTGCTGAAGCACGGCGAGGGCGGCGGAAGCTGTAGCTGACTTTCTGAAATGGGCACACATGCGGAGTACTTTACAAACAGCTCAGTCAGATCCATGTAGGTTTTGAGAAACCGCTGAACCACTAGGTTGAGCACATAGGCCAGGCTTGGTACATGTGCTAGGTTGCCAAGCTTCAGAGCTGCCATCAGGATCTGGCCATTGTCACACACGACCATGCCTGGCTGTAGGTTCAGCGCTGACAGCCACACATCTGCCTGCTCTGTTACAGCTTTCAACCACTCTGCAGCGGTGTGCGGTTTGTCACCTAAGCACATTAGCTTCAGCACAGCCTGTTGCCACTTGGCCGTGGCAGTGCTGCAGTGCTTCCAGCTTCCGAATGATGTAGTTATTTCGGAGATGGAGGCTGAAGAGGAGGAGAAGGAGGAGGTGCAGGAGCTGTAGAATGTGGGGGCAACCCTGATTGACCCAGGGCCAGCAATCCTCAGCATTGGGAGGATGTGTTCCGTCCCAGGGTCCGACTGGATCCCTGCTTCCACTATATTAACCCAGTGTGCCATCAGTGAGATGTACCGTCCCTGGCCACAAGCACTTGTTCACATGTCCGTGGTTAGGTGGACCTTCCCAGTAACTGCATTGGTGAGGGCACGGCTAATGTTCTGGGACACCTGCTTGTGTAAGGCGGGGACGGCATCCGGGGAGAAATAGTGGCGGCTGGGGACCGAGTACCGAGGGACGGCTGCCGCCATGAGGTTGCGGGAAGATTCCGTCTCCAAGAACCCAAAAGGCAACCTTTCAAGTGCAAGCATTTGAGAAATGTGGCAGTTTAGTGCTGTGGACTGTGGGTGGTAGGCTGCGTATTTGCGCTTCTGTTCAAAGGACTGGGGTAGGGACAATTGAAAGCTGCGCTGAGACAAGGACTTGGACGTGGTTGCTGATGGTGGTGGTTGCAAGTGTGCAACGACAGGTGCAGGGCGGGAGGCATCTTTGCCTGCGCCATGGACAGGGGATTGGCGTGTACACACAACAGCAGAACAGGCAGTGGTGTCAGCTGCAGACACTGTTTCTAGACACTGGCATTCAGCCCAACTAGTCATGTGTTTTGTTGTCATGTGCCTGAGCATGCTGGTGGTGGTCAGGCTGGCAGTTTTGCTGCCCCTGCTGATGTGATTTGTGATTAACTTGACAGTCTTTAAAAAAGAGCCAGACTCGGGAAGACCTACCCGTTGGACTGGCAACTTCCCTTGCTTTGGTGTTCTGGGGAACAGTTGCCTGCCTTGTGTCTGTGGCCACCCCACTTCTAGTTCCTGTTTGTTGTGGTGCTACGCCTCCCTCCCCCTCTGTGCTTCTTTTCTCGCTATGCATGTCACCTTACCAGGTTGGGTCAGTGACTTCATCGTCTACCATCTCGTCTTCCATAATCGCACCCTGGACCTCCTCCTGACTTGCTGTCAATTGTGTCTAATCATCATCATCCACCTCTTGTGACAGTAATTGCACTTTCTCACCATCTCCTTCATGTGACCGTGGCTGCTCAAATATTTGGGCATCACTACATGCAATCTCCTCTTGCTCCAATTGAAGTGGACCGGGCGAGAGGCCCAAATCTATAAATGGAAAAGTGAACAGCTCTTCAGAGTGTTCAAGTGTGGGATCAGTTGTCTCCAGGCACTCAGCATGGTGGGAGGAAGGAGGATCAGGGTGATGAATATGTGGTCCAGACTCACAGCTACTGAGACTGGACTATGTGGAAGACAGGATGGTGGTTGCAAACTGACTGGAAGCATTATCTGCTATCCAACCAACAACCTTTTCACTCTGCTCTGGCTTCAATAGTGGTGTTCCGCGGCCCCCTACAAAGTGGGACAGGAAGGTAGGGAAACATGATGTGGGTGCTTGTTGTGCTCCCTCTGCAAGCACAACCACAGCTTGCCCACAGCCTCGACCTCTGCGTGCACCATCACCATCATGTCATCTTCCCCGTCCCTTGCCACGCGCTTTGCCCATTTTAAATGGAGTATAATATTTTTCACGTTCCCAAAAATGTCAGGATTATTACTGCAGTAATATTGGATCACGTCTGATGACCACGGTTTTAGGCAGTGACCTTACAGTATGGTATTGGTCAGTGACCAAGTGTGAATAGGTTTGAACAACACACAACTGGCAGACTTTAAATGGAGTATATGTTAGAACCCTCCTGTTAGTTTTTGCTATCTTGTGTTTTGCGGTCACGTGACCAGCTGCCTATATATTCCAGCTCCGCCCTTCTGGCTTTGCTGGACTCCAGTGTTGTTTTGACTGTCTCTCTAGCCTGGTGCTTTTGTGCCTATCTCTCTCTAGTTTGCTTGGTCCTCTGGAACCTCTAGTACTTTTTGTCAGTTTATCTTTTGCTCTGCAACAACTTCTGTTACGAGGTGTCCCATTTTTGTCCCAGTCCTTAGTTCCTTTAGGGACCCCTCCCTTTCTCTATAGGTCTCCGTTCAGACTAGCCGAGGACGAAGGCGGGTCTGTTCACAAGGAACAGGTTGCCCGCTACAACGTAGGGGCTCAGCTTAGTCTTACTGTAGGGACAGCTCTCCCCATCTTTCCTTAGCCTTTGTTGCAGATCATAACAGTAAGTCCAGCCAAAACAAAAACTTTAAGAAAGAAATCCGGGGATCAGTATGGTTTCTGTTCAAGATTTGGCTCAACGCCTGCAGGGATTGTCTCTTGAGGTGTCCGAGCTCCGGCAACTCGTGAGTAGCTGTTCTGGAGCGCATTTTGTCGAAAAAGGTAGGACTGCCTGATATTTTTTATGGTTAACAACAAGATTTTTTTTCCTTTAAAAATGCTTGTTTATTATATTTTCGTTTGAGACCAAGGTCCTCTGGGAATGAATCACAGCGCATTGGGTTTATCATGTCACTTTTGCGCAAGGAACCACAGGGGTGGGCCTTTTCTCTCCAAAGTAATGATCCGTGTTTTAGGTCAGTGGAGGATTTTTTTTCTGCTATGGGGCTATTGTATGACGATCCTGATCGAGTCTCATCTGCTGAGACAGAACTGAGACGTTTGAAGCAGGGGTCAGGTGATGTTGAAAATTGTTGTACACACTTCAGAAGGTGGTCCTCAGAAGTGAAATGGAATGATTCAGCGTTAAAATGTTTTTTTTCTTGCTGGTCTAAGTGAAAGGGTTAAGGATCTGCTGATTGCATTTCCAGCACCTGAGAACTTGCAGCAAGCCATGCAGTTAGCTATACGTGTGGACAGGAGACTGCGTGCCAGGGTTAATGATGAAAAAATTCCTGCAATGGAAGTTCCTAGTCCCCAGAGGGTCTGCTCGGACAGCGGAGAACCGATGGAGGTTGGGGCGATGTCACTCCACTCTCAGGAAAGAGACCGCAGGTTTTCCAAGGGATTGTGTTTTTATTGTGGTAAAACTGACCACTTGATTAAGAACTGTGAGCTTCGTTTAAGTAAAGGAAAAAAAAAGGTCAGTTACGCCCGTATTGCTTGTTTGAGCTCTAAGGGAGTATTTCTTTCAGGGAGTACCTCATTGCAGGAAGATTTGATTGAATTTCAGGTATTTGTGGATTGTGGTTCAACACTTAATGTGATTGATAAGGGGTTTTTGGAAAAACTTAAATTGGAATCCAAACCTTTGTCATCTCCTATTTCTGTGATTGCAATTGATAACACTCCTTTGAAATGTATTACTCACAAGGTTGCGGCATTTCCCCTCACTATCAATGGTATTCACCAAGAAATTTTGGACTTGGTGGTATTAAATAATTTACCCTCTCCAGTCGTTTTAGGTTTGCCTTGGTTAAAACTGCACAATCCTTTACTGGACTGGTCTACTAATGAGATTAAGTCTTGGAGTCCTAAGTGCTATGATAAGTGTTGTAATGGTCGCATTGCGGCTGTGGAAAAAGGGGAATTACCTGTACCTATTCAGGATTTTTGGAAGGTTTTTTCAGAGGAGAAGTCGCAAGTTTTACCTCCTCATAGGGACTATGATTGCACCATTGAGTTTGTTCCTGGAGCTACTCTTCCCAAGAGTCGCTTATTTAATCTGACTATCCCTGAGAGAAAGGCCTTGGAGGAATACATACAGACGAGCTTGGCTGGTGGTCACATTAGACCTTCTAAGTCGCCTGTGGCCGTTGGATTTTTCTTTGTTAAAAAAAAGGACGGGGGTTTACGTCCATGTCTGGACTTTCGTGAAATTAATAAGATTACCGTACGCAATTCTTACCCATTGCCGTTAATTCCTGACTTGTTTAACCAGTTAGTGTGGGCCAAGTGGTTCTCTAAAATTGATCTCCGGGGGGCATACAATTTATTACGTATGAAGGAGGGTGATGAATGGAAAACTGCTTGTAACACTCCGGTAGGTCATTTTGAGAATCTGGTGATGCCTTTTGGTCTTACCAATGCACCCGTGTTTTTTCAGAACCTTATTAATGACATCCTGAGACCTTTGATTGGTAAGAATGTGGTTGTGTATTTGAATGACATTCTGATTTATTCACCAGATCTGGAGTCCCATTGGCAGAGTGTACGTGAAGTGTTGCAGTTATTGAGTGATAATTCACTTTTTGCTAAGCTGGAGAAATGTGAGTTCGCTGTGCAGAGAATTAGTTTTTTGTGCTACATTATCTCCAGTGAGGGCTTTGAGACGGACCCGGTGAAGGCTCAGGCTGTGCAGGAATGGCCTAGGCCTATTGGTTTGAAATCGATACAGAGATTTTTGAGTTTCGCCAATTATTACAGGAAATTCATTAAGAATTTTTCTATAATTGTTAAGCCGCTGACAGATCTCACCAGGAAAGGTGCGAATGCGGTCTAGTGGACTACTGAGGCCATTGAAGCTTTTGTGTATCTCAAGGAGAGGTTCAGTTCTGCCCCTATCCTTATGCAGCCTGATGAGACCAAGCCTTTTTTGGTCGAGGTTGATGCTTCTTCGGTGGGGGTCGGTGCAGTTTTGTCTCAGGAGAACAAGGATGGAGTACATTCCTGTGCTTTTTTTTCGAAAAAATTTTCAGAAACCGAACTTAATTACGATGTTGGTAATCGGGAATTGCTGGCTATTAAACACGCGTTTGAACATTGGCGTCATTTCTTGGAAGGTGCTAAATTTCCTATTCAGGTTTTCACAGATCATAAGAATTTGATCTATCTGGATGCTGCCAAGCGCTTGAATGCCCGTCAAGCTAGGTGGGCACTTTTTTTTTCTCGGTTTAATTTTCCTGTTACTTATATCCCTGGTACTAAGAATGTTAAAGCCGATGCTTTATCTTGCAGCTTTTCTCCCATGGTTGGTACCGAGGAGGAGGAGAGCATTTTACAGAAAGGAGTTGTGGTAGCAGCATTGGACTCTGTTTTGGAAGATGGGATTCTGAAAGCCCAAGAGGATGCCCCATCTAACACTCCCCATGGGAGGTTGTTTGTGCCTAGAACCTTTAGGAGAGATTTGTTTGTGGAGTATCATGAGTCTCGGTTGGCAGGTCATCCAGGAATTTCTGAGACTAAGAGACTTATCAGTCGCAGTTTTTGGTGGCCTGGGTGGCAGAAGGAAGTCATCAAGTGGGTGCGTCAATGTACGGTGTGTGCTAGGTCAAAGGCTTCACATACCCCTGCTGCGGGGTTGCTTTGCCCTCTGGAGGTTCTTAGTGCGCCTTGGACGCATCTGGCAATGGATTTTACTACTGACCTTCCTGTGTCCGAGGGTTTCACTGTCATCTGGGTGGTCTTGGACCGTTTTAGCAAGATGTGTCATTTGGTTCCATTCATTAAGCTACCCTGCGCTAAGACACTCGCTAAGGCGTTTGTTAAGGAAATTGTCAGGCTCCATGGCGTTCCCACCGACATTGTTTCTGATAGGGGACCTCAGTTTGTGGCTCGCTTTTGGCATGCTTTTTGTGACAGGTTGGGAGTCCATTTGTCATTTTCGTCTGGGTATCATCCTGAGTCTAATGGACAGACAGAAAGAAAGAACCAGGATGTAGAACAGTTTTTGCGTTGTTTTGTCGCAGACAATCAAGAGGGGTGGTCTGAGCTTCTGCCACTCACAGAATTTGCTCTTAACAACCATACATCCTCCTCTGCTGGGTGTTCTCCTTTTTTTTGTTGTACTGGGAGACATCCGTCTTTTGGTTCGTTCTCCAAATTGGGGTCGGCTGTGCCGAGGAGGAGAATTTTTCCGGGGATTTGGAGAGAGTTTGGACTAATGTACGTTGCAACCTTCGAGAGGCTAACAAAAAGTCCAAGAAGTATTTTAACAGGAAACGTAAAGAGGTTTTGTTTACTGTGGGTGACATGGTTTGGTTGTCCTCAAAGAATCTGCGGTTGAGGATTCCCTCTAAAAAATTGGGTCCAAAGTTTGTGGGGCCATTTAAGGTGCTTCAGGTGGTTAACCAGTCTGCTGTTAGGTTGGAGGTCCCCACCTCCTGGAAGATTAATCCTGTGTTTCATGTTTCCTTGTTGAAAAAGGCTGATGAATCGGATAGGGATGCCACTGTCACAGTTCCTCCGGTGGTGGAAGGCGGCGAATATGAAATTTCTCGTATCCTGAATTTCAGAGGGCATAGAGGGAGATTGCAGTATCTCGTCGATTGGAAAGGTTTCGGTCCCGAGGATAACTCCTGGGTAAGGGCGCATGATGTCTCTGCCCCTAGACTTGTCAAAGCTTTCCACAGGAGGTTTCCTGATAGGCCTAGGCCTGGAGGATCCGGAGGATCCTCATAAAAGAGGGGGTACTGTTAGAACCCTCCTGTTAGTTTTTGCTATCTTGTGTTTTGCGGTCACGTGACCAGCTGCCTATTTATTCCAGCTCCGCCCTTCTGGCTTTGCTGGACTCCAGTGTTGCTTTGACTGTCTCTCTAGCCTGGTGCTTTTGTGCCTATCTCTCTCTAGTTTGCTTGGTCCTCTGGAACCTCTAGTACTTTTTGTCAGGTTATCTTTTGCTCTGCAACAACTTCTGTTAGGAGGTGTCCCATTTTTGTCCCAGTCCTTAGTTCCTTTAGGGACCCCTCCCTTTCTCTATAGGTCTTCGTTCAGACTAGCCGAGGACGAAGGCGGGTCTGTTCACAAGGAACAGGTTGCCCGCTACAACGTAGGGGCTCAGCTTAGTCTTACTGTAGGGACAGCTCTCCCCATCTTTCCTTAGCCTTTGTTGCAGATCATAACAGTATAATATGTGTCACGTTCCCAAAAATGTCAGTATTATTACCGCAGTAATATAAGATCATGTCTGATGAACAAGGGTTTAGGCAGTGGCCTAATAGTATGGAATTGGTCAGTGACCAAGTGTGAATAGATTTGAATAACACACAACTCGCAGACTTTAAATGGAGTATAATATTTGGCATGCTATCAAAAATGGCAGGATTATTACCGCAGTAATATAGGATCACGTCTGATGACCACGGTTTTAGTCAGTGGCCTAATAGTATGGTATTGAACAATAGGTTTGAACAACACACAACTGGCAGACTTTCAATGGAGTATAATATTTGTCACGTTCCCAAAAATGTTAGGATTATTACCGCCGTAATATCGGATCACGTTGATGGACAGGTTTCTCTGCTGCCACAATACAGCAATGCTATTAAAATCAAACAAATCTGGCTGTTTACTACTAACAAGCAAATAAAAATGGCATATTATATTGCTTTTCAAGCAAATAATCAGGATTAAGTGCAAAAAGAATATTAGACATGATATCTAGGGCTATGGATATCAGTAACAGCAGCAGGATTGATATGCATCTGGATTAGTCCTTAGAAGGACTGTTAGTTGAGATGTATATTGTTCTGGAATACCTAACTAAATAAAGCGCAAATTCTCTCCCTAGCTCAGCAGCACCTCTCTCTACTCTGCCTGTCTGAAGGTTAGCCTGTGATGAGTATAGGTTCACCAGGTCTTATATACACCCGATAACACTATGCGGCCAGCCAATCACTGTAATGCCACAACCAACATGCGGCATTACAGTGAGTGGCTGGCAATCCCTGCATGTTTATTCGCTATTTAAACAGTGACAGGAAGTACTCGCCGAGCATCTCGAACAGTGAGATGCCCAGGCAAGTACTAAGCAGTTACAACCATGTTCGCTCATCACTAGCGGGCACTCATCGCTACAGAAATTCAAAACGTGGATGCTAACTGTGGTTTAGGCAAACTGTGGGGCTCAGAAGGGAGGGGTGCATTTGGATTTGGGAGCACAGAATTTGCTGGATTTCTTTTTGGGGGCTAGGAGCCATATCACTTTTTCAGAGCCTTTGATGCACAGATACCGCAGAGAAATATAGGTATAGTACAATGCCGAAGATTTCAATTCTTACATTACATGAGCGATATCTATTGTAAATTCTACAATAGCTCTGAAACCGGCGAATCCTCTCAGCACACAGTGCAGACCAGACAATATAGTCCTCCATACTGTAACGGGTCTGGGAGGCGGAACCTCTGAGCTACTATACAAGGGGGCAGTCCTTGTAAGGGAGCGGGTGGCGACCAGGGAAGACGGGCAGGAGGTCACAGCAGGTGACCGGGACAGTCTCTGAGTGAACGGGCTGGAGGTCACGGCAAGTGACCGGGGCAGTCTCTGAATGAACGGGCAGATGGTCACGGCAAGTGACCGGGGCAGTCTCTGGATGAACGGGCAGATGGTCACGGCAAGTGACCGGGGCAGTCTCTGGATGAACGGGCAGATGGTCACGGCAAGTGACCGGGGCAGTCTCTAGGTAAAGGGTTGGTACGACCTGTGGCGGCTGATGATAGACGTGAGTTCCCAGGTGAGCAGGCGGGAGTCTCTGGATGAACGGGTGGTCACAGCATGTGACGGCGGAGCCTCCAGGAAGACCAACAGACAGGCGGCAGATGAGCGCTCCCAGGTGAGCGGGCAGAAGTCTCTGGACAGGAGGGTGGTCACAGCACGTGACGGCAGAGCCTCCAGGTAGGCTAGCAGGCAGGTAGCTGGTGTGTGCTCCCAGGTGAGCGGGCAAGCTGGTCCATAGACAGACTGACAGGAGATGGAAGGCAGACCGTCGGACCTCAGGCAAGCAGGCAGGTGGCTGATGTGCGCTCCCAGGTGAGCGGGCAGGCTGGTCCTTAGACAGACTGACAGGAGTAGTAAGGCAGACCGTCGGACCTCAGACTAGCAGGCAGGTAGCAGATAATCAGGCAGGAATCTGGCAGGTAACTGGCAGGTAACTGGCAGGTAACTGGCAACGGGACCTGAGGGCTGAAGCAAAGTAGTGAACAGTGCAACAACATTGCTCGGGCACCTCCATTTTGGAGGAGGTGCCTTATATATGGTGAAGTCCTCCGGCCATTGGCCGGGGACTCCTTAGGACGGCGCGCGCGGCCCCTTTAAGAGGGAGGGAGAGCGCGCGCGCGCGCCCTAAGCACAGTGGCCGGGAAGGAGCGCGCGCTGCCAGCAGAGCGGGAGGAGGACGCCGGGCACGGAGCAGGGAGGTGAGGGGAACAGCGTCCCTGCCTGGCAGAGGGCAGGGACGCCGGCGCTACACATACAGTACTATGGGCCCCATAAATTGCTCCATACAGAATAATGACCCCATATGGTCCTCCGTATAGTATAATGGGCACCACATAGTCCTCCATACAGTATTGTGGGCCCCATATATTGCTCCATACAGAATAATTGACCCCATATAATGCTCTATGCAGAATACTGGTTCCCATATAACGCTCCATACAGGATATTGGCCCCCATATAATGCTCCATACAGGATACTGGCCCTCATATAACGCTTCATAGAGGATACTGGCCCCTTTATAATGCTCCATTCAGGATACTGGTCCCCATATAACACTCCATACAGAATACTGGCCCCCATATAACACTCCATGCAGAATACTGGCCACCACATAATGCCCCATGCAGGATGTCACTCCCCCCACATAATGCCCCATCCATCCAGGATGTCACTCCTCCCCATATAATACCCCATGCAGGATGTCACTTCCCCCCATATAATGCCCCCATGCAGGATGTCAGCCCCCCATATAATGCCCCATGCAGGATGTCACCCCCCCCATATAATTCCGCATGCAGGATGTCACCTCTCCCCCCATATAATGCCCCATGCAGGATGTCACTTCCCCCCCCATATAATTCCCCATGCAGGATGTCATTCCCCCCCATATAATGCCCCATGCAGGATGTCACCTCTCCCCCCATATAATGACCCATGCATGATGTCACTCCCCCCCATATAATGCCCCATGCAGGATGTCACCTCTCCCCCCATATAATGCCCCATGCCTTCATACATATAAAAAAAAATAATCAAATACTCACCTCACTTCTCCTCACCTGCTGCTACTGCTCTGGACTCCTCAGCATTGCTGGCGTCTTCCTGCTCTGCGCTGTAACTGCTCAGGAGAGAGCGCAGTGTAAAGACATCACTGAAACGTCTGACCTGAGACGTCACAGTGCAGCAGCCGCGGAAGATGCAGGACCTGCTGCGGAGGCACGGAGAGAGGTAAGTATTGTGCCGCCGACTGCCAGGACCCTGAACAAGCGGGGTGGCGAGAGCTGGCACCGCTCATGGGTCCCATAGCGCGCAGGGGTGACCGACAGCGAGTGGGCCCCCCCGCCTGCTCAGGGCCCCGGCACCGGGGCTGTCAATGAATTCAGGTGAAACTGCACAACAAATCTAAAGGAACATTTTTGTGGGAAAAATATAATTTTTTATTTTCACGGATCAACGTTATAAAATTCTGTGAAGCACCTGTGAGATGAAGGTGCTCACCACACATCTACACTGTGTGCAGAATTATTAGGCAAGTTGTATTTTAGAGGATTATTTTTATTATTGATCAACAACTATGTTCTCAATCAACCCAAAAAGACTCATAAATATCCAAGCTTAATATTTTTGGAAGTTGGAGTGGGATATTTTTAGATTTGGCTATTTTAGGAGGATATCTGTTTGTGCAGGTAACTATTACTGTGCAGAATTATTAGGCAACTTAATAAAAACCAAATATAATCCCATCTCACTTATTTATTTTCACTAGGTAAACCAATATCAGTGCACAAAATTTAGAAATAAACATTTCTGACATGCAAAGACAAAAACAAAAAAAATGAGTGAGCAGTATAGCCACTTTTCTTTATGATGACACTCAACAGCCTTCCATCCATAGATTCTGTCAGTTGCTTGATCTGTTTTCGATCAAACATTGCGTGCACAGCCTCCCAGACACTGTTCCGAGAGGTGTACTGTTTTCCCTCCCTGTAGATCTCACATTTTATGATGGACCACAGGTTCTCTATGGGGTTCAGATCAAGTGAACAAGGGCACCATGTCATTATTTTTTCTTCTTTTAGAACTTTACTGGCCAGCCACGCTGTGGAGTAGTTGGATGCATGTGATGGAGCAGAGCATTGTCCTGCATGAAAATCATCTTTTTCTTGAACGATACTGACGTCTTCCTGTACCACTGCTTGAAGAAGTTGTCTTCCAGAAACTGGCAGTAGGTCTGGGAGTTGAGCTTCACTTCATCCTCAACCCGAAAAGGTCCCACAAGTTTATCTTCGATGATACCAGCCCATACCAGTACCCCACCTCAACCTTGCTGGCGTCTGAGTCGGAGTGGAGCTCTCTCCCCTTTATTGATCCAGCCTCTGGCCCATCCATCTGGCCAATCAAGAGTCACTCTCATTTCATCAGTCCATAAAACCTTTGAAAAATCAGTCTTAAGATACTTCTTGGCCCATTCTTGATGTTTTATCTTATGTTTCTTGTTCAAAGGTGGTCGTTTTTCTGCCTTCCTTACCTTGGCCATATCCCTGAGTATCGCACACTTTGTGCTTTTTGATACTCCAGTAACGTTGCAGCTCTGAAATATGGCAAAACTGGTGGCGAATGGCATCTTGGCAGCTTCACGCTTGATTTTCATCAATTCATGGGCAGTTATTTTGCGCCTTTTTTGGCCAACACGCTTCTTGCGACCCTCTTGGCTATTTGCCATGAAACGCTTGATTGTTCGGTGATCAAGCTTCAAAAGTTTGGAAATTTCAAGACTGCTGCATCCCTCTGCAAGACATCTCACAATTTTGGACTTTTCAGGGCCCGTCAAATCTCTCTTCTGACCCATTTTGCCAAAAGAAAGGAAGTTGCTTAATAATTAAGCACACCTTATATAGGGTGTTGATGTCATTAGTCAACACCCCTCCTCATTACAGAGAAGCACATCGCCAGATTTACTTAATTGGTAGTTGGCTCTCAAGCCTATGCAGCTTGGAGTAGGACAACATGTATAAAAAGTATCATGTGATCAAAATACTCATTTGCCTAATAATTCTGCACGCAGTGTAGATAACTTCCTTGAGGGATGTAGTTTCCAAAATAGGGTCACTTGTGGGGGGTTTCAACTGTTTAGGCATATCAAGTGCTCTGCAAACATGACATTATGTGTCTGCTATCTTTTCCAGCCAATTTTGCGCTTCAAAAGTCAAGTGCACCTGAAAAGTAGTTTTCCACCACATATCTGGTATCGGTGTACTCAGGAGAAATTGCTAAACAAATTCTATGGTCCATTTTCTCCTGCTACTAATGTGAAAATGTAAAATACCGGGGTAAAGAAACATTTTTGTGGTGAAAATTAAAATTTTCATTTTTTCCTTGCACATTGCTTTTATTCCTGTGAAGCACCTAATGGGTTAATACATTTCTTGAATGTGGTTTTTAGCACTTTGAGGAGTGCAGTTTTTAAAATGGTATCACTTTTGGGTATTTTCTGTCACATAATCCCCTTAAAGTCACTTCAAATGTGATGTGGTCCCTAAGAAAATAGGTTTTGTAAATATTGTTGGAAAAATGAATAATTGCTGAATAAATTTTAACCCTTCTAACTGTGTAACAAAAAAAAAAAATGTTTAAAAAATGATGCTTATTAGTGTTCAGCGAGCATGCTCGACACTGCTCGGTACTCGCCCAAGCATCACGCTACTCGGGATGTTCGGCGAGCACCGAGCATTTTCGGGTTACTCGGGCGGGAGCTCGGGTCTCCGCCCTGCATGTTTGGCGCTCTTTACAGAGCCAATGAACATGCAGGGATTGCCAGCAAGTCACTGTAATGCCGCAGCCATGTTGTTTGTGGGCATTACAGTGATTGGCTGGCCACACAGCGTCACCTCGAGTATTTAAAACCGGGCGCCGCCATCTTGGACACAGTCGCTCCGGATCAGACAGTGTAGGGACAGCGCTGCTGATTTAGGGAGAGATACAGTATATCCTGCGAAATAGTTAGTGTAGGGTCTGTAAAGGCTGCCAGATCAAACAAACAGTCCTTCTCAGGACTAATATCCATCCCAGATATCAGGCAGGCAGGCTGTATAGGAGACGCAGTGGTTATACCAGCAAACGCTGCATTACAGTCCTGTGTGCTCCTGTTGCTGAAATTGCTGGACTTAGCTCCTGGTCTCGGGGGCCAGGAAAAATCCTTTTTTTTTTCATCTAAATCCTCTTTTTTTTTATTAACCTTTTGGTGTCCCTCCCCCTACCCCCCCAAAAAAAGTGTGTCTCTGATTTTTCAGACACAAATATATCTGTTGAAAACAGTGTGGTGTAGGTCAGAGAAATAGAAGTGTGGTTTTGCAGTTCCATGGGCCATTTGTATCTAAAAAAACCAGTTTGAGTGTGTCGCTCACTGTTCAGCCGCAAATATATATATTTAAAAAAGTCTGGTATACACCAGCAAATTATAACTGTGGTTTTGCTGTTCCACAGTAAAAAAATCTCTATTATCCTGTTTTTGGCATTTTTTGCCGTAAAAAAAAAAATAATAGTGTCTCCCTGATTTTTGAGACACAAATATATCTGTTGAAAATAGTCTGGTGTAGGCCCGAGAGATACAAGTGTGGTTTTGCAGTTCCACGGTTCAAACCTCTGTATTATCCACTTTTGGGCCATTTGTATCTAAAAAAAAGTTTGAGTGTGTCGCTCACTGTTCAGCCACAAATATATATATTTAAAAAAGTCTGGTATACACAGTAAATTATAACTGTGGTTTTGCTGTTCCACGGTAAGAAATCTCTATTATTCAGCTTTTGGTATTTTTTCCGTAAAGAAAAACAGTAATAGTTTCTCCCTGATTGTTCAGATTGTTTAAAAGAGTCGGGTGTAGACCAGAGAAATAGAACTGTGGTTTTCCTCTTCCACGGTTCTAATCTACTTTTTATTACCCTTTTTCCATTGATAGTGCGAGTGTAAGCTATTTTACTTCCTTTACAATGGGCAAGGCGCGTGGCAAGGGACGTGGAAGTGGACGTTCTGGTGATGGTGCGTGCAGAGGACGGGGCCGTGGCCAAGGTGAAAATGTGCCACAACCAACAGCCACATCTTCTCGCAACCACTTCTTGACCGAATTACTAGGGAAGCACAGAACAACACCAGTATTGCGAACTGATCAGTGTGAACAGGTTATTAATTGGATAGCAGATAATACTTCCAGTTACCTGGGCACCACCACCTCTGGCCTGTCTTCCACACGGTCGAGTCTTAGTAGCCGTGAGTCTCGACCGCATACTCCTCCTCACCCTGATGCTCCTTCCTCCCACCATGCCGAGTGTCGTCAGACAGCAACTGATCCCACACTTGGACACTCTGAAGAGCTGTTCACTGGTCCATTTCCAGATTTGTGCCCCTCGCCTGCTCCCTTTGAAGTGGTGGAAGAGGAGATCCCATGTAGTGATGCCCAAATATTTGAACAGCCACGGCCACAGGAAGTCGACGCTGGCAATTTGTCACAAGAGGTGGACGATGACGAGACACAATTGCCAGGAAATGAGGAGGAGGATTGTGGTGCGCAAGTGGAAGAGGAGTAGGTTGTGGATGATCTAGTAACTGATGCAACGTGGCAGGAGGACATGCAGAGTGAGGCCAGCAGCACACAGGGGGAGGGAGGCAGAGTACCCCAACAGGCAGGAAGAAGCAGTGTGGTGGCCGCAGACAGAAGGCGGGCAACCGTTCCCCGTCACACCAACACGAGGGACGTTGCCAGTACAACCGGTAGGTCTTCCAGAGTCTGGAATTTTTTTAAAGACTCTGCTGATAACCCCAAAAAGGCCATTTGTACCACCTGCCATGCCAGCATCAGCAGGGGTGACAAACCTACCAGCCTGACCACCACCAGCCTGATCTGGCACATGGCAGCAAAGCACCCGACTTTGTGGGGTGAACCCCATGGTCCACGACCACTGTCAGCGGGTGTCACCACTGCTTCTTCCGCTGTTGTGCGTGCAATAGAACCCCCTGTTGTGTGTGCAAGGCAATCCCCTGTCCATACTGCATGCAAAGATGCCCCCTCCTCTCATTCTTCACTTGTTATGGCAGTTTCTCAAGAAACAGCATCAACGTCCACGTCCACGTCCCACCGCAGCGTTCAATTGTCCATATCCCAGACCTTTGAACGAAAGCGGAAAATTGCAGCTAACGCCCCACAGGCCACAGTCCTAAATTCAAACATTTCACGACTGCTTGTGTTAGAAATGCTGCCTTTTAGGCTGGTGGAGACGGAATCCTTCCGCAACCTTATGGCGGAGGCCGTCCCTTGGTACTCGGTCCCCAGCCGACACTATTTTGCCCGGTGTGCCACCCCCGCACTACACAAGCACGTGTCCCAAAACATCTGCCGTGCCCTCAACAACGCAGTTACTGGGAGAGTCCACGTGACAACGGACACGTGGGCAAGTGCTTGTGGCCAGGGACGGCACATCTCCCTGACGGCACACTGGATAAACATAGTGGAAGCCGGGACCCAGTCGGAACTTGGGACGGAACACATCCTCCCCACACCGAGGATTGCGGGCCCTATATCAGTCAGAGCTGCCCCCACAGTGTACAGCACCTGCGCATCATCCTTCTCCTCCTCCTCATGTTCAGCCTCCATCTCAGATATCACCACATCAGTTAAAAGCTGGAAGCACTGCAGTACTGCCTCCGCCAAGCGGCAACAGGCTGTGCTGAAACTCATAAGCTTAGGTGAGAAACCTCACACTGCTTGTGAGTTGTGGACAGCTGTGAAAGAGCAGGCAGATCTATGGCTGAGACCGCTGAACCTACATCGTGTGTGACAATGGCTGTAACCTGGTGGCGGCTCTGAGGCGAGGCGAGATCACACACGTACCATGCCTGGCTCATGTGCTTAACCTCGTGGTTCAGCTGTTTCTTAAATCGTACCCCGAGTTGCCAGATCTGCTCGTCAAAGTACGCCGCCTGTCAGCTCATTTTCGCAAGTCGGCTACAGTTTCCGCACCCTTGCTGTGTTGCAGCAGCGTTTGCAGCTCCGTCACACCGACTGGTGTGTGATGTCCCTTCACGTTGGAACTCTACCCTCCACATGTTGCAAAGGATTTCTGAGCAGAAGAGAGCAGTTGTGGAGTACCAGCTGCTACAAGGCCGTCGATATTCAGGTCAGACTCCACACATAAGACCTCAGGAGTGGACCTGGATGTCTGACATCTGTACCATCTTGACAAACTTTGAAGAGTCCACCCAGATGGTGAGTGGCGATGACGCCATCATTAGCGTCAGCATTCCACTTGTCTGTCTTTTGCAGCGCTCTCTGCAGAGAATTAAAGAGGAGACATTGCAGCCTGAGTATGATGAGATGGATCAAGAAGCCGTAGTGGTCGATTACACACAGCCCAGTCTCATCTCATCCCAACGTGCATTGGGGGACAATGAGGGAGAGGAGGAGGAGGAAGAACAGGAGCTTGTATCATGCGCTGTAGACGGTAGTACCTGTACAACTGTCATACTGTCGGTTCAGCGTGGGTGGCCTGAGGACAGGGGGGGGGAGGAGGAGGAGAGCATGGTCAGTCGTCATCTTGGTGAGGACACGGAAGTCTTGCCCGTTACCAGTCTGGCACGCATGGCTGACTTTATGTTACGCTGCCTTAACCGTGACCCTTGCGTTGTCAAAATGTTGGGTGACAGTCATTACTGGTTGGTGACACTTTTAGACCCCCGCTACTAGGAGAACTTTCACTCTCTTATTCCTGAGGTGGAGAGGTCTGCAAAAATGGGGCAGTACCAGAAGGCCCTTGCTGCAGAACTGTTAAAAAAGTTCCCATCTGAACACGCTAGCGGCAGAGGTCACAGTTCATTGGCCAACCAAGGCGTACAAGCGAGAGAGAGGCAACTCCAATCCAGCAGAGGCAGGGGAACACTGTCAACGTTCTGGGACAGTTTTCTGAGACCCGCCCAGCTTACAGGTCCTGAGGCGCAGGGTACTCTCACAAGGAGTGGAAAGTTTCAAAAGATGGTGAGGGTGTACCTTGCCGACCGTACCAGCGTCCACCTTGATTCCTCTGTGCCTTTTAATTATTGGGTATCCAAGTAGGACACTTGGAATGAACTCGCTCTGTACGCCTTGGAGGTCCTGGCCTGCGCTGCCGATAGCGTGCTATGGGAGCGTGTTTTTTTAGTGCCGCTGGGGGAATTATAACTGATAAGCGCACTCGCCTGTCAACTGACTATGCTGACAAGCTGACCCTTATCAAAATGAACAAGGGCTGGATTGGGCCAGACTTCTCATCACCACCAAATGACAGCAGAGTAACATAAAGTCAAATCCACTGTGTTTTTTCGGGAGGTGTATTCACGTGCAGCGCTTCACACCCACACATGGGTATACGCTTCCTCATTTCGGCTGTTTTATGTTCTTCTCCTAATCCTTAGCCTCCACCACCACTATACCACCAGGGTGACCGTTGTCCATGGGATACCCACTCCCCAATAATGGGAATAATATTTTTAAGATGCTGTACTGTATCGCTCTTGTAAGGGGCATTGCAGGTTCCTCTGTCCTAATTTTTGGCAGCTTTTGCTTGGAAGGCATAAGCAAATACTATGGGAGACACACTCCCCAATCATGGGAATAATGTTTGTAATATGCTGTACTGCATGGCTCTTGTAAGGGGCATTGCAAGTTCCTCCATCCTAATTTTTGGCAGCTTTTGCTTGGAAGGCATAAGCAAAGACTATGGGAGACCCACTCCCCAATAATGGGAATAATGTTTGTAATATGCTGTACTGCATGGCTCTTGTAAGGGGCATTGCAAGTTCCTCCATCCTAATTTTTGGCAGCTTTTGCTTGGAAGGTATAAGCAAATACTATGGGAGACACACTCTCCAATAATCGGAATAATGTTTGTAATATGCTGTACTGTATGGCTCTTGTAAGGGGCATTAAAAGCGTCTTGTTAAGCTACTGAGACCTCCACGTCTCTTCTGAGGGGCATTAAAAGCGTCTTGTTAAGCTACTGGGACCTCCACCACTTTTCCGAGGGGCATTAAAAGCGTCTTGTTAAGCTACTGGGACCTCCACGTCTCTTCTGAGGGGAATTAAAAGCGTCTTGTTAAGCTACTGGGACCTCCACGTCTCCTCTGAGGGGCATTAAAAGCATCTTGTTAAGCTACTGGGACCTCCACCACTTTTCCGAGGGGCATTAAAAGCGTTTTGCTAAGCTACTGGGACCTCCACGTCTCTTCTGAGGGGCATTAAAAGCGTCTTGTTAAACCACTCTGAACTCCACAGCTCTTCCAAGGGGCATTGAAATGTTGTTTTTAATTAACTCTAACCTCCACGACTCTTCGAACGGGCATTGCATTTCCTCCTAATTTTTGGCAGCTTTTGCTTCTAAGGCATAAGCAAAGACTATGGGAGACCCACTCCCCAATCATGGGAATAATGTTTGTAATATGCTGTACTGCATGGCTCTTGTAAGGGGCATTGCAAGTTCCTCCGTCCTAATTTTTGGCAGCTTTTGCTTTGAAGGCATAAGCAAAGACTATGGGAGACACACTCCCCAATAATGGGAATAATGTTTGTAATATGCTGTACTATATGGCTCTTGGAAGGGGCATTAAAACCGTCTTGTTAAGCTACTGCGACCTCCACCACTTTTCCGAGGGGCATTAAAACCGTCTTGTTAAGCTACTGTGACCTCCATGTCTCTTCCAAGGGGCATTCAAACCGTCTTGTTAAGCTACTGGGACCTCCACGTCTTTTCCGAGGGGCATTAAAACTGTCTTGTTAAGCTACTGGGACCTCCACGTCTCTTCAAAGGGGCATTAAAAGCGTCTTCTTAAGCCACTCTGAACTTCACAGCTCTTCCAAGGGGCATTGAAATGTTGTTTTTAATTACCTCTAACCTCCACGACTCTTCCAACGGGCATTGCATTTCCTCCTAATTTTAGTCAGCTTTTGCTTTTCAATGAAAAGGTGAAAACTAAGGGAGACCCACTCCCCAATAATGGGTAGAAGGTTTTTAGTACGCTGTAATCCACGTCAGTTTCAAGGGGCATTGCAGTTCCTCATAATTTTTGGAAAGCCTTCCATTCACTGCTTAGGCCAACTGTGTACAGGAATCCCAGTTGCTATAAATGGAAAAAGCGGTTTAGTTAAGGCACTCTGATCTCCATGTCATTTCCAAGGGGCATTGGAGTGCCTCAAAATTTTTGGTAGGCATTGCACTCACTGTATGCCCTATAACTGTGTAGCCGAACCACTCATTTTGTTACAGAATTATATCCTACAAGACATATGTGGTTGACTGGCCTGATATTGATGTGAATGGTCCCTGTTCCTCCTGCTCTTTCTCTTTTGCCACTACCTCATCCATCATTTATCACCTGAAGCTTTGCTTTAATGGGAGTCATAGAACTGGGATAGTAGCAGGAAAACATCCAGCAATCCTCGGAGGAGGTAGGATATGCGCCAAAACACTGACCACCTTAGGCCTAGCCGCTACTACATACATGCGCTTGCATTCCAAGAAAACAAAGCAGATGCTAACTTCTATCATCATCATGGTCCTCACCTTGGCACTCTCAACTCCCCTGATGGAGAAGCCAGGGTCCACCGGAGGAGTCTGGTTCTCTGGTGGGCTCGTCCAATGCTGCCCTAAAGCAGGCCGGGCTAAGAAAAGTGTGGGGGATGTTCCAAGGAGAAATAGGGGCGGCTGGGGACCGTTTATGGACACCAGGCTGCCCCCAGGCGGCTGGGGACCGTGAGTGGACACCCGGCCGCGGTGCTGCTGGGGACCGAGTATGGATACCAGGCCGGTAACGCAGCCATGACGTGGTGGCCAGATTCCGCCTCCACATGCCTAAAAGGCCCAATTTCAAGTGCAAGCAAGCAGTATGGTATTGCAGCCTGGGGGTGGGTGGGTGGCAGGCTGCATACTTACGCTTGCATTGCAAGGAATGGGAGAGGTACAATTGAACACTGCCCTGGGACAAGGACTTGAACGGGGATAGTTGCAAGTCTGCAATGACAGGTGCAGGGTGGGAGGCATCTTCGCATGTACCATGAACAGGGGTTTGGCATGCACACACTACAGCGGAATATGCTGTCCTTCCCACTAAATGCACTGGGGAGGGCACAGGTAATGTTTTGGTATGCGCGCTTAATCTTATGTATAAGGCACACCGGGACAAATAGGGGTGGCTGGGGACTGAGTATGGATACCTCGCTGCCAAAGCAGCCATGAGGTAGTGGCCAGCTTCGGCCTCCTCCAAACTAAAAGGCCCCATTTCAAGTGCAAGCTAGCAGTATGGAATTGCAGCCTAGGGGTGGGTGGGTGGAATGCTGCACACTTACGCTTGCATTCCAATAAAACAAAGCAGATGCTAACTTCTATCATCATCATCATTGTCCCCACCTTGGCACTCTCAACTCCCCTGATGGAGAAGCCAAGGCCCACCGGAGGAGTCTGGTTCTCTGGTGGGATCGTCCAATGCTGCCCTAAAGCAGGCCGGGCTAAGAAAAGTGTGTGGGGGGATGTTCCAAGGAGAAATAGGGGCGGCTGGGGACCGTTTATGGACACCCGGCTGCCCCCAGGCGACTGGGGACCGTGTGTGGACACCCGACCGCGGGGCGGCTGGGAACCGAGTATGGACACCAGGCCGCCCCCTGGCGGCTGGGGACCGAGTGTGGACACCCGGCCGCCGGGCGGCTGGGGACTGAGTATGGATACCAGGCCGCTAACGCAGCCATGATGTGGTGGCCAGATTCCACCTCCATATGCCTAAAAGGCCCAATTTCAAGTACAAGCAAGCAGTATGGTATTGCAGCCTGGTGGTGGGTGGGTGGCAGGCTGCATACTTGCGCTTGCATTGCAAGGAATGGGGGAGGTACAATTGAACACTGCCCTGGGACAAGAACTTGCACGGGGATAGTTGCAAGTCTGCATCTTCTGATGCGGCAAGGATGACTTCTGATGGGCACACTTTTAGGCAGTGACCTGGGTGTCAGAGATGCTTCAAGGGGTCTTCCCCATGCTGTTCCCATGTCTTTTCAGAACTGTATGTGACGCGCCCCTGGGCCTGCTGTGTCGCGCAGCGTCTCGCGCTCGGGGGCTTACCCGGAACCGGATCAGATGAGGGTTGTAGTCTCCGAGTGGCGGGGACCCGGTCCGTGCCCAGGAGTCAAACTCCGTGTGTGGCAGTCTTGATAGGTGTTATTTGAGTGTCGACTACGACACCCGTTGATTTGCAGCTATGGAGCTGCCGCTGCAGGGCAGACCGCTGAGGCCGATGTAGAATAGTGCAGCGTGATAGTATAACCCCCAACTGGAGGGGTATGGCCTCAGGGCAGCCGACGTGGAAGATGGGGGTAGCAGGAACCACTCAGAGACGGTGCGGTGTAATTCAGGGTCTTTACTGGTAACAACGATAGACCCTCCCGGAGTACTTGCTAGCGAACGGGGCCTGGTCAGTCCTTGAGCAGATGGGATCTCCCCTGGCCAGGCGGAGTTGTAGGCCTCCCAAACTGACTGTACTCTTCTGGCTACCTTGCTAGAAGCGGATATAAGTAGCCCACGTCCCTGAGTGTGCCGTGTGGTGCTCACCCGTATGGCCGGTGACTCGGGGCCTTCTAATGGCTTCCGCTCCACGATGGCGGTGCTGGTCCCACGCGTGTGACCTTGCCTTCGGGTTTCTGGGCCTGAGGACCTGAAATCCCCTGCCGGTCGGCTTCTGCTGCTGGGTAAGAGTTAGTCCCCACAGCCTCGGACGCCGGGTCCGGTAAGAAAGCTTCTCAGTCAGGGCGAGCTCTGCAGCTGCCAGCCCCTGACTCGTAGTAGTATTGCTCCCACTGAGCTTCTGCTGTTTCTTCCTATGACTGTTTCTTGTCTCTGCTTCTTCTCTACTCCTAACCCTGCCTCAGCCCCGGGTTTATATAGGGGAAGTTCTTCCCCTCCCAAGACTGGGCAGGAGGTGTGGCATGCACAGGATCCCTGACCAAAGGACCTCCCACCTGCTCTCAGACATAACATTACATTACTGTGGAAACCAGACCCCTGGGGTGCCACATTCCCTCCTAGTGAAATTTAGTACTCCGGGACTAAACATATTTTAGAAAAACATAACAAGATATAACAACAATAATAGTACAATAAGAAGAAACACATAAAGGTGGTCACGGATATCCGTAACCGGGTGCAGTCTTTGAAGAAAGCAAGGTGTCCATTTCACCAAAACAGGGAGACGTAACCAGGTAGGGGTCTGTTCTGCCCCGAGTCCTTAACAGTCTTTTGTCCGTCCTGGGTTACGCTCCAACTATGTACACAGGATTCCCGGTAAATCCACCAAAGACTCCTATAACCAACTAGAAACACATAATTATACACAAGCAATAAGAAAAACAGGTAACCACAAATAAAACAACTTATACATTTCAAATCCTCCAACGTGCGGGTAACTGGCCTCTAGTGGCCCTAGTGGACCTACGGAGCTGACTGTCTAGCCCTGAACTACAGGGTGTAGGAGCTGTCAAGGGTAAACTGGGCAGCTGTCTACCGGCTCTTTGGCTCACTAGGGGTACGGCAGGCTCACTATAAGCAGAGGGTTGATCCTCCTGTTCTGCTTGTGTGGAGTCTTCTGCCTCCTGGACCGGCTGCTCTTCCAGCTCTACCTGTCGCTCCGTAGGTGCTTGGGATGCGGGTTGGAGGAAGGTGAGTACGGGTACCACAACTGCGCCATTGACTTGAGTCCAAGACCGAGGGAAGTCTCCGAGCACAGTACTAACCATGTCTTCCCTTTCCTCTACGGGTCGAGGGTCTTCTTGTTCCTCTTCAGGGTTCCGTAGCTGTTTGGGACACTTCTTCAGGTAATCCCGGGATACAATGGTTGTGGTTTCCCCTCCGTCTTTACTGATGGTACAGACCTTTGGGTTGTCGTGGCTTGAGGGCAGTACGGTGTACGGGTCCTTCTCCCACTGGTCGTCCAACTTGTGGAGCCGTCTTTTTCTCTTCAAGACCTGCTCTCCGGGTACCAGGGGAACAGCGGGAGCATACTGGTTGTAAGTTTTCTCTTGTCTTTCCCTAGCCTGACAGAGACTTCGCTCCACGCTCTCCTGTACTCTCCGGTACTGCTGCTGCCTCTCTGTGTCCCAGTCTGCTTCTGGTGAAGTGTCCTCGGGTGTCAGGACTCCCATTTCCAGGTCAACAGGTAACTTACCAGGTCTCGCCCTCATTAGGTAAGCCGGGGTACAGTTGGTGGAACCTACCGGGATGTGGTTGTATAGGTCCACCAGATCGGGCAGCTTCTCAGGCCACAGACCGCGTTCTTCCAGGGGCAACGTTTTCAGAAGATCCATTACCACCTGGTTCATTTTCTCACAAAGTCCATTAGTTTGCGGATGATAGGGTGTCGTCCTTATCTTCCGGCAGCCATACAGAGTGCAGAATTCTTGGAAGACCTCCGCTTCAAAGGCAGGTCCCTGGTCTGTCAACACTTGGTCCGGGTACCCGTGTGGATGGCAGAAATGCTGCTGGAAGGCTCTAGCTGCTGTTCGAGCTGTTAAGTCCTTGACGGGGACGACAACCAAGAACCGGGAGTAGTGATCCACGATGGTTAGTGCGTAGACATAGCCACTTCTGCTTGGGGTCAGTTTTACATGATCCAAGGCTACCAGTTCCAACGGCTGCCGGGTGACGATGGACTGCAGGGGAGTCTTCTGGCTGGCACGGTCCTTCCTTCTTAGGTTGCACGGGCCACAGTCTCTGCACCACCTCTCGATGGTTCCCCTCATGCCTACCCAGTGGAACCGCTCGCGCAGCAGGAACTCCAGCTTCTTCCATCCGAAGTGTCCAGCCCCGTCGTGGTAGGCCTCCATCACCATGGCTGCGTCTCTTCGTGGCACCACTACTTGCCAGATTAGTTCATGCGTCCGGGAGTTAACCATTCTGCGGCACAACTTCCCCTTGTAAAGGAACAGTCTACTCTTTTCTGCCCACAGTTGCTTGGCTTCCTCCGGAGCGTCTGGGTCAAGGCGAGCCTCTGGCCGAGTCAGCATCTCCTTTACCAGCCGGACGGCAGGGTCGCTGTCTTGCGTTTCCGCCCAGTTGTAGTGAGGCAAGGGGTTCAACGTAGCGGCTTGCTTACTCCCTACCCGGTGGGAACACTGGATAGTCCCATGACGGTGGAACGCAGGGAGTTCGACTTCTTCCAGTTCCTCTGGATCTTCTCCTACGTCCGGTAGATTTGGCATCCTGGACAGGGCGTCCGCGTTGGTATTGGAGCGTCCTGCCCGGTATTTGATTGTGAACTCGTAGTTGGACAGACGAGCCATCCATCTCTGCTCTAGGGCACCGAGTCTTGCTGTGTCCAGGTGTGTCAACGGGTTGTTATCCGTGTACACGATGAACCGGGAAGAAGCGAGGTAGTGCTTAAAGCGTTCGGTGACTGCCCACACCACTGCCAGGAACTCTAGCTTAAAGGAGCTGTAATTCTCCGGGTTTCTCTCGGTGGGTCGCAGTTTTCGGCTGGCGTAAGCGATTACTCGTTCTTTCCCCTGCTGGATCTGGGACAGCACAGCTCCTAGCCCGATGTTACTTGCGTCAGTGTAGAGGATAAAGGGCTGGCTGTAATCGGAGTACGCCAGGATTTCATCCCCCGTGAGGGCCATCTTCAGCTGGCGGAAGGACTCTTCTTCTAACTTCTCCCATCTGAAGGGCGGCTTCTGGTTCTTGGCCTTCCGGGACTGGCCTATCAGGAGGTCCTGCATGGGAGCTGCCTTTTTGGTGAAACCGGGGATGAATCTGCGGTAATAGCCTACCAACCCAAGGAACTGCCGCACTTCCTTTATACTGGAGGGACTTGGCCATTCCTTAATTGCGGTGATCTTATCAGGGTCGGGAGCCACTCCGTCAGCGCTCACCACGTGTCCCAGGTACTGCACCTTTGGCTTCAGGAGGTGACACTTAGAGGGTTTCACCTTCAGGCCGTAACTTGCCAGGGCTTCGAACACTTCCGCCAGATGTTTCAGGTGGTCCTCATAAGTCTTGGAATATACGATGACATCGTCCAGGTACAACAGGACCGTCTCGAAGTTTTTGTGTCCCAGACAGCACTCCATTAATCGTTGGAAGGTTCCGGGTGCGTTACAAAGTCCAAACGGCATACAGGTAAACTCGCTAAGTCCCATCGGGGTGGTGAATGCGGTCTTCTCCCGGTCCGCCTCTGCTACAGGAACCTGCCAGTACCCGCTAGTGAGATCCAAGGTAGAGAAGAAGTTAGCAGATCTTAAAGCAGCCAAAGACTCCTCTATCCTTGGTAAAGGGTACGCATCCTTGTGTGTGATACGATTGATTTTCCAGTAATCTACACACATCCTCATAGTGTTGTCTTTCTTTTTGACTAAAACTAGTGGGGCTGCCCAGGGGCTACAGCTATCCCGGATTACCCCAGCCTCCTTCATGTCTCTAAGCATCCCCTTGGCGTGTTGGTAATGTGCAGGGGTTACGGGTCGATACCTCTCTTTTATGGGAGGATGATCTCCCGTGGGGATGCGGTGTTCTACCCCCTTAACTCGCCCGAAGTCTAACGGGTGTTTACTAAACACTCTCTCATACTCTTGAACCACCCGGTAGACTCCCTGTTTCTGGTGGGAGGGAGTGGAGTCAGTTCCCAAGTGTAGTTGCTGACACCAATCCTCCATTACTTTCTTAGAGCCGTTACCTTCCTCCGGGTGAGATGGAGGCAAGGGTTCCACAGACTGTATAGAGTTTTGGTTGATGGTATATAATTTGGCTAGCGTGGCATACCGGGGTAGGTATACTTCCCTCTTCCCGATATTTATTAGGCGAACGGGCACCCTCCCATGGCGTACATGAACCACCCCCCGTGCTGTCAAAATGGTGGGCCTACTGTCTGAGTAAACTGGTTCTACCATTGCCTGGTAATCCCTACCTCTCGGACCAATAGCTGCCCGGCACCAAATCATCATTTCACTTTTTGGGGGCATGGCAATAGGGAAAGGGTCACACATTCTTACGCTACCAATCTCACCGCCGGAGAGTTCCACCTGTTGCCGTCGCATCAGTGCCCGGATCTCTTTCTGGAGCACTCGCTGCTCGCCGGAGCTGGCGTTCTTGGCAACCTGTTGTAAAAGGAAAATCACCTCTGCAAGACAATTTTCAATTACATTAGTTCCTAGCGTTATCTTTGGGTGACTCTCGTGTTTGTCAATGTCTACAATAATCAGTCCCTGTGCTGCCAGTTCGACTCTACCAATTTTAATGGTCGCCTCTTTAAATCCGATCTGTGGCACGGGCTGACCATTGCTGGCGATGATACTCAAGTCGTCGTCAGGGTAGCGGGTTATATCCGAGTCATTCCAGTACTGCTTGAAGAGCACGTACGGGATGGTGGTGACCTGTGACCCGGTGTCCAGTAGGGCACTCATAGGGATGCCATCCAGTACCACAGGCAAGACTGGACGCCCTCCGACATATTTGTCGCGCCAGTTCGATGGGCCTGGTGGTCTTTTTCCTGGGGGTTGGCCCTCTACCCCCAGGTTGTGCCAGTTTAAAGGACAGTACCTTGCCATATGTCCGGGTTGATTGCAGCGGCGGCAGATGGGTCGTCCGTCCTCGTTGTACCGGTCACTGGGTCTTCCTCTGGCCGGTGGGGTCCTCCTTGGTCGACGCCACGGGATGTTCTCCGGTCCGGATGCCAGCTGGATCTTCCCTGGAGTGGAAGCCTGTAAAGACTGCACAGTTCGGGTTAACGCAGCAACGCTTTTAGCTAGCTCTTGGACCTGATGGTGCAGGTCTGGAGCCGGGTCATTGTTCAAAGCCTGCGCATCAGCCCCTACAGGCCCTGCCGACAAGGGCGCCGCCTCCTGGTGGTAAGTGATAGCTGGGCGCCTGTGGGTCACAACGCCATCCGGTGCCGGTTCTCGGAGCACCCGGATGGCTCTGTCCTTGAACTGTGCAAATCCCAGATGAGGGTCCTGTAGGGCCATTGCCCGCAACTGGGTTCGGTGGGCATTGCAATATAAACCCTCTATAAATTGTTCAGTCAACAGCCTGTCCTCGTCTCCCACGCCGTCAGGGTCGGTCTGCTTAACGGCTCTCAGGGCCTCTTGTAGGTTCAGGGCATAGTCCCTTATACTCTCATGGGCCCGCTGTTTGCACCCGTAGAATCTAAGCTTGATCTCGGCTGAGGTGCGGGTATCAAAGGTGTCCCTCAGCCGGGTTAGTATCCCTGCGACAGTCCTCCCCCCAGGTGGCCAGGACTTTACCTCCCTTCGGGCTGCTCCGGTTAATTGGGCCACCAGGATGCTCACTTTTTGCTCTTCTGTGAGGGGGTACACCTGGAAGAGGCTATCCAGCCTTTCTCTAAAGTCCTGCAGGGTATGTGACTCCCCTGAGTACTGGGGTAGCCAGGCTGCCCCCGGGATATAGGGCATGGTGAAAGGCATGACCGCGACAGCGGTGGCGCTGGCGGGGGTTGAAGCGGTGAAGCTCTCCTCCGTATCCGACATCCTTCTCCCCCCTAGTGGACCGTGGCCTACCTTGCGATGATCCTCTTCCGTAGGCCGCGGCTCCGCAGTGGATCGTCAGGGTTGAGGACCTTCCGTCGCGCTCCGGTGACATCGGCGTCTGCTGGGCTCCTTCCAGGACCTTACGCAACGTCCGGACGTGAGGCGGGGCTTCAGTTCTCGCGGGCTTTTCGGAGTCCACGCCCCTCTTCTTCCCGCGCGGCGTCCTCAAGATGGCGTCCAACGGCGGGAAAACTCCACGGATGGCGGGAAGAAGGCTGAAGATGGCGCCGGATGGCGGGAATCTTCACAGATGGCGGGAAGAAGGCTGAAAATGGCGCCGGATGGCGGGAATCTTCACAGGTGAGTTTGAAAGTCTCTTTTTCAGGCACGCAGTACCCGGTGGTTGCGGGCACGAAATCCTGCCGACTACGCCAAAGTTGACGCGCCCCTGGGCCTGCTGTGTCGCGCAGCGTCTCGCGCTCGGGGGCTTACCCGGAACCGGATCAGATGAGGGTTGTAGTCTCCGAGTGGCGGGGACCCGGTCCGTGTCCAGGGAGTCAAACTCCGTGTGTGGCAGTCTTGATAGGTGTTATTTGAGTGTCGACTACGCCACCCGTTGATATGCAGCTATGGAGCTGCCGCTGCAGGGCAGACCGCTGAGGCCGATGTAGAATTGTGCAGCGTGATAGTATAACCCCCAACGGGAGGGGTATGGCCTCAGGGCAGCCGACGTGGAAGATGGGGGTAGCAGGAACCACTCAGAGACGGTGCGGTGTAATTCAGGGTCTTTACTGGTAACAACGATAGACCCTCCCAGAGTACTTGCTAGCGAACGGGGCCTGGTCAGTCCTTGAGCAGATGGGATCTCCCCTGGCCAGGCGGAGTTGTAGGCCTCCCAAACTGACTGTACTCTTCTGGCTACCTTGCTAGAAGCGGATATAAGTAGCCCACGTCCCTGAGTGTGCCGTGTGGTGCTCACCCGTATGGCCGGTGACTCGGGGCCTTCTAATGGCTTCCGCTCCACGATGGCGGTGCTGGTCCCACGCGTGTGACCTTGCCTTCGGGTTTCTGGGCCTGAGGACCTGAAATCCCCTGCCGGTCGGCTTCTGCTGCTGGGTAAGAGTTAGTCCCCACAGCCTCGGACGCCGGGTCCGGTAAGAAAGCTTCTCAGTCAGGGCGAGCTCTGCAGCTGCCAGCCCCTGACTCGTAGTAGTATTGCTCCCACTGAGCTTCTGCTGTTTCTTCCTATGACTGTTTCTTGTCTCTGCTTCTTCTCTACTCCTAACCCTGCCTCAGCCCCGGGTTTATATAGGGGAAGTTCTTCCCCTCCCAAGACTGGGCAGGAGGTGTGGCATGCACAGGATCCCTGACCAAAGGACCTCCCACCTGCTCTCAGACATAACATTACATTACTGTGGAAACCAGACCCCTGGGGTGCCACATATGCATGTGTCACACAGCACATGGCCAGATAAGGTTGTAAAATGTTAAAATGACATTTCCCGGTGAATGCATTTGTCACGGTTGAAAGCAATACAAAAGTGCAAAAATGCATAAAAAATGCTACTTGTGAACATAGCCCAAGGTGTGGAGGAGTATTTTTTTGGGGGGTTATTTATTTTACCTTATACACAAGTCTTTACCCTGGAAAGGAACTTCCTTAACATATTTCACAGGAAAGCAGTTTCAGTTTTGTTTTTGACCGTTTTATTGTGAGCCCTTAAGGCTGGGTGCCCACGTAGCGTTTTTCAAGCGTTTATGCTGCGGAATTTCCGCAGCGTAAACGCTTGTGAAACGCTAGGTAATCCGCACCCCATGGTCCCCAAGGGGATTCCGCATGTTCTATGCACATGCTGCGGATTTTTCCGCAGCGTTTATGCTGCGTACAAAAATCCGCAGCATGTCATTTAATTTTGCGGAAGCGCAGCGGAATGGCCGCCATTGACTTGCATTGAGACGCATAGAATGCGCGTCTGTACATTTGACAAGCGGATTCTATATGCGTTTCAATGTGCGGATGGTACCCAAGTCTGGAGGAGAGAAGACTCTCATCCAGACCTGGGTACCATTGTACCTGTAAAAAAAAGAATAAAATAATAAATAAAGTTTATACTCACCTTTCCGAAGGCTTCTCTGCATGCCGGCATCCTTGAAGGACCTTCGGTGACGTCACAGTCATGTGACCGCAGGCCCTTCACCGCTCTGTCTCGCGATATGCCGGCAGTCAGGAACCAGACAGGAACGAGCGCTGCAGCACACGCCGGGGCATCGGGGGTGAGTATAGCTTTATTTTATTTTATTTTTACGGTTCACACTGTATAAATCCATGCTATTTGCATGGATTTATACAGTGTGACCTAGTTATCAAGCACTTTCCAAGTGATGCTATCGCTTGTCAATCTGCACGGGGAAACGCATGTGAATCCGCATGTATTCTGCAGGAAAAACGCATGAACAATCTGCATGCGTTTTTTCTGCCAGGGAGATGCAGAAATGCTGCAGAAATTTTCTGCTTCATTTCTGCATCGTGGGCACATAGCCTAAAAGTGGCTTAATACCTCTGACCACGTTGTTGACAGCAGTGACCTGGGGGTCAGAAATGCTTCCTGACTCGATCCCCATGCTGTCCCCATGTCATTTGAGCACTGTCACTATCGTTTTGGGCACTTGTTAGGCTTTTAAAAGACTGCTGGGGGTGCCGCCGCAAAAATGCTCGGGTCTCTCATAGACTAAGATAGGGCTCGTTGCTCGGGTCGAGCACCCGAGTATCACAGTGAGCTCGGCCCGAGCTTCGAGCACCCGAGCATTTTAGTGCTCGCTCAACACTAATGCTTATGTAAAGTAGACATGTGCCAAATGTTATTTATTAACTATTTTGTGTGGCATAACTATATGGTTTAAGAAAATAAAAATTGAAATTTAGAAAATGTAGAACATTTTCAAATGTTTTGTTACAGAGAAAATATATATTTTTGTACCGTGTTAGCCAGTAGATAGAAAAATATTTAGATTTGAGAGTCCTCAGTGGTTGATACCTTTTAATGGCTAACTGAAAAGATGGTAACAAGTTGCAAGCTTTCGAGACTACGCAGGTCTCTTCATCAGGCTAGTATAACACAAAATCTGAAGAGTCACATATTTATACACAATAAGACACAGAAATAATGCAATGGATGAGACAGGTGACAGAAAGCAAAGTTATTACTATGGGAGAGATAAACAGTTATGGCTATAAATATTTTAGCAGTAAATAGATAAGGAGTGTGAAGGTTTTATTGTCCTGTGACTAGGTCCAGTGTTATGATGACCTCACAAGTCTGATGGGAACATTCCTTAGTTGATGTGGAATGGCATAAATCCATGCAACACATTCATTCCTGCTCTGAAAGTGTCAAAAGTCACCATCAGTTTATATTCTGAGATTCTTCTTTCTCTTTGGGATTTGAAATTACCTTTTAATAACAGTAATTTTATGTCTTTGATGCTGTGATCAGGGGAACAGAAATTCTTGGCTACAGGTAGATCTATTCTTTTTTCTTTTATTGTTCGGCGATGATGATTCATCCTTGTCCGTTCCCCAAAATCCACAAATCTGGTAATCCAGGAAGACCAATTATTTCATGTGTGGGCACCCTTACTGAGCAAGTTTCTGGACGGGTAGAGTGTGTTCTTAAACCACTGGTAAAGATTACACCCGGCTACATTCAGGACATGACAGACCTACTGAATAAACTAGCAGCAGTAGGTCCTCTACCAGAAGGAACCATCCTGGCCACCATTAATGTGGAATCTTTGTATTCTAATATCCCACATCAGGATGGATTAAATGCCTGCAAAATCTTCATGGAAAATACAGGAATTGATGCTGGTTCTGTGGTGAAACTTACAGAATTCATCCTCACCCACAATTACTTTGAATTTGATAACAGCATATATCTACAGGAGACTGGTACAGCGACGGGAAGTAAAATGGATCCACAGTACGCAAATCTTTTCATGGCCAAGCTTGAAAGTGACTTTTTGTCCTCGTGTCCCATCAGGCCTTTGGCCTACTATCATTTCATTGACGCTATTTTAATCATCTGGACGGGGACTGAGCAACAGCTGAAGACGTTCCATGAACACTTTAATCGATTTCATCCCACCATCAACCTAACACTCAACTACTCCTGTACGGAAATTAACTTTTTGAACACCATCATCAAGCTACAGAACAATGAAATAGAGACATCCTTGTACTGGAAACTAATCGACCATCCTACATACGTTAAATGGGACAGTTTCCATCCAAAACACATAAAAACTCTATTGTCTACAGCCAAGCCATCAGATACAATCGGATATGTTCCAACCCTGTGGATAGAGACAAACACCTTGATGGCCTCAGAAAGACTTTTTTGAATCAGGGCTACCATCCAAGAACAATTGAGAACTAGATTACAAGAGCCACCAGAATATCAAGGAATCATCTCCTACATTACAAAACCAAACAAGAAAGCAACCGGGTGCCTCTAGTAGTCACCTACAAGGAGAGCTGCATGGAAATTACAACCCTTACCACAAAAAGATGCCCGATTACAATCCATATTTCAAGACCCCCCACTTCTGTGTTTCAGGCAGCCCCCAAATCTAAGAAGCATCATTGTCAGAAGCTCCCTGTCATCTCCACCAGCTACAGGTACCTTTCCTTGCAACCAGAAAAAATGTAAAACCTGTCCGTTTATAATGACCACAGACAAGATGAAGATCCCCAATTCACATCAGGACTACAAGATCCCAGGTACTTTCAGCTGTATCACATCTAATGTAGTGTACTTAATTATTTGTACCAAATGTTAAACTGGGTGTCTGTATGTAGGGGAGACGGTTCAAAAACTTAGGACAAGGATGAATTCTCATCGCCACACAATAAAAGAAGAAAAAATAGATCTACCTGTAGTCAAGCATTTTTGTTCCCCTGATCACAGCATCAAAGACATGAAATTACTGGTATTAAAAGGTAACTTCAAATCTCAGAGAGAAAGGAGAGTCTTAGAATATAAACTAATGGTGACCTTTGACACCTTCAGAGCAGGAATGAATGTGTTGCATAGATTTATGTCATTCTACATCAACTAAGTAATGGGCCCATCAGACTTTTGGGGTCATCACAATATTGCACCAAACAATAAAACTTTCACAGTCCTTATCTATGAACTGCTAAAATATTTACAGCCAGAAATGTTTATCTCTCCCATAGTAAAAGCACTGCTTTTCATCACCTGTCTCATCTATTGCATTATTTCTGTGCCATATTGTGTATAAATATGTGACTCTTCAGATTTTGGGTTATACTAGCCTGATGAAGAGACCTGAGTAGTCTTGAAAGCTTGCAATCTGTTACCAACCTTTCAGTTAGCCATTAAAAGGTATCAACCACTGAGGACTATCAAATCTAAATATTTTGGTATTAAAAGGTAATTTCAAATCCCAAAGAGAAAGAAGAATCTCAGAATATAAACTGATGGTGACTTTTGACAGTTTCAGAGCAGGAATGAATGTGTCACATGGATTTATGACATTCTACATCAACTAAGGAATGTTCCCATCAGACTTGTGAGGTCATCATAACACTGGACCTAGTCACAGGACAATAAAACCTTCACACTCCTTATCTATTAACTGCTAAAATATTTATAGCCATAACTGTTTATCTCTTCCATAGTAATAACTCTGCTTTCGGTCACCTGTCTCATCTATTGCATTATTTCTGTGTCTTATTGTCTATAAATATGTGACTCTTCAGATTTTGTGTTATACAAGCCTGATGAAGAGACCTGTGTAGTCTTGAAAGCTTGAAACTTGTTACCATCTTTTCAGTTAGCTATTAAAAGGTATCAATCACTGAGGACTCTCAAATCTAAATATTTTTCAAATGTTTTGTCAAATTTTCGATATCTTAATAAATAAACACAAATCATATCGGAAAAAAATGTACCACTAACATGAAGTACGATGTGCTATGTAAAAGCAGTCTAAGAATCACTCAGATAAGTTGAAATGTTCCAGAGTAATTACCACATAAAGTGACACTGTTCAGAATTGAAAAATTTGGCTTGGTCAGGAAGGTGAAAACGGACTTCAGAGTGAAGGGATTAAGGACTCATTCACTTGTCCTTGTTGCACGTACGTGTTGTATCAGTTTTTTACACGGATACAACACGTACCCATTATCATCTATGGTGCTATTCACATGTTCGGGTTTTTTCACAGACATCTCCAGTTTTCTCTCGGATATAGGGTGCCAATATTAGTCTGTGGGTCCATGAGAATCACGCACAGCACACGGATGGCATCAGTGTACAGTCCGTGTGCTTTCCATATTTAACATTGCAAATAACAGGAGAAAGTTTGTAGTTTATTAATTTATCCATCCCTAAAAAACACTGATGACATTATTGCGAAAGACGGATTTATACGAACCAAACACTGACACCAGTACCTTTCACATATGTGTTTAAATTGGAACATGTGAATGTGGCCTAAGAGCATAAAAATTTGAGGTTTGAAAAATTAATTTTATTACATTTTCAGCAAATTTCAGATCAAAACATGTTGAATAAGTGATGGGCGAGCACTAAAATGCTCGGGTACTCGTTGTTCGAGTCAAGCAAATTGCAATGCTCGAGTGCTCAACCAGAGCATCAAGCCCAATGTAAGTCTACGGGAAACTCGAGCATTTTTCCTCACCCCTTCCCCCCAAAGGTCTGCAGGGGGCCTAGAAATTGCCAAAATTGATGGGAACAGAGCTGAAATGACATGGGAACAGCATGGGGAAGACCCCTGGAAGCATCTCTGACTCCCAGGTCACTGCTGTGTACAATGTTGTCAGAGTATTGCGCCACTTTTACGGACTCATAATAAAACATACAAAAACTAAACCAAAATGGATTTTCCTGGAAAAAACATTAAGGAACATTCTTTCCAGGGTAATGGCTTGCATATAAGGCAAAATAAATCCCCCCCCCCCAAAAAAAATGCTCCTCCACAACATTTTACTACCTTATCTGGCCATGTGGTGTGTGAGACATGATCAGACACATCCATACAGTGCTGAAAAGACATGGGAACAGCATGGGGAAGATCCCTGGAAGCATCTCTGACTCCCAGGTCACTGTGGTCATCAGACGTGATCCTATATTACTGCGGTAATAATACAGACATTTAAGGCAACGTGACAAATATTAAACTCCATTTAAAATGGACAAGGTGTGTGGCAAGGGACAGGGAAGTGGACATTATGGTGATGGTGATAGTGCACGCAGAGGCCGAGGCCGTGGGCAAGATGAAACTGTGCCTGCTGAGGGGGCACAACTAACATCCACATCATGTCGAACTACCTTCCTGTCCCAATTTCTAGGGGGCTGCAGAACACCACTATTAAAGCCAGAGCAGTGTGAAAAGGTTGTTGGTTGGATAGCAGATAATGCTTCCAGTCAGTTTGCCACCACCACCACCCTGTCTTCCACATGGTCCAGTCTCAGTAGCCGAGAAAAGGTCGAATTCTGGAATTCTGGAGATGTTTTTAATGTGCAGGTGACATGAGCGAATGAGTGATTTTCCACTTTGAATAAAGGAAAGTTGTGTGTCAAATATGACTCCAAGACAGCAGGCATGACGAGTGGGAGTTATGGTGACACCACTTAAAGGAAATTGCAAAGTCAGGTATAGGTAGGTTAGTAAAATTCAGATATAGGTAGGTTAGTAAAAGTCAGGTATAATTACTGTAGGTTAGTAGAGGGAGGAAACTGGAGGAGTTAATTTTTGAAGATATTAAGTTCAGGCTCTTGTTAAAGAATTATAAAAGGAAAAAATAATTCCCATCTGATAACGCTGGCGGCAAAGGTCACAGATAGTTCATTGAACAACCAAGGAGTACAAGCGAGGGAGACACCAACCAGATGTGGCCGAGGCAGTCAAAGGTCTGGGACAGTTTTCTCAGACCCTCCCAGTGCCCAGGCTCTAATACATGGTGTATTCTGACAAGGAGGAAAAAGTTTTGGAAGATAGTGAAGGATTACCTTGGCAACCTCCATGATTCCTCTCTGTGCCTTACAGCTGTTGGGTATCCAAGCCTTGGATGTCCAGGCTGCTAGCTTTTTGTCAGAGATGGTTTTTAGTGCCGCCAGGGGCATTATGACTAATATAAATGATAGGCTCATCCGACAATGCTGACAGTCTGACTCTTATCAAAATGAACATACCCTGGATTGGGCCAGATTTCTCAACACCATCGGATGATAGAATCGGAACATAAACTCAAATCCAGCATTTTTTTGGGGGGATCTATGCCTATGCAACCCTTCACACCCAGACATGGGTATACAATTCAGGAATTGTTCTGTTTTATGTCACCCTCCTCCTTCTCCTTATCCTCCACCACCATATCACCAGGGTGGCCATCATGCCATGCCCACATACTTTTTTTAAGGGTGTTTCTGATTATAGACGATCGAATATTTCAATTTTAGTTTCGGATTACAAGCACCGTTTTTGCAATATTCGCCGATGTATTTTTCGAATAGTCACCGAACATTGCTGAAATGGCGGCCAAAACCAAATGCATACACAACACCTTCAAGTGGGACCAAAAGCTGCCAAAACACATCAATTTAGGGTCAGACACCAGGAAAGTACCATTAATTGACCCAGAGTACAAGTAGTATAAATATTATTATTTATTATTATAGCGCCATTTATTCCATGGCGCTTTACATGTGAAAAGAGGTCACCGACTGGAACAAGAGGAGAGAGGACCCAGCCAGTGAGAGCACACAAATAGTCTATAAGGGATGGGTGAGGATACAGTAGGTGAGGGTACAGCTGATCGTGCAGCGGTATGGTGGAGCTAGGGTTACTGCAGGTTGCAGGCTTGTTGGAAGAGGTGGGTCTTCAGCTTCCTTTTAAAGGTTTCAAACAGTAGGCGAGAGATTGATATGTTAGGGTAGAGAGTTCCAGAGTAGGAGGGAGGCACGGGAGAAATCTTGTGTGCAATTGTGGGAAGAGGGGATAAGACGGGAGTAGAGATCTTGTGAGGATCGGAGGTTGTGTGCAGGTAAGTACCGAGAGACTAGGTCACAGATATATGGAGGAGATAGATTGTGGATGGCTTTGCATGCTATGGTTAGGGCTTTGAACTGGAGTCTCTGGGCAATGGGAAGCCAGTGAAGGGATTGACAGAGAGGAGAGGCCTGGGAATAGCGGGGGACAGTTGGATTAGTTAGGCAGCAGAGTTTAGGATAGATTGGAGGGGTGCAAGTGTGTTGGAAGGTGCGAGAGTGTTAGAAGGGAGGCCACAGAGTAGGAGGTTACAGTAGTCGAGGCGGGAGATGATGAGGGCGTGCACTACTGTTTTTGCAGATTAGTGGTTGAGGAATGTACGGATCCGAGAGATATTTTTTACTTGGAGTCGGCATATTCCTCACCCTGATCCTCCTTCCTTCCACCGTTCCGAGTACCCTGATCCCACACTTGGACACTCCGAAGAGCTGTTTTGTTCATCTTTCCATTTATAGATTCTGGCCTCTCGCTCGGTCCACTTGGAAGTGGAAAGAGCTTGGATATGTGGTATGAAGGAGAGATTAGAGTCCAGGGTTACCCCAAAAGCTGTTCACTTTTCCATTTATAGATTCGGGCCTCTCGCCTGGCCTGCTTCAAGCAGGGCAACGGAATATCGCATGTAGCGATGCCCAAATATTTCAGCAGCCATGGTCACCCGAAGGTGACGGCGGGAAAGTGCAATTACTGTCGCAAGAGGTGGATGATGATGAGAATCAATGGACAGAAAGTCAGGAGGAAGACCAGGGTGCAGAAGTGTAAGGTGGTGGTGGTGGACGATGAAGTTGATGGGCCGAACGCCAGGGTCCAGAAACAGTGTCTGCCTCTTCCCCTGATATACATGCACGCCAAGCCTCCGTCCATGATGCAGGCGAAAATGCCTCCCACCCTCCACCTGTCGATGCACTCTTGCAACCATCATCATCAGCAACCACGTCCACGTCCTTGTCCCAGCGCAGTGTTCAGTTGCCCCTACCCCAGTCCTTGGAGCACAAGCAGAAATACGCAGCCAACTACCCATAGGCCACACTATTAAATTGCCACTTTTCTTGACTGCTTGCACTAGAAATTTAGCCTATTAGGCTCGTGGAGGTGGAAGCTTTCCGCAACCTCATGGCGGCTGGCCCTCGGTCCCAGCCGCTACTATTTCTCCCGGTATCGGTAACGCCTTACACAATCACGAGTTCCAGAACATTACCCGTACCCTCACCAGCACAGTTAGTGGGAAGGACCACCGAACCACAGACACATGGACAAGTGAATGTGGCCAGTGACGGTACAACTCACTGACGCAACACTGGGTTAATATTGTGAAAGCCGGGACCCAGTGGGACCCTGGGATGGAACACGTCTTCCCGACACATAGGATTGCGGGCCCTAGGTCAATCAAGCTTCAACACAATAATCAGCATGGCTCCAACCATCCTGGAATATTTCCAGTGATCTATGGCACAACGCCATGGTATTAGCAGTGCCCCCAGTATGAGTAGCGAAACCATCCACAATTTCCTTCTCAGGAATTTTATTTGGTAGACTGAGTGGTTGTCCAAATACATTAGTTTCTCACAAAGGAGCTGAACATACTGAATGGCAGAAGATGCAAGTTTCTCCAGCATGTTAGATATCAGAGGGAGAACAGAGAGGGCAGCAAAGTGGCTCCGTGGTTAGCACTGAAGCCTTGCAGCGCTGGGGTCCTGGGTTCAAATTCCACCAAAGACAACATCTGCAAGGATTTTGTATGTTCTCCCCATGTTTGTGTGGGTTTCCCCCTTAGTAAAAAAAAGCATCCATAGAGTGTCCGGGAACCTTCACACAGACTTTTCTTAGTCAGGGCTGCTTCTCGGCAGGGTTGGACAGGCCCAACAGAGAACCGGTGGGCCCTGGCTTCTCCATCAGGAGAGTTCATAGCGCAAACTTTGCAGCTGCTATGGGACTCTTAAGCGGGAGAGAAATGTGGGCCCTCAGAATCAAATCTTCTGGTGGGCACTATGTTCTTCAGTCTGACACTGCTTCTCGGTGACAGTTGTACTTCACCACAGCCATATTCTTTAACTCGGTGAAAGGACTGGCATAGAGGGAAACGGTATCTACTCTGGCTGTCATTTCTCCACCACCAGGTTCTGGATATTGTCACACACGACCATGCCTGGCTGTATGCTCAGCGGTGAGACCCACAGATCTGCCTGCTGTGTTACAGCTTTCAACAACTCTGCAGCGTTGTCCGGTTTGTCACCTAAGCATAAGCATATTATCTTCAGCACAGTCTGCTGCCACTTGGCTGAAGGAGTGCTGCAGTGCTTCCAGCTTGTGACTGATGTGGTCATTTTGGAGATGGAGGCCAAATAGGAGGAGGAGGAGGTGCAGGAGCTGAACAATGTGATTACATTGAGGTTACGTTGGCGAGTCTGGTTTTTATACCAAAGATCCTACTGTGTTTTTATTTTATTTTAATTTTTTTTACATCTCTTCAAATGTATATTGGAGTGCATCCTAATTTTTGGCAGCCCTTGAAATTGCTGCATATGCAATAACAGTATAGGAGACCCACTCCTTAATAATGGGAAGGACAATTCAAATAGATTCTATATTCTAATATATAATATAATATTAATTGTCTTATCTGAAATTCGTTTATGTGTGAGGTATCACAGTATGGATAGCGTATTACACCGATCCAGCCAGGTATTATTGCCTTATACTGTGTGCTGCTGGTGCTGCCCAAAACAATTTAAAATATATTCTATTCCCTATACCCTGGCACTCTTCACAAAATTTCTGTATTATTACAGCAGTCATATGGGATCACGTCTGATGGCCACGGTTTCAGGCAGCTGCCTAATAGTATGGTATTTGTCAGCAACCAAATGTCAATTGGTTCAACAAAACACAGCTGGCTGACTTTAAATGGAGTGGAATATTTGGCACTCTCCACAAAATTTCTGTATTATTACAGCAGTCATATGGGATCATGTCTGATGGCCACGGTTTCAGGCAGTCGCCTAATAGTATGGTATTTGTCAGCGACCAAGTGTCAATTGGTACAACAAAGCACAGCTGGCTGACTTTAAATTCAGTGGAATATTTGGCTCGCTCCACAAAATTTCTGTAGTATTACGTGTCCATCAGACGTTATATGGGATAACGTCTGATGGCCACGGTTTCAGGCAGTCGCCTAATAGTATGGTATTTGTTAGTAGGCATGAGCGAACATTTCAATGTTCGGTTCGGAAAAGTTTGCCGAACAAATTGATATTCACCGAATTTATTCGCCGAATGTTCATCAAACATTTCTAAATCCCATAGGAGTCAATGAGGGGACCAAAAAAATGCATCTACAACACCTAGAAATGGGAACAAAAGCTGCCAAAACGCATCAAATTAGGTGTAGACACCAGGGAAGTGCCATCAATTGACCCAGAGTACAAGTATTATAATTATTATCACTGTGACAATGACATGGTTTGTGGAACCACTGTGCCACTGATCCTGGAGAGCCTGGAGGGGCATGACTAAGCGAGCACCGGACTGTTCAATAGAGCCTCTGATGGTGAGGTTAGACTTGGCTCCCGATGAACGCCAGGTGCCACTCCAAGACAGACCAACGGACGCGCAGCAGCTGGACCCAGTAGGACAGACTAGATGGTGCGGCAGGCAGAGTCTGTATCAGAGTGCAGCAGGCAGAGTCTGTATCCGAGTGCAGTAGGCAGAGTCTATATCAGGAGTGCAGCAGGCAGAGTCTGTATCAGGAGTGCAGCAGGCAGAGTCTGTATCAGAGTGCAGCAGGCATAGTCTGTATCAGGAGTGCAGCAGGCTGAGTCTGTATCAGAGTGCAGCAGGCATAGTCTGTATCAGGAGTACTGCAGGCAGAGTCTACATCAGGAGTGCAGCAGGCAGAGTTTATATCAGGAGTGCAGCAGGCAGAGTCTGTATCAGAAGTGCAGCAGGCAGAGTCTGTATCAGAGTGCAGCAGGCAGAATCTGTATCAGGAGTGCAGCAGGCAGAGTCTGTATCAGGAGTGCAGCAGGCAGAGTCTGTATCAGGAGTTCAGCAAGGACTGGTACACAACCTTACACAGCTTAGACTGCAGAACAGGAAGGTTCCACTACAGCCAACCCAATAGATGGAGACCCAATCAGGATTCCCCACATTTAAAAAAATTTGTGGCAGATGCCAGCAAAGTGGCATCAATTTCACTACTGTACAAATAGTGTAAATAAGACCCACACCTCTTCCAGTACAGCTAACCCAGGAGATGGAGACCTAACGAAGAGTGTAACACCACCGAAGTGGCATCAATGTCATCAGACTACAAGTAGTTTAACGCAGACCCAAACCTGTCCCACTATAGCCAACCCAATGGATGGAGACACAATCAGAATTCTCCACATTTCCCAAAATTAGGGCCTAAAATCTGCAGCAGCGGCAGCAGCAAGAGCAGGCACAGAAGCCATATCACAGACTGCAATTTCAAGAGATCAATGGAGCACACTCAAAACGACAACATCGCCTACTCTGTACAGTCTGCAATTGGGGTGAAAAAGTCTTTGGAGATCCATGACTTGTTCATCTTGATGAAAGTTAGGCGGGCTACACTTTCAGGGGACAGCCGGGTGCGATTATCCGTCAAGACACTACCAGCAGAGCTGAAGACACGTTCAGAGAGAACGCTGGCTGCCAGGCATGATAAAACCTCCAAGGCGTAAGAGGCGAGCTCAGGCCATTCATCCATTTTTGAAGACCAAAATGTAAAAGAGTCCAAACCCTCCCTGATGGTATTGATATTGAACTCTAGATACTCCTGCACCATCCTCTCCAGTCGTTCACAACGTGTCAGACTTGTACTCTGTTGTGCTGGTGCACGAGCTGGTGCAAAAAATGTGTGAAAGGACTTCCAGAAATTGCTTCTGCCACTTATTCTGCTGCTAATGTTTTGGCGTTGATGAACTGACGTGCCAGAGGTTGAAAGACTACAGCTGTGATGCACACTGTTATCTTGGGGAAAACCTCTATTAAGGTTGCTTAAAAGCTTGTTTCGATATTCCAACATAAGCGGGTCCCTTTCCAGGGCAGGAAGCATCTGGCAAAATTGACTCTTATAACGTGGCAACCCAGTAGTCATTATTATTTCGAATCCTAACTATACGGGGATCATGTTGCAGATAGTGCATCAAGAAGGCACTCATATGTCGGGCTCTTCCAGGAGGTCGAAAGCCAGGCTGTATTGTGGGCTGTGTAACACTGATGCTTGTTTCCTCCGTCCCCTCCTGCCAACCACGTTCAAACGAGAGGGGATGATTATCCTCTTCATCCTCTGACAGCTGCTCGCCCATCACCTCTTCCTCCTCCATTAGTTCCTCAGCTCTTGCACCTTTACTAACAGTTTGCCTGGTATCACCAAACCCCCTCGATCGCTGTAATCCACCGTCATTTGGCATCCGCCTGTGTGACGACAGTCTGGAAATTTGAGACATTGGTATCCCTTCCGCATCCTCCTCTTCTTCTGGGGCCACCACCTCCTGCCGTAGGTTATTCAAAGTGTGCTCCAGCACGTATATGACCGGAATAGTGATGCTGATGACGGCATCGTCAGAGCTAACCAGTTTAGTAGCCATTTCAAAACCGTGCAGAAGGATGCAGAGGTCCTTAATCTATTCCCACTCAGCAAACGTGATATGCCCCAAGTCCGTACTGCGTTGCCCCAAGCTATACGTCATGACATACTGCGTCAGAGCTCGTTGCTGCTGGCACAGTCGCTGCAACATGTGCAGAATGGAATGCCACTGCGTCGGCATATCGCAGATCAACCTGTTAACTGGCATGGACCTCTGTATCGATGCAAGTCGATGACATGAGGGGTGTGAACGGCGGAAGTGAGCACATAGCTTTCGTACTTTGTGAAGCAGCTCATCCAGGCAAGGATAGTGGTGGAGAAATCGCTGTACCACCAGGTTGAGGACGTGAGCCATGCAAGGCACATTTGCGAGCTTGCCTCGGCATAGGGCCGCTAACAGGTTCGCACCGTTATCGCACATGGCCTTCCCTGGCTCTAGGTTCGGCGGAGACAGTCATTGCTCAAACTGAGCCTGGAGAGCTGCCCACAACTCTTCACCAGTAAGGCATTTCAATTTGAAGACTGCCTGATTAAGGTGAGCCCTGACTGCGCAGTACGGTGGTGGTGTGTATTCGCCCCACACCCTTGGAACGTGTGTCTCGTTAAGGCAGAGGTTGAGTGCGCAAGTGGAGGCCCTAGAGGAGGTGGAGGACGCAGAAGCAGCGGAGGAAGTGGGAAATACAGAGATTTCTTCTGCAAGCCTTGGGGATTCCAAGATTTGTGGAGCAGCCCTTTCTCCGCCTGCCCCCAAAGCCACTAGAGTCACCCAGTGCCCAGTCAGCGAGATGTAACGCCCTTGGCCATGCTTACTCATCCAGGTGTCTGTGGTGAAATGCACCCTTGCACACGTAGATTTAGACAAGGAATGGGTGATGTTGTCTGCAACATGCTGGTGTACCGCAGGCACAGCTTTCTTAGAGAAGTAATAGTGACTGAGCAACTGGTACTGGGGGACTGCGACAGCCATCAGTTTTCGGAAACGGTCTGTATCTACCAGGTGGTAAGGCAGCATTTCCGTGGCCAACAGATTGGAGATGGTGGAGTTCAACCTCTTAGCTTTGTCATGCGTAGGATGAAACAATCTTTTGCGTGACTACAACTGTGGGACCAAGGGCTGGCTAAGGTGCTGAGAGAGGGCGGAGTATGGTGAACTGAAAAAACTAGTGGAGCATGAGTGAGGTGCAGATGTTACAGTGGATTGAGAAACATGCGATGCTTTCCTCCCCTTGACTCTGTGACTGTTTGGAGTACACTTCTGATGCCCATGGTGTAGAATGGCTGAAGAGTTCTACAGACTCGCCCATCTGTGGTTCGCTACAGTCAGTTGGGCAGTTGGCCAGTTGTGACACGGGGGGAAGCATGGGTAATTGGGGTGCCACCTCTGTGGACTGTACTGTGTGAGATGTTGAGGTGGAGGAAGAAGAGGAGAGGGCACTGGAAGCAGAGCTTGCCATCCATTGGAGCACCTGCTCTTTCTGGGCCTTATCAATAAAGCGTATCGCTGTGCGGCTGCCAAAGGAAGGGAGTGCAGTAGGCCGGCCACTAACATAAGTTGTCAGTTGTCTTTGGATAGGACCTTTTTGTGTTGGTTCACTAGTGCTTTCACTAACATTACCACGTACCCCACGTACACCTTGAACACCAAGCCTATTCCCCCTTCCACCACGCCCTCTCTTTTTCCCACTCATGCTGTTCAGATACAGTGGTAGAAGCACGCAATTAACTAAAGAAAAATAAGTTCTTTTCCTGTGCAATAGCTCAGCACACACCTGAATTTCAGCGACACTAAATGACAAGATAAGATATGGCCTGCCGTATAACGTTACTAACGGACAAAAGAAATTTGTTAGTGTGCATGAGGCCGATAAAACCTACGAGATATTCTCCAAACAATTTCAAACTGAGATTTCCCCTGCTGTATTACTTTAGGAACAGAAGAAATTTTTTTTTGAATGCGGATGAGGCCAGTATGACATAGAATATATGCTAAAAAATATTTCAAACTCAGATCTAGCCAGCTGTATCACTTTACTCAGAGCAAAAAATATTTTTGGGTTACTCTGCATAAGCTCTGTGTCCAGCTGACTTTGGACTGGGCCTAGTAAGAGAAGTTTTTTCTTTTTTTACTGTGAAACCAGGACAAGTTCATCGCCACTAAAATAGGATCTGTCTTTTAGTAGACTGGTTCAACTTTGCCACAGTAAAAAACCTTTGGTGGACTCTGCCTGCCAACCAAAAATATATATAGGTTTGACTGTGCGTACAGGCTGAATTTGACCGCCACTGACGTAGTAGCTGGCTTATAGCACTGTATGACTTTTGGCACAGAAAAAAATATTTTTTGGACTGGGCGTAGCAAGAGAAAAAATTTATTTTTTTACTCTGAAACCACCTGAAGTTCAACTCCACTAAAATAGTATCTGACACAAAAAAAACTTTAGTGCACACAGCTTTCAATATCACAATAGCAACAGAAAAAAAAACAGATTTTGTGCTCTGCAATAAGAAGCTCTGCAGACTGTGCAGAGCACAATTTCAACCCCACTAAATGAAAAGGCGCACTGTGCTTGCTTGATCACATTAGCAAGTGCAAAAAAAGATTCAAGGTATGCTGAGACATGGAGCTCTACACCAGCGGTGCACAGCACTATTGTATGGCATGTGCCCTCTGTTTCTGTCAGAATCTCAATACTTGCACAAGAACACCAAAAATGTGCTGCACCAGCGGTTGCAGAAGTACATAGGCCAGGAATTATCTACACTATCTGACTACCACACAAGCACCCATCTATCTAGCTAATATCTCTCATTACACAGGAGAACACTGAGCTGCGTCTGTCTCCAGCAGTGACATGGATATAATGGCGCTGAGGGAACATGGCCGCTTTTTATATTGAGAGGACATGTGACTTCTGTAGCCAATTGCAGAAGCCCTTATGTCTGGACAGTGCAGATGCTTCCTGCGCTATGATTGGCTGGCCGCGCTTTCCTCAATTAAAGTTACTGCCCACTGGAAAAAAAAAACAGTGCGCCGCTGATCTGACCTGTTATAAGCTCTCCACAGCCCCCACACTCACCTGGCAAATGTCACCACTCATCATACACTTGCACTATGCTAACAAAACTGTTCAAAACGCTGTGGTTGCCATGTATTCGCGATCCCGTGCAAATTTGTCGAACTTTTCCGATTTTAAGAAAATTTGCTTGCCTTTGCGATCATGAATCGAATGTGCCATATTTGTGCCGAGTTTGAAACTTTCGAACATTTGTTGAGCCGAACAAATTCGCTCAACACTATTTGTCAGCGACCAAGTATCAATTGGTTCAATAAAACACAGGTAGCTGAGTTTAAATGGAGTGGAATATTTGGCACGCTCCACAAAATTTCTGTATTATTACGGCAGACATATGGGATCAGGTCTGATCATTGAAAAATAGTTTCTCTGCTTGCACAATACAGTAATGCGAATAAAATTTAAAAAAAAAGCTGTCTGTATTCTGCTAACAAACAAATAGGGGCAGTAAAATGATGTACTCTGGATTTATTTTTATCCAAATAATCAGGATTAAAATTTAAAAAAAATTAGCCATGGCCCCTGATACAGTATCTGGGGCTATGTCTACGGATATCTGTAACAGCAGAATCAGCCAGAACGTGCAATGGACCCTCTTGTGCTGAATACACTGCCACAAACCCTGCCTGCCTGCCTAACTCCTGCTATCACCACTGAATATATGCAGCTGGATTAGTCCTCAGAAGGATTGTTAGTTCAGATGGATATATATATACTCCTGGAGTACCACTACCTATATCTATTACACCGTCAATTCTGTCCCTAACACAGCAGCACCTCTCTCTACTCTGCCTGTTTCAGGATAGACTGTGACAAGCCTAGCGTCACCAGGTCTTATATAGATCCGATAACACTATGCGGCCAGTCAATCACTGTAATGCCACAACCAATATGGCTATGGCATTACAGTGCGTGGCAAGCAATCCCTGCATGTTCATTGGGTCTCTAAAGAGCGGCAAACAAGCATGGTGGGGACCTGAGTTCCCGCCCGAGCAACCCGGAAATACTCGCCGAGCTTGTCGAGCACCATGATGCTTGGGCGATTACCGAGCAGTGGCGAGTACGCTCGCTCATCACTAATCTTGACCTAAATTTACCACTTAAATGAAAGTTATTGCCACATAAAGTGGAAAAATGTCAGTTTGAAAAATGTTCCCTGGTCTGCAAAGCCAAAACTGGCTGCAGCGGGAAGGCTTTAAATCTCTGTTTATTCTGCACTTTGAAACTGCATAAGTGATTGACATTATCTGTGTATGAGTGTATTCAGCAAGGATGAGCATACTAAATAGATTACCATGTGCTGTTGACATTTTTACACAATTCCCCAGGGTGTTTAAAGTGCAAATAGATAAAAAAATAAAAATAAAAATGGAATCCTCCTTGTGTCAGCAGCATGCCCACAGACTGTCAGGAGAAGATAAATAAGCAGCCAGTCACATCTCTTATTCCCACTGTCTTATAGCAGAGATCAGCTATCGGTAAGTGATGTTTCCAGGAGCGTGATTAACTCCTGATTGCTACAGATTACAAACTTTGGCCACGGCCCCACTATCAGTATTTGGTCAGTATTCGGGCAGTATTTTTTCTCAGGAGTGGGAGCCCAAACCAGGAGTGGGTGATAAATTCAGAATTGGTGACTTGTTTCTATTATACCTTTTCTCTGATTGTTTCTCACCTGGTTTTGGCTCCCACTTCTAAGAAAAAATACTGATCGAATACTGACCAAATACTGATAGTGCGGCCGTGGCCTTTTTTTGCGGGATCCTTGCATGTCTTATAAAGTTTCTCCATTTTGCAGCAGCTTCCAGACAATCTAGGAGGGTTAGAAAGTACAGTAATGTGCTGTCTGACTATGAGACATATGTCACATTACGTTTTCCCTAGCACCTGTTTTCAAACCGTTTTCAAGAGCAAACTATTCTTTCCACAATGGTAACAGTGAAGCGGGTAACAATTCTAGTGGAAATGGTCATCAGAGCTTGTTACCTGACCCATCAGAAGGGAAGGAGGGTGCATTGGGGGTCCAATTACATTAGTTTCTGACCTATTGCTTTACATGGGGGCTGAAGGTTCATATGGGGGGCGCCATTGTCTTCATCTGCCTATGGCATCAAAATACCTTTCCCGACCCTGTGTGTATGAGATTGTGTATATATGTTTGAGTGTGCGAGTATTTGTATGTGTGTGACGCGCTGTAAGCCCTACCCTGGGAGATGGGGGACTCAGAGCCGGGTCCTATGTTGTCGATGGGGTGCAGCCGTCTCCCGGACCCGCTCCGTGCCCAGGGCCATCACATTAAAAAGGATGGTACAGGCTTATCCGGGTTGAGTGGCTGATCTCGACTACGCCACCTGTGGCACCTGGTGAAGGCCACCAGCGCTGCTGCAGTCCGCTGAGGCAGGGTGTTATGGCAGCCGTGGTTGGTACTACTCCCCACAGGCGGAGCAGGGCCTCAGGGCAGAGAGACAAGGATGGAGGGGGTTGTAGTGTAGGAGGCCTGGTGCTAGGTAATGCGGTGTAGTTCAGAATAAAGAGTCCGGAGGCCATAGGGGTTAACTTCAAGGGTTTTTACTCACGGTGGAGAGTGCAGTTGAAAGGCTTCTCCCTGCTCCTCGCGGAGTTCTGTGGTCACCAGAGACGGGGGGGTCCGACAACCTCCGAGTAAGTCCAGTGTTCAATCAGGACCCCGCACCACAGTGTGTTCCTAGACTTCAGACCGGGTCCTGTCTGTGTATGTGTAGATAGGCTGGGTCGCCCTCTGAACTTCACTCAGAAAAAGGGTACGGGTGGCAGCTCCGCTCCTTCCGTTACTCGGTGGGATCCTCAGGGCCTACCGGGCTTCCCTGACCAGGACATAGAGTAGCAAGGTCAAGTGTCGGGGGCTGGTACCCCTTTTTGCAGCCGGAATCCCTCTGAATAGATCATCTTGGCGAGGACAGGTGGCGTATACCGCTTCGTCTGCATCCCCCCCCGGGATCCATTTGCGGTGGAGCTACACTCCTGAGCTCCGGGCTTTCTTGGTCATGGTCTTTGACCGGGCTGTGACATGCATTATCTGCAACCTGCCCCTCGATCCAAGGCCAGGGTACGAGGGCCGTGTCTCCATCCGCTGCAGGTCCACACAGGATCCACGTTCAGGGTGGGAGATCACGATCAAAAGACGACCAAGAACCAAGATGGCTGTGTATTAAATATTAAATTTAAAGTGTCACTAAAATGTGAATCCTCCACCCTCACCCACTAGTTGGTTCCCCTATCTCTTGGTTCCCCAGTCTCCCAATTTCCAGTAGGGGCAGCACCTAGTGCCTATTGTGTGGTGTTGGATGTGAAGGTAGGGTCCTGACCATCGCGCTGTTCTTACCTCAGAGGAGGAACACTACACTCCATTAAAGAGGTGTAGCATCCCTGTGGCGGTCGAACCCTCAGGGGCGCCACATATGAGTATATATATATATGTGTATGAGTATATATGTATATGTTTGTATGAGTGTGAGTGTGTATGTAGATGTATGTGTACATAAGTGTGTATATGTATGTGTACATATATGGATGTGTGTATATGTTTGTGTTTGTGAATGTATAAATGTGTCTATAATTGTAAAGAGTAGGAGAATCAATCTGGCCCATACGAAAACTCGACCAGTCACATCCACAAATTGCAGAGGTGACTGGCTGTGTGTGCTTATTCGGGTTCGGACTGGCCCAAAGGAGAACAGGTGAATCTCCCTGATTTACTATGTACAGACCAAGACACTATCTTATCATTCATTCATTTATTCATTCATTCAATAATCTACCCAGTTTATTATTATATCGAAGCATACTATAGGCACTCCAGTCCAACACTGTGCTTATCTACATAGAGGACGGGTGCAGGAGCTGCCCGTTATTGATATGCAGACCAGACTAGTCCATGCTGCGATCCGTATGAAAAATCGCACACAGGACACTGGTTCTTATTGGATCTGTGCACTGTCTGTTGAGTACACTGACAGCACACTAATTTACAATAAGTGCATTTGAATGATCCCTTAGGCTCAGAGGCCTCTGTTTACCGTCTATACCAGGATGCATATGACGCGCCCCCTGGGCCAGTGTTGTTTGGGGGATACCCGGAGCCGGATCAGATGGGGGTTGTAGTCTCCGAGTGGCGGTGACCCGGTCCGTGCCCAGGGTGTCAAGCTCAGTGTGTGGCAGTCCTACAGATGTTGCTGGATGTTCTTTAGTGTCGACTACGCCACCCGTTGATTTGCGGTCAATACGGCCGCCGCTGCAGCAGGGTCCGCTGAGGCTGGTGGTGTGTGTGCAGCTTCTGGTAGTATAACCCCCAACGGGAGGGGTATAGCCTCAGGGGGTCAGTTGTAGAGGGTGGTGGTTGTGGTGGTGCAGTGAGGATGGTATTAAGACTCGGAGTCGGGCTGTGCAGTTCAGGGTGTTTACTTACTGCTGTTGTTCTGGTCACTCCGGCCTTGAGTGACCGCCCGAGCCGTGCTGCGTCCACCAGGTCCTGGACTCGGCCAACCCCCAGGTAATTCTGGAGCGTGATCCTGAGCTCCCTTTCTGACGTTCCTTTTCTCTGGCCTTCCCCACCAGGGATCCACCTATGTCCGGCTCCCTCGGGTCTCTTGGTGGGTACACCTCCTCTGGGTTCCCTGACCCTATACTTGGTCTGCCTTCCTGGTGGATATAGTGGGGGGTCGTGGCAGATCCTGCCCACAACCTCCGGTCTCTGGCTGAGGATTAGTGCCCTCCACCAGCTTGGGATCCGGTACCCTTGTGCCAACCCTTCACCCTGTTGCTTGTATTTGGGCTCTTGGGGTTCCCTCTTCTTCCCCTCTGGGTCCTTCTGACTCCTCTCTCTCTTCTTTCAGGACTGCTTGACCCTCTACAACAGACTGACTAGTAGCTGTCTGCCTGTCTGACCCTGATCTAAGATGGTTCCCACCTTATATACTCCCTCTATGTGTGAGCTCAGGTGACCAGCACCCAATGAGCTCCTAGCATTACCCAGACTGCTCCCCCTATCTGCCCCTACACTACTGGGATGTTCCACCCCCCTCCCACTCCAGCCAGGGACAGACACTATCGTACCTGCACATAAACTGGTGGGAGTACCGTCGATCTGTCCCCCGGAAATGGGATGTATGTAGTGTATGCAGCCTACTGAGCTCAGTTCCACACTCCATCCTTACCCGGGAGTGGAATACCACACCTCTGGCTTGAGGTGTAATACCCCTGTAGCAGCCGAATCCTCAGGGTGCTACATTCCCCCCTGGTAAATCACAGCACGTCCTCGGGCTGTAAGAGAATAAACATCCAAAACATACAATTTTTTTCATAAAACATAAACATATAAAACAATATATATATCAGCATAAACTTTTCATAAATAACATTCTTGTTCCTCCGGCCACGGTGCAACTTGTGACCGGGTAAAGTGCGACAGTCTCTTCAAGAAAAACAACAGTTTCCTATAAAACCGGTAGGGGGCGCCTTAGGAAGCGCAACTATATACAAGGGAAGGTATGGCCGCTCTCAGTCCTCGGCCAGTGGGGAAAAGGAAGGAATGACCGCTCTCAGTCCTCGGTCAGTTGGATTAAGGGAAACACAGGTTAACAGTTTACACTTGTCCCAACGGGGACATATTTAAAGCAGCAACAGTTCACTGTACCCCGACAGGTAACTATTTACAGTCTCTTTACCGTACTTTAACGACGGCGTCCTCCTGCTCCTTCTTTATCTTCAAACCCGTCCGGGTCCTCTTGCTCCTCCTCACACCGCAGCTCCTCCTCCGTCAGGCGATGCACATGGAGGGCGTAGGGTCCTTTGGCACACTTGTGCCGGGTGAACGTGACCTCGTCCCCTACGTACAGGTCACGACCTCTGTGTCCCTCTGGCAGATGGCTTTCTACGTCTCTGCGGGTTACAAAGACGTCGCCGGGGGTATGATGGTCTTTTATGAAGCCCCACCCATGCTGCAGGTTGAATTTAATCACAGTCCCGGTGGTACGGGGACCATGAGCTGCACGGGGGTTCCTCCTGGTCCGGCTCTTCTGCCCTGCGCTCTGTTCCTGCAGCCGCTGCTCTCGGATCCGCCTCTCTTTCCGCTCTTGCTCAAAGGCTGCCAACTGCTGGCGGCAGCACTCCACTCGCTCTGCTGCAGCTGCCCGCGTTTCTTGAGTGAACCCCATGAGGTCTCCTCCGGTGGGGTCCCACTCGAATTGTGCTTCTTCTAGCGGGAGCGGGGTTCTCCTGACGGGCTTCGGAGCCGGAATCAGGGGCTCGCACAGGGGCCTTGCTCTTTGGAGTTCCAGTTGGTAGTACTCCTGGGGCCATACAAAGGGCTGCCCATCCGGGCACGTGTGCTGGGCAAATAGATCTTCGCCCAGGTGCGGCACTCGAGATGTTGAGGGCGCGGTGGTGGAAGCGGCGCCCGGATTGACCAGGCCTTGCGACCAGGCCTGGGGCACCCTAAAGGTAAAGGGCACCGTAAGGACGGCGGTGCCCGGGGGTACTCGGCCCTGCGACCAGGCCGGTGGCTCCGCGGAGGTAGGGGGCGCTGTTGGAATTGCGGCGCCCGGAGGTACTAGACCTTGCGACCAGGCCGATGGTATTTCCTGTTTGGTCGCGCTCAGGGTCGAGGCGTGTGACGTCACAGGGGTCGCGGCCGCGGCTTCTGTTTGAGGCCTAGTCTGGCACGGTGACGATGCAGCGACGGGCACGGCAGGGGGAATTTCGGGCTCTGCGACGGGGAGCTGGGACAGGTACACGGTTTCTCGGCTCGGGGTAGAGACGTCCCCTTTACCTGCCTTCGTCCGTTCAGCTCCCTTCTCGGCGCCGTCTCCGGCCTTCACTCCTCCTGAACCATCCTCAGAGGCGGTCTGTCTCCTCGTCTCGGGTGGCGTGCTCCGCTGACGGGTTCCGGTCTGCTGGGCCATCTCACGGCTCCACTCCGCCAGCGTGTCTTGCTGCACCTGGGCCATCCTCCGTGCGAGGCCCTCCAGCGCGGTCTGTGCACACTCCCGGTCTCGGGGGAGCTGTGCCAAGATCTCCACTAAGCCTAGTGGGGTTGTTGCTTGCAACAGGCTCCTGACCACTGGGTCGGTGCTGCCTGCCTCTCCCTCCATCTCCGGGTACGACTTCTCCGGAGTCCTCTCCAGACTTCTTGTCTCCGGGTGCGCTCTCTCCAGACTCCCCCAGGCTGCACCCATCTTCGTTCTTTTGTTCAGTCTCCGCCCACATTGAAGGTGGTCCCGGGGCAACTTTGTGATTGTCAGTTCCAGGGGCAGTTCTCTCACGCTGATGGACACTTCCAGCATCACAGTCTCTGTTGGTGGGCGCGGTTTCCGCTTTTGGCGCCATTCTTCGACCTGGCCCACGATGGGAGGTGACCTCTTGCCACCCTCTGGCACGCCCATAATGGCGTCCGCTCTTCCAAGGCGGGAAATCTTTGGAAATGGCGGGAATCGTCTCCCAGTGGCGGGAAACTCCATGGATGGCGGGAAAAAGCTGCAAATGGCGGACAACCGGCGGGAAACGACCTGTGATGGGGTCCGTTGGTGGGGACCCTCCGAAACCGGCGGGAGACTCCTTTTTGAGGTAACGGTGAACTTTTCTTCAGGCACGCAGTACCCGGTTGTTGCGGGCACGTAATCCTGCCGACTACGCCAAAGTTGACGCGCCCCCTGGGCCAGTGTTGTTTGGGGGATACCCGGAGCCGGATCAGATGGGGGTTGTAGTCTCCGAGTGGCGGTGACCCGGTCCGTGCCCAGGGTGTCAAGCTCAGTGTGTGGCAGTCCTACAGATGTTTCTGGATGTTCTTTAGTGTCGACTACACCACCCGTTGATTTGCGGTCAATATGGCCGCCGCTGCAGCAGGGTCCGCTGAGGCTGGTGGTGTGTGTGCAGCTTCTGGTAGTATAACCCCCAACGGGAGGGGTATAGCCTCAGGGGGTCAGTTGTAGAGGGTGGTGGTTGTGGTGGTGCAGTGAGGATGGTATTAAGACTCGGAGTCGGGCTGTGCAGTTCAGGGTGTTTACTTACTGCTGTTGTTCTGGTCACTCCGGCCTTGAGTGACCGCCCGAGCCGTGCTGCGTCCACCAGGTCCTGGACTCGGCCAACCCCCAGGTAATTCTGGAGCGTGATCCTGAGCTCCCTTTCTGACGTTCCTTTTCTCTGGCCTTCCCCACCAGGGATCCACCTATGTCCGGCTCCCTCGGGTCTCTTGGTGGGTACACCTCCTCTGGGTTCCCTGACCCTATACTCGGTCTGCCTTCCTGGTGGATATAGTGGGGGGTCGTGGCAGATCCTGCCCACAACCTCCGGTCTCTGGCTGAGGATTAGTGCCCTCCACCAGCTTGGGATCCGGTACCCTTGTGCCAACCCTTCACCCTGTTGCTTGTATTTGGGCTCTTGGGGTTCCCTCTTCTTCCCCTCTGGGTCCTTCTGACTCCTCTCTCTCTTCTTTCAGGACTGCTTGACCCTCTACAACAGACTGACTAGTAGCTGTCTGCCTGTCTGACCCTGATCTAAGATGGTTCCCACCTTATATACTCCCTCTATGTGTGAGCTCAGGTGACCAGCACCCAATGAGCTCCTAGCATTACCCAGACTGCTCCCCCTATCTGCCCCTACACTACTGGGATGTTCCATCCCCCTCCCACTCCAGCCAGGGACAGACACTATCGTACCTGCACATAAACTGGTGGGAGTACCGTCGATCTGTCCCCCGGAAATGGGATGTATGTAGTGTATGCAGCCTACTGAGCTCAGTTCCACACTCCATCCTTACCCGGGAGTGGAATACCACACCTCTGGCTTGAGGTGTAATACCCCTGTAGCAGCCGAATCCTCAGGGTGCTACACATACATACAGATATAAATTAATCAGTTACTTCCTTAGGTTGCCATACAGTGGCTTCTGTCACCAATTGTAAAAAAAATAGTAAATGTTGTGTGCAGTAGTGCAATCTACTAGCCTTTTCTATACTATTATTTCTGATATACGATCAGATACCAGACACAGAGGACACATTTAGTGCTTGTTCAGACTGCCATATTTTCAGATTGCTTTCCATGTGCTCAAAGTGGTGCACACTGATCCAATAGTAACCTGTGCATCCCAATGATTTGTGCATGGGCAAAAAATTACAGCATGTACTGGTCAGTTAAATTTACGGACCAGACTAGTGCACGTCAATAACAGGCACCTCCTCGTTGTATCCTTCGACATCCTTAAAGGGAATCTTACAGCACAAAACGGCCGTATAAACCAATCACAGCACCTTATAGGAGACGCTGTTTTTGCTACTTGTTTTCCATCTATTTCTGCCCCCTCTTATTTAAAGGGGTATTGTCCATTTTGGAAGTAAGCCCTATTTGTAAGATATGGATTAACTTTCACATCACTCGGCGGCTTACCACTGGGACCCCCGCCAATACCAAGAACTGCGATTCTGCACACTATTGCTCCATTCATTGTAATGTGACTGCTGGAGATAGCCGAGCGTTGCCCTGAACTTAGCTGGTCTGCGGCACTGCCATACTAATGAATGGATCAACAACGAGCATGATCGGCCACATGGCTCTTCAGAGCCCTGGTTCTCGGGATCAGTGGTGAGGGTCCCAGCAATCAGGAAGTTGTCCCCTATTCCATGGATAAGGGATTAATTCCAAACTTGATAATATCCCTTTTATTGATTGTTCTGGCTTTACTGAAGTGAAAGGAGGGAAGAGATACTGTAGATGTTGAACGAGTAGGTGGAAAAGTGCACTGAACTGCCCAGTCATGCCAAGGATGCACCGAGCGACTCACTGGCGTTTTTGAATTAAAAATTATTTTTGGCAAAGTCAGCAAAGCATTTGGTATGATTTTTGTTAAGGCCTTAAGGCCGTGTCCCCTACAAGGTGCTGTGCTTGGTTTGTACAGTCACTTTATGGTCCTTTAATTTCTTTAGCGAAAGAGTAAATATCTAAACGGCTTGTCCCATGACTAACATTTATCACCTAATCACAGTATAGATGATAAATGTTTGACCACTGGGGGTCCAGTAACACGAACATCACTGAAATAAGTGGTGGGGTGAGGTAGAGGGTGTAGATTTGTTGCTGAGCTTTCAGAACTCTCATTTTTACTTGAGGAAGAGGTAAAATGGGAGACTAAGGCAGGCAGGATGCCTGAATTTATTTAAGAGGGGGGTAAGCTTGGTGTAATAATTTATTATTTAAAAAAATCAAACAAATTACAGTAAATATTCTAATAAAGAAGTAATGTATAATCATAGTGTAAGCACACATTACAGTTGGTTTGCATACTTTGGTAGTGGAAGTGGGGAAGTGGAGGGGGTGTCATTTGCCTTATCTGTGTAGGGCACCAAATGACCTTGTTCTGGCCCTGGATATGTTTTGATTGCTTCTTATTGCATTTTTTTGTGGTGACACAATTTATTTTCTCACTATCTTGTTTACCAATCGGGTTTATTTAATTTTAGATTTTGCTAGATTGCACTTTTACAGATGCAGTGATACGAAATAAGTTTATTTTTTTATCTCTACTTTTAATGTAGGAAAAGGAGATTAAAAAAAACATTTTTTTTTTAATTTTTTCATATTTCCATTGTTTTTCTCATTTTAGACCCCTTAGGGGATTTAAACCTGCAAATTCTGTCTGATCACTTCTACTACTGTATATATATTTGCACTATATATACAGTTGAATCCAGAAGTTTACATACACTATATAATAAGACACATATGCATGTTTTTTCTCAATATCTGACATGAAATCAGAATAAACCTTTCCCGTTTTAGGTCAATTAGGATTACCATCATTTTTAATATTTGCCAAATGCCAGAATAATGAGAGAGAATGTTTAAAGGCATTTTTATTACTTACTGCAAAGTCAAAAGTTTACATACATTTCATTAGTATTTGGTACTGACGCGCCCCCTGGGCCAGTGCTGTAGGGGATACCCGGAGCCGGATCTCGATGGGGGTAGTAGTCCTTGTGGCGGTGACCCGGTCCGTGCCCAGGGTGTCAAACTAAGTGGCAGTCTATGGCAGTAGATGTTACTTTGATTGTCGACTACGCCACCCGTTGAGTGCGGCTTTGACGCCGCCGCTGCAGAGCAGTCCGCTGAGGCCGGTGGTATATGTGCAGCAGTGATGGTATAACCCCCAACGGGAGGGGTATGGCCTCAGGGCAGCAGGTGTGGATGATGGGGGTTGTGATGATGCAGAAAGAGGACTCAGAGTCAGGAGATGCAGTTCAGGGTTTTTACTTACTGGTGTTCTTTTGGTCACTCTGGCCTTGAGTGACCACCCGAGCCGTGCTGCGTTCACCAGGTCCTGGACTCGGCCAACCCCCAGGCAATTCTGGAGCGTGGTCCTGATCTCCTTTCTGACTTTCCCTTTCTGCTGGCTGTTCCCACCAGGGATCCACTTATGTCCGGCTCCCTCGGGTCTCTTGTTGGTTGCACCTTTTCTGGGTTCCCTGACCCTATGCTTGGTGTGCCTTTCTAGTGGACTTGGTGAGGGTCGTGGCAGATCCTGACCACGACCTCCGGTTCCTGGCTAAGGTGTGCTTTGGCCTCTGCCAGCTTGGGTTCCGGTACCCTGGTCCGCCAACCCTTCACCCTTCTGTCTGTATTCTGGGGTCTTGGGGTTCTTTCTTCTTTCCTCTCTGGGTCCTTCTGACTCCTCTCTCTCTCTCTCAGCAGGCCTTGCTCTGGAGCTGGGCCCAGCCGGAGCCACAGCTCCCTGTCAGCCCTTCTGGCTGAGCTCCTCTGCTCTGCTCCTCAGGCTAAACTCTGACTGACTGACCCTGTTCTAAGATGGTGCCCACCTTATATACTCCCTCTATGTGTGAGCTCAGGTGACCAGCACCCAATGAGCTCCTATCTTTACCCAGACTACTCCCCCTATCTGCCCCTACACTACTGGGATGTTCCACCCCCCTCCCACTCCAGCCAGGGACAGACGCTGTCGTACCTGCACATAAACTGGTGGGAGTACCGTCGTTCTGTCCCCCGGAAATGGGATGTATGTAGTGCATGCAGCCTACTGAGCTCAGTCCCACACTCCATCCTTACCCGGGAGTGGAATACCACACCTCTGGAGTGAGGTGCAATACCCCTGTAGCAGCCGAATCCTCAGGGTGCTACATTCCCCCCTGGTAAATCACAGCACGTCCTCGGGCTGTAAAAGAATAAAAACATCCACAAACATACAATATTTTTCCATAAAACATAAACATAGAAAACATATAAAACATTATATATATCATCAGCATAAAACTTTTCATATAAAACTTTTCATAGTAAACATTCTTGTTCCTCCGGCCACGGTGCAACTTGTGACCGGGTAAAGTGCAACAGTCTCTTCAAGAAAAAAGTTTTCCCATAAAACCAGTAGGGGGCGCCTTAGAAAGCGCAACTATATACAAGGAAAATGGCCGCTCTCAGTCCTCGGCCAGATATTAGGAAAGGATGACCGCTCTCAGTCCTCGGTCAGTGGGAATAAGGGATATACGGGTAACAGTTTACACTTGTCCCAACGGGGAACATATTTTAAACGGCAGCAGTTCTTGTACCCCGACGGGTAACTATTTTACAGTTTCACTATACCGTACTCTAATGACGGCGTCCTCCTGCTCCTTCTCGCAAGTAGGCTTCAGACCCGTCCGGGTCCTCTTGCTCCTCCTCACACCGCAGCTCCTCCTCCGTCAGCCGGTGTACATGGAGGGCGTAGGGTCCTTTGGCACATTGGTGCCGGGTGAAGGTGACCTCATCCCCTACGTATAGGTCACGACCTCTGTGTCCCTCCGGTAGGTGGGACTCGACGTCTCTTCTGGTCACGAAGACGTCGCCGGGGGTGTGGTGATCTCTTATGAAGCCCCACCCGTGCTGCATTTGGAATTTAATCACAGTCCCGGTGGCACGGGGACCATGAGCTGCACGGGGGTTCCTCCGGGTCCGGCTCTTCTGCTCTGCGCTCTGTATCTGCAGCCGCTGCTCACGGACCCGCCTCTCTCTCCGTTCCCGGTCGAAGACCTCTAATTGCTGCCGGCAGCACTCCGCACGCTCAGCTGCGGCCGCCCGAGTTTCTTGGGTGAACCCCATGAGATCTCCTCCAGTGGGGTCCCACTCAAACTGTGTCTCCTCCAATGAGAGCGGGGTCCTCTTGACGGGCTTCGGAGCCGGAATCAGGGGCTCGCACAGGGGCCTTTCTTTTTGGGGCTCAAGTTGGTAATACTCCGGTGGCCATATAAAGGGCTGCCCATCCGGGCAAGTGTGCTGGGCAAACAAGTCTTCACCCAGGTGCGGCACTCTAGATGTTGAGGGCGCGGTGGTGGAAGCGGCGCCCGGATTGACCAGGCCTTGCGACCAGGCCTGGGGCACCCTAAAAGTCAAGGGCACCATAAGAACGGCGGCGCCCGGGGTTACTCGGCCCTGCGACCAGGCCGGTGGTGTTTCCTGCTTGGCCGCGCTCAGGACTGAAGCGCGTGACGTCACAGGGGTCGCGGCCGCGGCTTCTGTTTGAGGCCTAGTCTGGAGCGGTGACGGTGCAGCGACGGGCACGGCAGGGGGAATTTCGGGCTCTGCGACGGGAAGCTGGGGCAGGCACGCGGTTCCTCGGCTCGGGGTAGTAGCGTCCCCTTTACCTGCCTCCGTCTCTCCAGCTCCCTCCTCGGCGTCGTCTCCGGCCTTCACTCCTCCTGCACCATCCTCAGAGGCGGTCTGTCTCCTCGTCTCGGGTGGCGTGCTTCGCTGGCGGGTTCCAGCCTGCTGGGCCATCTCTCTGCTCCACTCCGCCAGCGTTTCTCGCTGCACCTGGGCCATCCTCCGTGCGAGGCCCTCCAGCGCCGTCTGCGCACACTCCCGGTCTCGGGGGAGCTGTGCCAGGATCTCCACCAGGCCTAGTGGGGTTGTCGCTTGCAACAGGCTCCTGACCACTGGGTCGGTGCTGCCTGCCTCTCCCTCCATCTCCGGGTACGGCTTCTCCAGACTCCTCCAGGCTGCTCCCATCTTCTCTCTTTTGTTCTGTCTCCGCCCACATTGAGGGTGGTCCCGGGGCAACTTTGTGATTGTCAGTTCCAGGGGCAGTTCCCTCACGCTGATGGACACTTCTATCATCACAGTCTCTGCTGGTGGGGGCGGTTTCCACTTTTGGCGCCATTCCTTGACCTGGCCCACGATGGGAGGTGGCCTCTTGCCACCCTCTGGCACGCCCATAATGGCGTCTGCTCTTCCAAGGCGGGAAATCTTCTCAAAATGGCGGGAATCGTCTCCCAGTGGCGGGAAACTCTGTGGATGGCGGGAAAAGACTGCAGATGGCGGGCAAATGGCGGGAAACGATCCGAGATGGCGTCCGATGGCGGGGACCCTCCGGAATTGGCGGGAGACTTCTTTTTGAGGTAAATGTGAACTTTTCTTCAGGCACGCAGTACCCGGTGGTTGCGGGCACGTGATCCTGCCGACTATGCCAAAAGTTGACGCGCCCCCTGGGCCAGTGCTGTAGGGGATACCCGGAGCCGGATCTCGATGGGGGTAGTAGTCCTTGTGGCGGTGACCCGGTCCGTGCCCAGGGTGTCAAACTAAGTGGCAGTCTATGGCAGTAGATGTTACTTTGATTGTCGACTACGCCACCCGTTGAGTGCGGCTTTGACGCCGCCGCTGCAGAGCAGTCCGCTGAGGCCGGTGGTATATGTGCAGCAGTGATGGTATAACCCCCAACGGGAGGGGTATGGCCTCAGGGCAGCAGGTGTGGATGATGGGGGTTGTGATGATGCAGAAAGAGGACTCAGAGTCAGGAGATGCAGTTCAGGGTTTTTACTTACTGGTGTTCTTTTGGTCACTCTGGCCTTGAGTGACCACCCGAGCCGTGCTGCGTTCACCAGGTCCTGGACTCGGCCAACCCCCAGGCAATTCTGGAGCGTGGTCCTGAGCTCCTTTCTGACTTTCCCTTTCTACTGGCCGTTCCCACCAGGGATCCACTTATGTCCGGCTCCCTCGGGTCTCTTGTTGGTTGCACCTTTTCTGGGTTCCCTGACCCTATGCTTGGTGTGCCTTTCTAGTGGACTTGGTGAGGGTCGTGGCAGATCCTGACCACGACCTCCGGTTCCTGGCTAAGGTGTGCTTTGGCCTCTGCCAGCTTGGGTTCCGGTACCCTGGTCCGCCAACCCTTCACCCTTCTGTCTGTATTCTGGGGTCTTGGGGTTCTTTCTTCTTTCCTCTCTGGGTCCTTCTGACTCCTCTCTCTCTCTCTCAGCAGGCCTTGCTCTGGAGCTGGGCCCAGCCGGAGCCACAGCTCCCTGTCAGCCCTTCTGGCTGAGCTCCTCTGCTCTGCTCCTCAGGCTAAACTCTGACTGACTGACCCTGTTCTAAGATGGTGCCCACCTTATATACTCCCTCTATGTGTGAGCTCAGGTGACCAGCACCCAATGAGCTCCTATCTTTACCCAGACTACTCCCCCTATCTGCCCCTACACTACTGGGATGTTCCACCCCCCTCCCACTCCAGCCAGGGACAGACGCTGTCGTACCTGCACATAAACTGGTGGGAGTACCGTCGTTCTGTCCCCCGGAAATGGGATGTATGTAGTGCATGCAGCCTACTGAGCTCAGTCCCACACTCCATCCTTACCCGGGAGTGGAATACCACACCTCTGGAGTGAGGTGCAATACCCCTGTAGCAGCCGAATCCTCAGGGTGCTACATTACCATCACCCTTAAACTGAATGACTTGGGTCACACGTTTGGGATATCCTTCCACAAGCTTCTCACAATAGTTGGTCGGAATTTGGACCCATTCCTCCTGACAAAACTGGTGTAACTGATACAGGTTTGTAGGTTGTCTTGCTTGCACCTGCCTTTTCAGCTTTGCCCATAAATTTTCAATAGGATTGAGATCAGGGCTTTGTGATGGCCACTACAAAACATTGACTTTGCTTTCCTTAAGCCACTTTGTTACCATTTTGGCTGTAAGCTTTAGGTCATTGTGTGGCACCCCAGGGGGTCTGGTTGCCACAGTGGTAGTAATACCATGTCTGGGAGCAAAACAGGAGTTTCCGGTCAGGGAGCACACTACATGCAACACCTCCTGCTCCAGACCAGAAAAGGGGAGGATCCTGCCCAATATAACTGGATCTGGAGGCAGGGTTAGCGAGTCTAGTGAGAGACAGAGTCTAGACAGTGTCAGGAGTCTGATAGGACACAGAAGCAAGGAGCTGAGGACTGGAGCTGGCAGAGCTCGTCCTAGCCAGAGTTCGTACAGAGAACCGGACACTGGAGTCCGAGGCTGTGGGACCCTTCAAGCCCAGCAGCAGAAACCGCACGGCAAGAGATTGTAGGTCTCCTGGCCAACAGAAGCCCGGAGGCTCAGCCACACGAAAGGACCAGTACCGCCACAGAGGAGTGAGGAATACACGGGATCCGAGTCGCCAGCCATACGGGTGAACAGCACGTCACACTCAGGGACATGGGCTACAACACGACTATAAGCGGGATAGCCAAAGAGTACGGTCAGAACGGCAGGCCTACAACTCCACCTGGCCAGGGGAATTCTAGGAATGCTCCCAGACTGACCAGGCCCTCATCCCTAGCGAGTACTCCCGTTGGGGCCTATATAATTACCACCAGTAAAGACCCCAGGACCACACTGCAAAGACTCCGTGTTATTATTACTGATCCAGGCACTATCACCACCATCATCCATACACGCTGCCCTGAAGCTACACTCTTCCTGTGGGGAGTTACACTACCTTGCTGCATATATCACCAGCTTCAGTAGACTGCTCCGCAGCGGCGGTTCCCAATAACCGCACTCCACAGGTGGCGTAGTCAGACTATACTGATACACATAAACTACCCTGGTTTGACCGCCCTGGGTCACGGACCGGGTTGCCGCCACGGCGACTACAACCCCCAGCATCCACGATGCCCAGCTCCGGGTATCCCCACGGCCCAGGGGGCGCGTCAATTGTCCATTTGGATGACTCATTTGCGCCCAAGCTTTAACTTCCTGACTCATGTATTGAGATGTTACTTCAGTATTGCTACATAATCTTCTTTTCTCATCTATTTTGTGAAGTGCACCAGTCCCTCCTTCAGCAAAACAAGCCCACAACATGATGCTGCCACCCCCGTGTTTCACAGTTGAGATGGTGTTCTTAGGTTTCCAAGCTTCTCCCTTTTTCATCCAAACGTAACGATGGTCATTGTGCCCAAAAAGTTCAATTTTAGTTTCATCAGACCGCAGGACATGTCTCTAAAAATTAATCATTTGAAAACATTTGTAAACATTAATCTGGCTTTTTATGTTTCTTTTGGAGTAATGGCTACTTCCTGGCAGAGTGGCCTTTCAGCCCATGTTGATACAGTACTCGTTTCACTGTGGATATTGACACAATCTTACCAGCTTCCGCCATCATTTTCATAAGGTCTTTCGTCCTTGGGTTGATATGCACGTCGGATCAAAGCATGTTCACCTCTGGGGCACAGAATCCGTCTCCTTCCTGAGTGGTATGATGGCTGGACATTTCCATCTTGTTTGTACTTGCATATAATTCTTTGTACAGATGAACGAGGCACCTTCAGGTATCTTGAAATTGTACCCAAGGATGAGCCACACTTGTGCAAGTCCACAATTCTCTTCCTAATATCTTGGCTGATTTCTTAAGACTTTCCCATGATGCTACACAAAGAAGCAGTGTATTTCAGGTGTGCATTAAAATACATCCACAGGTGTGTCTCTAATTAACTCAGATTTTGCCAAAAAATCAGAAGCTTCCAAACACATGACATCATCATATGGGCAGTCCAGAATTGTTTAAAGGCATAGTAATCTTAGTGTATGTAAACTTTTGACTTTGCAGTACGGGAAAGGTTTATTCTGATTTCATGTCAGATATTGAGAAAAACATGCATATATGTCTTTTTATACAGTATATGTAAACTTCTGGTTTCAAATGTGTATATATACAGATTGCCATAATAACCCATCGTTTCCCCATCATGTTGCGGATAGCCGGTGACCACATGCACTCCAGCCGTTGTAGTTACATACAGATGCCAGCTGTATATTACAGCTGGCACCTTCCTGGTATGATGTGACTTCAGCTCCTGAGCATACGCCATACGCGGGAACCTGACATAAGACGTACTATTACGTCTTGTTTCGTGCACAGGTTAAAGTTGGCCTCCTAACTCTCCCCCCAACAGTTTTACATTTGCTTTATTTAGGGGTTAATCATGTTTTAAATAATAAAAACATGCATAAAACCTCATCAAGACTGCATATTATAACATGTGGTTTTGCAATACTGTTATTCGCTTCACAGATTTTATGAATTAACAGGTTCCTCTTGAAATTGATGACACAGCACCTCCACTGATCTGCTGTTATTAGCTTCGGCCCAGTGTAAACATCAAACCAAGGTGAAAATTCAATGACTCCATTCAATGGGTAGCAGCCACTGCTGAGTAATGCAGATCAGCTCCTTTTCTTGTGTACGTAGTATGATATATGGACTGGTCACGGGTCTTCTGACCCAAACTCAGCTGCCTCATAGACAAATATGAATCTGCTGAATTTGGATCAGGAGATTCTCAGCCAGTCTGGACATTGTGGTCCACACTCAGAATGTGGAAGACACATGTGCAAACCTGGCTGTAGGAAGTTTTTGATCAGATTTTTGATACAGTTATCGTTAATAAAACCAGGTGTAGATCAGTCACATGACAGCTATTCCTACACTTTTCCATAGTAAGCACTGTGTTTCATGTAAATAAACCTATGGCCCAGCTTCAGTTCAATAACACTTAGGTTGAAGAACTTTGACTGGAGAATTGTTGCAAAATGCATATCAGTTCTCTGAAGAGCTGGAATCTGGAACTGTATTACCAGACAGGGAGCAGTCAGACTTTGATCACTGCTGATCTCATGCCAACCACTGACTAGACCAGGTAAGGATACTGTATATGCTGTTACTACCAAATATATTAGTTTGTGTTAATTTTGTTATTCATGTCATGATTCGTTGTTAGTGCTGCAATCCATTGTTCCTCCAGCTGCTTACATGTATATCTGGCATCAGCTGCGGCTATGTGATCTGATAGTTATATAGACTAAATAATGCTTAACCCCTGTACCACATCACTGACTGCGGTGGAACAAATAATAAAATATAACTTTTAATGATATATAAAATTGCAATACACTCAATCCACCGTGCTTTTGTGCAGTCTACCCAAGTGTGCCCGCAAAGGCAGGAAACACCATGGATATTAATAGACCTAAAAAGGACAACTATGGCTATGTGCCCACGTTGCATTTATGAAGCAGAAAATTTCTGCTGCATAAATGCAAGTCCTCTCCCGGAAAAACGCATGCGGAATTCCGCACGCGTTTATCGCGCATTTTTCGCGCGTTTATCACGCGTTTTCCACATGCGGAATTGCCTTGCGTTTTTTATGCATTAGACAAAGGCAATTCTGCTTGCGGAAACGCAAAATTAAATGACATGCTGCGGATTTTTGAACGCGGCATAAACGCTGCGGAAAAATCCGCAGCATGTGCATAGAACTTGCGGAATCCCATTGGGGAACATGGGGTGCGGATATACATGCGTTTTTCAAGCGTTTACGCTGCGGAAATTCCGCAGCATATACGCTTGAAAAATGCTACGTGGGCACACAGCCTAAGTGTCCAGCATCAGCTCATAGTATATAGAGGTGCTAAACTCACTAATGTCACCTTCTATTTAAAATCCCCAGCTGAAGAGAGAGGGCATAGAAAAAGGGAGAAAGGCTAAACCAAAAGGGGAAGAACACCCCCCTTCATAAAGTGCAATCAGTTGTATATTGCACAGTAGCCCAAATACCTATCCTAGAGCCTTATCACAGAGCTCTCTGTTATAACCCTTATTCATCTAGAGCACCTTAAAGTTTACTGCAGGGGAGCACATTCATATCACACCTCGACGCGTTTCATCCCTTTTTGTTACTCATAGGCATACATCAGGAGGCTTGTTAGAGTATGGTGCATTTATGTGTGCTTCAAATGTAACGGCCACAATATGAGCCCATATGTGCATGAATGAGCTCCCCTGCTATGAATGAAGCAGTGTGAGTTACACTAGTATACACTGGCTACCAATGAAGCAGTGAAATAAAAGATCTAATATTATCTTCCAGGCAGTAACCTCTGTTATAGACTATAATATTTGAGGGAGTCACCTGCAGTAAACTTTAAGGTGCTCTGGATGAATGAGCGTTATAACAGAGAGCTCTGTGATAAGGCTCTAGAATAGGTATTTGGGCAATTGTGCAATATACAACTGATTGCACTTTATGAAGGGGGTGTTCTTCCCCTTTGATTTAGCCTTTCCCCCTTTTTCTATGCCCTCTCTCTTCAGCTGGGGATTTTAAATAGAAGGTGACATTAGTGAGTTTAGCACCTCTATATACTATGAGCTGATGTGTGGCACCCCAGGGGTCTGGTTTCCACAGTAATGTAATGTTATGTCTGAGAGCAGGTGGGAGGTCCTTTGGTCAGGGATCCTGTGCATGCCACACCTCCTGCCCAGTCTTGGGAGGGGAAGAACTTCCCCTATATAAACCCGGGGCTGAGGCAGGGTTAGGAGTAGAGAAGAAGCAGAGACAAGAAACAGTCATGGGAAGAAACAGCAGAAGCTCAGTGGGAGCAATACTACTACAAGTCAGGGGCTGGCAGCTGCAGAGCTCGCCCTGACTGAGAAGCTTTCTTACCGGACCCGGCGTCCGAGGCTGTGGGGACTAACTCTTACCCAGCAGCAGAAGCCGACCGGCAGGGGATTTCAGGTCCTCAGGCCCAGAAACCCGAAGGCACGGTCACACGCGTGGGACCAGCACCGCCATCGTGGAGCGGAAGCCATTAGAAGGCCCCGAGTCACCGGCCATACGGGTGAGCACCACACGGTACACTCAGGGACGTGGGCTACTTATATCCGCTTCTAGCAAGGTAGCCAGAAGAGTACAGTCAGTTTGGGAGGCCTACAACTCCGCCTGGCCAGGGGAGATCCCATCTGCTCAAGGACTGACCAGGCCCCGTTCGCTAGCAAGTACTCCGGGAGGGTCTATCGTTGTTACCAGTAAAGACCCTGAATTACACCGCACCGTCTCTGAGTGGTTCCTGCTACCCCCATCTTCCACGTCGGCTGCCCTGAGGCCATACCCCTCCCGTTGGGGGTTATACTATCATGCTGCACAATTCTACATCGGCCTCAGCGGTCTGCCCTGCAGCGGCAGCTCCATAGCTGCAAATCAACGGGTGGCGTAGTCGACACTCAAATAACACCTATCAAGACTGCCACACACTGAGTTTGACTCCCTGGGCACGGACCGGGTCCCCGCCACTCGGAGACTACAACCCTCATCTGATCCGGTTCCGGGTAAGCCCCCGAGCGCGAGACGCTGCGCGACACAGCAGGCCCAGGGGCGCGTCAGATGCTGGACACTTAGTTGTCCTTTTTAGGTCTATTAATATCTATGGTGTTTCCTGCCTTTGCGGGCACACTTGGGTAGACTGCACAAAAGCACGGTGGATTGAGTATATTGCAATTTTATATATCATTAAAAGTTATATTTTATTATTTGCTCCACCACAGTCAGTGATGTATTATTATATTTGGTGGTAAATTTTGAATCGATAGGTCCTCTTTCAGTGATTACTTTAACCCCTTTACCACCAAAGGTGGTTTGCACGTTAATGACCAGGTCAATTTTTACAATTATGACCACTGTCACTTTGTTAGGTAATAACTCTGGAATGCTTTTTTTTCGTGACATGTTATACTTCATGATAGTGGTAAAATTTATTCGATATGACTCGTTTATTTGTAAAAAAAATCTGAAATTTGGCCAAAATTTTGAAAATTTTGCAATTTTCAAAATTTGAATTTTTTTTTAAAGAAGTTATAAGGCTGTGTGCCCACGTAGCATTTTTCAAGCGTATATGCTGCGGAATTTCCGCAGCGTAAACGCTTGAAAAACGCATGTATATCCGCACCCCATGGTCCCCAATGGGATTCCGCAACTTCTATGCACATGCTGCGGATTTTTCCGCAGCGTTTATGCCGCGTTCAAAAATCCGCAGCATGTCATTTAATTTTGCGTTTCCGCAAGCAGAATTGCCTTAGTCCAATGCATAAAAAAAGCAAGGCAATTCCGCATGTGGAAAACGCGTGATAAACGCGCGAAAAATGCGCGATAAACGCGTGTGGAATTCCGCATGCGTTTTTCCGGGAGAGGACTTGCATTTATGCAGCAGAAATTTTCTGCTTCATAAATGCAACGTGGGCACATAGCCTAAGGGTTAAAATTAGACCAGCAATTTGTCATTTTTACAACAAAATTTACAAAACCATTTTTTTTAGGGACCACACCACATTTGAAGTAATTTTGAGGGGTTTATATGACAGAAAATACCCAAAAGTGACACCGTTCTAAAAACTGCACTCCTCAAGGTGCCCAAAACCACATTCAAGAAGTTTATTATCCCTTAAAGTGCTTCACAGCAGTTAATTGAATCTGAAAGGAAAAAATGAACATTTAACTTTTTTCACTAAAATTTAACTTTAGACTCCAATTTTTTTATTTTCACAAAGGTAACAGGAGAAATTGGACCCCAAAAGTTGTTGTGTAATTTCTCCTGAGTACGCTGATATGTGGGGGAAAGCCATTGTTTGGGCGCCTTCAGGGCTCGGAAGGGAAGAAGCACCATTTGACTTTTTGAATGTAAAATTTGCTTGAATAATTAGGGGACGTCATGTCGCATTTGGGGACCCCCTGATGTGCCTAAACAGTGGGAACCCCCCACATTGCCATCTGTACGAAGTGCACGGTCAGCTTCTCGTACCACACCCTGGCCTTTCTCAAAGCACTGTATGGCTGGAGGACTTGATCAGAGAGATCAATGCCCCCATGTACTTGTTGAACCCCACTATACAGTCTGGTTTGACGACCTGTGTAGAGGAACCTCATACAGTCCTGGGGGTGCTGCCATCACCATGTATGGTGGTCAAGAGAAGGACATCCCTTATCCTTGTACTTGACCACCAGCAGGTGGTCGCTACATTGGCCTCTGCTCTGACCCCTTCTGAGCATTTGCCCAATTAGCGTATTCGAGAGGCCTCTCTGATTTTTGCGGACAGTACCGCAGGCTGCGGTACCTCACACATAGAAAGGGACATGAACAGTGGGATGCTGGTATAAAAGTTATCCACATAGAGGTGATAACCTTTATCCAGCAGTGGGTGCACCAAATTCCACACAATTTTCCCACTCACTCCCAGGGCAGGGTGGCATTCAGGGGGTTCAATCTGGAAGTCCTTCCCTTCATAAACTCTAAACTTGTGAGTGTACCCTGAGGTACTCTCCCAAAGTTTGTACAGCTTAATTCCATACCTGGCCCTTTTACTGAGCAGGTACTGCCGGAATTCAAGCCTCCCCTTAAAACGAATTAGGGACTCATCCACTTTAGGGCACGTACACTTCAGCAAACTTGTTGTTGAAGTGCTCGATGACCGGCCGAACTTTGAAAAGACGATCAAAGTTGGGGTCATCTCTTGCATTATCATCGTAATGCAAGAACTTGTGGAAGGCCTAAAAACATGTTCGGGTCATGACCATTCGGAACACTAGAGAGTTATACAAAACGTCAACACTCTAGTATTGCCGAGCTTCTGGCTTCTTCAGGATCCCCATGTGAAGGACCAGGCCAGAAAACGTTATCATTTGTACTGCGTCTACAGGACACCAGTTAGAAAATTATGAAGAGCGTTTTTCTACCAAAAATTGTTGAGCGTACAAATTAGTTCCTGTGAGGCCAGTGGTGACAAACTGGATTTCTGATTCCGCTACAAAATCAGGAATCAGTGGCTCATAATTTTCGGGAGGCGAGGTCCATACGGGGTCAGTAATGGGGAGTACTGGTTCAGCTTCTGTCCTGGGGCATCTTTGTGGTGGTTCCGCATCATCTGAGAAGGAAGAGGAGGAGGATCACGACGAGGAGTCAGAAAAATAAAGAAAGGTGGGATCCTCTCCCTCGCTGTCAGTGTTGGAGGCAATGAAAGCATATGTCTCCTCCACGGTGCACGGTGCAAGATCGGACAGCGTGACCATACTGTACAAAAGAAAGTCAGTGGAAAAAAAAAGTGTAAAACAACTAGTACGAGTGCTGATCAGTTATTTGAGTCAACGCTCGGCGGTTGATGAATGCATGCACGGAGGTGGTGCAAAGTGGGGGGCGAGAAAAAATGGACAGGGACAAAAAAAAGTCCTGGAAAACAGTGAGCATGGACGTGGAGCAGTGATTTGCATCACTGATCAGCGCTCGGCTGCTGCAGGACGCACTAAAAAATAAAACTGCTAAAAATCGAGCTATCAAGTACTGATCAGTGATAAAGTACTGAACAGCGCTCAGTGGCAGAAAGGGGGAGTGGGGAGGGGGGTAAAAAGAGGGGGGAAGAGGGGAGAGGGGATTGTGGTGGATGAGGAGAGATCAGAGATCTACTTACTAGTGTTGAGCGAGCACTAAAATGCTCGGGTGCTCAAAGCTCGGGCCGAGCTCACCGTGATACTCGGGTGCTCGACCCGAGCAACGAGCCCAATGTAAGTCTATGGGAGACCAGAGCATTTTTGCGGCGACACCCCCGGCAGTCTGTAGAAAGCCTAAAAAGTGCCCAAAACGATAGTGACAGTGTTCAAATGACATGGGGGCAGCACGGGGATAGCCCCAGGAAGCATTTCTCACCCCCTGATCACTGCTGTCAACGTGGTCAGAGGTATTAAGCCACTTTTACGGGCTCACAATAAAACATTCAAAAACGAAACTGAAACGTTTTTCCTGTGAAATATGTTAAGGAATTTCCTTTCCAGGGTAAAGACTTGTGTATAAGGTAAAATAAATAACCAAAAAGAAAAATACTCCTCCACACCTTGGGCTATGTTCACAAGTAGCATTTTTCATGTATTTTTGCACTTTTCTATTGCTTTCAACTGTGACAAATGCATTCACCGGGAAATGTCATTTTAACATTTTAGAACCATATCTGGCCATGTGCTGTGTGACACAAGCATACATGGGAACAGCATGGGGAAGACCCCTGGAAGCATCTCTGACTCCCAGGTCACTGCCTAAAAGTGTGCCCATCAGAAGTGATCCTTGCCGCATCAGAACATGCAGACTTGCAACTATCCCCGTGCAAGTCCTTGTCCCAGGGCAGTGTTCAATTGTACCTCCCCCCATTCCTTGCAATGGAAGCGCAAATATGCAGCCAAACACACACCCACCCGCAGGCTGCAATACCATACTTCTAGCTTTCACTTGAAATGGGGCCTTTTAGTTTGGAGGAGGCCGAAGCTGGCCAATACCTCATGGCTGCTTCGGCAGCGAGGTATCCATACTCAGTTCCCAGCCGCCCGGCGGCCGGGTGTCCACGCTCGGTTCCCAGCCGCCAGGTGTTCATACTCGGTCCCCCAGCCCCCCGCGGCCGGGTGTCCACACACGGTCCCCAGCCGCCTGGGGGTGGCCGGGTGTCCATAAACGGTCCACAGTCGCCCCTATTTCTCCTGTCACCTTCCCACACACTTTTCTTAGCCTGGCCTGCTTTAGGGCAACATTGGACGAGCACACCAGAGAACCAGACTCCTCCAGTGGGCCCTGGCTTCTCCATCAGGGGAGTTGAGAGTGCTAAGGTGAGGAGCATGATGATGATGATAGAAGTTAGCATCTACTTTGTTTTCTTGGAATGCAAGCGCATGTATGTAGTAGCGGCTAGGCCTGAGGTGGTCAGCGTTTTGCCGCATATCCTACCTCCTCCGAGGATTGCTGGATGTTTTCCTGCTTCTATCCCAGTTCTATGACGTTAAAACAAAGCTTCAGGTGATAAATGATGGATGAGGTAGTGGCAAAGGAGAAAGAGCAGGAGGAACAGGGACCATTCACATCAATATCAGGCCAGTCAGCCACATATGTCTTGTAGGATATGTTTCTATAACAAAAGGAGCAGTTCGGCTACACAGTTATAGGGCATACAGTGAGTGCAATGCCTACCAAAAATTTCGAGGCACTCCAATGCCCCTTGGAAATGACATGGAGATCAGAGGGCCTTAACTAAACCATTTTTTCCATTTATAGCAACTGGGTCTCCTGTACACTGTTGGCCTAAGCAGTGAATGGAAAGCTTTCTAAAAATTATGAGGCACTGCAATGCCCCTTGAAACAGACGTGGATTAAAGCATACTAAAAACCTTCTACCCATTATTGGTGAGTGGGTCTCACTTAGTTTTCGCCTTTGCAATGAAAAGCAAAAGCTGACTAAAATTAGGAGGAAATGTATTGACCGTTCGAAGAGTCGTGGAGGTTAGAGTTAATTAAAAACAACATTTCAATGCCCCTTGGAAGAGCTGTGGAGTTCAAAGTGGTATAACAAGACGCTTCTAATGCCCCTCGGAAGAAACGTGGAGGTCGTCGTAGCTTAACAAGGCGGTTTTAATGCCCCTTGGAAAAGTGGTGGAGGTCGCAGTAGCTTAACAAGACGGTTTTAATGCCCCTCAGAAGAGACGTGGAGGTCCCAGTAGCTTAACAAGACGGTTTTAATGCCCCTTGGAAAAGTGGTGGAGGTCGCAGTAGCTTAACAAGATGGTTTTAATGCCCCTTACAAGATCCATACAGTACAGCATCTTAAAAATATTATTCCCATTATTGGGGAGTGGGTCTCCCACAGTCTTTGCTTATGCCTTCCAAGCAAAAGCTGACAAAAATAAGGACGGGGGAACTTTTAATAATTGCAACACGGACCACGGTCACCCTGGTGGTATAGTGGTGGTGGAGGCTGAGGATAAGGAGAAGAACATAAAACAGCCGAAATGAGGAAGCGTATACCCATGTGTGGGTGTGAAGCGGTGCATGTGAATACACCTCCCGAAATAACACAGTGGATTTGACTTTATGTTACTCAGCTGTCATTTGGTGGTGATGAGAAGTCTGGCCCATTCCAGCCTTTGTTCATTTTGATAAGGGTCAGCTTGTCAGCATTGTCAGTTGACAGGCGAGTGCGCTTATCAGTTATAATTCCCTCAGCGGCACTAAAAACACGCTCCGATAATACGCTAGCGGCAGGGCAGGCCAGGACCTCCAAGGCGTACAGAGCGAGTTCATTCCAAGTGTCCAGCTTGGATACCCAATAATTAAAAGGCACAGAGGAATCACGGAGGACGCTGGTACGGTCGGCAAGGTACTCCCTCACCATCTTTTGAAACTTTCCACTCCTTGTGAGAGTACCCCGCGCCTCAGGGCCTGTAAGCTGGGTGGGTGTCAGAAAACTGTCCCTGAACGTTGACAGTGTTCCCCTGCCTCTGCTGGATTGGAGTTGCATCTCTCTCGCCTGTACGCCTTGGTTGGGCAACGAACTGTGACCTCTGCCGCTAGCGTGTTCAGATGGGAATTTTTTTAACAGTTCTGCAGAAATGGCCTTCTGGTACTGCCCCATTTTTGTAGACGTCTCCACCTCAGGAATAAAAGAGTGAAAGTTCTCCTTGTAGTGGGGGTCTAAAAGTGTCACCAACCAGTAATGACTGTCACCCAACATTTTGACAACGCGAGGGTCACGGTTAAGGCAGCGTGCGTGCCAGACTGGTAACGGGCAAGACTTCCGTGTCCTCACCAAGATGACGACTGACCATGCTCTCCACCTCCTCCTCCTCCTCCCCCCTGTCCTCAGGCCACCCATGCTGAACCGACGGTATGACAGTTGTACAGGTACTACCGTCTACAGCGCATGATACAAGCTCCTGTTCTTCCTCCTCCTCCTCCTCTCCCTCATTGTCCCCCAATGCACATTGGGATGAGATGAGGCTGGGCTGTGTGTATTCGACCGCTACGGCTTCTTGATCCATCTCATCATACTCTGGCTGCAATGACTCTTCTTTAATTCTCTGCAGAGAGCGTTGCAAAAGACAGACTAGTGGAATGCTGACACTAATGATGGCGTCATCGCCACTCACCATCTTGGTGGACTCCTCAAAGTTTGTCAAGATGGTACATATGTCAGACATCCAGGTCCACTCCTGAAGTCTTATGTGTGGAGTCTGACCTGAATATCAACGGCCTTGTTGCAGCTGGTACTCCACAACTGCTCTCTTCTGCTCACAAATCCTTTGCAACATGTGGAGGGTAGAGTTCCAATGTGTGGGGACATCACACACCAGTCGGTGTGACGGAAGCTGCAAACACTGCTGCAACACAGCAAGGGTGGCGGAAGCTGTAGCCGACTTGCGAAAATGAGCTGACAGGTGGCGTACTTTGACGAGCAGATCTGGCAACTCGGGGTACGATTTAAGAAACCACTGAACCACGAGGTTAAGCACATAAGCCAGGCATGGTACGTGTGTGATCTCGCCTCGCCTCAGAGCCGCCACCAGGTTACGTCCATTGTCACACACGACCATGCCTGGATGTACGTTCAGCGGTGTCAGCCACAGATCTGCCTGCTCTTTCACAGCTGTCCACAACTCACAAGCAGTGTGAGGTTTCTCACCTAAGCTTATGAGTTTCAGCACAGCCTGTTGCCGCTTGGCGGAGACAGTACTGAAGTGCTTCCAGCTTGTAACTGATGTGGTGATATCTGAGATGGAGGCTGAACATGAGGAGGAGGAGGAGGATGATGCGCAGGAGCTGTACACTGTGGGGGCAACTCTGACTGACATAGGGCCCGCAATCCTCGGTGTGGGGAGGATGTGTTCAATCCCAAGGTCCGACTGGGTCCTGGCTTCCACTATGTTTACCCAGTGTGCCGTCAGGGAGATGTACCGTCCCTGGCCACAAGCACTTGTCCACGTGTCCGTTGTCAGGTGGACTCTCCCAGTAACTGCGTTGTTGAGGGCATGGCAGATGTTTTGGGACACGTGCTTGTGTAGTGCGGGGATGGCACATCGGGCAAAATAGTGTTGGCTGGGGACCAAGTACCGAGATACGGCCACCACCATAAGGTTGCGGAAGGATTCCGTCTCCCCCAGCCCAAAAGGCAGGATTTCCAACACAAGCAGTGCGAATTTAGGACTGTGGCCCGTGGGGCGTTAGCTGCGAATTTACGCTTTCGTTCAAAGGTCTGGGATTTGGACAATTGAACGCTGCGGTGGGACGTGGACGTGGACGTTGATGCCTTTTCTTGAGAAGCTGCCATAACAAGTGAAGACTGAGAGGAGGGGGCATCTTTGCATGCAGTATGGACAGGGGATTGCCTTGCTCACACAACAGGGGGTTCTATTGCACGCACAACAGCTGAAGAAGCAGTGGTGACACCCGCTGACACTGGTCGTGGACCCTGGAGTTCGCCCCACAAAGTCGGGTGCTTTGCTGACATGTGCCTGATCATGCTGGTGGTGGTCAGGCTGGTAGTTTTGTCACCCCTGCTGATGCTGGCATGGCAGGTGGTACAAATGGCCTTTTTGGGGTTTTCAGCAGAGTCTTTAAAAAAAATTCCAGACTCTGGAAGACCTACAGGTTGAACTGGCAACGTCCCTCGTGTTGGTGTTACGGGGAACTGTTGCCTGCCTTCTGTGTGCGGCCACCACACTGCTTCTTCCTGCCTGTTGGGGTACTCTGCCTCCCTCCCCCTGTGTGCTGCTGGCCTCGCTCTGCATGTCCTCCTGCCACGTTGGGTCAGTTACTAGATCATCCACCACCTCCTCCTCTTCCACTTGCGCACCACGATCCTCCTCCTCACTCCCTGGCAATTGTGTCTCGTCATCGTCCACTTCTTGTGACAAATTGCCTGCGTCGACTTCCTGTGGCCGTGGCTGTTCAAATATTTGAGCATCGCTACATGGGATCTCCTCTTCCACCACTTCAAGCGGAGCAGGCGAGGGGCACAAATCTGGAAATGGACCAGTGAGCAGCTCTTCAGAGTGTCCAAGTGTGGGATCAGTTGCTGTCTGACGACACTCAGCATGGTGGGAGGAAGGAGCATCAGGGTGAGGAGGAGTATGCGGTCGAGACTCACGGCTACTAAGATTTGACCGTGTGAAAGACAGACCGGAAGTTGTGGTGCCCAGGTAACTGGAAGTATTATCTGCTATCCAATTAATAACCTGTTCAGACTGATCAGTTCGCAATACTGGTGTTGTTCTGTGCTTCCCTAGTAATGCGGTCAAGAAGTGGGAGCGAGAAGATGTGGCTGTTGGTTGTGGCACATTTTCACCTTGGCCACGGCCCCGTTCTCTGCACGCACCATCAACAGAACGTCCAGTTCCACGTCCCTTGCCACGCACCTTGCCCATTGTAAAGGAAGTAAAATAGCTTACACTTGCACTATCAATGGGAAAAGGGTAATAAAAAGTACATTAGAACCGTGGAAGAGGAAAACCACAGTTCTATTTCTCTGGCTTACACCCGACTCTTTTAAACAATCTGAACAATCAGGGAGAAACTATTACTGTTTTTCTTTACGGAAAAAATGCCAAAAGCTGAATAATAGAGATTTTTTACCGTGCAATGGTAAAACCACAGTTATTGTTTACTGGGGTATACCAGACAATTTTAAATAGATATATTTGCGGCTGAACAGTGAGCGACACACTCAAACTGTTTTTTTTTAGGTAAAAATGGCCCAAAAGTGGATAATAGAGGTTTGAACCGTGGAACTGCAAAACCATACTTCTATTTCTCTGGCCTTCACCAGACTATTTTCAACAGATATATTTGTGTCTGAACAATCAGGAGACACTATTACTGTTTTTCTTTATGGCAAAAAATGGCAAAAGCAGGATAATACAGAGGTATGACCCGTGGAACTGCAAAACCACACTTCTATTTCTCGGGCCTACACCAGCCTATTTTCAACAGATATATTTGTGTCTGAACAATCAGGAGACACTATTACTGTTTTTTTTTAAGGCAAAAAATGACAAATGCAGGATAATAGAGATTTTTTACCTTGGAACGGCAAAACCACAGTTATAATTTACTGGTGTATACCAGACTTTTTGAAATATATTTATTTGCGGCTGAACAGTGAGCGTCACACTCAAACTGTTTTTTTTTAGGTACAAATGGCCCAAAAGTGGATAATACAGAGGTTTGAACCGTGGAACTGCAAAACCACACTTCAGTTTCTCTGTCCTACACCAGACTATTTTAAACTGTCACAGACACACTTTTTTTTTGTGGGGGGGGGGACACCAAAAGGTTAATAAGACGGGTATTTGTACAGTGTGAAGGAGGAAAAAAAAGAGGATTTAGATGAAAAAAAAGGATTTTTCCTGGCCCCCCAGGACCTGGAGCTAAGTCCAGAAATTTCAGCAACAGGAGCACACAGGACTGTAATGCAGCGTTTGCTGGTATAACCACTGCGTCTCCTATACAGCCTGCCTGCCTGATATTTGGGATGGATATTAGTCCTGAGAAGGACTGTTTGTTTGATTTGACAGCCTTTACAGACCCTACACTAACTATTTCGCAGTATAAATCTCTCCCTAGCTCAGCAGCGCTTTCCCTACACTAGCTGATCTGGAGCGACTGTGTCCAAGATGGTGGCGCCCGGTTTTAAATACTCGAGGTGACGCTGTGTGGCCAGCCAATCAATGTAATGCCCACAACCAACATGGCTGCGGCATTACAGTGACTGGCTGGAAATCCCTGCATGTTCATTGGCTTTGTAAAGAGCGCCAAACATGCAGGGCGGGGACCCGAGCTCCGGCCCGAGTAACCCGGAAATGCTCGGTGCTCGCCGAACATCCCGAGTAGCGTGATGCTCGGGTGAGTACCGAGCAGTGTCGAGCGTGTTCGCTCAACACTACTACTTACTAGTGTTGAGCGAGTATGTTCTGTCCGGGTATGCTCGGGCCGAGCTCCGAGTATTTATAGCTGCTCGGTGATAAGGTTAAATTGCTCCCGTGTGCATGATTTGCAACTGTTTGACAGTTTTATTACATGTGAGGAATGTCTATTTCTTACACATTCCTCACATGTAATAAAGCTGTCAAACAGTTGCAAATCATGCACACATAGCGATTTAACCTTACCACTGAGCAGCTATAAATACTCGGAGCTCGGCCCGAGCATACTCGGACAGAACATACTCGCTCAACCTTACTCACATGTAATAAAACTGTCAAACAGTCGCTAATCATGCACACGGGAGCGATTCAACCATATCACCGAGCAGCTATAAATACTCGGAGCTCGGCCCAAGCATACTCGGCGAAAGGGTTAATAGAACATACTCGCTCAACACTACTACTTACCGATATCTTCTCTCTTCTTCTTGCAGGAGCAGCAGGGATTGTGGTGTCACAGGCTTTTGTGGCACCACAATGCCCAGCACAGCGCAGATCATGCAGGGCAGTCACAGGTGGGTCATAGGTCAGACACCACTCGGTCACAGGGCGGTCACCGCCCGGGTACAGCGCGGTCACGCTCTCTGATTGGTGCGATGAATGTCATTGTCAGTCGCACCAATCAGAGCAGGCTGGGGCCAGGCCTGGTGTTGCCAGTCACCAGCCTAGGATCAGTGCTCTTAGAGCATCGATCCCAGGCTGGACATCAGTGTTTCAGGCAATCTGATTGCCTGAAACACTGAGAAATGCTGTGATTGGCTGTTCAGAATTGAACAGCCAATCATTGCGATCATGGTTGCGGGGGGGCGGCGACATCCCCAAGGATGACAACGCCATCTACTCTGAGGTAAGATGGCGCAGGAACTTTAATGCAATCACTGCGACTCCGGTCGTGGTGCCTCATTAAACGTGAGGCGTGATAATACGTACCTGGTCATTAAGGCCCATGGCGCAGATACGTATTAGTACGCCTCACATCAGAAAGGTGTTAAAGGGGTTTTAAAGCTTATATTAGAATAGGTATAAAATAAAGAAATCACAACTACTTATGCCTTGAATCTTCTACCACTCCAGAAAAAATGCACTGGTGGCTCCTACCAGTCCTGTAACAATAATGTCCTGTCCACAATCAGCTGATTGCTGTAGGTGATCACTGGATTTTGCTGTGATGTTTGCATATTTGGCAAGGATGGGTCATTCACAAACAAGCAGTCACAATGAGCCAGCTCCTTAATACTGTATGTATGATAGGAGCCGGCAACCCACTTCTACTCTAGAGTAGTTTTCACTGGGGGTAAAACTATGCTGACCGGCTACAGGGTACGACCAAAACTCCATGCAGCAAAGTTGCTCATGGTGTTTCAACCCCATAACATAGTAACATTGTAACGTAGGTTGAATAAAGACCTAGATCCATGAAGTTCAACCTTCCTCCTCTAATTGTACATTTTGTATAATTTAACTGTAACCCACAATGTTGCTGCTACTTGACATTGAGTACTGCTGCTCAGCTTACTTGTGACCAGAATACCCAAGTCCTTCTCCTGTTCTGTATTCCCGAGTATACTCCTATTTAATGTATATGCAGCAATAGGATTACTCCGTCCTAGGTGTATTACTCTACATTTGTCTACATTAAACCTCATCTGCCAAGTGTTTGCCCATTCAATCATCTTATCCAGATCGTTCTGCAATATCGTAGTCAAGATTAGAGATGAGCGAACCTCTCAAGGTTTAATTCGTTTCAGATCGATGAACTTCCCTATGTTCTCCGAACAATTCGTCGAACAGTTCGATGAACATATCCGAATCCCATTGCATTCAATGGGAGGCAAACCCAAAAGCATACACAACACCTTCAAAGGGGCCCAAAAGCTGCCAAAACTGCTCAAATTAGGACCACACACCAGGAAAATTGGCATCAATTGACCCACAGTACAAATTTTATAATGGTACAGCAGCAATCAGCCATGGGTCATGCATGAGGTATCAGGGTCTGGGCCAGCTCTTACAGCTTTCAATTTAACTTCAAATTAAGATGAGGTGGGTGAAGGATCGGTGTAGGCCTGCTGTGCTGGGTGCCCTGATACCACATGCAACAGCTCAAGCTGCTTTTCTGTTCTTCCATATTCAGGTGGCACGAACATCAGTTTCATAGAGTATTATTGTTACAAAAATGTAAGGATAGTAACACAGGTAGTTGACTGAAAGTAACTGGAGGCCTGCTGGTCTGGGAGCCCTACTGCTACAGGCAACACATATGAAGGAGACCCAATCAGGAGTCTCCACATTTCCAAAAATTAGGGGCAGGCACCACCAAAGTGGCATCAATTTCACTAGAGTAGATATAGTATAATGGGGAACGACACCTCTTCCACTACAGCAAACCCAGCAGATGGAGACCCAATCAGGAGTCCCCACATTTCCAAAAATTAGGGGCAGACACTACCAAAGTGACCTAAATTTCACCAGAGTAGAAATAGTATAATGGGGACCAACACCTCTTCCACTACAGCCAACCAACAGATGGAGACCCAATCAGTAGTCTCTACATTTCCAAAAATCAGGGGCAGACACCAGCAAAAAGGCATCAATTTCACTAGAGTAGAAATAGTATAATGGGGGCCAACACCTCTTTCACTACAGCCAACACACCAGATGGAGACCTAATCAGAAGTCTCCACTAGTGTTGAGCGAGTGTGCTCGCTACTGCTCGGTTCTAGACCGAGTCTCTCAGTGCTCAAGATGCTCAGCGCTTGGCAAGTATTTCCGGGATGTTCGGACGAGAGCTCGGGTCCCCGTCCTGCATGTTTGGCGCTCTTAAGAGAGCCAATGAACATGCAGGGATTGCTTGCCATGCACTGTAATGCCGTAGCCATGTTGGTTGTGGCATTACAGTGATTGGCTGGCCGCATAGCGTCATCAGGTCTATGTAAGACCTGGTGACGCTAGGCTCATCACAGTCAAACCTTCAGACAGGCAGAGTAGGGAGAGGTGCTACTGTGTGAGGGACAAAATTGGCGGTGTAATAGTTAGATATAGGTACTATGACTCGCCCCCTGGGCCAGTGCTGTAGTGCGGCGCGCGTGCGCGCGGGGATACCCGGAGCCGGATCCGATGGGGGTAGTAGTCTTCTTGTGGCGGTGACCCGGTCCGTGCCCAGGGTGTCAAACTAAGTGGCAGTTATTGGTGTGATGGTATTAGTGTCCGACTACGCCACCCGTTGAATGCGGCTATGAAACCGCCGCTGCAGGGCAGACCGCTGAGGCCGGTGGTATAGGTGTGCAGCAATGTTGATATAACCCCCAATGGGAGAGGTATGGCCTCAGGGCAGCGGATGTGGGTGATGTTGGGAGTGATGGTGTGGATATCCCGGCACTAACGGTGCGACAAGGAAGCACGGAGACGCGAGGGTACAGTTCAGGGCCTTTACTGATGGTACAAGGCAAATTCCCCCGGGAGTACTGGCTAGTAGTTGGGGCCTGGTTAGTCTGCGAGTAAGCCGGAGTTCCCCTGGCCAGGTGGAGTTGTAGGCCTTCCCGTTAGTCTGTACCCTTCCTGGCTACCCTGCTTTCAGCGGTTACAAGTAGCCCACGTCCCTGGGTATACCGTGTGGTGCTCACCCGTATGGCTGGTGACCTGGGGCCTCCTGTTAGCCTCCGCTCCGGGATGGCGGTGCTGGTCCCTTCGTTGTGACTGAGCCTCCGGGCTTTTATGGCCAGAGGACCTGGAATCCCCTGCCGGATGGATTCTGCTGCTGGGTATATCTTAGTCCCCACAGCCTCGGACTCCTGTGTCCGGTTTTAGTACCTTCTCCCAGGGCGAGCTCTGCACAGCTCCAGCCCCTGGCGCTTCTCCTTGGCTCCTACAGAGCTCCTGATGTCTATCTGTCCCTGTTTCTGCGTGTCCAGACCAGACTCCGTCTCTGTCTGGAACTCCTCTCTCTCACCCTGCCTCAGCCCCAGTTTATGTAGGGGAAGTTCTTCCCCTCCCAGGACTGGGCAGGAGGTGTGGCATGCTTAGGATTCCTGCCCAGGAGACCTCCCACCTGCTCACAGACGTAATACTGCTATTACTGTGGAAACCAGACCCCTGGGGTGCCACAACTACAGGAGTATATATATATATATATATATATATCCATCTGAACTAACAGTCTTTCTGAGGACTAATCCAGCTGCATATACTCAGTGGTGATAGCAGGAGTTAGGCAGCAGGAAGGGTTTGTGGCAGTGTATACAGCACAAGAGAGTCCATTGCACGTTCTGTCTGCTCCTACTGTTACAGATATCCGTAGACATAGCCCCAAATATCAGGGGCCAAGGCTATTTTTTTTTTATCTTAATCCTGATTATTTTCTAAAAAAGTAGTAATGTCCAACATTTTACTGCTCCATTTGCTTGTTAGCACTGCAGAATATAGCCAGATCTTTTCCATCATCAGACGTGATCCCATATTACAGCGATAAAAATCCAGAAATTTGTAGTAAACGTGGAAAATATTATCCTTTATTTACTGTTTGGCAGCAGTGTGTCAGTGAAGCTATTCACATGTGGTCGCTGTGAATAATAGGAAACTACAAGCCGCTATTTAAAACCGTGGGCACCGTCAGACGTATCACATATAACTGCGGTACAAATCCAGCCATTTGTAGCGACTGTGGAAAATATTGTCCTCCATTTACAGTTTGTAGCAGTGTGTCAGTGAAGTTATTCACACGTGGTCGCTGTGAATAATAGAAAACTGCAAGCCCACTATTTAAAACCGTGGGCGTCCGCCAGACGTATCACATATAGCTGCAGTACAAATCCAGCCATTTCTAGTGACCGTGGAAAATATTGTCCTCCATTTACAGTTTATAGCAGTGTGTCAGGGAAGCTATTCACAAGTGGTTGCTGTGAATAATAGGAAACTGCAAGCCCGCTATTTAAAACCGTGGGCGTCTGTAAGACATATCACATATAACTACAGTACAAATCCAGCCATTTGTAGCAACCGTGGAAAATATTGTCCTCCATTTACAGTTTATAGCAGTGTGTCAGTGAAGCTATTCACGCGTGGTCGCTGTGAATAATAGGAAACTACAAGCCCACTATTTAAAACCGTGGGTGTCCATCAGGCATATCACATATAACTGCGGTACAAATTCAGCCAAAATATTATTCTGAAATTAAAATGGGAAGGCATGTGTCACGGGACGGGGAAGTGGATGTGATGGTGATGGTGTATGCAGAGGTCGAAACCGAGGTTGTGGGCAAGCTGAAATTGTGCCACAACAAACACCCACATCTGTCACCCGACCTTCCTGTCCCAATTACTAGAGGACCGCAGAACACCACTATTGAACCCAGAGCAGCGTCAAAAGGTTGTTGGTTGGATAGCAGATAATGCTTCCAGTCACTTTGCCACCACCACCACCCTGTCTTTCACACTGTCAGGTCTCAGTAGCCGTGAGTCTGGACCGCATATTCCTCACCCTGATCCTCCTTCCTCCCACCATGCCAAGTGAATGGAGACAACTGATCCCACACTTGGACACTCTGAAGAGCTGTTCACTTTTCCATTTATAGATTATTCTGGCCTCTCGCCCAATCAGCTTCAAACAGGGCAAGAGGAGATCGCATGTAGCGATGCCCAAATATTTGAACAGCCACGGTCACATGAAAGCGACGGTGGGAAAATGCAATTACTGTCACAAGAGGTGGATGATGATGAGACACAATTGCTAGAAAGTTAGGAGGAGGACCAGGGTGCGAAAGTGTAAGACAAGGTGGTGGACGATGAAGTCACTAACCCAACCTGGCAAGGTAACATGCAAAGCGAGGACAGAAGCACACAGGGGGAGGGAGGTGTAGCACCACAACAGGCAGGAACAAGCAGTGTGGTGGCCACAGACACAAGGCGGGCAACTGTTCCCCAGAACCCCAACACGACGGAAGTTGCCTGTACAACTGTTAGGTCTTCCTTAGTCTGGCTCCTTTTTAAAGACTCTGCAGATAGAGTGCAAATGGCCTTTTTGGGGTTATCTGCCAGGCCAGAATCAGCAGAGGTTGCAAAACTAGCAGCCTGACCACCCCCAGCATGCTCAGGCACATGACAGCAAAGCACCCGGCTAGGTGGGCGAAACGCCAGAGTCCAGAAACAGTATCTGCGAGTGACACCACTGTTTGTTCCGCTGTTGTGCGTACACGCCAATCCCCTGTCCATGGCACATGCCAAGATGCCTCAGGCCCTGCACCTATCATTGCATACTCGCAAATACCACCATCAGTGTCCAAGTCCACATCCTTGTCCCAGAGCAGCGTTCAGTAGTCCCTACCCCAGTCCTTGGTGCACAAGCGCAAATGCACAGCCAATGCCCCACAGGCCACATTACTAAACTCACACATTTTGTGAATGCTTGTGCTCAAAATGTTGCCTTTTAGGCTCGTGGAGATGGAAGCTTTCCGCAACCTGATGGCGGTGGCCGTCCCTCGGTACTCGGTTGCCAGTCGCCACTATTTCTCCTGGTGTGCCATCCCTGCATTACACAAGCACATGTCCCACAACATTAGCCATGCCCTCAACAATGCAGTTACTGGGAAGGTCCACCTAACCACGGACACGTGGACAAGTGGACAGGGACGGTACATCTCGCTGACAGCACACTGGGTTAACATAGCGGAAGTCGGAACCCAGTTGGACCTTGGGACGGAACACGTCCTCCTGTCGCCGAGGATTGCGGGCCCTGGGTCAGTCAGGGTTGCCCCCACATTCTATAGCTCCTGCACCTCCTTCTCCTCATCTTCAGCCTCCATCTCCGAAATGACCACATCAGTCACAAGCTGGAAATACTGCAGCACTGCCTTGGCCAAGCTGCTACAGGCTGTGCTGAAGCTAATATGTTTAGGTGACAAACTGCACACTTCTGAAGAGTTTTGGACAGCTGTCACCGCTGAACCTACAGCCAGGCATGGTCGTGTGTGACAATGGCCAGAACCTGGTGGCGGCTCTGAAGCGAGTCGAGCTCACACAAGTACCATGTCTGGCCCATGTGCTCAACCTCGTGGTTCAGTGGTTTCTCAAAATCTACCTGGATCTGCTGCATCTGCTTGTCAAAGTACTCTGCATGTGTGTCCATTTTAGAAAGTCAGCTACAGCCTCCGCCGCCCTTGCCGTGCTTCAGCAACGTTTGCAGCTTCCAGCTTACCAACTGATGTGCGATGTCCCCACACATTGGAACTCAACGTTGCAGATGTTGGGAAGGATTTGTGAGCAGCACAGGACAGTTGTTGAGTACAGCTTCAAAACGTCCGTCGGTATTCAGGTCAGCCTCCGTACATAAGACCTCAAGAGTGGGCAAGGATGTCAGACTTCTGTGCCTTCATCCAAAACTTTGAGGACTCCACCAAGATGTTGAGCGGCTATAACATCATAATTAGGGTCACCATCCCGCTTCTCTGTCTTCTGAAACAATTGCTGCTCACAATTAAAGAGGAGGCATTGCAAGCGGAGCACGATGAGATGGAGCAAGGAACCATACAGGGTCATTCCACACAGCCCAGCCTCATCTCATCCCAACATGGATTGTGTGACAATGAGAAGGAGGAGGAAGAACAGAAGCTAGTTTCCTGCGCTATAGATGGTACTACCCACACAACAGTCATAAACTTCTGTGAAGCACCTGGGGGTGCAAGGTGCTCACCACACATATAGATAAGTTCCCTAAGGGGTCTAGTTTCCAAAATGGTGTCACTTGTGGGGGGTTTCCACTGTTTAGGCACATCAGGGGCTCCCCAAATGCAACATGGCGTCCGCTAATTATTCAAGCAAATTTTACATTCAAAAAGACAAATGGCGCTCCTTCCCTTCCAAACCCTGCCGTGAGCCCAAACAGTGGTTTGCCTCCACATATGGGGTATCGGCGTGTTCAGGAGAAATTTCACAACAAATTTCATGGTGCAAATTATCCTATTACCCTTATGATAATGCAAAATTAAGGGATGAAAAACGTTTTTGTGGGAAAAATGTGAAAATTTTATTTTTACAGCTCAATATTATAAACTTCTGTGAATCACCTTGGGGTTCAAGGTGCCCACCACACATCTAGATAAGTTCCCTAAGGGGTCTAGTTTCCAAAATGGTGTCACTTGTGGGGGGTTTCCAATGTTTAGGCACATCAGGAGCTCTCCAAACGCAACATGGCGTCTGCTAATTATTCAAACAAATTTTACATTCAAAAAGTCAAATGGCGCTCCTTCCGTTCCAAACCATGCAGTGCGCCCAAACAGTGGTTTTCCCTCACATATTGGGTATCAGCGCGCTCATGAGAAATTGCACTACAAATTGTGTATTCCATTTTTTCCTGTTACCCTTGTGAAAATAAAAAAATTGGGTCTAAAGTAACATTTTTGTGAAAAAAAGTTAAATGTTCATTGTTTTCTTCCACATTCCAAAAATTCCCGTGAAACACCTGAAGGGTTAATAAACTTCTTGAATGTGGTTTTGAGCACCTTGAGGGGTGAAGTTTTTAGAATGGTGTCACTTTGGGGTATTTTCTGTCATAAAGGCCCCTCAAAGTCACTTCAAATAAGATGTGGTCCCTAAAAAAATGTTTTTGTAAATTATGTTGGAAAAATGGGAAATCGCTGGTCAACTTTTAACCCTTATAGCTTCCTAACAAAAAAAAATTTTGGTTCCAAAATTGTGCTGATGTAAAGTAGACATGTGGAAAATATTATTTATTAACTATTTTGTGTGACATATCTCTCTGATTTAAGGGCATGACAATTCAAAGTTTGAAAATTGCAAAATTTTCAAAATTTTCGCCAAATTTCCGATTTTTTCACAAATAAATGCAAGTGATATCGAAGAAATTTTACCACTATCATGAAGTACAATATGTCATGAAAAAACAGTCTCAGAATCAGGGGAATCCGTTGAAGCGTTCCAGAGTAATTACTTCATAAATTGACAGTGGTCAGAATTGAAAAAATTGGCCCGGTCACGAAGGCAAAAACAGGCTCTGGCGCGAAGTGGTTAAGGAAGAAAAAGCCTGGAGAAAGGCCTTCGACAATTTGGAAAAATCAGACCCCTTCTTAGTCATGTTAGTAAGGGGTTTCACAATTACAGAGTAATTTTGGATGAATTTCTGGTAAAAATTAGTACATAGTAACATAGTTTGTAAAGCCGAATAAAGACTTGCGTCCATCAAGTTCGACCTGTTAGTTCTGTAATTGCTAAAGTTGATCCAGAGGAGGGCAAAAACCCCAAATGATTTGGCCAATCTTCACCTGAGGAAAAATTCCCTCCCGACTCTGAAACCAGCAGTCAGAATAAATCCCTGTATCAACCTACTATTTTATTTTATTTTTAAGTATATGCTGAAATCTGCCTGGTATCTAGAAATGCATCCAGTCCCCGCTTGAACTGGTGTAGTGAATCCGACATTACCGTCTCCTCACTCAGTGAATTCCATATTCTCACTGCTCTTACCGTAAAGAACCCCTTCCTATGCTGGTGCTGAAACCTTTTCTCTTCCAGTCTTAGTGAGTGCCCTCTTGTTACCGTAATATCCCTCCTTTTGAACAAATCTCGGGCAAGATCTCTATTCTGTCCCCTAACATATTTGTACACATTTATTATGTCCCCCCTCAACCTTCTCTTTTCCAAGCTGAATAGTCCTAGTTTTGCCAACCTCTCTGGGTATTGCAGTCCCTCCATTCCCTTTATTAATTTTGTTGCCCTCCTTTGTACCTTTTCAAGCTCATTTATATCCTTTCTATATATTGGGGCCCATAACTGAGCACAGTATTCCAAGTGTGGTCTGACCAGTGCTTTGTACAGTGGAAGAACAATGTTCTCATCCTTTGCAGCTATACCTCTTCTGATACATCCCATTACCCTGTTTGCCCTTACAGCAGCGGCCTGACTATGGGCACTCCAATTTAGTTTGCTATCAATCAAGATGCCCAAGTCCTTCTCCATCTCTGAATTCCCCAATGATTTCCCATTCAGTGAGTACTGGTGACTTCCATTTTTCCTTCCCATATGTATGACCTTACATTTCTCCTCGTTAAACCTCATTTGCCATTTAATGCTCCACCTACCCAGCTTATCCAAATCCCTCTGTAGGTCTGCACTGTCCTCTTTTGTATTAATTGTTTTACATAACTTTGTGTCATCTGCAAATATTGATATTTTACTATTTATCCCGTTGACTATGTCGTTAATAAAGATATTAAATAACATTGGGCCTAGTACAGACCCCTGTGGTACCCCACTAGTGACGCTTACCCAATCTGAGTATATTCCATTTATAACCACCCTCTGCCTTCTATCCTTTAGCCAGTTAGCTACCCACTTGCAGACATTTTCCCCCAGCCCCATCATTCTCATTTTGTATACCAACCTATTATGTGGCACGCTATCGAACGCTTTTGAGAAGTCGAGATACACGACATCCACTGGTTCCCCCTGATCTACTCGAGAGCTAACCTCCTCGTAGAAGTCAATCAGGTTTGTTTGGCAGGAGCGATTCCTCATGAATCCATGTTGGTTCGGGATTAAAAGATTATTAGCATCAAGATGCTCCGTAATTGCCTCTTTAATGAAGCTTTCAAAAATTTTGCCCACAACGGACGTCAGACTCACCGGCCGATAGTTTCCAGCGTCACTTTTCGCTCCCTTTTTGAATATTGGCACTACATTCGCCTGTCGCCAATCAAGTGGCACAGACCCAGTCTCAACAGAGTCCTTAAATATAAGATATAACGGTCTGTCTATCACATTACTTAGTTCCCTTAGTACCCGTGGGTGTATGCCATCAGGTCCTGGTGATTTGTTTATTTTAATGTTACTGAGGCGTTTCTGTACCCCAGCTTGGGTTAGATTTGTCATACTTAGTGGAGGATTAAGTTTGTCACTTCTCATTTCTCCTGTTAGTTCGATTTCCTTTGTGAAAGTTGTCGAAAAAAAATTATTTAATAGATTAGCTTTATCCTCATCTTTCTCTATGATTTTGCCTTCCTCACTTTTTATCGGTCCAATATTATCTGATTTAATCCTTTTACTATTTATATACGTAAAGAACAGTTTGGGATTTGATCTACTTTCCCTAGCAATACGTCTCTCTGTTTCCTCCTTCGCTATTTTTATTTGTTTTTTACAGGTTCTCGTTTTTTCCTTGTAACACATTAGTGCTTCCTTACTGTTTTCCTGTTTTAATCTCTTGAATGCCTCTTTTTTGCTATTTAACGCCCCTTTTACGTTCTTGTTCAACCATATTGGTTTCCTCTTATTTCTGGCCCTTTTATTCCCATACGGTATATATCTCTCGCACTGAGTATTCAGAATTCTTTTGAAGGTTTCCCATTTACTATTCGTATTCCTTTGATTAAGAACTTTGTCCCAGTCAATAAGTTGAAGGCTTTCTTTCAGCTGATCAAACTTCGCCCTCCTAAAGTTTAATGTTTTTGTTGTTCCCTTATTGATAACCCTACTGAAGGGCATTTTGAAGTCGATAATATTATGGTTGCTATTACCTAGGTGCCCCCCTATCTGTACCTCAGTTATTCTATCAGGCCTATTAGTCAATATTAAGTCCAACACGGCCTTCCCTCTCGTTGGTTCCTGCACTAGTTGGGAGAGATAATTATCCTTAATATTTGTCAAGAACCTTTTACCTTTCTGAGATCTACAGGTTTCTGTTTCCCAGTCAATATCCGGGTAGATGAAATCCCCCATTACAATCACTTCATTATGTTTTGCTACTTTGTCTATTTGTCCTAATAGCAGATTTTCATTCTCCTCTGTTATATTTGGTGGCTTATAGCAGACCCCCAGTAATATTTTATTATTATTTTTAGTTCCCTCTATCTCTACCCACATGGACTCGACCCCCTCTTCTCCCTCTCCTATATCTTCCCTTAGTCTGGGTTTTAGACATGACTTTACATATAAGCAGACTCCTCCGCCTTTCCCCTGTTTCCGGTCCCTTCTAAATAAACTATAATCTAATAAATTTACCGCCCAGTCGTAGCTATCGTCTAGCCAAGTCTCTGTTATACCTACGATGTCATACCTCTCCTCCGATATAAGCGCCTGCAGCTCATCCGCCTTATTGGTCAGGCTTCTTGCGTTGGTCAGCATGCAAGATAAAACTTTGGGGTTATTTAGCATCCTATTCTTCTCTAACGATCTAACTGTACTATCCCCACCCCCCTCTCCACCCTCATTATATTCACTTCTCCCCTTCCCCCTTGCTTGCCTCACATCCCACCTATTTCCTTGGTTTCCCCCCCCTTCTCTAGTTTAAAAACTCCTCCAACCTATTAGCCATCTTCTTCCCCAGCACCGCTGCACCCTCCCCATTGAGGTGCAGCCCGTCCCTACGGTAGAGCCTGTAGCCGACCGCGAAGTCGGCCCAGTTCTCCATGAACCCAAACCCTTCTGCCTTGCACCAACTCTTTAGCCACTTATTCACCTCCCTAACTTCCCGTTGGCGCTCCTGTGTGGCTCGCGGGATTGGTAGTATTTCTGAGAAAACTACCTTGGAGGTCCTTGCCCTAAGCTTCCTACCTAGGTCCCTGAAATCATTTTTAAGGACCCTCCATCTACCACTCACTTTGTCATTGGTGCCGATGTGGACCATGACCGCTGTGTCTTCGCCAGCCCCACCCAGTAACCTGTCAACCCGATCCGCGATGTGCCGGACTCGAGCGCCAGGGAGGCAGCACACCGTTCGGCGATCCCGGTCTTTGTGACAGATTGCCCTGTCTGTCCCCCTAATAATAGAGTCACCCACTACCAGAACCTGTCTTGCCTGCCCTACACTTCCCCCCTCCCCCTCATTACTGGAGCATACACTCCCCCGGCGGTCAGAGGATCTGTCGTGCTCCAATAATGCCAGTTCTGAACCAGCCTTCCTATACTTCTTCCCTCTATCCCTCCTAACTGTTATCCAGCTCCCTGCCTGTTCAGCCTGCACTTCCCCTCTATGCTCCACCCCCAGTATTGACCCATTGAGTGTCTGCTCGGTGAGCAGCAAACTCCGTTCCATGTTGTCGATGCTCCTCAGTACCGCTATCTGAGCACTTAGATCCAGAATTTGGGCTTCCAAGTGCACGATATGCTCACATCTCTCGCAGTAGTATGGATCCTCGAGCGGTTGCTCACGGAATGCATACATTGCGCATGATGTACACTGCTCGGCTCCGGCCAACATGGACGTCATTCTAAATATGGGGATACAGTCAGTATATATATACAAGTACAAAACACAATTATTTATATATAGGTGTATGGACGGGGATCAATTAGGGATGTGCAAGTGTATCAATTAGATATCGGCGGGGGATCAGTTAAGTATCAAGTATGGACGGGGGAATCAGATAAGTAGGTCAGGTGGATTAATTAAGTAACCCCAGAAAACGTTGTAGAGCCTTCAGGTTCTCAGAACGGTCCCAATCAAGGACTAAACGGATCTTTTCCGTATCCACCCGAAAACCCGAAGATGACAAGTACCCCAAAAACTACACCTCCTGAACAACGAAAACACATTTTTCCAGTTTAGTACAGAGTCTGTTATCCTTTTAATATTTGGAGCATCTGTTTAACTTGCCCCCGATGTGTCTCAAAATCAGGTGAGTAAATCAAAGTATCGTCCAGATAGACCACAACAAACCTCCCCACCAAATGATGGAAAATATCATTTATGAAATGCTAGAATACCGCAGGTGCGTTGGTCAAACCGAAAGGCATAACCAGACTCTTGAAATGTCCTTCAGGGGTTTTGAACTCTGTTTTCCATTCGTTCCCTTCTCTGATTCTAACCAGATTGTAGGCTCCCCTTAAATCCAACTTGGAGAATACCTTAGCTCCTACAACCTGGCTGAACAAATCAGGAATCAGAGGAAGAGGGTATGGATCTTGGATGGTAATTTGATTTAATTCCGGGAAAGCAAAACAGGGACATAGACCGTCATCTTTTTTCTTCACAAAGAAGAACCCTCAGGTGAAGATGTCGCCACCACAGGTGAAGATGAGGGCTTAATGTGTCCCTTCTCCAGACTTTCCATAATGAAATCCTTCATGGCTTGTCTCTCAGGGCCAGAAAGATTATACAGTCTGGACTTCGCTAGTTTAGCTCCAGGAGTCAGGTTAATAGGACAGTCATATGCATGATGAGGAAGCAATTCTTGACACCCCCTCTCAGAAAAAATGTCCTCAAAACCAGACAGAAAAGCAGGTAATATTTCCTTAGAGACAGTAGCAAGGGAAATATCTAAACAGTTCTCATGGCAGTAATCTCCCCATTCAATGATCTCCATGGCTTGCCAATCCAACGGATTATGTTTCACCAGCCAGGGAAGACCCAAAACGATTGGAGTGGGAACACTGTCCAGGACATAGTATAGGATTATTTCACAATGAACCGATCCCACCCTCAGTTTTACATTATGTACAATCTGAGTAAATGCTTTCTGTGCAAGTGGCGCCGAGTTAATGGTGAAGATGGAAATAGGTTTAGCTAAAGTACAGCAAGCAAGACCATGAGTTTTCACAAACTCAACATCAACCATGCTGACTCCGGCTCCACTGTCAACAAACACAGAAATTTTCTCGGTTTTTCTCTCTAGCACCACCTCTGCTGTCAGGACAAACCGGGAATCGCAGGTAGGCAACAAAAGGTCCCAAAAAAAAGGTACCTTTTTCCCACAAAAAAACATATACCTTTTTTCTTGTGAATCTCGGAGAAATGTATGATGTAAAGGTCCCCCCCTAACTGCATAGGTTTCTCAACCTCCCCCAGTACTGGTTCACCGCGAGACCGCTCCCCCGTCAGAAGTACAAAACACCAATAAAAAGGCCCCAGAGAAGTTGGTGTCACCCGTCTATCCTGAAGGCATCTATCAAGACGTATGGCCAATGACATGGCAGCCTCCAAGGACTGAGGGGGTTTCATATACTGCCAAGGCATATTTCAACCTTTCTGTAAGACCCTCACAAAATTGGCTTCCTAAGGGCTGAGTCATTCCAGTTAGAATCCATTGCCCATCTACGGAATTCAGAACTGACCGATTCCCCTGCTCAAGGCGAGTTGCCTTGTCTCAGCCAAGGAGACTCAGTCAGGGTCATCATAGATGAGGGCCAGAGCCCCGAAAAACCCCTCCACAGATTGGAGACAAACCTAATCCTGCGGTAAAGCAAACGCCCACGACTGAGGATCTCCCTGCAGTAGAGAGATCAGAATTTCAACCTGTTGCTCCTCATTTCCAGAGGAGTGAGGATGAAGTTTAAAATACAGTTTGTAGGCTTCCTTGAAGACAAAAAACTTGTCCCTACCTCCTAAAAACCGGGAGGGCAACATTGAGTTCAGGCTGGACAGACTGACCTGCAGAGACCCCCACATTAGCGACCTGTAGCCACTGATGCTGTTGCTGAACCTCACAGCGGAGGTCATTCACCTCCAGAGACAGACTGCACAGCCGCTCTGCGGGCTCTGCAACTGAACTCATACCAAGGGAGAAAAGAAAAAAAAAGTCCACACCCAAAAAACACACGCAAAAAAACCCAAAGTGTCAGTTATTTTTTTTTTTTTTGCCTTTTCAAAATGTGCACGGCTGGCGATAATATCACGCAAGGTGTAGGCCATGGCTAGGGAAAGGAGGGGATGAGCGCTAGTCGATCCCCACTAACAACTAAATACAACAAGGGAGAATAAACAAGGGAAGGTAGCTTAGCTTTAGTCGACTTCAGAGAGATGAACACACGTTTTCTTAGCACCAAAGAGGAAGAAGTACTGCACTTGCTCCAAGCCTTCACAAGGGGTCATGTGAGTATCGCCGGCACCTCCCTTTAGCAAACTGCAAGTATTTATACACCCAGGCCAAGGTGTTAATTAGCAAGCGGAAGGTAGCCGCTGGGTCCTAGAAAGACAGCTTCTAAAGAAGGTGTTTGTAATGCCAAAAAAAGAGATTTCCTGCAACCAACTGCAGGGCTACTGTCTGTCACTTCTGACACACCCGTGACACAAGGAGTACAGGCGTGAGAGACACAGATACTATCCAGCAGAGGCAGGGGAACACTGTCAAGTGTCTGAGAGAGTTTTCTCAGACCCTCCCATCGCACAGGCCCTGATGCGTGGGGTAGTCTCACAAGGAGAGATAATTTTACGAAGATGCTGAAGAAGTACCTTGCCGACCATACCAATGTCCTCTGTGATTCCTCTGTGCCTTATAACTATTGGGTATCCAAGCTGGACACATGGCATGAACTGGCTCTCTATGCCTTGGAGGTCCTGGCCTGTCCTGCCGCTAATGTTTTGTCAGAGCAGGTTTTTAGTGCCGCCGGGGGAATTATAACTGAAAATGCTGACAGGCTGACTGTTATAAAAATTAGCAAGGGCTGGATTGGGCCAGACTTCTCAATACCACCGAATGATAGCAGAGGAATAGAAACTCAAATCCAGTGCCTTTTTTTGAGAGGTCTATTCCCATGCCCCTCTTCACACCCAGACATGGGTATACACTTCCTGATTTTGTCTATTTGCTGTTGTCCTCCTCCTTCTCCTCATCCTCATCCTCCACCACCATATCACCAGGGTGACCGTGATGCAACACCCACATAATTTTTTTAAGGGTGTTTATGATGCCAGTAGGAAATGTTTGTTATACAGTATGCTCATGAATACCCCCAGAGGTAAATTGTAACGGGTCTGGGAGGCGGAACCTCTGAGCAACTATACAAGGGGGCGGTCCTTGTAAGGAAGCGGGTGGCTCCCAGGGAAGATGGGCAGGTAGTCACGGCAAGTGACAGGGACAGTCTCTGGGTAGAAGGGCAGGTAGTCACGGCAAGTGACAGGGACAGTCTCTGGGTAGAAGGGCAGGTAGTCACGGCAAGTGACAGGGACAGTCTCTGAGTAGAAGGACAGGTACTCACGGCAAGTGACACGGTCCTTGTAAGGAAGCGGGTGGCTCCCAGGGAAGATGGGCAGGTAGTCACGGCAAGTGACAGGGACAGTCTCTGGGTAGAAGGGCAGGTAGTCACGGCAAGTGACAGGGACAGTCTCTGGGTAGAAGGGCAGGAAGTCACGGCAAGTGACAGGGACAGTCTCTGGGTAGAAGGACAGCAGGCAGGTGGCTGGTGAGCGCTCCCAGGTGAGCGGGCGAGAGTCTTTGGACAGGCAGGTGGTCACGGCAAGTGACGGCAGAGCCTCCAGGTAGGCTAGCAGGCAGGTAGCAGGTGAGCGCTCCCAGGTGAGCGGGCAAGAGTCTCTGGACGGGCAGGTGGTCACGGCAAGTGACGGCAGAGCCTCCAGGTAGGCTAGCAGACAGGTAGCAGGTGAGCGCTCCCAGGTGAGCAGGCAGGAGTCTCTGGACAGGCAGGTGGTCACGGCAAGTGACGGCAGAGCCTCCAGGTAGGCTAGCAGACAGGTAGCAGGTGAGCGCTCCCAGGTGAGCGGGCAAGCTGGTCCATAGACAGACTGACAGGTGTCGGAAGGCAGACCATCGGACCGCAGGCTTGCAAGCAGGTAGACGGATATCAGGCAGGTATCAAGCAGGAATCTGGCAGGTGACTGGCAGGTAGCAGGCAGGAATCTGGCAGGTGACTGGCAGGTAACAAGCAGGAATCTGGTAGGTGACTGGCAGGTAACAGGCAGGAATCTTGCAGGTGACTGGCAGGTAAATGGTAACGGGACCTGAGGGCTGAAGCAGAGTGAAGGCTTTGCAACAACATTGCTCGGGCACCTCCATTTTGGAGGAGGTGCCTTATATATGGTGAGGTCCTCCGGCCATTGGCCGGGGACTCCTTAGGACGGTTCGCGCGGCCCCTTTAAGAGAGGGGGAGCGCGCGCGCCCTAAGCACAGTGGCCGGGAAGCAGCGCGCGCTGCCAGCAGAGCGGGAGGAGGACGCCGGGCACGGAGTGGAGAGGTGAGGGGAACAGCGTCCCTGCCTAGCAGGAGGCAGGGACGCCGACGCTACATAAATGTTTTTCAGCCCATACACTTAGTGCATGGGCATTACAAGTATAGGAGACCCGCTCCTTTATAAAGGGAAATGTTTTTTAATGAGGCTGTCCTCTACGTCTTTTCCAAGGGGCATTAAATTGCGTCCAAAATTTTGGCAGCCCTTGCAGTTACTGCATACGCAAGAACAGTATAAGAGACCAGCTCCTTTATAAAGGGAACATTTTTTTAATGAGGCCCTCCTCTACGTCTCTTCCAAGGTGCATTGGAGTGCGTCCAAATTTTTGGCAGCCCTTGCAGTCACTGCATATGCAAGAACAGTATAGGAGACCTGCTCCTTTATAATGGGAACATTTTGTTACTGAGGCCCACCTCTATGTGTCTTCACATTGGTATTGAGTTATTTCCAAAATTTAGGCAGCCGTTGTAGTCACTGCATACGCAATAACTGTATGGTAGAACCGCTCCTTTCTAAAGGGAACATCTTGTTACTGAGGCCCACCTCTATGTGCCTTTAAATTTGTATTGGGGTTTTTCCTACATTTAGGCAGCCGTTGCAGTCACTGCATACGCAATAACTGTATAGCAGAACTGCTCCTTTCTAATGGGAACATGTCGTTACTGAGGCCCACCTCTATGTGTCTTCAAATTGGTATTGGGGTATTTCACTAATTTAGGCAGCCCTTGCAGTCACTTCATGGGCATTACCACTATAGGAGACCCATTTCTTTATAATGGGGACTTTTTTTTACTGAGGCCCTCCTCTGTCTCTTCAAAGTAGAATTGGGGTGCGTCCAAATTTTTGGCAACCCTTGAAGTCACTGCATACGCAATAACAGTATAGGAGACCCACTCTTTAATAATGGGAATAACAAAGCATAGCCGGCTGATGGCCCTCTAACAATATTGAGGGCCAACTGCTGGCCCTTTAAGAATAGGAAGGGCCGCCTGATGGCCCTATAAAAATAGGCTTTGTGACTTTCAGAGTCCCTCCTTCATAAATGAAACAAGATGCGTCTGATCATTTGTCACACACCACATGGGAAGATAAGGTAGTAAAATATTAAAATGACATTTACCGGTGAATGTATTATTCACCATTAAAAGCAATGCAAAAGTACAAAAATGCATCAAAAATGCTACGTGTGAACATAGCCCAAGGTGTGGAGGATCATTTTTGTTTTTGGTTATTTATTTTGCCTTATATACAAGTCATTACCCTGGAAAGGATGTTCCTTAACATTTTTCCCAGGAAAATCCATTTTGGTTTAGTTTTTGTATGCTTTATTGTGAACTCATAAAAGTGGCATAATACTCTGACAACATTGTTCACAGCAGTGAGCTGGGAGTCAGAGATGCTTCCAGGGGTCATCCCCATGCTGTTTCCATGTCATTTCAGCACTCTTCCCATCGATGTCGGCAATTTTTAGGCCCCCTGCAGACCTCCTGGGGGGGAGGGACAGCCGGAAAAATGCTTGAGTTTCCCATTGACTTACATTGGGCTCGTTGCTCGGGTCGAGCATTCCAATTCGCTCAACTCAAGCAACGATTACCTGAGCATTTTAAGGCTCGCTCATCGCTAGTCTCCACATTTCCCTAAGTTAGGGGCAGACACCACCAAAGTGGCATCAATTTCACTAGAGTAGAAATGGTATAATGGGGACCAACACCTCTTCCACTACAGCCAATCCACCAGATGGAGACCCAATCAGTGTCGCAGAGTGCATCTTCTTACAGTCACCGCTGTACTTACGAGAGCTTCAATCAGCAAGATATCTTGAGTAAACAGTATTTACTTCATACTGGATAAACATGAGATACAATTCAGTGTCACACAGTCCGTGTGCTGCTGACATAACACATTCAGGAAAGGAAAAGAAAAACACAGGAAGTAAGAACAACCAACAATTGAGAGCTTTCTCCCACATTTACAGCAAGCATATAACTATACACACTATCGCCATCTGCTGTCTGGTTAGTATAAAGTCCTCCTTTCACTTATAATAAGTTCTAATCTGTTGCATATGCCAACACCCTTTCTCAACAGTAAGGACTTATTCAATCAAACCCAACTTTTTTATTAGTCTCTAGTGTTTATCAGCATTCAACGCCTTTGTGAAGATGTCTGCTGTCATTTCTTCAGTAGGACAATACTCTAACTTCAAGACTCCTTGTTCCTGATGATCTCTCAAGAAATGATATTTCACATCAATATGCTTGGTTCTTAGATTGACTCTTTCCATCTGAGCAAGAACAAGACAAGACGTCCTCTTTCAGTTTTGTTGGTTCCCACTGTGGTTGTCCTAATTCTGTCAACAATTGTCTTAACCACAGTACTTCTTGACTCGCATGTGCTGCGGAAACATATTCTGCTTCTGTTGAAGACAGTGTCACAATTGACTGTTTCTTACTTGTACAGCTTATTGGTCCACCTGAGAGAAAAAAAATATGTCCACTGGTAGATCTTCTGTCAGTTGGATCTCCAGCCCAATCTACATTAACATATCCTGTTAAAATGCAATTATCACTTGTGGGTAATTTCAGCTTAACATTGCTAGTTCCTTTCAAATAACGCACTACTCTCTTCACGGCATTCCAATCAGCTTTATTTGGTTTTGATACCTTTCTACTCAGGATTCCTACTGCTGCTGCGATGTCTGGTCTTGTAACGGTTGCTAGATACAGTAGTTTTCCTATTGCTGTTCTGTATTCTTCATTATTTGGTAGAATATTTTTTTCACTGTTCATCTTTTTGAGATAATTAGTTTCCATTGGAGACTTTACTGTTTTTGCATCCTTTAATCCAAATTTTTCTGTTATGTCTTGAATCATGCGATTTTGATTCAGTAGGAAACTTCCGTCTTCTTTTCTTTCTACCTGTATTCCTAGGTACTGTTTTACATTTCCCAAGTCTTTGATTTCGAAATGTTGCTTCAGGATTTCTAGAATGTTTTCTTTATCCCTTTCTTGTTTAAAACAAATCAAAATGTCGTCTACATATATGAGTACATAAATCCATCTATTAATCATCCTTTTTGTGTATAAGCAAGGATCAGCTTTGCTTCTTTGAAATTTTTCATTTGTAAGTACTTCCGTGATTTTGTCATTCCACGCTTTAGCTGCTTCCTTTAAACCATATATGCTTTTCTGTAGTTTGCAAACTTTGTTTGGATTTCTTTCATCTTTGAATCCTGGAGGTTGTTCCATGTAAATGTCTTCTGTTAAATCTCCATTCAGAAAAGCTGTCTTTACACCCAGATGACTCAGTTCCATCTGTTTCATTGCTACAACTGTAAGTAAAGTTCTTATTGTAGTGTGTTTGACAACTGGAGCAAATGTCTCATCATAGTCTTCTCCATATTTTTGAGAATACCCTTTAGCTACGAGTCTTGCTCGGTATCTTTCAGCTGTGCCATCTGTTTTGTATTTTACTTTAAAAATCCATTTACATCCTATGGCTTTTTTTCCTTCTGGTAAATCTGTTAGTGTCCATGTATTTGAATCATGCATGGATTTAATTTCTGTTTCTGTTGCTTCTATCCATTTATTAGCTTCTTCTTCAGGAAGTTTAGATATGTCTTCCCAAGAGGTAGGCTCATAGATTTTTCTTATGCTTGTCTTGTATGAGAGACGTTTTGGTGGTTTTCCTTTGTTCTATCTCATTGAACGTCTTGGTTCTGTGTCTGTTTGTAGTTGTGATTCTTCACTTTCAGTATTTTGTTCTTCATTAATTTCTACTTCTTTCTCATCAGATATTTCTTCAGTTATATCACTATTGTTTTTCTCATTTTTTGTTTCAACTGAAATCATAATGTCTTCATTTAAATCTTCAATGAATGTCACACTGTTACTCACCGTAACTCTGTCTGTTTTGGGATCTAGGATTCTATATCCTTTGCAATTTTCACTATATCCAACAAATATTCCTTCCATGGATCTGTTTTGAAGTTTGGAACGTTTTTCTGTTGGAATGAATATAAAACTTTACATCCAAAAACTTTTAAATGATTGACACTTGGTTTCATACCTTGCCACAGTTCATATGGAGTTTTCGTCAGTTTTCTGGAAAAAAGTCGGTTCTGTAGATATGTAGCTGTCATTGCTGCCTCACCCCAATATTTCTCTGGTAGTTTGGAATCCGTCAGCATACATCTTATCATTTCTGTTAGAGTTCTGTTTTTCCTTTCTGCTACTCCATTTTGTTCAGGTGTATATGGATCAGTTTTCTGGTGTTCTATTCCATTTTGTCTTAAGTAGTCTTCTATTCTGTGACTGTAAATTCACCTCCATTATCACTTCTGATGACAATTGGCTTCCTTTGAAATGTGTTACTTGATCTTGTTACATAGTCTACAAGTTTATCAAAAACTTCACTTTTGTTCTTAATCAAGTATGTGACTGTGTATCTTGAGTAGTCGTCTATAAAAGTCAACATGCATCTATTGCCTCCTGATGTAGTCACTTTCATGGGTCCACATACGTCAGTATGCACCAAATCAAGTGGTCTTTCGCTTTTCATCTCACTTTCTTTTGGAATAGATATCCTTGTGGCTTTGGATTTTATACAACATTCACATCTTAACTGGCAAGTCGATGACCTGAGGGGTGCGAATGGCGGAAGTGAGCACACAGCTTCCGTGCTTTCTGTAGCAGCACATCCAGGCCGGGATAGTAGGAGAGAAATTGCTGTACCACCAGGTTGAGGATGTGAGCCATGCAAGGCACGTGTGTGAGCTTGCCCCGGCATAGGGCCACCACCAGGTTCACACCGTTATCGCACATGGCCTTCCCTGGCTCCAGGTTGAGCAGAGACAGCCATTGCTCAAACTCGGCCTGGATAGCTGTCCACAACTCTTCAGCTGTATAACTGCGATCTCTAAGGCATATTAATTTTAACACAGCCTGTTTGCAGTGAGCCCTGACTGTGCAGTACGGAGGTGGTGGGGTTTCCCTCTGCTCAGTTGGAATGCATGTCTCATTAAGGCAGAGGTTGAGGGAGCAGGTGGAGGCCCTAGAAGAGGTGGATGAGGCTGAAGCAGTGGAGGAAGTGTTAAATACAGAGCTTTGTCCTGCAAGCCTTGGGGATTACAAGATGTGTGGAGCAGCCTGCCCCCACAGCCACCAGAGTCACCCAGTGCCCAGTCAACAGGATGTAACACCATTGGTCATGCTTACTCGTCCAGGTGTCAGTGGTGAAATTCACCCTAGCAGACAAAGATTTTGACAAGGAACGGGTGATGTTGTCTACAACATGCTGATGTAGCACAGACACAGCTTTCTTAGAGAAGTAATGGTGATTGGGCAACTGGTACTGGTGGACTGCGATGGCCATCAGTTTTCGGAAAGTGTCTGTGACGCGCCCCCTGGGACATATTCCTTTTTGAGGGGAATACCCGGCACCGGATCAGATGGGGGGTTGTAGTCTCCGAGCGGCTGTGACCCGGCCCCTTGCCCAGGGCGTCAAGCTCAGTGTATGTGGCAGTCCTACAGATGTTATTAAGCTCTTAATGTCGACTACGCCACCCGTTGTGTTGCGGTCACTGTGGCCGCCGCTGCAGCAGGGTCCGCTGAGGCTGATGGTGGGTGCGCAGCTTGATGGGATAACCCCCAACGGGAGGGGTATAGCCTCAGAGGGGACAGGCGCAGAGGATGGGGGTTGTGGTGGTGTAGTGCAGACGGCAGTGAAGACAGAGTCGGGTTGTGCAGTTAAGGGTGTTTACTTACTGCAGATGTTGTACTGGTCACTCCAGCTGCTAGTGACCACCCGAGCCGTGCTGCGTCCACCAGGTCCTGGATCCAGCCAACCCCCAAACAAGTCCGGAGCGTGGCCCTGAGCTCTCTTTCTGTCCCGTTCTCTGGCCGTCCCCACCAGTGATCCACCTAGGTCCAGCTCCCTCGGGCCTTCTGTTGGGACACCCTTGGCCCTGGGTTCCCTGACCCTTCATGTGGTGTGCCTTCGGGGTGGATGTGATGGGTGACCGTGACAAACGCTGCCCACGGTCTCCGGTCTCTGGCTGGGGTGTGTTTTCTGCCCCCACCAGCTTGGGATCCGGTACCCTGTTGCCGACTCTTCACCCGGGGATTTAAGTTGGGATCTTGGGTCCTCTCTGTTTTCCCCTCTGGGTCTCTCTCTTCTCCTCTCTCACTCTGGGTCTTTCTTCTCCTCTGCTCCTGACTTTCTCTCTGCATCTGACTTGTTCTCTGCATCTGACTTGTTCTCTGCATCTGACTTGTTCTCTGCATCTGACCCTGATCTTAGTTGGTGCCCACCTTATATACACCCTCTATGTGTGAGCTCAGGTGACCAGCACCCAATGAGCTCCTATCTTTACCCAGGCTGCTCCCCCTATCTGCCCCTACACTACTTGGGATGTACCACCCCCCTCCCACTCCAGCCAGGAACAGACTCGGTCGTACCTGCACATTTCTAAGTGGGAGTACCGTCGGCCTGTTCCTCGGAAATGGGATGTGTGTAGTGCATGCAGCCTACCGAGCTCAGATCCACACTCCATCCTTACCCGGGAGTGGAATATCACACCTCTGGGTTGAGGTGCAATACCCCTGTAGCAGCCGAATCCTCAGGGTGCTACATTCCCCCCTGGTAAATCACAGCACGCCCTCGGGCTGTAAAGACAAAAACACCAAAACATACATTTTTTTTTTTTCATAAACATAAACATATAAAACATCATATAAAACTTTTCATATAAACATTCTCGTAGTCGTTTCTTGTTTCAGGTTCCTCCTCCGGACACTGTGCAACGTGTGTCCGGGAAAAGTGCGACAGTCTCTTAGAAAAACTGGTTTTCCTATAAAACCGGTAGGGGGCGCTTTAGGAAGCGCAACTATATACAGGGGAAAGTTGGCCGCTCTCAGTCCTCGGCCAGGTAGAGGGAAGGGAATGGCTGCTTACAGTCCTCAGCCTGTGGGATTAAGGGGTTAACGGGTAAACAGTTCACACTTGCTGGTCCCAACGGGGACTATATATATGTATCAACAGTTTCTTTGGTACCCGGTCGGGTAACTATTTACATCACTTGCTCTGCCGCACTCAACGGCGTCTTCCTCCTGCTCTTTGAACTTCAGACCCGTCCGGGTCCTCTTGCTCCTCCTCCTCGCACCGCAACTCCTCCTCCGTCAGGCGGTGTACGTGGAGGGCGTAAGGTCCTTTGGCACACTTGTGCCGGGTGAAGGTGACCTCGTCTCCGATGTAGAGGTCACGACCTCTGTGCCCCTCCGGCAGATGGGATTCCACGTCTCTGCGCGTGACAAAGACGTCGCCGAGGGTGTTGTTGTCTCTGATAAAGCCCCACCCGTGCTGCTGGTTAAACTTGATTACAGTCCCGGTGGTACGGGGACTGTGCGCTGCACGGGGGTCCCTCCTGGTCCGGCTCTTTTGCTCGGCGCTCCTTATTTGGGCCTGTTGTTCCCGGACCCGCCTCTCTCTCCGCTCCCTCGCGAACTCTTCGAGCTGCTGTCGGCAACACTCAGCGCGCTCTGCTGCAGCTGCCCTAGTTTCCTGAGTGAACCCCATTAGATCTTCTCCGGTGGGGTCCCACTCAAACTGTGCTTCCGCTAGCGGGGGCGAGATCCGTGCCACGGGCTTCGGAGCCGGAATCAGGGGTTCATCCAGGGGTCTTAGTTTCTGCTGCCGTTCCAGCTCATGGTATCCTTCGGGCCAGATGAAGGGCCGCCCGTCCGGCCATGTGAGCTGGCTGAACAAGTCCTTCCCCAGGTGTGGCACCCTTGGTTTTACGGGCGCGGGCGCGGTGGTGGTGGCGCCCGGGATGCCCAGGCCTTGCGGCCAGGCCTGGGGCACCTGGAAGGTGAAGGGCACCGTTAGGACGGCGGCACCCTGGGCTACCTGGCCTTGCGGCCAGGCCGGAGGCTCCGCGGAGGTAGGGGGCGCTGTTGGTGATGCGGCGCCCGGGGGTACTAGGCCTTGCGACCAGGCTGGTGGTATTTCCTGCTTTGTCACGCTCCGGGTCGAGGCGCGTGACGTCACAGGGGTCGCTGCGGCGGCTTCCGGTCGGGGCCTAGTCCATAGCGGTGACATGGCGGCTACGGGCACAGCAGGGGGACTTTCGGGCTCTGCGACGGGGAGCTGGGGCAGGTGGGCGGTTTCTCGGCTTGGGGTATAGGCGTCCCCTTTACCTGCCTCCATGCGTTCGGCTCCCTTCTCGGCGCCGTCTCCGGCCTTGGGTCCTCCCGCGCCACCCTCAGAGGCGGTCTGCTTCCTCTTCCAGGGTAGCGTGCTCCGTTGACTGGTCTCAGCTTGCTGGGTCATCTCCCGGCTCCACTCCGCCAGTATCTCGCGCTGTACCCGGGCCATCCTCCGTGCGAGGCCCTCCAGGGCAGTCTGTGCACACTCCCGGTCTCGGGGGAGCTGTGCAAGGACCTCCACTAGGCCTAGTGGGGTCGTGGTGTCCAGCAGGCTCCTGACCAACGGGTCGGTGCTGCTCTGCTCTTCTTCCAGCAGGCTCCTGGCCAGCGGGCCGGTGCTGCTCTGCTCTCCTTCCTCGGTCTTTAGCAGACTCCTGGCCAGCGGGCCGGTGCTGTTCTGCTTTTTCTCCATATCCGGGTAAGCTTCTCCGCTACTCCTCGTTAGACTTCTTGCCTCCGGGTGCGCTCGCTCCAGACTGCTCCAGGCGGCACCCATCTTCGTTCTTTTCTTTCGTCTCCTCCCACTTCGACGGCGGTCCCGGGGCAACTCGGTGACTGTCAGCTCCAGGGGTAGTTCTTTCACGCTGACAGACACCTCCAGCATCACAGTCTCTGTTGGTGGGGGCGGTTTCCACTTTTGGCGCCATTTTCTGTCCTGGCCCACGATGGGAGGTGGCCTCTTGCCCTCCTTTGGCACGCCCATAATGGCGTCCGCTGCTCTTCCAAGGCGGGAAATCTGCGGTTTTGGCGGGAAGCGTCGCCCAGTGGCGGGAAACTCTGCAGATGGCGGGAACAAGTTGGAAATGGCGGACAATCGGCGGGAAACGACTGGTGATGGAGTCCGATGGCGTGGACCCTCCGGAACCGGCGGGAGACTTCTTTCTGAGGTAAACTTGCACTTTTCTTCAGGCACGCAGTACCCGGGTGTTGCGGGCACGTAATCCTGCCGACTACGCCAAAGTTGACGCGCCCCCTGGGACATATTCCTTTTTGAGGGGAATACCCGGCACCGGATCAGATGGGGGGTTGTAGTCTCCGAGCGGCTGTGACCCGGCCCCGTGCCCAGGGCGTCAAGCTCAGTGTATGTGGCAGTCCTACAGATGTTATTAAGTTCTTAATGTCGACTACGCCACCCGTTGTGTTGCGGTCACTGTGGCCGCCGCTGCAGCAGGGTCCGCTGAGGCTGATGGTGGGTGCGCAGCTTGATGGGATAACCCCCAACGGGAGGGGTATAGCCTCAGAGGGGACAGGCGCAGAGGATGGGGGTTGTGGTGGTGTAGTGCAGACGGCAGTGAAGACAGAGTCGGGTTGTGCAGTTAAGGGTGTTTACTTACTGCAGATGTTGTACTGGTCACTCCAGCTGCTAGTGACCACCCGAGCCGTGCTGCGTCCACCAGGTCCTGGATCCAGCCAACCCCCAAACAAGTCCGGAGCGTGGCCCTGAGCTCTCTTTCTGTCCCGTTCTCTGGCCGTCCCCACCAGTGATCCACCTAGGTCCAGCTCCCTCGGGCCTTCTGTTGGGACACCCTTGGCCCTGGGTTCCCTGACCCTTCATGTGGTGTGCCTTCGGGGTGGATGTGATGGGTGACCGTGACAAACGCTGCCCACGGTCTCCGGTCTCTGGCTGGGGTGTGTTTTCTGCCCCCACCAGCTTGGGATCCGGTACCCTGTTGCCGACTCTTCACCCGGGGATTTAAGTTGGGATCTTGGGTCCTCTCTGTTTTCCCCTCTGGGTCTCTCTCTTCTCCTCTCTCACTCTGGGTCTTTCTTCTCCTCTGCTCCTGACTTTCTCTCTGCATCTGACTTGTTCTCTGCATCTGACTTGTTCTCTGCATCTGACTTGTTCTCTGCATCTGACCCTGATCTTAGTTGGTGCCCACCTTATATACACCCTCTATGTGTGAGCTCAGGTGACCAGCACCCAATGAGCTCCTATCTTTACCCAGGCTGCTCCCCCTATCTGCCCCTACACTACTTGGGATGTACCACCCCCCTCCCACTCCAGCCAGGAACAGACTCGGTCGTACCTGCACATTTCTAAGTGGGAGTACCGTCGGCCTGTTCCTCGGAAATGGGATGTGTGTAGTGCATGCAGCCTACCGAGCTCAGATCCACACTCCATCCTTACCCGGGAGTGGAATATCACACCTCTGGGTTGAGGTGCAATACCCCTGTAGCAGCCGAATCCTCAGGGTGCTACATCTGTATCCACCAGGCAGAAAGGCAGCATGTCTGTGGTCAACAGATTGGACATGGTAGAATTCAACTTCTCAGCTTTGTCATGTGTAGGAGGAATAATCTTTTACGTGACCACAACTGCAGGATTGATGGCTGGCTGCGGTGCTGAGAGAGGGCGGAGTAGTGTGAACACAACAAACTGGTGGACCGTGAGTGAGGTGCAGACGGAGATGTTATGGTGAATTGAGAAAGATGTGGAGTGCTCAATAAAGCAAAAACAGCAGGCATGTCCACTTCCATTACAGCTGACGGGCTCTCACTCAGCCTGACTGGAGTGGATAAACAAGTAGAGGCTCTGCGGTTATAGACCTGCGTGACAACACTTGGCACAGTGACACAGGAGGAGGAAGAAGCAGCAGATGTGGTTGCCCCGGATAGACAACCCTTGCCACCCCTGTGAGCTGCAGACCCGCGATCGCTGCTGGCCACAGCCACAGTTCTGGCTAAGAATGCAGTGCTCATCGTAGTTTTAAAATTCTGTGTCTGTGTCTGTGCAGTAGGCCGCAACGTAACCTCCTCGTCTTCCTCCTCCTCCACCTCCTCAGATGAGCTACTCAGCTGCGTGACTCTGGGTTCACACCAAGTGGGATCTACAACATCATCTTCATCCATCGTTCTCCCATTCCTCGGTCTGAAAGTCACCCTGCTCCTCTCCCTGCCCTGAAAGCACAGTAGTCTGCTCAGACCCTACTTCATTCTGCCTCGGATCCAACCTAACAAAAATTTGGGCATCGGCAGATGCTTTCCTCTTCTTAAGTCTGTGAATCTTTGGAGCAGACCTCTGATGCCCATGGCATAAAATGTGTGAACAGCTCAGCAGAGTCACCCATCTGTGGTTCCCTACAGTCAGCTGGGCGGTTGGAGAGTTGTTACACGGGGGGAAAAAATCGTAATTGAGATTCCACCTCTGAGGACTGTACTGTGTGTGATGTTGAGGTGGAGAAAGAGGAGGAGAGGCCACTTGATGAAGAGCTTGCCATCCACTGGAGCTGTGCAGCTGCCAAAGAAAGTGAGTGGAGTAGCCCGTCCATTAACAGAAGTTGTCAGTTGTCTTTGGATAGGACGTGACGGTGTTGGTTCACTAGAGCCCCACATACACCATGAATACCAAGCCTATTCTCCCTTCCACCATGACCTTGCTTTTTCCCACTCATGTTGCTCAGATAGTGTGGCTGGTGCATGTTATTAGTAACAAAAAATTAGATTTTTTACCGTGGAAAAGGCCTGTATACAGCAAAATATATCTGCCAAAAAATTTCAAGCTGAGATGTGACCTGCTGTATCATGTTAGTAACAGAATAAACTAAATTTTTTTACTTTGGAAGAGGCCTGGATACAGTAGAATATATATGTGTAAGAAAATTACAAGCTGAGATGTGGCCTGCTGTATCACGTTGGTAACAGAAGAAATTCGATTTTTTTTTACTGTGGAAGAGGCCTGGATACCACCATGACCTTGCTTTTTCCCACTCATGTTGCTCAGATAGTATGGTTGGAGCACGCTATTAGCAACAAAAAATTAGATTTTTTTACCGTGGAAAAGGCCTGTATACAGCAAAATATATCTGCCAAAAAAAATCAAGCTGAGATGTGGCCTGCTGTATCACGTTAGTAACAGAATAAACTACATTTTTTACTGTGGATAAGGCCTGGATACAGTAGAATATATGCACCAGAAAATTACAAGCAGAGATGTGTCCTGCTGTATCACGTTAGTAACAGAAGAAATTAGATTTTTTAATGTGGAAGAGGCCTGTATACAGTAGAATATATGTGCCAAAAAATTTCAAGCTGAGATGTGACCTGCTGTATCACATTAGTACCAGAAGGAATTAGATTTTTTTACTGTGGAAGAGGCCTGTATACAGTAGAACATATGCGCCAAAAAATTTCAAGCTGAGATGTGGCCTGCTGTATCACGTTAGTAACATAGGAAGTTAGATTTTTTACTGTGGAAGAGGTCTGGATACAGTAGAATATATGCGCAAGTATATTATAAGCTGATATGTGGACCGCTGTATCACGTTAGTAATAGAAAAAAATCTATTTTTTACTGTGGAAGAGGCCTGGATACAATAGAATGCATGCGCCAGAAAATTACAAGCTGAGATGCGACCTGCTGCATGTAACACGATAGTAACAGAAAAAATTAGATTTTTTTACTGTGGAGCCCTACATACAGCTGAATCTCAGAGAAAAAGAATTACAAGGTCAGATATGGCTTGCTTAATGTAGCATGGTAGGAACAGAAAAAATTAGAGCTTCAAAGGTGCTTTCATGGAGCACAATATAAGCAAGTCACAACAGTGTTCTATGCTGAAATGTGGCCTGCTGTCTCTGTCTGGACCTCACTAATAGCAAAAAACGATTGATCTGCTGGAAGGTCGATTTCCCAGCCACACAGGATCCTATCTATCTAAACTATCTGACTTAGAAGCAACCGCCTAGCTAACTATTTAACATCTCTCAGTATCCAGGACCAGGACAGCATCAGGAGCATCCTCTCTGCTCTGTTATATTAACAAAGTGGCACTAAAACAACTTGTCCACTCTTTATATGGAGAGGGACATGTGATTTCAGCAGCTAATGACAGAAGCCCTTGTGTTTGGACATTGTGGATGGTTCCTGTGCCCTGATTGGCTTGCCGGAATCTGCACACATTAAGTTAAGGAAAAAAATTAGATTAACAGCACGCCGCTCCTCTGACCTCTCCTAACCCCTTCCCCTCATCAAAGGTGTACTCCCCACTCATCATACAGCACCACTATCCTAGCCAAATTGATAAAAAATACTGTAGTGGAAACACAATAATTTCCCACACTTTTACAGATTTTTGCAGATTTTAAGGAAAACCGCTTGGGTGTCTGATCACGAATCCGAATGTGCAACGTTCATGCGGAATTTGAAATTGGAGAATGTTTTTTGAACATGTTCGCTCATCTCTAGTGATTTTAATATCCTACATAGTTTGGTGTAGTCAGCAAAGACTGACACTTTACTCTCAATCCCATCCACAAGGTCATTAATAAAGAGGTCAAAATAATCAGTCCTAGCACAGATCTCTGCAGTACCCCACTGATGACTTTATCCCATTTAGAGAACGTGCCATTTATGACGACTCTTTGTTTCCTATCATTTAGCCAATTCCCTACCCAGCTGCATATAGTTCCCCCAAGTCCTTGCTTCTGTAGCGTCAGCATAAGGCTGTTATGTGGTACAGTATCAAATGCCTATGCAAAGTCCAGATAAATCACATCAGCCGCATTACCAACATCCAGATTTGCACTTACCTCCTCAAAGAACCCCGACATGTTGGTTAGACACAACCTATTTTTCATGAATCCGTGCTGATTATCTTTTATTATATTATTCTCTGTGATATAACTCTGCAGGCCATCTCTTATGATGCCCTCAAAAACTTTGCACACTGCCGATGTCAGACTTACTGGATCCACCTTCTTACTTTTCTTAAATATCGGTACCATATCAGCTATCCTCCAATCCTATGGCACTACCCCTGTTACAAGAGAGTCTAAGAATATGAGATACAGCAGTATGTCAATTAATGAGCTCAATTCCCTCAGTATCCATGGAAGAATGCCATCTGGGACGGGAGATTTGTCAATGTTTAATTTGCTCAGACGCAAGTATACCACTTTTTGTGTTAAACTACTTATATCAGATGGTTAACTTTGATTTTTGCCCTGTTGAAAGATCCCTGGAACAGAGGGTTCGTTGGTGAACATGGATGAAAAGTGCCTGTTGAATATATCAGCCTTTTCTTTGTCCTCTATAATTATCTTGTTATTATCATTTTTTTAGGAGTCAATACCATCTGATCTTTTCTTTTTGGCATTGATGCATTTATTAAAAATTTTGAGATCTATTTTAATGTTGCTGGTGATTTGTTGTTCTGTAGATCATTTTGCTAGCTTTGTTTTGCTTTGCTTCTTTTTTACGTTTCTTATTTAGATCTTTATAGTCCTGAAATGCTATTTCTGTATTCGCGACCTTCAAGATTTTGAATACCCTTTGTTTTTGTCTTATTAAACTGTCTTATTTATCCATAATGGTTTCTTTTTATTCCTGGACATTTTATTACTAGAGTGTATAAATTTTCTACAGAATTCCAGCAGTATTTCCTTAAACATACCCCACTTACGTTCAGTATCCCCAGCTACCATGACATGGTCCCTGTTATGATCTGCAAAAGAACTAAGGAAAGATAGGGGAAAGCTGTCCCTACAGTAAGACTAAGCTGAATCCCTACGATGTAGTGGGCTGCCTGTTCCTAGTGAACAGACCCGCCTTCGTCCTCGGCTAGTCTGAACGAAGACCTATAGAATTAAGGGAGGGGTCCCTAAAAGAACTAAGGACTGGGACAAAAACAGGACACCTCCTAAACAGAATTTGTTGTAGAACACAAAAGACAAACTGACAAAAAGTACTAGAGGTCCCAGAGGACCAAGCAAACTGACAGAGAAAGGCACCGAAACACCAGGCTAGCAAAACAGTCAAACAACACTGAAGTCCAGCAAAGCCAGAAGGGCGGAGCTGGAATATATAGGCAGATGGTTACGTGACCGCAAAACACAAGATAGAAAAAACTAACAGGAGGGTTCTAACAGTCCCAGTCTACACGATTAAGCTCTTCCCTTAATTTGTTGAAATCAGCTTTCCTAAAGTTCCAGGTTTTTGCATTTCTTTTTTAAAATGTTTTATTGAATATAACATTGAAACATACCATATTATGGTCACTGCTTCCCAAATGCTCCCGGACCTGTAAATCTGAAATTGTATCTGGTCTATTTCACATAACCAGATCTGGCAGATTACCTCCCCTGGTTGGTTCATCTACCAGCTGAGAGAGCTAGTTGTACTGAACTGTGGATAAGAACTTGCAGCTTCTAGCACAACTGGACGATTCTGTGTCCCATTGAAGGTCTGTATAGTTAAAATCACCCATAATAAGGACCCTATTATTATTTGCTGCATTTTTAATTTGTTGCAGCATTTCATCCTTTACCTGTTAAAATACTGGATAATTTTATAGTTTACCATGCGTAAACTGTTTAATAGGGAGCTATTTGGGATCCAAAAGAACCAGCTCATTTTGGTAGCTGAGCCAAATTATTCTGATCACCAAAAAGATCCAAAATTACCATCACTAATGTTTGGAAGAACTCTAGAGAGGGTCAAAAGCACACAAAATAGAGCAGTACCATCTATAAAGACTGAAGGGGTGGTTGCGCTCATCTGTTGGTGTTGTGTGAATGCACACCTTTTTAAGCATGAATATCCGTTGCTGTCTCGTGGGTGGAGGAGATATCTTCCAGATGTGTATTTACCAGAATGGAGATAATCACGTTAGGTGAGCTGCGCTGTGGGAAGTGAGGAGCCTTGGATCTTCAGATAAGGTTTTTTATTAGTAACAATGCATTTTGGAGTCGTACCAGCGCCTCTCACAAGTTCAGAAAACAATCACTTTGATTATGGTTGGTTTACCTTATGAAAGAAACCTGTCCGGCGCCGAAACACGTTGATACTAATAAAAACATTATCTGAAGCTCCAAGGCTCCTCATTTCCCTCAGCACAGCCCACCTAACATCACTGATGTTTGATATATGATTGTTGATTAGCTGCAGTGGTCAGGTGACTGCAGAATCAACAGGAACCACCGTAGCTGTGGTTCTGGAACGACACGGAATTCAGTAGGAAATGTATTTAATTTCTTTATTTTATAACAATTCTTACTTCAGGGCACATTTTGTAATTTTAGGTTATTCTCCAATGGGGCATTTATCATAGTACAAATGTCGCAGTGAAGTCAGCAGAGATAAATACTGCTGATGATATCATTGTTAAATGGTGTGGTTAGGTCTCACACTTTTCTTTTTGCAACATATACATTTTACCCAACCCTTGCACTAGCGCTATTTCAATTATATTGATCATTATTATGTTCCAGGAGCGCTGCAGCCAATCAGTGGCCATTAATGAGTTTTCACATATCCACTGAATTTCCAAGAGGAAAGCCCCCTTTGCAGACATTTTGGTGTTGCTGGAATCCATCTAACACAGATCTGGGCATTTTACAGCCCTCAAGCCATATCCAGCCCTTTAGCTGTGTAGACGGGAGCACACAGGGTCGCTACCATCACGCTGTGTGCCGGAACTATCTTTTTTTCGTCCAATACCCTCTCTACTATTAAGGACTGAGACCAGAGTGTGTGCTGCAATGGAGGACTTGCTGTACTCACTGATACACTGTTCATGGAACCAACACTAACTTCAAGCAAGACAGATCGTATTTCCGGGTTAACAGACTCACTTTTACTGTGCAATTCTTCCATAACTCTCCAACCCCTCTTGACTCGAAGTCTTCATCACCCAGCAGCCGCCTACATGCCCCCACTACAGAACTTTGTCGTCCCCGACCATCCTACTTACTTGGTCGTCCCCGACCATCTGTCATGCAAGGTGTGGGAAAGACTTAGTGCAACACAGAGAGAAGAGGAAAAGGGAGCCCAGACACTAGACCTCCTGCTCTGGTCTAGTGTCACCCTGTCTCAATTACCATCCCTATATTGGCTCTTCAATCACCGCACGAGTGCACGATTTCTTAGCTTTAGAAGACTCCAGACAAATGCGCACATGGCCACAAGCTCCAGAGAGGACGAAGTACTTCTCTTGCTAAAGCCTCAAAAGTAGTAATGAATATCACCGCCACCTCCGTCTCAGACACACCAGGTATTTATACACCCAAGCCAGGGAGCTAATTAGCCAGAGGGAGGTAGTCGCTAGGTCCTAGAGACAGCCAGCCTCTAAAAATAAGTCTGTAATGTCAAATGTAGAGATCTCCTGCAACCAACTGCAGGGCACCTGTCTGTCACCTCTGACACACCCATGACACCATCCTACTTATATGAACATACTATTAAACTTTTTTTTTTTCTAAACTTATCCAAACCTCTTCTCCCATGAATGACATCCTGGTCTCTTAGAACATAGTGGACTATTACAGAATAGCCCGACTGCAGTGCCCACTGTTCGTGTGGAGAATACAGTGTCCTTGGCAGCAGGGCAACAAGCCTCCAGGTGGTATAATGCTGCAAGTGGCAACGGCCACTCAGGGAAAACAGGAACACTGTCCCGGACAGTAGAAGTGGAGGCTTGTAGCTTAGACTGGCCTCAAACTCGGCCACATGGAACGGCTTCCGGAAAATAAAAACAAAACTCACTTCCTCAGTCATCTGAAGTAGTCCTTCTGGAGCAGCCGGACCCAGGTGTTAGGAGAGGGAGGACAATCCCACTTCCACGGGGCATCGATGTATCTCTGTCTCCCTTTGTCTACTTCTTGGAAGTCAGTCCCGGTCATTACCACATTCGTGGCGTTTTTAATGTAGACACTTGAGACGGCCACTGGGGGTGCTGCTGATGCTGAAGCTCCAGCCTCCCGGGGTTGAGTTGAGGCCGGAGTGAAAGTTCCTGGTTCTGTGGTATGGGTGCCCCGTCTCCACGGTCCGAGATGGCTTCTGGGTATCAGAGGGCTGGTGTAGACGGGGGTAGATGCTGCCACTGGTGACGTTGCGCCCACTCAAATGCTGCCTCCTCTTCCCAGCGAGCGGTCTCCCATCACACCCACCGCATACCAGCCCTTCCTACACCAGACCTTCATACGGCAAGGTGTCTCTCTTAACCGTAGTGCAGTTCACATATACGTCATCGCCTGTTCCTTGCTCTTTTATAAAGCCGAATCCTCTTATCATGTTGAAATCCACCACCCTCCCCTCGATGCACTGCTCTTCGAACTGAGCTTGCCTCGGCCCGACAGCCATTCCCTCGCAAGTGCGTCAGCCTGCATGCACTCCTCCACCACGTCCGGTAGCTCCTGTGGCCAGCGGAAGCTGAGGGGGGAAGACCATAGGCAGGTAGGGGGGTCCCAGCGCCTATTATCTCAGTCAAACTCATTGGGCGTGGACCATGGTTGAGACTCGGGTTTTGGCAGCGGGATAGGAGCAGGCCGAGCTGTAGGGGCAGGCCGTGGAACGGGGACTGGCAGCGTGATGGGAGCTCTCAGGGGAAGCAAGGAGGGAGGGGGAAGCTCCTCTTCCTCTTCGGCCATCTATGGGGATGCAGGTGGCCCAGGGGGAGTGCACCGACCTGACTCTCTGATCCACTCTAATGGCGGAATCCTGTCCTCCCCGTCTATCTTGGTCCAGTAGGTCACACTGATCTCGTGCTGCAACAGACCCAGCTCCGGTCACGGTATGGCCTCCCAGTGTGCTGCGGCCAACATTGGGACCTCTTCCTCCTCTTCCAGTAAAACGTTCCTGGCTGCGGTCCAAGGGATTGTCAAGTAGATGAACTCCTCATCCGAGGTACAATCCATGTTCTCAGATCCCTTAGTAAAACACACGGTGCGACTCATGGTGTGTAGCGATGGCAGCTCCAACAACACGCCAACACGCTTGCTGTGCTGGAAGCAGAATGTCACTTCCGGTGCGTCTCCCGCTCGATAAACTCCACCTTTGCGGCGGTCTCCTCCTCTCGCTGCACCCACTGATCTCGTCGTCTCTTACCAGGTGAGGCTTCTCTCCTCCTAGTGCTCGCCTTCTTCCGTATGGATCCACCTCTCCTGGGCTGGATCTTGGTTCTGGAATACCTTGTGAGGGGAGGTCGTCTGGTGGGTCATACTCACCATCTTCGCGCCCTTGGTCTCTTAACACGCCCACGATGGGTTGAATCTCTCCTCGGACACACAGTCGTCGCCATCTTGGGAACCACGTTGCTGTCCGCCATTTTGGGAAACACACCACCACCCACCATTCTGGCCCTTACGTCACTATTCACTTTTAAGGTACTGAATTCTTCTTTTCTGTCGTTTAACTTCCCACCATCCACCATTCTGGAATCGCCAGCCACCATTCTGGGGTTTTTCATCTTTTCCTTCACCTGCACGGCACTTTTTTCTTTCTTTTTACTTGGTTTCCCCGCTTTCTTTATTTTCTTAATTTCCTTCCATTTCTTTACTTTCCACGGCCTCGTACCCTGCTCGCAGCGCCACTTATAGAGGGGAGCACCTAGGGCCACTACCATCATACTGTGTGCCAGAACTATCTTTTCTTCACCCAATGCCCCCTCTATAATTAAGTGTGCAAAATGAAGTGGTCAGTGGGGCGCCAGAAACTGAATAAGGCACACTGTTCACTTTTCCCGTTGAGAGTTGTGGCTCGGGGCTTAGGAGATCTGGATATATCTTTAGCTGCAGGACCTGCGATGATGTCACCACCCACGTGATCCGTTCCTGGAACCACGTGATTGGAAGTTCCGTCTGCTAACCCAGAGGACACGCTGAAGGCATCGTGGCAGCGCTATCAGCGCAAGTGGCTATTTAACCTGGGTTGTGCAATCTGCACAACCCACCGAGGTGAGCAGACCACTATATCTGTGCGCACACTCCATCTTCATACAGGTTCACACAAGCACTGCGCTTTTCCACCCTACCCCTTTTGTCCCTCTATAATTAAGGACTGAGACCGGAGTGTGTGCTGCAATGGAGGACTTGCTGTACTCACTGATACACAGTTCATGGAACCAACACCGACTTCAAGCAAGACAGGAGATCGTAGATACAGGTTAACAGACTCACTTTTACTGTGCAATTCTTCCATACATGGCTGCAGTATACAGATCAAGAAAAGTTCTTTGGTTAGTGAAGTACCCTTGGTAATGTGCCTTTCCAGTGTTTGCTCTCGTCCCTTCCTGAGACCCAACATAATCCGCTTCTTCTGCAACCTAGCTGAGAATCTCCTCTTTAGGGATATAGAGGCCTCGCCTTGAGCACCTCTGACAGGCTGTAAGCCTAGGACTGTGCCAGCATCTAGATTCAGTCTCAAATGTGTCCTCATTCTGTTCTGACAGCTTGCACTATTAAAACACTCCTTCACTGCTGCTACTGTTGATGGAGTCTGTTTCCCTCTCTGCTCAGTCTTCTTCCACACTCCGACTCTCTCTGTACATGGGACAGAACCTACACCAGTCTTGTACAATCGGATCTTGAACTCAGGAATGAGGTGGCCTGACACAGGCCTCCCCTAATGGCAGTCTCACTCTGCCTACTGCTCCTCACTACTCACTAGACTAGACTAGGCTAGATTTGACTGTCTGTAACCCAGAAATAGTTTTCTATAAAACAACTCTAAACCCCTCCCAGTTGATGATGTAAACCCCAGTATTAACTACCTAGTGTCTAAGCAGTGTAGTGCAACTGAATCCCTTACCTATTGTATGGTTCCCCTCCGGGCAGACCTCCCGCATCTCAGGGATGGCCTTAGGCAAAGCCTATGGAGAACCGGCATACAATAACGGCCATAGCGATTTCACACAAGAAACACTTTTATAAAATAAAGATCGATATAAAAATACAACATAACTCTACAACCCCTCTTGACTCGACGTCTTCATCACCCAGCAGCCCCCTACTGCTGTCCATGAGCAGCTATAGATCAAGGGCATCAGAGTCTCAAGTCCATGTTTTTTTTTAAAGTTTATTTCCTATTCCATCTTAGTGCATGGCACATACAGTTTTGCAGTAAACAGCCCAGTGGCATGTACAGTGGGTACGGAATGTTTTCAGACCCCTTTAAATTTTTCACTCTTTGTTTCATTGCAGCCATTTGGTAAATTCTAAAAACTTTATTTTTTTTCTCATTAAAGTACACTCTGCACCCCATCTTCATTGAAAAAAAACATAAATGTGGAAATTTTTGCAAATTTATTAAAAAAGAAAAACTGAAATATCACATGGTCATAAGTATTCAGACCCTTTGCTTAGTATTGAGTAGAAGCACCCTTTTGAGCTAGTACAGCCATGAGTCTTCTTGGGAATGATGCAACAAGTTTTTCACACCTGGATTTGGGGATCCTCTGCCATTTTTCCTTGCAGATCCTCTCCAGTTCCATCAGGTTGGATGGTGAACATTGCTGGACACCCATTTTCTGGTCTCTCCAGAGACGCTCAATTGGGTTTAGGTCAGGGCTCTGGCTGGGCCAGTCAAGAATGGTTACAGAGTTGTTCTGAAGCCACTCCTTTGTTATTTTAGCTGTGTGCTTAGGGTCACTGTCTTGTTGGAAGGTGAACCTTCGGCCAAGTCTGAGGTCCAGAGCACTCTGGAAGAGGTTTTCATCCAGGATATCTCTGTACTTAGCCGCATTCATGTTTCCTTCAATTGCAACCAGTCATCCTGTACTTGCAGCTGAAAAACACCCCCATAGCATGATGCTGCCACCACCATGTTTCACTGTTGGGATTGTATTGGGCAGGTGATGAGCAGTGCCTGGTTTTCTCCACACCGCTTAGAATTATCACCAAAAAGTTCTCTCTTCGTCTCATCAGACCAGAGAATCTTATTTCTCATAGTCTGGGAGTCCTTCATGTGTTTTTGAGCAAACTCTATGGGGCTTTCATATGTCTTGCACTGAGGAGAGGCTTACATCGGGCCACTCTGCCATAAAGGCCTGACTGGTGGAGGGCTGCAGTGATAGTTGACTTTGTGGAACTTTCTCCCATCTCCCTACTGCATCTCTGGAGCTCAGCCACAGTGATCTTGGGGTTCTTCTTTACCTCTCTCACCAAGGCTCTTCTCCCACGATCGCTCAGTTTGGCTGGACGGCCAGGTCTAGGAAGACTTCGAGTGGTCCCAAACTTCTTCCATTTAAGGATTATGGAGGCCATTGTGCTCTTAGGAACCTTGAGTAGTGCAGAAATTCTTTTGTAACCTTGGCCAGATCTGTGCCTTGCCACAATTCTGTCTCTGAGTTCCTTGGGCAGTTTCTTTGTGCTCATGATTCTCATTTGGTCTCACATGCACTGTGAGCTGTGAGGTCTTATATAGACAGGTGTGTGCCTTTCCAAATCAAGTCCTATCAGTTTAATTAAACACAGCTGGACTCCAATGAAGGAGTAGAACCATCTCAAGGAGGATCACAAGGAAATGGACAGCATGTGACTTAAATATGAGTGTCTGAGCAAAGGGTCTGAATACTTATGACCATGTGATATTTCAGTTTTTCTTTTTTAATAAATTTGTAAAAATTTCTACATTTCTGTTTTTTTTCAGTCAAGATGGGGTACAGAGTGTACTTTAAAAAGTTCATTTTTTTTCTTATTAGAGTTTACCAAATGGCTGCAATGAAACAAAAAGTGATACATTTAAAGGGGTCTGAATACTTTCCGTACCCACTGTACCCCTGCATAGCTCCTTCTCCTGGCTTTGCAGTCTCATTCAATGTGGCGGAGCCTTGAGTTGGCGCTGACCTGTCAGTGAGTTTTTGATGAGTTTTTGCTGCTGAGTCTTACAGTTTCAGCAAAGTGGACGGGATTTGTAAAAGTCTCATGCCAATTTCGCTTTTTTTTCCTGCAGCATTAACTGACCTGCAATGCATGTTTGATTGCTGCCACATGACAATGTAGCACCCTGAGGACTCGGCTGCTACAGGGGTATTGCACCTCAAACCAGAGGTGTGGTATTCCACTCCCGGGTAAGGATGGAGTGTGGGACTGAGCTCAGCTAGCTGCATGCACTACACTCACCCCATTTCCGGGGGACAGAACAACGGTACTCCCACCAAATAGATGTGCAGGTACGATAGCGTCTGTCCCTGGCTGGAGTGGGGGGGGGGAGGAACATCCCAGTAGTGTAGGGGCAGATAGGGGAGGGGCTCTGGGCATAGAAGTAGGAGCCCATTGGGTGCTAGTCACCTGGGCTCACACATAGAGGGAGTATATAAGGTGGGCACCATCTTAGGACAGGGTTCAGTCCAGGTCTGTTCAGAGAGGAGCTCAGCCAGAGAGGGCTGACAGGGAGCTGTGGCTCCGGCTGGGCCCAGCTCCAGGGCCAGGCCTGTAGTGGAGAGGAGGAGGAAGAAAGGCCCAGAGACGCAGGACAAGAGGGAACCCTGAGATCCCACAAGTTGACGGGTGAAGGGTTGGCAGAAAAGGGTACCGGATCCCAAACTGGCAGAGGCAAGATATCCTTAACCAGGAACCGGAGGTCGTGGTCAAGCTTTGGCACGACCCTCACCACACCCACCAGGAAGGCATACCACGAATAGGGTCAGGAAAGCCAGAGAAGGTTTTACCACCAAGAGGCCCGAGGGAGCCGGACAAAGGTGGGTCCCTGGTGGGAACGGCCAGTAGGAAGGAAGAGAGGGGAGCTCAGGACCACGCTCTGGAACTGCCTGGGAGTTGGCCGAGTCCCATACCTGGTGGACGCAGCACGACTCGGGTGGTCACTCAAGGCCGGAGTGACCGGGACAACACCTGTGAGTAAAAACCCTGAAACTGCATCACATGTCTCTGAGCTTTCTTGCTGCACCATCGCTACCACCATCATCCACACTTGCTGCCCTGAGGCCGTACCCCTCCCGTTGGGGGTTATACCATCTACGCTGCACAACCATATCACCGGCCTCAGCGGACTGTCCTGCAGCAGCAGCCCTAAAGCTGCATTCAACGGGTGGCGTAGTCGTACAACACCCTACTATTCAAGACACTGCCGCTCAGCTTGACTCCCTGGGCACGGACCGGGTCACCGCCACGAGACTACTACCCCCATCTGATCCGGATCCGGGTAAGCCCCCCCGTGCGCGCGATGCCGCGCGACGCAGAAGACCCAGGGGCGCGTCAACAACGTCTCTTCCAGGTAGCTAAGATGTGAAAAGTCTGCAGCTAAAAAATTAATATGCCTTATTATGCCTTTACAATGCAGAAACGCACTAGAAACACATTTAATCTGACTGTATCAATACAATTTTCTCAAAGCCAAATACTAGGAAGCATCAAAAGCAAAGAAACCTCTATTTAAAACATGACATATCAAAAAGAGTCAAAAACACAATAAAAAGGCATGTAAAATCACACTCAAAAGGTTAGTAAGAAAAGTAACCTAATTTAGCTAATGGATGCAGAAATGCTGCAGAAGAGTCATAGAGTCATTCATCAGGACTGGCGTGCGCCTCCTAAAGAATTTAGTGAATCTTTCAACTCCCATGCGCCACCACGAAAAATGAACTCCAGTCGGGGTCTGGCATACATTTCTGTTGTATTTATTGTGGCCTAAAATATAATGAATTTTCAGGCATGCTTGGTCACACCCTATCCCTCCCTAGTTCCTGGCTGGGACGGGTGTAAAAATGGCAAAAGTGAAAGGTGATTATTCATGCTTTATTGTCTGTAGATCTTTAATTTGATAGTGTATAAATCTGTCATTTTAATATATTCCATAGTTCATAAACTCTGGTTAGTATGGCGAAGGATCTGGTGTATCTGATCACAGGTGGATGCGGCTTTATTGGAGAATGGATTGTAAAACTTGTGCTCAAGGAAGATTATGTGAAGGAGGTTAAAGTTTTTGATCTCAATGAAAGTGAAGCTATTAAACATCTAGGAACAGGTAAATACAATAAATTACTACTCAAGATCAAAAGCCAAAAGGAAATCAATCTCATGCTTGTTTATTTTTCAACCCCTGCAAAGTGTACTGCTTGACTTTGATACTATACAACGTTGCAGGGGCGGACACTGACAGCTTGGGACCCCTGTGTAAGAAATGTGTCTGGGCCCCCCCTCCTTTTATGGCAACAAAGCTACAGATATATATAGCCACATATAAATATACAGTACAGACCAAAAGTTTGGACACACCTTCTCATTTTAAGATTTTTCTGTATTTTCATGACTATGAAAATTGTACACTCACACTGAAAGCATCAAAACTATGAATTAACACATGTGGAATTATATACTTAACAAAAAAGTGTGAAACATCTGAAAATATGTCTTATATTCTAAGTTCTTCAAAGTAGCCACCTTTTGCTTTGATGACTGCTTTGCACACTCTTGGCGTTCTCTTGATGAGCTTCAAGAGGTAGTCACCGGAAATGGTTTTCACTTCACAGGTGTGCCCTGTCAGGTTTAATAAGTGGGATTTCTTGCCTTATAAATGGGGTTGGGACCATCAGTTGTGTTGTGCAGAAGTCTGGTGGATACACAGCTGATAGTACTACTGAATAGACTGTTAGAATTTGTATTATGGCAAGAAAAAAGCAGCTAAGTAAAGAAAAACGAGTGGCCATCATTACTTTAAGAAATTAAGGTCAGTCAGTGCGAAAAATTGGGAAAACTTTGAAAGTGTCCCCAAGTGCAGTTGCAAAAACCATCAAGCGCTACAAAGAAACTGGCTCACATGAGGACCGCCCCAGGAAAGGAAGACCAAGAGTCACCTCTGCTTCTGAGGATAAGTTTATCCGAGTCACCAGCCTCAGAAATCGCAGGTTAACAGCAGCTCAGATTAGAGACCAAGTCAATGCCACACAGAGTTCTAGCAGCTGACACATCTCTACAACGACTGTTAAGAGGATACTTTGTGCAGCAGGCCTTCATGGTAAAATAGCTGCTAGGAAACCACTGCTAAGGACAGGCAACAAGCAGAAGAGACTTGTTTGGGCTAAAGAACACAAGGAATAGACATTAGACCAGTGGAAAACTGTGCTTTGGTCTGACGAGTCCAAATTTGAGATCTTTGGTTCCAACCACTGTGTCTTTGTGCGACGCAGAAAAGATGAATGGATGGACTCTACATGCCTGGTTCCCACCGTAAAGCATGGAGGAGGAGGTGTGATGGTGTGGGGTGCTTTGCTGGTGACACTGTTGGGGATTTATTCAAAATTGAAGGCATACTGAACCAGCATGGCTACAACAGCATCTTGCAGCGGCATGCTATTCCATCCGGTTTGCGTTTAGTTGGACCATCATTTATTTTTCAACAGGAGAATGACCCTAAACATACCTCCAGGCTGTGTAAGGGCTATTTGACAAAGAAGGAGAGTGATGGGGTGCTACACCAGATGACCTGGCCTCCACAGCCACCAGACCTGAACCCAGTCGAGATGGTTTGGGGTGAGCTGGACCGCAGAGTGAAGGCAAAAGGACCAACAAGTGCTAAGCATCTCTGGGAACTCCTTCAAGATTGTTGGAAGACCATTTCCGGTGACTACCTCTTGAAGCTCATCAAGAGAATGTCAAGAGTGTGCAGAGCAGTCATCAAAGCAAAAGGTGGCTACTTTGAAGAACCTAAAATATAAGACATATTTTCAGTTCTTTCACACTTTTTTGTTAACTATATAATTCCACATGTGTTATTTCATAGTTTTGATGCCTTCAGTGTGAATGTACAATTTTCATAATCATGAAAAAAGCAGAAAAATCTTTAAATGAGGAGGTGTGTCCAAACTTTTGGTCTGTGCTGTATATATCTTTCATAGTCTCCTTTATTGTATATATTGCCAACCCTTATTACACAGTACCCTCTCTTGTTATGTGCAGCACTGTCCCTTACATATCGGATAATATAGCACCCTGTTTTTTATTACATACCATCCTCTTTTGTTAGATATATAATGCAATGATGGCTGATGAAGCATGGGAAAGCTTCTTTTCTGATGGAGGTGACTGATGGACTGGTCTTCTGGTCCATCAGCAGTCACTTTATATCTAACATGAGACGACTATGTAATAAAAGAGAGCGCTGTGACTGACAAAAATAACAAGATTACGCTATGTAAGGGACAGCACTGTACATAACACCAGTGGAAGCTATTTAATAAGAGATGGCACCATATATAACTAGAGAGGATGGTACGTAATAAGGAAGGGTGTTATACATAATAAAAGTGGAAACTATGTAACTAAGGACAGCGCTATACATAATAAGTGAGTACACTATATACTAAGGGACTGTGCTATACATAATAAGGCTACATTCCTGCATCCGTGTGCAGTGTCTGTGTGCTGCCCGCTTTTACAGACACATTGAGAATGTCCTCAAAATTGGATCAGAACAAGACATTCTCTGGTCCATTCACGGGTGTGTGAATGAACCTAGAAAACTCTTCGAGTTCGTGTGCCGTCCAATAAGAAAATCTGGCAGCACATGGACATTTCACACAAATGTGAGAATGCAGCCTAAGTTATTTTACAGATAAGATTATCACTCCAAGTCACACAGTGCAGATACAGAATAATATTCACATCCAGGCACTTACTGCTGATGTCACATCTGATTAGAGTCGGTTTCTGCTGCTTCTCCATATGGTCAGACCTTCATGTTGACATCTCCTAGCCACGAGTCATCTTGTCACAATGATCACCGCAGCCCTGAAAATAGAAAGTTCACATATATTGTATACATACATGTGTCTCCCCCGCACTGCGCCCCTGAATACAGATATGTACACCACCATTGTTATACTATTAGCGACGCACCAATCAAAATATATCCATCAGTGTCCTCTCTCCCACCTCCATCATTGTCCTCTCCCCCACCTCCATCAATGTCATCTCCTCCAGCTCCATCATTGTCCTCTCCTCCACCTCCATCATTGTCCTCTCCACCACCTCCATCAATGTAATCTCCCACACCTCCATCATTGTTCTCCACCACCTACATCATTGTCCTCTCCCCCACCTCCATCATTGTCCTCTCCCCCACCTCCATCAATGTCATCTCCTCCACCTCCATCATTGTCCTCTGCCCTCCTCCATCATTGTTCTCCCCCACCTCTATCATTGTCCTCTTCCCCACCTCATCAATGTAATCTCCCACACCTCCATCATTGTTCTCCGCCACCTCCATCATTGTTCTCTCCCCCACCTCCATCATTGTCCTCTCCCCACCTCCATCAATGTCATCTCCCCACCTCCATCATTATTTTCCCGCACCTCCATCATTGTCATCTCCCTCACTTCCATCATTGTCTTCTCCCCCACCTCCATCATTGCCCTCTCCCCCACCTCCAACATTGTCCTTTCTCCCAAATCCATCATTGTCATCTCCTCTATCTCCATCATTGCTCTCTCCACCTTCATCATTGCTCTCCCCATCCCCATCACTGTCATTTCCCCCATCTCCATCACTGGCATCTCTCCCACCTCCATCATTATCATCTCCCTCACCTCCATCATTGCTCTCCCCACCTTCATCATTGTCCTCTCCCCCACCTCCATCATTGTCATCTCCCCCATCACCATCATGGTCATCTTCTCCACCTCCACCATTGCTCTCCCACACCTCCATCATTGTCATCTCCCCATCCCCATCACTGCTTTCCCCTATCCCCATCACTGTCATCTCCCCCACCTCCATCATTGCTCTCCGCCACCTCCATCATTGTCATCTTCCCCACCTCCATCATTGCTCTCCATTCCCATCATTGTCATCTTACCCACCTCCATCAATGCTGTCCCCCACCTCCATCATTGTTCTCTCCATCCCAATTATTACTCTCCCCCATCTCCATCAATGCTCTCCCCACCTCCATCATTGCTCTCCCCCATCTCCATCATTGTTCTCCCGCATGCCCATCATTGTCCTCTCCCCCACCTTCATCATTGCTCTCACCCACCCCCATAATTGTCCTCTCCCAATCTTCATTATTGTCTCCTGTACCCCCATCATTGTCATCTCCCCTATCTCCATCATCATTGTCCTCCCCATCTCCATCATTGTCATCTCCCCCACCTCGATCATTGTCATCTCCCCCACCTCGATCATTGTTCTTCCCCACCTCCATCATTGTTCTCCACACCTCCATCATTGTTCTCCCCACCTGCATCATTGTTCTGCCCCACCTCCATCATTGTTTCCCCCACCACCCCTCATTTTCCTGGCCTTCTCCCCAGTGTAGTAGTAAAAAAGTAAACAAAAAAAACAACACTTACCTATCTGCCCGTTCCCTCGCAGCATCGTCATTGTCAGCAACTTTATCCCTGACACAGGCCCGCACTGCATGCTGATGTCTTCAAGCCGCATGAGCCTGTGTCAGAGAGAAAGCGCCGGGCAGAGGACGGATTCCTGCAGCTCTGCTGCCATTTTCTCCTGTAGGCAGCGGAGCTGGAGAGACCGCTCCCTGCCCGCCACGTATAATGAGGGCAACCTGGCCCCCTGGAGTCTTGGACTCTGAGAAACAGGCCAGATTGCCCTCAGTATTAGCCGCCCTGCAAGGGACCCCGTCCACCTCCGGGCCCCGGTGTAACTGCACCGGCTGCACAGACAGTATGTCCACCCCTGCTACATTGGTAATGACAAAGCTTATTGTATCAAACAGAGAAATTTTCTAAGCAAAATCCACTAATTCTGGCCTAATGTGCACCAAAAAAGCCTGTCATACAGCATATGTATTAAGTTATGTTCCCATAATATGCTTTTGGTGAGTCTTTGACACTGAGTGCTTTCACTGCATTAAAAACGCAGCATCTTAAAGTTCCAGCAACGATGATGGGATGTCTAGAAATCACTGTGCTATTTTTTTAAGTAGCGGAAACTGACCTGCGGTGCGTGTTTAAAATCCACAACGTCAATTTTTCTTGCAAGTACGTTGAGTTTTATGTGAAGAATTCTCTCAAAGAATTGCATTAGATCTGGAAAATCTGCAGGTAAATGCGCAAATGCATTATTAGTGCCTTTACCCTGTGGAAACGCACTAAAAACGCATGTAATCCACACAAGACTATACCGATAAAGTTTTGTCAAAGCCAAATCCCAGGAAGTATCAAAAACAAAGCAGCTTTATTTAAAGCATGACACACTAAGAATAGACAAAAACGTCAGTGTCAAAAGCATAATAAAAACACATGTAAAAAAAACGCTAATTTATAAATTAGGTGCACAAATGCTGCAAAAAATCTGCAACATCAAAAACTCACCAAAAGCTCATCATAGGAATACAGCCTTAGGCCTTCTTCACACATCCTGATATTTCCAGTACTGGAAAAAACAGTTCTGGTGCTATTCGTTTCTGTGTGTACAATCCGTGTGCCATCTGTGTGTTATCCGTGTGTCCATATGTACCATACATGTGGCATCCGTGTGCCATCCGTGTGCACCATCAGTGTGACATATACTGGAATAGAATGTAGAATATAAATGACAGATGATTAGGTGTTAAATGTGCAAAGATATAGATAGATAGACATACAGATAGATAGAAAGATGTCCATGAGATACATAATTGGTCCAGTGTGTGTAGTTTACTATACATGTTTTTAGCTAGAAAGTAAATAAGTGAAAAAAATGGCATTGGTCCCCCTATTTTTAATAACCAGCTAAGGGAAAGCAGACAGCTGTGAGATGGTCTTATTAAGCTGGAAAGGGCCCAATAATGATTGAACTTGGAGAGTTGTCTGTCAGAAACCTCCATTACTAACCCCATACTCAAAAGAAATAAACACACGCACACAAAAGTCCTTTATTTGTAAAAGTCACTCCCCGATAATTTCCCTCACTAATTTATTTAAAAAAAAATAATTCACACCGGTCCGCAGTATTCCAAATGGAGGTCCCACGACGATCCCTGTCTTCTTCATCCAGCGTATGGAGCCCCATTCAGAGAATGAAGATCCACAGACTGGAGCAGCAGCCACTGCCGGTTCTCACGCTGCACTCCTCGAGAAACCAGCTGCTGTGATGAGCGGTGACGTCAGTAAGGTTGCCACATTTTACAGCATCCTGTTCACACAGAGGGCAGTGCGAGAGCTGGAATGATGAGCAACACCACTCATCATCCTGGTTCTCACGCTGCCCAGTGTGAGACCCGGTGGCTGTGAACTGTAACCTTATGGACATGTGCATGGCCCCATAGATTTAAATGGGTCTATGTGTGTAAGTGTCTCCAGTATGTGTGAAAACTGTCACCATATGTACTGGAGACACTGACCTGTGAAGGAGGCCTTATATGTTTTAGACACTTTTTCAGACGAGGCACAGCTTAATGGGAAAGGATGCATGATCTGAAATGCAACACTGTGGGTTAAAGCCGGCCCAAAATTTGGTTCAAACTATTGAGGCAAATTCTGAAAATCAATAAAAAATATATATATTGAGCTCACCAAGTTACTCGATTTTCAGGGCTGAGAAGACTGTCACCGGTGGGTGCTGATACTGCTGGTGAATCCAGCATTCAACGTAGACAAAAATAGGGTGATCTTCAGCACAACCATCCAGTAAGATCACCCTATTTTTGTCTAATATGTAAACCAATAGATGGTGTAAAAAGTCTGAAGATGCACCAAATTTATCAAACAGCATGAAACACTGATAAATTTTGCCCAAGTGTAGACTGTCCAGTTTAAGTATAATATGTGAAATATTCTTTCGTACACTATTTATTATGATATTTAATTGACTTATGTCAAATGTCCTTATTTTAGCTTATGTATCCTAAATAAAACAGTAATTCCTTTGTATTACAGTTGCCTTGAACGCTTTTTCATCCCCTACTTCACTGTCTTTCATTTCATGTTTGTAGCATCTACCACGGTTACTTTTATTAAAGGAGATATCACAGACTTTAATCAGATATTGTCAGCTGTTAAAGGCGTTGATGTCGTCATACACACTGCTGCCCTTGTGGACTATTTAGATATCTTTCCTTTAAAGAAACTAGAAGCTATAAATGTTGGAGGTAAGTTGGTGATTTGATATTGTTAAATTAAATTGACCTTGGGAACTGCTAATGGAGGGGTTCCAAATTATTGGGCTGTTAAAAATCAACACTAAAGTACAATTCTACCAAGCACTATACGAAAACATGATGTGTTATCCATTACTACATACAATACATTCCATATTTACACTGTCAGTATCTTCATTTCACACAGACAGACCTTAACATTCTCATTAGCAACTGGAAGAAAACATGTACAGTACTGTGCAAAAGTTTTAGGAAAATGTGGAAAAAATGCTACAAAAACAAGAATGCATTAATAAAAACATAGAAGTGTTAATTGTTTGTTTCCATCAATTAACAAAATGCAAACTGAATGAACAAATGAAAAATCTAAAGCAAGTCAATATTTGGTGTGACCACTCTCTGCCTTCAAAACAGCATCAATTCTTCAAGGTACACTTACACACAGTTATTGAAGGAACTCAGCAGAGAAGATCTTGGAGAACTAACCACAGATCTTCTGTGGATGTCGCTTGTGCAAATCCTTCTGTCTCTTCATGTAATCCCAGACAGACTTAATGATGTTGAGATCAGGGATTTGTGGGGACATATCATCACTTCCAGGACTCTTTATTATTTTTTATACTGAAGATAGTTTTATAGGACATTGACCGTATGTTTAGGGTAGTTCTCCTGCTTCAGAATAAATTTGGAGCCATTCAGATGCTTCCCCAGTGTTATTGCATGTTGGATAATTATCTGTCTTTATTTATCAGCATTGAGGACACCAATAACCCTGACCAAATCCCCAACTCAATTTGCTGATATGCAGCCCCAAACCTGCAAGGACCCTCCACCATGCTTCACTGTTGTCTGCAGGTGTCATTATTGTACCGCTCTCCAGCCCAGTCAAACAAACTGCCTTCTGTTATAGCCAAATATTTAAAATTTTGACTTATCAGTCCAAAGCACCTGCTGCCATTTTTTCTGTGCCCCAATTCCTATGTTTTTTTTCACATATTTGAGTAATTTTGGCCTTGTTTCCATGTTGTAAGTATGGTTTTTGGCCTCAATTTTTCCACAAAAAACACTTCTGGCTAGACTACTCTGAACAGTAGATGGGTGTAGCTGGGTTTCACTGGTTGCTGCCAGTTCTTACCTACAATCCTATCTAGAAAAAAAGAAGTATAAATGCCAATAAAAACATTAATATTTATTTCAATTCATTAAAACAATGAGTGTTGAAAAACAGTATTAAAGGAAGGAGAAGCAAATGGAAGGATCCCACAGACAGTCGATTGAGAATATCACAAGGGGTATAGGCAAAATGAGCAAGTATCAGCACATACGGTGAATATATTAAGGCACAATGATGTAAAAGGCCTGTCAACAGAGTCAGCAAAAGTCTATAAAATGTAGCATGCGGAAAATAATAAAGGGTAAGGCAAAATTTAGTAATATCAATGTAGAGACTCATGTTATAGGGTCATACAAGTGCTGTAAGTAAACTCAACGGTATAAAAACCTGTCAGGAATATAAAAATTCAGCACAAGCCTATAAAGTGTTGCATGCAATAAATAAAGACAAGACAAAGTCCATAGTTGATATATAGGGACTCATAAGATATGTATATGACAATGGGCTGAATAAAATGCAAACCTCAAATATGATAACACTTCAACAGGGACCCTAAAAAAACAGGAGTTATGACAAAAAACATATGGACAGTATAGAAGAATACTGAGTAAAAGTAAAGACTAGTGTCAAAGAAGTCAATTCAGCACAACATATCAAACAGTACATGAGAGGTAATAACACCACAGGTATAAGGAGAATGGAAGAAAGAGACAATACAACCTGGTGACTGTGAGGATGAGGACAACCCCAACACGCATTTCGCGTTCCGCTTCTTCGGGGGGGAAGGGTACATAGGGGGTAAAGAAGTTCTCTTATATAGGACTGTGCTCAGTAAACTCACATGTGGCTGCATCGGCGCTGCCGGAAGCTGCGGCGGAACAGAAGCTGCAGCATCAGCGTACCACGTCACCAGGCCCCACCCACCGGCCGACGCATCAGCCTGGGAGGAGGAGAGAAGTGATGGAGATTAGTTCTTACCTGATGGCATTGCTGGATATTTTTTCATTTTGAAGGGAAGAAAGCATAATGTGTCTTTCATCATCTCCATTTAGTTTCCTTGGCCAAACACTATGTTTATGGTCCTAAGCGTTGCCCATATCGTGGTGTCCTCAATGCTGAGAAATACACAATGGCACTTTTCCATCATGGAATTTTTTTTTCCAATTTTCCAGTACATTGTATGTTACAATAAATGATGTCATTCAAAGCTCCAACTTTGAAAAAAAAGACAAGCACTCATACTGCTATGTAGACAGAAAAAGATATGGCTCTTTGTGGAAGAAGGGGAGTTAAAAACAAAATCACAAACACGAAAATCAGAGTTTTAGGCAAAAGCAGATCACAAAACTATAGCTTTGCTATAGAGGATAAAGTCGAATACGACTTGTATCCAACTTAAAGGCTTGCAAAATCATTATTCATACCAGGTTCTTTCCACCAAGATTCAAATATACCTACATATCCACATATAGATATAAATCCACATATTTCCATAAACGACATTATACACATTATAATGCCAATCGACCCTTGAACATGTATCATTTATTTGAATAATACGTGTAAGTGATTGAACTTGCTAACAATAGCTGCTGTACACTGTGTGCAGAATTATTAGGCATGTGAGTATTTTGACCATATCATTTTTATGCATTTTTAACTTGAATGCTTATTGGATGAAATATATAAGGTGATGTGTATTTATGCAATTGAGGAAGGTGCGGCCTAAGGATACAACACCCTTTATCAAGGTGTGCAGAATTATTAGGCAGTTTGTTTTCCTCAGGCAGAATGGGCCAAAAAAGAGATTTAATTGACTCTGAAAAATCTAAAATTGTTGAGACAGATGGAGTCACTTTGGACTCCGCCTGGTCTTTTTCTGCGTTTTCTCATCATTTTAGGCATCATTTTAGCGTACAAGTGTGGTCGACCACAGTTGCGTACATGCCTAAAAGGATAGATACCACAGGAACAGATGCCAAACGGAGTCCAAAATGTCTCCATCTTCCTCATTATAGTGAGTGGTTCCATCAGGCGTATCATCTAAATTGCATTTTTGCAGGATTTGCACAGAAACCCCATCTTAAGTGCTCAGCGTAGAACACAAGAATGTAATCCTAGCCATATTTTGAAAGAGAGCAAAAAGTTTTTTGTACCCAAAAATGTTACTAATAAAAATCCTAACCTATCCCACACAAAACAAGTCACCACTCAGTTCCATCATATGTCATTGGAAATATAGGGGTTTTCAACATTGCTGGTAAAACAAAGATTCTGAAAATGCAACATGGCTCCCACCCCCTCAAACAAAATCCAGTGAAATCTGCACTCTCAAATCCAAATGCTTCTCTCCTTCTGAGCCCCACTGTGCCTAAACCGAGGTAAGCGGCCACATGTTTGGCATTACTGTAGCGGGGAGAGCCCAATTAACAATTTATGGGGTGTGTGGCTCCAGAAGAACAAACTGGGCACAATGTATAGGCACTAAACTATATTTGTAATTCTCCAGAAAAAAAGCATGGAGTGGATGCTATAAAGTGAAAACATCTGTAAGACCAAAGTAGTCACTGCAGCCATAGATGAATTCATTGAGAGGTGTAATTTCTAAAATAAAGTCACATTTAGGGTTTTTCTGCTGTTCTGGCACTTTAGGGGCCCCACAAATGTTATGTCACCCCCAAACTAGCCTAGCAATATCTGTACTCCAAAATCCAAATAGCTTGTCTTACTACTAAGCTCTGCCATCTGCCTAAGCATTTGGGAGAAATTTCGCAACTGGGGTCCAGTTTCATCTATTAACCTATGTGTAAAAATTTGCAACTAATAAAAAAATTACATTTTTACTTTTGTTATATTTCGACATCCCAATGTTATAAAATTCTGTTATTTACCAGTGGGTTCAACATACTCACTATACTCCTAGGTGAATTCCTTAAAGGGGTTGTGCCACCATAAAGAATACTTTTAACCTAGCAGAAAATGTGAAAATAAATGCTTTTGTAATTGACATTTCTTAAAAAATGATGCCGTTTTCAATAAATACCAAGCTTTTATCTGCTGAGGTATGCCCCCTAGCGCCCCCTTGCATTATTCATTTCCATCCTCGTAGTGGGCTATTAGCTGATCAAGTTTGCGCAGTTCTTGTCCTCATAAAAGGTCCCATCAACTCCCCACCCCCAGTGTGCACAATGTAGTCTCCCTCATACAAGTCTGACAGTGCAGGGAGCAGATTGCTATGGAAGCGTGTGAATGAGTCTTCCCAACCCCCCTCTGGGTAGGATTGTTCTGCTTGATAGAGCTGTGTGTGTCTCTCTGCAATCACGCTCACAGCTCTGTAAAACAGAACAACCTCACCCAGAGGGGGGTTGGGAAGACTAAGGCTATGTGCCCACGATGCGGAAAGGCTCCGGATTTTTTCCTGAGCGTTTCTGCATCTCCCTGGCAGAAAAAACGCATGCGGATTGTACATGCGGATTGTACATGCGTTTTTCCTGTCAGGGACATGCGGATGTGAAGCGTTCTTCACATGCATTTCCGCATGCGGGTTGACAAGCGCTTTCCAAGGGATTTTAGCATCACTTGGAAAGTGCTTGACAACTTGGTCACACTATATAAATCCATGCAAACGGCATGGATTTACAGTACAGACCAAAAGTTTGGACACACCTTCTCATTTAAAGATTTTTCTGTATTTTCATGACTATGAAAATTGTACATTCACACTGAAGGCATCAAACCTATGAATTAACACATGTGGAATTATATACTTAACAAAAAAGTGTGAAACAACTGAAAATATGTCTTATATTCTAGGTTCCTCAAAGTAGCCACCTTTTGCTTTGATGACTGCTTTGCACACTCTTGGCATTCTCTTGATGAGCTTCAAGAGTAGAGATGAGCGTTGTTCTACTCGAACTGTTCGCCAATCTCAAATTCGAGCTGTTTTGGGCGGTGTTCGAGCCGTTTGGCGAACACGAACAATTTGAGAAAAATTCGGCTGTTCGAGGTTATGTTTGATAACTGTTCGTGCACCAAAATCATAACTGGATTTTTTCTCAGTAATGATGAAAATTAATGTTAATGCGCAGTTTGAGTGTACAGCGGGGCGGGGGGAGGGGCAGGGGATGGATCTCTGCAGGAACAATGAAGATCTCCATTTTTTTTTTTCTCTTTCCCGCATTTACAGTGGGGAGGTGCAATCTGTCAGCCTATCAGCAGCGCACACACGGAGCGAAGTGCTTTTTTTCACACAAGCAAGGGCATGTGTCATTGGCAGTGTATGTCACATGTCCTTGCCCTATAAGACCAAGCCATTTTCCCCGTCGCCACCATTTTCTCACTGCTGCAGCTGCGTGTTAGACGGCACCGCTGTTGCTGTGTGCGCTATACCTTGTTAATTTCAAGCCAATTTTCGCACAAATCTACAGATAGCTTGGGAGTAGGGAATAGTTGTGATTGCAGTCCTTTTAAGGACTAGGTTACAGCATTTCCTATGACTTTTATCAGGCAGGTCTGTGCTCTTAAATAGATAGGTTGTGGGAGTAAAGACTAATTGTAATTGGAGTCCTTTTCAGGACTAGGTTACATCAGTTCCTATCAGTTTTTGCCAGGCAGGTCTGTGCCAGTGCTGTGCAAGTTTTTTTCACAGCATTTGGCTGAATCTAGCAAAGCTAATCCTTTTTGGCCTATTGCAGAGTGTGTTAGTCAGTGGAGTAGCCTATCTGTGTTGCAAGATATACCACCTGTGTATAGAATACCAATTTTTTTACTGCACCTAGTGAAGTAAAATCTTTTGGGCATAGCATCATTCTATTAGTCCATCTATACTGACCTCCATCAGGTTGCAAATTGAATATCATTTTTTTCTGCATCTAGCTCTGAAAAAATATTGGGCTTCTAGCTGTGTGTGGGACTTGTTGTATTAGTCCATCTATACTGACCTCCATCAGGTTGCAAACTGAATATATTTTTTTCTGCATCTACCTCTGAAAAAATATTGGGCTTCTAGCTGTGTGTGGGACTTGTTCTATTAATCCATCTATACAGACCTCCATCAGGTTGCAAACTGAATATATTTTTTTCTGCATCTACCTCTGAAAAAATATTGGGCTTCTAGCTGTGTGTGGGACTTGTTCTATTAGTCCATCTATACTGACCTCCATCAGGTTGCAAATTGAATATAATTTTTATCTGCATCTAGCTCTGAAAAAATATTTGGCCTTCTAGCAGTGTGTGGGACTTTCTCTATTAGTCCATCTATACTGACCTCCATCAGGTTGCAAATTAAAAATAATTTTTATCTGCATCTACCTCTGAAAAAATATTTGGGCTTCTAGCTGTGTGTGGGACTTGTTCTATTAATCCATCTATACAGACCTCCATCAGGTTGCAAACTGAATATATTTTTTTCTGCATCTACCTCTGAAAAAATATTGGGCTTCTAGCTGTGTGTGGGACTTGTTGTATTAGTCCATCTATACTGACCTCCATCAGGTTGCAAACTGAATATATTTTTTTCTGCATCTACCTCTGAAAAAATATTGGGCTTCTAGCTGTGTGTGGGACTTGTTCTATTAATCCATCTATACAGACCTCCATCAGGTTGCAAACTGAATATATTTTTTTCTGCATCTACCTCTGAAAAAATATGTGGCCTTCTAGCAGTGTGTGGGACTTTCTCTATTTGTCCATCTATACTGACCTCCATCAGGTTGCAAACTGAATATAATTTTTTTCTGCATCTAGCTCTGAAAAAATATTTGGCCTTCTAGCAGTGTGTGGGACTTTCTCTATTAGTCCATCTATACTGACCTCCATCAGGTTGCAAATTCAAAATAATTTTTTGTCTGCATCTAGCTCTGAAAAAATATTGGGCTTCTAGCTGTGTGTGGGACTTGTTGTATTAGTCCATCTATACTGACCTCCATCAGGTTGCAAATTAAAAATAATTTTTATCTGCATCTACAGTACCTCTGAAAAAATATTTGGGCTTCTAGCTGTGTGTGGGACTTGTTCTATTAGTCCATCTATACTGACCTCCATCAGGTTGCAAATTGAATATAATTTTTATCTGCATCTAGCTCTGAAAAAATATTTGGCCTTCTAGCAGTGTGTGGGACTTTCTCTATTAGTCCATCTATACTGACCTCCATCAGGTTGTAAATTAAAAATAATTTTTATCTGCATCTACCTCTGAAAAAATATTTGGGCTTCTAGCTGTGTGTGGGACTTGTTCTATTAGTCCATCTATACTGACCTCCATCAGGTTGCAAATTGAATATAATTTTTATCTGCATCTAGCTCTGAAAAAATATTTGGCCTTCTAGCAGTGTGTGGGACTTTCTCTATTAGTCCATCTATACTGACCTCCATCAGGTTGCAAATTAAAAACAATTTTTATCTGCATCTACCTCTGAAAAAATATTTGGGCTTCTAGCTGTGTGTGGGACTTGTTCTATTAGTCCATCTATACTGACCTCCATCAGGTTGCAAATTGAATATAATTTTTATCTGCATCTAGCTCTGAAAAAATATTTGGCCTTCTAGCAGTGTGTGGGACTTTCTCTATTAGTCCATCTATACTGACCTCCATCAGGTTGCAAATTAAAAATAATTTTTATCTGCATCTACCTCTGAAAAAATATTTGGGCTTCTAGCTGTGTGTGGGACTTGTTCTATTAGTCCATCTATACTGACCTCCATCAGGTTGCAAATTGAATATAATTTTTATCTGCATCTACCTCTGAAAAAATATTTGGGCTTCTAGCTGTGTGTGGGACTTGTTCTATTAGTCCATCTATACTGACCTCCATCAGGTTGCAAATTGAATATAATTTTTATCTGCATCTAGCTCTGAAAAAATATTTGGCCTTCTAGCAGTGTGTGGGACTTTCTCTATTAGTCCATCTATACTGACCTCCATCAGGTTCCAAATTGAATATAATTTTTATCTGCATCTAGCTCTGAAAAAATATTTGGCCTTCTAGCAGTGTGTGGGACTTTCTCTATTAGTCCATCTATACTGACCTCCATCAGGTTGCAAATTAAAAATAATTTTTATCTGCATCTACCTCTGAAAAAATATTTGGGCTTCTAGCAGTGTGTGGGACTCATTGTATTAGGCCATCTATACCAAGCTCCACCAGCTTTGAAATTAATAATAATTTTTAGCTGCATCTAGCCCTGAAAATAATTTTTCCCAATAGTGGTAGCAATAGAAATATGGGGCGCGCGCCTGGCTAACAAAAATATACGCTTCATAACACAATACACCAGCCTAGCGCACTGCATTAATAAGATGGCATCATCGTCTCTCCCAGTGCTAGGCCTACTACGCAGGCTAGTATTCCTGTGCCTAAAACACAATGTATGGGTCCGCGCTAGCCACTATGCTGAGGGGTATAAAGCTGCTGCTAACGCTTTATAACAATTCAATTGGCAGATTTTCACAGAGCTCTTCCACAACGCCCACCCATCGGGCAACAGTTGCCCACCCTCCCTATGGGATCTAGTGGCGAATAGTTGATGCCATTAATCAGAGCGTCAGTTGCCCCGTTAACGTGGCAAGCATACGGTAAGGCATGGGAAGAGTGGACACGACTAGTAGCAGGCAGACGGGTTGACCAATGTGAACAAGCCAGATCACAAGTCACCATAGAATTTCTCCACCAGCTAATGATGAGGGGCATATCAGGGGCGTCAGCGCAGCGGTGTCTGACCGGAGTAGCATTTCACTTCCAACTACTGAATTGGGGAGATGTGACAAAGATTCATCATCAGACAATCCATAAAAGGGTGGAAAAGGGGTCAGCCAAATCAGGAATGTAGACGTCCCGTCCCGTGTCACTAAAACTGATTTCTCACATCTTATCCCTAACACCATTAACATGACACTCACAATTTGAAGCAACACTAATGTCTACTGCATTTGTGATCGCCTTCTTCGGGGCGCTATGTATAAGCGAATTAGTCCCTCAATCCAAAATTACCACCAGTGGACGCTTATTACACCAGGAAGTAGTCATAGCCAATAATGCAATACGTGTACGCATACACCAATCGAAAACGGTTCCAGCGGGCAGGGGTACTTGGGTACTTCTACAACCCACAAACGGTACACTAAGTCGGGTAACAATAGTAAAAACATATCTAACCATCAGATCACAAAGTAATTTCTTCGTATCACACATTGATGGAACGCCATTATCAAGATACCTGTTCCAAGCTATATTTAATAAATGCATAACATCGGCAGGGAACCACCCCAAAGATTACGGGACACAGTCATTCCGCATAGGTGCGGCCACGGAAGCAGCAAGAGCAGGACTGTCAGAAATAGTGTTGAGCCACCCCCGTAGTGTTCGAGTTCGGTTCGGTTCGTCGAACACCCGTGTGTTCGCCGAACTGTTCGTCGAACTGTTCGTCGAACACCTTCGAACACCGTTAAAACCAATGGCAGGCAAACAAAAACACATAGAAACACATAGAAAACACCTTCAAAGGTGTCCAAAAGCTGACAAACTGCTCAGAAGACATAACTAACACATGGAAAAGTGACAAGTACATATAGTCATGCGAAAATAAAAGAGGTGGAGGAGTAAAAGGAGGGGGAGACACAGATATAGGCATGTCATGCCCTTCTAAAATCCAAAAAGTGAGAAGCCGACACGGCCAGTCCGCTCCTGCCCGTGCCACCTCCGTGTCGCCGGGTTTGTGCCAGAGCCGCGGTGAACCCTGACGGCCAGCCCCCCTCTCCCAATACTGGTGCCTGTCCGCTGGTGGGTCGAGCGAGCCCCCCTGTGGTGGAGGCAGCTCTAAGCTTTTTAATTTAAATTGTCTCTCTAATTTGAATGAATACACTTTAAATCCATTTACAAGGATCTATTGGAGGGCAAGTCTCATACCAGCAGCCGCGGTAATTCCAGCTCCAGTAGCGTCCACTAAAGCTGCTGCAGTTAAAAAGCTATTATAAGGATCGAGCTCGGCTGTCCACCGCAAGGCATCCTACTGCCAGTCCCAGCCCCTATGCCTTGGGGTGCCTCCTGATGCTCTTCACTAAGTATCCCATGGTCCCGAAGCATTTCCTTTGAAAAAATTAAGTGTCTAAACTACAGGTGGTGTAGCTTGCTTAACAGCCGGGATAATCCGCTTACTAGCAGACACTGCTACTAGGCACAAAGTATTTCCTGGGCTAGATGCAGTTAAAAATTTGTAATTAGATACTCTCGTTGGATGCTGAGAAAGCATTCCATAGAGTCTCCTGGCACGCCATATATGATTCTCTTAAAAAGCTTGGGGTAGGGGTCTAGGGGACCCTTTTATAGCCAAAATCACGGCCCTGTATCGCAATACGTCACCTAGGCTGAAGATAAATGGAACTGTAGCACCCTGAGGGCTCGGTTGCTAAAGACGTATTGCACCTCACCCAGAGGTGTGATATCTCACTCTCAGGTAAGGATGGAGTGTGGATCAGGACCCGACACCTGCATGCATTACACCACATTGCCATGGGGCAGGGCGACCAATATGCCCCTGAGATGGGCACGACAGTCCCTGTCCCTGGCTGGAGTGGGGGGAGGGAACACTGAGGAAGGGGAACCCTGTAGTGCAGGAGCAGGGAGGAAGCAGTTCCTGGGTGCATTGAGAAGGGAGTATAAAAGGTGGGCACCATCTTAGTTCAGTGCAGAGAAGTCTGAGCAGAAGTGGCAGGGAGCAGGGGCTCTGCATGAGCTCTGCTCCGGAGGCGGGCCTAGTAACAGAGGCCCAGGCCTGGAAGAGGGAGAAGGAAGGAAGAGGAGCGGAGAAGGCTCCAGGAACGAGGAATGAAGGGATCCCAGGGGTGCGGACGGGCGAGTCGCCACCGCACGCCCGAATCCACCTGCGTGGAGGAGTCAGGCCAAAGGGGGAGACCGGTCCCCGAACTAGTGGAGGCAGGAAACGACCCTCAGCTAGAAACCGGAGGCTCTGACATTTTATGTGGCGCAGCCCCTCGCTACACCCGCTAGGAAGGCACCACATAGGGTCAGGGAAACTGGCGCCAAGTTTACCAAGAGGAGGCCCGAGACAGCCGGACAGAAGTGTTGGTAAGAAAGGCCAGACAAAGGACACACAAAGGGGGTCCTGTGAAGTGCTCCAAAGTTATCTGGGAGTTGTCTGAGCCCCTCACCTGGTGAGCACAGTACGACGTGGGCAGCCGTTACCTGCAGACGTGGTCTGGATAATAAGAACTGTGAGTAAAGGCCCTGAACTGCATCACTGACTCCGTGTCGTTACTGCTGCTGCCCTGCACCATCACCCCCATCCTCCGCATACACTGCCCTGAGGCTATACTCCTCCCGTGGGGAGTTATGCTACGCTCTGCTGCACCCACAACACCAGCCTCAGTGGTCTGCCCTGTAGCGGCGGTTCACTCTGACCGCAATCCACGGGTGGCGTAGTCGGACATTTAAACATGAAAACCACGTAAATAGTTCCGCCACTGGTTTGACCGCCCTGAGCCACGGAACTGGGTCGCCGCCACGAAGACTACAACCACCAGCATCCACCAAAAAGGGTCCGGCTCCGGGTGTCCCAAGGCCCAGGGGGTGCGTCAGAACATTTTCATCACCTTTCACAATCACCAATGGGACAAGGCAGTGATGTCCTCTGTCCCCTCTCTTATACATCCTAGTGACGGAGCACCTGCTCTCATCAATTCGCCATAACCCCAATATTAGGTGGATTGAGGTGGGAGGCACCGAGTACAAGTGCTCTCTATTTGCTGATGATGTCCTAGTATATATCACTCAATCACATATATCCATCCATGCTGTTATGGCTGAAATAGATCACTTTGTTACATGGTAAAATTTTAAAATCAATGCAGCGAAGTCTGAGGCCCTCGATGTCTCCCTCCCCAAATCCATATAGGATTCCATCCAGTCCAACTTTCCCTTTGCCTGGCCCTCACAGGGTATCAAATACTTAGGAATTCCTATTCATAGAGACCTCTCCCATCTATGTTATCTTAATTTTGGGCCCTTTATTGAACAACTCCATACAGACCACGGTTGGCAAGTTAGAACTGTAAGATTCACTACGTGAACCACTGGTGTTTTGTGGAAAAGCACATGTACACCGCGTTCCAAATTATTATACAAAAAGTGTTTAGGAGTGATAAGGGAAGAATTTGTTTGTTTGTCAGTTAAACTCATTGATGGTGATGTGTGTCAGGGCTCTTTATATCACTGTAAGCAATTGCAGACACCTGTGCTAATTAGTTTGGCAGGTGTGTCCAATGAAAGGCAAGACTACTTAAGAAGGCTCTCTCACATTATTAAGCAGCCTACATTTTCTGCCAAAATGGGAAAGAAAAAGGATGTGTCGGCTGCTGAGAAGCAACAAATTGTGGAGTGTTTAGGTCAAGGCATGACTACAATCAACATTGTGCGATGATCAGGATGAAGTGTCCTGCCAATCAAGAAGTATGTAGCTGATTCACAGTACACACGTGTGCGTGCTGATAAGGGCAAATTGAGGACTCTTTCCTACAGGCAATTACGTCAGGTTGAAAGAGCAGCGGCAAAAAAGCCTTGTCATAGCAGCAGACAAGTTTTTGAAGCTGCTTGTGCCTCCAACGTCCCCCGAACAACAAGATGCAGGGTCCTTCAGAGGTTTGCAGCTGTGCATGCGCCATCCTGTCGACCTCCTCTATCCACTTCACACAAGCAGAAACGGCTCCAGTGGGCCAAACATTACATGAAGACTGATTTCAAAACTGTTTTGTTCACGGATGAGTGCCGTGCAGCGCTCGATGGTCCAGATGGATGGAGTGGAGGATGGCTGGTTGATGGACACCCCACGCAAACACGGCTACAGCGCCAACAAGGAGGAGGTGGAGTAATGTTTTGGGCTGGAATCATGGGGAGAGAGATTGTCGGCCCCTTTAGGATCCCTGAAGGCGCTAAAGAGGAACTCCATAATGTATGTGGATTTTCTCAAACAGCACTTCCTGCCATGGTTCAAGAAGAAGAACCGTGTATTTCACAGCAAGATCATTTTTCTGCATGATAATGCACCATCTCATGCTGCACATAAAACATCTGCATCTCTGGCTGATATGGGCATAAAAGGGGACAAACTTATGGTGTGACCCCCATGCTCCCCTGACCTCTACCCCATTCAGAACCTTTGGAGCATCATTAAAAGGAGTGTCTATGATGGCGGGAGGCAGTTCACATCTAAGCAACAGCTCTGGGAGGGTATTCTGTCCTCATGCAAAACAATTGAAGCAGAAACCATCCAAAACCTGACAAATTCAATGGACGAGAGAGTTCAGAAGCTCCTTTCGAACAAGGGGTCCTATGTGAAAATGTAACATCACCTAGAATAAAGTTTTGAGTTGAAAACTGTTTGATTTCAGTTTCTAACAACCTGCTAATGCTTATAATTTCAAAAATGACCATTTTTTTGGTCTTTATTAAAATGAAAAGGTTGATCGAAAAGTTTGGGGGATCTAAGAGTGTGGCAACCCAGTAGTCATGATTACTTCGAATTCTGACAATATGAGGGTCATGCTGCAGGTAGTGCAGCAAGAAGGCACTTATGTGCCTTGCGCATCTCGGAGCCCCAAAATTATTTTCCGGGCTAGATGCAGCTAAAAATTATTTTTAATTTTAAATCTGGTGAAGCTTTAGTATAGATGGCCTAATAGGATCAGTGCTGCACACTGCTACAAAGCCCAAATTATTTTCCAGTCAAGATACAGATAAACATGATTAGTAATTTGAAAGCTTAAAACGGTTGGTAGGGTGATTTTAACCAATCATCAAGCTTTTACTCTCCCCAGGATGACACAGGGGTAGAAAAGTCATTTCGGATCCATGATTTGTTCATCTTTATGAACGTGAGTCTGTCTACATTATCAGTGGAGAGCCGCGTGCGCTTATCTGTCAGCACACCACCAGCAGCGCTGAACACACGTTCAGACAGAACGCTGGCTGCGGGGCATGACAAGATCTCCAAGGCGTAAGTGGCTAGCTCCGGCCATTTATCCAGATTGGAAGCCCAAAAAGAGCAAGGGTTCAGTGACACAGTCATGGCTTCAATGTTTACTTAGAGATACTCCTGTACCATCGTCTCTAGGCGTTGACTATGTGTCAGACTTCTTGTCTCCTGTGGCCTTGCAAAGGATGGGCTAAAAAAGTGGTGAAATGATTCCGCAAAATTGATGTTACCAGCAGATACTGTGGTTCTGTTACGGTTTGAGTGCTGAACACTTGACGGTCCCACGGTTGGCAAGTTGGAACTGTGAGATTCACTACGTGCACCACTGGTATTTTGTGGAAAAGCACATGTAAGATTCTGCAACAGTCTCTGCTGATACTCCTGCATGCGTGCATCCCTTTCTATGGCAGGAATAATTTCTGCAAATTTACTTTTGTACCGGGGATCTAACAGTGTGGCAACCCAGTAGTCAGGATTATTTCTAATTCTCACAATTCGAGGGTCATGTTGCAGGTAGTGCAGCAAGAAGGCACTCATGTGTGTTGCGCATCCAGGAGCACCAAGTCCCTGTTGTGTTGGTGGCGAGGTAACAATCATGCTTCCTTCCTCTGTCCTCTCCCCCCAACCTCGCACAACAGAAATGTGATCAAGGTCTCCCTCATCTGATGAGTCTTCCATCAGTTCGTCCTCCACTTCTTCCTGGGCTCCTGCACCTTCCTCACTAGTTTGGCTGCTACCATGCGCCCTGGTAAAACCATCTCCCCCACCCTCACATGCCTGCCGCCTTGGTGCTGCCGACCGTCTGGACCTTGCAGATGTTAGCCCTTCCGCATACAACTCCTCCTCCTCTACTTCCTCCACCTCCTCTTGTGCCACCACCTGACTCCGAATTCTGTTTAACATGTGCTCCAGCATGTAAATCACCGGAATAGTCATGCTGATAATGGCATCGTCAGCACTAAACATCTTCGTCGCCATTTCAAAACTGTGCAGAAGGGTGCATAGGTCCCTGATCTGAGACCACTCCTCCAGCGTGATTTGCCCCACCTCTGAATCTCGTTGGCCCAGGCTATACGTCAGAACGTATTGCACCAGGGCTTGTCGGTGCTGCCACAGTCGCTGCAACATGTGCAGAGTTGAATTCCACCGGGTAGGCACATCGCATTTTAGCCGGTGAAGTGGCAGGCCCAACGACTTCTGTAGAGATGTAAGTCGCTGAGCTGCGGGATGCGAACGGCGGAAGTGAGCACACAGCGACCGTGCCCTCTGCAGAAGGCCATCTAGTCTGGGATAGTGGGCTAAAAATTGCTGGACAACCAGGTTCAACACGTGAGCCATACAAGGCACGTGTGTGACATTGCCCCGGCGAAGGGCCGCACCCAGGTTTGCAGCATTGTCGCACACGGCCTTCCCTGGTTTCAGGTCCAGTGGAGACAACCATTCATGAAATTGGTTCTCCAGAGCTGACCACAACTCCTCAGCTGTGTGACTCACATTTCCCAGACATTTCAATGTAAAAACCGCCTGATGACGTTGAGCCCTACTGCCAGCATAGTAAGGAGGTGTGCAGGATCCCTTCTGCGCAGTTAGAAAGCTTGTGGCATGACCAGACAGGCTTTGGGTGCAGGTGGAAGACCGAGAGGAGGTTGAGGAGGCAGAAGCAGTGGAGGAACTTTGACATAAAGAGGATTGACGCACAACTCGTGGGGACGGCAAGACTTGGACAGCAGCCCCTTGTCCTGCTGTCACCATAGTTACCCAATGCCCAGTCAGCGACATGTAACGCCCCTGTCCATGCCTACTCGTCCAAGTGTCTGTGGTGAAATGCACCCTGTCACACACAGAGTTTCTCAAAGAAGCGGTGATGTTGTGTGCGACATGCTGGTGGAGCGCAGGCACACCTTTCTTTGAGAAGTAGTGCCGACTGGGCATCTGGTACTGGGGCACTGTGACGGACATAAGGTCTCGAAAATCCTCTGTGTCCACCAGGCGGAAAGGCAGCATTTCTGTAGCCAACAGCTTGCAGATGGTGAAATTCAACCTCTTAGCTTTCTCATGGCTAGGAGGAAATGGTCTTTTACTTGTCCACATCTGAGGGACCGAGGGCTGGCTATTGTGCTTAGACGGGGTTGATAAGGGTGTCCCCGGCAAACTGCCGGTCTGTGAGGAAGATGCAGGCGGACATGTTAGGTTGCCTTGATCCAAAGGTGGTGCTCTCGATGTCGGAGAGCGCTCAACACTAGCAGGTGTTTCCACTTCCCAATGAACTGACGACCTGCCAATCACACTGGCTGTTGCGGGTAAAGAGGTGGCAGGTCTGCGTCCAAAAACATGTGTGACTGCTGTCCCCCCAGTCACAGAGGATGAAGAGGCTGCGGATGCACAAGATGGGGCAGACGGTGGTTGGCCCAGCCGACTAGGCCGCATTGTAGCACAGTGAGCTTCCCACTGCAACTTATGCTTCATATCCATGTGACGGTACATGCATGAAGTACTCAAACTATGTATTTTTTGGCCTCTACTTAGCTTTTGCTGACAAATATTACAGATAACACGAGTTGGGTCATCCTTATCGATCTGAATAAATGCCCAGGCTATGCAAGGCTTAGAGCCCATGTGACCTGAAGAGCCACTACGACTTGTGGTCAGAGGCAGAGTTGTGGTTGAGGATGCAGTTGTTGACGTGTTTCCAGTACTCCGTCTCTGTTCAGGAAGGCGCAACCTAACCTCGTCGTCAATAGCATCTGTGATGCCCCGCTGCGCTTGGTATCACAGATCCTACAAGAGTGCATTGATGGAATCCTCCACAAGAGGCCCCCATAAACATTCACACATCTCCACCTTCCACCTCAGACCAGCAGAGGGAGCCCGTTAGAGATATAAATAGGGAAGGTGGAGCTAGGCAGTTCAGTTCCTCTGAAGAGTTCCTGCAGTAGAGAAGCCTAAGAGAGGTCAGTCTGCAGTGGAGCTCAGTCTAGTCTAGAGAACGCAGTTAATAGTTCAGCAGTGGAGCACGAGGCTCCTGCTTGCTAGATTCAGGGAGCCCAGATAGAGCTTAAGGTGTGCCGGTGCCGTAAGATCAGTGAAGCGCGGCAAGCTGCCGTTAGTGTGTATAGCCTAGTGAGGGCCCGAGTAGGCCGAAGGCGAGTGGCGAGTTAGTACATAAGGGGCAGAGGAGCTTAACCAGCTCACCCTGAAGCATTTACCGGACACAGGATCCGAGCTTACCGGTATCTCTATGACCCAGTAAGGCATAACCGGAATCCCTGGAGAACTACAAGTCCCAGGATCGCTAAGGTGCTGATATGTAACAGAGCCAGGAGACGCTTAGGCCCCGCATACTGGGAGCGTGAACTCCAAGAGAAGGCCCTACCACAAGGTCAGCCAGCGCAGGACAGAGACAAAGTTAGGCCTAGCTCCAGGCAGGTCAGAAACTTACTACGCAGAGGCAAGAAACAGGAGGCCCTACACCCGCTCATTGGGGAGGATCCTGATATGCACCCTTCACCCTACAGTGCTCCGGGATGTGCCTGAATTTCCACCAGTAAAAGGTACTGAAGTGACTACCGTGTCCGTTCCCGTTCTTGCTCTGACCCAGCTGGGTCTCGCCTGTCCTGCATTCCCCCTGCATACGCTGCCCTGAGACCTAGCTCCACCTGTGGGGAGCTATACCATCGAGCTGCCTTATCACCAGCCTCAGTGGACTGCTGCAGCGCTGGTGCTTGTCACCAGATACCACAGGTGGCGTCATGAACTCTTATAAAATTAACAATTATCCACCCTTTTAAAGAGAGACCCCAGGGTACGGGCCAGGGAGCCGACCACCGCGACATCCCCAAGGCCAGGCAAATGCCCGGGTACCGAGTCATCCCCATCCCCAGGGCTAGTCACATCCTCCTCCACCTCCTCTGCTGACCTCATCGACTGTCTGACTGTGGGTTGACAGTAAGTGGGATCTCCAACCTCGTCATCATCACCCTGTGTGTTATCACACCCGTCGCCCTCAGAGCCAACCTCTTAACCGAAAAGTCAAGTTGTCTCTCCAATCAGGTATTTGAGTCTCATCATCGTCTTCATCATTGTCTCCACCAACAGGAGTTACAGTTTGGGAACAAGGGTCTACATTATGCTCAGAACCTTCTTCATCTGGTCCTGGATCCAACTTATAAAGATTCTGGGCATCGGATCAGATCATTTCCTCATCTGGATTAACAGAAGCTCTGGAGCAGACCTCCGTTTCCCAGGCTATAGTATGAGTAAACAGCTGGGCAGACTCAGCCATCTGTGTTACCCCATACTCAGACGGGCAGCTGGAGACTTGGGAGCTGTGAGGAAGCAAGTGCGATTGGGGTGACACCTCTAAGGACTGGAGTATTTGTGATGTTGAAATTGAGGTGATGGAGAGCCCACTTGAAGGAGCACTTGATATCCGTTGAAGCACCTGCTGTTTTTGTGCCTCATCTAGAATTTGTAGCGATGGGCGTGTCCGTAAGAATGGGATCGTATCACATTGTCCACGAAAAGAAGTCGACATCTTAGTTTGGCTGGAAGATGGTCTTTCTTCTGCAGATGTTACCCCCCCACCGTGGGGGGCCTCGACCCACCGGCGGACAGGCACCAGTATTGGGATAGGGGGGCTGGCCGTCAGGGTCCACCGTGGCTTTGGCACAAACCCGGCGACACAGAGGTGGCACAGGCAGGAACGGACTGGCCGTGTCGGCTTCTCACTTTTTGGATTTTAGAAGGGCATGACATGCCTATATCTGTGTCTCCCCCTCCTTTTACTCCTCCACCTCTTTTCTTTTCGCATGACTATATGTACTTGTCACTTTTCCATGTGTTAGTTGTGTCTTCTGAGCAGTTTGTCAGCTTTTGGACACCTTTGAAGGTGTTTTCTATGTGTTTCTATGTGTTTTTGTTTGCCTGCCATTGGTTTTAACGGTGTTTGAAGGTGTTCGACGAACAGTTCGACGAACAGTTCGGCGAACACACGGGTGTTCGACGAACCGAACCGAACTCGAACACTACGGGGGTGGCTCAACACTATTCAAGAGGTAGTCACCGGAAATGGTCTTCCAACAATCTTGAAGGAGTTCCCAGAGATGCTTAGCACTTGTTGACCCTTTTGCCTTCACTCTGCGGTCCAGCTCACCCCAAACCACCTCGATTGGGTTCAGGTCTGGTGACTGGAGGCTAGGTCATCTGGCATAGCACCCCATCACTCTCCTTCTTGGTCAAATAGCCCTTACACAGCCTGGAGGTGTGTTTGGGGTCATTGTCCTGTTGAAAAATAAATGATGGTCCAACTAAACGCAAACTGGATGGAATAGCATGTCGCTGCAAGATGCTGTGGTAGCCATGCTGGTTCAGTATGCCTTCAATTTTGAATAAATCCCCAACAGTGTCACCAGCAAAGCACCCCCACACCATCACACCTCCTCCTCCATCCTTCACGGTGGGAACCAGGCATGTAGCGTCCATGTAGCGTCAAATTTGGACTCATCAGACCAAAGCACAGATTTCCACTGGTCTAATGTCTATTCCTTGTGTTCTTTAGCCCAAACAAGTATTTTCTGCTTGTTGCCTGTCCTTAGCAGTGGTTTCCAAGCAGCTATTTTACCATGAAGGCCTGCTGCACAAAGTCTCCTCTTAACAGTTGTTGTAGAGATGTGTCTGCTGCTAGAACGCTGTGTGGCATTGACCTGGTTTCTAATCTGAGCTGCTGTTAACCTGCGATTTTTGAGGCTGATGACTCGGATAAACTTATCCTCAGAAGCAGAGGTGACTCTTGGTCTTCCTTTCCTGGGGAAGTCCTCATGTGAGCCAGTTTCTTTGTAGCGCTTGATGGTTTTTGCAACTGCTCTTGGGGACACTTTCAAAGTTTGCCCAATTTTTCGGACTAACTGACCTTCATTTCTTAAAGTAATGATGGCCACTTGTTTTTCTTTACTTAGCTGCTTTTTTCTTGCCATAATACAAATTTTAACAATCTATTCAGTAGGACTATCAGCTGTGTATCCACCTGACTTCTGCACAACACAACTGATGGTCCCAACCCCATTTATAAGGCAAGAAATCCCACTTATTAAACCTGACAGGGCACACCTGTGAAGTGAAAACCATTTCCGGTGACTACCTCTTGAAGCTCATCAAGAGAATGCCAAGAGTATGCAAAGCAGTCATCAAAGCAAAAGGTGGCTACTTTGAAGAACCTAGAATATAAGACATATTTTCAGTTGTTTCACACTTTTTTTTTAAGTATATAATTCCACATGTGTTAATTCATAGTTTTGATGCCTTCCGTGTGAATGTACAATTTTCAAAGTCATAAAAATACTGAAAAATCTTTAAATGAGAAGGTGTGTCCAAACTTTTGGTCTGTACTGTATATAGTGTGACCGAAATAATGTTAAAAAATAAAAAAATATCATACTTACCTTCTGATGGCTCCCGATGTCTTTATTTGATGCGTCTCGGCTTGCCGGCAGCTCGCGGTACACTAAAGGACCTGCCGACGTCAACGGTCTCATGACCCGTCACATGACTAAATGACGTCAGCGCAGGTCCATATATTTTAACTTGTTGGGGTTTTGCTGATCTAACACCTCAGGGGCTCTGCTAATGGTAGCTACAATCTATTCAAACAAAATCTGTGTTCTAAAAGCCAAGTTGCGCTCCTTCCCATCTGATCCCTGCCATCTATTCAAATAGTAATGTGCAACCACATATTTACCGTGGTACTGCCACGGTAAAAATGGCATACATTGTCCTGTCTATTTTCTCCATTTACCTCTTATGTGAATTAAAGCTTTGAGGCTAAAGTAAAAAATTTTGTGGAAAAAACCCAAATTTTTAGTTTTCACAGCCTGGAAATCTCATAAAATTCAGTGATGTAGTTTGTGGGTTAAAAATGCTCACCACACCCTAGATGCATTCCTTATGAGGTTTAGCTTGACAAATGCGGTCACTTGTTGGTGTTTCTGCGTATTGGCACCTCAGGGGCACTGCAAATGCAAAATGCAAAACAGTGTCCAAATTTGCGTTCCAAAAATTAAATAGTGCTCTTTGCTTTCTGAGTTTTGCCTTGCGACAAAACATTAGTTTTTGATCACATATGGGAAATTGCATAACAAATTGTGGAATCCATTTTCTCCTATTATCCTTTGTGGAAATTATAAATTTGGTGCTGAAACGGTATTTTAGTGGAAAAAAAAAATTTTTGGTTTTCACATCTAAATATCATAAAGTTTATTCCATCACCTGTAGGTTACTTGTTACCTGTAGGTTAAAAATGCTCAATAAACCCCTAGATGAATTTATTGAGAAGTCTAGTTTCTAAAATGGGGAAACTTGTGGGGGTATTCTGTTGTTTTGGCATATCAGGGGCTCTGCAAATGCTATATGGCAGTCACAATCTATTCCAGCCAAATTTATGCTCCAAAACTTAAATAGTGATCTTTCCATTCCTGACCCTGCCATGAGACTAAACAGTAGTTTTTGACTACATTTGGGATGTTCCCATATTCGAGAGAAATTGTGTAACAAATTTTGGGGTCTATTTTCTACTATTATACCTTGTGAAAATTACAGACTTGGGACTAAAACAACATTTTACTGGAAAAAAACCACAATTTTTCAAATCCATTTTACCTCATCCAAATATTATAAAATTCTCCAAATGCTAAATAGCACGTCTTCCCTCTGAGCCCAGCCGTGTGCCCAAACTGCCACATATAGGATATTGCCACTTTCAGGAGATATTGTGTAATACATTTTAGTGTTCATTTTCTCCTGTTACCACTTGTGAAGATGAAAATTTGCAGCTAAAGTAATATTTTAGTGAAAAAAGTAGAATTTTTCATTTTTTCATTCTACTTTGCCTTAATTCCTGTGTAAAACCTGAAGGGTTAACTAATATCCTAACAACAATTTACAATAATGCTACAGACTGTGTGCCAAATAGATATTGCCCCGGAAAGTAATAGTTTCCCATAAAAAGTATTAATGCCTCCACTGTGCAAGCTAGAAAGTAATAGATTGTGGGGCAGAAAGATAGTGCCCCTTCAAGCAATATCAACTTAAAAAACCTACAAGAAGCAAAATGAACATAAACCTTGCTGTAAATAAAAAGCAAAAGTGTGTTTCAATAAAATAGGGGTTTTGATCAAAAATAGCATGAAAGCTATCCCTCCACGGCAAGGGGAACCCATTTGGGATAGTCCCACTATGTCTAATATTAAAAACCTTACCATGTGTCAAAGTTGACCTCAGTGTGTGAATAAGGGCAGACAAAGGACTGGGTCCCGAACTGTGAACACTAGCCAAGGAAAGCTTTCTAGGAAGGCAGGCCACACCCTGGTTTGCACAGAATGCAAAAAAATACAAAGAAAAAACACAAAATTTGAGCTTGGTTTAAGTAGGTATAAATGCAGCACATAAATGCATGTTCAAAATGGCCACGAATCAGAAAAAAACTACAAGAAGCAAAATGAACATAAACCCAGCTGTAAATAAATAAAAAGCAAAAGTGCATTTAAATAAGATAGGCTTCTTAGTAACACTGTTTTTAATCAAACATAACATGAAAGCTATCCCACCACGGCAAGGTGAACCCATTCGGGATAGTCCTACTCTGTCTAATATTAAAAACCTTACCATGTGTCAAAGTTGACCTCAGTGTGTGAATAAAGAATATAGGTATCTTGCTACCAATTTTGGCAGATATACTTTATTAGCTATATTCTATCTATGGCTACTAGATAGACTGCATACCCATTATCATTCAGATTGTCTTATCCCATACATTTTCCACACTCATGTTAAATAGTTCTTGAAGTCCTGTATACTCTATAGGGACTACATTGTGGTTCTTTCTTGATTGCACCTCTATATGTCTTTTAATATTTATTGTAAATTGTATTTTTGAATAAAGATTTCATTCTATTGAGTGTATAGCTCCAGTGTTTTTTGTAGGCGATATGTGTGTATTTTATGCAGCGTTTTTCCTGCCAATAGATGTTTTTGGTGCAGAAATGTCTGCAGGAAATACGTAACATGTGCATATACCCTTAGGTTGTGGGCACACATTCAGGATTTGCAGCAGAAAATTCTGCAAATCGTGATGTGTTGGCAGGGAAAACGCTGCATGAAATACACTTGTTTTTGCCTCGTTTTTGACATGCATTTTTGTTGCGTATTTTTCCCCACTCATTAGTGTGGAAGAAAAAATCTGTAAGAATTGACATGCTGCAGATTTAAATCTGCTGCAAATTTGCTAGAGAAAAAAAGTGATGTGTGCATTCACTTTGCTGGGACAGCAAAACGCTGCATATTTTTTGTGCCAAATTTGTGCAGAAAAAAAAATGCATGAAACATGCAACATGTGAACATGGCCTTAAACAAGATTTGTACCACATTTTTAAATGTATCCAGGTCTACTACAAAGAAAGGATATACAGTGCCTACAAGTAGTATTCAACCCTCTGCAGATTTACCTGGTTGACACATGCGGAATTAACTTGGCATTGTGACATTTGTACTGTAGATCAGCCTGGAAGTGGGAAATGCACTGCAGCAAATTTTTTTTTTTTTTTAAACGTTAAAAGTTAATTCAGAGTGTCATTTATTATTCAACCCCTCAAACCACAAGAATTCTGTTTGGTCCCCCTAAAGTATTAAGAAGTAGTTCAGGCACCAAGAATAATGAGCTTCACATGTGTGGATTAAAGATCTCTTTTGCCAGCCTTTTCTGACTATTTAAGACCCTCCCCAAACTTGTGAACAGCACTCAGACATGGTCAACATGGGAAAGACAAAGGAGCATTCCAAGGCCATCAGAGACAAGATCGTGGAGGGTCACAAGGCTGGCAAGGGGTACAAAACCCTTTCCAAGGAGTTGGGCCTACCTGTCTCCACTGTTGGGAGCATCATCCGTAAGTGGAAGGCTTATGGAACTACTGTTAGCCTTCCACGGCCTGGACAGCCTTTGAAAGTGTCCTCCCGTGCCGAGGCCAGGCTTGTCCGAAGAGTCAAGGCTAACCCAAGGACAACAAGGAAGGAGCTCCGGGAAGATCTCATGGCAGTGGGGACATTGGTTTCAGTCAATACCATAAGTAACGTACTCCACCGCAATGGTCTCCGTTCCAGACGAGCCCGTAAGGTACCTTTACTTTCAAAGCGTCATGTCAAGGCTCGTCTACAGTTTGCTCATGATCACTTGGAGGACTCTGAGACAGACTGGTTCAAGGTTCTATGGTCTGATGAGACCAAGATCGAGATTTTTGGTGCCAACCACACACGTGACGTTTGGAGACTGGATGGCACTGCATATGACCCCAAGAATACCATCCCTACAGTCAAGCATGGTGGTGGCAGCATCATGCTGTGGGGCTGTTTCTCAGCCAAGGGGCCTGGCCATCTGGTCCGCATCCATGGGAAGATGGATAGCACGGCCTACCTGGAGATTTTTGCTAAGAACCTCCACTTCTCCATCAAGGATCTTAAGATGGGTCGTAATTTCATCTTCCAACAAGACAACGACCCAAAGCACACAGACAAGAAAACCAAGGCCTGGTTCAAGAGGGAAAAAGTCAAGGTGTTGGAGTGGCCTAGTCAGTCTCCTGACCTTAACCCAATTGAAAACTTGTGGAAGGAGCTCAAGAATAAAGTCCACATGAGACACCCAAAGAACCTAGATAACTTGGAGAAGATCTGCATGGAGGAGTGGGCCAAGATAACTCCACAGACCTGTGCCGGCCTGATCAGGTTTTATAAAAGACGATTATTAGCTGTAATTGCAAACAAGGGTTATTCCACAAAATATTAAACATAGGGGTTGTATAATAATTGACCCACACTTTTATGTTTAAAATTTAATAAAATTCAACTGAGCAACATAACTTTTTGGTTTGTAAGATTTATGCTTCTGTTCATAAAACCTACTCTCGTTTGCAGTTTGAAGGCTCTAACTTATTTGCATCTTATCAAACCAGCTAAATCTGCAGGGGGTTGAATACTACTTGTAGGCACTGTAACTAGAGATTAGTGGATCGATATGTGGGACTCCAGCATTCAGTTCAGTGGTATCTGGCATCTATGTAACATCCCTGGCGGCGAGCTTGCATAGTGCACCACCTCCCACTATGCAAGACCGCAATCTTACCTGTCAGTCCAGCCTGCAAACCTTGCTCCAGTTCATGCTGTGTGCATGTCTCTTGTCTGATTGCTTAGGGTGGCGGCCCGGTTACTTCATGATTCTTATAGCTGCTGTGGGAGCACTCCTAATGCGTCCCCAGCCTATTGCTGTGAGTCACTGGATATTTAAACCCCCTCCACCCAGAAGGAGGTGCCTGAGCCACACCTTCACTCAGTCTGTCTTTGCAACTGAATTGCCAGGTCCTGTCCTGTATCTTGTCTGTTTCCGCAACTCTGGAGGCTGCATACCCAGACCTGTTACCTGTGACTTCTAGTCTGTTTCCGCCACTCTGGGGGCTGCATACCCAGGCCTGTTATCTCTGACTTCTAGTCTGTTTCTGCCACCCTGGGGGCTGTATACTCAGGCTCGTTCTTGTATCTCGTTGTAGTAGCAGTTCCTGTCTGAACTGTATCCTAGCCTGTTACCTGTTTGTCTCTATGTCCGTACCTTCCCTTTACCTGCAGTATCTGAATCTGCACCTAACTCCAACTCGTTGTCTCTGTACTTCTGTTTGTGAGTTTTGTGTCCACTCGCTACTTCATAGTAAGAACCTTGTGTGTATCTGGTTCTGCTTGTCCCTTTCCCTTCCTCCGTATCTACCTCCTGTGTTCTAGCCATCTTCCTGTATTTTCCAGTCTGTTCCATGTGAACAGAGTCCTGTCCTCTCTGCTTGCACCTTCAGCCCTGTTCGGCTCTGCTTGCTCACCGCGCCAGCGGTTTCCCTCTGCTGTGACTTGCCCACCGCTCCGGCGGCTTCTCTCTGCTCAGCCTTGCCCACCGCTCCGGCGGTTCCGCTCTGCTCTGCCTTGTCCATCGCACCTGCAGTTTTGCTATGCTCTGCCTTGTCCTCCGCACTTGCGGTTTCGCTCTGCTCTGCCTTGTCCACCGCTCCGGCGGTTCCGCTCTGCTCTGCCTTGCCCACCACACCTGCGGTTTTCGCTCTACTCTGCTTGCTCACCACACCGGCGGTTCCTCTCTGCTCTGCCTTGTCCTCCGCTCCGGCGGTTTTGCTTTACTCTGCTTGTCTACCGCATCTGCGGCTCTGTTCCTGTCTCCCAGTCTGTACTGGACCCTATCCAGCCTGCGCTCCAACCTGCTAGTACCACCCTGTCTGCACTCCAGCCGTGCTTGCCAGTATCTCCCTGTCTGCACTCCAGCCGTGCTTGCCAGTGCCCACCTGTCTGCATACCAGCTGTGCTTGCCAGTGCTCACCTGTCTGCATACCAGCAGTGCTTGCCAGTGCCCACCTGTCTGCATACCAGCCGTGCTTGCCAGTACCCACCTGTCTGCATACCAACCGTGCTTGCCAGTATCCACCTGTCTGCATACCAGCCGTGCCTGCCAATACCCACCTGCCTGTATGCCAGTCTAACCTGCCTGTTCCTGCATTCCCCGGTGTGGGTCAACAGCTGTGACCGGGGTCTAACCTGGAGTAGCACCTGGTCCCTCTGCTCAGTTCCTCCTTGGTTCACGGAGTCGACTGAGCCGCCGTGCGACCTTGGTCGGATCGGGTTGATACTTAGTTACGCCCCTCCAGGCACTCCTCGGTTCATGGTACAGTGGGATCACTAATCACGCTTACGCCAGTCAGTCCGGGCGTGAGCGTAACAATCTAGATGGGAAGCCTGCAAATCTCTTATCTGACGTCACTTGTGGGCACGGCACTGGTCTCTGCTCACTCATTCTTTACTCACAATATGCAATGACAGTGCACTCTGTTGCTAGCTTATCACTTCTGATCAGAGATGGTGAGAGAGCGCACTGTGCAATGAGAAGAACAGTGACCGGAATCTACCGAGCATCCACCGGATTTGACAACCAACACATGCTTAGTAGAGCAGTGACCAGCCCAACCCCTGAAACGAAGGTCACTGATGACGCTTCATTTCACGGAGGGGACAAAGGCTGTGGCAGTGACCGCAGCCTCTGTCCCCTAATGACGATTCGTTTGAGTATCCCAACATGCACTGGGATTCTGAAATGATGCATCATCATAGAGAAAGTAATAGAAAAAAATAATGCAGAGGAGTGTGGGGAGGATAGTGAATTTTAAAGTAAAGTATATTAGAAAAAAAATCAGATTATTATTATTTATTATTATATTGCCATTTATTCCATGGCGCTTTACATGTGATGACATTAAATAGCTAGAGTTTTAGAAGTAAAAAGAAATTAAGTTTCGAACCACCCCTTTAATGAATCAGAACCAATAAGTATAGGCTGCTAATCATGGGCCACTGCTTTGTTCTTGCCCACCAGGCCAAAATTTCCCAGCCAGCCCCTGGCTGACAATAAAACATACTAAACCAGATTTAATGGATTTTACAGGAAAAAAATTTAGGGAACCTTCTTTCGGCCTCTGCGTGCACTGTCAGCAGTACGTCCTCTTCCCCGTCCCTTACCGCACGCTCAGCAAGATCCGAGACCCGTCACTACCCGGCGCCTGTGGATAGCGGTATACTGCTATTGACAGACGTCGGAGATATCGCGGAACATAGACTACGTTGGTCCTGCGTGGCAACATTTTGGGTAAAAAATTGGTGAACGAGGGCATCTATTGTCTTGTTATTGTTTTCAGGTTTCCATTTCTGGACTACTTTGGATTCGGTGGATTACTCCGGACCCGCATGGGATTTTTTTTTTTTTAATAAATTGGTGAACGAGGGATAGTGTGGGGGGAATCTTTATTCAAATAAAGTGTTTTTTTCTGTGTGTGTGTTTTTATTTTTTTCACACACAATGAGGCATACTTATCAAAATCATGTAAATGAACCTGAATACTGAAATCATTTGCAGCAAAAAACTTTTTTTAATGACTTGAGCCATATTTATGATAAGTTTTAGATACCTTTTACAACTTGCCAAACTGGGTGATTTAACATGTGATACAATTCACCAAAAATACTTCAACGTGGTGTACATTACTGGCACAAAGCCAACTAATAGGTTGTGTAAAACTGGACTAGACAATCTTAAAATTTGACCCATTAATCAAACAGCATAAATCACTTTGAGAAATTTGGCGCATTTTAAGGATGTCTAGTCTAAGTTTGCACTGTCTAAGAAGTAGGCAGTTTGGATAAATAATATATACACTGTGTTCCAAATTATTATGCAAATAATATTTTCTCAGATTTTCCCAAATTACCTATATGAATTGCAGTCATTGTAATTTTCCAGTCATATAACTATTAGAGTACAATTGAAAGGTTTTTGTACAAACTACCTATGATAACAGTATATTTTAAAAAAAATAAAAAACTCAAACTGCACTCAAAATGCATGTTCCAAATTATTATGCACAGCAGAGTTTTCAACCTTTTCATTTTAATAAAGAACAAAAAAAATGGTCATTTTTTAAATTATAAGCATTAGCTGGTTATTACAAACTGAAATCAAACAGTTTTCAACTCAAAACTTTATTGAGTTGAAAACTGTCTCATGCTTCACATAACACATCTGCATCTCTGGCTGATATGGGCATAAAAGGGGACAAACTTATGGTGTGGCCGCCATGCTCCCCTGACCTCAACCCCATTGAGAACCTCTGGAGCATCATCAAAAGGAGTGTCTATGATGGCGGGAGACAGTTCACATCTAAGCAACAGCTCTGGGAGGGTATTCTGTCCTCATGCAAAACAATTAAAGCAGAAACCATCCAAAACCTGAGAAATTCAATGGACGAGAGAGTTCAGAAGCTCCTTTCGAACAAGGGGTCCTATGTGCAAATGTAACATCACCTAGAATAAAGTTTTGAGTTGAAAACTGTTTGATTTCAGTTTGTAATAACCTGCTAATGCTTATAATTTCAAAAATGAACATTTTTTTGTTCTTTATTAAAATGAAAAGGTTGAAAACTCTGCTGTGCATAATAATTTGGAACATGCATTTTGTGTGCAGTTTGAGTTTTTTATTTTTTGAAAAATATACTGTTATCATAGGCAGTTTGTACAAAAACCTTTCAATTGTACTCTAAGAGTTATTTGACTGGAAAATTACAATGACTGCAATTCATATAGGTAATTTGGGAAAATCTGAGAAAATATTATTTGCATAATAATTTGGAACACAGTGTAGTATTGTTAAGTGTACCTACACAGCTGTTTGGTTTTTGTCATGTTTTTTGAGAGCAGATGTTTTTTTTTTTTTCAAAATGCAGCATGTTCTAGGTAAGACATTTTTTTCCCTTCATACAAGTATTTAAAGAATAGTTAAAAAAAAGTGTGTTACGTAGTCCTTATGGTAGAATTATATTATTATCAGTTGAAGCACTTGCCGTTTTTTCTTTTATCTCTCCAGAGCAAAAGTTTCAATTTAGCCATTTATGATGATTTGCTGTTTGCAATTGAGTTTGCTTTTAGGAATTCTAAAAAAAATGTAAGATGTCTTTGTCAGCAGATATAAATGATTTACTCAGCTATTTATGACCTTTTATAGTGTCTGATTATAGAGATGAAATGCATATAATGGTTTTTAATATGCACACAGGGACAGAAAATATTTTAAATGCGTGTCTGGCCATGGATGTGCCTTACGTAGTCTACACAAGTTCAATAGCAGCAGTAGGACCAAATGCGAATAACGATCCAATGGAGAGGTAAGAAGAATGTGTCTTGTTATAGAATGAATGTTTGGAAGCTATATCCTAGTAACAGAATGGAAGTGCAATCAGGTTACAATCAGGCCAAAGTCTGAAACAGCCTAAGTGCAAAGAGTAAGTGCAAAGAGTAAGTGCAAAGCTAAGCGTACAACAGTCACATGCAATGCATGAGAATTGATCAGAAGCATAATCAGAGATGTAACAATGATCTGATCATCTCCATAATTATTATATATGATATGATAGGGAACAGGGCAGGACACAGATAGAAGATGGCCCCTGTGTAAGAACCCAATATGGACCCTTTGAAGCCTAATAACTCATCAAAATGCACAATTCCACCAGCTTTGGAGGTGGTAGTTGAGAGCCAGGCTTAGGTAATAAAATGTTAATACATTAATTGTGGAAAAACACAAAATCATGAAATTTTAATTTGCAAATTGATATTTGAAACTGACATCATACTATTAAATTGGCAGTATTCTTTTAAATGAATATACACAGTATGTAGTATTATTAGTGTGAATGTCTTAGTGTAACCAATTCATATGGCCATAAGGTAGGGCTACCACGGCAAGCCACTCTGAAGAGGGGTCATGAGAAACATGTGGTTCACAAGCCATTGGTTGGAAACTATTGATATGGAACATCCTCTCTGTCACTACTGTTAAATGTTACAACATGCCATGTTTAAGCATTTCATCAATAATGCCCAGAATAATTATCTGTGATCAGATCAGGTTGTTAAAGGGCACTAAAGCTATTGTTTTGTGGCAAAGGGCTTCTTAAAAAAAATGTTTTCAAGGCACACTTAAAAAAACGGTACCAAAAAAAAAACGGGCCACTTCTACCACCAAAGCAGGTAGAATTGTGCAGTATGATAAGCTATTGGACTGTAAAGGTCCCATATACTGGTCTTGCACAGGGACCATCTTCTGTCTGCGTCCACTCCTGACACCATTGTAACTGGGCCTTACGTATCCAGCACATGAGATTAACTGATGCAATCAGTCAAGTATGACAGCAGTATTTTAAAGTCTTCCAACATTGCGGCCATTGCTTCTGATGGCCATCTGCCATCCTCATCACCATCGTGCGAAGTGATCTTTCAGTTGCCATGGCAGCTAGAGGTCAACAGATGGCTCCACTCTCTACCTTGTTGAAACTCCTATGAAGCCCCTGCCTGGGGAAATTGTAGGAAAATCATCAATTTTGGCAATTTCAAATGAGATTTTATGTTCAAACTCCCTAAAGGTACAAAATAAAAATGTAAAAATCATTAAAAAAATCTTTTTCAAAAATGATGAAAGTTTTAAAAAATGAAAGTTAAAAAAATTAACAAATTTTGCATTGGCGCATGCGCAATTGCCCAAACTGATAAAATATAAAAATATTTATTCATAAAATGAATGCTGAAATGGAAATAAAAATGCCATAATCATTTTTGGTCACTCTATTTCCCCCCAAAAATGCTATAAAAAGCAATGAAAATGTCACATGTACCCAAAATAAAAAAAAGATCTTGATGCACAAAAAACAAGCCCTCATACAGGTCCATTGATCATTAAAAAGTAAGAAAATAAAAAAGCTATAGGTCTCAGAAAATAGTGAGACAAAAAACTAATTTTTTTATCAAACATCTGTTTTTTTAACCACTAAAGTGTGTGGTGTGTGTATATATATAAAGTCTCTAGCTCTGTGGTAAAGTCTCTCGCTCTGCTGCTGTCACACTGTCACAGAATACTGGAGGTAGGGGGCCTAAGCTGACCCTAAACTGGGGCCCTGACTAATCCCTCAACCTGGAGGTACTGTTAAAGGTACAGAGGTCCAGGCCGCCAGCGTAACCCCTACCTCCTGAGGATCCCTGCACCTCAGTAATCTAGTCCTGAGAAGGACCCCGATCACAACAATTGGGAACCAGAAATAATATGCCCACACACAGTATTTAGACGAACGAGACAGTACAAGGGAAAAACCAAAACCACCTTGCATACAACTTCTACACAACTACAACAGAGGGAACACCAACGGGAAAGGAGATAAATGATAAAGCGAGGAAAGGGAAAAAACACTTCCAAATACACTTATCTCAGCAACTCCAAACACCACGATCCGCTCTGTAAGTCTGAATGAAAAGCTTTCACCGACACCTCCCAAACAGACCTGCAGGAATATGAAGGAGTCTCACTAAAGAAGCATTGATTGCAGCTGGGCGAGGCTGGACCTCAGCTAGCCCAGAGAGAGAGAATTAACTCCTTCACTGCCGAAAAAACACAAAGCACCAACAAGTCAGCTGCGAGAAGTCAGGCTGTGTACTCGTGACGATCTTCGTGGCAACACACCCGTGACAGTACCCCCCCTTCTACGAGGGGCCTCCGGACCCTCAGGGCCAGGTTTATTCGGGTGAGTCGTGTGGAAGGCCCGAACTAATCGGTCTGCGTTAATATCCGACGCAGGAACCCACATCCTCTCCTCAGGACCATACCCCTTCCAATGAACCAAGTACTGAAGGGACCGGCGATTAAAGCGTGAATCAATGACCCTCGATACCTGGAACTCCAAGTTACCATTGACAACCACAGGAGGGGGAGGTAAAAGTGACGGTACCACCGGCGCCACATACCTCTTAAGCAATGATCTGTGAAACACGTTGTGAATTTTAAACGTAGGGGGGAGGTCAAGACGGAATGCCACCGGATTAATAATAGAACTGATTCTGTACGGCCCGATGAACCTGGGACCCAGTTTCCAGGAGGGAACCTTAAGTTTAATATTCCTGGTAGACAACCATACCTGATCGTTCACACTTAGGTCCGGACCAGACACTCTCCTCCTATCAGCCATACGTTTGTATCGGTTCCCCATAGTATTCAGATTCTTCAGCACCCCTCTCCATACTGAAGCGAGAGATGAGGAAAATCGTTCCTCCTCCGGAACCCCCGAAGAGCCCCCCCTACTGAAAGTACAAAACTGGGGGTGAAAACCATATGCCCCAAAAAACGGGGACTTACCAGTGGACTCGCTCCGCCTATTATTGAGAGCAAACTCTGCCAGAGGTAGGAAAGAAGCCCAGTCCTCCTGGTTCTCTGACACAAAACACCGAAGATATGTCTCCAAGCTCTGGTTCATACGTTCCGTCTGACCATTGGTCTGAGGATGAAAAGCCGACGAGAATGACAAATGCATCCCCCGCCGTGCACAAAACGCCTTCCAGAACTTGGACACAAACTGAGACCCCCGATCAGACACCACCTCGGAGGGTACCCCGTGAAGCCTCACAATCTCCCCAATGAACACCTGCGCAAGAGTTTTAGCATTAGGGAGAGCCGGAAGAGCGATAAAATGTGCCATCTTGCTGAACCTGTCCACTACAACGAGTATGACCGTTTTACCCGAAGACGGAGGGAGGTCCGTAATAAAGTCCATAGACAGATGAGTCCAAGGACGCTCCGGGATCTTCAAAGGTAAAAGGGCCCCAGACGGACGGGTATGTGAGGTCTTAGAGCGCGCACAAACCCCACAGGACGCGACAAAAGTTACCACCTCTTTATGCAAGTTAGGCCACCAAAACCGACGCGAGAGGAGATCCACAGTTGCTTTACTCCCCGGGTGTCCTGCAAAAACTGAGTTATGGTGTGCCTCGATCACCTTTTGTCGCAACTGATCTGGAACGAACAGTCTCCCCGGAGGTCCAACAGGGGCGTCCCCCTGAGCCTCCAATATCTCCTCCTCCAGCTCAGAGCATACTGCCGAAACCACCACCCCCTCCTGAAGAATAGGAATCGGGTCGTCCGTATTCCCGGCCCCAGGGAAACTACGAGATAAGGCATCCGCCTTTACATTTTTAGACCCAGGACGATATGTAACGACGAAATTAAACCTGGTAAAAAACAATGACCACCTAGCTTGTCTGGGATTCAGACGTTTAGCGGACTCCAGATATAGCAGGTTCTTGTGATCGGTGATGACGGTGACCGGATGAACTGCCCCCTCCAAAAAATGGCGCCACTCCTCAAAAGCTAACTTAATGGCCAAGAGTTCCCTATTGCCGACATCGTAATTCCTCTCAGCGGACGACAATTTTTTAGAGAAAAAGGCGCACGGATGCCACTTACCAGGGGACGAACCCTGTGACAATACTGCTCCCACCCCTACCTCGGAAGCGTCTACCTCTACAAAGAATGGCTGAGACGCATCAGGTTGAATGAGTATGGGTGCCGAGGCAAAACATTTTTTCAAGGAGGAGAATGCTTGACAAGCCTTGTCAGACCACCTAGAAAAATCCGTCCCCTTTTTAGTCATGTCTGTGAGAGGCTTAACCATGGACGAGAAATTACGAATGAACTTCCGGTAATAGTTAGCAAACCCCAGGAAACGTTGTAGTGCCTTAAGATTCTCCGGCCGATCCCACTCAAGAACTGCCCGCACTTTCCCAGGGTCCATACGAAAACCGGACGCTGAAACCAGGAAGCCTAAAAACTGGAGTTCCTGTATGGCGAACACACACTTTTCCCACTTGGCATACAGTTTATTATCCCGCAAGATCTGTAACACCTGTCTAACGTGCTCCTGATGAGACACCAGATCCGGCGAGTAAATTAAGATATCATCCAGATATATGACAACAAACTGTCCCACCAGGTGGCGAAAAATATCATTAACAAAGTGTTGAAACACCGCCGGGGCATTAGTCAGACCGAATGGCATGACAAGGTTCTCATAATGCCCCTCCGGAGTGTTAAAAGCCGTCTTCCACTCATCCCCCTCCTTCATCCTAATCAGATTGTACGCCCCCCTGAGATCCAACTTAGAGAACCATTTGGCGCCCACGATCTGATTAAAGAGATCGGGAATAAGTGGGAGCGGATACGGATCTCGGACCGTAATCCGATTAAGTTCACGGAAATCCAGGCAAGGGCGTAGGCCTCCATCTTTCTTCTTAACAAAGAAGAACCCCGCGGCCACCGGTGAAGATGAAGGTCTAATATGCCCCTTAGCCAGACTTTCAGAAATATAATCCTTCATGGCCTGCCTCTCAGGACCAGAAAGGTTATACAACCTAGCTTTAGGTAACTTGGCCTCAGGGAGCAGTTTTACAGAACAGTCATACTCGCGATGAGGAGGTAGTTCCTGACACCCATTCTCCGAGAATACATCCTCAAAGTCCGCCAGAAATGGAGGTAAGACCCAAGGAGTAACCGCACCGATGACCGTGTTCATGCAGTTTTTATTACAGAATTTACTCCATTGGCTTATCTCTCTGGTTTGCCAATTAATAACCGGGTTATGCTTAGCTAACCAAGGAAGGCCCAACACTATAGGAGTGGGAAGACCCTCCAACACGTAGCAAGACAACAGTTCTTTATGTATTGCCCCCACTTGAAGTTTTACGCCATGCACAGCTTGCAAAAAACTTCCCTGACCGAGAGGCCTGGCATCGATCGAGAATATGGGGATGGGTTTAGCCAACTCACTCAATCGCATACCTTGAACCCGGGCAAACCGAGCATCAACCAGATTAGCCCCGGCCCCACTATCCAGAAGAACAGATATCCTCTCAGTTCTCGCACCCACCACCACCTCCGCCGGTACGAGAAACTGAGACGAACCTAGGGACGAAATACCTACTCCCAGATTGCCGTCCACCACACAACCTGGGATCAACAGTTTTTTCGACGACTCTTTACTCTGCAAGGGACGGGATGGACACCCCCCAATAAAATGTCCCTTTTTCCCGCAGAGGAAACACCTTCCTGTCTTATGGCGCTCCACCGGTCCCCTTCCCCGAAATGATGTCCCTCCTAATTGAATAGGCTCCTCCGGACTGACCAGGGGAACAACCATATGAGGGGACCTTGTAGGAGGTGGAGACATTACAGGGGGTAGAGTTATCCCGCACCTCTCCCGAAGCCGTCTGTCAACGCGAATGGCAAGGGCCATAGCGGCTTCCAGTGACGCGGGAGAGTCATACTGTGCCAACACATCCTGTAATTTGTCGGATAAACCATGACAAAACTGGCTCCTAAGAGCCGGGTCATTCCACTGGGTGTCCGTGGCCCACCTACGGAACTCCGAACAGAATTCCTCCGCCGGACGATCTCCCTGCTGAATCCTACGTAACTTAGACTCAGCAAGGGAGATCCGATCTGGGTCATCATATACGAGTCCCAGAGCAGCGAAAAACCTATCCACTGACTGGAGAACCGGGGAGCTTGGGGGAAGAGAGAACGCCCAAGATTGTGGGTCCCCTTGTAGGAGCGAGATGACAATTCCCACCCTTTGTTCTTCGCTGCCCGATAACCGAGGCCGCAGCCGAAAGTACAATTTGCATGCCTCCCGGAAAACAAAAAACTTGTCCCGCCCCCCAGTGAACCTGTCAGGGAGAGCTACTTTAGGTTCTGGTCCGGCTTGCTCCAGAGGATGCAAAACCTTGGACCTAACGTCCGCCAGCCCCATGGACAAACTCTGCAACTGCCGAGCTAGACCGGCTACTGGATCCATGGTAGCTGGAGAAAAACTAAGTTGGTCGGTGAAAATGTCACACTGTCACAGAATACTGGAGGTAGGGGGCCTAAGCTGACCCTAAGCTGGGGCCCTGACTAATCCCTCAACCTGGAGGTACTGTTAAAGGTACAGAGGTCCAGGCCGCCAGCGTAACCCCTACCTCCTGAGGATCCCTGCACCTCAGTAATCTAGTCCTGAGAAGGACCCCGATCACAACAATTGGGAACCAGAAATAATATGCCCACACACAGTATTTAGACGAACGAGACAGTACAAGGGAAAAACCAAAACCACCTTGCATACAACTTCTACACAACTACAACAGAGGGAACACCAACGGGAAAGGAGATAAATGATAAAGCGAGGAAAGGGAAAAAACACTTCCAAATACACTTATCTCAGCAACTCCAAACACCACGATCCGCTCTGTAAGTCTGAATGAAAAGCTTTCACCGACACCTCCCAAACAGACCTGCAGGAATATGAAGGAGTCTCACTAAAGAAGCATTGATTGCAGCTGGGCGAGGCTGGACCTCAGCTAGCCCAGAGAGAGAGAATTAACTCCTTCACTGCCGAAAAAACACAAAGCACCAACAAGTCAGCTGCGAGAAGTCAGGCTGTGTACTCGTGACGATCTTCGTGGCAACACACCCGTGACAGCTGCACTCGGAGGTAGATACAGGACATTGTCTCTTTAAATGACCTGGTGGTTTATTTGTAGGAAGCAGCATAAACCACGGTCAAGTGCATAACATAAACGTGGCCTTTCTGGCATAACAGGATGCAAAAAGGAAAAAAAGGTACCGAACAGTCTTTACTTCGGCCGAGGTCCAGCCACTCAGGATTAACAAGAGCACATGGTCCAGCTTAGCACAAACACAAGCTCCTCTCTCTCAGGAGCTAGCTTCCACACCCTCAAGACCACCAGTGAAAAGGCTGGCTATTTAAAACCCGAACCGCACTCTAGAGTGGAGATATGGTGGATGGCCTCCCACCCACACTACAGCCATGCACCTATAAAACATGCCCTTTTTAAATGGTTGTTTAACCCTCTCTGCACCTACTATGCAGGAGAAACTTCCATGTTTCACATCACTGAAGCTAACAGCCTCAGTGAAACATATCTCCCCTCCAGTATTCTGCCAGTGTCTTTGTCACAATATATATATAAAAACTTTAGAACTTTAGTATTATCATAATTGTACTAATTGTAAGAATCATGTTAGTTTTACTGCACAATAAATGCAGAATAAACAAACCATAAAAAACAATGGTGGAATTTTTCATTGCATTTTTTTTTTTTTTTTTCAATACATTATATGGTAAAATATAGCTTAACAGGGAAAATGGAAGATGGGGAAAAACAAAAATGCTTAAACAAAAAATCTCCTGATCCTTAAGGGTAACTAATAGTGTTGAGCGAGCACTAAAATGCTCGGGTGCTCGAAGCTTGGGCCGAGCTCACTGTGATACTCGGGTGCTCGACCCGAGCAACGAGCCCAATGTTAGTCTATGGGAGACCCGAACATTTTTGCGGCGGCTCCCCCGGCAGTCTGTAGAAAGCCTAAAAAGTGCCCAAAACGATAGTGACAGTGCTCAAATGACATGGGGACAGCATGGGGATCGCCCCTGGAAGCATTTCTGACCCCCAGGTCACTGCTGTCAACAACGTGGTCAGAGGTATTAAGCCACTTTTACAGGCTCACAATAAAACGTTCAAAAACTAAAGTGAATGTGCTGTCCTGTGAAATATGTTAACCCCTTAACGACCATGGGTCTTTCTGTTTTTGTGTTTTCCTTTTTTGCTCCCCTTCTTCCCAGAGCCAGAACTTTTTTAATTTTCGTTCAATATGGCCATGTGAGGGCTTATTTTTTGCGTGACGAGTTGTACTTTTAAACACCATCACTGGTTTTACCATATCGTGTGCTGGAAAATGGGAAAAAAATTCCAAGTGCAGTGAAACTGCAAAAAAAAATGCAATTCCACAGTTCTTTTTTGGGTCCTTTTTTTTACCACGTTCACAGATTGCTAAAACTGACCTGCCATCATTATTTTCCAGGTCGTTATGAGTTCATAGACACCAAACATGTATAGGTTCTTTTTTATTTAAGTGGTGAAAAAAAAATCCAAAGCTTGCTAAAAAAACAAAAAAAAATGACGCCATTTTCCGAAACCCTTAGCTTCTCCATTTTTCGGGATCTGGGGCCAGGTGAGAGCTTATTTTTTGCGTGCCTGGCTGACATTTTTATTGATACCATTTTGGGGTAGATCCGATGTTTTGATCGCCCGTTATTGCATTTTATTGCAAAGTTGTAGCGACCAAAAAAACTTAATTCTGGTGTTTACATTTTTTTTCTCGTTACGCCGTTTACTGATTGTATTAATTCTTCTTTTATATTGATAGATCGGGCGATTCTGAAAGCGGCGATACCAAATATGTGTATGTGGTTTTTTTTTATATATGTTTTATTTTGAATGGGGCGAAAGGGGGATGACTTAAACTTTTAAAAACTTTTTTTTTACACTTTCTGCTTGCTTCTATAGTCTCCAGAGGAGACTAGAAGCAGCAGTTGTTTGATTGCTTCTACTGTATACAAGCGATGAGCAGATCGCTTGTATGCAGGAGAAATGCTCACTTGCTATGAGCGCTGACCACTAGGTGGCGCTCATAGCAATTGAGACATGACAACCACAGGCGTCTGCTGCAGACCCTGAGTTGTCATGCCCACCCATTGGTGACCCGCGATCACGTGACTGGGTCACTGATGGGCGGGGCTTAGGACTCCCGGAAGCGCGAGTTAAATGCCACTGTCAGAGATTTAACATGTTAACAGCCGCGGGTGGATTGCGATTCCAATAATCAGCTGACATGTGCTCGCTTCAGTGCGGGCTCACCGCCGGAGCCGCCGCTGAACTGGCCTTCCCGACCTGGTGCGTACTATTACTGACCAGGTCGGAAAGGGGTTAAGGAACATCCTTTCCAGGGTAAAGACTTGTGTATAAGGTAAAATAAATAACCAAAAACAAAAATACTCCTCCACAACTTGGGCTATGTTCACAAGTAGCATTTTTTATGCGTTTTTGCACGTTTGTATTGCTTTCAACTGTGACAAATGCATTCACCAGGAAATGTCATTTTAACATTTTACAACCTTATCTGGCCATGTGCTGTGTGACACATGCATACAGTGCTAAAAAGACATGGGATCAGCATGGGGAAGACCCCTGGAAGCATCTATGACACCCAGGCCACTGCCTAAAAGTGTGCCCATCAGAAGTGATCCTTGCCGCATCAGAAGATGCAGACTTGCAAATATCCCCGTGCAAGTCCTTGTCCCAGGGCAGTGTTCAATTGTACCTCCCCCATAACTTGCAATACAAGTGCAAGTATGCAGCCTGCCACCCACCCACCCCCAGGCTGCAATACCATACTGCTAGCTTGCTTGCACTTGAAATTGGGCCTTTTAGGCATGTGGAGGTGGAATCTGGCCACCACGTCATGGCTGCGTCGGTAGCCTGGTATTCATACTCAGTCCCCAGCCGCCCGGCGGCCGGGTGTCCACGCTTGGTCCCCAGCCGCCAGGGGGCGGCCGGGTGTCCATACTCAGTCCCCAGCCGCCCCGCGGCCGGGTGCCCACACACAGTCCCCAGCCGCGTGGGGGTGGCCGGGTGTCCATAAACGGTCCCCAGCCGCCCCTATTTGTCCCGGTGCGCCTTATACACAAGCGCGCATACCAAAACATTACCTGTGCCCTCCCCAGTGCATTTAGTGGGAAGGACAGCCTAACCACAAACACGTGGACAAGTGAATGTGGCCAGGAATGGTCCATCTCACTGACGCCTTCACACTGGGTTAATATTGTGGAAGCCGGGACACAGTTGGACACTGGGATGCAACACGTCCTCCAGACATAGAGGATTGCGGGTCCTGGGTCAATCAGGCTTCAACACAAAGTTCAGAAGGTAGACAGCAGCAGTGGTCGGCCTCCTACACCACGAGTAAATTATTCATGATCATGAGGCCATCCACCTCCTTAGCTTTCTGTTCCTTGGAATGCAAGCGCATGTATGTAGTAGCAGCTAGGCCTGAGGTGGTCAGCGTTTTGGCGCATATTCTACCTCCTTCGAGGATTGCTGGATGTTTTCCTGCTACTATCCCAGTTCTATGACTCCCGTTAAAACAAAGCTTCAGGTGATGAATGATGGATGAGGTGGTGGCAAAGGAGAAAGAGCAGGAGGAACAGGGACCATTCACATCAATATCAAGCCAGCCAACCACACATGTCTTGTAGGATATGTTTCTCTACCAAAAGGAGCGGTTCAGCTACACAGTTATAAGGCATACAGTGAATGCAATGCCTACCAAAAATTTCGAGGCACTCCAATGCCCCTTGGAAGTGACATGGAGGTCAAAGGGCCTTAACTAAACCATTTTTTCCATTTATAGCAACTGGGTCTCCTGTACACTGTTGGCCTAAGCAGGGAATGGAAGGCTTTCCAAAAATTATTAGGCACTGCAATGCCCCTTGAAACAGATGTGGATTACAGCGTATTAAAAACCTTCTACCCATTATTGGGGAGTGGGTCTCCCTTAGTGTTCGCCTATGCATTGAAAAGCAAATGCTGACAAAAATTAGGAAGAAATGCAATGCCCGTTGCAAGAGTCGTGGAGGTTAGAGGTAGTTAAAAACAACATGTCAATGCCCCTTGGAAGAGCTGTGGAGTTCAGAGTGGTTTAACAAGACGGTTTTAATGCCCCTTAGAAGAGACGTGGAGTTCAGAGTGGTTTAACAAGACAGTTTTAATGCCCCTTGGAAGAGATGTGGAGGTCACAGTAGCTTAACAAGATGGTTTTAATGCCCCTTGGAAGAGACGTGGAGTTCAGAGTGGTTTAACAAGACAGTTTTAATGCCCCTTGGAAGAGTGGTGTAGGTTACAGTGGAATAAAAAGACAATATCAATGCCCCGTGGAAGAGACGTGGAGGTCACAGTAGCTTAACAAGACGGTTTTAATGCCCCTTGGAAGAGTGGTGGAGGTCGCAGTGGAATAAAAAGACAATATCAATGCCCCTTGGAAGAGTGGTGGAGGTTACAGTGGAATAAAAAGACAATATCAACGCCCCGTGGAAGAGACGTGGAGGTCACAGTAGCTTAACAAGATGCTTTTAATGCCCCTTGGAAGAGTGGTGGAGGTCGCAGTGGAATAAAAAGACAATATTAACGACCCTTGGAAGAGACGTGGAGGTCACAGTAGCTTAACAAGACGATTTTAATGCCCCTTACAAGAGCCATGCAAGTACAGCATATTAAAAACATTATTCCCATTATTGGGGAGTGGGTCTCCCATAGTCTTTGCCTATGCCTTCCAAGCAAAAGCTGCCAAAAATTAGGAAGGGGGAACTTGCAATGTCCCTTACAAGACCCATGCAGTACAGCATATTAAAAACATTATTCCCATTATTGGGGAGTGGGTCTCCCATAGTCTTTGCCTATGCCTTCCAAGCAAAAGCTGCCAAAAATTAGGACAGAGGAACTTGCAATGCTGGCAACATGGACCACGGTCACCCTGGTGGTATAGTGGTCGTGGTGGCTGAGGATAAGGAGAAGAGCATAAAACAGCCGAAATGAGGAAGCGTATACCCATGTGTGGGTGTGAAGCGATGCATGGGAATACACCTCCCGAAATAACACAGTGGATTTGACTTTATGTTACTCTGCTGTCATTTGGTGGTGATGAGAAGTCTGGCCCAATCCAGCCCTTGTTCATTTTGATAAGGGTCAGCTTGTCAGTTGACAGGCGAGTGCGCTTATCAGTTATAATTCCCCCAGCGGCACTAAAAACACGCTCCGATAACACGCTAGCGACAGGGCAGGCCAGGACCTCCAAGGCATACAGAGTGAGTTCATTCCAAGTGTCCAGCTTGGATACCCAATAATTAAAAGGCACAGAGGAATCACGGAGGACGCTGGTACTCCCTCACCATCTTTTGAAACTTTCCACTCCTTGTGAGAGTACCCTGCGCCTCAGGGCCTGTAAGCTGGGCAGGTCTCAGAAAACTGTCCTAGAACATTGACAGTGTTCCCCTGCCTCTGCTGGATTGGAGTTGCATCTCTCTCTCCTGTATGCCTTAGTTGGGCAGCGAACTGTGACCTCTGCCGCTACCGTGTTCAGATGGGAATTTTTTTAATAGTTCTGCAGCTAGGGCCTTCTGGTACTGCCCGATTTTTGTAGACCTCTCCAACTCAGGAATAAGAGAGTGAAAGTTCTCCTTGTAGAGGGGGTCTAAAAGTGTCATCAACCAGTAATGACTGTCACCCAACATTTTGACAATGCGAGGGTCACGGTTAAGGCAGCGTAACATAAAGTCAGCCATGGGTGCCAGACTGCCATGCCATGGGGTCAGAGGTATTAAGCCACTTTTGCGGGCTCACAATCAAATGTTCAAAAACGAAACTGAAACGGTTTTCCTGTGAAATATGTTAAGGAATTTCCTTTCCAGGGTAAAAACTTGTGTATAAGGTAAAATAAATAACCAAAAACAAAAATACTCCTCCACACCTTGGGCTATGTTCACAAGTAGCATTTTTCATGCGTTTTTGCACTTTTGTATTGCTTTCAACCGTGACAAATGCGTTCACCGGGAAATGTCATTTTAACATTTTACAACCTTATCTGGCCATGTGCTGTGTGACACATGCATACAGTGCTGAAAAGACAAGGGATCAGCATGGGGAACACCCCTGGAAGCATCTCTGACCCCCAGGTCACTGTCTAAAAGTGTGCCCATCAGAAGTGATCCTTGCCGCATCAGAAGATGCAGACTTGCAACTATCCCCGTGCAAGTCCTTGTCCCAGGGCAGTGTTCAATTGTACCTCCCCTATTCCTTGCAATGCAAGCGAAAATATGCAGCCAACCACCCACCCACCCGCAGGCTGCAATACCATACTGCTAGCTTTCACTTGAAATGGGGCCTTTTAGTTTGGAGGAGGCCGAAGCTGGCCACTACCTCATGGCCGCTTCGGTAGCGAGGTATCCATACTCTGTCCCCAGCCGCCCGGCGGCCGGGTGTCCACGCTCGGTCCCCAGCCGCCAGGTGGCGGCCAGGTGTCCATACTCGGTCCCCAGCCGCCCTGATTTCTCCTGTCACCTTCCCCCACACTTTTCTTAGCCTGGCCTGCTTTAGGGCAACATTGGACGAGCCCACCAGAGAACCAGACTCCTCCGGTGGGCCCTGGATTCTCCGTCAGGGGAGTTGAGAGTGACTAGGTGAGGAGCATGATGATGATGATAGAAGTTAGCATCTGCTTTGTTTTCTTGGAATGCAAGCGCATGTATGTAGTAGCGGCTAGGCCTGAGGTGGTCCGCGTTTTGGCGCATATCCTACCTCCTCCGAGGATTGCTGGATGTTTTCCTGCTACTATCCCAGTTCTATGACTCCTGTTAAAACAAAGCTTCAGGTGATAAATGATGGATGAGGTGGTGGCAAAGGAGAAAGAGCAGGAGGAACAGGGACCATTCACATCAATATCAGGCCAGTCAACCAGATATGTCTTGTAGGATATGTTTCTGTAACAAAAGGAGCGGTTCGGCTACACAGTTATAGGGCATACAGTGAGTGCAATGCCTACCAAAAATTTCGAGCCACTCCAATGCCCCTTGGAAATGACATGGAGGTCAGAGGGCGTTAACTAAACCTTTTTTTCGATTTACAGCAACTGGGTCTCCCGTGCACTGTTGGCCTAAGCAGTGAATGGAAGGCTTTCCAAAATTATGAGGAACTGCAATGCCCCTTACAAGAGCCATGTGTGGCACCCCAGGGGTCTGGTCACCACAGTAATAGAGATATTACGTCGGAGAGCAAGTGGGAGGTTTCCTGGTCAGGATCCCTTAAACATGCAACATCCTCCTGCCCCAGTCCTGGGAGGGGAGAATTTTGCCCTTATAAACTGGATCTGGGGCGGGGTTGAGTGAGTCAGAGAACAGTCAGAGTCAGAGTGAGAGCAAGGGAAAGTAACAGCAAGGAGCTCTGTAGGAGCTAGGAGCTAAAGACCAGGGGCTGGAAGCTGAGCAGAGCTCGCCCTGGCAGAAGACAATAGGAACCGGACACAGGAGTCCGAAGCTGTGAGGACTTATATATCCAGCAGCAGAAACCAGCCGGCAGGAGATTTCAGGTCCTCTGGCCATAGAAGCCCGGAGGCTCAGTCACAAGCAAGGGACCAGCACCGCCGTCGTGGAGCGGAGGCTAACAGAAGGCCCCAAGTCACCAGCCATACGGGTGAGCACTACACGGTACACTCAGGGACGTGGGCTACTTCTACCCGCTTACAGCAAGGTAGCCAGGAAGAGTGCAGACAGACGGGGAGGCCTACAACTCCACCTGGCCAGGGGAACTCCTGCTTGCTCACAGACTGACCAGGCCTCTTATGCTAGCCAGTACTCCCGGGAGGGTCTACCTTATAATCATCAGTAAAGACCCTGAACTGCACTGCAAAGACTCTAAGTCGTTCCTGTTGCGCTCGTGCACCATCACCCCCATCATCCACACTCACTACCCTGAGGCTATATCCCATTCTATGCTGCGCACACAACACCAGCCTCAGCGGTCTGCCTCGCAGCGGTGGTACTCCCTGACCGCAATCCACGGGTGGCGCAGTCGGACAATTAACCTCAAAACCTAAGAAAGACTGCCACTGGTTTGACCAGCCTGAGCCACGGGACTGGGTCACCGCCACGGAGACTACAGACCCCAGAGACCCGGCACCGGGTATCCCACACACGTGTACACACGGCCCAGGGGGCGCGTCACATGCAGTACAGTGTATTACAAACATAAGTCCCATTATTGGGGAGTGGGTGTCCCATAGTATTTGCTTATGCCTTGCAAGCAAAAGCTGCCAAAAATTAGGACGGAGCAACTTGCAATGCCCCTTACAAGAGCCATGCAGTACAGCATATTACAAACATAAGTCCCATTATTGGGGAGTGGGTCTCCCATAGTATTTGCTTATGCTTTCCCAGCAAAAGCTGCCAAAAATTAGGACGGAGCAACTTGCAATGCCCCTTACAAGAGCCACGCAGTACAGCATATTACAAACATAAGTCCCATTATTGGGGAGTGGGTCTCCCATAGTATTTGCTTATGCTTTCCCAGCAAAAGCTGCCAAAAATTAGGATGGAGCAACTTGCAATGCCCCTTACAAGAGCCATGCAGTACAGCATATTACAAACATAAGTCCCATTATTGGGGAGTGGGTGTCCCATGGTATTTGCTTATGCTTTCCCAGCAAAAGCTGCCAAAAATTAGGACGGAGCAACTTGCAATGCCCCTTACAAGAGCCATGCAGTACAGCATATTACAAACATAAGTCCCATTATTGGGGAGTGGGTGTCCCATAGTATTTGCTTATGCCTTGCAAGCAAAAGCTGCCAAAAAATTAGGACGGAGCAACTTGCAATGCCCCTTACAAGAGCCATGCAGTACACCATATTACAAACATAAGTCCCATTATTGGGGAGTGGGTCTCCCATAGTATTTGCTTATGCTTTCCCAGCAAAAGCTGCCAAAAATTAGGACGGAGCAACTTGCAATGCCCCTTACAAGAGCCATGCAGTACAGCATATTACAAACATAAGTCCCATTATTGGGGAGTGGGTCTCCCATAGTATTTGATTATGCTTTCCCAGCAAAAGCTGCCAAAAATTAGGATGGAGCAACTTGCAATGCCCCTTACAAGAGCCATGCAGTACAGCATATTACAAACATAAGTCCCATTATTGGGGAGTGGGTGTCCCATAGTATTTGCTTATGCCTTGCAAGCAAAAGCTGCCAAAAGTTAGGACGGAGCAACTTGCAATGCCCCTTACAAGAGCCATGCAGTACAGCATATTACAAACATAAGTCCCATTATTGGGGAGTGGGTGTCCCATAGTATTTTCTTATGCCTTGCAAGCAAAAGCTGACAAAAATTAGGACGGAGCAACTTGCAATGCCCCTTACAAGAGCCATGCAGTACAGCATATTACAAACATAAGTCCCATTATTGGGGAGTGGGTCTCCCATAGTATTTTCTTATGCTTTCCCAGCAAAAGCTGCCAAAAATTAGGACGGAGCAACTTGCAATGCCCCTTACAAGAGCCATGCACTACAGCATATTACAAACATAAGTCCCATTATTGGGGAGTGGGTGTCCCATGGTATTTGCTTATGCTTTCCCAGCAAAAGCTGCCAAAAATTAGGACGGAGGAACTTGCAATGCTGGCACCCTGGTGGTATAGTGGTGGTGGAGGCTGAGGATAAGGAGAAGAAGATTAAACAGCCGAAACGAGGAAGCGTATACCCATGTGTGGGTGTGAAGCGGTGCATGTGAATACACCTCCCGAAATAACACAGTGGATTTGACTTTATGTTACTCTGCTGTCATTTGGTGGTGATGAGAAGTCTGGCCCAATCCAGCCCTTGTTCATTTTGGTAAGGGTCAGCTTGTCAGCATTGTCAGTTGACAGGCGAGTGCGCTTATCAGTTATAATTCCCCCAGCGGCACTAAAAACACGCTCCGATAACACGCTAGCGGCAGGGCAGGCCAGGACCTCCAAGGCGTACAGAGCGAGTTCATTCCAAGTGTCCAGCTTGGATACCCAATAATTAAAAGGCACAGAGGAATCATGGAGGACGCTGGTACGATCGGCAAGGTACTCCCTCACCATCTTTTGAAACTTTCCACTCCTTGTGAGAGTACCCCGCGCCTCAGGGCCTGTAAGCTGGGCGGGTGTCAAAAAACTGTCCCAGAACGTTGACAGTGTTCCCCTGCCTCTGCTGGATTGGAGTTGCATCTCTCTCGCCTGTACGCCTTGGTTGGCCAACGAACTGTGACCTCTGCCGCTAGCGTGTTCAGATGGGAATTTTTTTAAGAGTTCTGCAGCAAGGGCCTTCTGGTATTGCCCCATTTTTGTAGACCTCTCCACCTCAGGAATAAGAGAGTGAAAGTTCTCCTTGTAGCGGGAGTCTACAAGTGTCACCAACCAGTAATGACTGTCACCCAACATTTTGACAACGCGAGGGTCACGGTTAAGGCAGCGTAACATAAAGTCAGCCATGCGTGCCAGACTGGTAACGGGCAAGATTTCCGTGTCCTCACCAAGATGACGACTGACCATGCTCTCCTCCTCCTCCTTCTCCTCATCTTTCTCCTCCCCCCTGTCCTCAGGCCACCCACGCTGAACCGACGGTATGACACTTGTACAGGTACTACCGTCTACAACGCATGATAGCATCTCCTGTTCTTCCTCCTCCTCCTCCTCCTCTCCCTCATTGTCCCCCAATGCACGTTGGGATGAGATGAGGCTGGGCTGTGTGTAATCGCCCGCTACGGCTTCTTGATCCATCTCATCATACTCTGGCTGCAATGCCTCCTCTTTAATTCTCTGCAGAGAGCGTTGCAAAAGACAGACAAGTGGGATGCTGACACTAATGATGGCGTCATCGCCACTCACCATCTTGGTGGAGTCCTCAAAGTTTGTCAGGATGGTACATATGTCTGACATCCAGGTCCACTCCTGAGGTCTTATGTGTGGAGTCTGACCTGAATATCGACGGCCTTGTTGCAGCTGGTACTCCACAACTGCTCTCTTCTGCTCACAAATCCTTTGCAACATGTGGAGGGTAGAGTTCCAACGTGTGGGGACATCACACACCAGTCGTTGTGCCGGAAGCTGCAAACGCTGCTGCAACACAGCAAGGGCGGCGGAAGCTGTAGCCGACTTGCGAAAATGAGCTGACAGGCGGCGTACTTTCACGAGCAGATCTGGCAACTCGGGGTATGATTTAAGAAACCGCTGAACCACGAGGTTAAGCACATGAGCCAGGCATGGTACGTGTGTGATCTCACCTCGCCTCAGAGCCGCCACCAGGTTACGGCCATTGTCACACACGACCATGCTGGGATGTAGGTTCAGCGGTCTCAGCCACAGATCTGCCTGCTCTTTCACAGCTGTCCACAACTCACAAGCAGTGTGAGGTTTATCACCTAAGCTTATGAGTTTCAGCACAGCCTGTTGCCGCTTGGCGGAGGCAGCACTGCAATGCTTCCAGCTTGTAACTGATGTGGTGATATCTGATATGGAGGCTGAACATGAGGAGGAGGAGGAGGATGCGCAGGAGCTGTACACTGTGGGGGCAACTCTGACTGACATAGGGCCCGCAATCCTCGGTGTGGGGAGGATGTGTTCCGTCCCAAGGTCCGACTGGGTCCCGGCTTCCACTATGTTTACCCAGTGTGCCGTCAGAGAGATGTACTGTCCCTGGCCACAAGCACTTGTCCATGTGTCCGTTGTCAGGTGGACTCTCCCAGTAACTGCGTTGTTGAGGGCACGGCAGATGCTTTGGGACACGTGCTTGTGTAGTGCGGGGATGGCACACCGGGCAAAATAGTGTCGGCTGGGGACCGAGTACCGAGGGACGGCCACCGCCATAAGATTGCGGAAGGATTCCGTCTCCAACAGCCTAAAAGGCAGCATTTCCAATGCAATCAGTCGTGAAATGTGCGAATTTAGGACTGTGGCCTGTGGGGCGTTAGCTGCGAATTTCCGCTTTCGTTCAAAGGTCTGGGATATGGACAATTGAACGCTGCGGTGGGACGTGGACGTGGACGTTGATGCTGTTTCTTGAGAAACTGCCATAACAAGTGAAGACTGAGAGGAGGGGGCATCTTTACATGCAGTATGGATAGGGAATTGCCTTGCACACACAACAGGGGGTTCTATTGCACGCACAACAGTGGAAGAAGCAGTGGTGACACCCGCTGACACTGGTCGTGGACCCTGGGTTTCGCCCCACAAAGTCGGGTGCTTTGCTGCCATGTGCCTGATCATGCTGGTGGTGGTCAGGCTGGTAGTTTTGTCACCCCTGCTGATGCTGGCATGGCAGGTGGAACATATGGCCTTTTTGGGGTTATCAGCAGAGTCTTTAAAAAAAATTCCAGACTCTGGAAGACCTACCGCTTGTACTGGCAACGTCCCTCGTGTTGGTGTTACGGGGAACGGTTGCCTGCCTTCTGTCTGCGGCCACCACACTGCTTCTTCCTGCCTGTTGGGGTACTCTGCCTCCCTCCCCCTGTGTGCTGCTGGCCTCACTCTGCATGTCCTCCTTCCACGTTGGGTCAGTTACTAGATCATCCACCACCTCCTCCTCTTCCACTTGCGCACCACGATCCTCCTCCTCACTTCCTGGCAATTGTGTCTCGTCATCGTCCACCTCTTGTGACAGATTGCCAACGTCGACTTCCTGTGGCCGTGGCTGTTCAAATATTTGGGCATCGCAACATGGGATCTCCTCTTCCACCACTTCAAGCGTATCAGGCGAGGGGCCCAAATATGGAAATGGACCAGTGAACAGCTCTTCAGAGTGTCCAAGTGTGGGATCACTTGCTGTCTGACGACACTCGGCATGGTGGGAGGAAGGAGCATCAGGGTGAGGAGGAGTATGCGGTCGAGACTCACGGCTACTAAGAGTTGACCGTGTGGAAGACAGACCAGAGGTGGTGGTGCCCAGGTAACTGGAAGTATTGTCTGCTATCCAATTAATAACCTGTTCACACTGATCAGTTCTCAATACTGGTGTTGTTCTGTGCTTCCCTAGTAATTCGGTCAAGAAGTGGGAGCGAGAAGATGTGGCTGTTGGTTGTGGCACATTTTCACCTTGGCCACGGCCCCGTTCTCTGCACGAACCATCACCAGAACGACCACTTCCACGTCCCTTGCCACGCGCCTTGCCCATTGTAAATGAAGTAAAGTAGCTTACACTTGCACTATCAATGGAAAAAGGGTAATAAAGAGTAGATTAGAAACGTGGAAGAGGAAAACCACAGTTATTGTTTACTGGGGTATACCACACTTTTTTAAATAGAGATATTTGCGGCTGAACAGTGAGCGACACACTCAAACTGCTTTTTTTTTAGAAACCAAAGGCCCAAAACTGGATAGTACAGCGATTTGACCCGTGGAACTGCGAAACCACACTGGGATGTCGGGCCTACACAAGACTATTTTCAACAGATATATTTTTGTGTCACAACAGTCAGGAGACACTACTGTTTTTCTTTACGGAAAAAAATACCAAAAGCTGAATAATAGAGATTTTTTACCGTGGGATGGCAAAACCACAGTTATTGTTTACTGGGGTATACCACACTTTTTTAAATAGAGATATTTGCGGCTGAGCAGTGAGCGACACACTCAAACTGCTTTTTTTTAGATACCTAAGGCCCAAAACTGGATAGTTCAGCGATTTGACCCGTGGAACTGCGAAACCACACTGGGATGTCGGGCCTACACAAGACTATTTTCAACAGATATATTTTTGTGTCACAACAGTCAGGAGACACTACTGTTTTTCTTTACGGAAAAAAATACCAAAAGCTGAATAATAGAGAATTTTTACCGTGGGATGGCAAAACCACAGTTATTGTTTACTGGGGTATACACACTTTTTTAAATAGAGATATTTGCGGCTGAACAGTGAGCGACACACTCAAACTGCTTTTTTTTTAGATACCAAAGGCCCAAAACTGGATAGTACAGCGATTTGACCCGTGGAACTGCGAAACCACACTGGGATGTTGGGCCTACACAAGACTATTTTCAACAGATATATTTTTGTGTCACAACAGTCAGGAGACACTACTGTTTTTCTTTACGGAAAAAACTACCAAAAGCTGAATAATAGAGATTTTTTACCGTGGGATGACAAATCCACAGTTATTGTTTACTGGGGTATACCACACTTTTTTAAATAGAGATATTTGTGGCTGAACAGTGAGCGACACACTCAAACTGCTTTTTTTTTAGATACCAAAGGCCCAAAACTGGATAGTACAGTGATTTGACCCGTGGAACTGCGAAACCACACTGGGATGTCGGGCCTACACAACACTATTTTCAACAGATATATTTTTGTGTCACAACAGTCAGGAGACACTACTGTTTTTCTTTACGGAAAAAACTACCAAAAGCTGAATAATAGAGATTTTTTACCGTGGGATGGCAAAACCACAGTTGTTGTTTACTGGGGTATACCACACTTTTTTAAATAGAGATATTTGCGGCTGAACAGTGAGCGACACACTCAAACTGCTTTTTTTTTAGATACCAAAGGCCCAAAACTGGATAGTACAGCGATTTGACCCGTGGAACTGCGAAACCACACTGGGATGTCGGGCCTACACAAGACTATTTTCAACAGATATATTTTTGTGTCACAACAGTCAGGAGACACTACTGTTTTTCTTTACGGAAAAAAATACCAAAAGCTGAATAATAGAGATTTCTTACCGTGGGATGGCAAAACCACAGTTATTGTTTACTGGGGTATACCACACTTTTTTAAATAGAGATATTTGCGGCTGAACAGTGAGCGACACACTCAAACTGCTTTTTTTTTAGATACCAAAGGCCCAAAACTGGATAGTACAGTGATTTGACCCGTGGAACTGCGAAACCACACTGGGATGTCGGGCCTACACAACACTATTTTCAACAGATATATTTTTGTGTCACAACAGTAAGGAGACACTACTGTTTTTCTTTACGGAAAAAACTACCAAAACCTGAATAATAGAGATTTTTTACCGTGGGATGGCAAAACCACATTTATTGTTTACTGGGGTATACCACACTTTTTTAAATAGAGATATTTGCGGCTGAACAGTGAGCGACACACTCAAACTGCTTTTTTTTAGATACAAATGGCCCAAAATGGATAATACAGAGGTTTGAACCGTGGAAGTGCAAAACAACACTTCTGTTTCTCTAGCCTACACCAGACTATTTTCAACAGTTATATTTGTGTCTGAAAAATCAGAGACACGCTTTTTTTTGGGGGGGGGGAGGGGGAACACACCAAAAGGTTAATAAGACGGGTATTTGTACAGTGTGAAGGAGGAAGAAAAAAGGAGGATTTAGATGGAAAAAAAAGGATTTTTCCTGGCCCCCGACACCTGGTGCTAAGTCCAGCAATTTGAGCAACAGGAGCACACAGGACTGTAATGCAGCGTTTGCTGGTATAACCACTGTGTATCCTATACAGCCTGCCTGCCTGGTATCTGGGATGGATATTAGCCCTGAAAAGGACTGTTTGTTTGTTCTGGCAGCCTTTACAGACCCTACACTAACTATTTCGCAGTTTATATCTCTCCCTAAATCAGCAGCGCTGTCCCTACACTGTCTAATCCGGAGCGACTGTGTCCAAGATGGCGGCGCCCGGTTTTAAATACTCGAGGTGACGCTGTGCGGCCAGCCAATCACTGTAATGCCCACAACCAACATGGCTGCAGCATTACAGTGACTGGCTGGCAATCCCTGCATGTTCATTGGCTCTGTAAAGAGCGCCAAACATGCAGGGCGGAGACCCGAGCTCCCGCCTGAGTAACCCGGAAATGCTCGGTGCTCGCCGAACATCCCGAGTAGCGTGATGCTCGGGCGAGTACCGAGCAGTGTCGAGCATGTTCGCTCAACACTAGTAACTAATGGTATGTTATAACTGCCAGAAAGAAAGTTCAACATGTCTACTACGTTACTATTGAAAATGTCAGTTTTTTGGGTGGAATGCCTATTAGTAATGAATTAAAGTGATGGAGGCGAGAATTGTGTCCCTAAAATATTAGCGTGTAATTGGTATTGGTGCAAAGCTATCTCACTAATGTACGTGGGCAACTTTCTCAGTTTATTTATTTTTTTGTGATATTTTGGATTGAAGATTGTAGTACATTACAGAGGCTACCTTGTTACACTACTTATCAGACAGCTGACATACATTGTATACATTGCTAACATCATTCACATAAAAGGTCAAGAGTTTGTGCGCTCAGCGGACTACATTCGTTAGTTATCACTGGGTCATGCACACATACTGTATGTTCACTTTTTTTAAGGTTATTGAACTTGGTGTCACTTTCTAGGGGATGATTCATTATGCGAATGGAGTATAACCCATTTCCATCAGTCTTGTCACTAATGCACATACATATTGTGCTGGAAGCAAGAACTGATATATCAAAACCTTTATAAAAGATGTTAGATGACCATAAATGTTTCATAACTCCTCTCTATAATTACATATTAATATTGTACCTCTATTCTTTATTTTATGGACCAGTTAACATGTAGATGAAGTTATTAATTACATTAGTAAAGCATAAAACAATAAGGTGATAAATACCTGTCTAAGCAGACGATTTAGAAGAAGGCAATTCTGAATCAGTAATGTGTTCAGAGCTTTATAGGGAACAAATGATGTAACCATACATGTGATGTTTCTTCACCCAAAATTAAAATCATACGAGGGGGTGGCCAAAATAAAACAGAAATCAACTCCCATGGGCGGTGCACTTCCAGAAAGCACGAATTAAATGCTGCTGTCAGAGATTGACAGTGGCATTTAACATGTTAACAGCCGCAGGTGGATCGAGATTCCACCTGCAGCTGTTAGGGGCACATGACAGCTGATTAAATCAGCTGTCATGTGACTGAAAAGATGCGGGCTCAGCGCCGGTGCCCGCATCAAATGCCCGGACGTGACCTATGACGTACGTAAATGTCATAGGTCGTGAAGTGGATAAAGACCAACACAGATATTACCGCCATACAGTGACCATATAGTACCAGACACCAGTACCCCAGAACATATGACAGATTAGAGTATAGTTGTAGATAGTGACTTACAGCTGATGTTCTCTCTGATTGAGTTATTCACTTTTCCCTTCTGTTCCATCTTGCCCAGACAGACATAATAACTGCTTCCAGCCACGACTCGTCTGCAGAGTTAACAACACGGACACATTTGACTTCTCAATTTTTCTGCACAGTCCACATATATTCCCAACGTGCACAAACTCCTCATCTTGCTGTCTCTAGATGGTAAAATTACCCCCTAGAAAATATTAATACCCTGTGCAGTTGCCCTAGAAAACAGTGCTCATATTTTGCCCCCTAAAAAGTAATCATGCCCCTTGTGCCCCTTTAAAAGTCACAATACCCTCAGTGCCCCTATAACAATAAGTTAAGTGCCCATGTAATATTTAATGTCTCCTGAGTCCCCCACTTGTACAGCTCCCTCTACACAATATGATGGCCGACAGCTCCCTTCTATAAAATGTGATGTCCCCATAACTCCCCTATACACATTATGATGTCCCTCAGCTCTCCTAAACAAAGTATGATGGGCCCACAGCTCCACTATGTACAGTTTGATGGGTCCATAACTCTCCTATACATAATATAATGCTGCCAAACTGTATGATACTCCTATAGTAGTCCCCACACTGTATTATGTGCCAGATAATAACCCCACATTGTATGTTGGCCCCACAGTAGCTTTCATGCTGTATAATGTCCCCTTAGTAGCCCACACACTGTATGATGCCCCCCACACTGTATGATGATACCACAGTAGCACTCACACTGATGGTCTTCACATTAGCCCCCACACTTATAATGGCATACTTAGTAGCCCCCACACTGTATGATGGCCTCCACAGTAAACCCCACATTGTATGGTGGTTCCCTTTGTAGCCCCCACATTTTATGATGGTCTCCACCGTAAACACAACACTGTATGATGGCCCCCTTAGTAGCCCTTACACAGTATGATGGTCCCCACAGTAGCCCACATGCTGTATGATTGCCCACACAGTAGCCCCCACAATGTATAATAGCCTCCATAGTAGTCCCCATGCTGTATAATGGCCCCCTTAGTAGACCTTACACAGTATGATGACCCCCAAAGCAGCCCCCACACTGCATGATGGCCCTCACAGTAGCGCCCGCACTGTATGATGGCCTCCACACTAAACTCAACACTGTATGATGGCCCCCTCAGTAGCCCCCACATTGTATTATGGCTTTCACAGTAAACACCACACTGTATGATAGTCCCGTTAGTATCCCTTACACAGTATGATGATCCCCACACTAGCCCACACACTGTATTATGGCCCACACAGTATACCCCACACTGTATAATTGCCTCCACAGTAGCCCCACATTGTATAATGCCACCATTAGTAGCCCCTACATAGTATGATAGTCCCCACAGCAGCCTTCACAGTGCATGATAGCCCATACAGTAGCCCCCACACTGTATCATGGCCCCCTTAGTTACCTCTACTCTGTATGATAGCTCTTTTAATAGCTGCCACACTGTATCATGGCCTCCTTAGTAGCCCCAACTCTGTACGAGGGCCCCTTTAGTAGCCTCCAACTCTGTATGAGGGCACCTATAATAGCCCCCACACTATATGATAGCCCTCACACAATATTAAAATAAAAAATAAATATATACTCACTTAACCTTGTCGAGTCCACTGGCAGACAGTGGTAAGGTGGGGGCTGACTGGCATGGTGATATCATCGCGCCAGGGCACACACAGGATGTCAGAGTCACAAAGCGATAAGATCATCATCATGACGCTGCACCTGGGACCTGCAGGCCTAAAGTGATAGCTACGTTACTGATAAGAGGCTATGACTCAGGCGGTCATTTTTAATTACAATATACAATAACAATTTAGGGCGAAAGAATGAACAACTCTTTGAAAAAAAATTACTGGACCCAAACACAGGTTTTCCCAATAATGTTGGCTGGCATTCTGACTCGAAAGGGTTCCCAAATATTTATTTAATGGTAGGGGCCCATACTACAAACACCCCACCCTCCAAACTATGAATCCTGTTTTTATTGCATACTCCCTTGTATTGTCTCACATTCTGGCCAGCTGTGCTGTTTAGTGCCCTGCAAAGGATGAATATTATGACTATGGACTTAGGTCTAGTAAATGAACAATTTCTAGTAAGAGTCAAATACAGAAAACTGGTTTAGAAAAAAAAAGATTTGGGGATTTGTTCATTGGTCTGTGCTTTAAAAAGGCAGTAGTTTTGTAGGAATAATGTAAACATGCCTCACAGTGCTTCTGTGAATATCATGTAAAATATTGGAAATATAACATTTTGAAAAATTAAATTGTTAATTTTAAGAGCATCCATCTCATAGGAATTCACAGCGTGAACCATCAGAATACAAGAGATAGATTGAATAAAAGAAATAAATGGTGTGAGGTCCCCCATATTATTCTTAACCAGCTGAGGGAAAGCCAACAGCTAGGGTCTGATGTTTATAGTCTGGGAATGGGGCAATAAACACAGAGATTCCCAGGCTATTAATATCAGCTGTCTACTAAGCCTTTACTGGTTATTAAGAAGACGTGACCCCCCCAAAAAATGACGTGCAGTCCCCCTATTTTTAATAATCAGCAAAGGCTAGGCAGACTGCTGCAGGCTGATATTAATAGCCTAGGAAGGGGCCATGGATATTAGCTTCCTCCCAGACTAAGAACATCAGCTCTCAGCCACCCCAGAAATGGCGCATCCATTAGAGGCGCCAATTATGGCGCTTAGCCCCCCCCTCTTCCCACTTGCCCTGGTGTGGTGGCAAGTGGGGTAATAGTATTGGGGTTAATGTCAGCTGTGTGTTGTCAGCTGACATCAAGCCCAGAGGTTAGTAATGGAGAGGCGTCTATAAGATACAGTTGTGCTCAAAAGTTTACATACCCCGGCAGAATTTTTCCATCTTGGCCTTGTTTCAGAGAATATGAATGATAGCAAAAAAGCTTTTTCTCCACTCATGGTTATTGGTTGGGTGAAGCCATTTATTGTCAAACTACTGTGTTTTCTCTTTTTAAATCTTAATGACAACCAAAAACATCCAAATGACCTTGATCAAAAGTTCACATACCCTGGTGATTTTGGCCTGATAACATGCACAGAATTTGACGCAAATGGGTTTGAATGGCTACTAAAGGTAACATCCTCACCTGTGACCTGTTTGCTTGTAATCAGTGTGTGTGCATAAAAGCTGAGTGAGTTTCTGGGATCCAGACAGACTCTTGCATCTTTCATCCTGCCACTGACGTATCTGGATTGTGAGTCATGGGGAAAGCAAAAGAATTGTTAACGGATCTAAGGGAAAAGGTAGTTGAACTGTATAACACAGGAAAGGGATACAAAAAAATATCCAAGGAATTGATAATGTCAGTCAGCAGCGTTCAAACTGTAATTAGCAAATGGAAAATCAGGGGCTCTGTGAAAAAACAAACCACGGTCAGGTAGACCAACAAAAATTTCCACCACAACTGCCAGGAAAATTGTTCTGGATTCAACGAAAAACCAACAAATAACATCAGCTAAAATTCAGGACTCTCTGAAAACTAGCGGTGTAACTGTTTCAAGATGCACAATAAGCAGGCACTTGAAGAAAAATGGGCTGCATGGTCGAGTCGCCAGAAAAAAGCCATTACTGTGCAAATGCCGCAAAGTATCTAGCCTACAATACGCCAAACAGAACAGAGACAAGCCTCAAAACTTCTGGTACAAGGTAATTTGGAGTGATGACACCAAAATTTAACTTTTTGGCCACAACCATAAACGTTACATTTGGAGCGACGTCAACAAGGTCTATGATGAAAGGAACACCATTCCTACAGTAAAGCACGGAGGTGGATCGCTGATGTTTTGGGGATGTGTGAGCTACAAAGGCACAGGAAACTTGGTAACAGTTGAAGGAAAGATGAATGCAGCACGTTATCAGCAAATACTGGAGGCAAATTTGCACTCATGGGCCCGGAAGCTGCGCATGGGACGTACTTGGACGTTCCAACATGACAACAATCCAAAACATAAGGCCAAATCGACCTGTCATTGGCTACAGCAGAACAAAGTGAAGGTCTCCTGACCTCAATATCATTGAGCCACTCTGGGGAGATCTCAAGTGCGCAGTTCATGCAAGACAGCCCAGGAATTTACAGGAACTGGAGGAAAAATTCTGCCGGGGTATGTAAACTTTTGAGCACAACTGTACCCCCATTACTAACCCCATAGTGAAATCTAATAAAGACAGAGACAGAGTAAAGTACTGTAATTGAAATAAAGACAGGCTCTTTTATTTGAAATAAACACTCCCCACTCTCCTTTACCCATTTATTAATGTAAAATAAAGAATAATAAACCACCATATTCCTCACCTGTCCAAAGATAATCCCTATGTGATGCTGTCCCACGAAGAACTCCAACACTGCAACATCCGGATGGTTTGTTGAGTGGTGGCATGATGCGAACGCTGAGCAAGCTAGCCGGAACGCATTGACACAGAAGTGTGAGAAAGCTCCTGCTGTGTCTAGCTCTCCATTACACCAGGGCAGAGCAAATTACTACAGTGCACATGCGCCGGGTCTCCATATGGGACTAACCTGGTGACAGGTTCCCTTTATCACCACGGCCCCACTATCAGTATTTGCTCAGTATTCGGTCAGTATTTTTTCTCAGGAGTGGGAGCCAAAACCAGGAGTGGGTGATAAATGCAGAATTGGTGACTAGTTTCTATTATACCTTTTCTCTGATTGTTCCTCACCTGGTTTTGGCTCCCACTCCTGAGAAAAAATACTGACCAAACACTGATCAAATACTGATAGTGGGGCCATGGCATAAGACTCAGTCTCCAAAACTTCTCTAATCGCTAATTGTAATGTTTTGTTTTTCATAACCCATGTATCCATGTTTTATTTTAAGAATAACAGAAGACACATTTTACCCTGGTGAACCCTTACTTTCATATGGAAAAACCAAGGCTCGAGCTGAAAAACTAATCCTGCTGGCTAATGGACAGAAAGTAATGCAATGCAAATATTATATATATGCTTGACTGTTATTTTTGGCTTTTACAATAGATTCACAGAGGACATTTATCACATGTCTACAGGACCACTAGTACATTGATCTGCAGTTTCCATGTGACCCGCACTCCATTAGAACTTCATCTCACTGTGGTCGTGAAGTGTCGAATAACTGGGACTTGGATCCTGTATATAGGTGATAAATAGAGATGAGCAGATCATGCAAAATTTGAATTTGCCTGTTCTTTGCATATTGAATATGCCTTATTATGCTCTGGGGTTTCTTGAGAACTCAGAGCATAATAAACGAAAGATGTAAAAAAAAACACTTATGGTCACCTTACCACTTACCTCTCCAGCCGCTTCGCTCCTCACCGTCACATGTCTGGTCCTCGCCTCATCTTCTTATCCCCACCACGAGTATGGAATCACCGAACCTCTGTCATGCTAGGTAGAGATTTCCAGCTCTGATTAAACTTGAGAAGGTTCTGCGCAAGTGTGCGTAAGGTTACAACATCATGACTTTACGACATGTGCTGCGACAGATCGTGGGTCTCATTAGAGTTGAAATTTCTAGCCTAGCGTGAAGAGGGATCTAGTGCCCAAAGTGGTGATAAGAAGATTCGTTGAGGTCCAGACACGTGACAGTGAGGAGCAGAAGAGCCGGAGAAATGAGCAGTAAGGTGAGTGTAAGTATTTTTTTATTTTTAATCTTTCGATGGCCCTTTATGGTTCAGCAAAATGAAGGTCTTTGGCTGCCATTTTGCTGAATCCAGACGGAAGCAAATTAGAAAAAAATTAGCATTTTGGCAAATGCGGATTTTTATAAAATTCAAGCAGAATTCAATTCCACTTAAATATATATTTAGCTCATCTCTGGTGACAAATGTACTTTGTGGGAAAACTCATTAAAGGGGTTATCCGGGACTGTTTTATTCTTTTTATTATGGGGTTAAGAACTTACAGGCAGGTAGTTGTCCGGCGTCAGCACAGAGCGGTCACAGACCGTTCCTGCCAGTGATTCTGCTGCTTAACATCAATAGAGCATCTCTTCCTCTTCTGTCGACGGGGCGTGACTGCCGACATCATGCTGATTGACAGCTAACTTCCAACAGTTATGCAAGCCATCTGTCAATCAGCATGACACGCCCCATCAACTGAGCAGAGTAGAAGAGAAGCTGCTGCTCTGTCAACGTGACATCACCTGAAGCCACTGAATTGCAAGCAGAATCTTGAACCTTTATAGGAGCCCCATGAGCCATATCAAGGCGCTGTACATGAGGTTTGAGGACTTAGATGAGGTTGTTTGCGTTTTTCCTAATGTACTGTACACACGTTAGTTACATCTAATATTTAAAGTCAGCAATTTAATAGTTTACTTTTTTTATTTCTTTACAGACTAGAAATGGAAATAAACTAACCACATGTGTAATTCGGCCAAGTAACATCTATGGTGAAAAGACACAAAATTTAATGGAAAGTTACCTATCTGCAAAATCAAATTCTAATCGCATGGACTACCTTGAACCTGATCATACAGAACAAAGCTTAACATATGTTGGTAAGACAAATCATAAAGTGGACGGGACTTGTTCCTGGCCACAATAGAGCTGAGAGTAAAGACCGCTTAATAAGAGAGATGGCATTGACATGTTTTCCTCTGAAAAAAGTCAGATACCTGAGGCGTTAGTCTCAATGAATGATCAACTTGATTCATTGCCATGTTGGAAAGTCCATGTGTCCCATTCACAACTTTCTGGCTGATGAATGCAAATATTTTTTAATAAGACAATGCATTCATCTTGTCATCAATATTTTTTTTATCACCCAACATTGCTTTATCTCACATACCCTAAAAACACGAGAGATCCACTTCCGTGCTTCACAGTAAGAGTAGTGTGCTTCTCTCTATAGGTCCGGTTGACTCCTATTACAATAAAACATCTATAGTTGTGATGATAAAAATCCATTTTAGTCTCATCGCTCCAAGCTTTGTTAAGTGGCGTATGGTCTCTTGTAAGTGGTTGATTTATGGCATTAGTGCAGCAATGGCCTTTCACTATCAATTCTACCATTCCAACCATTTTTGTTCCAGTATTTCTTTATTATGCATGCTGAAACAGGCTCACCAATCTGCTTCAGGCAGTCCTGGATTGGAAACCATGACCGTGGCTTTGTATTAACAGTCTAAATATAAATGACTGCCATTTTTGAATATCTGGACATGTTCTCTTACTACGTTTCCTGATTTTTAAAATGTAACTATTTTTGTTTACAGATTTTTTGATGGTTCTTTTGTTTTCCCTAAAAAATCCAAATTGTCTCTTCAGAGAGGAAGATGACTAGAACACTAGTAGCACCTATTGGAAGTAGCAATCCTAAAAGTCAATATTGACTCTAACGAGCCTTGCAATATGACTTAGGATAAAAGCCAGAACCAGAATCTCAATTTGCAGACACAGCATTGTGGGTTGTTGCCTCTCATCAATGCAAAGGATGAGATCTGATTTGGATAGGTGAGAGGCTCTGGACTGGGGTCAAAGAGGTAATGTTTCTCCTTGTGGAGAGTGACAAGCCAAGCCTGGGATTTCAGAGTGAGGAGACTTATAAGTCGTGCATAATCCTCTGGGAAATTAAATCTGCAAATTGTATTTTCTGAGAGGAAGAGGACTAGAACTCTAGCGCCACCTATTGGAAGCAGCGATCTTAAAAGTCAATCTTGACTCTTTATCGAGCCTTGCCACATGACTCTGGATAAAAGCCAAACGAGAATCTCAATTTGCAGACACAGTGTTTAATTTCCGAGAGGAGCATGCATGGCTAATAAGTCTCCTCACTCTGACATGCCAGCCAGGAGAAACGTTACCCCTTTGACCCCCAAGAAATCCAAAATGTTACTGCATGCTTGATAAAATGTACAAGGGTTTATCAAAAGCTTGTAAAAACATAAAGGGGCAATTTATCAAGCCATTTGAGCTGGTTTTGTAGCAGAAAAAAAGCCTCAAATTTTGTTGCATATGTTTTACACAGAAAGCTCTGAATTTTATTCTGCCAGGAAACTGGTGTAAATAGCTTCATAAATATCTCCAAATGTGTTTTGACTAAGGTAGGGTTAGAAAAGGGGACAATGCTTCTGTCAGTGGAGGGAAGGCACACAGTGCTGCTGCCAATGGGAAAGTGGTAGGAAAGTGTCCATGCCATGGCCACCTTCTTGCGGAAGGGAATAATTCAATGCTGCTCCCAGTGAAGAAGCTAATGCTGCAGCTAGTGGGGAAGGAGTGTGAAAGGCGACATTGTTGTTGCCAGTGCATGAGGGGTGGGAAAGGGGACAGTGTTGCTGCTAAGGGGGAAGGTGATTGTTAGGACACAAGAATCTCAGCACCACAATGCCTTCGATAGCTTGTCTTCTTCCCATAATGCACCGTGGTGCCATTTCTTTCCCAGTAAAGCAACCTACTGGTGATCCACATGATGTAGAGCAGGGTTCCCCAACTCCAGTCCTCAAGGCCCACCAACAAATCATGTTTTGAGGATTTCCTTACTATTACACAGGTGATGGAATTATTGCCTGTGCAGGTGACGTAATTATCACCTGAGCAATATTAAGGAAATCCTGAAAATATGACCTGTCGGTGGGCCTTGAGGACTGGAGTTGGGGAACCCTGATGTAGAGAAAAACATGATTTATCACACAGGCTATCTTCTTCCATTGCCCCATGGGCCACTGTAGGTGCATTCTGCACTGAGCATGGGTCAGCATCGGTACTCTGGCCCCATAAACAAAAAGAAGCAAAGTATGGTCAATTCTGTCACCTCTCTATTGTGGCCAAAATTAACTTCTTCAGCAATTAGTGCTACAGTAGTTTCTGTGGAATTGCATCAGTCGGACCTAGCCTTCATTTTTGCACATCAATTATCCTTGGTCGCCAATGACCCTTACACTAGTTCACTTTTTGTCCTGCTTTGAGAACTTTTAGTAGGTATTAACTACTGCATACTAGCAACATCCCACAAGACCTGCCGTTTTGGAGATGCTCTGACCCGGACTTCTAGCCATCACAATTTGGCACTAGTCAAACTAGCTCAGATCTTTACTCTTAGGCCATAGCCCCACTATCACTATTTGGTCAGTATTTTTTCTCAGGAGAGGAGCCAAAACCAGGAGTGGGTGATAAATGCAGAATTGGTGACTTGTTTCTATTATACCTTTTCTCTGATTGTACCTCACCTGGTTTTGACTCCCACTCCTGAGAAAAAATACTGATCAAATACTGACCAAATACTGATAGTGGAGCCGTGGCCTTATCCATGTTTCCTGGTCCCAGCACATCCACTTAAGAAGGTGGCAGTGATATAAGAAGGGTGAGCAAAAGCAGCAGCACCCCATGGTGACGATCAATTGAGGGAAAGCATATGTTTTATCAGTAATCTGTCCAGGGTTTTGCTACCTTATCTGAAATCAGGATGATATAGACGCAGAGACCCTGATTCCAGTAATGTGTCACTTACAGATACTCAGCTGAAATGGATGAAATGAAATCCACAAAAGGCTGACATGCCAATATATCGGTATCTTAAGATCAATGCTGATGTCATTTAGGGGGTTAAATAGCAGAAATGTTACTCTAATTTGAGACTGCAATTCCATAATAAAAAATAGTTAATCTATGTGGGTCAATCAGCGTCAATAAATCCAATTAATTTCAAGCATTTAATATTATTGTGTTGGTACATGTCTATAGACATGTAGTAGTCTCTATGAAGGAAGGAAAAGACATTGCTCAGCTCACCTGCCAGGTGCACAGCAATGTCACTCCAAGGCACGAAAGTACTCCAAACTAAAGCTGCATAGAGGTTACTGTAATAATTAGAGATGAGCGTTGTTCTACTCGAACTGTTTGCCAATCTCAAATTCGAGCTGTTTTGGGCGGTGTTCGAGCCGTTCGGCGAACACGAACGATTTGAGAAAAATTCGGCTGTTCGAGGTTATGTTCGATAACTGTTCGTGCACCAAAATCATAACTGGATTTTTTCTCAGTAATGATGAAAATTAATGTTAATACGCAGTTTGAGTGTACAGCGGGGTGGGGGGAGGGGCAGGGGATGGATCTCTGCAGGAATAATGAAGATCTCCATTTTTTTTTTCTCTTTCCCGCATTTACATTGGGGAGGTGCAATCTGTCAGCCTATCAGCAGCGCACACACGGAGCGAAGTGCTTTTTTTCACACAAGCAAGGGCATGTGTCATTGGCAGTGTATGTCACATGTCCTTGCCCTATAAGACCAAGCCATTTTCCCCGTCGCCACCATTTTCTCACTGCTGCAGCTGCGTGTTAGACGGCACCGCTGTTGCTGTGTGCGCTATGCCTTGTTAATTTCAAGCCAATTTTCGCACAAATCTACATATAGCTTGGGAGTAGGGAATAGTTGTGATTGCTGTCCTTTTAAGGACTAGGTTACAGCATTTCCTATGACTTTTATCAGGCAGGTCTGTGCTCTTAAATAGATAGGTTGTGGGAGTAAAGACTAATTGTAATTGCAGTCCTTTTCAGGACTAGGTTACATCAGTTCCTATCAGTTTTTGCCAGGCAGGTCTGTGCCAGTGCTGTGCAAGTATTTTTCACAGCATTTGGCTGAATCTAGCAAAGCTAATCCTTTTTGGCCTATTGCAGAGTGTGTTAGTCAGTGGAGTAGCCTATCTGTGTTGCAAGATATACCACCTGTGTATAGAATATCAATTTTTTTACTGCACCTAGTGAAGTAAAATCTTTTGGGCATAGCATCATTCTATTAGTCCATCTATACTGACCTCCAACAGGTTGCAAATTGAATATAATTTTTTTCTGCATCTAGCTCTGAAAAAATATTTGGGCTTCTAGCAGTGTGTGGGACTTGTTCTATTAGTCCATCTATACTGACCTCCATCACGGTGCAAATTCAAAATAATTTTTTGTCTGCATCTAGCTCTGAAAAAATATTTGGCCTTCTAGCAGTGTGTGGGACTTTCTCTATTAGTCCATCTATACTGACCTCCATCAGGTTGCAAATTAAAAATAATTTTTATCTGCATCTACCTCTGAAAAAATATTTGGGCTTCTAGCTGTGTGTGGGACTTGTTCTATTAGTCCACCTATACTGACCTCCATCAGGTTGCAAACTGAATATAATTTTTTTCTGCGTCTAGCTCTGAAAAAATATTTGGGCTTCTAGCTGTGTGTGGGACTTGTTCTATTAGTCCATCTATACTGACCTCCATCAGGTTGCAAACTGAATATAATTTTTTTCTGCATCTAGCTCTGAAAAAATATTTGGCCTTCTAGCAGTGTGTGGGACTTGTTCTATTAGTCCACCTATACTGACCTCCATCAGGTTGCAAATTCAAAATAATTTTTTGTCTGCATCTAGCTCTGAAAAAAATATTTGGCCTTCTAGCAGTGTGTGGGACTTTCTCTATTAGTCCATCTATACTGACCTCCATCAGGTTGCAAATTGAATATATTTTTTTTCTGCATCTAGCTCTGAAAAAATATTTGGGCTTCTAGCAGTGTGTGGGACTTGTTCTATTAGTCCATCTATACTGACCTCCATCAGGTTGCAAATTAAAAATAATTTTTATCTGCATCTACCTCTGAAAAAATATTTGGGCTTCTAGCTGTGTGTGGGACTTGTTCTATTAGTCCATCTATACTGACCTCCATCAGGTTGCAAACTGAATATAATTTTTTTCTGCATCGAGCTCTGAAAAAATATTTGGCCTTCTAGCAGTGTGTGGGACTTTCTCTATTAGTCCATCTATACTGACCTCCATCAGGTTGCAAATTAAAAATAATTTTTTGTCTGCATCTAGCTCTGAAAAAATATTTGGCCTTCTTCTAGCAGTGTGTGGGACTTTCTCTATTAGTCCATCTATACTGACCTCCATCAGGTTGCAAACTGAATATATTTTTTTTCTGCATCTACCTCTGAAAAAATATTTGGGCTTCTAGCTGTGTGTGGGACTTGTTCTATTAGTCCATCTATACTGACCTCCATCAGGTTGCAAACTGAATATAATTTTTTTCTGCATCTAGCTCTGAAAAAATATTTGGCATTCTAGCAGTGTGTGGGACTTTCTCTATTAGTCCATCTATACTGACCTCCATCAGGTTGCAAATTAAAAATAATTTTTATCTGCATCTAGCTCTGAAAAAATATTTGGCCTTCTAGCAGTGTGTGGGACTTTCTCTATTAGTCCATCTATACTGACCTCCATCAGGTTGCAAATTAAAAATAATTTATTGTCTGCATCTAGCTCTGAAAAAATATTTGGCCTTCTAGCAGTGTGTGGGACTTGTTCTATTAGTCCATCTATACTGACCTCCATCAGGTTGCAAATTGAATATAATTTTTTTCTGCATCTAGCTCTGAAAAAATATTTGGGCTTCTAGCAGTGTGTGGGACTTGTTCTATTAGTCCATCTATACTGACCTCCATCAGGTTGCAAATTAAAAATAATTTTTATCTGCATCTACCTCTGAAAAAATATTTGGGCTTCTAGCTGTGTGTGGGACTTGTTCTATTAGTCCATCTATACTGACCTCCATCAGGTTGCAAACTGAATATAATTTTTTTCTGCATCGAGCTCTGAAAAAATATTTGGCCTTCTAGCAGTGTGTGGGACTTTCTCTATTAGTCCATCTATACTGACCTCCATCAGGTTGCAAATTAAAAATAATTTTTTGTCTGCATCTAGCTCTGAAAAAATATTTGGCCTTCTTCTAGCAGTGTGTGGGACTTTCTCTATTAGTCCATCTATACTGACCTCCATCAGGTTGCAAACTGAATATATTTTTTTTCTGCATCTACCTCTGAAAAAATATTTGGGCTTCTAGCTGTGTGTGGGACTTGTTCTATTAGTCCATCTATACTGACCTCCATCAGATTGCAAACTGAATATAATTTTTTTCTGCATCTAGCTCTGAAAAAATATTTGGCCTTCTAGCAGTGTGTGGGACTTTCTCTATTAGTCCATCTATACTGACCTCCATCAGGTTGCCAATTAAAAATAATTTTTATCTGCATCTAGCTCTGAAAAAATATTTGGCCTTCTAGCAGTGTGTGGGACTTTCTCTATTAGTCCATCTATACTGACCTCCATCAGGTTGCAAATTAAAAATAATTTTTTGTCTGCATCTAGCTCTGAAAAAATATTTGGCCTTCTAGCAGTGTGTGGGACTTTCTCTATTAGTCCATCTATACTGACCTCCATCAGGTTGCAAACTGAATATATATTTTTTCTGCATCTACCTCTGAAAAAATATTTGGGCTTCTAGCTGTGTGTGGGACTTGTTCTATTAGTCCATCTATACTGACCTCCATCAGGTTGCAAATTGAATATAATGTTTTTCTGCATCTAACCCAGCCAATAGTTTTGGCCTAATACCACAGTTTGGCCACTCAGCTCTGCTCAGTTCCCATCCATTGTTTTTTTGTGCAAACAACTCCAGAGTTGTGAATTAGTTAACCACCAAAATGAGTGGAAAAAGGCCTGCTGCTGGTGGAAAGGGGAATAGGCGTGTTGGGAAGGGGAAAAAAGGTTGTGTCCGTGGGGTAGGTGTTAAAGCAACAGTAACATCTGCAGAAGAAAGACCATCTTCCAGCCAAACTAAAATGTCTACTTCTTTTAGCGGACAATGTGATAAGATCCCTTTCTTACGGCCACGCCAATCGCTACAAATTCCAGATGAGGCACAAAAACAGCAGGTGCTTCAACGGATATCAAGTGTTCCTTTAAGTGGGCTCTCCTCCACATCAACTTCAACATCACAAATACTCCAGTCCTCAAAGGTGTCACCCCAATCGCACTTGCTTCCTCACAGCTCCCAAATCTCCAGCTGCCCGTCTGAGTATGAGGTAGAACAGATGGTTGAGTCTGCAGAGCTGTTTACTCATACTATAGCCTGGGAATCAGAGGTCGACTCCAGCGCTTCTGTGAATCCAGACGAGGAAATGATCTGCACTGATGCCCAGAATCTTTATGAGTCGGATCCAGGACCAGACGCAGAAGGTTCTGACCATAATGTAGACCCTCATTCCCAAACTGTAACTCCTGTTGGTGGAGACAATGAGGAAGACGATGATGAGACTCAAATACCTGATTGGAGCGACAACTTTAGTTTTTTGTCAGGGCAGGAACAGGTTGGCTCTGAGGACGACGGGTGTGATAACGCACAGGGTGATGATGATGAGGTTGGAGATCCCACTTACTGTCAGCCCACAGTCAGCCAAGAGATGAGGTCAGCAGAGGAGGTGGAGGAGGATGCTAGTGACGACGAGATCAGGTTGCGCCTTCCTGGACAGAGACTAGTACTGGAAGCACATCAACAACTGCATCCTCAAACACTACTCTGCCTATCACCACAAGTCGTGGTGGCTCTTCAGGTCGCATGGGTGCTGAGCCTTGCATAGCCTGGGCAGTTTTTCAGATCGATAAAGATGACCCAACTCGTGTTATCTGTAACATTTGTCAGCAAAAGCTAAGTAGAGGTCAAAAAATACATAGTTTGAGTACTTCATGCATGAACCGGCACATGGACATGAAGCATAAGTTGCAGTGGGAAGCTCACTGTGCTACAATGCAGCCTAGCCAGCCGGGCCAACCACCGTCTGCCATATCTTGTGCATCCGTGGCCTCTTCATCCTCTGTGACTGGGGGGACAGCAGTCACACCTGTTTTGGGGCGCAGACCTGCCACCTCTTTACCCGCAACAGCCAGCGTGATTGGCAGGTCATCATTTTCTTTGGAGGTGGTAACACCAGCTGGTGTTGAGTGCTGTCCGACATCGATAGCACCACCTTTGGATCAAGGCAACCTAACATGTCCGCCTGCATCTTCCTCACAGACTGGCAGTTTGCCGTGGACACCCTTATCAACCCCGTCTAAGCACAATAGCCAGCCCTCGGTCCCTCAGATGTGGACAAGTAAAAGACCATTTCCTCCTAGCCATGAGAAAACTAAGAGGTTGAATTTCACCATCTGCAAGCTCTTGGCTACAGAAATGCTGCCTTTCCGCCTGGTGGACACAGAGGATTTTCGAGACCTTATGTCCGTCGCAGTGCCCCAGTACCAGATGCCCAGTCGGCACTACTTCTCAAAGAAAGGTGTGCCTGCGCTCCACCAGCATGTCGCACACAACATCACCGCTTCTTTGAGAAACTCTGTGTGTGACAGGGTGCATTTCACCACAGACACTTGGACGAGTAGGCATGGACAGGGGCGTTACATGTCGCTGACTGGGCACTGGGTAACTATGGTGACAGCAGGTCAAGGGGCTGCTGTCCAAGTCTTGCCGTCCCCACGAGTTGTGCGTCAATCCTCTTTATCTCAAAGTTCCTCCACTGCTTCTGCCTCCTCAACCTCCTCTCGGTCCTCCACCTGCACCCAAAGCCTGTCTGGTCATGCCACAAGCTTTCTAACTGCGCAGAAGGGATCCTGCACACCTCCTTACTATGCTGGCAGTAGGGCTCAACGTCATCAGGCGGTTTTTACTTTGAAATGTCTGGGAAATGTGAGTCACACAACTGAGGAGTTGTGGTCAGCTCTGGAGAACCAATTTCATGAATGGTTGTCTCCACTGGACCTGAAACCAGGGAAGGCCGTGTGTGACAATGCTGCAAACCTGGGGGCGGCCCTTCGCCGGGGCAATGTCACACACGTGCCTTGTATGGCTCACGTGTTGAACCTGGTTGTCCAGCAATTTTTAGCCCACTATCCCGGACTAGATGGCCTTCTGCAGAGGGCACGGTCGCTGTGTGCACACTTCCGCCGTTCGCATCCCGCAGCTCAGCGACTTACATCTCTACAGAAGTCGTTGGGCCTGCCACTTCACCGGCTAAAATGCGATGTGCCTACCCGGTGGAATTCAACTCTGCACATGTTGCAGTGACTGTGGCAGCACCGACAAGCCCTGGTGCAATACGTTCTGATGTATAGCCTAGGCCAACGAGATCCAGAGGTGGGGCAAATCACGCTGGAGGAGTGGTCTCAGATCAGGGACCTATGCACCCTTCTGCACAGTTTTGAAATGGCGACGAAGATGTTTAGTGCTGACGATACCATTATCAGCATGACTATTCCAGTGATTTACATGCTGGAGCACATGTTAAACAGAATTCAGAGTCAGGTGGTGGCACAAGAGGAGGTGAAGGAAGTAGAGGAGGAGGAGTTGTATGCGGAAGGGCTAACATCTGCAAGGTCCAGACGGTCGGCAGCACCAAGGCGGCAGGCATGTGAGGGTGGAGGAGATGGTTTTACCAGGGCGCATGGTAGCAGCCAAACTAGTGAGGAAGGTGCAGGAGCCCAGGAAGAAGTGGAGGACGAACTGATGGAAGACTCATCAGATGAGGGAGACCTTGATCACATTTCTGTTGTGCGAGGTTGGGGGGAGAGGACAGAGGAAGGAAGCATGATTGTTACCTTGCCACCAACACAACAGGGTCTTGGTGCTCCTGGATGTGCAACACACATGAGTGCCTTCTTGCTGCACTACCTGCAACATGACCCTCGAATTGTGAGAATTAGAAATAATCCTGACTACTGGGTTGCCACACTGTTAGATCCCCGGTACATAAGTAAATTTGCAGAAATTATTCCTGCCATAGAAAGGGATGCACGCATGCAGGAGTATCAGCAGAGACTGTTGCAGAATCTTACATGTGCTTTTCCACAAAACACCAGTGGTGCACGTAATGAATCTCACAGTTCCAACTTGCCAACCGTGGGACCGTCAAGTGTTCAGCACTCAAACCGTAACAGAACCACAGTATCTGCTGGTAACATCAATTTTGCGGAATCATTTCACCACTTTTTTAGCCCATCCTTTGCAAGGCCACAGGAGACAAGAAGTCTGACACATAGTCAACGCCTAGAGACGATGGTACAGGAGTATCTCTAAGTAAACATTGAAGCCATGACTGTGTCACTGAACCCTTGCTCTTTTTGGGCTTCCAATCTGGATAAATGGCCGGAGCTAGCCACTTACGCCTTGGAGATCTTGTCATGCCCCGCAGCCAGCGTTCTGTCTGAACGTGTGTTCAGCGCTGCTGGTGCTGTGCTGACAGATAAGCGCACGCGGCTCTCCACTGATAATGTAGACAGACTCACGTTCATAAAGATGAACAAATCATGGATCCGAAACGACTTTTCTACCCCTGTGTCATCCTGGGGAGAGTAAAAGCTTGATGATTGGTTAAAATCACCTCACCAACCGTTTTAAGCTTTCAAATTACTAATCATGTTTATCTGTATCTTGGCTGGAAAATAATTTGGGCTTTGTAGCAGTGTGCAGCACTGATTCTATTAGGCCATCTATAATAAGCTCCACCAGATTTAAAATTACTAATCATGTTTATCTGTATCTTGGCTGGAAAATAATTTGGGCTTTGTAGCAGTGTGCAGTACTGATTCTATTAGGCCATCTATACTAAGCTCCACCAGATTTAAAATGACTAATCATGTTTATCTGTACCTTGGCTGAAAAATAATTTGGGCTTTGTAGCAGTGTGCAGCACTGATTCTATTAGGCCATCTATACTAAGCTCCACCAGATTTAAAATTAATAATAATTTTTAGCTGCATCTAGCCCGGAAAATAATTTTGGGGCTCCGAGATGCGCAAGACACATAAGTGCCTTCTTGCTGCACTACCTGCAACATGACCCTCATATTGTCAGAATTCGAAGTAATCCTGACTACTGGGTTGCCACACTCTTAGATCCCCCAAACTTTTCGATCAACCTTTTCATTTTAATAAAGACCAAAAAAATTGTCATTTTTGAAATTATAAGCATTAGCAGGTTATTAGAAACTGAAATCAAACAGTTTTCAACTCAAAACTTTATTCTAGGTGATGTTACATTTTCACATAGGACCCCTTGTTCGAAAGGAGCTTCTGAACTCTCTCGTCCATTGAATTTCTCAGGTTTTGGATGGTTTCTGCTTCAATTGTTTTGCATGAGGACAGAATACCCTCCCAGAGCTGTTGCTTAGATGTGAACTGCCTCCCGCCATCATAGACACTCCTTTTGATGAAGCTCCAGAGGTTCTGAATGGGGTAGAGGTCAAGGGAGCATGGGGGTCACACCATAAGTTTGTCCCCTTTTATGCCCATATCAGCCAGAGATGCAGATGTTTTATGTGCAGCATGAGATGGTGCATTATCATGCATAAAAATGATCTTGCTGTGGAATACACGGCTCTTCTTCTTGAACCATGGCAGGAAGTGCTGTTTGAGAAACTCCACATACATTATGGAGTTCATCTTTACCCCTTCAGGTATCCTAAAGGGGCCGAAAATCTCTCTCCCCATGATTCCAGCCCAAAACATTACTCCACCTCCTCCTTGTTGGCGCTGTAGCCGTGTTTGCGTGGGGTGTCCATCAACCAGCCATCCTCCACTCCATCAAGACCATCGAGCGTTGCACGGCACTCATCCGTGAACAAAACAGTTTTGAAATCAGTCTTCATGTAATGTTTGGCCCACTGGAGCCGTTTCTGCTTGTGTGAAGTGGATAGAGGAGGTCGACAGGATGGCGTATGCACAGCTGCAAACCTCTGAAGGACCCTGCATCTTGTTGTTCGGGGGACGTTGGAGGCACCAGCAGCTTCAAAAACTTGTCTGCTGCTATGACAAGGCTTTTTTGCCGCTGCTCTTTTAACCTGACGTAATTGCCTGTAGGAAAGAGTCCTCAATTTGCCCTTATCAGCACGCACACGTGTGTACTGTGAATCAGCTACATACTTCTTGATTGCCAAGACACTTCATCCTGATCATCGCACAATGTTGATTGTAGTCATGCCTTGACCTAAACACTCCACAATTTGTTGCTTCTCAGCAGCCGACACATCCTTTTTCTTTCCCATTTTGGCAGAAAATGTAGGCTGCTTAATAATGTGGGACAGCCTTCTTAAGTAGTCTTGCCTTTCATTGGACACACCTGCCAAACTAATTAGCACAGGTGTCTGCAATTGCTTACAGTGATATAAAGAGCCCTGACACACATCACCATCAATGAGTTTAACTGACAAACAAACAAATTCTTCCCTTATCACTCCTAAACACTTTTTGCATAATAATTTGGAACACAGTGTACATGTGCTTTTCCACAAAACACCAGTGGTTCACGTAGTGAATCTTACAGTTCTAACTTGCCAACCGTGGTCTGTATGGAGTTGTTCAATAAAGGGCCCAAAATTAAGATAACATAGATGGGAGAGGTCTCTATAAATAGGAATTCCTAAGTAGTTGATACCCTGTGAGGGCCAGGCAAAGGGAAAGTTGGACTGGATGGAATCCTGTATGGATTTGGGGAGGGAGACATCAAGGGCCTCAGACTTCGCTGCATTGATTTTAAAATTTGACCATGTAACAAAGTGATCTATTTCAGCCATAACAGCATGGATGGATATATGTTACTGAGTGATATATACTAGGACATCATCAGCAAATAGAGAGCACTTGTACTCGGTGCCTCCCACCTCAATCCACCTAATATTGGGGTTATGGCGAATTGATGAGAGCAGGTGCTCCGTCACTAGGATGTATAAGAGAGGGGACAGAGGACATCTCTGCCTTGTCCCATTGGTGATTGTGAAAGGTGATGAAAATGTTCTGATGCACCCCCTGGGCCTTGGGACACCTGGAGCCGGACCCTTTTTGGTGGATGCTGGTGGTTGTAGTCTCCGTGGCGGCGACCCGGTTCCGTGGCTCAGGGCGGTCAAACCAGTGGCGGAACTATTTATGTGGTTTTGATGTTTAAATGTCCGACTACGCCACCCGTGGATTGCGGTCAGAGTGAACCGCTGCTGCAGGGCAGACCGCTGAGGCTGGTGTTGTGGGTGCAGCAGAGCGTAGCATAACTCCCCACGGGAGGAGTATAGCCTCAGGGCAGTGTATGCGGAGGATGGGGGTGATGGTGCAGGGCAGCAGCAGTAACGACACGGAGTCAGTGATGCAGTCCAGGGCCTTTACTCACAGTTCTTATTATCCAGACCACGTCTGCAGGTAACGGCTGCCCACGTCATACTGTGCTCACCAGGTGAGGGGCTCAGACAACTCCCAGATAACTTTGGAGCGATTCACAGGACCCCCTTTGTGTGTCCTTTGTCTGGCCTTTCTTACCAACCCTTCTGTCCGGCTGCCTCGGGCCTCCTCTTGGTAAACTTGGCGCCAGTTTCCCTGACCCAATGTGGTGCCTTCCTAGCGGGTGTAGCGAGGGGCTGCGCCACATAAAATGTCACAGCCTCCAGTTTCTAGCTGATGGTCGTTTCCTGCCTCCACTAGTTTCGGGGACCGGTCTCCCCCTTTGGCCTGACCCCTCCACGCAGGTGGATTCGGGCGTGCGGTGGCGACTCGCCCGTCCGCACCCCTGGGATCCCTTCGTTCCTCGTTACTGGAGCCTTCTCCGCTCCTCTTCCTTCCTTCTCCCTCTTCCAGGCCTGGGCCTCTGTTACTGGGCCCGCCTCCGGAGCAGAGCTCATGCTGAGCCCCTGCTCCCTGTCACTTCTGCTCAGACTTCTCTGCACTGAACTAAGATGGTGCCCACCTTTTATACTCCCTTCTCAATGCACCCAGGAACTGCTTCCTCCCTGCTCCTGCACTACAGGGTTCCCCTTCCTCAGTGTTCCCTCCCCCCACTCCAGCCAGGGACAGGGACTGTCGTGCCCATCTCAGGGGCATATTGGTCGCCCTGCCCCACGGCAATGTGGTGTAATGCATGCAGGTGTCGGGTCCTGATCCACACTCCATCCTTACCTGAGAGTGAGATATCACACCTCTGGGTGAGGTGCAATACCTCTGTAGCAACCGAGCCCTCAGGGTGCTACAGTTCCATTTATCTTCAGCCTAGGTGACGTATTGCGATACAGGGCCGTGATTTTGGCTATAAAAGGGTCCCCTAGACCCCTACCCCAAGCTTTTTAAGAGAATCATATATGGCGTGCCAGGAGACTCTATGGAATGCTTTCTCAGCATCCAACGAAAGTATCTAATTACAAATTTTTAACTGCATCTAGCCCAGGAAATACTTTGTGCCTAGTAGCAGTGTCTGCTAGTCAGCGGATTATCCCGGCTGTTAAGCAAGCTACACCACCTGTAGTTTGGACACTTAATTTTTTCAAAGGAAATGCTTCGTGACCACGGGATACTCAGTGAAGAGCATCAGGAGGCATCCCAAGGCATAGGGGCTGGGACTGGCAGTAGGATGCCTTGCGGTGGACAGCCGAGCTCGATCCTTATAAAAGCTTTTTAACTGCAGCAGCTTTAGTGGACGCTACTGGAGCTGGAATTACGCGGCTGCTGGCATGAGACTTGCCCTCCAATAGATCCTTGAAAATGGATTTAAAGTGTATTCATTCAAATTAGAGAGACAATTTCAATTAAAAAGCTTAGAGCTGCCTCCACCACAGGGGGGCTCGCTCGACCCACCATCGGACAGGCACCAGTATTGGGAGAGGGGGGCTGGTCGTCAGGGTTCACCGTGGCTCTGGCACAAACCCGGCGACACGGAGGTGGCACGGGCAGGAGCGGACTGGCCGTGTCGGCTTCTCACTTTTTGGATTTTAGAAGGGCATGACATGCCTATATCTGTGTCTCCCCCTCCTTTTACTCCTCCACCTCTTTTCTTTTCGCATGACTATATGTACTTGTCACTTTTCCATGTGTTAGTTGTGTCTTCTGAGCAGTTTGTCAGCTTTTGGACACCTTTGAAGGTGTTTTCTATGTGTTTCTATGTGTTTTTGTTTGCCTGCCATTGGTTTTAACGGTGTTCGAAGGTGTTCGACGAACAGTTCGGCGAACACACGGGTGTTCGACGAACCGAACCGAACTCGAACACTACGGGGGTGCCTCAACACTAGCAATAATCCAAAATAAAGCCGCATAGAGGCTACTATAATCATCCAAAAAAAAGCCGCATAGAGGCTACTATAATCATCCAAAATAAAGAAGCATAGAGGCTACTATAATAATCCAAAATAAAGAAACATAGAGGCTACTATAATCATCCAAAATAAAGAAGCATAGAGGCTACTATAATAATCCAAAATAAAGAACCATGGAGGCTACTATAATCATCCAAAATAAAGCCGCATAGAGGCTACTATAATCATACAAAATAAAGCCGCATAGAGGCTACTATAATCATCCAAAATAAAGAAGCATAGAGGCTACTATAATCATCCAAAATAAAGAAGCATAGAGGCTACTATAATCATCCAAAATAAAGCCACATAGTGGCTACTATAATCATCCAAAATACAGAAGCATAGAGGCTACTATAATCATCCTAAATAAAGCCGCATAGAGGTTACTATAATAATCCAAAATAAAGCCGCATAGAGGCTACTATAATCATCCAAAATAAAGCCGCATAGAGGTTACTATAATAATCTAAAATAAAGCCGCATAGAGGCTGCTATAATAATCCAAAATAAAGAAGCATAGAGGCTACTATAATCATCCAAAATAAAGCCGCATAGAGGTTACTATAATCATCCAAAATAAAGCCGCATAGAGGTTACTATAATCATCCAAAATAAAGCCGCATAGAGGCTACTATAATCATCCAAAATAAAGCCGCATAGAGGTTACTATAATCATCCAAAATAAAGCCGCATAGAGGCTACTATAATCATCCAAAATAAAGCCGCATAGAGGCTACTATAATCATCAATAATAAAGCAACATAGATGCTACTATAATCATCAATAATAAAGCAACATAGATGCAACTATAATCATCCAAAATAAAGAAGCATAGAGGCTACTATAATCATCAATAATAAAGCAACATAGATGCTACTATAATCATCAATAATAAAGCAACATAGATGCTACTATAATCATCCAAAATAAAGCCGCATAGAGGCTACTATAATCACCCAAAATAAAGAAGCATAGAAGCTACTATAATCATCCAAAATAAAGCCGCATAGAGGCTACTATAATCATCAATAGTAAAGCAACATAGATGCTACTATAATCATCCAAAATAAAGCCACATAGAGGCTACTATAATCATCCAAAATAAAGCTGCATAGAGGCTACTATAATCATCCAAAATAAAGAAGCATAGAGGCTACTATAATCATCCAAAATAAAGCCGCATAGAGGCTACTATAATCATCCAAAATAAAGCCGCATAGAGGCTACTATAATAATCCAAAATAAAGCCGCATAGAGGCTACTATAATCATCCAAAATAAAGCCGCATAGAGGTTACTATAATTATCCAAAATAAAGCCGCATAGAGGCTACTATAATCATCCAAAATAAAGAAGCATAGAGGCTACTATAATCATCCATAGTAAAGCCGCATAGAGGTTACTATAATTATCCAAAATAAAACCGCACAGAGGTTACTATAATTATCCAAAATAAAGCCGCATAGAGGCTACTATAATAATCCATAATAAAGCCGCATAGAGGCTACTATAATCATCCAAACTAAAGAAGCATAGAGGCTACTATAATCATCCAAAATAAAGCCGCATAGAGGTTACTATAATCATCCAAAATAAAGCCACATAGAGGTTACTATAATTATCCAAAATAAAGCCGCACAGAGGTTACTATAATTATCCAAAATAAAGCCGCATAGACGTTACTATAATCATCCAAAGTAAAGCCGCATAGAGGTTACTATAATTATCTAAAATAAAGCCGCATAGAGGCTACTATAATAATCCAAACTAAAGAAGCATAGAGGCTACTATAATAATCCAAAATAAAGAAGCATAGAGGTTGCTATAATTATCCAAAATAAAGCCGCATGGAGGCTACTATAATAATCCAAACTAAAGAAGCATAGAGGCTACTATAATCATCCATAATAAAGCCACATATATGCTACTATAATCATCCAAAATAAAGCCAAATAGAGGCTACTATAATAATCCAAAATAAAGAAGCATAGAGGCTACTATAATCATCAAAAATAAAGCCACATAGAGGCTACTATAATCATCCAAAATAAAGAAGCATAGAGGCTACTATAATCATCAAAAATAAAGAAGCATAGAGGCTACTATAATCATCCAAAATAAAGCTGCATAGAGGCTACTATAATCATCAAAAATAAAGCCACATATATGCTACTATAATCATCCAAAATAAAGCCACATAGAGACTACTATAATCATCCAAAATAAAGCTGCATAGAGGCTACTATAATCATCCAAAATAAAGCTGCATAGAGGCTACTATAATCATCAAAAATAAAGCCACATATATGCTACTATAATCATCCAAAATAAAGCCACATAGAGACTACTATAATCATCCAAAATAAAGCCGCATAGAGGCTACTATAATCATCCAAAATAAAGCTGCATAGAGGCTACTATAATCATCCAAAATAAAGAAGCATAGAGGCTACTATAATCATCAAAAATAAAGCCACATATATGCTACTATAATCATCCAAAATAAAGCCACATAGAGACTACTATAATCATCCAAAATAAAGCTGCATAGAGTCTACTATAATCATCCAAAATAAAGAAGCATAGAGGCTACTATAATCATCCAAAATAAAGAAGCATAGAGGCTACTATAATCATCCAAAATAAAGAAGCATAGAGGCTACTATAATCATCAATAATAAAGCCACATAAATGCTACTATAATAATCCAAAATAAAGCCACATAGAGACTACTATAATAATCCAAAATAAAGCCGCATAGAGGCTACTATAATCATCCAAAATAAAGCCGCATAGAGGCTACTATAATAATCCAAAATAAAGAAGCATAGAGGCTACTATAATCATCCAAAATAAAGAAGCATAGAGGCTACTATAATCATCAATAATAAAGCCACATAGATGCTACTATAATCATCCAAAATAAAGCCGCATAGAGGCTACTATAATCATCCAAAATAAAGCAGCATAGGGGCTACTATAATAATCCAAAATAAAGCCGCATAGAAGCTACTATAATCATCCAAAATAAAGCCGCATAGAGGTTACTATAATTATCCAAAATTAAGCCGCATAGAGGCTACTATAATCACCCAAAATAAAGAAGCATAGAGGATACTATAATCATCCATAATAAAGCAGCATAGAGGTTACTATAATTATCCAAAATAAATCCGCACAGAGGTTACTATAATTATCCAAAATAAAGCGGCATAGAGGCTACTATAATAATCCATAATAAAGCCGCATAGAGACTACTATAATCATCCAAAATAAAGCCGCATAGAGGCTACTATAATCATCCAAAATAAAGCCGCATAGAGGTTACTATAATTATCGAAAATAAAGCCGCATAGAGGCTACTATAATAATCCAAACTAAAGAAGCATAGAGGCTGCTATAATAATCCAAAATAAAGAAGCATAGAAGCTACTATAATCATCCAAAATAAAGCCACATAGAGGCTACTATAATCATCAAAAATAAAGCCACATAGAGGCTACTATAATCATCCAAAATAAAGCCGCATAGAGGCTACTATAATTATCCAAAATAAAGCCGCATAGAGGCTACTATAATAATCCAAAATAAAGCCGCATAGAGGCTACTATAATAATCCAAACTAAAGAAGCATAGAGGCTACTATAATCATCCAAAATAAAGAAGCATAGAAGCTACTATAATCATCCAAAATAAAGCCACATAGAGGCTACTATAATCATCCAAAATAAAGAAGCATAGAGGCTACTATAATCATCCAAAATAAAGCCACATAGAGGCTTCTATAATCATCAAAAATAAAGCCACATAGAGGCTACTATAATCATCCAAAATAAAGAAGCATAGAGGCTACTATAATCATCCATAATAAAGCCACATATATGCTACTATAATCATCCAAAATAAAGCCACATAGAGGCTACTATAATCATCCAAAATAAAGAAGCATAGAGGCTACTATAATCATCCATAATAAAGCCACATATATGCTACTATAATCATCCAAAATAAAGCCACATAGAGGCTACTATAATCATCCAAAATAAAGAAGCATAGAGGCTACTATAATCATCCAAAATAAAGCCACATAGAGGCTACTATAATCATCAAAAATAAAGAAGCATAGAGGCTACTATAATCATCCAAAATAAAGCCGCATAGAGGCTACTATAATCATCCAAAATAAAGAAGCATAGAGGCTACTATAATCATCCAAAATAAAGCTGCATAGAGGCTACTATAATCATCAAAAATAAAGCCACATATATGCTACTATAATCATCCAAAATAAAGCCACATAGAGGCTACTATAATCATCCAAAATAAAGACACATAGAGGTTACTATAATCATCCAAAATAAAGCCACATAGAGGCTGCTATAATCATCCAAAATAAAGCCACATAGAGGCTACTATAATTATCCAAAATAAAGAAGCATAGAGGTTGCTATAATTATCCAAAATAAAGCCGCATGGAGGCTACTATAATCATCCAAAATAAAGCCGCATAGAGGCTACTATAATCATCCAAAATAAAGCCGCATAGAGGCTACTATAATCATCCAAAATAAAGCCACATAGAGGCTACTATAATCATCCAAAATAAAGCCACATAGAGGCTACTATAATCATCCAAAATAAAGAAGCATAGAGGTTGCTATAATTATCCAAAATAAAGCCGCATGGAGGCTACTATAATCATCCAAAATAAAGCCACATAGAGGCTACTATAATCATCCAAAATAAAGAAGCATAGAGGCTACTATAATCATCCAAAATAAAGAAGCATAGAGGCTACTATAATCATCCAAAATAAAGCCACATAGAGGCTACTATAATCATCCAAAATAAAGCCACATAGAGGCTACTATAATCATCCAAAATAAAGAAGCATAGAGGTTGCTATAATTATCCAAAATAAAGCCGCATGGAGGCTACTATAATAATCCAAACTAAAGAAGCATAGAGGCTACTATAATCATCCATAATAAAGCCACATATATGCTACTATAATCATCCAAAATAAAGCCAAATAGAGGCTACTATAATAATCCAAAATAAAGAAGCATAGAGGCTACTATAATCATCCAAAATAAAGCTGTATAGAGCCTACTATAATCATCCAACATAAAGCCACATATATGCTACTATAATCATCCAAAATAAAGCCACATACAGACTACTATAATCATCCAAAATAAAGCCACATAGAGGCTACTATAATCATCCAAAATAAAGCCGCATAGAGGCTACTATAATCATCCAAAATAAAGAAGCATAGAGGCTACTATAATCATCCAAAATAAAGCCACATAGAGGCTACTATAATCATCCAAAATAAAGCCGCATAGAGGCTACTATAATCATCCAAAATAAAGCCGCATAGAGGCTACTATAATCATCCGAAATAAAGCCGCATAGAGGCTACTATAATCATCCAAAATAAAGCCGCATAGAGGCTACTATAATCATCCAAAATAAAGAAGCATAGAGGCTACTATAATCATCCAAAATAAAGCCACATAGAGGCTACTATAATCATCCAAAATAAAGCCGCATAGAGGCTACTATAATCATCCAAAATAAAGCCGCATAGAGGTTACTATAATCATCCAAAATAAAGAAGCATAGAGGCTACTATAATCATCCAAAATAAAGCCACATATATGCTACTATAATCATCCAAAATAAAGCCACATAGAGACTTCTATAATCATCCAAAATAAAGCCGCATAGAGGCTACTATAATCATCCAAAATAAAGAAGCATAGAGGCTACTATAATCATCCAAAATAAAGCCACATATATGCTACTATAATCATCCAAAATAAAGCCACATAGAGACTACTATAATCATCCAAAATAAAGCCACATAGAGGCTACTATAATCATCCAAAATAAAGAAGCATAGAGGCTACTATAATCATCAATAATAAACCAACATAGATGCTACTATAATCATCCAAAATAAAGCCGCATAGAGGCTACTATAATCATCCAAAATAAAGCCGCATAGAGGCTACTATAATAATCCAAAATAAAGCCGCATAGAAGCTACTATAATCATCCAAAATAAAGCCGCATAGAGGTTACTATAATTATCTAAAATAAAGCCGCATAGAGGCTACTATAATCATCCAAAATAAAGAAGCACAGAGGCTACTATAATCATCCATAATAAAGCAGCATAGAGGTTACTATAATTATCCAAAATAAAGCCGCACAGAGGTTACTATAATTATCCAAAATAAAGCCGCATAGAGGCTACTATAATAATCCATAATAAAGCCGCATAGAGGCAACTATAATCATCCAAAATAAAGCCGCATAGAGGTTACTATAATCATCCAAAATAAAGCCGCATAGAGGTTACTATAATTATCCAAAATAAAGCCGCATAGAGGCTACTATAATAATCCAAACTAAAGAAGCATAGAGGCTACTATAATCATCCAAAATAAAGCCACATAGAGGCTACTATAATCATCAAAAATAAAGCCACATAGAGGCTACTATAATCATCCAAAATAAAGCCGCATAGAGGCTGCTATAATAATCCAAAATAAAGAAGCATAGAGGCTACTATAATCATCCAAAATAAAGCCACACAGAGGCTACTATAATCATCAAAAATAAAGCCACATAGAGGCTACTATAATAATCCAAAATAAAGCCGCATAGAGGTTACTATAATTATCCAAAATAAAGCCACATAGAGGCTACTATAATAATCCAAACTAAAGAAGCATAGAGGCTACTATAATCATCCATAATAAAGCCAGATATATGCTACTATAATCATCCAAAATAAAGCCACATAGAGGCTACTATAATCATCAAAAATAAAGCCACATAGAGGCTACTATAATCATCCAAAATAAAGAAGCATAGAGGCTACTATAATCATCCAAAATAAAGCTGCATAGAGGCTACTTTAATCATCCAAAATAAAGAAGCATAGAGGCTACTATAATCATCAAAAATAAAGCCACATATATGCTACTATAATCATCCAAAATAAAGCCACATAGAGGCTACTATAATCATCCAAAATAAAGAAGCATAGAGGCTACTATAATCATCCAAAATAAAGCTGCATAGAGGCTACTATAATCATCCAAAATAAAGAAGCATAGAGGCTACTATAATCATCCAAAATAAAGCTGCATAGAGGCTACTATAATCATCAAAAATAAAGCCACATATATGCTACTATAATCATCCAAAATAAAGAAGCATAGAGGCTACTATAATCATCAAAAATAAAGAAGCATAGAGGCTACTATAATCATCCAAAATAAAGCTGCATAGAGGCTACTATAATCATCAAAAATAAAGCCACATATATGCTACTATAATCATCCAAAATAAAGCCACATGGAGACTACTATAATCATCCAAATTAAAGCCGCATAGAGGCTACTATAATCATCCAAAATAAAGCCGCATAGAGGCTACTATAATCATCCAAAATAAAGCCGCATAGAGGCTACTATAATCATCCAAAATAAAGCCGCATAGAGGCTACTATAATCATCCAAAATAAAGAAGCATAGAGGCTACTATAATCATCCAAAATAAAGCCACATAGAGGCTACTATAATCATCCAAAATAAAGCCGCATAGAGGTTACTATAATCATCCAAAATAAAGAAGCATAGAGGCTACTATAATCATCCAAAATAAAGCCACATATATGCTACTATAATCATCCAAAATAAAGCCACATAGAGACTACTATAATCATCCAAAATAAAGCCGCATAGAGGCTACTATAATCATCCAAAATAAAGAAGCATAGAGGCTACTATAATCATCCAAAATAAAGCCACATATATGCTACTATAATCATCCAAAATAAAGCCACATAGAGACTACTATAATCATCCAAAATAAAGCCACATAGAGGCTACTATAATCATCCAAAATAAAGAAGCATAGAGGCTACTATAATCATCAATAATAAACCAACATAGATGCTACTATAATCATCCAAAATAAAGCCGCATAGAGGCTACTATAATCATCCAAAATAAAGCCGCATAGAGGCTACTATAATCATCCAAAATAAAGAAGCACAGAGGCTACTATAATCATCCATAATAAAGCAGCATAGAGGTTACTATAATTATCCAAAATAAAGCCGCACAGAGGTTACTATAATTATCCAAAATAAAGCCGCATAGAGGCTACTATAATAATCCATAATAAAGCCGCATAGAGGCAACTATAATCATCCAAAATAAAGCCGCATAGAGGTTACTATAATCATCCAAAATAAAGCCGCATAGAGGTTACTATAATTATCCAAAATAAAGCCGCATAGAGGCTACTATAATAATCCAAACTAAAGAAGCATAGAGGCTACTATAATCATCCAAAATAAAGCCACATAGAGGCTACTATAATCATCAAAAATAAAGCCACATAGAGGCTACTATAATCATCCAAAATAAAGCCGCATAGAGGCTGCTATAATAATCCAAAATAAAGAAGCATAGAGGCTACTATAATCATCCAAAATAAAGCCACACAGAGGCTACTATAATCATCAAAAATAAAGCCACATAGAGGCTACTATAATAATCCAAAATAAAGCCGCATAGAGGTTACTATAATTATCCAAAATAAAGCCACATAGAGGCTACTATAATAATCCAAACTAAAGAAGCATAGAGGCTACTATAATCATCTATAATAAAGCCAGATATATGCTACTATAATCATCCAAAATAAAGAAGCATAGAGGCTACTATAATCATCCAAAATAAAGCCACATAGAGGCTACTATAATCATCAAAAATAAAGCCACATAGAGGCTACTATAATCATCCAAAATAAAGAAGCATAGAGGCTACTATAATCATCCAAAATAAAGCTGCATAGAGGCTACTATAATCATCCAAAATAAAGAAGCATAGAGGCTACTATAATCATCAAAAATAAAGCCACATATATGCTACTATAATCATCCAAAATAAAGCCACATAGAGGCTACTATAATCATCCAAAATAAAGAAGCATAGAGGCTACTATAATCATCCAAAATAAAGCTGCATAGAGGCTACTATAATCATCCAAAATAAAGAAGCATAGAGGCTACTATAATCATCCAAAATAAAGCTGCATAGAGGCTACTATAATCATCAAAAATAAAGCCACATATATGCTACTATAATCATCCAAAATAAAGCCACATAGAGACTACTATAATCATCCAAAATAAAGAAGCATAGAGGCTACTATAATCATCAAAAATAAAGAAGCATAGAGGCTACTATAATCATCCAAAATAAAGCTGCATAGAGGCTACTATAATCATCAAAAATAAAGCCACATATATGCTACTATAATCATCCAAAATAAAGCCACATGGAGACTACTATAATCATCCAAATTAAAGCCGCATAGAGGCTACTATAATCATCCAAAATAAAGAAGCATAGAGGCTACTATAATCATCCAAAATAAAGCCGCATAGAGGCTACTATAATCATCCAAAATAAAGAAGCATAGAGGCTACTATAATCATCAATAATAAAGCCACATAGATGCTACTATAATCATCCAAAATAAAGCCGCATAGAGGCTACTATAATCATCCAAAATAAAGCCGCATAGAGACTACTATAATCATCCAAAATAAAGCCGCATAGAGGCTACTATAATCATCCAAAATAAAGAAGCATAGAGGCTACTATAATCATCCAAAATAAAGAAGCATAGAGGCTACTATAATCATCAAAAATAAAGCCACATATATGCTACTATAATCATCCAAAATAAAGCCACATAGAGACTACTATAATCATCCAAAATAAAGCCGCATAGAGGCTACTATAATCATCCAAAATAAAGAAGCATAGAGGCTACTATAATCATCCAAAATAAAGCCACATAGAGACTACTATAATAATCCAAAATAAAGCCGCATAGAGGCTACTATAATCATCCAAAATAAAGAAGCATAGAGGCTACTATAATCATCCAAAATAAAGCCGCATAGAGGCTACTATAATCATCCAAAATAAAGAAGCATAGAGGCTACTATAATCATCCAAAATAAAGAAGCATAGAGGCTACTATAATCATCCAAAATAAAGCCGAATAAAGGCTACTATAATCATTCAAAATAAAGCCGCATAGAGGCTACTATAATCATCCAAAATAAAGAAGCATAGAGGCTACTATAATAATCCAAAATAAAGCCACATAGAGGCTACTATAATCATCCAAAATAAAGCCGCATAGACTACTATAATCATCCAAAATAAAGCCGCATAGAGGCTACTATAATAATCCAAAATAAAGCCGCATAGAGGCTACTATAATCATCCAAAATAGAGAAGCATAGAGGCTACTATAATCATCCAAAATAAAGCCGCATAGAGGCTACTATAATCATCCAAAATAAAGCCGCATAGAGGCTACTATAATAATCCAAAATACAGCCGCATAGAGGCTACTATAATCATCCAAAATAAAGCCGCATAGAAGCTACTATAATAATCCATAATAAAGCCGCATAGAGGCTACTGTAATCATCCAAAATAAAGCCGCATAGAGGTTACTATAATTATCCAAAATAAAGCCGCATAGAGGCTACTATAATCATTCAAAATAAAGCCGCATAGAGGCTACTATAATCATCCAAAATAAAGCCACATAGAGGCTACTATAATCATCCAAATTAAAGAAGCATAGAGGCTACTATAATCATCCAAAATAAAGAAGCATAGAGGCTACTATAATCATCCAAAATAAAGAAGCATAGAGGCTACTATAATCATCCAAAATAAAGAAGCATAGAGGCTACTATAATCATTCAAAATAAAGCCGCATAGATGCTACTATAATAATCCAAAATAAAGCCACATAGAGGATACTATAATAATCCAAAATAGAGAAGCATAGAGGCTACTATAGTCATCCAAAATAAAGCCGCATAGAGGCTACTATAATCATCCAAAATAAAGCCACATAGAGGCTACTATAATAATCCAAAATAGAGAAGCATAGAGGCTACTATAATCATCCAAAATAAAGCCGCATAGAGGCTACTATAATCATCCAAAATAAAGAAGCATAGAGGCTACTATAATCATTCAAAATAAAGCCGCATAGATGCTACTATAATAATCCAAAATAAAGCCGCATAGAGGCTACTATAATAATCCAAAATAGAGAAGCATAGAGGCTACTATAATCATCCAAAATAAAGCCGCATAGATGCTTCTATAATAATCCAAAATAATGCCGCATAGAGGCTACTATAATCATCCAAAATAAAGCCACATAGAGGCTACTATAATCATCCAAAATAAAGCCGCATAGAGGCTACTATAATCATCCAAAATTAAGCCGCAAAGAGGCTACTATAATTGTCCAAAATAAAGTCGCATAGAGGTTACTATAATTATTCGAAATAAAGCCGCATAGAGGCTACTATAATAATCCAAAATAATGCCGCATAGAGGCTACTATAATCATCCAAAATAAAGCCGCATAGAGGCTGCTATAATCATCCAAAATAAAGTCGCATAGAGGTTACTATAATTGTCCAAAACAAAGCCGCATAGAGGCTACTATAATCATCCAAAATAAAGTCGCATAGAGGTTACTATAATTGTCCAAAATAAAGCCGCATAGAGGCTACTATAATAATCCAAAATAATGCCGCATAGAGGCTACTATAATAATCCAAAATAGAGAAGCATAGAGGCTACTATAATAATCCAACATAAAGTCGCATAGAGGCTACTATAATCATCCAAAATAAAGCCGCATAGAGGCTACTATAATCATCCAAAATAAAGCCACATAGAGGTTACTATAATTATCGAAAATAAAGCCGCATAGAGGCTACTATAATAATCCAAACCAAAGAAGCATAGAGGCTACTATAATAATCCAAAATAAAGCCGCATAGAGGCTACTATAATCATCCAAAATAATGCCGCATAGAGGCTACTATAATCATCCAAAATAAAGCCACATAGAGGCTACTATAATCATCCAAAATAAAGCCGCATAGAGGCTACTATAATCATCCAAAATAAAGAAGCATAGAGGCTACTATAATCATCCAAAATAAAGCCACATAGAGGCTACTATAATCATCCAAAATAAAGCCGCATAGAGGCTACTATAATCATCCAAAATAAAGCCGCATAGAGGTTACTATAATCATCCAAAATAAAGAAGCATAGAGGCTACTATAATCATCAAAAATAAAGCCACATATATGCTACTATAATCATCCAAAATAAAGCCACATATAGACTACTATAATCATCCAAAATAAAGCCGCATAGAGGCTTCTATAATCATCCAAAATAAAGAAGCATAGAGGCTACTATAATCATCCAAAATAAAGAAGCATAGAGGCTACTATAATCATCAATAATAAAGCCACATATATGCTACTATAATCATCCAAAATAAAGCCACATAGAGACTACTATAATCATCCAAAATAAAGCCGCATAGAGGCTACTATAATCATCCAAAATGAAGCCGCATAGAGGCTACTATAATCATCCAAAATAAAGAAGCATAGAGGCTACTATAATCATCCAAAATAAAGCCACATAGAGGCTACTATAATAATCCAAAATAAAGAAGCATAGAGGCTACTATAATCATCCAAAATAAAGCCACATAGAGACTACTATAATCATCCAAAATAAAGAAGTATAGAGGCTACTATAATCATCAATAATAGACCAACATAGATGCTACTATAATCATCCAAAATAAAGCCGCATAGAGGCTACTATAATAATCCAAAATAAAGCCGCATAGAAGCTACTATAATCATCCAAAATAAAGACGCATAGAGGCTACTATAATCATCCAAAATAAAGCCGCATAGAGGTTACTATAATTATCCAAAATAAAGCCGCATAGAGGCTACTATAATCATCCAAAATAAAGAAGCACAGTGGCTACTATAATCATCCATAATAAAGCAGCATAGAGGTTACTATAATTATCCAAAATAAAGCCGCACAGAGGTTACTATAATTATCCAAAATAAAGCCGCATAGAGGCTACTATAATAATCCATAATAAAGCCGCATAGAGGCTACTATAATCATCCAAAATAAAGCCGCATAGAGGTTACTATAATCATCCAAAATAAAGCCACATAGAGGTTACTATAATTATCCAAAATAAAGCCGCATAGAGGCTACTATAATAATCCAAACTAAAGAAGCATAGAGGCTACTATAATCATCCAAAATAAAGCCACATATAGGCTACTATAATCATCAAAAATAAAGCCACATAGAGGCTACTATAATCATCCAAAATAAAGCCGCATAGAGGCTGCTATAATAATCCAAAATAAAGAAGCATAGAGGCTACTAAATCATCCAAAATGAAGCCACATAGAGGCTACTATAATCATCAAAAATAAAGCCACATAGAGGCTACTATAATCATCCAAAATAAAGCCACATAGAGGCTACTATAATCATCCAAAATAAAGCCACATAGAGGTTACTATAATTATCCAAAATAAAGCCACATAGAGGCTACTATAATAATCCAAACTAAAGAAGCATAGAGGATACTATAATCATCCATAATAAAGCCAGATATATGCTACTATAATCATCCAAAATAAAGAAGCATAGAGGCTACTATAATCATCCAAAATAAAGCTGCATAGAGGCTACTATAATCATCCAAAATAAAGAAGCATAGAGGCTACTATAATAATCCAAAATAAAGCTGCATAGAGGCTACTATAATCATCAAAAATAAAGCCACATATATGCTACTATAATCATCCAAAATAAAGCCACATAGAGACTACTATAATCATCCAAAATAAAGAAGCATAGAGGCTACTATAATCATCAAACATAAAGAAGCATAGAGGCTACTATAATCATCCAAAATAAAGCTGCATAGAGGCTACTATAATCATCAAAAATAAAGCCACATATATGCTATTATAATCATCCAAAATAAAACCACATGGAGACTACTATAATCATCCAAATTAAAGCCGCATAGAGGCTACTATAATCATCCAAAATAAAGAAGCATAGAGGCTACTATAATCATCCAAAATAAAGCCGCATAGAGGCTACTATAATCATCCAAAATAAAGACGCATAGAGGCTACTATAATCATCAATAATAAAGCCACATAGATGCTACTATAATCATCCAAAATAAAGCCGCATAGAGGCTACTATAATCATCCAAAATAAAGCCACATAGAGACTACTATAATCATCCAAAATAAAGCCGCATAGAGGCTACTATAGTAATCCAAAATAAAGAAGCATAGAGGCTACTATAATCATCAATAATAAAGCCACATAGATGCTACTATAATCATCCAAAATAAAGCCACATAGAGACTACTATAATAATCCAAAATAAAGCCGCATAGAGGCTACTATAATCATCCAAAATAAAGAAGCATAGAGGCTACTATAATCATCCAAAATAAAGCCACATAGAGACTACTATAATAATCCAAAATAAAGAAGCATAGAGGCTACTATAATCATCCAAAATAAAGCCGCATAGAGGCTACTATAATCATCCAAAATAAAGAAGCATAGAAGCTACTATAATCATCCAAAATAAAGCCACATAGAGGCTACTATAATAATCCAAAATAAAGCCGCATAGAGGCTACTATAATCATCCAAAATAAAGAAGCATAGAGGCTACTATAATCATCCAAAATAAAGCCACATAGAGACTACGATAATAATCCAAAATAAAGCCGCATAGAGGCTACTATAATAATCCAAAATAAAGAAGCATAGAGGCTACTATAATCATCCAAAATAAAGCCGAATAAAGGCTACTATAATCATTCAAAATAAAGCCGCATAGAGGCTACTATAATCATCCAAAATAAAGAAGCATAGAGGCTACTATAATAATTCAAAATAAAGCCACATAGAGGCTACTATAATCATCCAAAATAAAGCCGCATAGACTACTATAATCATCCAAAATAGAGAAGCATAGAGGCTACTATAATCATCCAAAATAAAGCCGCATAGAGGCCACTATAATCATCCAAAATAAAGCCGCATAGAGGCTACTATAATAATCCAAAATACAGCCGCATAGAGGCTACTATAATCATCCAAAATAAAGCCGCATAGAAGCTACTATAATAATCCATAATAAAGCCGCATAGAGGCTACTATAATCATCCAAAATAAAGCCGCATAGAGGTTACTATAATTATCCAAAATAAAGCCGCATAGAGGCTACTATAATCATTCAAAATAAAGCTGCATAAAGGCTACTATAATCATCCAAAATAAAGCCACATAGAGGCTACTATAATCATCCAAATTAAAGAAGCATAGAGGCTACTATAATCATCCAAAATAAAGAAGCATAGAGGCTACTATAATCATCCAAAATAAAGAAGCATAGAGGCTACTATAATCATTCAAAATAAAGCCGCATAGAGGCTACTATAATCATCCAAAATAAAGCCGCATAGAGGCTACTATAATCATCCAAAATAAAGCCGCATAGAGGCTACTATAATCATCCAAAATAAAGAAGCATAGAGGCTACTATAATCATCCAAAATAAAGCTGCATAGAGGCTACTATAATCATCCAAAATAAAGAAGCATAGAGGCTACTATAATCATCCAAAATAAAGCTGCATAGAGGCTACTATAATCATCAAAAATAAAGCCACATATATGCTACTATAATCATCCAAAATAAAGCCACATAGAGACTACTATAATCATCCAAAATAAAGAAGCATAGAGGCTACTATAATCATCAAAAATAAAGAAGCATAGAGGCTACTATAATCATCCAAAATAAAGCTGCATAGAGGCTACTATAATCATCAAAAATAAAGCCACATATATGCTACTATAATCATCCAAAATAAAGCCACATGGAGACTACTATAATCATCCAAATTAAAGCCGCATAGAGGCTACTATAATCATCCAAAATAAAGAAGCATAGAGGCTACTATAATCATCCAAAATAAAGCCGCATAGAGGCTACTATAATCATCCAAAATAAAGAAGCATAGAGGCTACTATAATCATCAATAATAAAGCCACATAGATGCTACTATAATCATCCAAAATAAAGCCGCATAGAGGCTACTATAATCATCCAAAATAAAGCCACATAGAGACTACTATAATCATCCAAAATAAAGCCGCATAGAGGCTACTATAATCATCCAAAATAAAGAAGCATAGAGGCTACTATAATCATCAATAATAAAGCCACATAGATGCTACTATAATCATCCAAAATAAAGTCACATAGAGGCTACTATAATCATCCAAAATAAAGAAGCATAGAGGCTACTATAATCATCCAAAATAAAGAAGCATAGAGGCTACTATAGTAATCCAAAATAAAGAAGCATAGAGGCTACTATAATCATCAAAAATAAAGCCACATATATGCTACTATAATCATCCAAAATAAAGCCACATAGAGACTACTATAATCATCCAAAATAAAGCCGCATAGAGGCTACTATAATCATCCAAAATAAAGAAGCATAGAGGCTACTATAATCATCCAAAATAAAGCCACATAGAGACTACTATAATCATCCAAAATAAAGCCGCATAGAGGCTACTATAATCATCCAAAATAAAGAAGCATAGAAGCTACTATAATCATCCAAAATAAAGAAGCATAGAGGCTACTATAATCATCCAAAATAAAGAAGCATAGAAGCTACTATAATCATCCAAAATAAAGAAGCATAGAGGCTGCTATAATAATCCAAAATAAAGAAGCATAGAGGCTACTATAATCATCCAAAATAAAGCCGAATAAAGGCTACTATAATCATTCAAAATAAAGCCGCATAGAGGCTACTATAATCATCCAAAATAAAGAAGCATAGAGGCTACTATAATAATCCAAAATAAAGCCACATAGAGGCTACTATAATCATCCAAAATAAAGCCGCATAGACTACTATAATCATCCAAAATAAAGCCGCATAGAGGCTACTATAATAATCCAAAATAAAGCCGCATAGAGGCTACTATAATCATCCAAAATAGAGAAGCATAGAGGCTACTATAATCATCCAAAATAAAGCCGCATAGAGGCTACTATAATCATCCAAAATAAAGCCGCATAGAGGCTACTATAATAATCCAAAATACAGCCGCATAGAGGCTACTATAATCATCCAAAATAAAGCCGCATAGAAGCTACTATAATAATCCATAATAAAGCCGCATAGAGGCTACTGTAATCATCCAAAATAAAGCCGCATAGAGGTTACTATAATTATCCAAAATAAAGCCGCATAGAGGCTACTATAATCATTCAAAATAAAGCCGCATAGAGGCTACTATAATCATCCAAAATAAAGCCACATAGAGGCTACTATAATCATCCAAATTAAAGAAGCATAGAGGCTACTATAATCATCCAAAATAAAGAAGCATAGAGGCTACTATAATCATCCAAAATAAAGAAGCATAGAGGCTACTATAATCATTCAAAATAAAGCCGCATAGATGCTACTATAATAATCCAAAATAAAGCCACATAGAGGATACTATAATAATCCAAAATAGAGAAGCATAGAGGCTACTATAGTCATCCAAAATAAAGCCGCATAGAGGCTACTATAATCATCCAAAATAAAGCCACATAGAGGCTACTATAATAATCCAAAATAGAGAAGCATAGAGGCTACTATAATCATCCAAAATAAAGCCGCATAGAGGCTACTATAATCATCCAAAATAAAGAAGCATAGAGGCTACTATAATCATTCAAAATAAAGCCGCATAGATGCTACTATAATAATCCAAAATAAAGCCGCATAGAGGCTACTATAATAATCCAAAATAGAGAAGCATAGAGGCTACTATAATCATCCAAAATAAAGCCGCATAGATGCTTCTATAATAATACAAAATAAAGCCGCATAGAGGCTACTATAATCATCCAAAATAAAGCCACATAGAGGCTACTATAATCATCCAAAATAAAGCCGCATAGAGGCTACTATAATCATCCAAAATTAAGCCGCAAAGAGGCTACTATAATCATCCAAAATAAAGTCGCATAGAGGTTACTATAATTATTCGAAATAAAGCCGCATAGAGGCTACTATAATAATCCAAAATAATGCCGCATAGAGGCTACTATAATAATCCAAAATAGAGAAGCATAGAGGCTACTATAATCATCCAAAATAAAGCCGCATAGAGGCTACTATAATCATCCAAAATAAAGCCGCATAGAGGCTGCTATAATCATCCAAAATAAAGTCGCATAGAGGTTACTATAATTGTCCAAAACAAAGCCGCATAGAGGCTACTATAATCATCCAAAATAAAGTCGCATAGAGGTTACTATAATTGTCCAAAATAAAGCCGCATAGAGGCTACTATAATAATCCAAAATAATGCCGCATAGAGGCTACTATAATAATCCAAAATAGAGAAGCATAGAGGCTACTATAATAATCCAACATAAAGTCGCATAGAGGCTACTATAATCATCCAAAATAAAGCCGCATAGAGGCTACTATAATCATCCAAAATAAAGCCACATAGAGGTTACTATAATTATCGAAAATAAAACCGCATAGAGGCTACTATAATAATCCAAACCAAAGAAGCATAGAGGCTACTATAATAATCCAAAATAAAGCCGCATAGAGGCTACTATAATCATCCAAAATAATGCCGCATAGAGGCTACTATAATCATCCAAAATAAAGCCACATAGAGGCTACTATAATCATCCAAAATAAAGCCGCATAGAGGCTACTATAATCATCCAAAATAAAGAAGCATAGAGGCTACTATAATCATCCAAAATAAAGCCACATAGAGGCTACTATAATCATCCAAAATAAAGCCGCATAGAGGCTACTATAATCATCCAAAATAAAGCCGCATAGAGGTTACTATAATCATCCAAAATAAAGAAGCATAGAGGCTACTATAATCATCAAAAATAAAGCCACATATATGCTACTATAATCATCCAAAATAAAGCCACATATAGACTACTATAATCATCCAAAATAAAGCCGCATAGAGGCTTCTATAATCATCCAAAATAAAGAAGCATAGAGGCTACTATAATCATCCAAAATAAAGAAGCATAGAGGCTACTATAATCATCAATAATAAAGCCACATATATGCTACTATAATCATCCAAAATAAAGCCACATAGACACTACTATAATCATCCAAAATAAAGCCGCATAGAGGCTACTATAATCATCCAAAATGAAGCCCCATAGAGGCTACTATAATCATCCAAAATAAAGAAGCATAGAGGCTACTATAATCATCCAAAATAAAGCCGCATAGAGGCTACTATAATAATCCAAAATAAAGAAGCATAGAGGCTACTATAATCATCCAAAATAAAGCCACATAGAGACTACTATAATAATCCAAAATAAAGCCGCATAGAGGCTACTATAATCATCCAAAATAAAGCCGCATAGAGGCTACTATAATCATCCAAAATAAAGAAGTATAGAGGCTACTATAATCATCAATAATAGACCAACATAGATGCTACTATAATCATCCAAAATAAAGCCGCATAGAGGCTACTATAATCATCCAAAATAAAGCCGCATAGAGGCTACTATAATCATCCAAAATAAAGCCGCATAGAAGCTACTATAATCATCAAAAATAAAGCCGCATAGAGGCTACTATAATCATCCAAAATAAAGCCGCATAGAGGTTACTATAATTATCCAAAATAAAGCCGCATAGAGGCTACTATAATCATCCAAAATAAAGAAGCACAGTGGCTACTATAATCATCCATAATAAAGCAGCATAGAGGTTACTATAATTATCCAAAATAAAGCCGCACAGAGGTTACTATAATTATCCAAAATAAAGCCGCATAGAGGCTACTATAATAATCCATAATAAAGTCGCATAGAGGCTACTATAATCATCCAAAATAAAGCCGCATAGAGTTTACTATAATCATCCAAAATAAAGCCACATAGAGGTTACTATAATTATCCAAAATAAAGCCGCATAGAGGCTACTATAATAATCCAAACTAAAGAAGCATAGAGGCTACTATAATCATCCAAAATAAAGCCACATATAGGCTACTATAATCATCAAAAATAAAGCCACATAGAGGCTACTATAATCATCCAAAATAAAGCCGCATAGAGGCTGCTATAATAATCCAAAATAAAGAAGCATAGAGGCTACTATAATCATCCAAAATAAAGCCACATAGAGGCTACTATAATCATCAAAAATAAAGCCACATAGAGGCTACTATAATCATCCAAAATAAAGCCACATAGAGGCTACTATAATCATCCAAAATAAAGCCACATAGAGGTTACTATAATTATCCAAAATAAAGCCACATAGAGGCTACTATAATAATCCAAACTAAAGAAGCATAGAGGATACTATAATCATCCATAATAAAGCCAGATATATGCTACTATAATCATCCAAAATAAAGAAGCATAGAGGCTACTATAATCATCCAAAATAAAGCTGCATAGAGGCTACTATAATCATCCAAAATAAAGAAGCATAGAGGCTACTATAATAATCCAAAATAAAGCTGCATAGAGGCTACTATAATCATCAAAAATAAAGCCACATATATGCTACTATAATCATCCAAAATAAAGCCACATAGAGACTACTATAATCATCCAAAATAAAGAAGCATAGAGGCTACTATAATCATCAAACATAAAGAAGAATAGAGGCTACTATAATCATCCAAAATAAAGCTGCATAGAGGCTACTATAATCATCAAAAATAAAGCCACATATATGCTACTATAATCATCCAAAATAAAGCCACATAGAGACTACTATAATCATCCAAAATAAAGAAGCATAGAGGCTACTATAATCATCAAACATAAAGAAGCATAGAGGCTACTATAATCATCCAAAATAAAGCTGCATAGAGGCTACTATAATCATCCAAAATAAAACCACATGGAGACTACTATAATCATCCAAATTAAAGCCGCATAGAGGCTACTATAATCATCCAAAATAAAGAAGCATAGAGGCTACTATAATCATCCAAAATAAAGCCGCATAGAGGCTACTATAATCATCCAAAATAAAGACGCATAGAGGCTACTATAATCATCAATAATAAAGCCACATAGATGCTACTATAATCATCCAAAATAAAGCGCATAGAGGCTACTATAATCATCCAAAATAAAGCCACATAGAGACTACTATAATCATCCAAAATAAAGCCGCATAGAGGCTACTATAATCATCCAAAATAAAGAAGCATAGAGGCTACTATAATCATCAATAATAAAGCCACATAGATGCTACTATAATCATCCAAAATAAAACCACATAGAGGCTACTATAATCATCCAAAATAAAGAAGCATAGAGGCTACTATAGTAATCCAAAATAAAGAAGCATAGAGGCTACTATAATCATCAAAAATAAAGCCACATGTATGCTACTATAATCATCCAAAATAAAGCCACATAGAGACTACTATAATAATCCAAAATAAAGCCGCATAGAGGCTACTATAATCATCCAAAATAAAGAAGCATAGAGGCTACTATAATCATCCAAAATAAAGCCACATAGAGACTACTATAATAATCCAAAATAAAGCCGCATAGAGGCTACTATAATCATCCAAAATAAAGAAGCATAGAGGCTACTATAATCATCCAAAATAAAGCCGCATAGAGGCTACTATAATCATCCAAAATAAAGAAGCATAGAAGCTACTATAATCATCCAAAATAAAGCCACATAGAGGCTACTATAATAATCCAAAATAAAGCCGCATAGAGGCTACTATAATCATCCAAAATAAAGAAGCATAGAGGCTACTATAATCATCCAAAATAAAGCCACATAGAGACTACTATAATAATCCAAAATAAAGCCGCATAGAGGCTACTATAATAATCCAAAATAAAGAAGCATAGAGGCTACTATAATCATCCAAAATAAAGCCGAATAAAGGCTACTATAATCATTCAAAATAAAGCCGCATAGAAGCTACTATAATCATCCAAAATAAAGAAGCATAGAGGCTACTATAATAATTCAAAATAAAGCCACATAGAGGCTACTATAATCATCCAAAATAAAGCCGCATAGACTACTATAATCATCCAAAATAGAGAAGCATAGAGGCTACTATAATCATCCAAAATAAAGCCGCATAGAGGCCACTATAATCATCCAAAATAAAGCCGCATAGAGGCTACTATAATAATCCAAAATACAGCCGCATAGAGGCTACTATAATCATCCAAAATAAAGCCGCATAGAAGCTACTATAATAATCCATAATAAAGCCGCATAGAGGCTACTATAATCATCCAAAATAAAGCCGCATAGAGGTTACTATAATTATCCAAAATAAAGCCGCATAGAGGCTACTATAATCATTCAAAATAAAGCTGCATAAAGGCTACTATAATCATCCAAAATAAAGCCACATAGAGGCTACTGTAATCATCCAAATTAAAGAAGCATAGAGGCTACTATAATCATCCAAAATAAAGAAGCATAGAGGCTACTATAATCGTCCAAAATAAAGAAGCATAGAGGCTACTATAATCATTCAAAATAAAGCCGCATAGAGGCTACTATAATCATCCAAAATAAAGCCGCATAGAGGCTACTATAATCATCCAAAATAAAGCCGCATAGAGGCTACTATAATCATCCAAAATAAAGAAGCATAGAGGCTACTATAATCATTCAAAATAAAGCCGCATAGATGCTAGTATAATAATCCAAAATAAAGCCACATAGAGGCTACTATAATAATCCAAAATAGAGAATCATAGAGGCTACTATAATCATTCAAAATAAAGCCGCATAGATGCTACTATAATAATCCAAAATAAAGCCGCATAGAGGCTACTATAATAATCCAAAATAGAGAAGCATAGAGGCTACTATAATCATCCAAAATAAAGCCGCATAGAGGCTACTACAATAATCCAAAATAATGCCGCATAGAGGTTACTATAATCATCCAAAATAAAGCCACATAGAGGCTACTATAATCATCCAAAATAAAGTCGCATAGAGGTTACTATAATTATCCAAAATAAAGCCGCATAGAGGCTACTATAATAATCCAAAATAATGCCGCATAGAGGCTACTATAATAATCCAAAATAGAGAAGCATAGAGGCTACTATAATCATCCAAAATAAAGCCGCATAGAGGCTACTATAATCATCCATAATAAAGCCGCATAGAGGCTGCTATAATCATCCAAAATAAAGTCGCATAGAGGTTACTATAATTGTCCAAAATAAAGCCGCATAGAGGCTACTATAATAATCCAAAATAATGCCGCATAGAGGCTACTATAATCATCCAAAATAAAGCCACATAGAGGTTACTATAATTATCCAAAATAAAGCCGCATAGAGGCTACTATAATAATCCAAACCAAAGAAGCATAGAGGCTACTATAATAATCCAAAATAAAGCCGCATAGAGGCTACTATAATCATCCAAAATAAAGCCGCATAGAGGCTACTATAATAATCCAAAATAATGCCGCATAGAGGCTACTATAATAATCCAAAATAAAGCCGCATAGAGGCTACTATAATCATCCAAAATAAAGCCGCATAGAGGCTACTATAATCATCCAAAATAAAGAAGCATAGAGGCTACTATAATAGTCCAAAATAAAGCCACATAGAGGCTACTATAATCATCCAAAATAAAGCCGCATAGAGGCTACTATAATCATCCAAAATAAAGCCACATAGATGCTACTATAATCATCCAAAATAAAGAAGCATAGAGGATACTATAATCATCCGAAATAAAGCCGCATAGAGGCTACTATAATCATCCAAAATAAAGCCGCATAGAGGCTACTATAATCATCCAAAATAAAGCCGCATAGAGGCTACTATAATCATCCAAAATAAAGCCACATAGATGCTACTATAATCATCCAAAATAAAGAAGCATAGAGGCTACTATAATCATCCAAAATAAAGCCGCATAGAGGCTACTATAATCATCCAAAATAAAGCCGCATAGAGGCTACTATAATCATCCAAAATAAAGCCGCATAGAGGCTACTATAATCATCCAAAATAAAGCCACATAGAGGCTACTATAATCATCCAAAATAAAGCCACATAGAGGCTACTATAATCATCCAAAATAAAGCCGCATAGAGGCTACCATAATAATCCAAAATAATGCCGCATAGAGGCTACTATAATAATCCAAAATAAAGCCGCATAGAGGCTACTATAATCATCCAAAATAAAGCCACATAGAGGCTACTATAATCATCCTAAATAATGCCGCATAGAGGCTACTATAATCATCCAAAATAAAGAAGCATAGAGGCTACTATAATCATCCAAAATAAAGAAGCATAGAGGCTACTATAATCATCCAAAATAAAGAAGCATAGAGGCTACTATAATAGTCCAAAATAAAGCCACATAGAGGCTACTATAATCATCCAAAATAAAGCCGCATAGAGGCTACTATAATCATCCAAAATAAAGAAGCATAGAGGCTACTATAATAGTCCAAAATAAAGCCACATAGAGGCTACTATAATCATCCAAAATAAAGCCGCATAGAGGCTACTATAATCATCCAAAATAAAGCCACATAGATGCTACTATAATCATCCAAAATAAAGAAGCATAGAGGCTACTATAATCATCCAAAATAAAGCCGCATAGAGGCTACTATAATCATCCAAAATAAAGAAGCATAGAGGCTACTATAATCATCCAAAATAAAGCCGCATAGAGGCTACTATAATCATCCAAAATAAAGAAGCATAGAAGCTACTATAATCATCCAAAATAAAGCCACATAGAGACTACTATAATCATCCAAAATAAAGCCGCATAGAGGCTACTATAATCATCCAAAATAAAGAAGCATAGAGGCTACTATAATCATCAATAATAAAGCCACATAGATGCTACTATAATCATCCAAAATAAAGTCACATAGAGGCTACTATAATCATCCAAAATAAAGAAGCATAGAGGCTACTATAATCATCCAAAATAAAGAAGCATAGAGGCTACTATAGTAATCCAAAATAAAGAAGCATAGAGGCTACTATAATCATCAAAAATAAAGCCACATATATGCTACTATAATCATCCAAAATAAAGCCACATAGAGACTACTATAATCATCCAAAATAAAGCCGCATAGAGGCTACTATAATCATCCAAAATAAAGAAGCATAGAGGCTACTATAATCATCCAAAATAAAGCCACATAGAGACTACTATAATCATCCAAAATAAAGCCGCATAGAGGCTACTATAATCATCCAAAATAAAGAAGCATAGAAGCTACTATAATCATCCAAAATAAAGAAGCATAGAGGCTACTATAATCATCCAAAATAAAGAAGCATAGAAGCTACTATAATCATCCAAAATAAAGAAGCATAGAGGCTACTATAATAATCCAAAATAAAGAAGCATAGAGGCTACTATAATCATCCAAAATAAAGCCGAATAAAGGCTACTATAATCATTCAAAATAAAGCCGCATAGAGGCTACTATAATCATCCAAAATAAAGAAGCATAGAGGCTACTATAATAATCCAAAATAAAGCCACATAGAGGCTACTATAATCATCCAAAATAAAGCCGCATAGACTACTATAATCATCCAAAATAAAGCCGCATAGAGGCTACTATAATAATCCAAAATAAAGCCGCATAGAGGCTACTATAATCATCCAAAATAGAGAAGCATAGAGGCTACTATAATCATCCAAAATAAAGCCGCATAGAGGCTACTATAATCATCCAAAATAAAGCCGCATAGAGGCTACTATAATAATCCAAAATACAGCCGCATAGAGGCTACTATAATCATCCAAAATAAAGCCGCATAGAAGCTACTATAATAATCCATAATAAAGCCGCATAGAGGCTACTGTAATCATCCAAAATAAAGCCGCATAGAGGTTACTATAATTATCCAAAATAAAGCCGCATAGAGGCTACTATAATCATTCAAAATAAAGCCGCATAGAGGCTACTATAATCATCCAAAATAAAGCCACATAGAGGCTACTATAATCATCCAAATTAAAGAAGCATAGAGGCTACTATAATCATCCAAAATAAAGAAGCATAGAGGCTACTATAATCATCCAAAATAAAGAAGCATAGAGGCTACTATAATCATTCAAAATAAAGCCGCATAGATGCTACTATAATAATCCAAAATAAAGCCACATAGAGGATACTATAATAATCCAAAATAGAGAAGCATAGAGGCTACTATAGTCATCCAAAATAAAGCCGCATAGAGGCTACTATAATCATCCAAAATAAAGCCACATAGAGGCTACTATAATAATCCAAAATAGAGAAGCATAGAGGCTACTATAATCATCCAAAATAAAGCCGCATAGAGGCTACTATAATCATCCAAAATAAAGAAGCATAGAGGCTACTATAATCATTCAAAATAAAGCCGCATAGATGCTACTATAATAATCCAAAATAAAGCCGCATAGAGGCTACTATAATAATCCAAAATAGAGAAGCATAGAGGCTACTATAATCATCCAAAATAAAGCCGCATAGATGCTTCTATAATAATACAAAATAAAGCCGCATAGAGGCTACTATAATCATCCAAAATAAAGCCACATAGAGGCTACTATAATCATCCAAAATAAAGCCGCATAGAGGCTACTATAATCATCCAAAATTAAGCCGCAAAGAGGCTACTATAATCATCCAAAATAAAGTCGCATAGAGGTTACTATAATTATTCGAAATAAAGCCGCATAGAGGCTACTATAATAATCCAAAATAATGCCGCATAGAGGCTACTATAATAATCCAAAATAGAGAAGCATAGAGGCTACTATAATCATCCAAAATAAAGCCGCATAGAGGCTACTATAATCATCCAAAATAAAGCCGCATAGAGGCTGCTATAATCATCCAAAATAAAGTCGCATAGAGGCTACTATAATCATCCAAAATAAAGTCGCATAGAGGTTACTATAATTGTCCAAAATAAAGCCGCATAGAGGCTACTATAATAATCCAAAATAATGCCGCATAGAGGCTACTATAATAATCCAAAATAGAGAAGCATAGAGGCTACTATAATCATCCAAAATAAAGAAGCATAGAGGCTACTATAATCATCAATAATAAAGCCACATAGATGCTACTATAATCATCCAAAATAAAGCCGCATAGAGGCTACTATAATCATCCAAAATAAAGCCACATAGAGACTACTATAATCATCCAAAATAAAGTCACATAGAGGCTACTATAATCATCCAAAATAAAGAAGCATAGAGGCTACTATAATCATCCAAAATAAAGAAGCATAGAGGCTACTATAGTAATCCAAAATAAAGAAGCATAGAGGCTACTATAATCATCAAAAATAAAGCCACATATATGCTACTATAATCATCCAAAATAAAGCCACATAGAGACTACTATAATCATCCAAAATAAAGCCGCATAGAGGCTACTATAATCATCCAAAATAAAGAAGCATAGAGGCTACTATAATCATCCAAAATAAAGCCACATAGAGACTACTATAATCATCCAAAATAAAGCCGCATAGAGGCTACTATAATCATCCAAAATAAAGAAGCATAGAAGCTACTATAATCATCCAAAATAAAGAAGCATAGAGGCTACTATAATCATCCAAAATAAAGAAGCATAGAAGCTACTATAATCATCCAAAATAAAGAAGCATAGAGGCTACTATAATAATCCAAAATAAAGAAGCATAGAGGCTACTATAATCATCCAAAATAAAGCCGAATAAAGGCTACTATAATCATTCAAAATAAAGCCGCATAGAGGCTACTATAATCATCCAAAATAAAGAAGCATAGAGGCTACTATAATAATCCAAAATAAAGCCACATAGAGGCTACTATAATCATCCAAAATAAAGCCGCATAGACTACTATAATCATCCAAAATAAAGCCGCATAGAGGCTACTATAATAATCCAAAATAAAGCCGCATAGAGGCTACTATAATCATCCAAAATAGAGAAGCATAGAGGCTACTATAATCATCCAAAATAAAGCCGCATAGAGGCTACTATAATCATCCAAAATAAAGCCGCATAGAGGCTACTATAATCATCCAAAATAAAGCCGCATAGACTACTATAATCATCCAAAATAAAGCCGCATAGAGGCTACTATAATAATCCAAAATAAAGCCGCATAGAGGCTACTATAATAATCCAAAATAGAGAAGCATAGAGGCTACTATAATCATCCAAAATAAAGCCGCATAGAGGCTACTATAATCATCCAAAATAAAGCCGCATAGAGGCTGCTATAATCATCCAAAATAAAGTCGCATAGAGGTTACTATAATTGTCCAAAACAAAGCCGCATAGAGGCTACTATAATCATCCAAAATAAAGTCGCATAGAGGTTACTATAATTGTCCAAAATAAAGCCGCATAGAGGCTACTATAATAATCCAAAATAATGCCGCATAGAGGCTACTATAATAATCCAAAATAGAGAAGCATAGAGGCTACTATAATCATCCAAAATAAAGAAGCATAGAGGCTACTATAATCATCAATAATAAAGCCACATAGATGCTACTATAATCATCCAAAATAAAGCCGCATAGAGGCTACTATAATCATCCAAAATAAAGCCACATAGAGACTACTATAATCATCCAAAATAAAGCCGCATAGAGGCTACTATAATCATCCAAAATAAAGAAGCATAGAGGCTACTATAATCATCAATAATAAAGCCACATAGATGCTACTATAATCATCCAAAATAAAGTCACATAGAGGCTACTATAATCATCCAAAATAAAGAAGCATAGAGGCTACTATAATCATCCAAAATAAAGAAGCATAGAGGCTACTATAGTAATCCAAAATAAAGAAGCATAGAGGCTACTATAATCATCAAAAATAAAGCCACATATATGCTACTATAATCATCCAAAATAAAGCCACATAGAGACTACTATAATCATCCAAAATAAAGCCGCATAGAGGCTACTATAATCATCCAAAATAAAGAAGCATAGAGGCTACTATAATCATCCAAAATAAAGCCACATAGAGACTACTATAATCATCCAAAATAAAGCCGCATAGAGGCTACTATAATCATCCAAAATAAAGAAGCATAGAAGCTACTATAATCATCCAAAATAAAGAAGCATAGAGGCTACTATAATCATCCAAAATAAAGAAGCATAGAAGCTACTATAATCATCCAAAATAAAGAAGCATAGAGGCTACTATAATAATCCAAAATAAAGAAGCATAGAGGCTACTATAATCATCCAAAATAAAGCCGAATAAAGGCTACTATAATCATTCAAAATAAAGCCGCATAGAGGCTACTATAATCATCCAAAATAAAGAAGCATAGAGGCTACTATAATAATCCAAAATAAAGCCACATAGAGGCTACTATAATCATCCAAAATAAAGCCGCATAGACTACTATAATCATCCAAAATAAAGCCGCATAGAGGCTACTATAATAATCCAAAATAAAGCCGCATAGAGGCTACTATAATCATCCAAAATAGAGAAGCATAGAGGCTACTATAATCATCCAAAATAAAGCCGCATAGAGGCTACTATAATCATCCAAAATAAAGCCGCATAGAGGCTACTATAATAATCCAAAATACAGCCGCATAGAGGCTACTATAATCATCCAAAATAAAGCCGCATAGAAGCTACTATAATAATCCATAATAAAGCCGCATAGAGGCTACTGTAATCATCCAAAATAAAGCCGCATAGAGGTTACTATAATTATCCAAAATAAAGCCGCATAGAGGCTACTATAATCATTCAAAATAAAGCCGCATAGAGGCTACTATAATCATCCAAAATAAAGCCACATAGAGGCTACTATAATCATCCAAATTAAAGAAGCATAGAGGCTACTATAATCATCCAAAATAAAGAAGCATAGAGGCTACTATAATCATCCAAAATAAAGAAGCATAGAGGCTACTATAATCATTCAAAATAAAGCCGCATAGATGCTACTATAATAATCCAAAATAAAGCCACATAGAGGATACTATAATAATCCAAAATAGAGAAGCATAGAGGCTACTATAGTCATCCAAAATAAAGCCGCATAGAGGCTACTATAATCATCCAAAATAAAGCCACATAGAGGCTACTATAATAATCCAAAATAGAGAAGCATAGAGGCTACTATAATCATCCAAAATAAAGCCGCATAGAGGCTACTATAATCATCCAAAATAAAGAAGCATAGAGGCTACTATAATCATTCAAAATAAAGCCGCATAGATGCTACTATAATAATCCAAAATAAAGCCGCATAGAGGCTACTATAATAATCCAAAATAGAGAAGCATAGAGGCTACTATAATCATCCAAAATAAAGCCGCATAGATGCTTCTATAATAATACAAAATAAAGCCGCATAGAGGCTACTATAATCATCCAAAATAAAGCCACATAGAGGCTACTATAATCATCCAAAATAAAGCCGCATAGAGGCTACTATAATCATCCAAAATTAAGCCGCAAAGAGGCTACTATAATCATCCAAAATAAAGTCGCATAGAGGTTACTATAATTATTCGAAATAAAGCCGCATAGAGGCTACTATAATAATCCAAAATAATGCCGCATAGAGGCTACTATAATAATCCAAAATAGAGAAGCATAGAGGCTACTATAATCATCCAAAATAAAGCCGCATAGAGGCTACTATAATCATCCAAAATAAAGCCGCATAGAGGCTGCTATAATCATCCAAAATAAAGTCGCATAGAGGTTACTATAATTGTCCAAAACAAAGCCGCATAGAGGCTACTATAATCATCCAAAATAAAGTCGCATAGAGGTTACTATAATTGTCCAAAATAAAGCCGCATAGAGGCTACTATAATAATCCAAAATAATGCCGCATAGAGGCTACTATAATAATCCAAAATAGAGAAGCATAGAGGCTACTATAATAATCCAACATAAAGTCGCATAGAGGCTACTATAATCATCCAAAATAAAGCCGCATAGAGGCTACTATAATCATCCAAAATAAAGCCACATAGAGGTTACTATAATTATCGAAAATAAAGCCGCATAGAGGCTACTATAATAATCCAAACCAAAGAAGCATAGAGGCTACTATAATAATCCAAAATAAAGCCGCATAGAGGCTACTATAATCATCCAAAATAATGCCGCATAGAGGCTACTATAATCATCCAAAATAAAGCCACATAGAGGCTACTATAATCATCCAAAATAAAGCCGCATAGAGGCTACTATAATCATCCAAAATAAAGAAGCATAGAGGCTACTATAATCATCCAAAATAAAGCCACATAGAGGCTACTATAATCATCCAAAATAAAGCCGCATAGAGGCTACTATAATCATCCAAAATAAAGCCGCATAGAGGTTACTATAATCATCCAAAATAAAGAAGCATAGAGGCTACTATAATCATCAAAAATAAAGCCACATATATGCTACTATAATCATCCAAAATAAAGCCACATATAGACTACTATAATCATCCAAAATAAAGCCGCATAGAGGCTTCTATAATCATCCAAAATAAAGAAGCATAGAGGCTACTATAATCATCCAAAATAAAGAAGCATAGAGGCTACTATAATCATCAATAATAAAGCCACATATATGCTACTATAATCATCCAAAATAAAGCCACATAGACACTACTATAATCATCCAAAATAAAGCCGCATAGAGGCTACTATAATCATCCAAAATGAAGCCCCATAGAGGCTACTATAATCATCCAAAATAAAGAAGCATAGAGGCTACTATAATCATCCAAAATAAAGCCGCATAGAGGCTACTATAATAATCCAAAATAAAGAAGCATAGAGGCTACTATAATCATCCAAAATAAAGCCACATAGAGACTACTATAATAATCCAAAATAAAGCCGCATAGAGGCTACTATAATCATCCAAAATAAAGCCGCATAGAGGCTACTATAATCATCCAAAATAAAGAAGTATAGAGGCTACTATAATCATCAATAATAGACCAACATAGATGCTACTATAATCATCCAAAATAAAGCCGCATAGAGGCTACTATAATCATCCAAAATAAAGCCGCATAGAGGCTACTATAATCATCCAAAATAAAGCCGCATAGAAGCTACTATAATCATCAAAAATAAAGCCGCATAGAGGCTACTATAATCATCCAAAATAAAGCCGCATAGAGGTTACTATAATTATCCAAAATAAAGCCGCATAGAGGCTACTATAATCATCCAAAATAAAGAAGCACAGTGGCTACTATAATCATCCATAATAAAGCAGCATAGAGGTTACTATAATTATCCAAAATAAAGCCGCACAGAGGTTACTATAATTATCCAAAATAAAGCCGCATAGAGGCTACTATAATAATCCATAATAAAGCCGCATAGAGGCTACTATAATCATCCAAAATAAAGCCGCATAGAGTTTACTATAATCATCCAAAATAAAGCCACATAGAGGTTACTATAATTATCCAAAATAAAGCCGCATAGAGGCTACTATAATAATCCAAACTAAAGAAGCATAGAGGCTACTATAATCATCCAAAATAAAGCCACATATAGGCTACTATAATCATCAAAAATAAAGCCACATAGAGGCTACTATAATCATCCAAAATAAAGCCGCATAGAGGCTGCTATAATAATCCAAAATAAAGAAGCATAGAGGCTACTATAATCATCCAAAATAAAGCCACATAGAGGCTACTATAATCATCAAAAATAAAGCCACATAGAGGCTACTATAATCATCCAAAATAAAGCCACATAGAGGCTACTATAATCATCCAAAATAAAGCCACATAGAGGTTACTATAATTATCCAAAATAAAGCCACATAGAGGCTACTATAATAATCCAAACTAAAGAAGCATAGAGGATACTATAATCATCCATAATAAAGCCAGATATATGCTACTATAATCATCCAAAATAAAGAAGCATAGAGGCTACTATAATCATCCAAAATAAAGCTGCATAGAGGCTACTATAATCATCCAAAATAAAGAAGCATAGAGGCTACTATAATAATCCAAAATAAAGCTGCATAGAGGCTACTATAATCATCAAAAATAAAGCCACATATATGCTACTATAATCATCCAAAATAAAGCCACATAGAGACTACTATAATCATCCAAAATAAAGAAGCATAGAGGCTACTATAATCATCAAACATAAAGAAGAATAGAGGCTACTATAATCATCCAAAATAAAGCTGCATAGAGGCTACTATAATCATCAAAAATAAAGCCACATATATGCTACTATAATCATCCAAAATAAAGCCACATAGAGACTACTATAATCATCCAAAATAAAGAAGCATAGAGGCTACTATAATCATCAAACATAAAGAAGCATAGAGGCTACTATAATCATCCAAAATAAAGCTGCATAGAGGCTACTATAATCATCCAAAATAAAACCACATGGAGACTACTATAATCATCCAAATTAAAGCCGCATAGAGGCTACTATAATCATCCAAAATAAAGAAGCATAGAGGCTACTATAATCATCCAAAATAAAGCCGCATAGAGGCTACTATAATCATCCAAAATAAAGACGCATAGAGGCTACTATAATCATCAATAATAAAGCCACATAGATGCTACTATAATCATCCAAAATAAAGCGCATAGAGGCTACTATAATCATCCAAAATAAAGCCACATAGAGACTACTATAATCATCCAAAATAAAGCCGCATAGAGGCTACTATAATCATCCAAAATAAAGAAGCATAGAGGCTACTATAATCATCAATAATAAAGCCACATAGATGCTACTATAATCATCCAAAATAAAACCACATAGAGGCTACTATAATCATCCAAAATAAAGAAGCATAGAGGCTACTATAGTAATCCAAAATAAAGAAGCATAGAGGCTACTATAATCATCAAAAATAAAGCCACATGTATGCTACTATAATCATCCAAAATAAAGCCACATAGAGACTACTATAATAATCCAAAATAAAGCCGCATAGAGGCTACTATAATCATCCAAAATAAAGAAGCATAGAGGCTACTATAATCATCCAAAATAAAGCCACATAGAGACTACTATAATAATCCAAAATAAAGCCGCATAGAGGCTACTATAATCATCCAAAATAAAGAAGCATAGAGGCTACTATAATCATCCAAAATAAAGCCGCATAGAGGCTATTATAATCATCCAAAATAAAGAAGCATAGAAGCTACTATAATCATCCAAAATAAAGCCACATAGAGGCTACTATAATAATCCAAAATAAAGCCGCATAGAGGCTACTATAATCATCCAAAATAAAGAAGCATAGAGGCTACTATAATCATCCAAAATAAAGCCACATAGAGACTACTATAATAATCCAAAATAAAGCCGCATAGAGGCTACTATAATAATCCAAAATAAAGAAGCATAGAGGCTACTATAATCATCCAAAATAAAGCCGAATAAAGGCTACTATAATCATTCAAAATGAAGCCGCATAGAGGCTACTATAATCATCCAAAATAAAGAAGCATAGAGGCTACTATAATAATTCAAAATAAAGCCACATAGAGGCTACTATAATCATCCAAAATAAAGCCGCATAGACTACTATAATCATCCAAAATAGAGAAGCATAGAGGCTACTATAATCATCCAAAATAAAGCCGCATAGAGGCCACTATAATCATCCAAAATAAAGCCGCATAGAGGCTACTATAATAATCCAAAATACAGCCGCATAGAGGCTACTATAATCATCCAAAATAAAGCCGCATAGAAGCTACTATAATAATCCATAATAAAGCCGCATAGAGGCTACTATAATCATCCAAAATAAAGCCGCATAGAGGTTACTATAATTATCCAAAATAAAGCCGCATAGAGGCTACTATAATCATTCAAAATAAAGCTGCATAAAGGCTACTATAATCATCCAAAATAAAGCCACATAGAGGCTACTGTAATCATCCAAATTAAAGAAGCATAGAGGCTACTATAATCATCCAAAATAAAGAAGCATAGAGGCTACTATAATCATCCAAAATAAAGAAGCATAGAGGCTACTATAATCATTCAAAATAAAGCCGCATAGAGGCTACTATAATCATCCAAAATAAAGCCGCATAGAGGCTACTATAATCATCCAAAATAAAGCCGCATAGAGGCTACTATAATCATCCAAAATAAAGAAGCATAGAGGCTACTATAATCATTCAAAATAAAGCCGCATAGATGCTACTATAATAATCCAAAATAAAGCCACATAGAGGCTACTATAATAATCCAAAATAGAGAATCATAGAGGCTACTATAATCATTCAAAATAAAGCCGCATAGATGCTACTATAATAATCCAAAATAAAGCCGCATAGAGGCTACTATAATAATCCAAAATAGAGAAGCATAGAGGCTACTATAATCATCCAAAATAAAGCCGCATAGAGGCTACTACAATAATCCAAAATAATGCCGCATAGAGGTTACTATAATCATCCAAAATAAAGCCACATAGAGGCTACTATAATCATCCAAAATAAAGTCGCATAGAGGTTACTATAATTATCCAAAATAAAGCCGCATAGAGGCTACTATAATAATCCAAAATAATGCCGCATAGAGGCTACTATAATAATCCAAAATAGAGAAGCATAGAGGCTACTATAATCATCCAAAATAAAGCCGCATAGAGGCTACTATAATCATCCAAAATAAAGCCGCATAGAGGCTGCTATAATCATCCAAAATAAAGTCGCATAGAGGTTACTATAATTGTCCAAAATAAAGCCGCATAGAGGCTACTATAATAATCCAAAATAATGCCGCATAGAGGCTACTATAATCATCCAAAATAAAGCCACATAGAGGTTACTATAATTATCCAAAATAAAGCCGCATAGAGGCTACTATAATAATCCAAACCAAAGAAGCATAGAGGCTACTATAATAATCCAAAATAAAGCCGCATAGAGGCTACTATAATCATCCAAAATAAAGCCGCATAGAGGCTACTATAATAATCCAAAATAATGCCGCATAGAGGCTACTATAATAATCCAAAATAAAGCCGCATAGAGGCTACTATAATCATCCAAAATAAAGCCGCATAGAGGCTACTATAATCATCCAAAATAAAGAAGCATAGAGGCTACTATAATAGTCCAAAATAAAGCCACATAGAGGCTACTATAATCATCCAAAATAAAGCCGCATAGAGGCTACTATAATCATCCAAAATAAAGCCACATAGATGCTACTATAATCATCCAAAATAAAGAAGCATAGAGGATACTATAATCATCCAAAATAAAGCCGCATAGAGGCTACTATAATCATCCAAAATAAAGCCGCATAGAGGCTACTATAATCATCCAAAATAAAGCCGCATAGAGGCTACTATAATCATCCAAAATAAAGCCACATAGATGCTACTATAATCATCCAAAATAAAGAAGCATAGAGGCTACTATAATCATCCAAAATAAAGCCGCATAGAGGCTACTATAATCATCCAAAATAAAGCCGCATAGAGGCTACTATAATCATCCAAAATAAAGCCGCATAGAGGCTACTATAATCATCCAAAATAGAGAAGCATAGAGGCTACTATAATCATCCAAAATAAAGCCGCATAGAGGCTACTATAATCATCCAAAATAGAGAAGCATAGAGGCTACTATAATCATCCAAAATAAAGCCGCATAGAGGCTACTATAATCATCCAAAATAAAGCCGCATAGAGGCTGCTATAATCATCCAAAATAAAGTCGCATAGAGGTTACTATAATTGTCCAAAATAAAGCCGCATAGAGGCTACTATAATAATCCAAAATAATGCCGCATAGAGGCTACTATAATCATCCAAAATAAAGCCACATAGAGGTTACTATAATTATCCAAAATAAAGCCGCATAGAGGCTACTATAATAATCCAAACCAAAGAAGCATAGAGGCTACTATAATAATCCAAAATAAAGCCGCATAGAGGCTACTATAATCATCCAAAATAAAGCCGCATAGAGGCTACTATAATAATCCAAAATAATGCCGCATAGAGGCTACTATAATAATCCAAAATAAAGCCGCATAGAGGCTACTATAATCATCCAAAATAAAGCCGCATAGAGGCTACTATAATCATCCAAAATAAAGAAGCATAGAGGCTACTATAATAGTCCAAAATAAAGCCACATAGAGGCTACTATAATCATCCAAAATAAAGCCGCATAGAGGCTACTATAATCATCCAAAATAAAGCCACATAGATGCTACTATAATCATCCAAAATAAAGAAGCATAGAGGATACTATAATCATCCAAAATAAAGCCGCATAGAGGCTACTATAATCATCCAAAATAAAGCCGCATAGAGGCTACTATAATCATCCAAAATAAAGCCGCATAGAGGCTACTATAATCATCCAAAATAAAGCCACATAGATGCTACTATAATCATCCAAAATAAAGAAGCATAGAGGCTACTATAATCATCCAAAATAAAGCCGCATAGAGGCTACTATAATCATCCAAAATAAAGCCGCATAGAGGCTACTATAATCATCCAAAATAAAGCCGCATAGAGGCTACTATAATCATCCAAAATAAAGCCACATAGAGGCTACTATAATCATCCAAAATAAAGCCACATAGAGGCTACTATAATCATCCAAAATAAAGCCGCATAGAGGCTACCATAATAATCCAAAATAATGCCGCATAGAGGCTACTATAATAATCCAAAATAAAGCCGCATAGAGGCTACTATAATCATCCAAAATAAAGCCACATAGAGGCTACTATAATCATCCTAAATAATGCCGCATAGAGGCTACTATAATCATCCAAAATAAAGAAGCATAGAGGCTACTATAATCATCCAAAATAAAGAAGCATAGAGGCTACTATAATCATCCAAAATAAAGAAGCATAGAGGCTACTATAATAGTCCAAAATAAAGCCACATAGAGGCTACTATAATCATCCAAAATAAAGCCGCATAGAGGCTACTATAATCATCCAAAATAAAGAAGCATAGAGGCTACTATAATAGTCCAAAATAAAGCCACATAGAGGCTACTATAATCATCCAAAATAAAGCCGCATAGAGGCTACTATAATCATCCAAAATAAAGCCACATAGATGCTACTATAATCATCCAAAATAAAGAAGCATAGAGGCTACTATAATCATCCAAAATAAAGCCGCATAGAGGCTACTATAATCATCCAAAATAAAGAAGCATAGAGGCTACTATAATCATCCAAAATAAAGCCGCATAGAGGCTACTATAATCATCCAAAATAAAGAAGCATAGAAGCTACTATAATCATCCAAAATAAAGCCACATAGAGACTACTATAATCATCCAAAATAAAGCCGCATAGAGGCTACTATAATCATCCAAAATAAAGAAGCATAGAGGCTACTATAATCATCAATAATAAAGCCACATAGATGCTACTATAATCATCCAAAATAAAGTCACATAGAGGCTACTATAATCATCCAAAATAAAGAAGCATAGAGGCTACTATAATCATCCAAAATAAAGAAGCATAGAGGCTACTATAGTAATCCAAAATAAAGAAGCATAGAGGCTACTATAATCATCAAAAATAAAGCCACATATATGCTACTATAATCATCCAAAATAAAGCCACATAGAGACTACTATAATCATCCAAAATAAAGCCGCATAGAGGCTACTATAATCATCCAAAATAAAGAAGCATAGAGGCTACTATAATCATCCAAAATAAAGCCGCATAGAGGCTACTATAATCATCCAAAATAAAGCCACATAGAGACTACTATAATCATCCAAAATAAAGCCGCATAGAGGCTACTATAATCATCCAAAATAAAGAAGCATAGAAGCTACTATAATCATCCAAAATAAAGAAGCATAGAGGCTACTATAATCATCCAAAATAAAGAAGCATAGAAGCTACTATAATCATCCAAAATAAAGAAGCATAGAGGCTACTATAATAATCCAAAATAAAGAAGCATAGAGGCTACTATAATCATCCAAAATAAAGCCGAATAAAGGCTACTATAATCATTCAAAATAAAGCCGCATAGAGGCTACTATAATCATCCAAAATAAAGAAGCATAGAGGCTACTATAATAATCCAAAATAAAGCCACATAGAGGCTACTATAATCATCCAAAATAAAGCCGCATAGACTACTATAATCATCCAAAATAAAGCCGCATAGAGGCTACTATAATAATCCAAAATAAAGCCGCATAGAGGCTACTATAATCATCCAAAATAGAGAAGCATAGAGGCTACTATAATCATCCAAAATAAAGCCGCATAGAGGCTACTATAATCATCCAAAATAAAGCCGCATAGAGGCTACTATAATAATCCAAAATACAGCCGCATAGAGGCTACTATAATCATCCAAAATAAAGCCGCATAGAAGCTACTATAATAATCCATAATAAAGCCGCATAGAGGCTACTGTAATCATCCAAAATAAAGCCGCATAGAGGTTACTATAATTATCCAAAATAAAGCCGCATAGAGGCTACTATAATCATTCAAAATAAAGCCGCATAGAGGCTACTATAATCATCCAAAATAAAGCCACATAGAGGCTACTATAATCATCCAAATTAAAGAAGCATAGAGGCTACTATAATCATCCAAAATAAAGAAGCATAGAGGCTACTATAATCATCCAAAATAAAGAAGCATAGAGGCTACTATAATCATTCAAAATAAAGCCGCATAGATGCTACTATAATAATCCAAAATAAAGCCACATAGAGGATACTATAATAATCCAAAATAGAGAAGCATAGAGGCTACTATAGTCATCCAAAATAAAGCCGCATAGAGGCTACTATAATCATCCAAAATAAAGCCACATAGAGGCTACTATAATAATCCAAAATAGAGAAGCATAGAGGCTACTATAATCATCCAAAATAAAGCCGCATAGAGGCTACTATAATCATCCAAAATAAAGAAGCATAGAGGCTACTATAATCATTCAAAATAAAGCCGCATAGATGCTACTATAATAATCCAAAATAAAGCCGCATAGAGGCTACTATAATAATCCAAAATAGAGAAGCATAGAGGCTACTATAATCATCCAAAATAAAGCCGCATAGATGCTTCTATAATAATACAAAATAAAGCCGCATAGAGGCTACTATAATCATCCAAAATAAAGCCACATAGAGGCTACTATAATCATCCAAAATAAAGCCGCATAGAGGCTACTATAATCATCCAAAATTAAGCCGCAAAGAGGCTACTATAATCATCCAAAATAAAGTCGCATAGAGGTTACTATAATTATTCGAAATAAAGCCGCATAGAGGCTACTATAATAATCCAAAATAATGCCGCATAGAGGCTACTATAATAATCCAAAATAGAGAAGCATAGAGGCTACTATAATCATCCAAAATAAAGCCGCATAGAGGCTACTATAATCATCCAAAATAAAGCCGCATAGAGGCTGCTATAATCATCCAAAATAAAGTCGCATAGAGGTTACTATAATTGTCCAAAACAAAGCCGCATAGAGGCTACTATAATCATCCAAAATAAAGTCGCATAGAGGTTACTATAATTGTCCAAAATAAAGCCGCATAGAGGCTACTATAATAATCCAAAATAATGCCGCATAGAGGCTACTATAATAATCCAAAATAGAGAAGCATAGAGGCTACTATAATAATCCAACATAAAGTCGCATAGAGGCTACTATAATCATCCAAAATAAAGCCGCATAGAGGCTACTATAATCATCCAAAATAAAGCCACATAGAGGTTACTATAATTATCGAAAATAAAGCCGCATAGAGGCTACTATAATAATCCAAACCAAAGAAGCATAGAGGCTACTATAATAATCCAAAATAAAGCCGCATAGAGGCTACTATAATCATCCAAAATAATGCCGCATAGAGGCTACTATAATCATCCAAAATAAAGCCACATAGAGGCTACTATAATCATCCAAAATAAAGCCGCATAGAGGCTACTATAATCATCCAAAATAAAGAAGCATAGAGGCTACTATAATCATCCAAAATAAAGCCACATAGAGGCTACTATAATCATCCAAAATAAAGCCGCATAGAGGCTACTATAATCATCCAAAATAAAGCCGCATAGAGGTTACTATAATCATCCAAAATAAAGAAGCATAGAGGCTACTATAATCATCAAAAATAAAGCCACATATATGCTACTATAATCATCCAAAATAAAGCCACATATAGACTACTATAATCATCCAAAATAAAGCCGCATAGAGGCTTCTATAATCATCCAAAATAAAGAAGCATAGAGGCTACTATAATCATCCAAAATAAAGAAGCATAGAGGCTACTATAATCATCAATAATAAAGCCACATATATGCTGCTATAATCATCCAAAATAAAGCCACATAGAGACTACTATAATCATCCAAAATAAAGCCGCATAGAGGCTACTATAATCATCCAAAATGAAGCCGCATAGAGGCTACTATAATCATCCAAAATAAAGAAGCATAGAGGCTACTATAATCATCCAAAATAAAGCCACATAGAGGCTACTATAATCATCCAAAATAAAGCCGCATAGAGGCTACTATAATCATCCAAAATAAAGCCGCATAGAGGTTACTATAATCATCCAAAATAAAGAAGCATAGAGGCTACTATAATCATCAAAAATAAAGCCACATATATGCTACTATAATCATCCAAAATAAAGCCACATATAGACTACTATAATCATCCAAAATAAAGCCGCATAGAGGCTTCTATAATCATCCAAAATAAAGAAGCATAGAGGCTACTATAATCATCCAAAATAAAGAAGCATAGAGGCTACTATAATCATCAATAATAAAGCCACATATATGCTGCTATAATCATCCAAAATAAAGCCACATAGAGACTACTATAATCATCCAAAATAAAGCCGCATAGAGGCTACTATAATCATCCAAAATGAAGCCGCATAGAGGCTACTATAATCATCCAAAATAAAGAAGCATAGAGGCTACTATAATCATCCAAAATAAAGCCACATAGAGACTACTATAATAATCCAAAATAAAGCCGCATAGAGGCTACTATAATCATCCAAAATAAAGCCGCATAGAGGCTACTATAATCATCCAAAATAAAGAAGTATAGAGGCTACTATAATCATCAATAATAGACCAACATAGATGCTACTATAATCATCCAAAATAAAGCCGCATAGAGGCTACTATAATCATCCAAAATAAAGCCGCATAGAGGCTACTATAATCATCCAAAATAAAGCCGCATAGAAGCTACTATAATCATCCAAAATAAAGCCGCATAGAGGTTACTATAATTATCCAAAATAAAGCCGCATAGAGGCTACTATAATCATCCAAAATAAAGAAGCACAGTGGCTACTATAATCATCCATAATAAAGCAGCATAGAGGTTACTATAATTATCCAAAATAAAGCCGCACAGAGGTTACTATAATTATCCAAAATAAAGCCGCATAGAGGCTACTATAATAATCCATAATAAAGCCGCATAGAGGCTACTATAATCATCCAAAATAAAGCCGCATAGAGTTTACTATAATCATCCAAAATAAAGCCACATAGAGGTTACTATAATTATCCAAAATAAAGCCGCATAGAGGCTACTATAATAATCCAAACTAAAGAAGCATAGAGGCTACTATAATCATCCAAAATAAAGCCACATATAGGCTACTATAATCATCAAAAATAAAGCCACATAGAGGCTACTATAATAATCCAAAATAAAGAAGCATAGAGGCTACTATAATCATCCAAAATAAAGCCACATAGAGACTACTATAATAATCCAAAATAAAGCCGCATAGAGGCTACTATAATCATCCAAAATAAAGCCGCATAGAGGCTACTATAATCATCCAAAATAAAGAAGTATAGAGGCTACTATAATCATCAATAATAGACCAACATAGATGCTACTATAATCATCCAAAATAAAGCCGCATAGAGGCTACTATAATCATCCAAAATAAAGCCGCATAGAGGCTACTATAATCATCCAAAATAAAGCCGCATAGAAGCTACTATAATCATCCAAAATAAAGCCGCATAGAGGCTACTATAATCATCCAAAATAAAGCCGCATAGAGGTTACTATAATTATCCAAAATAAAGCCGCATAGAGGCTACTATAATCATCCAAAATAAAGAAGCACAGTGGCTACTATAATCATCCATAATAAAGCAGCATAGAGGTTACTATAATTATCCAAAATAAAGCCGCACAGAGGTTACTATAATTATCCAAAATAAAGCCGCATAGAGGCTACTATAATAATCCATAATAAAGCCGCATAGAGGCTACTATAATCATCCAAAATAAAGCCGCATAGAGTTTACTATAATCATCCAAAATAAAGCCACATAGAGGTTACTATAATTATCCAAAATAAAGCCGCATAGAGGCTACTATAATAATCCAAACTAAAGAAGCATAGAGGCTACTATAATCATCCAAAATAAAGCCACATATAGGCTACTATAATCATCAAAAATAAAGCCACATAGAGGCTACTATAATCATCCAAAATAAAGCCGCATAGAGGCTGCTATAATAATCCAAAATAAAGAAGCATAGAGGCTACTATAATCATCCAAAATAAAGCCACATAGAGGCTACTATAATCATCAAAAATAAAGCCACATAGAGGCTACTATAATCATCCAAAATAAAGCCACATAGAGGCTACTATAATCATCCAAAATAAAGCCACATAGAGGTTACTATAATTATCCAAAATAAAGCCACATAGAGGCTACTATAATCATCCAAACTAAAGAAGCATAGAGGATACTATAATCATCCATAATAACGCCAGATATATGCTACTATAATCATCCAAAATAAAGAAGCATAGAGGCTACTATAATCATCCAAAATAAAGCTGCATAGAGGCTACTATAATCATCCAAAATAAAGAAGCATAGAGGCTACTATAATAATCCAAAATAAAGCTGCATAGAGGCTACTATAATCATCAAAAATAAAGCCACATATATGCTACTATAATCATCCAAAATAAAGCCACATAGAGACTACTATAATCATCCAAAATAAAGAAGCATAGAGGCTACTATAATCATCAAACATAAAGAAGAATAGAGGCTACTATAATCATCCAAAATAAAGCTGCATAGAGGCTACTATAATCATCAAAAATAAAGCCACATAGAGACTACTATAATCATCCAAAATAAAGAAGCATAGAGGCTACTATAATCATCAAACATAAAGAAGCATAGAGGCTACTATAATCATCCAAAATAAAGCTGCATAGAGGCTACTATAATCATCCAAAATAAAACCACATGGAGACTACTATAATCATCCAAATTAAAGCCGCATAGAGGCTACTATAATCATCCAAAATAAAGCCACATAGAGGCTACTATAATCATCCAAAATAAAGAAGCATAGAGGCTACTATAATCATCCAAAATAAAGCCGCATAGAGGCTACTATAATCATCCAAAATAAAGACGCATAGAGGCTACTATAATCATCAATAATAAAGCCACATAGATGCTACTATAATCATCCAAAATAAAGCGCATAGAGGCTACTATAATCATCCAAAATAAAGCCACATAGAGACTACTATAATCATCCAAAATAAAGCCGCATAGAGGCTACTATAATCATCCAAAATAAAGAAGCATAGAGGCTACTATAATCATCAATAATAAAGCCACATAGATGCTACTATAATCATCCAAAATAAAACCACATAGAGGCTACTATAATCATCCAAAATAAAGAAGCATAGAGGCTACTATAGTAATCCAAAATAAAGAAGCATAGAGGCTACTATAATCATCAAAAATAAAGCCACATGTATGCTACTATAATCATCCAAAATAAAGCCACATAGAGACTACTATAATAATCCAAAATAAAGCCGCATAGAGGCTACTATAATCATCCAAAATAAAGAAGCATAGAGGCTACTATAATCATCCAAAATAAAGCCACATAGAGACTACTATAATAATCCAAAATAAAGCCGCATAGAGGCTACTATAATCATCCAAAATAAAGAAGCATAGAGGCTACTATAATCATCCAAAATAAAGCCGCATAGAGGCTACTATAATCATCCAAAATAAAGAAGCATAGAAGCTACTATAATCATCCAAAATAAAGCCACATAGAGGCTACTATAATAATCCAAAATAAAGCCGCATAGAGGCTACTATAATCATCCAAAATAAAGAAGCATAGAGGCTACTATAATCATCCAAAATAAAGCCACATAGAGACTACTATAATAATCCAAAATAAAGCCGCATAGAGGCTACTATAATAATCCAAAATAAAGAAGCATAGAGGCTACTATAATCATCCAAAATAAAGCCGAATAAAGGCTACTATAATCATTCAAAATAAAGCCGCATAGAGGCTACTATAATCATCCAAAATAAAGAAGCATGGAGGCTACTATAATAATTCAAAATAAAGCCACATAGAGGCTACTATAATCATCCAAAATAAAGCCGCATAGACTACTATAATCATCCAAAATAGAGAAGCATAGAGGCTACTATAATCATCCAAAATAAAGCCGCATAGAGGCCACTATAATCATCCAAAATAAAGCCGCATAGAGGCTACTATAATAATCCAAAATACAGCCGCATAGAGGCTACTATAATCATCCAAAATAAAGCCGCATAGAAGCTACTATAATAATCCATAATAAAGCCGCATAGAGGCTACTATAATCATCCAAAATAAAGCCGCATAGAGGTTACTATAATTATCCAAAATAAAGCCGCATAGAGGCTACTATAATCATTCAAAATAAAGCTGCATAAAGGCTACTATAATCATCCAAACTAAAGCCACATAGAGGCTACTATAATCATCCAAATTAAAGAAGCATAGAGGCTACTATAATCATCCAAAATAAAGAAGCATAGAGGCTACTATAATCATCCAAAATAAAGAAGCATAGAGGCTACTATAATCATTCAAAATAAAGCCGCATAGAGGCTACTATAATCATCCTAAATAAAGCCGCATAGAGGCTACTATAATCATCCAAAATAAAGCCGCATAGAGGCTACTATAATCATCCAAAATAAAGAAGCATAGAGGCTACTATAATCATTCAAAATAAAGCCGCATAGATGCTACTATAATAATCCAAAATAAAGCCACATAGAGGCTACTATAATAATCCAAAATAGAGAATCATAGAGGCTACTATAATCATTCAAAATAAAGCCGCATAGATGCTACTATAATAATCCAAAATAAAGCCGCATAGAGGCTACTATAATAATCCAAAATAGAGAAGCATAGAGGCTACTATAATCATCCAAAATAAAGCCGCATAGAGGCTACTACAATAATCCAAAATAATGCCGCATAGAGGTTACTATAATCATCCAAAATAAAGCCACATAGAGGCTACTATAATCATCCAAAATAAAGTCGCATAGAGGTTACTATAATTATCCAAAATAAAGCCGCATAGAGGCTACTATAATAATCCAAAATAATGCCGCATAGAGGCTACTATAATAATCCAAAATAGAGAAGCATAGAGGCTACTATAATCATCCAAAATAAAGCCGCATAGAGGCTACTATAATCATCCAAAATAAAGCCGCATAGAGGCTGCTATAATCATCCAAAATAAAGTCGCATAGAGGTTACTATAATTGTCCAAAATAAAGCCGCATAGAGGCTACTATAATAATCCAAAATAATGCCGCATAGAGGCTACTATAATAATCCAAAATAGAGAAGCATAGAGGCTACTATAATAATCCAACATAAAGTCGCATAGAGGCTACTATAATCATCCAAAATAAAGCTGCATAGAGGCTACTATAATCATCCAAAATAAAGCCACATAGAGGTTACTATAATTATCCAAAATAAAGCCGCATAGAGGCTACTATAATAATCCAAACCAAAGAAGCATAGAGGCTACTATAATAATCCAAAATAAAGCCGCATAGAGGCTACTATAATCATCCAAAATAAAGCCGCATAGAGGCTACTATAATAATCCAAAATAATGCCGCATAGAGGCTACTATAATAATCCAAAATAAAGCCGCATAGAGGCTACTATAATCATCCAAAATAAAGCCGCATAGAGGCTACTATAATCATCCAAAATAAAGAAGCATAGAGGCTACTATAATAGTCCAAAATAAAGCCACATAGAGGCTACTATAATCATCCAAAATAAAGCCGCATAGAGGCTACTATAATCATCCAAAATAAAGCCACATAGATGCTACTATAATCATCCAAAATAAAGAAGCATAGAGGATACTATAATCATCCAAAATAAAGCCGCATAGAGGCTACTATAATCATCCAAAATAAAGCCGCATAGAGGCTACTATAATCATCCAAAATAAAGCCGCATAGAGGCTACTATAATCATCCAAAATAAAGCCACATAGATGCTACTATAATCATCCAAAATAAAGAAGCATAGAGGCTACTATAATCATCCAAAATAAAGCCGCATAGAGGCTACTATAATCATCCAAAATAAAGCCGCATAGAGGCTACTATAATCATCCAAAATAAAGCCGCATAGAGGCTACTATAATCATCCAAAATAAAGCCACATAGAGGCTACTATAATCATCCAAAATAAAGCCACATAGAGGCTACTATAATCATCCAAAATAAAGCCGCATAGAGGCTACCATAATAATCCAAAATAATGCCGCATAGAGGCTACTATAATAATCCAAAATAAAGCCGCATAGAGGCTACTATAATCATCCAAAATAAAGCCACATAGAGGCTACTATAATCATCCTAAATAATGCCGCATAGAGGCTACTATAATCATCCAAAATAAAGAAGCATAGAGGCTACTATAATCATCCAAAATAAAGAAGCATAGAGGCTACTATAATCATCCAAAATAAAGAAGCATAGAGGCTACTATAATAGTCCAAAATAAAGCCACATAGAGGCTACTATAATCATCCAAAATAAAGCCACATAGATGCTACTATAATCATCCAAAATAAAGAAGCATAGAGGCTACTATAATCATCCAAAATAAAGCCGCATAGAGGCTACTATAATCATCCAAAATAAAGCCGCATAGAGGCTACCATAATAATCCAAAATAATGCCGCATAGAGGCTACTATAATAATCCAAAATAAAGAAGCATAGAGGCTACTATAATCATCCTAAATAATGCCGCATAGAGGCTACTATAATCATCCAAAATAAAGCCACATAGAGGCTACTATAATCATCCTAAATAATGCCGCATAGAGGCTACTATAATCATCCAAAATAAAGCCACATAGAGGCTACTATAATCATCCTAAATAATGCCGCATAGAGGCTACTATAATCATCCAAAATAAAGCCGCATAGAGGCTACTATAATCATCCAAAATAAAGAAGCATAGAGGCTACTATAGTCATCCAAAATAAAGCCGCATAGAGGCTACTATAATAATCCAAAATAAAGCCACATAGAGGCTACTATAATCATCCTAAATAAAGCCGCATAGAGGCTACTATAATCATCCAAAATAATGCCGCATAGAGGCTACTATAATAATCCAAAATAAAGCCACATAGAGGCTACTATAATCATCCTAAATAAAGCCGCATAGAGGCTACTATAATCATCCAAAATAAAGCCGCATAGAGGCTACTATAATCATCCAAAATAAAGCCGCATAGAGGCTACTATAATCATCCAAAATAAAGCCGGCATTCCACTTGGTTCAATAAAAATTCATAAGTCAGAAACATGTTGCCTTTATTTTGTTGCTTTTGTTGCCATTTTTTCATCATCATGTTTTATGCTGTCTTTTATGGAGACATTAAGGTGTGTACAGCTTTTTAACTACGTATCACTTTTTATTGAAGCAAGTGGAGTGCCGGCTTTATTTTGGATTACTATAGTAGTCTCTATGAGGAAATGGAAACATAATAACTGGTCTGTGAAATTGGCTGGCATTTCCTTGCTTGTCCACCTGATGGCACTGTTAGCCACAAAATAATAGGCATGTGCCGCTTTCATCCAGGATTTTTCAGCTCCTGGTCAACTGCTAAAATAACTGAAGTGAACCAGTAACCTTGGAAAATACAATTGACTTGCAGATATGTATTTATTATGCCTTTCTCATATAGCATCATCATATTCTGTGGTGCTTTCCATTATCATCACTATCTCCATTGGAGCTCACAATCTAAATTCCCCATCAGTTTGTCTTTGGAGTGTGGGAGGAAACCCATGAAAAGACAAGTAGGACACACAAACTCCTTGCAGATGTTGTCCTTGGTGGGATGTGAACCCAGGACCCCAGTGCCACATAGCAACAGTGCTAACCACTGAGCCACCATGCTGTTCCAGATACAGCATTAATCTCCAGATAAATAGCATTGTAATGCGGTTTGGCTGTGTTACTGAAAGTTTGGCTGCTGGGACAAAATGAAGCTTTTCCTCCCATGAGCTTGTGGCTTTCAGTTATAGAGCGGCTACAGTCATCGCTCATTATACAGTGACTGTAAGCATGCCTTGGCCATTGATTCACAGCTCATTGTGCACAGATGTGCTCCAGAGCAGATGTCAATCAAAGTGTCAGGGCGTGCTTACATCTGCCGCTCACAGTGTAATGGGCAGTGACTGTAGCCGCTCTGTGCACATTCCCATTGAAATCCGGCACTCCTAGGAGGAAATAAGTTAGCTTATTTTGGTAAAGTGGTTGGGCAGCATTGTAATACTGTTTACCTTCAGGTTAATCCTATATCTGCAGAAAAATAGCATTTTCCAAAATGACAAGTTGCCTTTAACCCCTTTACCCCCTGAAGGCTGTTTGCATGTTAATGACCAGGCCAATTTTTACAATTCTGACCACTGTCACTTTATGAGGTAATTACTCTGCAACGCTTCAATGCATCCCACTGATCCTGAGAGTGTTTTTTCGTGACATATTGTACTTCATGATAGTGATAAACTTTATTTGATCTGACTGGCGTTTGTTTGTGAAAAAATCGGAAATTTGGTGAACATTTTGAAAATTTTTCAATTTTCAAACTTCGAATTTTCGAAGAGATATGTCACACAAAATAGTTAATAACATTTCCCACATGTCTACTTTACATCAGCATAATTTTGGAACCCAAATTTGTTTTTGTTAGGAAGTTATAACGGTTAAAAGTTGACCAGCGATTTCTCATTTTTCCAACAAAATTTACAAAACCATTTTTTTATGGACCACATCACATTTGAAATGACTTTGAGGGGCCTTTATGACAGAAAATACCTAAAAATTACACCATTTTAAAAATTGCACCCCTCAAAGTGCTCAAAACCACATTCAAGAAGTTTAACCCTTCAGGTGCTTCACGGGAATTTTTGGAATGTGGAAGAACTTTTTGCATGTGGAAGAAAAAAATGAACATTTCATTTTTTTTCACAAAAATGTTACTTTAGTCACAATTTTTTTTATTTTCGCAATGGTAACAGGAAAAAATGGACCCCAAAATTTGTTGTGCAATTTCTGCTGAGCATGCCAATACCCCCTATGTGGGGGAAAACCAGTGTTTGGGTGCACTGCAGGGTTCGGAAGGGAAGGAGCGCCATTTGACTTTTTGAATGGAAAATTTGCTTGAATAATTAGCGGACGCCATGTTGTGTTTGGAGAGCCCCTGATGTGCCTAAACAGTGGAAACCCCCCACAAGTGACACCATTTTGGAAACTAGATCCCGCAGGGAACTTGACTAGATATGTGGTGATCACCTTGCACCCTCAGGTGCTTCACAGAAGTTTATAACATTGAGCCGTAAAAATAAAATTTTCATATTTTTCCCACAAAAATGTTTTTCAGCCCTAAATTTTGCATTTTCATAAGGGTAACAGGAGAAATTGCACCATACCATTTGTTGTGCAATTTCTCCTGAGTAAGCCGATACCCCATATATGGGTGAAAACCATTGATTGGGCGCATGGCAGTGTTCGGAAGGGAAGGAGCGCCATTTGACTTTTTGAATGTAAAATTTGCTTGAATAATTAGCGGATGCCATGTCGCGTTTGGAGAGCCCCTGATGTGCCTAAACAGTGGAAACACCCCACAAGTGACCCCATTTTGGAAACTAGACACCTTAAGAAACTTATCTAGATGTGTGGTGAGCACTTTGAGCCACCAAGTGTTTGACAAAAGTTTATAATGTAGAGCCGTGAAAATAATCACTTTTTCCACAAAAATGCTCTTTTAGCCCAATTTTTTTTCAAAAGGGTAACAGGAGAAATTGGACCTCAAAAGTTGTTGTGCAATTTCTCCTGAGTACGTGGATACCCCATATCTGGGTGAAAACTACTGTTTGGGCGCACGTCAGGGCTCAGAAGGGAAGGAGTGACGATTTGGGATGCAGACTTTGATGGGGGCGTCATGTCGTGTTTGCAGAGCCCCTGATGTGCCTAAGCAGTGGAAATGCCCAACATGTGCCCCCTTTTTGGAAAGTAGACTCCCCAATGAATTCATATAGATGTGTAGTGAGCACCTTGAACACTCAGGTGCTTAGCTTCACAGAAAATTATAACGTTGACTTGTGAAAATAAAAAAAATCAAATTTTTTCCACAAAAATGGTATTTTAGCAAAAAAAAATTATTTTCGCAAGGATAACAGGAGAAAGTGGACCCCAAAATTTGTTGTGCAATTTCTCCTGAGCATGCAGATACCCCATATGTGGTCGAAAACTACTTTTAAGACTCATTGCAAAGCTTAGAAGGGAAGAAGCGCCATATTGGAGTTCATATTTTGCTGGGCTGGTTTGACGGTGCCGTGTCACATTGTCAGAGCCCCTAAGGTGCCAGAACAGCAGAACTTCCCATAAGAGACCCCATTTTACAAACTACACCTCTCAATTAATTCATCTAGAGGTGCAGTAAGCATGTTGACATATGTGCCTCTCAGAATTTTACGCCATTGGGTGGTGAAGAAAAAATAATTACATTTTTACCACCAAAGTTTTGTTGTAGCTCCAGATTTTACATTTTCACCCTGGGAAATGGGTGAAAATGGCACCAAAATTTGTCACCCAATTTTTGCTGAATGTAGAAATACCCCATATGTGGCTGTACAGTACTGTTTAGCCACATGGTGAGACTCGGGAGGGACGGAGCGTCATTTGCCTCCTGGTGCGCAGATTTTCCTAGAATAGTATGCAGACTCCATATACACAGCTGCTGAGTGCTAGAAAAGCAGAATCCCCCCTCAAGTGACCCCATTTTGGAAATTATACCCGTTTGGGAATTTATCTACAGGTGTGTTAAGGATTTTAACTACATGGGTGTTTTCCAGAAACAAGCAGCAGTGGATGTTGTGGAGTGAAAATTGCAAACTGCCGTTGTAGTGACCAGTACGTTATGCCTAGCTTGTGCTTCTGGAGACATGCACCTGTAAATTAGGCGGGCTCTCATCACTTCAGAAATGTCAAACATGTGGACGCTAACTGCGGTGTAGGCACTAGGTGTGGCTCAAAAGGGAGGCGGGCATTTGTATTTGGGAGCACAGAATTTGCTGAATTTCTTTTGGGGGGCAAGGGCCATTTCACTTTTCCAGAGCCTTTGTGCTACTAGTAACGTGGAAGCCCCTTATTTTTCCGTAAACAGATGATGGACCTGAGTGGGAACTTGCTTTTTTTTGTGGATTGAGTTGAAGCTTATATTGTGATCCAAAATGTTATGTAAAATGTTCCCATTTATCCTATGCTCTACACTGTATTTTTAATTTTATTCTTCTTTTTACACTAGGACACAGAGGGAGCAGAATACTACTCTCAACATTGTCCCTTACTCGCGCTGATCGCAGCGCCGGCAGGGGACAATGATTGGGGCAGCCTTCAGCACCCAGCGCTTGAGAACAGCGCTAACTGTACAGTTGATTCTCAGGCACCGGTATGTGTGCTCCTGATGCAGCACATGGTTGCCAGACGTATGCCACACAGGCGCACATGGACACACAGACATCTCCGGTACTGTTTTTTCCGGTACCAGAAATATCAGGATGTGTGAAACTGGCCTTACTCTGGACTCTGTCTGGCCTCTGTTTAGTGGTGTCCTTTTTTTCGGAGGTTCACAAAACTGTAGACAACGGCACTTTTATGCACACCTACTAAAAAGATGGACACTGTGGGATCACAGGCCAGGCGGCGTCCACAGTGCCTCCATCTGCCTCATTACAGAGAATCTTTCGCCGGGGAATATCCATCTGAATCACGTATTTCAGATATTTACACAGAAACCCCGGTGTAAGCGCTCAACGCAGAGCACAGGATAAATGTGAGCCGAGTTTTACTATGATCTTTGGGAGGCAGAATGAACAAATCAGCAGCAGGTGAAGAATTGGTTTTATTTATGTTTTACACTTTTCCTCATGCGGTGTAAGTGATTAGACGACTTTATTCTTCTGGTCAGTGCGATTACAGCAATACCAGATGTATATCGGGTTTTCATGTTTGGCAGCTGTGTCACACACTAAAAAACTTTTTTTTTGTTGCAAAGACTAGTTTTTGCATCGGCATATTTTGAGAGCTATAATTTTTCCATATTTCGGCCGACAGAGTCATGTAAGGGCTTGTTTTTGTAGGATAAGTTGACGTTTTTATTGGTACCATTTTCGGGCATGTGACTTTTTTTGATCGCTTTCTATTCTGATTTTTAGGAGGCAGAATAAACAAAAATCAACAATTCAGAAATAGTTTTTTTGTTTATGCCGTTCTGTGTGTGGTAAAATTGATAGGGCAGCTTTATTCTTTTGGTCAGTATGTTTACAGCGATACTACATTTATATAGTTTTTTTATATATTAAAAATATTAAATATTTTTTTTGCATGGATTTATTTTGAGAGCTATAACTTTTTTATTTTTCGTCGGATGGAGCTGTCTGGCAGCTTGTTTTTTGCGGGACAGGATGAGATTTTCAGTGGTATCACTTTTATTTACATTAGTCTTTTTGATCGCGTTTTATTCCACTTTTTGTACGGCGGTATGATGATGAAACATTGTTTTTTGCTTCGTTTTTTATTTTTTACCGTGTTCACTAAAGGGGTTAACTAGTGGGACTGTTTTATAGGTGAGGTCGTTCCGGACCTGGCGATACCAAATATGTGTACTTTTATTATTTTTGTTTTTTTTCCATAATAATATTTATTTATGGGTACAATATATATATACAGTGGTTACGGAAAGTATTCAGACCCCTTTAAATTTTTCACTCTTTGTTTCATTGCAGCCATTTGGTAAATTCTAAAAAGTTCATTTTTTTTCTCATTAAAGTACACTCTGCACCCCATCTTGACTGAAAAAAAACAGAAATGTAGAAATTTTTGCAAATTTATTAAAAAAGAAAAACTGATAGGACTTGATTTGAAAAGGCACACACCTGTCTATATAAGACCTCACAGCTCACAGTGCATGTCAGACCAAATGAGAATCATGAGCTCCAAGGAGCAGCCCAAGGAGCTCGGAGACACCATTGTGGCAAGGCACAGATCTGGCCAAGGTTACAAAAGAATTTATGCATTACTCAAGGATCCTAAGAGCACAGTGGCCTCCGTAATCCTTGAATGGAAGAAGTTTGGGACCACCAGACGTCTTCCTAGACCTGGTTGTCCAGCCAAACTGAGCAATCGTGGGAGAAGAGCCTTGGTGAGAGAGGTAAAGAAGAACCCCAAGATCACTGTGGCTGAGCTCCAGAGATGCAGTAGGGAGATGGGAGAAAGTTCCACAAGGTCAACTATCACTGCAACATGATAGTGTATCATGTTCACTATGTGAGTAAAAATTAGCTGGCAATATGATTCTCCATGTCAGTACGTGTACGTAGATACCAAAAATTTAAGTAGGGAAACAAATTTGAAAATTTGTGTGAAAATTTTTTTTTTACTTTGTCACCATTTTCCGAGACTAACGTTTTCATTTTTCGGGATATGGTGATGTGAGAGGGCTTATTTTTTGCACCCTGAGCTGACTTTTTTTTATTGATAACATTTCGGGGTAGAAACGATGTTTTGATCGCCTGTTATTGCATTTTAATGCAAATTTCTGGCGGCCAAGAAAACGTAATTCTGGTGTTTCGATGTCTTTTCTCTTTACATCGTTTACTAATTGGAATAATTTGTTTTATATTTTGATAGATCGGACATATCTGAATGCACCGATAGTAAATATGTGTATTTTCTTTTTTTTTATTGTTTTATTTATAATGGGCCAAAAGGGGATGATTTGAACTTGTGTTTTTTTTATTTTTTTCATATTTTTAAAAACTTTTTTTTAAACTTTTTAGTTCATTTAATAGTCCCCTTAGGAGACTTGAAGTTGCGATCGTCTGATCACCTGTGCTATACATAGCAGGGCTTCAGCACAGGCTGGCGTTCACAGGAAGATCGTAATGACAGGCAAAGGGGTCATCAGCAGATCCCTGGCTGTCATAACAATCCATCGGCGCCCCGCAGTCACATGCCAGGGGCGCCAATGGGCTGGATGAATGACAAGCTTCCTGTCGACGCGCGTTATAGCCCGCGACATTCATTTAACTGGTTAACAGCCACGGGCAGAGCATCGCTCCACCTGCGACTGTTAAAGGCAGATGATGGGTGATTAAATCTGATGTCATGTGTCGGTAAAACGGGCCCAGCGTGTGAGCCTGCATCAAAGTCAAGGACACAACATATGACGTAAATATACATTATATGTCATGAAGGCGTTAAAATATCAGATTTTAGGATAATATTTGCAATATATTAACTGATATTTAATTATATACCCGTAAAAAATCATCTGTGTAATGTGCTTATGGTTAATCACAAACAAACCATGCAATTGGAAATTATTGAATTCCTAAATATAGAAATGTGTATTATCTTGACAAATAAAGACAATATAAAGAGATTGTCCACTACTTGACAATCCTTCTTAATAGCACCAATTTGTTGCAGAAAATTAGAAAAAGAAATACTTTGCAAATCGACATTCGACACTACTCCTCCGCTATCTCTTTCGGTGGTATTGTGACAGGACTACAGTGTGCTGTGATCAAATACAGAAGACTTCAGAAGATAAGCAACCACCATGAGACATAGCAGGGTGATGTCAGGATCAGCACCAATTCATGAAGTACAAGGCTATGTTCACACATTGCGTTTTTGCTGCGTTTTTTTTCTGCAGCAAAACCTGATCTCTTGCCAAGAGGTTTGTTCGCGATTTTTCTTGCTTTTTTGCTTGTTTTTTGGTGCGTTTTTGCCGTGTTTTTTTCACTGTCCTTTTGTCTCTTTATGTATGTACATAAAGTTCAGTGAAAAAAAAAAATCTCATTCTGGTTTTGGCACAAAAACCTTGAAAAACCCCACACCTGCGTTTTCGGTGTGTTTTTTCAGCGTTTTTTTCACCACCTATTACTTCCAAGTGACATGCTCTATTTTGCAAAAAAACATGCAAAGTACAAAATCTTGATAAAAAAACATCCAAGATGTGTGCATGAGATTTCTGGAATCTCTTAGACTTTGCTGGTGCTGTAAAACGCAGCTGAAAATTTGCATAAAAAACGCATCAAAAAACGCTGATAAAACCAAGATATGTGAACATAGCCTAAACCTTTTTAATTTCTGCACCAGGCTGGAGCTGTTAAGGGTTTGTCCAGTAGTAGACAGCCCCTTGAAATAAATTACTGAACAATCATTAACTTTGGGGTTCCTCTACATGACTACATTGGTTATACAACCAATAAAGTCACACGATTAAAGATTCTATAGAAATGCATTAAGTCACACATTTTTTGACATATAGTACATGCTTCTGCATTTTTGAGTGCACCACAGCTGCACTGTACAAGCTGCATCGAGCCAGATGCACAAGATGAATGGTGGGACAGGGAGCTGACCATTGTATTCAACTGTATCTGCATTGTAAAGACGTAGAAACCATTGAACTTGGGATGCTGGGCAGAAGCAGGGCTGCTTGGCATGAAGCCTGCCCAACTCATGGGTCTGATCGTGGCTGTGTGGTCTGCTGCCATTGGCGGTATGGTCCTGATAGATGGGTTGTGTGGTCTGCTGCCATTAGCGGTATGGTCTTGATAGTGGCTGTGTGGTCTGCTGCCATTGGCGGTATGGTCCTGATAGATGGGTTGTGTGGTCTGCTGCCATTGGCGGTATGGTCCTGATTGTGGCTGTGTGGTCTGCTGCCATTGGCGGTATGGTCCTGATTGTGGCTGTGTGGTCTGCTGCCATTGGCGGTATGGTCCTGATAGTGGCTGTGTGGTCAGCTGTCATTGGCGGTATGGTCCTGATCGTGGCTGTGTGGTCTGCTGTCATTGGCGGTATGGTCCTGATCGTGGCTGTGTGGTCTGCTGTCATTGAGGGTATGGTCCTGATCGTAGCTGTGTGGTCTGCTGTTATTGGCGGTATGGTCCTGATAGTGGCTGTGTGTTCTGCTGTCATTGGCGGTATGGTCCTGATAAATGGGTTGTGTGGTCTGCTGTCATTGGCGGTATGGTCTTGATAGTGGCTGTGTGATCTACTGTCATTGGCGGTATGGTCCTGATAGTGGCTGTGTGGTCTGCTGCCATTGGCAGTATGGTCCTGATAGTGGCTGTGTGGTCGGCTGTCATTGGCGGTATGGTCCTGATAGTGGCTGTGTGGTCTGCTGTCATTGGCGGTATGGTCCTGATAAATGGGTTGTGTGGTCTGCTGTCATTGGCGGTATGGTCTTGATAGTGGCTGTGTGATCTACTGTCATTGGCGGTATGGTCCTGATAGTGGCTGTGTGGTCTGCTGTCATTGGCGGTATGGTCCTGATAGTGGCTGTGTGGTCTGCTGTCATTGGCGGTATGGTCCTGATAGTGGCTGTGTGGTCTGCTGCCATTGGCGGTATGGTCCTGATAGATGGTCATGCTTCATCACTATAAATATGACTTGTATTGCAGGTAACATCGCTTGGATGCATGTACTTGCAGCACGGCAGATGCAGCTCCATCCGGACCGTCTTGGTGGACAAGCCTACTATACCTATGATGATACTCCCTTCAATCAAAGGGTCAAGCTAAACTATGAGTTGTTCAGTGAAATTGACCCTGCTATCCAAATTGGGAAGCACATCCCTTACTGGAAGATGTGGATAATGGTTTCAATTTACAACTTAATAAAAACCATTGTCAGACCTTTTTGGAATCTGAAGCCATTTATGACAATACCTATATTGAAATTGTTGGTCATTATGTACAACCATGATACCGATAAGGCATTCAGACACTTTGGCTATAAGCCCATTTTCACCTGGGTGGAGAGTAAGCAAAGGACCTGTAAATGGATACAGCAGCAGCAGAAAGTAAAAAAAATTAACCGAAAATAGTAATTTATTACCAAACTTTGTTCCTGGAGCTTTTCTAAAATTACATTTATTGGTCTGATGGTTTGGGATTTGCTAGATGATGAAGCAACACTGTGATGAGGTCCTGAAAGCGCACTGCTTACCTTGTTCATTCTAAGGGCTCGCTCACACTGGCAAGTAGCATCATGTGAGAGAATTGGATGCTATATGTCAATGACCCTCAGCCCAAACTCTGCTGCGAGCGTGATCCGAGTGTCATTTACTGTGATCCGATTCTCTCGCATACGAGAATCGGATCAATGGTGCAGTGAAGATGGAGAACTTAATTTCTCCATCTTCTCCGTTCTGTGAGTCGGAGTATATCGGACTGCAGTCAAATGACATGTGAGTACAGTCCGATGTTTTACACGCAGCCATACTTTTGTATGGGTGTGCACCATCTGGTATACGCTGCCAATTGCAGCATGCAGCTTTTATTTTTCTCATGAAGCCTTGGCATGAGAAAATAAACGCTAGTCGGCACTGCTCCATAGTATAACATTGCAGCGAACGCTATCCGATGAAACATCAGATAGCCCTTGTCCGAGTTATACGTTGGCTACTTGCCAGTGTGAGCGACCCCTAAGGATGTTCGGTGGATAAGCTAGCAAATTATGAAAGGAAACTAAACTAAACTTTTTTATTTAATTATCCTCCTGGCATTCTAAAGTTCTAAAGTTTTATAATTCACTTCATCAACTTATTTTGCTTCAGTCTCTCCCAAACACTATGCTGCAGTGCTGATTCAATGTTCGTTTCATGCTCCTTTAGAAGCTTCTTTCAACTGCGGCTTAACAAAGATCAGTACACTACATTGATAGTCACTGTACAGGACATTCCCTGTCTGAGCCTCTCTGATTCCCATATACAGACTGTTTTAATATAGGGCATGGATATGGCCCATCAGCTGTTGAAAACATGAACTGGGCGTTGAAACAGCACTGCAGCATAGTGTTTGGGAAAGAAGTAAAATAAAGTAATGAAGGATTTTACAACAATTAATCCTGAAGGATAATTAAATAAAAACTTTACTCTTTCAAATAATTTCCAATCCACTTTTGTGCACTGAGTAGACATGAGCCAACACTCAAGTCAATCAACCAATGCTTATATGCTCTGTTAGGGTACCAAGTCAAAGCAGATCCCATTTTGATAGACTTGACACATCTATATACTACATGTATGGATTGTCTACTCATCTGAGTAGCCACCATATAATGCAACATTTCCCATGCAGTCACGGTGGCTTTTCTCTGACAATGGTTAATAAGCTTTGTGATTAGCTTATTATAGGGTACTCTTCTGACCTGTTGGGTTTGTCTAAAATGAAAAATACCTTAAAGAGGTTGTCCACTACTTTTTCATTGATGACCTATCCTCAGGATAGGCCATCAATGTCTGATCAGTCGGGATCCGACACCCGACACCCCCGCCAATCAGCTGTTCTCAGTGTCAGCGGCCAGAACTGTTCAATTGTGAAGCTGCTCCGTCGTCTGATAGCGGCCGCCGCTGGGTACTGCACATCTTCCTCCTATTGATTTGAATAGGATGAAGAGGTGTAGTACCCGGCCGTGGCCACTATCAGAACATAAAGCAGCGCTGCAATCAAGAAGTTCCAGCCAGCACCTGACACCGCCGACACCGATAACAGCTGAGCGGTGGGAATACCGGGTGTCAGATCCCGACCGATCAGATATTGATGACCTATTCTAAGGATAGGTCATCAAAGAAAAAGTAGTGGACTTCTTTAAACTTTATATAATTGTAACCTCTGGTCAAGGAACAACATAACTGCTTCTTGAATAGTATGTTCACTGATTTTCTTGTACCTGAACATAGTTTAACAAATTACGTACCTCCCCCAGCTTCTAGGACCTATTCTTATTCTTACTTCTGCTGACTCTGCAAAGTTTCTGTCAATAACTGTTTGATCTTTGTTTTAAGTCTCTGGAGCTCTTCATGTTTTCCTATTGCATGTCTGAGCAAGAATAAAGGAAACTTTTAGCTTTGTCATTATTTGATGAATATCCCTTTATTACATTTATGTCACAATGCCCTTTACTGTATTCTGTTTGAGTTTTTCTCTATGATCGAACCAATAAAATGAATCTAAGCAATTGTAGCATTCTTAACTCATTAAACATCATGCCAGGTATTTTTTGATTTATGAGCTATTTGATGATATATGAAAGGTATCTAAAGCAATGATTCAAAGTATTGGTCCAAATTATTATTTTTTTTAATCTCAGAACAGTCTGTTAGGATTAATTTATTAATAATGTATCTTTATAGGGTTTGAACCTTCCCAGTCATTCATTACAGTATATGGCCAAAAGTATATGGACACCCCTTTAAAATATAATAGGTGTTACAAACGCACCTATTGCAAGCAGAAGCATAAAATCAGGCACATAGCCATGTGATCTTTAGAGATAAAGATTGTTGGTAGTATGATGAGGACTTAAAGGGTTGTTCCCATTTATTAATTCTTGGCTGCAGGCTATTGTAAAGAAACAAACTGTGTTCTTCTCGCCTTACCAGGTCCAGCGGCGAGTCTTGCTCCTGCTCCCAGAGTCTGGCATTGGCTACAGCGTTGACATCACGTTGACAGAGGGGCCAATCTGTGAGCTCAGTGGCTCTGAGTGGGGCGTTGTCTACATGGGGAACACCACGCTCAGAACTGTTCTCATTGACTGGCTGCTTTGCAGTCGATGTGACGCCAGCGCCGCAGCCAATGCCAGACACCGGTGGACCCGAATAAAGTGAGTAAAGCGCAGCTTGTTTCTTTGCAATAGTCTGCAACCAAGAATTAACTTTTAATGAAATTGAACAACCCCTTTAAGAGATCAATGACTTTGAATGTAGAATTGTCATAAGATGCCAGCTTTGCCACAATGGTAGAAAAACTGTAGGGGAACAAAAGCGCACAAGACCATGGGGTGATTCCCTTTTGAGTGCAAAGGTAAGTAAAGGGAAGGTGCTCATCTTAGCCAGTTGTGTGCAGGCACAGCTCCCATGAACAACTGAATATATCAGCTGCTGCCGCCTCGTGGCGGGGGATGGTCTCCTCCAGGATAGTTGTCCAATTTGGATGATAACACATATCAGGCTGCGCTGCTGTAATGAAGAATCCTTAGGACCATGAAGAGTTGAACAGTTTTTTAGTTCCGCAACACGTTTCAACGCTGGACTAGCATTTTTTTCAAGTGAAAAAAAACAATTGCACCAAATGTGCAGGAGTAAGATGCGCCAAATTGATTAAAAGGTGTATGCCGCTTCATGAATTTGGCCCATCTTTTGCGTTATGCTCCAGTATCAGAAAATGTGCTCCATTTATATACTGGAATACATATATGCTATATTTATTTCATTTTTGTGGAGTAAATTATAATAAAGCATTCGGACTGCTCTAGATCCACCCCAGATGGTTCTGGAGCTCTAGGCCATGCTGTCTTTCCCTAAGCTCTGACAATTTTCCAAAAGTTGGCAAAGCTGGTGTAAAACAACCTAAATTTGCAAGATTTTTGGGCAACTATGTTTTAAATACCAAATTACTGGCATAAATACATAATGGGGTTGTCCACTACTCATACAACCCCTTCTCGCTATATAAAATTAGAACAGCTATAATCACCTCCAGTGTTGGCACCAGTCTAGTGACGTTGGTGCCCGGTTTCCCAGGACTCGAAGGATGTTATTATGCCATTAAAGTACTGCATCCAGTCAGCAGTCGCATCACTCTCAATTCCTTTGTACATAACTGACATCTGGTGGAAGTCTGCGAGCATCAGTAGTTCTCACTTCTTCCAGGTGTCAGTGTGATCTGAAAGTGAGAGTAAAGCTGCCGCTAATTGGCTGCAGGGCTCAAGTGACATAACGTCATGTAAGCCTGGGGAAAGTAGATGCCAACATTGCTGGAACAGTGCCTGCACCAGAGGTGAGTTTAGACTATTGTTATCTAATACGGGGGTATATTGCAATTGAGAAGTGATTGTCCGAGTGGTAGACAACACCTTTAATGAATTGACCCTTATATGTCCATCTTTTCCGCCACACACACATGTACTTTGTTATACTGTATATTCATCCCTTTCTCCTCCCACTTCAAAGAATAATGTATGTCACAATTCCATAATAGAGAAGGAAAACCTTTTCTTTGAGAAGTTTCTCTTCTTAAAAGGGATCCATCGCAGTTCTTCTCTGCCCAGCCAAAACTAATAAACAGAAGTTTGCTAAAAGAGTTTGTGTCTGTCTGAAAATATACCATGCAAATGAAACACAACACAGTCAGAACATTTAATATTGCTTTATATCATAGGAACATGTGAAAACAAGCAAGTAAAAAGAATGCAAAGTATGTATATTCACTGTTTTGCTTAAAAACCGTACAAAATGTGCAAATTCACAAATACATTGAAAGTGTTATTATGCAAATATAGTAAGACTATATAAAACAATAATGCATTCTCATTCTACCATCTACACATTTGGTCACAGTAGCAAAAAAACAATATAAAAAACAACAAAAACTGTTCAGTGAGCCGTATATTAGATTTTAAACTAAACAAGGAACTTAAAGGATGATTCATGCTGCACAAACTGAGATATACATTCAGTATTAGCCACAGAGAAATGTTCCCGCTGGTTTCTCCCTTCTCGGCTAGATTGATAGCTTTCTCGCTCCTTGTGAACAGGAAGAGATGTACCAGTCAAGGTGAGCGGAGCGGGGAGAAATCCGGGGGATGTACCTACATGATTAGTGATCCTAATCACCTTGTTCCCAGCTCCCATTCTGAAGAATATTTTCTATGAAGCATTTTAGAGTGAAACATACAGATTTGATACTAAGGAGCCTGTCTCTGTTTCCTGCTTCTCATGGCTCGGGCAACATGGATCAACTAATAGGTTGATCCAACACGATTTGACTGCTTACAGTACATTGATACATTTGGCTAAGAAATCCACTCTGTGGTTCTTCTTTAATCAGCATTCGAAGTTTTGTGCTAATTTGATTTCGGTGCACAAGGGCTGGACTGTGCACTAGGTCTTCTCCTCCCTTTCTGTGATTTCCCAGCGCCACCGCTTGTCTCCATTTTGTGAATGACAGGTCACTGCTGAGATTTCAAACAGAAGAGCCATTTCATTCACAGACCGGAGACAGGCGGAGGGGCCGGGAATCACAGACAGGGAGGAGAAGACCCCGTGCACCAAAATCTAAATCGCATAAAACTTCAAATGCTGATTAAAGAAGAATCACAAAGCGGATTTCTTCACCAAATGTATCAATTTAATCACTATTACAGAGTCATTTCAGCCATGTCCTTACTAAAATTGTGCCGACAGGTTCTTTTTAAAGGGAATCTGTCTGCAGATTTTTGCTATGTAATCTGAGAACAGCATGATATAGGCATAGGCACAAAAACCCTGATTCCAGGGATGTGTCACTTACTGGACTGCTTGGTGCAGTTTGATAGTATCCCTGTTTTCCTTGCTGTAGATGTAGCAGTGCTCAGAATGTATAACCCAGCCCATACCCATGACTGGCAGCTTCCTGTGTACACTGTGCATTATAAGCAAGCTGCCAATCAGTGGTGGGGCCGGGGTTACACAAATTAACTGAAATACCTTGCACCTGGGACCTAGTCCGGCAGTGATAATCTCCTGCTTATAAAACACTGATAGTTTCAATACAATGACACACATATTAGTAAGTGACCCATCCCTGGAATCAGGCTCTCTTTCTTTATGCTGCTCATATTAAATAGCCAAAATAAGCAAACAATTTCTCTTTAACTTTAAACACCCTAAAGGGCATGTAATCCTCTACAATTGATTTTTGTAGAAATAACCTACAAAATAGCCTTGATGAAAAATAATGTACCGTTTTGTGAAGTCTAATGGCGGTTTACTGTTTTTTTTAAAGTTTTGCTGCCTAATATGAAAATAAGCATTTTAGGAAAAGAACTGGACTATTTAAAAGTCTCATTTAATTACTAAGCAAGAAAACTTTCAAAAGGGATAATATAGCAATTAAGACATGGATTTTCAAAGTAAGTACACCATCCTCATCAGGTGTAAGACATCTATTTAATGATGTATATGCGGTCGGTATTGTAAAAGGTTTCGTGTTCTTAGCGCACCTTAGGCTGGTTTCACCTGTCTGTGAAGCATGGACCGTGATCACATCGCAATGGTTGAAGAGGGCGTTACGATATGAAAGCATGGCAACACTGGACATGTAAAACCGGCCTTAGATGGTTATTCAATTCAATCAATCCAGTGTTAAAATGCATGTCTGCCCCAAACAAGCTGTTTGAGGGGGGGTCTTCTAGTTGGGTTTTTTAGTAAGCATTATGAGGGTAGGCCACAGTTTGTCCTTTTCACATGTCTACCATTTATTAGCTGTTCCTGGCTTTGGCATCAAAAATTGGAATACGAAACCATGAACATTGGAATAAACTATTAAGAACGTTGTCCCGGACTACAATGCTGATAACCTATCCTCAGAATAGGTCATCATTACCATAAAATTGGTGGAGGTCTGACACTCGGCGCCTCCAATGATCAACTATTAACAGCCTGAGGCTGAAGGAAGTACACAGCGCATCACAGCGCCGTACACTATGTAGTGGTTGTTCTTTGGTACTGCATCCCAGATCCTATTGAGAATGGGAGCTGAGCTGCAGCAGTCCCGACATAGTGTATGGAGCTGTGGTGTTCTGGCTCTGTACACTGTGCATGTCTGCTGGCCAAGGCTATCTGCCAAAGCTGGCTCATCAATATAATAGTCCCGGACAAACCCTTTAGGATTTCTTTATTTCACTCATTTAAATTAAAGAATAAAAAAAATGCACTAGTTACCCTCATTTACTAAATTTTCACACGGCACAGATGTGAGAAATCAACTTGGGATGTTTATAAACACTTAAAAGGGGGTATGAACGATCTTCATAGCTCTGTGCGAATTAACTTCATTTAATTTTAAAATCACTGGATTTTTGAGGGGATAATGATGGCTCCGCTGACACCCAAATAATGCCGGGGCACAGGGTTACTCAGTCCCACTTTGTATCCAAAATAAATCTATATAATATGCCAAACTGTAAGCAAACACAAAGCAATGGGTGATACATAACGGTATATAATCATGAAAAACAAATCTACACAAATGCATGAATACATAAGTCCAATCTCTAACATCTAACCCACTAGATGACAAAAATCAGAGAAACAAGTTGTGATGGTTATCAATTATGAGGAAACAGGAAATCTTTGTATGCAATCTTAGGCTACGTTCCCATGATGAGCTTTTGGTGAGATTTTGATGTTGCAAATTTCCTGCACCTATTAAGTAGTATAGGCTACTTTCATTTTTTTGGAAATATGCAGTGTAAAAAGAAAACTCACCAAAAACTCATAGTGGTAACATAGCCTAATAAGAAGAAAAATAGTAAGACACTCGGGGCGACATTTGAATTTTTTAAGGCGTTCTCCTGAACTGTGGGTGAAGGGGATTGAGCTTGGTGCTTTCTTCCGTGAGTACATTTGATCCACAGATAAAGAATATACTGTACATATTGTTATCTTATTGAAAATGTTACGGTCACGACTAAATGCACAATTTTACATTGAGTACATTTATTTTCCATTATTTGGTAAATGTAAACATTTTAACTGACATTCTCACGTTTTTACAGCCAATTTGCATTCTTGAGCATGAAAATATATACATGATATTAAAAACAAAAAAAGCAAAAATATCTGAAATTGTAGAATGATACTGTATAAAGCACTTGCTTAGTTTAGGCAAGAATCTACTTACAAGGTAGAAAGCAACCAATAACCAAGTAATAACATATCAGAGCCGTGAGCATACATAAGCCATATGCCGCATTGCTTCTAGTGTAGAATACCTTCTTATTATGGTATGTAATAGAACATTATGGATCTGTGAACATTGATCCATAATAGTTGTCTATGTGCATGATACGTAAGGCCTCATTCACACATACGTGTTGTATCCGTTTTTATCACTCATTATGATCTATGGTGCTATTCACGTGTTCGTGTTTTTTTGCTGTGATATCTGGACCGGCTGCCGGTCTCCTGACCTGATCTCAACAGCCTCATAGCCGAATATTTCACCTCGTACATATAGTAGGTGAAATATTACCAGTTATGAGCAAGCTACACCCGAAAGCACAAGGGTGCAGCACCTCCGCCTGTAACCACTACAACTAACACCTTTAGTGTATAAATTGATGGAATACATTACACACATATAAAATAAACATTTTTTTTATATATATATATATTTAATCAAAATTACTTTTAGAAATGATTCCCTTTCACAATGCTTAAAGCTGTGCTTTTTTGCTGTAATATGTTCACAAGTTAAGATAACTATTGAACAATTAACCAGACAAATTCAAAAATGTTTTATTAAAGCATCAGAAACCCAAAAAAGCTCCACGAAATGTAACATTGAAAATATTTACACCAGAAAGAAAAGAAAACAAGCGCTCACATAGGTAGAAAAATAGATCCACTTTGCTGACAATTGTGCCATTTTCCTCTTGGTAACAGGAACATGAATTTATTTTACACTATTCATTTTAATGATGTGTGCAACAATACAACTGACAAGATACATCAGGACAAGAAGTGTGAACTTCAGATGGTTGTAATGCCTGACTACAAAATTCAGTGTAACTAGTTCAGTTTAAAGGAATCGATCACGAGGTTTTTGCCACGTTATATGAGATCAGCATAACGTAAGGACAAAGACACTGATCCCAGTGATGTGTCACTTACTGGGCTGCTTGCTGTAGTTTTCATAAAATCAATGTTTTATCAAAAGGAGCAGGAGATTATCACTAGAAGACTACTAAACCTGCTGTCATCAATCCTCCATATTCATGAGCTGTGTATAACCCCACCCCCACCACTGATTGTGCATAGATAGAAAGCGGCCAATGTATACACAGAAATCGGCCAATCAGAGGTGTGGGCGGGGTTATACACAGCTCAGGATTCAGAGAACTGATAGATCCGCAGCAGATAAAACTGTGATTTTATCAAAACTGCAGAAAAGAGCCCAGTAACTGATATATTACTGGAATCATGGTCTCTGCCCCTGTATCATCATGCTCTCAGCTGTGTCAGCAAAAAACTGGTTACAGATTCCCTTTAATCACAGGAGTTCCAGATATAGTGGCTGGAACATACCAAAAATATACAAGTGACCTTGTTTTCACAATTCTTCATAGGATACAATGTGTCGATCAGGGGTGACAGTAGTCACCAATATTCCATGACGCCTTTTTCTTTCAGTTGTGACATTTGGCCCAAGGAGCAGATGTTTGTTGAAAAAAAAAATCTCCAAATAAGAACCATAAATTCTTATAAAAGTTACAGTCTGTAAAGGGGTTGTCTACTACTAGGAAAACCTCTTCCCCATCTGAATGTTTGCCACCTTAAAATAAAAACAGTTATACTCGGCCTCCGGTGCCGCCGCTGTACCAGCGGTGTCAGCATTCATGTTCCCGGGGCTCATGTGCAGTTGTTACGCCATGTATAAGTAATCAAGAGGAGGTCAGAGCTACGGCTGGCCACTCACTAACTCTTGATTACTTATACATCCGAAGGAGGGGAGAGACGCCAGCGCTGATTGAGCGCAGGGCTCACGTGTATCATTTCAGAGTTTTTTTTATTACTCCATTTTTTAGCTCTCTGCATTTCATATATGTCTAACACGGCAAATTGCTTGATTTTATACCAGTGGACCCTAAAATCCACATGGTGAAGATTAAGGTGTCCGCCCAAGCTTTGCTCCCCATGGAGTGTTCCTTACACAGAAGGGACTGCAGGCTTCATTGCACCTGTAAGGACAGTAGAGCTCCCTATTTACAAAAGTACCTACACCTATATACAGATATTTATAACCATGTGGGAAGCCCTATTGAAAAATCTATGGATCCATTAACATATCCTTTTTAAAAAAAAACTAACACAACTTAAAAAATGAATCAAATAATAAAGGATAACTGAACGTGATATGTACATGCCCTAACAAACAATTTGCAACATAATTTCCCTTTTAAGGAATATTCCAAGAATCATCTATGCAAGCTAATGCCAGAAGCTACAAATAGCACTGACCCAGATGTAGGCATCACTTTTTGGCTTTCCTCTAAATTTTAACTATATATCTAGGTGTTTAGTAACTTTTTAGTGCCCATTGCAACCATTTATTTTTCAATAGCCAATTAAAATATTAAAGCAGTTGTTCCCTACTTGTATATTGATGACATATCCATTTAACAGATCATCAATTGAGGTCTGACACTTGGCACCCCCACCAATCAGCTGTCATCCACTTTAGCGGCGGACGAAGGTAGCAACAATATGACCTGTACAGTACATCGCCATACACTGCTTAATGGTTGCTGCCAGGTGCTGCAGATCACCTCCTGTGCCCTTCAATAGTAGTGGATCTGCAGCACCTGGCAGCCACCACTTAGCAGTATATGGAGAAGCGATATTCTGCTTTGAACACTTTTTACATCTGACAGCCATTGGAGGTGATAATGGCCGATCGGTGGTTTTCTGATTGTCTGGACCCCTTAAGGTAATTACCAGCAAAATTACACTTTCTATCTGCATTATTTTTATGATTGAGGCCCAATGCATATTTTATCATAATATATATCTGCCTTATGGTTATTATGAAAAATGCAACTGACCATTTTGACATTTTATACTCATAAGTATACCAGAATACTCTGATGGTACATGGCGTCATTGAAGTTCCTACATCTAGTTAAATGGCACACCATTTATATTAAAAAGACATTAAAGTTATTTTTTATTTGACCACTTCTTTCTTTCCAGGTCTTGAATAAGAGCATATGGACGGTATAAGAAGCAGCATATTACAGGCCATGCAGGTAATGGAAAAGCAGGAACTGCTGATTTAAGCAGAGACACTCATATTAAAGGGGTTGTCTGTGATGAGAGACATCTCCTTTAAATGGTATACTGGCAGATATCATGTACCATCTACATTTAATGTTGAATAGTTTTGTTTGTTTTGTTACTGAAGCTGATATGAAATTACATATTTTTATAGACTATTCACATACACAGCTCAATTCTGGGTTTTGTCAGCTGCCTGTCAGATCTGATTTTACATCTCTCATAAGCCCCTACATGCTTATTGTTTGCACTGTGTGGGATGCCTCCAGGGACTGTGCAGTAGTCTAGTGAAAAAATCAGAAATCTTCCATTATTCCATGGAGTAGATAGAGTAATGCAGTGAAAATGGTGTATCTAGTAACAGACTTAATGAATTCCATATAGAAAAAAGAAGTTGTGAATGCTAATTGAATAGGAGTTGTCTAAGAAGAAAGATATTACCCAAGATCATTATAGCTAAGTAGCGTAAACACAGAAAATGTTGAAAACACAATGCAAAACTACATGTGCTGAATGTGACTTTGTGTTGACAGTGTGACATTAAAAGGAAACCCCAATCCATTTCTATGTCTGTGTAGCCCTTTAAAAGATAAGTCAATCAATCCCTTTATGACCCCCAAAGCTCTGCTCCAGCAGTAAGAAATGGCATTTAGATGTTTTGTATAAATTGTTTCTGGAAGTGCGTTGAAGTGTGACGATACACTTCTCAGTCTGTATTCCCTGCCTAGCAATGGCGGATGCAGACAGAAGAGGACCCCAGTGCAAGAACAATATATGGGTCATCATAATGCACAATTTCACCTGCTTCGAAGGTAGATGTGGCCCCATTTCCTCTTGGACTCCATAGGGTGCACCAACGGTATCTCCACCCCTGCTGTCTAGCAACACTCTCTTCTTTTGATTGGCAGGTCATTGGCTTTTAAGTTAAAAATAAAATTTGGGGGATTGTGTCGCAATTTTCTGAGACCCGTAATGTTTTCATTTTTCAATCGATGGAGCTATGTGATGGCTTATTTTTTGTGGGACAAGTCAATGTTTTTATTGATACCATTTTATTTATTATTTATTTTACTCACTTATATAGCGCCATTAATTCCACAGCGCTGTACAGACATTATGGGCGCTGTTCCCATTGGGGCTCACAATCTAGATCCCCTATCAGTATGTCTTTGGAGTGTGGGAGGAAACCGGAGAACCCGGAGGAAACCCACACAAACACGGGGAGAACATACAAACTCCTTGCAGATGTTGTCCTTGGTGGGATTTTAACCCAGGACCCCACTGAGCCACCGTGCTGCCCGGTGGGCATAGATATGATGTTATTGATCGCTTGTTACAGCATTTTTTGTGGTATTGCAGCAACCAAAAAACATAATATTGAATCTTTTCATTCATGGTGTTTACTGATCTGGTTAATTATTTTTATATTTTGATAGATTGGACTTTTCAGAATGCGGCAATATCACATATTTGCATTTTTTTATTCGTATCTTTATTTTTAATGGGGGAAAAGAAGGGTGATTTGAACTTTTATGTTTTTTTTCAGCTTTTTTTTTTTTTTTTTACTTTTCACTATTCTTGTTAGTCCCCTTTGGGGACTTAAAGCTGCTATCATCTGATTGCTTGTGCTAAATGTAGCAATGTCATAGAATGTAAAATGTTGAATGTAAGCCTGCAAGGGCAGGGTCCTCTTCCCTCTGTACCAGTCTATCATTGTTAGTTTGTTTACTGTGAGTGATATCTGTATTTGGTATGTAACCCCTTCTTATGTACAGCACCATGAAATCAATGGCGCTATATAAATAAATAATAATAAAAAATAATAAAAAAGATAAAGTTTCTGACGAGTCCTATTTAAGTTTAGGTTTGGTATGTATGAAGTGGCTAGAATTTGTTGCAAGTAACGTGTAACCAAACTGAATAAATTGAAATATGTGGGATGTGGTTGGTTTCCTAAAAATCATTTTGAAAAAAACTAATGAGAAGAACAGATGTTTATATCTACACTCTACTCTTCCTCTAAACAGGGGATATATGTGGACAGGAAAAAAATAACAGTTTGGCGGTCTTCAACTGCAATTCTAAAAAAGTTGGGACGCTGTGTAAAATGTAAAAAAACATAAGAATGCAATGATTTGGAAATCTCTTATAGCCATATCATATTTCCAACAGAACATAGAGGACACATCAGAAGTGAACGATATTTTTTTTTAAATGAAATGGAAAAATGTCTAACTCATTTAGAAATTGATGGCAGCAACACATCTCAAAAAAGTTAGGACACGGTTAACAAAAGGCTGGAAACGTAAGTAAAAGTAATGAATAACAGCTGAAGGGTTAATTTTCAAGAAAGTCACATGACTGTGTAAATAGAGCATGTCAGAGAGGCAGAGTCTCTTAGGAGCAAAGATGGTCAGAGGTTTTCCAATCTGTGAATAACTGCATCTAAAAATAGTGGAATAATTACAGAAAAATGTTCCTCAACATAAAATTGCAAATACTTTGAATTTCTCACCATCTACAATAGAAAATAGCATCAAATATTCAGAGGTTCTGGAGAAATACATGTGCACAAGGAACACAGACAATGATCAATATTGGATGCTAGTGATCTATGGACCATCAGGCAGCATGGCATTAAATACAGGCATGAGTTGGTCTTGCAAATCACTGCATGGAAACATGAATACTTCCAGAAATCAGTGTCTGTGTACAAAGATTGTGGTGTAATCCTTGAAGGCAAGTAAAAGCTCCATCATGCAAAGAAGAAGCCATATATAAACACAATTCAGTAACACTCTCTTCTCTGGGCCAAAGCTCATTTAAAATGGACTGAGACAAAATGGAAAACTGTTCTGTGATCAGATGAATCAAAATGTGATTTTTTTATGGAAACTACGGACGCCGTGTCCTGAACACTTAAAAGGAGAGAGACTGTCCAGCTTATTATCAGCACAAAGTTCCCATGTCTCTGATCTCTGATGGTATGGGGGGCATTAGCGCCTATAGCCTCGGCAGCTCACATATCTTGAAAAGCGCTATCAATACTGAGCATTATATAGGAGTTTTAGAACAACATATGTTCCAATCCAGACAACATGTATTTTAAGCCTTGCATATTTCAGCAAGACAATGCTAAACCTCACACTGCATCCATCACAACAGATGGCTTCACAGAAGAAGAGTTCAGGTGATGATACAGCTGCCTGCTGGGTCTTCTTTGCTGGATTTTTTGTTGCCTTGTGCTCCAAATGTTTTCTATTTCTGAAACAGACCTTTCAGAAATAGAAAACATTTGGTGCACAAGGCAACAAAAAATCCAGCAAAGAAGACCCAGAACTGTTGAGCAGCTAGAATCCTACATCAGACAAGAATGCGACAACGTTCCTCTCCCAAAACTCCAGCAATTGTCTCCTCACTTCTCAGATGTTTAGAGACTGTTGTAAAAAGAAGAGGGAATCCTACACAATGGTAGACTTGGCCCTGTCCAACTTTCTTTGAGATATGTTGCTGCCATCAATTTCTAAATGAGTTGATTTTTTCAAATGAAATGGAAAAATGTCTAACTTTCACCTTCTGATATGTGCTCTATCTTCTGCTGGGAATAAAAATGATGATCAGTGATTTCCAAATCATTGTGTTTTCTTTAAATTTTACACAGTGTCCCAAAATTTGGAATACTGGTATTATCTAATGCCTTAAAAGGGGCAGTCCAATACTCAGACAACCCCTTCTGGATCCCTATATTTCCCCTCAGTAAAATACTAATCCCTATACTCCCCTCTCACCATTCCAGCGGTGTTGACACTGGCTCTCCCGGGGCTCGCGTACCATTGTTATGTCATGCGATCCCTTTAGCCAATCAGAACCGGCTTCACTCTCCCCTCCTCCAGACAAATCAAGACATCCAGAAGAAGTCAGAGCTGCGACTGCTCTCACTTCCTCCGGATGTCAATTATATCCATAGGAGAGGAGGGTGATAATAATGTCACGTTGAAGGTGAGTATAAGTGTTATTTTACTCGACGGAAACATAGGGATTCAGAAGGGGTTGTCTGAGTAGTGGACAATCCCTTTAACTTTGTAGATCGCTGTCAGGTGTAAGTTGAAGTTGTTGGACGCTCTGACACCAGGGTATCAGTGCGACACCTACATCTGAACCCCTTATTGATATGTCCTGCATTGCTGCTCACACTCCTTCCTACAGTATAATGATCTTATTCCTAATTTTGTTGCACTGCTCATACCTCATCATAGTATTCTGGTAACTTTTACTGCCTTCTGTTGGCTTAAGCTGCAACACCAGTCTCCATGAATTAAGAACTAAATTAAGAATATTAAAATAAATAGCTAAATAAAATATAAAATAGCACAGGAGGTATAGTACACAGGAACTATGAATGGAGTGAGTTTAGGATAAAATAATCCCAATGTGAATACAATATAAGAGATCATCCATATATCCAATATTTATTTTATATAATTAGCAATCTGAGAATATAAATAGAGGCAGAGTGAAACGTGACCGAAGCAGTTTGCTGCAGTACACACTTGGTATTTATATAGCCACATAGGAACTGATAACAAAGCTGTCCACACCCTGTCAAGGTCCCATATCCCACCAATCTTCACGGCTAATATATCAGTACAAAAAAATTACGATGGAACTTCCATTTAAAGGATCTCATTTAACAGAATAGATTATCACGTTTGCCTTTACTGTGATGATGAAAAACAAAAATAGACTAATTAATTTTTGACATTAGATGTCTCTGTAACCACAAAAATCTAACACTTCCAACAATGTATGTCTCAGAAATCAAAGTAATTCTGATATATGAAAGGAGAGTATCTGTTTACCTGTAAAAAGAAAGTGATCATCCGAATATATAGGACACATAACTGGACCTTTTAGTGTCCGATTAAAGAAATGTTACTGTAATTCTAATAAGTGTTACCATTCATTTGTATTTTAAAAAGGCACCATATTATTAGTTCAATAAGACTTACATTGTTTGTGTAAAGTGTCATATCTAAGTGTTAACCAAGTAAGTGAGCATAAGTTTCAAGTTGTATAAGCATAAGTTTCGCTGTAAGTTTCATTTGCGCCATATTCTTCTTTAAATTTGCATCTTTTATAAAGTTGATTATAAATATCTATGTTCTCTTGTTTTATTTTATGTTCACCTTTTTGGGCAGAATTTAGGTTTTCAAGATGTTTTTGCCTGATTTATTATTTGCAACTTTTTGAAAAGTCACAAAAGTTATGGCAAATGAACTCCGGACCCCCAGAGTTTTGCGCCATTTTGCAAAACATGCCCTAAAAGGTCACCAGAAATGGTTTAAGGCAACAATAAAGACTATATATGACTTTGCAAAAAGCGTATTAACTGTATGAGCAAAATTGATGAATTTGGCGCTAAAAAAAAAGTCAGCAAATGCAAAGACAAAAAAAGAAAAGTGACTGAGCAATCCTATTTTCATTAATTTCAACATTTGGATTCATATATTGTCAGGACCGCCTCTATTTTAGATCCCTTGCATCTTTAATGAGTACTCTACCTGGCTATTTCCTTCAGTCTCATATACTTTCAATTGAGTGGTACCGTGGATGCTCAGCTACTGCTCTAGTCAAACAATGGACTTGTGAACTCCCCAGTAATCAGTAACTTATCACCTATCCTTGAGATTGTACACAACTCCTTTAAGCCCCGATCATAGCGAGATCGCTGCTGTGTCACGGTTTTGGTGACGCAACAGCGACCTCACCAGCGATGTTGCTATGTGTGACACTTTGCAGCGATCAGGCCCCTGCTGTGAGGTCGCTGATCGCTGCAAAGTGTCCTGGACCATTTTTTGGTCGTTGGCCTCCCGCTGGTCAGCACACATCGCTGTGTGTGACCAGCGGGAGCAGCGATCAGGCTGGTAACCATGATAAACATCGGGTTACTAGGGGCACACACACACCTAGTAACCCGTTGTTTATCATGGTTACCACTCTGCTACAGTGAGCGGGAGGTTACCGCTCACTTTAGCAGGCTGGTAACCATGGTAAACATCGGGTTACTAGGGGCACACGCGCACCTAGTAACCCGTTGTTTATCATGGTTACGAGCCTGCTAAAGTGAGCGGTAACCTCCCGCTCACTGTAGCAGAGTGGTAACCATGATAAACAACGGGTTACTAGGTGCGCGTGTGCCCCTAGTAACCTGATGTTTACCATGGTTACCAGCCTGCTAAAGTGAGCGGTAACCTCCCGCTCACTGTAGCAGAGTGGTAACCATGATAAACAATGGGTTACTAGGGGCGCGTGCGCCCCTAGTAACCCGATGTTTACCATGGTTACCAGCCTGCTCCGGCTTCAGCAGGCTGGCAACCAGGAGCAGGACATCGTGTAAAGATTCTTTCCACGATGTCGCTGCTCCCCTGATCGTTGGTGAGCCTGCCTGTTTGACAGCTCACCAGCGACCACATAGCGACGCAGCAACGATCCCTGACAGGTCGTATCGTTGTCGGGATCGTTGCAGCGTCGCTAAGTGTGACGGGGCCTTTACACTGATAGTCCAGCATGAATGTATAATGCCTAATTTTCCCAGTGGCGACGCTGCAGGAAAGCTCAGTGCCAGGTATCCAGACACTATACAATGGTTTCGCTACAGGTTACAGCAGGGGTACTTTTTGGGATCAGCTTACCGTCAATGGGACCTTCCAAAGAGCGAATCCCTTTAATAAATCATTTAAAAGCACTCAGAGTAGTTACGCCAGATCTCTTCCACTCCTGAAGGTGATTTGCTGAAATTCCATGTACACATAAGCACCGAAAATGGACTGACAATGATAACAAACACAATAATAAAACCTTCAGTATTAATTTTGGTACCCACCAAAAAGTTCTGTTGTTTTTACACCATTGGTAAGTAAGCACTTCAGGCCCCATTTGTAAACAATACAACCTTTCCTTTTTAGACGTTGTCCCATTTCACACCCTTCAAAGTGACAATGCAGAAATAATCTGCAACTTTGAACAATTCAGTCTTAAAGCTCTACAGCTATGACCCAGAGGCTTGAAATACAGGCCAACCTCTGATAAGTGTTCAGTAATGGAGACTCATGAACTTGAGTCCATTGACCAATAAACTTCACACTACATTTACACCTCGGTCATGCCCATCAAGTTGGATTTTTAACTTGTGGAGTTCTTCGATCTCCCTGTGATGGCGCTCTGTTTTGTGCCTCACCAGTGTGCGATAAAAGTGAATCGTGAAGATGACAAAGATAATGCCCACAGGTACCATGATGATGGTGGACACCAGTGCGGAGGTAAAACCTGCATCTGAACTTTGCCTCTGGGATGTGGCAGTTTCATTGCGAACTTGTGGAGAGTCAATTGGTAAGAACTTTATCCAGCACAGAAGAACCACCTCCGCAAGAAACAAGAGGATCCCAAGAGCTGTGGAGAAGCCCCAAGCCAGTTCGATATAGGGATGCATACGGTCATGGGGTGATTCATTGACAGAGTTCAAATTATGGATATTACTCACTGCCTCGACATTGGGAAGTATACAAGTGCTGATCAGAAGTGCAAATAAGTGGACAGCCACCAGTATCGTGGTGCAGGCACTAAATGCAATGAGTAACGGTTTGGGGTAATCATATTTCATCTCAAGCTGGACTTCAACCATAGCCACCTAGGAAACAACATAAAAATAGAAAAACTTTTACAATGTTATAATAAAATGTCATCAAAATGTTGTAGATAGAGATAAGATAATCGATACAAGGGAGTTCAAATTAATGTTGAAGTTTTAAAAAAATATTAAGATTTAAGAGTCCTCAGTGGTTGATGACTTTTAATGGCTAACTGAAAAGATGGTAACAAATTGCAAGCTTTCTCTTCATCAGGTATAGCATAACACAAAATATGAAGAATCGCATACTGATGAAGTTTTAGGAATTTACTGAATTTGTCAAATTCGAGCAATATGCAAATTGTTTTGTGCAAATTATGTAAGACTGGTGCCGCCACACTGCAGAAGATTGTACCATCCAGATAAGGATCACTTGACTTTGGAAGCATCTGGATGAACTTCCCCATAATGCCTTGCAGCTATCACATCCCTTGGTATAGCACAGCCAATTAAGAGGGACTATCACAGCCTGTAAAAAAGCAAAGGCAGAGAATGCAGCAGCCATTTTGTGGTGAATCTGGATAGTGGGAGGATGTCACAACTTAGCCATAGAAATTGGGAGAAAAGGCCATAAAACACTGAAAAAACTGTACCAACAGTGTGTGACAGCACAGCAGTGATCAAATTAGTGTATACGGAAAAGAAAATATTACAAATATAATTGAAATGTAGAGAAAGGCGAGTCACTCTCTCTGTGGCTGGACCAGGGAGGGACACACTGCTGGCAGCTGCTGCTGATTAATCTGTGTGGCAATAGTGCCGCTCTAATTCAATCAGACATATGCAAATTGTCTCTTCAGAGAGGAAGAGGACTAGAACTCTAGTGCCACCTATAGAAAGTAGCAATCCTAAAAGTCAATATTGACTCTCTAACAAGCCTTGTCATATGACTTAAGATAAAAGTGTTTTGGGATACTGTCCCTTGTCAGTGCAAAGTGTGAGATCTGGTTTGGCTGGGTGAGAGGCGTCTGACCGGGATCCAAGGGGTCACATTTCTTCTTGCAGAGAGTGACGTCAGGCCTGATATGCCACAGTGAGGAGACTTAAGCTGCATTGCACTAACGAGGGGCAGTACCCCGAAACACAGTGTCTGCAAATTGAGATTATGGTTTTGGCTTTTATCCTAAGTCATATAGCAAGGCTCGTTAGAGAGTTGATATTGACTTTTAAAAGTCTCACTGTGTCGTGTCAGGCCTAACATGTCACTCTGTGCAAGAAGAAACGTTACCCCTTGGATCCCAATCAGACATATGCAGCTTTTCTGGGCACTTGGAAGTTTTGGAGTACTTTCAAATTTGCGGTGAATAGATTAGATGAGAATCGATATTCTGGCCAAAATTCAGCAAAGCTGTCAAATTTGAGTTTCAAAATATTCACTCATTTCTAATCATAGATTTTATTCAAAAGAAAAAAAAAAGAAAAGTAAACATTAAAGTATTCAGCCTCTAGAAATTTGCCAGTTTGTCATGTTTGCTAAACAACTGGACATGTTTCCAGCCCACTCAAGATTCTTTCCCATGCACTGGCATTTTATGTGGAAAGAAACAATGTTCCAGAAATCTTGAATGGACCAGAAATGTTTCCCTCTATTAAGAAACACATTATAAGAGCCTAACATTACAGTAGGGATTTTATATTTTTCTTCTACTTAATTTACTTAAGGCATAACAGTCGTTTTAATTTTTATTTCATAAATCAATAGTACACATGGAAATAAGCAACACAGTAACAGATCTTATCAGAGAACTCTGCTTCTTTCTATACCAGAATTGATCAGTCATTATCTAAATTCTCATTTCTAAGGTAAATTTTGTATTCAGTGAAGACAGATTGTTACATTACTGAGATAGGAGATGTCAGCATAGGCGGATTATAATGAGGGCAATCCGGGCTACCGCCCGGGGCCTCAGGTCTCCAGGGGGGCTATGGCCGGATTGCCCTCATTATATGTGTGGCGCCGCGGAACATACCGGCAGACAGTGGCGGGGGGGGGGGGGCCCGGACCACTCCCCCAGCAGCGGTGCACGGCCGCTGCTTCTTCTTCGGCCGGGCCAGCACTGCAGCAGTTAACTTCCCTGTTTGCTGTCCCAGCCGCGTCACTGCTAGGAGACACGGCCCTGTGCGTGGCCGTGTCTCCTAGCTGTGACGTCACGCAGTGCGCGCCCGGCCTGCACTGCTACTTACCACCGGAGAGGAGCAGGAGCCAGGACTGGAGCCGAGCCGGGGGATGGTGAGTGTGTGTGTGTGTGTGTGAGAGTGTGTATGTGTGAGAGTGAGTGTGTGTGTGTGTATGTATGTATGTGTGTGCAGGCAGATATCATTGTGTGATGTCTGTTTATATGTATTTTTGTGTTTCAAATGTGTTTATGCGTGTATGTGTATGTCTGTATATGTTTGTGTGCGTGACTGCGTGCGTGACTGCGTGCTGCCTCCTGCTGAGTATAGATGGCGCCGTGCGGCCCCCTGCTGTCTCTGGAGGGGGGGCCGTGCGGCCTCCCGCTGTGTATAGATGGCACCGTGCGGCTTCCTGCTGTGTATAGATGGCACAGTGCAGCCTCCCGCTGTGTCTAGATGGCTCCGTGCGGTCTCCCTGCTGTGTATAGATGGCACAGTGCTTCCTCCCGCTGTGTCTAGATGGCTCCGTGCGGCCTCCCGCTGTGTCTAGATGGCTCCGTGCGGCCTCCCACTGTGTATAGATGGCACCGTGCGGCTCCCTGCTGTGCATAGATGGCTAGGTGCGGCCTCCAGCTGTCTCTGGGGGGGGGCGCCATGCGACCTCCCGCTGTGTATAGATGGCACCATGCAGCTCCCTGCTGTGCATAGATGGCACCGTGCGGCCTCCCGCTGTGTATAGATGGCACCGTGCGGCCTCCCGCTGTGTACAGATGGCTACGTGCGGCCTCCCGCTGTCTCTGGGGGGGGGGCACCGTGCGGCCTCCCGCTGTGTATAGATGGCACCATGCGGCTCCCTGCTGTGTATAGATGGCTCCAGGCGGCCTCCCGCTGTGTATAGATGGCTCCATGCGGCCTCCCGCTGTGTATAGATGGCTCCGTGCGGCCTCCCGCTGTGTATAGATGGCTACGTGCGGCCTCCCGCTGTGTATAGATGGCTCCGTGTGGCCTCCCGCTGTGTATAGATTGCTACGTGCGGCCTCCCGCTGTGTATAGATGGCACCGTGCGGCTCCCTGCTGTGTATAGATGGCTACGTGTGGCCTCCCGCTGTCTCTGGGGGGGGCGCCGTGCGGCCTCCCGCTGTGTATAGATGGCACCATGCGGCTCCCTGCTGTGTATAGATGGCTCCAGGCGGCCTCCCGCTGTGTATAGATGGCTCCGTGCGGCCTCCCGCTGTGTATAGATGGCTCCGTGTGGCCTCCCGCTGTGTATAGATGGCTACGTGCGGCCTCCCGCTGTGTATAGATGGCTACGTGCGGCTCCCTGCTGTGTATAGATGGCTACGTGTGGCCTCCCACTGTCTCTGGGGGGGGCGCCGTGCGGCCTCCTGCTGTGTATAGATGGCACCATGCAGCTCCCTGCTGTGTATAGATGGCGCCGTGCGGCCTCCCGCTGTGTATAGATGGCACCGTGCGGCTCCCTGCCATGTATAGATGGCTACGTGCGGCCTCCTGCCGTGTATAGATGGTTACGTGCGGCCTCCTGCCGTGTATAGATGGCTACGTGCGGCCTCCTGCCGTGTATAGATGGCTACGTGCGGCCTCCTGCCGTGTATAGATGGCTTCGTGCGGCCTTCCACCGTGTATAGATGGCTACGTGCGGCCTTCCACCGTGTATAGATGGCTACGTGCGGCCTCCTGCCGTGTATAGATGGCTACGTGCGGCCTCCTGCCGTGTATAGATGGCTAAGTGTGCTCAATATTGAGTCATACAATTAATGTAAGGCTATGTGCCCACGATGCAGAAATGCTCCGGATTTTTTTTGAGCGTTTATGCATCTCCCTGGCAGAAAAAACGCATGCGGATTGTACATGCGGATTGTACATGCGTTTTTCCTGCCAGGGACATGCGGATGTGAAGCGTTCTTCACTTGCATTTCCGCATGCGGGTTCACAAGCGCTTTCCAAGCGATTTTAGCATCACTTGGAAAGTGCTTGACAACTTGGTCACACTATATAAATCCATGCAACCGGCATGGATTTATATAGTGTGACCGTAAAAGAATGGTAAAAAATAAATGTATACTTACCTTCTGATGGCCTGCTGACGTCAGCGGTCGCGTGACCCGTCACATGACTAAATGACGTCACGGCAGGTCCTTTTCAGACCATCGCGAGCTTCCGGCAAGCCAGGACGCATCGGATAAAGACACCGGGGGCCATCAGAAGGTAAGTATAATATTTATTTTTTATTTTATTCTTTTTTTTTTACAGGTTCTATGGTACCCGGGTCCGGAGGAGAGTCTCCTCTTCTCCAAACCCGGGTACCATAAGCACATTGAAACACATGGATTCTGCATGTACAGATGCAGTGATGCGGACTCCATGCATTCCAATGCAAGTCAATGGCGGCGAAAGCGCCGCGCTTCTGCAAAATAATTGCTAGTGCTGCGGATTTTTCCGCAATGATAATCTGCAGCGGAAATTTCCGCAGCATGTGCATAGCACATGCGGATTATCATTGGGGAACATGGCAGACATTTTACCATGCGTTTTTTAAGCGTTTCTGCAGCGGAATTGCCGCTGTGGAAACGCTTAAAAAACGCGTAGTGGGCACATAGCCTAAAAAAAATTATTATAATTAATATTGTGCCAAATTAATTTCACGTGAACTATCACATGATCTATCACAGGGGATCATGTGACATGTCACGTGATACATCAGGTGTGTGTGTGTGGGGTGGGGGGGCCTGCGCCTTCTAAACTGTCCGGGGCCCTTGCTACTCTTAATCCATCCCTGGATGTCAGTATCATGCAGCTCCGCCAAAATGGGCAGAGCTTGGGAGGAGCCCAACACCTCTGATAAGATGCGCAACATTCATTAAGTGGCAAGTGCATCTTATTTCTGCATGCCGCTCATTAAACTTCACTCTTAAGCCACATTCACACACCAATATTTGGTCAGTATTTTAGATCAGTAATGGTAAGCCAAAACCAGGAGTGGGTGATAAATACAGAAGTGGTGACGTGTTTCTCTTATACTTTTCCTCTGATTGTTCCACTCCTGATTTTAACTTACAAATACTGATGTAAAATACTGACTAAATACTGAACATGTGAATGTAGCCTTAATGATTCGTGACTTATGGATTTAGCCTTTAGCAGTATGGTGAAAATCCACTAGCGTATGGCATCCGATGCGATATGCTAACGACATTCGGCTCCTGCTCTGCTGAGAGCGGGAGACGAATGTCAGTGCTCTGTGCTCCGATCCTCTCGCACAGAGAGGATCGCAGCACAGCTGCGGAGGGGATAGAGAAATCAATTTCTCCATCTCCTCTGTTGCCGGCGTCGGCGGGTATCGCACTGCACTCGGGTGATATCCGAGTGCAGTGCGATGTTTCACACACACCCATAGGCTTATATGGGTGTGTGCAATCTGAATCCAGCATGCTGCGATTTTTTTCCAATCCGATCGGAGCTGGAAAAAAAAATGCCACTGAGCACAGAAACACAGGATTAAATTGGTCCGAATGCAATCCGATTTTTTATCGGATTGCATTCGTCCAATTTAATTGCAAGTGAGAGGGAGCCATCAAGGCTCTGTTCCCACAATGACCTCTTGGTGAGTTTTTGACACTGCGGAATTTCTGCACCTATTATTTAAATTATTTACGTTTTTCCATTGTGTTTTTGAATGAGTTTTTTTAATATGCCTTTTTATAGGGTTTTTGACGCTGGGTTTTTTGTCTCTTTGTGGTGAGTCATGCTTTAAATAAAGCTGCTTTGTTTCTTTATACTTCCTGGTATTTGACTTTGGCAAAACTTTACTGATACATTTAGGTGTGAACTACACGCGTTTTTGATGTGTTTCCGCTGCGGAAGCGCACTAAAAATGCACTTGCATTTAAATTATTACCTGCGAATTTTCCACATCTAATACCAGTCTATGGGGAAAATCTGCACCGAAAACTCAGCGCACCTGCAAGAGAAATTGACATGTGGATTTGAAACACGCACCGCAGGTCAGTTTACGCAGGCTGCTCTATTGAGGGCAGAGCAGAGCACTGCTCTGTGCATGCGCGGGGAAAGTCCATAGAGCGCCAGCGCATGCGCACTACATGACAGTGTGCTGCCCTCAGCAGGGCAGAGAGAAGGAGTGTGAAGGGGACACTGTGTGGATGAAGTAGTATGTGTCATCCACAAGAAGCAGAGAAGGAGGACGGCATCACAAGAAGAGGGGAGGATCAAGACCAACGACACCCACCGGACCAGACCGCCCCGTATGAGAGTATAAGAAAAAGTGTTTTTTCTGCCTTATAGGGCGAATTGGAGTGATATATACATTATTATAGAATGCGATCACATGGGGCTGAAAGGTGGTGGCCGAAGGATATATGGGAAAAAACTGATGACAGGTTCCCTTTAATCCTAACACAAATTACCGATGCCCCATTTTCCCAATTGTCCTCACAGACTGTACTTCATATCAGATAATTGCAGTACATATTGTCCTTTGTATCATTAAAAGAAGAACACACCGGTGACTCCTGCCCTTCCCGGTCTCTTCACATATCCAATACAGATACTCGTTCTCAAAACTGTTCTTTGTTAGGGGCTTCTGCTTTTGTCAGACATGAAGAACCGTTCACTTTACCATCCTTTGATATTTCTATGTCAGTTCTGCCAGACAATGTTCAAATGTACGGTGGAATTAGAGAAATATCACACAATGACTGGAGATTTCCATGACTCATTCGTTTTGGAATTTATTTATTTCATAAGCTTGAAGTATTATGTCAGCCTAGTAACAGAAAAACCTGTTTTTGGCAGGTTGTCACAATGTTAAATTGATCGTCTCAAACGTTCTTTTCAAAATCCTCGATGTTTTGTCAAAGCTTCAGAGACAACTCCAGCAGACAATGAAATTCTCCTTATTTAGTGAGGAAAATGAAACAATGTCTTCAGATTTTGTTACAAGTCCAAGATTCAAAACCACAATTATTTCTGTGTCTACAAAAGTGAGAATCTTGATGGGTTTTGAAAGATATTGTAAATCCTCAGATAAAAAAAATGGACGACTTTCCTACTGATCGATCGGTAAATTGCTCTTTCTACTGACTGCAATGTCAATCATGCAGTATATAAAGGGAATATGTCACTGGGTTTTTGCATCCCCATCTGAGAGCAGGATGATGTAGAGGCTGAGACCCTGATTCCAGAGGAGCATCACTTACTGGGCTGCTTGCTGTAGTTTTGACTAAAAACTGTTTTATCAGGGTCTCTGTCTTTAAATTATGCTGCTTTCAGATTAGGTAGCAAAAAACCCAGTGACAGGTTTCCTTTAATATAAGAGTAATGTCTAAATTGTCTGATCAAAAATATTATAGGAGAAAATGACAAATGTTATGTACTCCTAAAAAAAAATCTACCAAAGGAAAATCATTAACTTTATAAGGGCTCGCTCACAATCACGTATAAACCAGACTAGTGTAATCCAATTAAGAATCGGATAGCACTCAGTCCAGTGTTATACTATGGGGCAATAGCGTATCTGCGATTATTTTCTCATGCTGATAAGGCATGAGAAAACAATCGCAACATGCTGCTGGTGCATCCGAGAATTGGATCATACTTCCCATACAAGTCTATGGGTGCTTATGAAGCATCGGACTGCACTCGGATGTCATCCAAGTGCAGTCCGATTACAGCGGACACCGGCAATGGAGGAGATGGAGAAATTTTTTTCTCCATCTCCTCTGCACCTGTACTGCAATCTTCTCATGCGAGCCAATCGGAGCACAGAGCACTGACATTTGGATCATACTCTGACAGAGTTTGAGTCGACTGCCATTTGAATAATCGGCCCGATTCTCTCGCACGAGAGAACATACACCAGTGTGACCCCAGCCTAAGTGAAAGTATTTTATCAAATTTAGTACATTTGGTTTCGTCCCTTTAATTTATTCGTATATTGCTATATGTGTATGTTTATTTGAGTATTCATACTAATAAGAACCAATACTGTGCAAGTTCACTTTTGTTTTCTGATTTTGGGATTTATTCATGTTGTCATTTGGCGGTAGTCTGGCAACTAGAGTCCCCAATGATCTTGTATTTCCACAGGTCTGATACCACAATTTCGGTTAAGAGGTGTTTTATTCACCAGCTGGTCCTTGTTACGGAAATAACAGAAGCTGAGTAGTTGTGTCATGTCTGTGTTTGTAATGTCTCTTTCAAACCACCCTTTGGAAATCCATACTTTCTGCTTGCTCAGTGGGTGGGGGAGGCTCTTTCCGCTCTGATGCTAGTGCTGGGCACAGACTTTGGACTCGCCACCTCTTCTGCTCCCTCACCCATCTCATCACATGCAGCCTTACAGATACAGCACCTTCCTCCCCCTCCTCCCTTTCTTCTATATACTGTTTTAATTAAAGGGATTTTTGGAAGACTGAGTATGAGTAGGTTTCTAACCTGTTCCAAAATCCCTGCAAGCTAAGGAACTATAGGCTAATGTAGCGGCGGACACAGACTTAAAGGGGTTTTCCCCCGAACAAAAGTTCCACAATTGGATGTGCTTAAATAAAATGTTCCTGTGCTGAGATAATCTTATAAATATGCCCCTGCTGTGTACTGTGTAATGGCTGTGTCTGACCGTACTGGAATGTGGTCTGATCATACCACATCTCCTGGGCAGAGGAGGATGCAAAAGAGTATACAGACATTACAGCAGGGGATCACAGCTGATTGTTTCTTTGAAGTAAAACATTGCTTAAAAACAGGCAGGGAAATGCTTTACCTCACAAAAAGAATCAGCTGTGATCCCCGTGCTGTAATGTCTGTGCAAATAACCTCTTTAGTCTCCAGTGCCATCTATTACACTAGAATTTTTTAACACCTGATATGTCATGAATTTTAATTTTGAGAGATCTTATGACATTAAAACCTGTTTAAAAAAAAAAAAATGTATGAAGCTTACCATAGCAAATCCAGAGAGCAGAGCCGAGGTCCTGCTGGAGGCCTTTAATTTGGCTCGGCTTAGATACAACTTCCTCCAGGATAAGGCTTGCACCGAGTGATGATTGGATGTCACCAGCTCCAGGTAGCTGCGCCTGACCCAGTCTCTGTAGTCCATACCTTTGTTGCTGCGCTCAGAGACGGCCGGGGTGGAGGGATCCACTGGAACATTTAGTTCACTACTCATGGTTGCTAATAATTCTAGAAGCAAACAGAACCTCAGTCAGATAGCACACTGTAGTGACAATATGTTATGACACAGTGACAACTAACCCAAAAGGTTGAGGGCACGTTGTACCAAGACTAAGTATTAATTACAAAAGACAAAGAATGAATAATGTGTTATCATGAGCCGCCCTGGAGCTATTTGGATTGTGCACAGTTTTAATTATCATTATGGGATAAGGCCATGTCATTGCTCTAGAGTTTAACAATCTGTTTTCAAACATACTACTGAGAATGCTGATTTAAAGCATTTGGACTCCTTCAGGAATTTATTTTTACTTAAAGGGGTATTTCCATCTCTAAGATGTAATGAGTGTGATAAAAATATTAGCAAATACCTCCAATTAGAAATGTAGTATAGTTTTTCTGATTCACTATGTCGCTTCCCCCATGTGCATTGCAGTTGCTTAGATATCTATGATTATGACCACTAATAACTAACTGTCACTATTAGAGTGGTCGTAACCAGGGTCGGGCTGGGCCACCTGACTGCAATACTGCCGCGGCCACTCTCCTCTGCACACGCCCTCCCATCAGGGCGCGTGGCCTGACGGGAGGGCGCGTGACCTGACGGGAGGGCGCGTGGCCTGACGGGAGGGCGCGTGGCCTGACGGGAGGGCGCGTGGCCTGACGGGAGGGCGCGTGACCTGACGGGAGGGCGCGTGACCTGACGGGAGGGCGCGTGGCCTGACGGGAGGGCGTGCGGCCTCACGGGAGGGCGCGTGGCCTGACGGGAAGGTGCGCCGCCTGACGGGAAGGTGCGCCGCCTGACGGGAAGGAGCGCCGCCTGACGGGAAGGAGCGCCGCCTGACGGGAAGGAGCGCCGCCTGACGGGAAGGTGCGCCGCCTGACGGGAAGGCGCGCCGCCTGACGGGAAGGCGCGGCGCTAGTGAAAGGGGGATGGCTCCTGGGCCAACAGGTAAGTAGGGATGAGCGCTGGAATGACAGGGGTGAGTATTTATTTTTTTTAATCTGGGGCCATTATACTGTGAGGAGCACTATGCAGGGTCTTATATACAGTACGGAGCACTATGAGGGCCCTGTACACAGTATGAAGCACCATGCGGGGCCATATATACAGTATGTAGCACCATGCGGGGTTATATATACAGTACGGAGCACTATGCGGGGCCCTGTATACAGTACAGAGCACTATGCAGGGCAATATATACAATAAGGAGCACTATGCAGGGTCAAATATACAGTACGGAGCACTATGCAGGGCCATGTATACAGTACAGAGCACTATGCAGGGCAATATATACAATAAGGAGCACTATGCAGGGTCAAATATACAGTACGGAGCACTATGCAGAGCAATGTATACAGTATGGAGCATTATGCGGGGCCGTGTATACAGTACGGAGCACTATGCAGGGCAATGTATACAGTATGGAGCATTATGCGGGGCCGTGTATACAGTACGGACCACTATGCGGGGCCTAATATACAGTACGGAGCACTATGCTGGGCCCATTATTCTGTATGAAAGACTATGCGGGGACATTATTCTGTACGGAGGACTATGTGGGGTACATTATTCTGAATGGAGGACAATGTGGGGCCCATTATTCTGTATGGAAGACTATGTGGGGCCATTATACTGTATGGAAGACTATGTGGGGCCATTATTCTGTCTGGAGGACTATGTTTGGCACATTATTCTGTATGGAGGACTATGTGGGGCCCATTATTCTGTATGGAGGACTATGTTGGGGCCATTATACTGTATGGAGGACTATGAGGGGCCCATTATTCTGTATGGAGGACTATGTGGGGCCCATTATACTGTATGGAGGACTATGTGGGACCCATTATACTGTATGGAGGACTACGAGGGGCCCATTATTGTGTATGGAGGACTATTTGGGACCCATTATACTGTATGGAGGACTATGTGGGCTCATTATTCTGTATGGAGGACTATGTGTGGCCATTATACTGTATGGAGGACTATGTGGGGCCCATTATTCTGTATGGAGGACTATGTGGGCCCATTATTCAGTATGGAGGACTATGTGGGGCCCATTATTCTGTATGGAGGACTATGTGGGGCCATTATACTGTATGGAGGACTATGAGGGGCCCATTATTCTGTATGGAGGACTATGAGGGGCCCATTATTCTGTATGGAGGACTATGTGGGGCCATTACACTGTATGGAGGACTAAGTGGGCACATTATTCTGTATGGAGGACTATGTGGGGCCCATTTTTCTGCATGGAGGACTCTTTGTGGCCATTATATTGTATGGAGGACTCTTTGTGGCCATTATACTATATGGAGGACTCTTTGTGGCCATTATACTGTATGAAGGGCTGTGTGGAGATTACAGTTGGAGAATCATACTGTGATGGGGTCACCATTAGTGTTGAGCGAGTATGTTCTGTCCGAGTATGCTCGGGCCGAGCACCGAGTATTTACAGCTGCTCGGTGTTATGGTTGAATCGCTCCCTTGTGCATGATTTGCAACTGTTTGACAGTTTTATTACATGTGAGGAATGTGTAAGAAATAGACATTCCTCACAAGTATTAAAACTGGCAAACAGTCGCAAATCATGCACACGGGAGCGATTCAAACATATCACCGAGCAGCTGTAAATACTCGGAGCTCGGCCCGAGCATACTCGGCGAAAGGATTAATAGAACATAGTCGCTCAACACTAGTCACCATTCTTTGTTGGGGGGATTGAGGGAGAGGGGTACAGTAGGGTCTTCATACTGTGAGTGTGGAGGAATTCATTGTGGGGGTATCATACTGCGTTTGGGGCGCTTTTGCTTGCATCATACATTATTATCGGTTTCATTGAAGGATTTTTATCCTGTCTTAAATTACATATTTAAATTTTGCCATTGGGCCATATGCTTTTTACTGCTTTTACATAATATATTATAATATTCCACTATAATTTTTAAATTAATCGTTATATTTGATAAAGAAAAACTTCCTCAATTGTAGACATATTTTTTAATAAATATCAAGGTTGGCCCGCGACTTTGTCCAAGCTTTGAACTTTGGCCCTCTGTGTATTTGAATTTGACATCCCTGGCTTTAAAGGGAACCTGTCATGGCCTAACTACTATCTACACTGCCACCATTGCTTTCTTAGTGATTAGTGATGAGAGAGTATGTTCGGTTAACCCTTTCACCGAGTATTTATAGAATGCTCGGGCTTTAAGTTTTCGTCGCTCCGCTCCGTGAACATGATTTGCGACTGTTTGACAGATTTAATACATGCGAGGAATGCCTGTTTTTCCAGCATTCCTCACATGTATTAAATCTGTCAAACAGTTGCAAATCATGTTCACGGAGCGCCGAAAACTTAAAGCCCGAGCATTCTATAAATACTCCGTGCTCAGCCGAGTATACTCGGCGAAAGGGTTAACCGAACATACTCTCTCATCACTATTAGTGATGCAATGTGCATCACTAACAAGCTTTTTTCATTGAAATTGTTGGTATTATAATGATTTTATATACTTTGTCATACAGGCTCCTTTTCAGTCAGGGGCAGCGCCGCATTTAGTCACTGCTGGTGTCGTCCACGTTTTTGAATACTGCTCCCGGCAAGCGCTATTATTGTGGGGTGCATGCACATTCCTACATGTCCAGCCGCTGGTCCCGCGCATGCCCAGTGAGGCTGTGCCGCCGCTCATGGGCCACTGCTGTATGCTTGCCCCCTAGGCCAAAATTTGCCAGCCAGCCCCTGGTCGTAACCATTTATACCTAATCTACTGCAATGCCTGCACATGAGGTAAGCGACCAAGCGAATCAGAAGAAGGATACTACATTTCTAACTGGAGGTATTCGCTAATATTCTTATTATTACACCGACTACATATTGGGATAGGATCTTGGAGATGGGAATACCCCTTTAAAGTACAATTATTTGAGGTTAAAAATATTTTTTAGGTTTCCTGAAAATTTTTGCACCGCATGGCTTTTACAGCTAATTTCTCACACATTGTTGGCTGCAGAATGAGTTATCTGAGAATCAGTCAGTGAGCTTGTTCTGACATGGAGATTATAACTCTCAGACCGGTTTCACACATGTCCTGTGTGTCCGTGTGTGTCACACGTGTGGCAACCGTGTGCCACATCAGGATCACACGGACCGGCGCCTGAGAATCAGCGCTACAGTTAGCGCTGTTCCCAAGCGCCGGGTGCTGAATGTTGCCCTCATCGTGGTTCTTGCCGGCGCTGCGATCAGCACCAGCAGTGACAATGATGAGGGTAGTAGTAGTCTGCTCCTGTAGTGTTCCTGTGTAAAAATAAGATTAAAATAATAAAATCCTTATACTCACCTCTCCTAAGTGTTCCCCACTGTAATCCATGCGACTGTTCAGCAGTGAAGCCTGGAAGAATGACTCCTGCAGTGAGCGGGCCCGGAGCTAACCTCAGGATCGGTGTCCTGTCACTCACTGAGCGGGGCCCGCTCGCTGCAGGAGTCATTCTCCCCGGCTCCTCTGCTGAATGGTCGCATGGATTACAGTGGGGAACACTTACAACAGGTGAGTATAAGGATTTTATTATTTTATTCTTATATTTTTACATAGGGACACTGCGGGAGAAGACTACTACTACCCTCATCATTTTCCTTCTGGTACTGATCACAGCACTGGCAGGGAACCATGATGAGGGCAGCGTTCAGCTTCCGGCGCTTGGGAACAGAGCAAACTGTAGCGCCAATTCCCAGGCGCCGATCCGGGTCACACTGATGACACATGGATGTCATCCGTGTGTGCTCAGCGGATCTTTTGCGGATCGTGCATCCACAAAAAAACGGACATGTCAGTGTGTGGAGCACACGGACACAGAGTCCGTGGAAATACACTGACATGTGCAAAAACCCATAGATTTGAACTGCGTGTCAGAGTCTCTAGGACGTGTGGAAACTGTCACCATACATACTGGAAACACGAACCTGTGAAAGAGCCCTTATTTGTTTTTGGGTACACTCACACTGGCGTATGTTCTCTTATGCGAGAGAATCGGGCTCATTATGGTAATGACACTCGGCTCAAACTCTGTCAGAGATGATCAGAGTGTCATCTGAGTGTGATCCGATTCTCTCGCATGAGAGAATCATATCACAGGTGCGGAGAAGATGGAGAACTTAATTTCTCCATCTTCTCCATTGTCTCTGTGACTGTATATCGGACTGCATTCGAATGTCATCCAAGTGCAGTCCGATGTTTCACCTGCATCCATAGATTTGAATGGATGAGCGTGATCCGATTATCAGATGCAATCGGCATGAGAATAATATTGCAGATCTGCACTGCCCGAATTGGGCCGAATGCTATCTGATAAAACAACGGGTAGCACTGGACCGTGATATATGCTGTTGTGAGTGTACCCTTTTACTGAGCTCCTTTCTGCTGATTTAGGACCACAAACCACATCAAATGAGAGCTTAGCCTTCTGGTGGTCAAAAATCAGCTTAGAAAATCTGTATAAAAGACAGATAAAAGAATTACAAACTCTGTCAGAACTAGCTCACTGACAACTTCTTAGTTTACTCATTCTGCAGCCAGCAATAGACAGTGCAGCACAGATGCTTTTGATGAAACCCAATTGCAAAACTTATTTTTACACCAAAAATACATGCATTTAAGTTAAATAATAACATATTCAGGATTCTCATGTCTTGCTAAGAATAGAGAGCTGTCTGATAACAAAGAGCATCACTCGCTCTGGAAGACCTGTCCTGAATTATACAGACAATCTGCTGATTGAAATAAACACTGTGTAAGGCCACATTCACACATTCAGTATTTGGTCAGTATTTTACGTCAGTATTTTTAAGCTAAAACCAGGAGTGGGTGAGAAATACAGAAGTGGTGACGCGTTTCTATTATACTTTTCCTCTGATTGTTCCACTCCTGATTTTGGCTTACAAATACGGAGGTAATATACAGACAAAATAGTGAATGTGTGAATGTGGACTAATGGTTAATTTCCCCTTAGGTGGCTGTGAGGGGAGACAGAACACTTACTGCCAGGTTTCCCCACTCGTCACAGGGGATAGTATATCAGAGCAAGGAACACTTTATAAACTGATGGGTTTTGGATTTTTTTTTACTAATCTTTACTAATGTGCCTGTTCACATCACGTTTGACCCATATGTTTGTAACTTCGTGAAGGTACCTGTATGAACCCCTAAAAACCTGGATTAGCAGGAGCCCCTGAGGGAGCCCCAACACAGCCAGTCGCTATAATGAGGCAGACGCAGTCACTTTGTGCTCTGATTGGCCTTCATTTCAGTGGTGTTAATCTTTTCAAGACAGACACAATAGCGGCATGGTAGACCACGATATCCACCTAAAAAATGGACAACCCTAGAAGAAAGGCCATTCAGAGTCCAAAGTGACAGCCTCTACCTCATTATAGTGATTGACTCAATCTGGGCTCCCTCAACGGCACAGGCGAATCAAGTTTTTTCGGGGTTTTAAACAAGTCAAACAGGTCTTAGTAAGTATGCATTATTCAAAAAGGACAACTCCTTCAAGTGACATTGAAGGATAGACGAGACGTGTTTTGAGCGAAGACCACAAAGTGACTGATCCGAGATGAAGAAGATGAGAGATTAGGTCACTAATAAGGGTTAACGTATGAGTGAAGGCTTAAATGCTGGCCAAGGAAGGTGTCCCTTTTTAATTTACTCTAAGGTAGTCCCATATATCACTTTTCATCATAAAGCATTAGCGTGTTCATCTACTCTTTGTTTCTGTCGCTTACCTATTTTCTGAAGGCAACTTCTGTAATATGAACCTCGCTAATGTGCTCTTTCCATTCATGCAAAGCATAAAACAACACAGGAAAGAACACCAGGCCTTTACGGTATACAGACACACACAGACTGCGTTGGAAGGATTCCAGTGAAGGATGATACTCAATAATTCAGTATAACACCCAGATCTACACTTTAACGTGTAAGTTTCTTTATACTGTATGCTTAACACATGGTAAATTAGCCATTATTTTACAAACACTGGGTGTAATTGGACATTATGGGTAACAGGAGAACGGAAAAATAACAATGGCTGACAGCATAATAAACATAGTACAATATTTATTTTACTTCTTCCTTAGTTAAATAGCTTAGTAAACGCTCCAGTACCAGTATGTGCCAAATTCCACACATGAGTAAAGTGCCCACATAGCCGGTATGAGCAAACCCACCCACCCACTAAAAAGGAATGATTAACCTGAGCGTGGCAAGTATTACACAGTCAGACAAGGTCGACGCGCGGTTTACAGGGCTCCGCGGGAACTCAAGGAACAGACCTGTTTATCTAGAACTCATTGTAAGGCAGCTCTGTGCCAGACACAGTCAAAGGTGGGTTACAAGTTGACATAATGGTTAAAAAAAAGCCAAGCAGGCCAATCTAGATGCCAAATAGTTTTTTTTTTTTCAGTGGGTTTTTTCCTATTTCAGCGCTGGAGCGGTGCCACTACCACTGCCTAGTATTAACTTACCAGCCGCCGTCTTCAGATCTTCCCAGTGCTGCTCCAGTCCCGCAACTTCTGACTGACCGGAAGTCAGAGGTAACAGTCACAATCCCTCAATGTAAGTGTATGGGGGTCTCATTCTGGCTCTCATAGACTTACATTGAGATGTGACTTCCGGTGCGCCCAGCAAACAATAGAGCAATCCGGCAGGTCACAAACAACTGGAGACCAACCAGTGTGGCGCCGAAGGCAGAGGCTGGTAAGTATAAGATTAGGAGCAGGGAGCTTATATCAGTACCTCCGCTCCTGGGATAAAGTAAAATAAAATTAAACGCTGGATGGTGCTTTAAAAGTATATTAGGGCCTCTCTAACGTATTAAATGACAACGGTATTTTAAATTGCAGACGGTTGTATTGGGGTGTGGAAACTTTAAAATACAGTAACCCTGACTCTGTAAATAGAGAACTCCTTTGGTCTCTGATCCAGAAGTGCATTATAATATGGAATTTAACAGTCCCAACAATAGAAGACTGAGCAGAGGTCGCAGAGGCTTTATGTGTGTCGGGTACGTAGGGCGCTTTACTTGCCATACTGAAATGGGCAGCACTGTCTGTCATGGTCGCACACCTGGCGCTTGCACACTGAATCCCATAGATGGTTTCTGAACCTATGAAGAGGCACGGAAAGCGATCACTGCAAAGTCCCTGGCAGCCCAGCTCCACCACCTACCAACTCCTGACCAAGCTGCTCCACTCCTCACCCTGCCAGGGACTTTGCAATGAGGTACAATTGTTGTTCTAATGATGATTCATGCAGGGAAAAGAGACTTCCTGTCTCTACCTAGAGCATAGAAGTATTCAGCTGGTCAGTTTTTAATCACCTCGATGGAAAACAGAAGAATTATCTGGGTAGAAAGGCAAAATGAGCAATTGTAAGTACACAGTGCAATATAATATGATAACTGCACTATATTAAGAGGATAAAAACTTTGATGGGAGGAGGAGTGCTTATTTAAAGAAAATATGGCTATTCAGATTAAAGTCATGAGATTCCAATGAGGAGGAAGAAGTTTTTTCTTACTGTGGAACATGTGGATTTTCATGGGATTTTAAGTCAAAGAAACTTTTATGTGAATGTTTTCTTTTAATGTTATGTCACAATTTTGAGCTCAGCATTCTTTTCTGATTAAACTCTTAATATATCAATTAGGCTTTCATGCATCTATTTTTTATATGGAGCACTATCCACAGAATAAGTAATAAATGTATGAAAGCTGGGACCCCTCCAATGCTTGGAACCCCACTGATCATTAGAATGGGTGCAGGGGAATGTCACAGGGCTTGAGCATGGGTGGATATTCTCCATTCAAGGTCAATGGAACTGACCATGGCAGGTGAGTCAACATTCAGACGATTCCATGAGTCTCATAAATATTAAATGGAGCTGCAGGGTGCACGCTTCACTGATGTTCTATTCAAGCTCCTCCTCACTGGAGAGGTAAAGTGAAAAGTAATGGAGGGCTCAGACCCTCTCATCAAGAGATCTGGAGGCCTCACAGTGGATAGTTGATACATATCCATTGTGAAAAAAATCTTTAACCCCGTTTAGTCTCCCCCTTTTTTGTGCGCTGAGCCCGCACCTTTTCGGGCACATAACAGCTTATTTCATCAGCTGTCATGTGCTCCTAACAGCCGCAGGTGGAATCGCGATCCACCCACGGCTGTTAACATGTTAAATGCCGATGTCAATCTGACAGCTCTGTCCATTGGCGCGCCCATCACATGATCGCGGGTCGCCGATGGGTAGTCATGACAACCCGGGGTCCGCAGGAGACCCCTGTGGTTGTCATTGTCGAACTGCTGTGAGCATTTTGTTACATAGCAGATGAGCATTTTTGTTACACATAGAAAGGTTGAAGACCTGCTATGTGTAGCACAAGCGATCGGCTGATTGCAGCTTCAAATTTCCCATGGAGACTATTGAAGCAAGTAAAACAAAAAGTTTTTAAAAATATAAAAAAAATAAAAAAAAGATAAACGTTCAAATCACCCCCCTTTTGCCCCATTCAAAATAAAACAATAAAAAAAATACACATATTTGGTATCGCCGAGTTCAGAATCGCCCGATCTATCAAAATATGAAAAGAATTAATCCGATCGGTAAATGGCGTAATGAGAAAAAAAATCAAATAGCCAGAATTGGTTTTTTTTGGTCGCCGCAACATTGCAATAAAATGCAATAACGGGCGATCAAAACATTGTATCTATCACAGAATGATATCAATCAAACTTCAGCTCAGCTCGCAAAAGATAAGTCCTCACCCGGTCCCAGATCCCAAAAAATGGAGATGCTATGGGTCTCGGAAAATGGCGCCATTTTTAAATTTTTTTTTACAAAGTTTGGATTTTTTTTCACCACATAAATAAAAAAGAACCTATACATGTTTGATATCTGCAAACTCATAATGACCTGGAGAATCATAATGGCAGGTCAGTTTTAGCTTTTAGTGAACATGGTAAAAAAAAAAGAAAACAATTGTGGATTTGCACTTTGTTTGCAATTTCACCGCACTTGGAATTTTTTTCCCATTTTCCAGTACACAATATTGTAAAACCAATGGAGTTGTTCAAAAGTACAACTCGTCCCGCAAAAAACAAGCCCTTACATGGCCATATTGACGGAAAGATAAAAAAGTTATGGCTCTGGGAAGAAGGGGAGCAAAAAACGAAAATGGAAAAACCCAAGGTGGTGAAGGGGTTAATATTCTCATCAATGTATCATGTATACTGAAGCACTAAAAGGTTGGAAAACATAACCAACTTTTACCCTTCTTTTTGGTCAACCCAGTGTGATTCGATCATTTAGATGTACAGACATATTTCAGAATGTTTTGTTCAGAAAACATGCGATTGTAAGACAGCAGTCCCAAGAAACTAATCATCAAAGGATGTCAAAAGGAAAGGCACAAGAATGCTTGGAAGTTATTTAACTTCTCTCAATGCTTTTATCTTCTGCTATTGAATTTTTGTCTAAATAAATTTAGGGACATAATTTACATAAAACAAGGGGAAAAAAAGGACAATACAGTTGTGGGTACATAAGAATAATTTAGAAGTCATTAAATCATCACATTTTATATACTACAGTACATGGTTTGTTAGAATTAGCTACAAAATGAAAATATTAAAACCATTATACGGCTCATATAAAAGCTTTGTGACATTATACAGTTTATCTCTAATTTTACTATAGTACATTGTGACCTTAACAAATCCAAGCTGGGAAAAATATTTACTTCTGCACCCAGTAGATGAACTTTGGCTATGAATAATGTAGTCTTAAAAATTGGTATGTACTTTTAACGCAGAGTCTAACGCTAACATGCCTGTAGAGGTGCATAGGAAGCCGCAACATTACCCACTGGTGAAACCACTTTAATGACTGTAAAACACAAAGGGCTTTTAGTATGCCAGTGTTAATGATGGCAGGAAAGGGGTAAGATATGCCCAAGTCATTGAGAGGCGGAAACCACTCAATGGATTAAGTGCATCTTATCACTGTTGTGCGCGTTCATGTGCCTCCCCAGAAATGTAACTCCAGTCAGTGACAGGAGTACATTTCTGGTGTAAGTTATGTCACTAAAGTGGCATAACATCGGAGGAATTTGTTGGGCTAAATTTGCCAAGTCCTATCCCGCCCATCCTCAACCCCACTTTGGTGTGAAAATGGTAAAAGTCACAAAATTTTTGCGCAACTTTGACTTTCACAAAAGTTTTGCAAAATTTGCAAAGGGTTTAACACTAGTTATCTGGTGAAAACACCTTGATGAAGGTTAGTTTTTTCCCTATATTTTTCTAGCTCTAGCCCTAGAAACATGGGATTTAATAAAATGTTATTTCATGAAGCTGCGGTATGTAAATACCTGATAATGGTAAAATTATTGTCACAATTGTTGTTTTATTCCGACACTTTATTGGTTCACATACAGTGGGGAAAATAAGTATTTGATACACTGTCAATTTTCAAAGTTTTCCCACCTACAAAGAATGGAGAGGTCTGTAATTTTTATCGTAGGTACATTGCAACTGTGAGAGGCAGAGTCTAAAATAAAAAACAGAAAATCACATTGCATGATTTTTACATAATTACTTTGCATTTTATTGCATGAAATAAGTATTTGATACAATAGAAAAACAGACTTGGTATTTGGTACAGAAACCTTTCTTTACAATTACAGAGGTCAGACGTTTCCTGTCGTTCTTGACCAAGTTTGCACTGCAGCAGGGATTTTGGCCCACTCCTCTATATATAGATCTCCAGATATTTCAGGTTTCGGGGCTGACACTGGGCAACATTGAGTTTCAGCTTCTTCCAAAGATTTTCTATTGGGCTCATGTCTGGAGACTGGCTAGGCCACTCCAGGACCTTGAAATGCTTCTTACCGAGTCACTCATTATTTGCCCTGGCTGTGTGTTTCGGGTCATTGTCATGCTGGAAGACCCAGCCACGACCCATCCTCAATGCTCTTACTGAGGGAAGGAGGTTGTTGGCCAAAATATCGTGATAGATGACCCCATCTATCCTCCCTTCAATACGGTGCAGTCATCCAGTCCTCTTTGCATAAAAGCACCCCCAAAGTATGATGTTTCTCCCACCATGCTTCACGGTTGGGACGGTATTTTGGGGGTTGTACTCATTCTTTTTTTTTCCTCCAAACACAGCAAGTGGGAGCTGATACCAAAAAGTTCTATTTTGATCTCATCTGACCACATGACCTTCTCCCATCCCTCCTCTAGATCATCCCGATGGTCATGGGCGAACTTCAAAAAGCCCTGGGCATGTGCTGGCGTGAGCAGAGGGACCTTGCGTGCCCTTCAGGATTTTAATCCATGATGGCGTAGTGTGTTACTAACGGTAATGTTTGAGACTGTAGTCCCCGCTCTCTTCAAGTTATTGACCACATCCACCAGTATAGTTCTGGCCTGTTCCTGACCTTTCTCAGAATCATCCTTACCCCACGAGGAGAGATCTTGCATGGAGCCCCAGACCGAGGAAGATTGACAGTCATCTTGTGTTTCTTCCATTTAATAATAATTGCACCAACAGTTGTAGCCTTCTCAAAAAGCTGCTTGCCTATTGTCCTGTAGCCCATCCCAGCCTTGTGCAGGTCTACAATTTTGTCCCTGGTGTCCTTAGACAGCTCTTTGCTCTTGGCCATGGTGGAGAGGTTGGAGTGTGATTGATTGTGTTGACAGGTGTCTTTTATACAGGTAACGAGTTCAAACAGGTGTAATTAATAAAGGTAATGAGTGCAGAGTAGGAGGGCTTCTTAAAGAAAAACTAACAGGTCTGTGACAGCCAGAATTCTTGCTTGTTGGTAGGTGATCAAATACTTATTTCATGCAATAAAATGCAATTTAATTATTTTAAAATCATATGTGATTTTCTGGATATTTTTATATTCTGTCTCTCACAGTTGAAGTGTACCTACAATAAAAATTACAGATCTTTATATTCTTTGTAGGTGGGAAAACTTGCAAAATCTGCAGTGTATCAAATACTTATTTTCCCCACTGTATATTAACATGTTAGGGATGATGCACATATCTGCATTATGGCTCTTTAGTATAGAGGAATAGTGGGGCTCACATAGAGGTGCATGAGGCCTCTACTGTATTGTTCCAGAATATCGTACCATGTTCTATAGAATTCTATAAGTATTTAATGCTTCTATAAGAGAATATTTCTAGACATACAGCAGAAAATGGGGCTCAGCAGATAAATAATGCCATGTAGAAATCAGAAAAAAAAAATTCTCCAGTCTCAAAAGATAAATTGTTTTACAGAAAAATATTGCCAATAGCATGAATTGAGGCAGCCCATAAATATTCTAGGATCCTAGAAAATACAACATTTTGCAAGACAAAAGGCATGTCGAGGTGAATGCAACAAAATTGGGTGTCTAAGGGAATAAAATACAGTAGTTAAAACCTACAATTTTAGTGGTCACTGGTAGAGAAATAGTTAAAATTCACCTGGCTTGGTAGACTAAGGTATTGAACGGTTAGCAACAACATTTTTGGAGTTCTGGTGTTCAAGTGTAGTGAAAAGGTAATGCAACGTCGCCATTCCTGGAGCCTCAGCCTATAGTAGTGAACGGGTAATATATTATGCCTGGAATTGAGAAGTTCACTTATACCTTTTAAAGGGGTTTTCCATGACCATTTTATATTTTTTCATGGGGCTGAGACCTGAAAGGCAGATAGTTGCTAACTACCTGCCTCTCCTGCTCGGTGCCGGATCATAGCGGTCACAGACCGCTTCTGCTGGCGATTTTGCTGCTTCATTTGACCTCACGTTAGCAGAGCAGCTCTTCCCCTTCCCTGCTGCTCTGTCGACGTCATGCTGATTGACAGCCGGCTCCCTGCAGTTAGGCAGCAGAGAACCAGTTGTCATTCAGCATGACATCAGCAGACACATCCTGTCAACAAAGCAGAGCGGAAGAGAAGCAGCTCTCGGTCGATGTGAAGTCACTGGAAGTCGCAAAATCAACAGTGGGAGCGGTCCATTACCGTTGTGAGCCAGCAGAGATCGATGCCGGGAATAACTGGCAGGTACAGTATATACTCGAGTATAAGCTGACTTTTTCAGCCCATTTTTTAGGCTGAAGAAGCCCCCCTCGGCTTATACTCGGGTATATAAATTTATTGTATATACATTCCGGTGGTGGATAGTGGTGGGGGGGGGAGTTGCAGTGGCGGAGGAGCGGGGCACAGGCGGTAGCCGCTGCTGCAGCTACCACGTGTGTCCACTGCTAAAGGAAAATGAATATTCACCCTTCTCCACGCCTATGGGAGTAGAGAGGAGTGAATATTCATTTCTTTAATAGCGGGCGCACAGTGTCAGCAGCGCCGAAGCTACTGCTGCGGCTCAGTGATCCTCCGTGCCCGCTACTAAAGAGAATGCATATTCACTTTTCTCCACTCCCATGGGCGTGGAAAAGGGTGAATATGCATTTTCTTTAGTAGCGGGCACGGAGGATCGCTGAGCAGCAGCGGGAGCTGCTAACACTGTACGCACGCTATTAAAGAATAGGGATATTCACTCCTCTCCACTCCCATAGTCCCGGCGATGAGAGGAGTGAATATCCCCGCAGCTCACCTTGGCGTCTGAGGGTGCATGGCAGTGAAGTCATGCGCTGCTGGCAGAACAGGAGCAGTGCTGGAGTAGAGGGAAGAAAGGTGAGTAGGGGTGTTTATTTTTTTTTAATGTGTGCAGTGATGGGGGGCCATGCATATCAGGATAGGAGGGCCATACATAACAGGATTGGGATGAGGGGGCCATGCATACCAGGATTGGAGATGAGTGGGCAATACTTACCAGGATAGGGAAATTTACCAGTAGCTGCTGCATTTCCCACCCTAGGCTTATACTCGAGTCAATACGTTTTCCCAGTTTTTTGTGGTACAATTAGGTGCCTCAGCTTATATTCGGGTCGGCTTATACTCGAGTATATACGGTAGTTATAAAAGATCTGCCTGTAAGTTCTTAGGCCCATAAGAAAAAAAAAATGTCCCGGATAACCATTTTAACATTTAAACTCTTAGATGCCAGACATTTTTAATCCTTACTCTCATTCATCCAGGGACATTTACAAAAAACACCCATACTGTGATTTGCATAAGCTCTGCTCCATGAAACCAAATGGTTTGGAGTGGTTCATAGTGTGACGCTGTGAGGAAGGTGGCACTAGCAAGTGACACCAAAGTGACCACTACCTCGGTTCCAAAACTGTACTGTAATGGGGTCATCATCTTGCTAGGCCAGAGATAAAATGTCAAAAAATGACGTGATCACAGACCGCATTCATGTTTCTTGCCTATTTATCTAGTCATTCATTCTTTCCTGCAGTTTAAATAGCACTAGTGGGCTATCAAGGGTTGCATGCGCCTGAGGCAAGGCAAGAATTTTGCGCCCCTAATCCACAGACCATTTGCATTCCCTGAAACCCATCCACCAGTCCAGTATTGAATCCATTATCCCTCCAAGCACATGTCTTGTTTTTTTCAGAAAACACTGATGTAACTACAGTTTGTCCTTTGGTCCTCTAGTTTTTTTTTGCTTTTTTGCTGAGCTCCAAAACAAACTTTGAAAAAAAAAGGTTATACATTGCTGTATATATTTTTATATTACATTTTTGTGTTTTCATTTAACTATTTTATTACCCTATCTCTAAACCTAACCCTATCCCTAACCCTAGTTTTATCCATATCCTTAGTCCTATCAGGTTGGCAATCCTGACAAAGGGGACAAGCTCATAAACCCCTGTCCATACACCTGAAAATGTCAGTTTTCAGAAACATATACAAACTAGCCACAAATTATGTACTGCCAAAAAAAAAAAGAATACAGTTGTGCTCAAAAGTTTACATACCCCGGCAGAATTATTCATTTCTTGGCCTTGTTTCAGAGAATATGAATGATAACAAAAAAAAAACTTTCTCCACTCATAGTTATTGGTTTGGTGAAGCCATTTATTGTCAAACTACTGTGTTTTCTCTTTTTAAATTGTAATGGCAACCAAAAACATCCAAATGACCCTGACCAAAAGTTCACATACCCTGGTGATTTTGGCCTGATAACTTGAACAGAGTTTGACACAAATGGGTTTGAATGGCTACTAAAGGTAACATCCTCACCTGTGACCTGTTTGCTTGTAATCAGTGTGTGTGCATAAAAGCTGAGTGAGCTTCTGGGATCAGACAGACTATTCCATCTTTCATCCAGCCACTGACGTTTGTGGATTGTGAGTCATGGGGAAAGCAAAAGAATTGTCAATGGATCTATGGGAAAAGGTAGTTGAACTGTTTAACACAGTTAAAAAATTGCCAGGAAAATTGTTCAGGATGCAAAGAAAAACCCACAAATAACATCAGCTGAAATTCAGGACTCTCTGAAAACTATTGGTGTGGCTGTTTCAAGATGCACAATAAAAAGGCACTTGAAGATAAATGGGCTGTATGGTCGAGTCACCAGAAGAAAGCCATTACTGCGCAAATGTCACAAAGTATCTCACCTACAATACACCAAACAGCACAGAGACAAGCCTCAAAACTTCTGGAACAAGGTAATTTGAAGTGATGAGACCAAAATTGAACTTTTTGGCAACAACCATAAACGTTACATTTGGAGAGAGGTCAACAAGGCCTATGATGAAAGGAACACCATTCCTACAGTAAAGCACGGAGGTGGATCACTAATGTTTTGGGGATGTGTGAGCTACAAAGGCACAGAAAACTTGGTAAAAGTTGAAGGAAAGATGAATGCAGCACGTTATCAGCAAATTTGCACTCATCAGCCCGGAAGCTGCGCATGGGACGTACTTGGATGTTCGAACATGACAACGATCCAAAACACAAGGTCAAGTCGATCTGTCATAGGCTAGAGCAGAACAAAGTGAAGGTTCTGGAGTGGCCATCTCAGTCTCCTGACCTCAATATCATTGAGCCACTCTCAGGAGATCTCAAGTGCACAGTTCATGCAAGACAGCCCAGGAATTTACAGGAACTGGAGGCTTTTTGCTATGAAGAATGGGCAGCTTTACCATCTGAGAAATTAAAGAACCTCATCCACAACTACCACAAAAGACTTCAAGCTGTCATTGATGTTAGAGGGGGCAATACACGGTATTAACAACTGGGGTATGTGAACTTTTGATCAGGGTCATTTGGATGTTTTTGGTTGTCATTAAGATTTAAAAAAGAGAAAACACAGTAGTTTGACAATAAATGGCTTCACCCAACCAATAACTATGAGTGGAGAAAAAGTTTTTTTGTTATCATTCATATTCTCTGAAACAAGGCCAGGAAAGGAAAAATTCTTCCGGGGTATGTAAACTTTTAAGCACAACTGTATGCTATTTTAATCAAGACTAGATAATATTAGCTATAATCAAGGGTTCAATCTTTTTAGTGCAATGACAACCAGATTTTATCACTGAATTAATTTTCAATCCCTAAGAGAGGATTTTAGGAGTCAAGGATCCGCCCACATATCGTATCCATGTTTTAAGTCAAAATAAAAACTAAATTTAGAGTAAAAAATGATTCAGGACATATTCATACTATATAGATTTGATGTACCTTTCTTCCTGATTCCGCTTATACCAAATTACAGTGCAATGTTAGTAAAAGGAATTTTCAAAATCTCATTTTGAGAAAGGTTTCATTCATCCGACATTCATGGTTCAGATGTAGACCACAATGTCCAGACTGGCCGAGGAGCTACTGATCTGAACTCAGTCTTGTAAGGACTAAGAAGGACCTTGTTCGGGTCTGTGTAAGCACTAAGAAAGTTGATTATGGGAAAGGAGGGTTTTTCAATTAATCAACTTTCAAAAGATCATAGATTTCAGCATGAATTGCTATTAAAATGGGGAACACTGCAAATGGTAGGCAAAAATGTGTGCAAGGGATTCCGCGAGAAATCTGCCTAGTGGGAACATGCACTAACAGAGTATCTGGAATTTAAACATAGGTCTTTTTCCACTTTTTTTGCCATCTTTTATTTCTATGGCAGCAACCTGTTTTATTAAAGTGAAAAGATCTTCCACCATATTGATAGTTAGCATCTAAGCAACTGACACCCTGCAAGATATTAATAGAAATTCTCCTCCAACTAAACTAAGAAGTGCAGTATCAAACCTTTCCTTCCCAAGAAAAAAATCACTATATATTTATTAATCTGCGCACTGCCTTGTCCACTGAAAATATGCATATACATGAGTTTCATCAGACATCCAATTTTTTGTGTATGAGAAAAGACTGACTATTTTTATCAGTGTGATACGATTTTGATCCATTTTTGGTCCATACCTTCATTTTTACTATCCTTTTTATCTCATATTGAAAAAAAATAATCTTCTACTCATTAAATAGTTCAAATAAAATCAGCATGGACCCATTCACTAGAATAGGTGGTCTTGATCTGCAAAATTGGATCAAAAATAAACATGTCTCAGTTTTTTATTTTTTGTCGATGTGAAAGAAGACAAAACAAAAAGAAAAAGCAGACATGTGAACATGCCCAAAAACTATAGAGGATATGTGTCCTACCTATGGAAAACACAAGCAGGAGAAGCACATGAGACACGGACATCTGAATGAGACCTAACATTGTGTCTAAAAAGGGGGTGTAATGTCCAGTCAGCAAAGAGTTAAAAAAGAAAAACATTTTTGTAAGTTCAACAAATTATTTAGTTCTATTTATAAATGATCCTCCCCTGACCGAGTAAGCGATCGTCCAGATGGAGGGGATATGCACTGGATTCTTGTGATACGCACCAGCAGCCTTCAATCCCATGACATTACCATCACATAAAGGGCAGATATACATCAGACCGTGGCCTGTGATCAGGGAGATCAGTGGTGCCGATGCCGCTTTATGCCAGATCACTGTTACCTCCACAAACAAGCTTGGCTAGTAAATGTTTTAAGAAGCAGCAAACAGTCGCCATACTGAAAGTGAACTTTTTTGGGCTTAAAATGAGAATGAAGGGTTACACTTACCTTTAGGGCTCACACCAGCATATACATCGGACGCGTGCTAGCAGATGTTTTATCGGACTGCACTCGCACCAGTGTTATTCAATGGAGCAGTGCTGATGATTGATTTTTATCACTCACAGAATCTGCATTCACTTTGAAACCGGATGCCACTCACCCATTCAAGTCTATGGGTGCGTGGAAAACATGGGACTGCACTCGGATGACACTCAAAAGATTTTTGCGGACTCACAGAATCGAAAAGATGAAGAACCTTTGTTCTCCACCTTCTCCTCACATGTGCTCAATTCTATCATCCGATAAAAGTGGAGCATGCTATGCTGACACTCGGATCAGAGTATGATCGGAGTGCCAATTGTATAATGGGCCCGGTTCTCACACTAGACCATACCTTTAGGGGATAACTGGCCTATAACTGCAGGTGCAACCGCTGGCATTACCAGGGCAAAGGAATCCTGAAAACAGGGCTCTGCAGCTCCATCCTGAATGGAGTGGACTCTGCTCCATGCACTGTCTATGGGATTTAAAGGGGTATATTCCCATCTCCAAGATCCTATCCCAATATGTACTAGGTGTAATAATAATAATATTAAAAAATACCTCCAATTAGAAAAGTAGTACAGTTCTTCTGATTTGCTTTATCTCTTTCCTCATATGCAGGGCATTGCAGGACCTTAGGTATCCATGGTTCTGACCACTAGCAACTAGCCAACTGTCACTATATCAGTGGTCGTAACCATGGATACCTAAGGTCTTGCAATGCCTGCACATGAGCAAAGTGACATAGCGAATCAGAGAAGCTATACTACATTTCTATTTGAAGGTATTTGCTAATATTATTATTATTACACCTACTACATATTGGGATGGGATCTTGGAGACGGGAATACCCCTTTAATAAAAAAAAAATGAATATTGTACTCAGCAGTCCAATAGGCAATAAATGGAGAGGAGGCCAAGCATGCACATATCCACCTCATTTAGGACAGGGCTGCAGAGCCCTGTTCTCGGGGTTCCTGCTCCCTGATTTTGGAATTGCTGGTTATCAGTGGTAGCACCTGCAGCTATCAGCAAGCTATCCCCTATCCTAAGGATACAAGATAAGTTGATTTTTTGTGGAGCAAATAACCCCTTAAGGTTAACTGTTGCCCTTCATTCTTATTTTAAGCCATTCCTGGGATTCCAGAGCTGGGATTGCTGGAGGTCTGTTTGGTTAGACCCACAGGGATCAGCAAATTATTTTATTATTATCTTTATTATTTTGGAATAACCCTTTAAATAGGATTTCTGGGATTTTTCAAACCTTGAGCAAGAGAAGGAAATGTTACAAAATAAAGAAATAATCAATACTAGCCAGTTGAAACCCCAGTGTTCCACAGCTGTCGCTTTAGTGGGCCCCGCCAGCCCTACAGCAATCATACACCATAATTCGTTCACATGATTGCTGTGATTCACTGGTCCCAGTGGTTAGAGATTGGCTGCAGTGGTCACGAGTGATGGGATGGAACATCATCACTGCTGGACCACTAAAGAGAACATAAGTGGTGGTGCTGGAGATGTGGGTGATTCAACAGGAGGATAAGTTTTACAAAATCCTGGAAATCACTTTAAAATCTTGCCATACTGCGGTCATTATTTCATTAAGGCTGTGTGCCCACGATCCAGAGCCGCTGCCAGTTTGACGTTGCGGACTTATGCAGCCTCAAACCCGCAGAGGCCAGATGTTACAGCATAGTGGATGGATTTCTAGAAATCCCATGCCCACTATGCGTCTGTGCACCTGCGGATCACCCGCGGAAACTGACATGCGGCGCGTCTTTCCAGACAGCAGCATTTCAATTTCTCTGGCGGGTCCGCATGTGGACTTTCCCCATAGACCTATCTTTATAAGGAAAGTCTGCAGGTGAAAAAAAAAAAGGGCACCGGTCATTTGCATAGATGAGCAGAAGTCGTCGGCGGCTCTTCCGCAGCGTCAAACCCCCAGGCTGGTACGCATCATGGTCATATACCCTAAGGCATAGCTTTTTAAGTCAAAATAGGGGGTAGCTCAAAAATAAAGGGAAGGAAAAAAGGAAAGACTTAAGGTATGTTCACATGTGATGGATACACAGCAGATTTTCCATCTAAAATCAATAAATCTGCAGCATATTACAGTACCAGCATTGTGGAAGTGCTTTTATAAAATCTTATCCAAACATTACGGAGAAAATCCGTCGCAGAAATTGATGTACAATGCAGATTTTTACCACAGATTTTACCCCTTGCAGCATTTGCGCAATAAAATCAAATTGTTACTCATATTTCCACTGTGGATTTTGTTGTGAAAAGTCCATAGTAGATTAATCCTATATATTCTAATATTTCTCCCCTTTTTGGTGCCCAATCCTGTGTTAAATTGTCACTGTACTATCAGACAGCATAATCTCATTTGATAGACAATGTAAGGGTAAGAAGAATCATTTATTTCTTTTTTAAATGTGTTGGAGAAGAGCAGCAGAACAGAGGAAATAATTACTGAAAGGAGCCCCAAATGGGGAACATTATACCAGGAAGGGGCTCAGGACGGGGGATGTTATACCAGGTAGGGGCCCAGGTTGGGGGACATTATAGCAATAAGAGGCCCAGGATAGCGGACATTATTCCAGGAAGGGGCCCAGGATGGGGGCTATTACTACAGAAAGGAGCCAGGATGGGGGACATTATTACAGGAAGGGGCTATAATGTGGACATTATTACAGGAAGGGGCCCAGGATGGGAGATATTATAACAGGAAAGGACTTGGATGAGGACACTATTACAGGAAGGGGCCAGGATGGGGATATTATTACAGGAAGGGGCAAGAATGAGGCGCATTAATATAGGAAGGGGTCAGGATGGTGGACATCACAACATGGGGGGGTGAACACATATGTCTTTATAGGATTTAGAACGCTACAAGAGCCCATACATCTAACCAATATGCAAGTGGAGCCCAGGTCCAAATTTTGCACCAGGGCCCATTGGACTCTAGTTACACCACTGATTACAGGAAGTAGGGGAGGGTATATATCACTCTGCTCCAGCTCTCCAGTCAGATTAGAGAGGCAAGACATCATACAATAGCAAAACCAATGCATGATGGGATGTGAGGGGAAAGGCAGTTCCAGAAACTATAGTGCTAGCACAATGCTGATGAAGAGAAACTGCACAACTGAAAAGGTGTGGATGGCAAGTTCATTTGGGCTTTTCCCACTTGCGGTTACGTGCCGACTAGATTCTCATCCGCTTCTCTCAATAGAACAATCTCATGCAGGCAGTCACGTTATGACCACTCGGACCGGCTAGCAGAGGCGAACCCCAACACAGTGTATGTTACCCGCTGCCAGAATATAGCCGGCTGCACTGCTTGCAGAAAGTCTGCACTAGGGTGGAAAACCCCTTTCACAGAAGTGAGAATTTTTCTTGCACATATGGAGTGTTTGCACCTTGGTGGTTTCCTAAATCTTGCAAGTCATGGTTAGAATGAAATTCACAATATATGTGAGATGAACCACACTGATTGAGAGTTGCAAGGGGTAAACAGCCCATGGTGTCTACAACAATATATTGATGTAACAATTTCCTGTTTTGAAAATGTGTTTTGCTGTGTAGCTCACAGCTAGAAGCGAAGAAGCCAGAGTATAAGATCTCTAAGCAGCAGGACGTAGTCAGGGAACTCAGTAAATACAGTGGTGGCCAAAAGTATTGGCACCCCTGCAATTCTGTCAGATAATACTCAGTTTCTTCCTGAAAATGATTGCAAGCACAAATTCTTTGGTATTATTATATTCATTTAATTTGCTTGCAAGGAAAAAACACAAAAGAGAATGAAGCAAAAATGAAATCATTGATCATTTCACACAAAACTCCAAAAATGGGCCAGACAAAAGTATTGGCACCCTCAGCCTAATACTTGGTTGCACAACCTTTAGCCAAAATAACTGCGAACAACCGCTTCCGGTAACCATCAATGAGTTTCTTACAATGCTCTGCTGGAACTATAGACCATTCTTCTTTGGCAAACTGCTCCAGGTCCCTGATATTTGAAGGGTGCCTTCTCCAAACTGCCATTTTGAGATCTCTCCACAGGTGTTCTATGGGATTCAGGTCTGGACTCATTGCTGGCCACCTTAGAAGTCTCCAGTGCTTTCTCTCAAACCATTTTATAGTGCTTTTGGAAGTGTGTTTTGGTTCATTGTCCTGCTGGAAGACCCATGACCTCTGAGGGAGACCCAGCTTTCTCACACTGGGCCCTACATTATGCTGCAAAATTTGTTGGTAGTCTTCAGACTTCATAACGCCATGCACACAGTCAAGCAGTCCAGTGCCAAAGGCAGCAAAGCAACCCCAAAACATAAGGGAACCTCCGCCATGTTTGACTGTAGGGACCGTGTTCTTTTCTTTGAATGCCTCTTTTTTTTCCTGTACACTCTATATTGATGCTTTTTCCCAAAAAGCTCTACTTTTGTCTCATCTGACCAGAGAACATTCTTCCAAAATGTTTTAGGCTTTCTCAGGTAGGTTTTGGCAAACTCCAGCCTGGCATTTTTATGTCTCGGGGTCAGAAGTGGGGTCTTCCTGGGTATCCTACCATACAGTCCCTTTTCATTCAGACGCCGACGGATAGTACGAGTTGACACTGTTGTACCCTCGGACTGCAGGGCAGCTTGAACTTGTTTGGATGTTAGTCGAGGTTCTTTATCCACCAGCCGCACAATCTTGCGTTGAAATCTCTCGTCAATTTTTCTTTTCCGTCCACATCTAGGGAGGTTAGCCACAGTGCCATGGGCTTTAAACTTCTTGATGACACTGCGCACGGAAGACACAGGAACATTCAGGTCTTTGGAGATGGACTTGTAGCCTTGAAATTGCTCATGCTTCCTCACAATTTGGTTTCTCAAGTCCTCAGACAGTTCTTTGGTCTTCTTTCTTTTCTCCATGCTCAATGTGGTACACACAAGGACACAGGAGAGAGGTTGAGTCAACTTTAATCCATGTTAACTGGCTGCAAGTGTGATTTAGTTATTGCCAACACCTGTTAGGTGCCACAGGTAAGTTACAGGCGCTGTTAATTACACGAATTAGAGAAGCATCACATGATTTTTCAAACAGAGCCAATACTTTTGTCCACCCCCTTTTTTAGGTTTGGTGTGGAATTGTATCCAATTTGGCTTTAGGACAATTCTTTTTGTGTTTTTTCATTGAAGACAAATTCAATGAAGATAATAATACCAAAGAATTTGTGATTGCACTCATTTTCAGGAAGAAACTGAGTTTTATCTGACAGAATTGCAGGGGTGCCAATACTTTTGGCCACCACTGTTTGTCATAAATGCACTAAAATATTTACTGTGATCTAGTGCTCTTCAATTGATCCTATTTGTGCTATAGGCAGATCCATAGAGATCTCACATGAACAGGATCCATCACAATATTTTTTTATTATCAGTTTGTCATCAAACAGTTTCTATATGGGACATACTGAAAAAAAGTGTGAACGTCACCTTATACAGCATTTATATTAATCAGACGTAACTGATGACAAAATGCATAAACAAAAGCGTTAGTGCCAAGAGAAGTATCTCCCCCTTTAAATCTGCACTGTGGTGCGTTGTGTTGTCCAAGCTGAGATCTGAGTGAGTAAGCTTCAGTCAGGGAATAACAGGTCAGCATTTCTCGCCAGTGCTGTTGGATATTAACATTTTTCATGTTGAGGTTTGATCTAAATTCTTAGCAGAAATGCTCCAGATTTTTCCTGAGCGTTTCTGCATCTCCCTGGCAGAAAAAACGCATGCGGATTGTACATGCGGATTGTACATGCGTTTTTCCTGCCAGGTAGAAGCGTTTGTGAGGCGTTTTTGCATGCATTTCTGTATGCGGGTTGTCAAGGACTTCTTTAAGCGATTTTAGCATCACTTGGAAAGTGCTTGACAATTTGGTCACACTATATAAATCCATGCAAACGGCATGGATTTTATATACTGTAGTGTGACCAAGTTACGATGCTGCAAATGCAGCATCAATAGTAAAAAAAAAAGAATAAAGATGTTAAAAAATATAAAAAAAACATTATACTCACCTTCCGATGGCCCCCGGTCTCCTTCTCCGGTGGCTCGCGGTGCTCTAAAAAGGACCTTCCATGACGTAATTTGTGTCACATGACTAAATGACGTAATGGAAGGTCCTTTGACACCACCGCGAGCAGCCAAAGAGCCAGCAGTGCAACCGGGAGCAGACAGGGGCCATCAGAAGGTAAGTACCGTATTTTTCGGACTATAAGACGCACCCCAAATTTTGGGGTGGAAAATAGGAAAAAAAATATTTTTTATAAGATGGGGGTCCGTCTTATTGTCTGAATAGGTATCTTACCTGGGGGGCGTTGGAGCGAGGGTCACACGAGGAAGTGGATGAATGCTGTGGACTCTGGATGGGAGAAGCCGGTGCTCCAGCAGCGGGGAGGTGTGGTGGTGGTAGAGCAGGATCGCACGGCCCTCAGTTCCCTCCCTCAGAAACCTGGCGGCTGCAGCAGAAGAGGTGAGATGCTGCAGGCCGGGGCCTGTGGTGGGGCCTAGAGCCTGTGGTGGGGCCTGGGCCTGTGGTGGGGCCTGGGCGTTTGGTGGGACCTGAGGCCTGTGGTAGGGCCTGGGCCTGTGGTGGGGCCTGTGGTAGGGCCTGGGGCCTGAGGTGGGGCCTGGGGCCTGTGGTGGGGCCTGGGACTGTGGTGGGGCCTGTGGTAGGGCCTGGTCCTGTGGTGGGGCCTGTGCCTGTGGTGGGGCCTGGGCCCTGTGGTGGGGCCTGGGCCCTGGTCCTGTGCTGGGGCCTGGGCCTGTGGCTTGTGCTGGGGCCTGTGGTGGGGATGGAGCCAGGCTGGGGATTGTGGTGGGGCTGGAGCCTGGCTGGAGCTGGAGCCTGGCTGGGGCCTGTGGTCCGGATGGGGCCGGGTCGCAGGCCAGTGAGCAGCGTGGCCGCGGATGTGCAGCGGTGCGGCAGAGCGGTGGTGGGTGCTGCAGTGCGGCTTTCCGGTGGCCACGACCATCTTCATGATGCTGTGATCCACAGAAAAATGGCCATTTTCATGTAGATCACTGTGCACCCACCGCCGCTCTACCTCGCCCCCGCAGTGCTGCACATCCACTCTACCTCGCCGCCGAACCCACCACCGCTCTGCTGCATCGGCCCTGCAATTCAGCTATACCACCACCGCAAGCATCTGGTATGGTTCGGACCATAAGACGCACCCTCCATTTTCCTCCTAAATTTGGGGGGAAAAAAGTGCGTCTTATGGTCCAAAAAATACGGTATATGTTTTTTTTTTTTATTATTCTTTTTTAACTACAGGTACTATGGTACCCGGGGTCTGGAGGAGAGTCTCCTCTTCTCCAGACCTGGGTACCATCCACGCATTGAATCACATAACATTCGCATGTGTACTTGTATGCATGCTGATGTTATGCGGCTCAATGATAGTCTATGGCGGCCAAAACGCCGCGATTCCGCAAAATTAATGGACGTGCTGCGGATTTTTCAGCAATGATAATCTGCAGCAGAAATTTCCACAGCATGTGCAAGGCACATGTGGATTATCATTGGGGAATTTTGCAGACCTATTAACAAGTGTTTTTTAAGCATTTCCGTGGCGGAAGTTACGCTCCGGAAACGCTTACAAAACGTATAGTGGGCACGCAGCCTTAGGGGCTGCAGGTGTAGTATGGGACTAGGAATTATGGGCAAACATATATATACACACGATGCTTCAGCACACTACGATTAATGAATACATGAACTCCACTATTGCTGTAAGCGTTAAAAGCGTAAGGTACTTGGAGTTTTTTGCTCAAAGAGTGCAAAAGTCATCCAACCATGTCAAGGTGTACCTAAATATGGATGGTTGCTATCACTAATGTCCTACCTCTCCATGTGCCAAACCAACCTCATCTGCATGGAGAAGTGAAAGAAAACCATGCACAGCTCGTAATTACAACCTTGTGGGGGAAAGATGGGTGGATAAGGGTGCTGAGCCCTGAAGGGGTCATAGACCTCAATGTACATTATACTACAAAAAAAAGAAAAAATAGGGCAAGCACACCTTTAGTATTAAATTCAAATTTATTTTTTTGGGAGGAACTATGGGCAGATACAAGTTTATTTGGCACTAACAAATTACCACTGACTCCTATACATGAATTATATATACAGATAGATATATCTATATCTTTATGTATGTGTATATATATATATATATATATATATATATATATATATATACAGTACAGACCAAAAGTTTGGACACACCATCTCATTTAAAGATTTTCTGTATTTTCATGACTATGAAAATTGTACATTCACACTGAAGGCATCAAAACTATGAATTAACACGTGGAATTATATACTTAACAAAAAAGTGTGAAACAACTGAAAATATGTCTTATATTTTAGGTTCTTCACAGTAGCCACCTTTTGCTTTGATGACTGCTTTGCACACTCTTGGCATTCTCTTGATGAGCTTCAAGAGGTAGTCACCGGAAATGGTCTTCCAACAATCTTGAAGGAGTTCCCAGAGATGCTTAGCACTTGTTGGCCCTTTTGCCTTCACTCTGCGGTCCAGCTCACCCCAAACCATCTCGATTGGGTTCAGGTCTGGTGACTGTGGAGGCCAGGTCATCTGGCGTAGCACCCCATCACTCTCCTTCTTCAAATAGCCCTTACACAGCCTGGTGGTGTGTTTGGGGTCATTGTCCTGTTGAAAAATAAATGATGGTCCAACTAAACGCAAACTGGATGGAATAGCATGCCGCTGCAAGATGCTGTGGTAGCCATGCTGGTTCAGTATGCCTTCAATTTTGAATAAATCCCCAACAATGTCACCAGCAAAGCACCCCCACACCATCACACCTCCTCCTCCATGCTTCACGGTGGGAACCAGGCATGTAGAGTCCATCCGTTCACCTTTTCTGCGTCGCACAAAGACACGGTGGTTGGAACCAAAGATCTCAAATTTGGACTCATCAGACCAAAGCACAGATTTCCACTGGTCTAATGTTCATTCCTTGTGTTCTTTAGCCCAAACAAGTCTCTTCTGCTTGTTGCCTGTCCTTAGCAGTGGTTTCCTAGCAGCTATTTTACCATGAAGGCCTGCTGCACAAAGTCACCTCTTAACAGTTGTTGTAGAGATGTGTCTGCTGCTAGAACTCTGTGTGTCATTGTCCTGGTCTCTAATCTGAGCTGCTGTTAACCTGCGATTTCTGAGTCTGGTGACTCGGATAAACTTATCCTCAGAAGCAGAGGTGACTCTTGGTCTTCCTTTCCTGGGGCGGTCCTCATGTGAGCCAGTTTCTTTGTTGCGCTTGATGGTTTTTGCAACTGCACTTGGGGACACTTTCAAAGTTTTCCCAATTTTTCGCACTGACTGACCTTCATTTCTTAAAGTAATGAAGGCCACTTGTTTTTCTTTACTTAGCTGCTTTTTTCTTGCCATAATACAAATTCTAACAGTCTATTCAGTAGGACTATCAGCTGTGTATTCACCAGACTTCTGCACAACACAACTGATGGTCCCAACCCCATTTATAAGGCAAGAAATCCCACTTATTAAACCTGACAGGGCACACCTGTGAAGTGAAAACCATTTCCGGTAACTACCTCTTGAAGCTCATCAAGAGAATGCCAAGAGTGTGCAAAGCAGTCATCAAAGCAAAAGGTGGCTACTTTGAAGAACCTAGAATATAAGACATATTTTCAGTTGTTTCACACTTTTTTGTTAAGTACAGTGCCTACAAGTAGTATTCAACCCCCTGCAGATTTAGCTGGTTTGATAAGATGCAAATAAGTTAGAGCCTTCAAACTGCAAACGAGAGTAGGTTTTATGAACAGAAGCATAGATCTTACAAACCAAAAAGTTATGTTGCTCAGTTGAATTTTATTAAATTTTAAACATAAAAGTGTGGGTCAATTATTATACAACCCCTATGTTTAATATTTTGTGGAATAACCCTTGTTTGCAATTACAGCTAATAATCGTCTTTTATAAGACCTGATCAGGTCAGCACAGGTCTGTGGAGTTATCTTGGCCCACTCCTCCAAGTTATCTAGGTTCTTTGGGTGTCTCATGTGGACTTTATTCTTGAGCTCCTTCCACAAGTTTTCAATTGGGTTAAGGTCAGGAGACTGACTAGGCCACTCCAACACCTTGACTTTTTCCCTCTTGAACCAGGCCTTGGTTTTCTTGGCTGTGTGCTTTGGGTCGTTGTCTTGTTGGAAGATGAAATTATGACCCATCTTAAGATCCTTGATGGAGGAGCGGAGGTTCTTGGCCAAAATCTCCAGGTAGGCCGTGCTATCCATCTTCCCATGGATGCGGACCAGATGGCCAGGCCCCTTGGCAGAGAAACAGCCCCACAGCATGATGCTGCCACCACCATGCTTGACTGTAGGGATGGTATTCTTGGGGTCGTATGCAGTGCCATCCAGTCTCCAAACGTCACGTGTGTGGTTGGCACCAAAGATCTCGATCTTGGTCTCATCAGACCATAGAACCTTGAACCAGTCTGTCTCAGAGTCCTCCAAGGGATCATGAGCAAACTGTAGACGAGCCTTGACATGACGCTTTGAAAGTAAAGGTACCTTACGGGCTCGTCTGGAACGGAGACCATTGCGGTGGAGTACGTTACTTATGGTATTGACTGAAACCAATGTCCCCACTGCCATGAGATCTTCCCGGAGCTCCTTCCTTGTTGTCCTTGGGTTAGCCTTGACTCTTCGGACAAGCCTGGCCTCGGCACGGGAGGACACTTTCAAAGGCTGTCCTGGCCGTGGAAGGCTAACAGTAGTTCCATAAGCCTTCCACTTACGGATGATGCTCCCAACAGTGGAGACAGGTAGGCCCAACTCCTTGGAAAGGGTTTTGTACCCCTTGCCAGCCTTGTGACCCTCCACGATCTTGTCTCTGATGGCCTTGGAATGCTCCTTTGTCTTTCCCATGTTGACCATGTCTGAGTGCTGTTCACAAGTTTGGGGAGGGTCTTAAATAGTCAGAAAAGGCTGGCAAAAGAGATCTTTAATCCACACATGTGAAGCTCATTATTCTTGGTGCCTGAACTACTTCTTAATACTTTTGGGGGACCAAACAGAATTCTTGTGGTTTGAGGGGTTGAATAATAAATGACACTCTGAATTAACTTTTAACGTTTTTTAAAAAAAAAAAAAAAAAATTTGCTGCAGTGCATTTCCCACTTCCAGGCTGATCTACAGTACAAATGTCACAATGCCAAGTTAATTCCGCATGTGTCAACCAGCTAAATCTGCAGGGGGTTGAATACTACTTGTAGGCACTGTATATAATTCCACATGTGTTAATTCATAGTTTTGATGCCTTCAGTGTGAATGTACAATTTTCATAGTCATGAAAATGCAGAAAAATCTTTAAATGAGAATGTGTGTCCAAACTTTTGGTCTGTACTGTATATATATTTATTTAAATAAATTACTTATGCAAACTGCAGAGGACTTTTCAATGATACAACTGAGCCGGATGTATACAACCAAATGTATGCTATAGAGACAGCCACGTCATCTCCTTCTTTTCAGAAGTGGAACTCCCACCTATCAGGCATAAATGTCTCAGATGAGAATATCCCTTTAATGTTTATTGCATGCCCTGAGAGTGGCATAATCTAACAATGTGGCTATAAGACCACAACTTTGTACACTACTGTTATACATAACCGATATCTATTGCATTAATGAACTCCATATTGTCCATTTGAGTCTTCTTCGACAGTTATAGGTGCAGAGGGATGGAGACTGCGGGTTTCTTTATCACTTTTCCCCATGTTCTTGATGAACCGCTCTTTCATGTCAGTGACATGCGTGAAGCAGAAGAACGTTGGAGCAGTCCCTCAAGATCAAGGCGATGAGGTGGGGCAGAGATTACCGAGGATACACTAAGCACTTGGCAGGTTTGGGAATGCCCCCGGGGCACTTGTGACCTTATATGAATATGGATTAAAAGTTTGATTTCTCACTTCTCTCAAACACCACAGAGACATGTTCACACTTCTGATTTAGTCCCCTGCCCAGCACTATTAATGGTGTAATGAGCAGAACGGAGCTGACAGACCCCATTTATACAGAAGCGAAGTGCACAGACAGCGCCATGTTCTGCTGAAGTCCTGGACTGAACCCAAGAGCATAGTGTACAGACATTTATACATTTACAGGAATACTTTATAAATATTTACATCCTTTGATTTCCATGAGCTTAAGGACCATCACATAATGTGTTTGCAATCTGAAACACACCCAGACTTAAAGGGGTGTTGCACAAAAGACATTTGTCCCCTATCTGCAGTAATAAATATCTGATCGCGGGGGTCCCCATCAATCACTAAAATTGGCTTCTGTGTCTCCTGACAGCACGACAACAGCGTGGCTGAATTCAGATGTCCATATTTCCTAACCAAATTTTACAGTCTCGTACATGCCTAGTCCGGGTTAGGCGACCTGCGGCCAGTCCGGGCATTGAGGTCTGTATATGGACTGTGAAACAGAAAATATAAAGGAGGAATTTCAATAGAGGAGCAGTTTGGACTGATGAAAACTAAGTCCAGCGCTCAGGTATCTACATTCACTGCCATCTTGCAGGAATGAAGAATAGAATGGGTACTAAAGGCCCTTGCTCTAGTGGTCAGTGGGGGTCCCAGCACTAGCATCTAGTGATGAGCGAGTATGTTCTGTTAACCCTAGCAGCGAGCATGCTCGGGTGCTCGCCGAGTATCTTCAGCGTGCTCGGTGTTATGTTTTAGTCACTCAGTGCTCATGATTTGAGACTGACAGTTTTAATACATGTGAGGAATGCATAAGAAACAAGCATTCCTCACATGTATTAAAGCTGTCAAACAGTTGCAAATCATGAGCACTGAGTTACTAAAACATAACACTCGAGTACGCCAAAGAAACTCGGAAAACACCCGAGCATGCTCGTAAATCTCGAGTAATGAGCATGCTCGCTCATCACTACTAGGATCCACTTTGGATAGGTCATAAATATCATAAAAAGCAGGAAGACGCCTTTACAGACACTGATTAAAGAATGAGTTTATAGCCTTTTCCAACTGTATGCAAATAGCTTAATCAGAGAGGAAGAAGATAGGAACTCTAGCGCCACCTACTGGAGTTAACAATCTTAAAAAGGCAATATTAACTATTAAGGACCATGTCAACCGTTTTTTACTGTGTAATTTGAGGACAGCATGAGATAGCAGCTGAGATACTGAATTCAGCGATGTGTCACTTATTAGGCTGTGTGCTGTTTACTTACAATGAAGGTTTTATCCTCAGGACATTATCATTGCCCTAAGAACAGTGCACGCCCCCTCCTATGATAAGCAGCTTGCTGTCAATAGACAATGTACATACAGAGTCTGCTGTGGGCGGGATTAGCTTTCTCAGTTCTGCTTCATTGCTAAATCTAAGAACTCTGTGTCACAACTGCTGCACCCAGTAAACTGATACATCCTTGGATTCAGGGTCTCTTTTCCTTCATTATGCTGCTCTCAGGTGAGGTAGCAAAATCCTGGTGACTTATTCCTTTTAAACATCCTTGCCACATGATTTAGAATAAAAAGCCAAACCAGACACTCCATTTGCAGACACGTGTTTCAGGGCGTTTGCCTCCTAATCAGTGCAAAGCAGTAGTTCTGATTTGGCTGGGTGAGAGGCCTCTGAGAGGGGTCTAGTGGGTAAAGTTTCTCCTTTTGAAGAGCACCAAGTCGTATTAAGGAGACTTATAAGCCATGCAATGCTCCTCAGGGTATTTAAATATGCAACTATCCTCTTCAGAGATCTAATACCAATTAGTAAGAAAACAATAATAACAGTAGAAAAAAAGACAGAAATGTGCGCGGTGTGATTTATATATAAGAACTATTTCAGCAGGATGTTAATACAATCGTAGGCGCCGTCATTCTCACTAAATGCTGCTTATCGTTATGGTCATCTGCATCTACAAAAAAACCCTCTTCCTATAATTGCTTCCTGTTTATTATACTAATATAATGAGCTAATATAACAGGACATTGGAATAGAAAGTGGTGGAGGCACTTACCAGTCACACCAGTACAAGTAGTCAGCCCAGTGCAGCCAGTGAGGGGGAGGACAGGATGGAGGACAGGATGCCCAGCAGCTTCCCCTTCTCCAGTCCAGGCCCTGCAGCAGCAGCAGCATCACTACATGCCAGCCATGCCGAGCACTGATGCAGCAGATCACGTGAGCAGACAGCGACACACAGACATCGCCTCCTCCAGCTGTGTGTACAGTGTGTGCCGCACCGCCTGTAACCCGGGAGATGATTGGCTGCGGTCCTGTGCACGCCGCTCCTTGTCTTCTCCGTTCTGATTAGTCAGGGAGATCTTCATGTTTGGTGTCTGTGTATTCTCAGCTGCGCTCCCTCTAAGCTGAGCCCCCTGGAAAGGAAAGGGTTAAAGGAACAATCTAATAAAGAGTCCGTCATGGATAAACCAGCGCTGAGGAGACCAGCTCCCGACATGAGAGTGGACAGAGCTGCTGCACCTGAGCCGGCGATGCCGGCTGTGTCTGAGTATTATCCCGGGGCCTCCCTGCTCTGCTATGTGGCTGTTGTAATAAGATATTGTTTGCAGCCAGTTTACAGTGTCAGGGAGAAGAAAGCACTGGACAGGCTGTGATCGGCAGTAGATGCTTAGAGAGGGCCTGTGTGCAGACTGCAGCCGCTCACCTGCTGGGCCAGGAGCAGCTACATATACAGAGAGAGATAACAGAGAGATATAGATAGAGAGATGATAGAAATGGATAGATAGATAGATAGATATGGATAGAAAAGAGAGCTATAGATAAGAGAGATAAATATGGGATAGATAGAGATAGATTATAGATAGATAATACAGAGATAGAAATGGGATAGATAGAAAATTTATCCAAATAAGCGGTAGGAGGCGCTGGTAGGCTGATCACTGATAAGCAGCGAATCAAGGGACACAAACCACAATGTGTCAATGGGGTAGTACCGATACAAATAGGGGTATAATTCGCGCTTGGGTAGTGGGTAGAGGGAAAAATGGGGAGTTACCAACGTGGAGGCGTAACTAAGGACTAGTAGTAGATTGGATAAAATAAATTAAGCTTTATTTGAAAAAATAGATAAAACCAGTAAAAAGTGATAAAAGTGATAAAATCTCTGATCAGAGGTCAGTATATCTAGAGAGTAGGAGTAACGTATTATTTTGATAGAAGATGGTCCTTAATGTGGTCCAGAGGTGTAAGAACCTGTGGAAAAAGGGGTAAGGGAGGTTAGTTTAGTGGGATATTGGATAAGGTCAGGATGAGATAATTGGTGACCAATGTACCTGTAGTAGGGTCCTTGTTCTTATTGGTGAATAAGTATCAGGGACTATCTGTTAGGTAGGTGCTCTTATTCCATGGTGGGAGAATCTACAGGACAAATTAAGAGGTATAAGGGATAAATTAAGGTAGAGAGATGCGTAAAGTAAGTAAATTCTCTGTACCTACTGTAATCCGGGCGGATATTAGTTTCGGGTAAGAAGAGGTCCAGAGGCCTAGGCTTCCTGGAAACCTGGTGTCCTGGGTTGACTTTTTAGTCTACCTGCAGCGGAGGTAGAGGGTGGGTAGAAAACGATCTTTGCCCTAGTAGGGGCTATAAATAAGTAGTGGATATTTACCTGATGGTGCAGGTGTGTTCCATTAGGTCACCTGTAGCAGTCCAGGGAAGTCCGGTGGGTCTGTAGCAGTGGTGACCCTGTACGTCCTGGTGGTGTGATAATTGTACCTGTAGTGAGGTGAGTCACATGGGTCAGGTGAGGCAAGATGTCAGCCAGCCAAGGTATGAGAATCCTACCAGGTATACCTTGTCAAGGAAGTTTGTAGCACGGTGGTTCCCCTAGGTCCTAGAGCCAGTCGTGGCCAGATAGGAGAAATCCTACTTGAGATATGAGAATCCTACTAGGTATGCCTTGTCAGGGAAGTTTGTAGCACGGTGGTTCCCCTAGGTCCCAGAGCCGGTCGTGACCAGATAGGAGAAAATATTGGTAGGGGTAGTCTTAACGTATAGACCTGGTTCTAGGAGGGAAGCGGCCGGTTAGTCAATGCAGGGTAAAGCTGTGCAAAGTAGACGGAGCGGTCGCAGCATCCAGTTACTCACAGTTGGGGAAGTCTGCGTGGATCTGAGTCAGATAGTTGTCCCAGGGACGGGGGCGTCCTGTCGGCAGGTACCGTGACTGTATCCGGAGCGAAAGCGGAGTCCCGGCCGGAGACTTCCGCTCCTCGCGTGATCTCGGATAGGGAGAGCGCGCGCTTCCTGCAGAAAGCACGCGAGACTAGTGTGACGCGCTGGCACGTGACACACAGGATGCAGCGGTCTCTTAGCGCTAGTGAGCTGGGATAGGGCGGGTCCTACGCGTTTCGAAAGATACGTCTTTCTTCCTCAGGGATAGTCCTACCCAGCATCAGTGCCCTTATATACTCTAGTCAGGAGTGGTCTTGATGACTGCCTGTCAGTCATGTGTATGTTCTCTAAGCACACACAGGTCTGTCAGTCATTAAATGCAAACAGCTCGATGTCACTGTTTAACCCTTTGGGTTTAAGGGTGTTTAGTTGAAATATCCACTTACTTTCTGTTCTGGACATAGTTTTAATAAAATTACCAGATCTCCAGTGTGTAGGTACAATCTGGATACCTGTAATTTGAGTCCCATTTATGCATCCATTATGTTTTTCCATGTAATGCTTGGAGAGCGGGTGTTCCTTATATTTGTTTTTTATGTTCCTTAGATGTTCGTTTATTCTGACATTCATAGGTCTTTTAGTACGCCCTACATACATCTTTTGGCAAGGGCATGTCAGACCATATATTACTCCTGTACTTGTGCAAGTGATAAAGTCCTTAATGGGGTATGTTTCAGTTCCATGGCTGACAGTACTTTGTTTGCAGGTTTTAACCATTCTGCACATTTTACATTTTTTACATGGAAAAAAACTTTAATTTTTTGTTTAAAGGGGGTGTATATTTGATTGCTAACTGAAAAATTATTTGTTGTTGGTGCTAATATGTTTCTTAAATTCCGTGCCTTTTTATATATAAATTGGGGATTGACATGTATCTGATCTCCAATTATTTTGTCATCCCTGAGTATGTGCCAATGTTTCCCCACAATTTTCCTGAATAGATGGATATTGGAACAATATGGTATGATGATCGGAATGTTAAGTTGTTCTCTATCATACTGTGATATTTTATTGGTTTTTCTGGATGGGTTCAAAAGGGTTTCCCGTGGTATTTGAGCTACAGAATCTACTGTTTCTTTAAGAAATTTAGCATCATAGCCTTTCTCAAGGAACTTTCTTGTCAGTTGATCAGCCTCTTTTCTGAAATCGGGATTTGTCGAGCAATTTCTGTGTATTCGTATGTACTGGCTACGAGGTACATTGAGTAGCCAGTTAGGTAGGTGACAGCTGTCCAGTGGTATATATCCGTTTGCGTCTGTGGGTTTATAATAGGTACGTGTCCGGATATGATTTTCTTCAATATAAATATTTAAATCCAGAAAGTTAATGGTTTTGGTGCTGGTGGTAGATGTAAACTGTAGGAAGTAGTTATTGTTATTTATATCCTGTAGGAACTTCTCAAGGGAAGAATGATCACCTGACAATATGAATAATATGTCGTCAATAAATCTCCGCCACAGGACCAGGTTTGGGTGTAGGGTACCCCCCGGGTGTATGGTTAGAGATTCCCACTCCCCCACATACAAATTAGCGTAGCTGGGGGCGAACCTGGTTCCCATGGCAGTGCCCCATTGCTGGGAGTAGTAGTTCTCCTCATATGCAAAATAATTATGAGTAAGTATGAATGTCATACATTCTGTGATGAACTGGCTCTGTTCTATGGACATTTTTTGTTGTAAAAAGTGGCGGGAGGCCTCACATCCTTTTTGGTGTTGAATGTTGGTATACAAAGAAGTAATGTCTAAGGTCCCCAGGATATAGTTACTCTGCCAGGTGATAGTATTTAATATTTGTATTGCATGCTTGCTGTCCTTCAGATGAGATGGTAATACTGGTATTAGGTCTTGAAGGTGGTGGTCTACTAATCTAGACAGATTGGCTGTAAGACATTGTATCCCTGAAATGATTGGTCTCCCTGGGGGTTCTTTTTGGTCTTTATGTATTTTGGGTAGATGATAGAATACGGCTAGTCTAGGGTATGGAATATTCACATAGTCATATTCATTTTTAGTGAGAAAACCTGCCTCTAATCCCTTTCTGGTTAATGTTTTTAGTTCCTGTAGATAAATAGTAGTTGGGTTTGAAGGGATAATTCGATATGTGCGTGAGTCACTCAGAAGTCTAAGTGACTCTTTGTGATAGTAGTCATGGTCTAAAATAACTATGCCGCCTCCCTTATCGGCCGGGCGGATGACTATATCTTTATTTTTTTGTAGATTCTTTATGGCAGTTATTTCTGATTTAGTAAGATTGGTACTGAATTTTAAGCACTTCTTGTCACTGAGCCGGCGGATGTCGTCCGTGACATTTTTTTCAAATGTATTAATGGCCTCTGAATGTTCCTGGATAGGGTGAAAGTTTGATTTGTTTTTTAAGGAGGTATGTAAAGTTGCTGGGTTAGTTGGTGAATTGGTTAATGTAGTGGTTCTAATTTCCCCTTCTCTTTTGACAAAATATTTTTTTAGGGCTAGTTTTCTTATAAATTTCTTTATACCTATGAAGGCCTGGAATTTGTCGAATTTAGTTGAGGGTGCATATTTGAGGCCTTTTGTTAGTAGGGTGGTGTCACTAGCTGTTAGTTTATATTTACTTAGGTTGAATATGGAGTCATTGCTGGTCACTTTTTTTGAGTTGTTCTTTTTCTTTTGGGCGAGTTTCCCTCCCCTGCATCCCCTTTTGCGTTTTTTTTGGTGGCCTTCTGAAAAAAATCAACCTTACTGGTATGTTTTCTTATCGAGGGGAACGAAGTGGAAGTACCAGGTGGTGTTCGTTGTGTTTGCGGAGGCAAGGTTTCGTTAGCAGGAATAGGGGGGTTCCCTGTGAGTGGAACCATTGGAGGGTTTTCGGGCTCTTCTGATATATTACCTAATAATTGAAAACGGTTCTGTACCGTAATTGGGGTCTGGATTTCTTGTTGAGAGGGGTTTGGGTGGTCTGAGGTCTGACCATAGTTTTGGTCACATCCTGGGGGGGATCCATTGTCAGAGGTGGGATGGATGGAAATTTCATCTAATGAAGACCTGGAGTTAGTGGGACTCCCCACTACTTCATCCAGGATTTCAAAGAAGTTCCGATCCTCACTGCGTTGTTCGGGTAGAGGTACGGCATCTCTCCCGAACTTATTCCTTTTTCTTGTTATTATTTCCTGTTCCTTCTGGTTAATTCTATTTTTTATACTGTTGCTTAAGCTCACAATATCAGGGTGATTTTGTTGAGGCTTATCAGTGATCAGCCTACCAGCGCCTCCTACCGCTTATTTGGATAATTGGATCATTTCTTTTAACCACCTTAGAAGGCTGCTTAGCTGCTCACCTACCTCACCCACTCCTCTCCCCCCCCCCCCTCTTTCTCTTCCCAATTTACTCATAGATACTTATCCCCAGGCACTATGGGGGACCTCTGGTACGACAGGAGGGAACGTATTGAGAATATTCAACTATTCTTCCACAACTCCCAAAAAAAAACATCCAAAATTAATCCGGAAATAATTAAAGCCGCAAAGGACTCACTAAAAACGTTAGAACAACTACTCCTAAAAGAGATGAGAGACTTGTGGGAAGTGGCCACCTTAGAACACTATCTAGCCCATGATATCATACCCTCTGGCCTAATAGTTTCAAAAGCCCTATCAGGGGACATTGGCGATCCCACCACCCTGTCTGAATGGGAAACTATGTTTAAAGATTTTTCAAAACAAGCAGTTCAGTTTATAATTAACAAAAGAAAAAGACAACTCATGGAAAATAAAAATAAGATCAATATTCTATTTAATGAAATTAAGCCTCAACAAAATCACCCTGATATTGTGAGCTTAAGCAACAGTATAAAAAATAGAATTAACCAGAAGGAACAGGAAATAATAACAAGAAAAAGGAATAAGTTCGGGAGAGATGCCGTACCTCTACCCGAACAACGCAGTGAGGATCGGAACTTCTTTGAAATCCTGGATGAAGTAGTGGGGAGTCCCACTAACTCCAGGTCTTCATTAGATGAAATTTCCATCCATCCCACCTCTGACAATGGATCCCCCCCAGGATGTGACCAAAACTATGGTCAGACCTCAGACCACCCAAACCCCTCTCAACAAGAAATCCAGACCCCAATTACGGTACAGAACCGTTTTCAATTATTAGGTAATATATCAGAAGAGCCCGAAAACCCTCCAATGGTTCCACTCACAGGGAACCCCCCTATTCCTGCTAACGAAACCTTGCCTCCGCAAACACAACGAACACCACCTGGTACTTCCACTTCGTTCCCCTCGATAAGAAAACATACCAGTAAGGTTGATTTTTTTCAGAAGGCCACCAAAAAAAACGCAAAAGGGGATGCAGGGGAGGGAAACTCGCCCAAAAGAAAAAGAACAACTCAAAAAAAGTGACCAGCAATGACTCCATATTCAACCTAAGTAAATATAAACTAACAGCTAGTGACACCACCCTACTAACAAAAGGCCTCAAATATGCACCCTCAACTAAATTCGACAAATTCCAGGCCTTCATAGGTATAAAGAAATTTATAAGAAAACTAGCCCTAAAAAAATATTTTGTCAAAAGAGAAGGGGAAATTAGAACCACTACATTAACCAATTCACCAACTAACCCAGCAACTTTACATACCTCCTTAAAAAACAAATCAAACTTTCACCCTATCCAGGAACATTCAGAGGCCATTAATACATTTGAAAAAAATGTCACGGACGACATCCGCCGGCTCAGTGACAAGAAGTGCTTAAAATTCAGTACCAATCTTACTAAATCAGAAATAACTGCCATAAAGAATCTACAAAAAAATAAAGATATAGTCATCCGCCCGGCCGATAAGGGAGGCGGCATAGTTATTTTAGACCATGACTACTATCACAAAGAGTCACTTAGACTTCTGAGTGACTCACGCACATATCGAATTATCCCTTCAAACCCAACTACTATTTATCTACAGGAACTAAAAACATTAACCAGAAAGGGATTAGAGGCAGGTTTTCTCACTAAAAATGAATATGACTATGTGAATATTCCATACCCTAGACTAGCCGTATTCTATCATCTACCCAAAATACATAAAGACCAAAAAGAACCCCCAGGGAGACCAATCATTTCAGGGATACAATGTCTTACAGCCAATCTGTCTAGATTAGTAGACCACCACCTTCAAGACCTAATACCAGTATTACCATCTCATCTGAAGGACAGCAAGCATGCAATACAAATATTAAATACTATCACCTGGCAGAGTAACTATATCCTGGGGACCTTAGACATTACTTCTTTGTATACCAACATTCAACACCAAAAAGGATGTGAGGCCTCCCGCCACTTTTTACAACAAAAAATGTCCATAGAACAGAGCCAGTTCATCACAGAATGTATGACATTCATACTTACTCATAATTATTTTGCATATGAGGAGAACTACTACTCCCAGCAATGGGGCACTGCCATGGGAACCAGGTTCGCCCCCAGCTACGCTAATTTGTATGTGGGGGAGTGGGAATCTCTAACCATACACCCGGGGGGTACCCTACACCCAAACCTGGTCCTGTGGCGGAGATTTATTGACGACATATTATTCATATTGTCAGGTGATCATTCTTCCCTTGAGAAGTTCCTACAGGATATAAATAACAATAACTACTTCCTACAGTTTACATCTACCACCAGCACCAAAACCATTAACTTTCTGGATTTAAATATTTATATTGAAGAAAATCATATCCGGACACGTACCTATTATAAACCCACAGACGCAAACGGATATATACCACTGGACAGCTGTCACCTACCTAACTGGCTACTCAATGTACCTCGTAGCCAGTACATACGAATACACAGAAATTGCTCGACAAATCCCGATTTCAGAAAAGAGGCTGATCAACTGACAAGAAAGTTCCTTGAGAAAGGCTATGATGCTAAATTTCTTAAAGAAACAGTAGATTCTGTAGCTCAAATACCACGGGAAACCCTTTTGAACCCATCCAGAAAAACCAATAAAATATCACAGTATGATAGAGAACAACTTAACATTCCGATCATCATACCATATTGTTCCAATATCCATCTATTCAGGAAAATTGTGGGGAAACATTGGCACATACTCAGGGATGACAAAATAATTGGAGATCAGATACATGTCAATCCCCAATTTATATATAAAAAGGCACGGAATTTAAGAAACATATTAGCACCAACAACAAATAATTTTTCAGTTAGCAATCAAATATACACCCCCTTTAAACAAAAAATTAAAGTTTTTTTCCATGTAAAAAATGTAAAATGTGCAGAATGGTTAAAACCTGCAAACAAAGTACTGTCAGCCATGGAACTGAAACATACCCCATTAAGGACTTTATCACTTGCACAAGTACAGGAGTAATATATGGTCTGACATGCCCTTGCCAAAAGATGTATGTAGGGCGTACTAAAAGACCTATGAATGTCAGAATAAACGAACATCTAAGGAACATAAAAAACAAATATAAGGAACACCCGCTCTCCAAGCATTACATGGAAAAACATAATGGATGCATAAATGGGACTCAAATTACAGGTATCCAGATTGTACCTACACACTGGAGATCTGGTAATTTTATTAAAACTATGTCCAGAACAGAAAGTAAGTGGATATTTCAACTAAACACCCTTAAACCCAAAGGGTTAAACAGTGACATCGAGCTGTTTGCATTTAATGACTGACAGACCTGTGTGTGCTTAGAGAACATACACATGACTGACAGGCAGTCATCAAGACCACTCCTGACTAGAGTATATAAGGGCACTGATGCTGGGTAGGACTATCCCTGAGGAAGAAAGACGTATCTTTCGAAACGCGTAGGACCCGCCCTATCCCAGCTCACTAGCGCTAAGAGACCGCTGCATCCTGTGTGTCACGTGCCAGCGCGTCACACTAGTCTCGCGTGCTTTCTGCAGGAAGCGCGCGCTCTCCCTATCCGAGATCACGCGAGGAGCGGAAGTCTCCGGCCGGGACTCCGCTTTCGCTCCGGATACAGTCACGGTACCTGCCGACAGGACGCCCCCGTCCCTGGGACAACTATCTGACTCAGATCCACGCAGACTTCCCCAACTGTGAGTAACTGGATGCTGCGACCGCTCCGTCTACTTTGCACAGCTTTACCCTGCATTGACTAACCGGCCGCTTCCCTCCTAGAACCAGGTCTATACGTTAAGACTACCCCTACCAATATTTTCTCCTATCTGGTCACGACCGGCTCTGGGACCTAGGGGAACCACCGTGCTACAAACTTCCCTGACAAGGCATACCTAGTAGGATTCTCATATCTCAAGTAGGATTTCTCCTATCTGGCCACGACTGGCTCTAGGACCTAGGGGAACCACCGTGCTACAAACTTCCTTGACAAGGTATACCTGGTAGGATTCTCATACCTTGGCTGGCTGACATCTTGCCTCACCTGACCCATGTGATTCACCTCACTACAGGTACAATTATCACACCACCAGGACGTACAGGGTCACCACTGCTACAGACCCACCGGACTTCCCTGGACTGCTACAGGTGACCTAATGGAACACACCTGCACCATCAGGTAAATATCCACTACTTATTTATAGCCCCTACTAGGGCAAAGATCGTTTTCTACCCACCCTCTACCTCCGCTGCAGGTAGACTAAAAAGTCAACCCAGGACACCAGGTTTCCAGGAAGCCTAGGCCTCTGGACCTCTTCTTACCCGAAACTAATATCCGCCCGGATTACAGTAGGTACAGAGAATTTACTTACTTTACGCATCTCTCTACCTTAATTTATCCCTTATACCTCTTAATTTGTCCTGTAGATTCTCCCACCATGGAATAAGAGCACCTACCTAACAGATAGTCCCTGATACTTATTCACCAATAAGAACAAGGACCCTACTACAGGTACATTGGTCACCAATTATCTCATCCTGACCTTATCCAATATCCCACTAAACTAACCTCCCTTACCCCTTTTTCCACAGGTTCTTACACCTCTGGACCACATTAAGGACCATCTTCTATCAAAATAATACGTTACTCCTACTCTCTAGATATACTGACCTCTGATCAGAGATTTTATCACTTTTATCACTTTTTACTGGTTTTATCTATTTTTTCAAATAAAGCTTAATTTATTTTATCCAATCTACTACTAGTCCTTAGTTACGCCTCCACGTTGGTAACTCCCCATTTTTCCCTCTACCCACTACCCAAGCGCGAATTATACCCCTATTTGTATAGATAGAAAATTTAATTCAAAACAGCACCAGCAAATGAAAAAGCAATATGACGGGTGCACGTCCTCGAGGCATAGACCAAACCTGGTATATAACGTTCCAAAAATGAAGACAGCACTCCTTTTTCAAAAAATCCAGTGATTTAATCAATCACATATATAATTCATAATCTCATAATACAAACTTCCAAGTTAATCGGTTCAAAAAACAGGTGTGAACTATTAATCAAATACAGCTCACCACAGTGTATCATCAGCCGATATTCCGGAACAAGTTTGTGTAACCTGCCCCTCTGACATGCGCAGTAGATTAAGCATAACTCCGGGATTCGGCGGTTTTCTGTCTATTATGTGTATCACTGGATTTTTTTGAAAAAGGAGTGCTGTCTTCATTTTTGGAATGTTAGATAGATATGGGATAGATAGAAAGATAGATAGATAGATAGATAGACAGATAGATAGCAGGGTTGCCAATAGTCCAGAAATTCCAGGACAGTCTGTAAAAATAGGGCACTCTTTTTCCATGTCCATAAAAAAAATTTAAGACATCGTGATTTTTTTCATAGTTGAAGAAATTTATACAGATTATTTTGACTATAATTATCATTATTTTACAGTTTACAGTGAATGTAGATAATGTCTTCACATCAGAATTATGGGCTGTAGACATGGATCACTTGTAATCATAATGATTTATTCTGGTTTTCCAATGTGTCCATAAAAATATTGTCTGTCTGATTTTTTGATAAGTTGTCCAGAAAAAAATAAAAAGTCAAGTTGGCGACCCTGATAGATAGATACAGGGTCGGGGGTGTCTGGGGCCCACAAGAGGAATTCTAGGGGCCCACCCTACAGCAATATGCCAATAACTGTTAGCCGTTATCCCTATTATAGTGGAGCATCGACTGTAAAACACAGGAGGCTCCTGCACATCTACTGTGCACCACTATAACTGGGATGTACAATTACGGTAGTTTGCATTAAAGGGTTCTTTTTTTAAAACAAGTTATCACCAATCAATGGGCTCTACAGGATAAGTCATAACTTAGTGATCGGTGGGTTCCGACCATTGGAAACTGCACCGATCATAAGAATGGGGACGTTTTATCCATGACCGGACACTTTCACCTTAATTTGAAAATGGAGCAGCAGGTGGGATTCCTGACCACAGCTTCATTCATTCTCTTTGGGGCTTCCAGAAAAAACAAGAGCAGCGCTCGCAGCCACTTACGGAATGTATGGATCAGTGGTCGAGTTGTACATGCCACTTCAGTCTAATGGGGATAAAAGTTTCACATCTGCCGATTAGTGCAGGTCCCAGCAGTCAGACCCCCCACCAATCAATAACTTATCACTTATCCTGTGGAGAGGTGATTACTTGTTTTCACCGGAGAACCCCCTTTAAGTGTATCTTATTCCAAGTAATTAATCACTAATGGAAATAAAGAGTCTTCTCCTAATTAATATCAGAGAGAACAAATAACCACCATATACAATAGAATCCACTATACCAAGACAATCACCACATTCAAGGGAGAAATACAGCTACACCATGACTGGACTACATATTACCACCACATATTGACCAAATAATACTACATACAAGGCATAAATACCACCACACCGTGACCAGACCACATAATGAACGAATAATATTACACACAGTACAGACCAAAAGTTTGGACACACCTTCTCATTTAAAGATTTTTCTGTATTTTCATGACTATGAAAATTGTACATTCACACTGAAGGCATCAAAACTATGAAGTAACACGTGGAATTATATACTTAACAAAAAAGTGTGAAATAACTGAAAATATGTCTTATATTCTAGGTTCTTCAAAGTAGCCACCTTTTGCTTTGATGACTGCTTTGCACACTCTTGGCATTCTCTTGATGAGCGTCAAGAGGTAGTCAGGTTTAATAAGTGGGATTTCTTGCCTTATAAATGGGGTTGGGACCATCAGTTGTGTTGTGCTGAAGTCTGGTGGATACACAGCTAAGTAAAGAAAAACGAGTGGCCATCATTACTTTAAGAAATGAAGGTCAGTCAGTCCGAAAAATTGGGCAAACTTTGAATGTGTCCCCAAGTGCAGTTGCAAAAACCATCAAGCGCTACAAAGAAACTGGCTCACATGAGGACCGCCCCAGGAAAGAAAGACCAAGAGTCACCTCTGCTTCTGAGGATAAGTTTATCCGAGTCACCAGCCTCAGAAATCGCAGGTTAACAGCAGCTCAGATTAGAGACCAGGTCAATGCCACACAGAGTTCTAGCAGCAGTCACATCTCTACAACAACTGTTAAGAGGAGACTTTGTGCAGCAGGCCTTCATGGTAAAATAGCTGCTAGGAAACCACTGCTAAGGACAGGCAACAAGCAGAAGAGACTTGTTTGGGCTAAAGAACACAAGGAATGGACATGAGACCAGTGGAAATCTGTGCTTTGGTCTGATGAGTCCAAATTTGAGATCTTTGGTTCCAACCACCGTGTCTTTGTGCGACGCAGAAAAGGTGAACGGATGGACTCTACATGCCTGGTTCAAACCGTGAAGCATGGAGGAGGAGGTGTGATGGTGTGGGGGTGCTTTGCTAGTGACACTGTTGGGGATTTATTCAAAATTGAAGGCATACTGAACCAGCATGGCTACCACAGCATCTTGCAGCGGCATGCTATTCCATCTGGTTTGCGTTTAGTTGGACCATCATTTATTTTTCAACAGGACAATGATCCCAAACACACCTCCAGGCTGTGTAAGGGCTATTTGACCAAGGAGGAGAGTGATGGGGTGCTACGCCCGATGACCTGGCCTCCACAGTCACCAGACCTGAACCCAATCGAGATGGTTTGGGGTGAGCTGGACCGCAGAGTGAAGGCAAAAGGGCCAACAAGTGCTAAGCATCTCTGGGAACTCCTTCAAGATTGTTGGAAGACCATTTCCGGTGACTACCTCTTGAAGCTCATCAAGAGAATGCCAAGAGTGTGCAAAGCAGTCATCAAAGCAAAAGGTGGCTAATTTGAAGAACCTAGACTATAAGATATATTTTCAGTTGTTTCACACTTTTTTGTTAAGTATATAATTCCACATGTGTTAATTCATAGTTTTGATGCCTTCAGTGTGAATGTACAATTTTCATAGTCATGAAAATACAGAAAAATCTTTAAATGAGGTGTGTCCAAACTTTTGGTCTGTACTGTATATATATATATATATATATATATATATATATATATATATATATATATATATATATATATATATATATATAAAGTACATGCCCCCTGATTTCAAACTTTTCCATATTGCACCCCTGAAAATAAATATGCACCACACCATTATTAAATGTTCATCCTTCAACTAGCTGGCCTAGGGCCCTGTGACGTGCGGGGGGGGGGGGGATATGGAAATTAAGTTAACAGGCGGGGATTTCTTCGTTTCCCCCGGACGCGAAGCTTATAAAAACTAAAATGTATTTCAAAGCAAGCAAACCTCTACTATGGGTCATACAGGTAAGTATAGATTCACATTTCTATCACCTATATGCCCATATTAGAGGTCTGATAGGTCCCAGGGGGTGAGAGATTCCCTTTAAATCACCCCCCTTTCGCCCCATTCAAAATAAAACAATAAAAAAAACACACATACACATATTTGGGATTGCCGCATTCAGAATCGCCCAATCTACCAATATAAAAAGAGAATTAATCCAATCAGCAAACTGCGTAATGAGAAAAAAATTTAAACGCCAGAATTACGTTTTTTTTGGTCACCCAACATTGCAATAAAATGCAATAACGGGCGACAAAACCATTGGATCTAGGCCCAAACTGGTATCAATAAAAATGTCAGCTCCGCGTGGAAAAAATAAGCCCTCATCCAGCCCCAGATCATGAAAAATGCAGACACTGCGGGTCTCGGAAAATGGAGCCTTTTTTTTTTTTTTTTTTTTAGCAAACTTTGGATTTTTTTTTCACCAATTAAATAAAAAAGAACCTGTACATGTTAGGTGTCTATGAACTCGTAATGACTTGGAGAATAATAACAGCAGGTCAGTTTTAGCATTCGGTGAACGTGGTTAAAAAAAACCCCAAAAACTGTGGAATTGCACTTTTTTTGCAATTTCACCGCACTTGGAATTTTTTTCCCATTTTTCAGTACACGATATGGTAAAACCAATGATGTTGTTCAAAAGTACAACTCGTCCCGCAAAAAATAGGCCTTCACACGGCCATATTGACTGAAAAATAAAAAAGTTATGGCTCTGGGAACAAGGGGAGCAAAAAACAAAAATGAAAATATCGGAAAATGCTCAGTCATGAAGGGGTTAATGGACCGAATCTGCATGCAAAAACGCATCTTATCATGCATTAGTTTCTTCTGTAGGTCAGATGAGACTTGCCTATTTAAGTCTATGAGAGCGCAAAAAAACTGGATCCAATACGGATCTATATACATACTATATGTATGTACTATATATCCTACACTACTATATAGTGTAAGATTTTTATGGATACAAACAATTCTTTAACATAGGAAATTGTATTTGGTCATATAAATGCCATATGGATGAAAATGGAGATGAAAATCATCTGTTTTTCTGAATGAAATCAAATATATACAGTACACAGCCAATCTAATAGATGAAGGAGCCTGGCACTGACACTGTCTATAAAGCTGTCCAGCAGGTCAGAGATCATCCATCTCTCTTGGCATCGTCCATCTCGCTATCAGAGGATGTAGATCCGGACATCGCTGGTTCCTGGGCAGATTTTAGAAATATGTTTAAACATGTAAGAATGTCATATTCCAGAGTCACCAGTATAAAGTTACAAAGGGAGACCAGAATACAGTGAGGGAAAAAATGTATTTAGTCAGCCACCAATTGTGCAAGTTCTCCCACTTAAAAAGATGAGAGAGGCCTGTAATTGACATCATAGTTAGACCTGAACTATGAGAGACAAAATGAGAAAACAAATCCTGAAAATCACATTGTCTGATTTGGAAAGAAATTTTTTTCAAATTTTGGTGGAAAATAAGTATTTGGTCAATAACAAACAAGCAAGATTTCTGTCTCTCACAGACCTGTAACTTCTTTAACAGGCTCCTCTGTCCTCCACTCATTACCTGTAGTACTGGCACATGTTTGAACTTGTTATCACTATAAAAGACGCCTGTCCGCAACCTCAAACAGTCACACTCCAAACTCCACTATGGTGAAGACCAAAGAGCTGTCGAAGAACACCAGAAACAAAATTGTAGCCCTGCACTAGGCCGGGAAGACTGAATCTGCAATAGGCAAGCAGCTTGGTGTGAAGAAATCAACTGTGGGAGCAATAATTAGAAAATTGAAGACATACAAGACCACTCACTGATAATCTCCCTCGATCTGGGGCTCCACACAAGATCTCACCCCGTGGGGTCAAAATGATATCAAGAACGGTGAGCAAAAATCACAGAACCACACGAGGGGATCTAGTTAATGACCTGCAGAGAGGTGGGACCAATTTTACACAGGCTACCATCAGTAACACACTACGCCGCCAGGGACTCAGATCCTGCAGTGCCAGACGTGTCCCCCTGCTTAAGCCATTACATGTCCGGACTTGTCTGAAGTTTGCTAGAGAGCATTTGGATGATCCAGAGGAGTATTGGGAGAATGTCATATGGTCAGATGAAACCAAAGTAGAACCGTTTGGTAGAAACACAACTCGTGTTTGGAGGAGAAAGAATGCTGAGTTGCATCCAAAGAACACCATACCTACTGTGAAGCATGGGGGTGGCAACATCATGCGTTGGGGCTGTTCCTCTGCCAAGGGACCAGGATGAGTGATCCGTGTACATGAAAGAATAATTGGGGCCATGTATTGTGAGATTTTGAGTGCAAACCTCCTTCCATCAGCAAGGGCATTGAAGATGAAACGTGGCTGGGTCTTTCAGCATGACAATGATCTCAAGCACACTGCCAGGGCAATGAAGGAGTGGCTTCGTAAGAAGCATTTCAAGGTCCTGGAGTGGCCTCCAGATCTAAACCCTAAAGAAAACCTTTGGAGGGAGTTGAAAGTCCGTGTTGCCCAGCTACAGCCCCAAAACATCACTTCTCTAGAGTAGATCTGCATGGAGGAATGGGCCAACATACCAGCAACAGTGTGTGCCAACCTTGTGAAGACTTACAGAAAACGTTTCACCTCTGTCATTGCCAACAAAGGATATGTAACAAAGTATTGAGATGAACTTTTTTAATTGACCATATACTTATTTTCCACCAAAATTTGAAAAAAAATTCTTTCCAAATCAGACAATGTGATTTTCAGGATTTTTTTTTCTCATTTTGTCTCATAGTTGAGGTCTACCTATGATGTCAATTACAGGCCTCGCTCATCTTTTTAAGTGGGAGAACTTGCACAATTGGTGGCTGACTAAATACTTTTTTTTCCCCACTGTATTCAGACTAGAAATGTGCTGAGTAAATAAATATAACAGAGAATACAATATCTGAGTGCCCGACCACATAAGTACAATATACAGGATCAATGCACAAATCTGTATTCCCCTATGCCATGCAGTCAGAGGTGCAGACTTAGTTCACTTTCTGAACATGACGTATTTATTACTCATTTGATCCCAGCATTTTACACCAGTTATGATGTTTATTCAGTAACCACCAAAAAATAGACCCCTAAAATATAACCTTTAATGATTAAGTTAAAAACTCTCAAAAATATATATTATAAGGTGTGTACCCAATTAAGCCCCCGTCTCACATAGCGATATCGCTAGCGATATCGCTGCTGAGTCACGGTTTTGGTAACTCACCAGCGACCTCACCAGCGATGTCGCTGTGTGTGACACTTTGCAACGATCAGGCCCCTGCTGTGAGGTCGCTGATCGTTGCAAAGTGTCCTGGACCATTTTTTGGTCGTTGGCCTCCCGCTGGCCAGCACACATCGCTGTGTGTGACCAGCGGGACCAACGATCTGGCTGGTAACTATGGTAAACATCGGGTTACTAGGGGCACGCGCGCACTTAGTAACCCGCTGTTTACCATGGATACCACTCTGCTACGGTGCGCGGAGGCTCCCGCGCACCGTAGCAGAGTGGTATCCATGGTAAACAGCGGGTTACTAGGGGCACACGCGCACTTAGTAACCCGATGTTTACCATAGTTACCAGCCTGCTCCTGCTTGCAGCAGGCTGGTAACGGGAGCAGGACATCGTGGAACGATTCTTTCCACGATATCGCTGCTCCCCTGATCGCTGGTGAGCCTGCCTGTTTGACAGCTCACCAGCGATGTATTAGCGATGCAGCAACGATCCCTGACAGGTCGTATCGTTGTCGGGATCGCTGCTGCATCGCTTAGTGTGACGGGGCCCTTACACATTTAACATCCAACATATATAAGGGACCACAAAAAATATATTATACATTGACAGGATATGATATATAGGACCCTATTACACCCCTAATCTAAAGTGCAGCACAAGTAGTAGTAATCACAAAATCCTGGATGTGTGTCAATGTAACTAAATAAACAGCAATGCACTGTCCATGTTTGAAAAGACAAAGATGTTATACATCAAAGTGTGCATCAATCAATAAGTCCCTGACCCCTATAAGTATATGCGTCACCCCAGGCCTGGATGCCACAAATATTAAAGGCTGTGTCTGAGAGCAGGAGGGAGGTTCCCTGGTCAGGGACAATTAGCATACAGCACCTCCTGTCCTAGGCCAGTAGGGGGAGCTGGCTGCCCTTATAAAAGCTGGAACTGAGGGCAGGGTTAGGGAGAACTGGACGACCTAGCTCAGGACTGAGACTAGTCCCAGAGAAGGAGGGACAGTTCAGCTGTAGCCAAGGAGTCCGTGAGGCAGAGGAGAAGCTGCGAGCCAGGGACAGAGGCGACGAGAGCCGGTCCTGGCTGAGAGAACTACACTACCGGACATTGGGGTCCGAGGCTGTCAGGGTTGCAGCCCAGCAGCAGAGAACCAACCCGCGAGGGATTTCAGGTCCCTCGGCCTAAGAAGCCTGGAGGCTCCGCCACACAGAGGGACCAGTACAGCACGGAGAAGCAAAAGGTACCTAAGGCCCGAGTCGCAAGCCATACAGGCGAAGTACACGGCCAGCTCAGGGACGTGGGCTATTACACCACGAAAAGGGGGATAGTCAGCAAGGGCAGAGAGAGAACGGTAGGCCTTCACACTCACCCTGACCAGTGGGGCTCGCCCGAATGCTCTCAGACACCCAGGCCCATTCCTACCCGGTACTCCTGTCGGGTCATTAGTAATACCTACAATAAAGACCCTGGACTGTTTGAAGCGGATTCTGAACTCTTATTATTGCGGCCTGCACTATCACCCCCAGCATTCACATACGCTGCCCTGTGGCTACACTCTTCCCGTGGGGAGTTATCCTATCCCTGCTCTGCACACCAACATCAGCCTCAGCGGTCTGCCTTGCAGCGGCGGTCATCCCTGACCGCAACCCACGGGTGACGTAGTCGGACATTCATAACTCTACAAATAGACTGCCACAGCATTTGGTCTGACCACCCTGAGCCACAGGATCGGGTTGCCACTACTACCCCCATCATCGCACTAAAGCCCGGTTCCGGGTGCCCCACGGCCCAGGGGGCGAGTCAGCTTTGGCGTAGTCGGCAGGATTGTGATCAACCCGCCACAAACGGGTATTGCGTGCCTGAAAAAGACTGTACACGTACCTCAAAAGGAAGTTTCCCGCCATTCGGAGCCGTTTCCCGCCATCTTCAGTCGTCTCCCGCCATCTTCAGTCGTTTTCCCGCCATCAGACGACATCTTCAGGACGCCGCGTGGGAAGAAGAGGGGCGTAGACGTCCAAACCGCGCGAGACCTGAAGCCCCGCCCTACGCACCGACGCGGCGCAAGGTCCTGGAAGGAGAGAGAGCGACGCTGACGTCACCAGGACACGACGCAAGGTCCTCGTCCGGAGCAGCACCCGCGGAGCCGCAGCCTACAGAAGAGGATCGTCAGAAGGTAGGCCACGGTTAACTAGGGGGGAGGAAGATGACGGACGCGGAGGGGCCTTCTACCACCAGCGTGGCTGCAGCAGCGGTGATGCCGTTCTCCATGCCCTACATCCCCGGAGCAGCCTGGCTGCCCCAATACTCAGGGGAATCCCATACCTTAACTGACTTTAAGGAAAGACTGCACAGTTTATTTAAAGTTTATCCCCTGACAGAAGAACAGAAAGTGAGCATTCTGACGGGGCAGCTAACCGGTGCAGCCCAGCGGGAAGTGAAATCATGGTCAGATGAAGAGAAAAGGACTGTAAAGGACATTCTGACCCGGCTGCGGAGTACCTTTGTTACCCGTACCTCAGCAGAAATCAAAATGCGTTTCTATGACTGTAAGCAGCGAGCCCAAGATAGTATCAGAGACTATGCCCTAAATTTACAAAAAGCTTTGGGAGCAATCAAACAATCTGACCCTGGCAGCATACAGGACACCGATAAACTGTTGACTGACCAGTTCATAGAAGGTCTGCTGTCCAGCGCCCACAGAACCCAGCTGCGCCTCATGGCCCTACAGAACCCCGATTTGACTTTTGCGCAGTTTAAAGATAGGGCCATCCGGGTGCTCCGAGAACCCGCACCAGGTGGCGCTGTAGCTTCCCGGCGCCGTGCCATCACTTACCACCAGGGGGCAGCGCCCTACCCCGCAGACCTTGTGGGGGCTGATGCACAGGCCCTAAATCCATTCCAGCCTGCAAACCTGCACCATCAGGTCCAAGAGCTAACAGAGTGTGGCTGCATTGACCAGGAGCGTACAGTCGTTGCAGGTGGAACCGTCAAGACCAATCAAGCTGGCTTCCAGTCCGGAGGATGTCCCGTGGCGTCGACAGAGGAGGATCCCGTCGTTCAGATGGAGGCCCGCCGACCGTTACACTGAGGATGGACAGCCGATTTGCCGCCGTTGCAGTCAGCCAGGACACATAGCCAGGTACTGTACTTTAAATGGGTCCGACCTGGGGCAGAGGGCCAACCCCCAGGCATAAGGTCATCAGGCCCATCTAATTGGCGCGATAAGTACGTGGGGGGACGCCCGGTCTTACCCGTAGTGCTGGACGGTATCCCCATGAGTGCACTGCTGGACACCGGGTCTCAAGTGACTACTATCCCCTACGTACTTTTCTAGCAGTACTGGAGTGATGCTGATGTAACGCGTTATCCAGACGATGACTTAAGCATCATCGCCAGCAATGGCCAACCCGTGCCGCAGGTGGGGTACAGAGAGATGACTATCAAGATAGGTAAGGTTGACCTGCCGACACAGGGAGTGATCATTGTGGACATTGACCGTCGTGAAAGTCACCCTAAAATAACCTTGGGTACTAATGTGATTGAAAACTGTCTTTCAGAAGTAATTGTGATTTTGCAGCAGGTGGCGATGAATGCGAGCTCCAGCCAACAGAGGGTCCTCCAGAAAGAGATAAGAGCCCTGATGAGACGGCAACAGGTAGAACTGTCTGGTGGTGAGATCGGTAGCGTGAGGATGAGCGACCCGTTCCCCATTGCCATGCCTCCCAAAAGTGAAATGATGATCTGGTGTCGGACTGCAATCGGGTTAAGAGGGAGAGACTACCAAGCCATGGTAGAACCCGTGTACTCAGACAGCAGGCCCACCATTTTGACAGCCAGGGGGGTGGTTGATGTCCGCCATGGAAGGGTTGCCCGTCCGAATCTTAAACATCGGGGAAAGGGAAGTACACTTGCTCCGATACGCTACACTAGCCAAATTGTTTGCCGTCGAGCACAATGCTATCAGGGTCGTGGAACCCTTGCCTCCATCTCCCCCGGTGGAGGGTAATGGCTCCCAGAAACACAAGGAGGACTGGTGCCAGAAACTCCATGTGGGTGCTGACTCCACTCCCCTGCACCAAAAACAAGGAATCTACCGGGTGGTTCAGGAGTACGAGAGAATTTTTAGTAAGCACCCGCTAGACTTCGGCAGAGTAAAAGGGGTAGAACACCACATCCCCACGGGGAGCCACCCACCAATAAAAGAGAGACACAGACCTGTACCCCCTGCACATTATCAGAACGCAAAGGGCATGCTGAGAGAAATGAAAGAAGCTGGGGTCATTAGAGATAGCTGTAGCCCCTGGGCAGCCCCCTTGGTTCTGGTAAAAAAGAAAGACGGTACCATGAGAATGTGCGTGGACTATAGACAAATCAATTGTATCACCCATAAAGACGCGTACCCGTTACCTAGGATAGAGGAGTCTTTAGCAGCTCTAAAATCAGCTAATTTCTTCTCTACTTTGGACCTTACTAGCGGGTACTGGCAGATTCCTGTGGCAGAGGCTGACAAGGAGAAGACCGCCTTCACCACCCCGATGGGATTGAGCGAATTCAACTGTATGCCCTTTGGGCTCTGCAACGCACCAGGGACCTTCCAGAGGCTGATGGAATGCTGTCTAGGGCACCGAAACTTCGAGACGGTCCTACTTTACCTGGACGACGTGATCGTCTATTCAAAGACCTACGAGGACCATCTAAAACACCTGGCAGAGGTGTTCGAAGCCCTGGCAGGCAATGGCCTGAAGGTGAAACCCTCAAAGTGTCACCTGTTGAAACCAAAGGTCCAGTACCTAGGACACGTGGTGAGTGCTGAGGGAGTAGCCCCTGACCCCGACAAAGTTACAGCCATCAAGGGCTGGCCAAGCCCCTCTAACATCAAAGAAGTGAGGCAATTCCTCGGGTTGGTAAGCTACTACCGAAGGTTCATCCCCGGGTTCACAAAGATGGCAGCTCCAATGCAGGACCTCCTGATAGGCCAGTCTAAATCCAGAAGTCACAAGCCACCCTTCAAGTGGGACAAGCTGGAAGAGGAGTCCTTCTGCCAGTTGGAGATGGCCCTCACGGGCGATGAGATCCTGGCCTACCCCGATTATGGCCAGCCTTTTATCCTCCACACCGACGCCAGTAATGTGGGGCTGGGAGCCGTACTGTCACAAAACCAGCAGGGCAGAGAAAGGGTGATCGCGTACGCCAGCCGGAAGCTGAGGCCCACTGAAAGAAACCCGGAGAATTACAGCTCCTTCAAGCTAGAATTCTTGGCAGTGGTGTGGGCCGTCACAGAACGGTTTAAGCATTACCTGGCCTCCGCAAAGTTCACTGTGTACACGGACAACAACTCGCTGACACACCTGGACAATACAAGACTAGGTGCCCTAGAACAGCGGTGGATGGCCCGGCTATCCAATTATGACTTCACAATCAAGTACCGGGCAGGCAGGACCAACGCCAACGCAGACGCCCTATCAAGAATACCCCACCTACCTGAAGGAGAAGAAGACTCGGAAGAGCTGGAGGAAGTAGAGCTCCCTGCGTTCCACCAGTATGGGGCCACTCAGTATTCTCACCGGGTAAGAGACAAAGACCTAACCACCGTCATGTTCAACCCCTTACCCCACCACGGCTGGGCTGAAACGCAAGATAGTGACCCTGCAATACGCCTGGTGAAAGACCTGTTAACCCAGGCAGACGCTAGCCCTGGCCCAGATGCTCCAGAGGAAGCCAAGCAGATAAGGAAGGAGAAAAGCAGGCTATTCCTCTACGAGGGTAAGCTGTGCAGAAGGCTTGTCAACCACCGGACGCACGAGCTGACCTGGCAGATAGTGGTCCCAAGGCGAGATGCAGCGATGGTCCTGGAAGCCTACCATGACAGAGCGGGACACTTCGGGTGGAAGAAACTGGAGTTCCTACTGAGAGAGCGGTTCTACTGGATCGGTATGAGAGGGGCCATAGAGAAATGGAGCAGGGACTGCGGCCCATGCCACCTCAGAAGGAAGGACCGTACCAGCCAGAAGACACCCTTGAGGCCCATCGTCACCAGGCAGCCTCTTGAGCTAGTAGCTCTGGACCATGTGAAGTTGGCTCCAAGCTGGTCCGGCTACGTCTATGCCCTCACGATTGTGGACCATTACTCCCGGTTCCTGGTGGTGGTTCCTGTTAAAGACCTGACAGCCCAAACAGCGGCCAGAGCCTTCCAGCAACACTTCTGCCGTCCACACGGGTATCCGGAACAGGTCTTGACAGATCAAGGTCCAGCGTTTGAGGCGGAAGTCTTCCAGGAGTTCTGCAACCTCTACGGCTGTAGGAAGATTCGGACAATGCCTTACCACCCACAAACCAACGGGCTGTGTGAAGAAATGAACAATATCGTCATTGATCTCCTCAAGACGTTGCCCCTGGAAGAACGCAGCCTGTGGCCGGAGAAGCTGCCAGACCTGATTGACTTGTACAACCATATCCCGGTGAATGCTACAAAATGCACCCCGGCTTACCTGATGCGCGCAAGACCAGGTAAGCTGCCGATAGACCTGGAGATGGGAGTCCTGACACCCGAGGACACCTCCCCAGACGCGGACTGAGATACGGAACGGCGGCTACAGTACAAGAAGGTACAGGAGAGTGTGGAGAGGAGTTTGGCTCAAGCGAGAGAAAAGCAAGAGAGGCTCTTCAACCAACACGCCCCTGCTGGTCCCCTGGAACCTGGTGAGCAGGTCCTGAAGCGGAAGAGAAGGCTTCACAAGCTGGACGCCAGTGGGAGAGAGACCCATACACAGTACTGCCGTCCAACCACGACAACCCGAAGGTATGTGTGATTACCAAGTATGGAGGAGAAACCACTAGCACCGTCTCCAGAGACCACCTAAAACGGTGCCCCGAGCAACTGCAGAGTCCAAGTGAAGATCAAGATGACCTTGAACCCGCAGAGGACAAGGAAGAAATGATCAGCACAGTTCTCGGAGAGTTCCCCCGCACCTGGACTCGAGTAAACGATGCCATAGTGGTACCCTTCCTACACTTCCTTCAGCCTACCCAGCAAGAGCCTACAGGAGAGCAGGAAGAACAAGAAGAACAAGCAGCCCCAGAGGCAGAAGAACCCTTGCCAGCAGCCCAGGAGAGTCAACCCTCTGCTGACAGTGAGCCTGCCATGCCTGCGGTAAGCCAAAGAACCCGCAGACAGCTGCCTGCCCTGCCTGTAAACCCAGCTAGTAGCTGTACCCTTAATACTAGTGGGGAAACCCAGGTTAGACCACCACCAGACAGTGGGTTACGGAGGTCAACCCGGAGCACTAGGGGTCAAATGCCAGCTCGCTGGAAGATCTAAATGCACAGTGTATATATTTAATGTTTTATGTTTGTACCCTGGTTATTAATACTGTTTTCCCAGTTTTTCTAGATATATGGACAGTGAATAACCGGAACTACGATGTAGATAGTTGCACCTGGTGCCCTCTTTCGAAGATGACCACGGAAGAAAAACCTGTCCGGCGTGGCCCCCTTGTGATCCAAAGTAGTTCGCTTTTACCTTGCCGCCACGCCCAAGGCCAGGAACTTGGGGTTTATAGGGACAGGTCCCCACATTGTGGAAAACTACACCTAGTTGGGTGATATGGACACCCGGTCACGGAAGCGCCGTGACCTTAAGGACAAAATGCACTTGTATATATGTTATGTTATTGTTTTTACCCTGTATTTGTGTTTCCTGTTAGTCCCGGAGTACTAAATTTTACTAGGGGGGAATGTGTCACCCCAGGCCTGGATGCCACAAATATTAAAGGCTGTGTCTGAGAGCAGGAGGGAGGTTCCCTGGTCAGGGACAATTAGCATACAGCACCTCCTGTCCCAGGCCAGTAGGGGGAGCTGGCTGCCCCTATAAAAGCTGGAACTGAGGGCAGGGTTAGGGAGAACTGGACGACCTAGCTCAGGACTGAGACTAGTCCCAGAGAAGGAGGGACAGTTCAGATGTAGCCAAGGAGTCCGTGAGGCAGAGGAGAAGCTGCGAGCCAGGGACAGAGGCGACGAGAGCCGGTCCTGGCTGAGAGAACTACACTACCGGACATTGGGGTCCGAGGCTGTCAGGGTTGCAAGCCCAGCAGCAGAGAACCAACCCGCGAGGGATTTCAGGTCCCTCGGCCTAAGAAGCCTGGAAGCTCCGCCACACAGAGGGACCAGTACAGCACGGAGAAGCAAAAGGTACCTAAGGCCCGAGTCGCAAGCCATACAGGCGAAGTACACGGCCAGCTCAGGGACGTGGGCTATTACACCACAAAAAGGGGGATAGTCAGCAAGGGCAGAGAGAGAACGGTAGGCCTTCACACTCACCCTGACCAATGGGGCTCGCCCGAATGCTCTCAGACACCCAGGCCCATTCCTACCCGGTACTCTTGTTGGGTCATTAGTAATACCTACAATAAAGACCCTGGACTGTTTGAAGCGGATTCTGAACTCTTATTATTGCGGCCTGCACTATCACCCCCAGCATTCACATACGCTGCCCTGAGGCTACACTCTTCCCGTGGGGAGTTATCCTATCCCTGCTCTGCACACCAACATCAGCCTCAGCTGTCTGCCTTGCAGCGGCGGTCATCCCTGACCACAACCCACGGGTGGCATAGTCGGACATTCATAACTCTACAAATAGACTGCCACAGCATTTGGTGTGACCACCCTGAGCCATGGGATCGGGTTGCCACTACTACCCCCATCATCGCACTAAAGCCCGGTTCCGGGTGCCCCACGGCCCAGGGGGCGAGTCATATACATTACAGACCAAAAGTTTGGACACACCTTCTCATTCAAAGATTTTTCTGTATTTTCAGGATTATGAAAATTGTACATTCACACTGAAGGCATCAAAACTATGAATTAACACATGTGGAATTATATACTTAACAAAAAAGTGTGAAACACAACTGATGGTCCCAACCCCATTTATAAGGCAAGAAATCCCACTTATTAAACCTGACAGGGCACACCTGTGAAGTGAAAACCATTTCCGGTGACTACCTCTTGAAGCTCATCAAGAGAATGCCAAGAGTGTGCAAAGTAGTCATCAAAGCAAAAGGTGGCTACTTTGAAGAATCTAGAATATAAGACATATTTTCAGTTGTTTCACACTTTTTTGTTAAGTATATAATTCCACATGTGTTAATTCATAGTTTTGATGCCTTCAGTGTGAATGTACAATTTTCATAGTCATGAAAATACAGAAAAATCTTTAAATGAGAAGGTGTGTCCAAACTTTTGGTCTGTACTGTACAAGGGAGAAATATCGCAACACCGTGACCAGACCACATATTACCACCCCATAGTAACCAAATACTATAATACTGATCATGAATAAAAACCACAATACTAACGACACTGTTATTACAGGTAATACAGGGATCACCAGTGATATTATACACAGGAACTCTATGTATAGTGTCAGCGTACAGGTAATACAGGGACTCACTAGAGACATTATACACAGAAGCTCTATATATAGTATATAGTATACAGGTAATACAGTGATCACCAGTGACATTATTCACAGCAGCTCTGTATATAGTGTACAAGTAATACAGGGATCACCAGTGACATTATACACAGGAGCTCTGTATATATTGTCACTGTACAGGAAATACAGTGATCACCAATGACATTATACCCATGAGCTTTGTATATAGGGTGTTTTGTACAGGAAATACAGTGATCATCGGTGACATTATTCACAGGAGCCCAGTATATAGTGTATAGTGTACAGGTAATACAGGGATCACCAGTGACATTATACACAGGAGCTTTGTATATAGTGTACAGGTAATACAGTGATCACCAGAGAAATTATACACAGGAGCTCTGTATATACTATGCATACTACATAGTATATGTTACGGGTCCGGGTGGTGGAACCTCTGTGCTTCGATGCAAGGAGGGACCAGAGGGGCGTGACTAAGCGCCTACTCGGCCCGACCCAGGTCACACGGCGGCTTAGTCGGCTGCGTGAACCAGGGAGGGACCAGGCAGGTGAACCAGGTGCCACTCTGGGACCGACCTTGTGTGGGAGCAGGCGACTCCCACGGGTCAGATGACAGGAGCTGACCGGTACAGCGGATGAGCACGGCAGGCAGGCTGGCGGGTTGTCCAGGTAGATAAGCAGGCAGGTACGGCTGATAGCCAAACAGGCGCTCCGGGTAGGCCAGCAGGCGGGCACGACAGGTTACTTGGCAGGTGCTCCTGGAAGGCAAGCTGGCGGGCACGACAGGTTACTTGGCAGGGGCTCTGGGTTGGGCTGGCGGGCACGGCAGGAAACTGGCAGGTGCTCCGGGTAGGCAGGCTGGCTGGCGGGCACGGCAGGTAACTGGCAGGTGCTCCAGGTAGACGGGCTGGTGGGCACGGCAGGTAACTGGCAGGTGCTCCAGGTAGGCAGGCTGGCGGGCACGGCAGGTAACTGGCAGACTGGTGGGCAGAACTATAGACAGACTGGCGGGCTGGACTGTAGACAGACTGGCGGGCTGAACTGTAGACAGACTGGCGGGCTGGACTGACAGGCAGCGGGACCTGAGGGCTGAAGCAAGTGTTAGCACACGGAACAACAACCTTGCACAGGCACCTCCATTTTGGAGGAGGTGCCTTATATAGGAGAAGTCCTCCGGCCATTGGCCGGGGACTTTTTAGGACGGCGAGCGCGGCCCCTTTAACGGAATCCGGGGGTGTCGACCGTAGACCACAAAAAACGGGGATTTAGAAGAAGACAAGCTCTCATGGTTGTTATAGGAGAACTCGGCCCAGGGCAGGAGCTCAACCCAATCGTTATGGTGAGCGTTGACAAAGTGCCGAAAAAAGCTGGCAAGGATCTGGTTGATACGTTCCACTTGACCATTGGACTGAGGATGATAAGCAGAAGAGAAATCCAAAGAGTAGTGATGAGCGAACGGGCTCGCCACTACTCAGTACTCGCCCGAGCATTATGGTGCTCGACAAGCTCAGCGAGTATTTCCGGGTTGCTCGGGCGGGAACTCGGGTCCCCTCCCTGCATGTTTGGCGCTCTTTAGAGAGCCAATGAACATGCAGGGATTGCCTGCCATGCACTGTAATGCCGTAGCCATGTTGGTTGTGGGCATTACAGTGATTGGCTGGCCGCACAGCGTCATCAGGTCTATATCAGACCTGGCGCCGCCATGCTCGTCACAGTCACTCCGGATCAGACAGTGTAGGGAGAGCTGCTGCTGTGTCAGGGAGAGATTTGAATCGTGTATTAGGTAGTGTAGGGAGAAAAAACGTACATTACACATATCCATCTTAACAAACAGTCCTCCTGAGGACTAATCCATCTGCAGAGATATCAGGCAGGGTGTATAGGCAGGCGGTGTATATAGCAGACTGCAGTGCATACAGCACAAGAGGCTCCATTCCAGTTCTGTCGGCTGCTGCTGTTAGATATTTTTGGAAACAGACCCAGGTCTCAGGGGCCAGGAATAATATTTTTAGCATATTAATCCTCATTATTTGCTTAAAAAGCAATCCAGAAAACACGTTTTTTCTGCGCCATTGTTGGCACTGCAGAATACAGCCAGGTCCTTTCCATATTACAGCGCTAAAAATCCATCTATTTAAAACTGTGTTTTCTCCGTCACACGGATTACATATACGTTTTCAGAAAATACTGCCATTTCTAGCCTCCATTAAATTTTTTTTCAGTCTGTCAGCAAAGTTTTTGACACTGGTTTGCTGTTCAAAACAGTTACCTACAGGCCAGGTATTTAAAACTGTGTTTTCTCCATTACACGGATTATATATACGTTTTCAGAAAATACTGCCATTTCTGGCCTCCATTAAAAAATGTTTTCAGTGTGTCAGTGAAGCAATTGACACCAGATTGCTGCTCAAAATAGTTACATACAGGCCAGGTATTTACAGTTACATGAAAAAGTTTGGGCACCCCTATTAATCTTAAGCTTAATGTTTTATAAAAATTGGTGTTTTTGCAACAGCTATTTCAGTTTGATATATGTAATAACTGTTGGACACAGTAATGTTTCTGCCTTGAAATGAGGTTTATTGTACTAACAGAAAATGTGCAATCTGCATTCAAACAAAATTTGACAAGTGCATAAGTATGGGTACCCTTATCATTTTCTTGTTTTAAATACTCCTACCTACTTTTTACTGACTTACTAAAGCACTTTTTTTGGTTTTGTAACCTCATTGAGCTTTGAACTTCATAGCCAGGTGTATGCAATCATGAGAAAAGCTACTTAAAGTGGCCACTTGCAAGTTGTTCTCCTGTTTGAATCTCCTTTGAAGAGTGGCATCCTCAAAACAACTGTCAAATGATCTGAAAACAAAGATTATTCAACATAGTTGTTCAGGGGAAGGATACAAAAAGCTGTCTCAGAGATTTAACCTGTCAGTTTCCACTGTGAGGAACATAGTAAGGAAATGGAAGAACACAGGGACAGTTCTTGTTAAGGCCAGAAGTGGCAGGCCAAGAAAAACATCAGAAAGGCAGAGAAGAAGAATGGTGAGATCAGTCAAGGACAATCCTCAGACCACCTCCAGAGAGCTGCAGCATCAACTTGCTGCAGATGGTGTCACTGTGCATCAGTCAACTAAACAACGCACTTTGCACAAGGAGAAGCTGTATGGGAGAGTGATGCGAAAGAAGCCGTTTCTGCAAGCACGCCACAAACAGAGTCGGCTGAGGTATGCAAAAGCACATTTGGAGAAGCCAATTTCTTTTTGGAAGAAGGTCCAGTGGACTGATGAAACCAAGATTGAGTTGTTTGGTCATACAAAAAGGCGTTATGCATGGCGTCAAAAAAACACAGCATTCCAAGAAAAACACTTGCTACCCACAGTAAAATTTGGTGGAGGTTCCATCATGCTTTGGGGCTGTGTGGCCAATGCCGGCACCGGGAATCTTGTTAAAGTTGAGGGACGCATGGATTCCACTCAGTATAAGCAGATTCTTGACAATAATGTTCAAGAATCAGTGACAAAGTTGAAGTTACGCAGGGGATGGATCATTCAGCAAGACAATGATCCAAAACACCGCTCCAAATCTACTCAGGCATTCATGCAGAGGAACAATTACAATGTTCTGGAATGGCCATCCCAGTCCCCAGACCTGAATATCATTGAACATCTGTGGGATCATTTGAAGAGGGCTGTCCATGCTCGGCGACCATCAAACTTAACTGAACTGGAATTGTTTTGTAAAGAGGAATAGTCAAAAATACCTTCATCCAGGATCCAGGAAATCATTAAAAGCTACAGGAAGCGACTAGAGGCTGTTATTTTTGCAAAAGGAGGATCTACTAAATATTAATGTCACTTCTCTGGTGAGGTGCCCATACTTATGCACCTGTCAAATTTTGTTTGAATGCAGATTGCACATTTTCTGTTAGTACAATAAACCTCATTTCAAGGCAGAAACATTACTGTGTCCAACAGTTATTACATATATCATACTGAAATAGCTGTTGCAAAAACACCAATTTTTATAAAACATTAAGCTTAAGATTAATAGGGGTGCCCAAACTTTTTCATATAACTGTAAAACTGTGTTTTCTCCGTCACACGGCTCACATATACAGTACGTTGTCAGAAAATACTGCCATTTCTGGATTCCATTAAAATTTTCTTTCAGTGTCTCAGTGAAGCAATTCACAGCAGTTTGCTGTTCAAACTACTTACCTACAGGCCAGGTATTTAAAACTCTGTTTTCTCCATCACACGGATCACATATAAATTCGCTCCAAACTCAGTCATTTGTAGTGAGCGTGGAAGATACTGTCCTCCATTTAAAATGGGCGAGGCACGTGGCAAGGGACGGGGAACTGGACGTGATGGTGATGGTGCATGCATGCAGAGGCCGTGGGCAAGCCGAAATTGTGCCACAACAAACTCACATCTTCTCACCTGACCTTCCTGTCCCAATTTCTAGGGGACCGCAGCACACCACTATTAAACCCAGAGCAGTGTCAAAAGGTTGTTGGTTGGATAGCGGATAATGCTTCCAGTCACTTAGCCACCAACACCACCCTGTCTTCCACACGGTCAAGCCTCAGTAGCCGTGAGCCTGGACCGCATATTCCTCACCCTGATCCTCCTTCCTCCCACCATGTCGAGTACCCAGAGACAACTGATCCCACACTTTGACACTCTGAAGAGCTGTTCACTTTTCCATTTATAGATTCGGGCCTCTCACCCGGTCCACTTGAAGCGGGGCAAGAGGAGATCGCGTGTAGCGATGCCCAAATATTTGAGCAGCCACGGTCACACGAAGGCGACGGTGGGAAAGTGTAACAAGAGGTGGACGATGATGAGACACAATTGCTAGAAAGTCAGGAGGAGGACCAGGGTGCGGAAGTGGAAGCCGAGGTGGTGGATGATATAGTAACTGACCCAACCTGGCAGGAGGACATGCAGAGCGAGGAGAGCTGCACACAGGGGGAGGGAGGCAGAGCACCCCAACAGGCAAGAAGAAGCAGTGTGGTGGCCACAGACAGAAGGCAGGCAACCGTTCCCCGTAACACCAACATGAAGGAAGTTGTCAGTACAACTGTTAGGTCTTCCCGAGTCTGGTTGTTTTTTAAAGACTCTGCCGATAACCCCAAAAAGGCGATTTGCAACACCTGCCAGGCCAGCATCAGCAGGGGTGGCAAAACGACCAGCCTGACCACCACCAGCATGATCAGGCACATGGCAGCAAAGCACCCGACTTTGTGGGCCGAACCCCAGTGTCTAGGAACAGTGTCTGCGGGTGGCACCATTGCTTCTTCCGCTGTTGTGCATGCAAGCCAATCCCCTGTCCATGATGCATGCGAAGATGCCTCCTGCACTGCACCTGTTGTTGCACACTCTCAAGTAGCAGCATTAGGAAGCACGTCCATGTCCTTGTCCCAGCGCAGCGTTCAGTAGTCCATATCCCAGTCCTTGGAACGCAAGCGCAAATATGCAGCCAACGCCCCAGAGGTCACACTACTAAATTCTCACATTTCACGACTGCTTGCGCTCGAAATGTTGCCTTTTAGGCTCGTGGAGATGGAAGCATTCCGCAACCTGATGGCGGCGGCCGTCCCTCGGTCCCCAGCCACCACTATTTCTCCCGGTGTGCCGTCCCCGCATTACACAAGCACGTGGCCCAAAACATTAGCCGTGCTCTCAACAACGCAGTTACCGGTAAAGTCTACCTAACCACGGACACGTGGACAAATGCTTGTGGGCAGTGACGGTACATCTCGCTGACGGCACACTGGGTTAACATAGTGGAAGCCGGGACCCAGTCGGACCTTGGGACGGAACACATCCTCCCGAAGCCAAGGATCCTCCCGACGCCAAGGATTGCGGGCCCTAGGTCAATCAGGGTTGCCCCCACGGTCTACAGCTCCTGCACCTCATCCTCCTCAGCCTCCTCCTCCTCTTCAGCCTCCATCTTTGAAATGACCACATCAGTCACAAGCTGGAAGCACGGCAGCACTGCCTCGGCCAAGCGGTAACAGGCTGTGCTGAAGCTAATATGCTTAGGTGAAAAACCGCACAATGCTGAAGAGTTGTGGATGGTTCTGAAAGAGCAGGCAGATCTGTGGCTCACACCGCTGAACATACAGCCAGGCATGGTCGTGTGTGACAATGGGCGGAACCTGGTGACGGAGAAATGACAGCCGCGGTAGATATGGTTTCCCTCTATGCCAGTCCTTTCACCGATCTAAAGAATATGGCTGTGGTGAAATACAACTCCCACTGAGAAGCTGTTTCAGATTAAAAAACATTGTGCCCACCAGAGGATTTGATTCTGAGGGCTCACCTTTCTCCCCCGCTCAAAAGCCCCATAGCAGCTGCAAAGTTAGCGCTATCATGAACTCTCCTGAGGTAGAAGCCAAGGCACACCAGAGGATTCTCTGGTGGGACCGTCCAATCCTGCCAAGAAGCAGTCCTGGCTAAGAAAAGTGTGAGGAAAGGTTCCCGGACACTCTATGGCTGCTTTTTTACTGAGGAGGAAACACACGCAAACACGGAGAGAACATACAAAGTCCTTGCAGATGTTGTCCTTGCTGGGATTTGAACCCAGGATCCCAGCGCTGTAAGTCTTCAGTGCTAACAACTGATCCAATGTGCTGCCGTTCACAATTTAATATGTAACAGGCTGGAGAAACTTGCACCTACTGCCACTCTATCTTTGGCTGCTTTGTGAGAAAATGTATTTGGGCAGCCACTCAGTCTACCAAATAAAATTCCTGAGGAATTGGGGATGGCTTCGCTACTGGTACTGAGGGCAGTGCTAATACCATGGCGTCGTACCATAGTTTGCTGGAAATATTCCAGGCTGGTAGGAGACAAGCAAATTCCCACAGAAAAGTACCAGCAGTAATGTTCAGGGACCCGCGCTTGTAGAAGACGGAGACAACACCGGGAGAAATATGGCTGGGGACCGAGTATGGACACGAGGCATGAGGCATGTGGTTGTGAAAAGCTTCCACCTCCACGAGCCTTAAAGGCCACATTTCAAGTGAAAGCAGCTTTACAGGACTTCCTGTGAGAAATGACATGCAGGGTAGATAGGGTTTCCCTCTATGCCAGTCCTTTCACCGAGCTAAATACCACTGTCAGCAAAAAAAGTTGTGGACTGGCTCCGTACTGTCCCTGGCCACATTCACCTGTCCACGTGTTTGTGGTTAGGCGATCCTTCCCAGTAAGTGCACTGGGGAGGGCACGGGTAATGTTGTGGGACCCGTGCTTGTGGAAGGCGGAGGCGATACCGGGAAATATAGTGGCGGCTGGGGACCGAGTATGGACACCCGGCCGCCGCTGGCATAAGGTTGTGAAAAGCTTCCACCTCCACGAGCTTAAAAGGCCATATTTCAAGTGCAAAAAGCTGCCCAGAAATCTGGCAGTTTAGTGTTGCGGCCTGTGGGTGGGTGGGTGGCTGCATACTTGCACTTGCATTCCAAGTAACAGAAAACTAAGCAGATGGTGGCCTCTATCATCTTCATGGCCTCACCTCGGCACTATGAACTCTCCTGAAGGAGAAGCCAGGGCCCGCCGGAGGAGTCTCTGGTTCTCTGGTGGGCCCGTCCAACCCTGCCGAAAAGCAGCCCTGGCTAAGGAAAGTGTGGGGGAAGGTTCCCGGACACTCTATGGCTGCTTTTTTAATGTGGATCGGCCATGCTTATGCATGTTATTTCTCAAACCGCATTACAGATAAGGCCATTGTCCAACTCTGTATTCAAGAAATTAAATGCGCAAAGAAAGATGTGTGTGTGTCAAAGCACCACCGACAAGGGCGAGTTGATGTTGGACGGGCTGCCATTGCTTCTGCAACAAGCTGCATTCCAGGACTTCCTGTGAGAAATGACATGCAGGGTAAATAGGGTTTCCCTCTATGCCAGTCATTTCACCTAGCTAAATACAACTGTCAGCAAAAAAAGTTGTGGACTGGCTCTGTACCATCCCTGGCCACATTCACCTGTCCACGTGTTTGTGGTTAGGTGGTCCTTCCCAGTAAGTGCACTGGGGAGGGCACGGGTAATGTTGTGGGACCCGTGCTTGTGGAAGGCGGAGGCGATACCGGGAAATATAGTGGCGGCTGGGGACCAAATATGGACACCCGGCCGCCGCCGGCATGAGGTTCTGAAAAGCTTCCGCCTCCACGAGCTTAAAAGGCCATATTTCAGGTGCAAAAAGCTGCCCAGAAATCTGGCAGTTTAGTGTTGCGGCCTGTGGGTGGGTGGGTGGCTGGCTGCATACTTGCACTTGCATTCCAAGTAACAGAAAACTAAGCAGATGGTGGCCTCTATCATCATCATGGCCTCACCTCGGCACTATGAACTCTCCTGAAGGAGAAGCCAGGGCCCGCCGGAGGAGTCTCCGGTTCTCTGGTGGGCCTGTCCAACCCTGCCGAAAAGCAGCCCTGCCTAAGAAAAGTGTTAGGGAAGGTTCCCGGACACTCTATGGCTGCTTTTTTAATGTGGATCGGCCATGCTTATGAATGTTATTTCTCAAACCGCATTACAGATCAGGCCATTGTCCAACTCTGTATACAAGAAATTAAATGCGCAAAGAAAGATGTGTGTGTGTCAAAGCACCACCGACAAGGGCGAGTTGATGTTGGACGGGCTGCCATTGCTTCTGCAAAAAGCTGCATTACAGGACTTCCTGTGAGAAATGACATGCAGGGTAGATAGGGTTTCCCTCTATGCCAGTCCTTTCACCGAGCTAAATACAACTCCCAGTAAGTGCACTGGGGAGGGCACGGGTAATGTTGTGGGACCCATGCTTGTGGAAGGCGGAGGCGATACTGGGAAATATAGTGGCGGCTGGGGACCGAATATAGGCACCCGGCTGCCGCCGGCATGAGGTTATGAAAAGCTTCCGCCTCCACGAGTCTAAAAGACAACATTTCAAGTGCAAGCAGCTGTCAAAAATTTGGCAGTATAGTATTGCAGCCTGTGGGTGGGTGGGTGGCTGGCTGCCTGCATACTTGCGCTTGCATTCCAAGGAATGGGGTAGGGACTACTGAATGCTGCACTGGGACAAGGACGTGGACGGTGATTGTTGCAAGTCTGCAATGACAGGTTCATGGCGGGAGGCATCTTCGCATGCGACAAAGGATCACTTATGATGGTCACACTTTGAGGCAGTGACCTGGGAGTCAGAGATGCTTCCAGAAGTCTTCCCCATGCTGTTCCCATGACTTTTCAGCACTGTATGCATGTGTCTGATGATGTGTCACACACCACATGGCCAGATAAGGTTGTAAAATGTTAAAATGACATTTCCTGGTGAATGCATTTGTCTTGGTTGAAAGGAATGCAAAAGTGCAAAAACGCATCAAAAACGCTACGTGTGAACATAGCCCAAGGTGTGGAGGAGTATTTTTGGTTATTTATTTTGCTTTATATACATTGTACATGTCATGGAAAGAATGTTCCTTAACATATTTCCCAGGAAAATCCATTTTGGTTTTGCTTTGGTATGTTTTATTGTGAGTCTGTAAAAGTGGCGTAATACCTCTGACAACGTTGTAGACAGAAGTGACCTGAGAGTCAGAAATGCTTCCAAGGGTCTTCCCCATGCTGTCCCCATGTCATTTGAGCCCTGTTCCCATAGATTTGGGCAATTTTTACGCACTCTGCAGACCGCCGGGGGGAGCCGCCTGAAAAATGCTCGAGTTTCCCATAGACTTACATTGGGCTCGTTGCTCGGGTCGAGCACCCGAGTATTCCAATTTGCTCGACCCGAGCAACGAGTACCCGAGCATTTTAGTGCTCGCTCATCACTATCAAAGAGACATCCAGCAGCTTGCACGTAGCTCTCCAGAAGCGCGAAGTGAACTGAACCCTGCGATCAGACACAATGTGGAGGGGTAGGCCGTGAAGACGGAAGATGTGATGGATGAAGTCCTTAGCCAGCACAGATGCAGATGAAAGACCAGGCAGAGGGATGAAGTGGGCCATTTTAGAAATGCGGTCAGCGACCACCCAAATGACAGTACAACCGGCAGAAACAGGGAGATCCGTGATGAAGTCGATTGCAATGTGTTGCCACGGAGCGGAAGGCACGAGAAGAGGAAGGAGACGCCGGCTGGAAGGTGCCTGGGAACCTTGTTATGGGCACAACAGGAACAAGCCGCGACAAAGTCCGCAACATCCTTGCGCAGGGAAGGCCACCAGTAATGTCGGGCGATGAGCAGAAAGGTCTTCCTCTGGCCAGCATGATCGGCTAGTTTGGATGAATGGCCCCAGAGTAGAACCTTCTTTCGATCCGGAACCGCTACAAAGGTCTTACCGGGTGGAAGATGAGACAGGTCCAACGGAGCAACAGTCATTACTTTGGAGGGGTCAATGATATGTAGAGGCTCCTCCTCTTGGTCGGAAGACAGGAATGAGCGGGATAGAGCGTCAGCTTTAATGTTCTTGTCCGCCGGGCGGTAATGCAGAGTAAAGCAGAATCGGGCAAAGAATAGAGACCACCTGGCCTGATGCGGATTTAGTCTTTGGGCGTTCTGCAAATAAGCGAGGTTTTTGTGGTCAGTGTAGATGACCACCGGGTGCAGAGCCCCCTCCAGCAATTAGTGCCATTCCTCCAGCGATAATTTAATGGCCAGCAGCTCACGATCTCCTATGGAATAGTTGCGCTCGGACGAGGAGAAGAGCTTGGAGAAGAAGCCGCAGGTTACTATTCTCCCGGACGAGGATTTCTGGGTGAGCACCGCTCCGGAGGAGGATGCATCAACCTCCAGGAAGAACCGCTTGTTGCAATCCGGACAGTGCAGCACAGGAGCGGAAGAGAAGGCTTGTTTAAGGGAGACTAAGGCCTTCTCCACTTCGGAAGTCCATTCTCTGGGATTTGCTCCTTTACGGGTGAGCTCAGAGATGGGAGCAGTCCGGGAGGAGAAATGAGGAATGAAGAGGCGGTAATAGTTTGCGAAGCCCAGGAATCGCTGAATCGCCTTCAACCCCTCCGGTCGGGGCCACTTTAAGACGGCAGACACCTTCTCGGGATCCATCCGCAGACCAGTCTCGGAGATAATATAGCCCAGGAACGGTAGGGAGGTCTTCTCAAAGAGGCATTTCTCGAATTTAGCGTATAGGCGATTCTTCCGGAGTCTTAGCAGAACCTGACGAACATACTTCCGGTGTGAGGGCAGATCCGGAGAGAAAACCAAGATATCGTCCAGGTACACCACCACGCAAGAATACAGGAGATCACGGAAGATGTCGTTAAACAGCTCCTGGAAGACGGCTGGAGCATTACAGAGACCAAAGGGCATCACGCGGTATTTGTAGTGACCGTCCTGGGTGTTCAATGCTTCTTCCACTCGTCTCCCTTGCGGATCTGGACCAAATTGTACGCCCCACGAAGATCGAGCTTGGTGAAGATCTTTGCGCCTTTAAGGCGGTCAAACAGCTCCGAGATGAGAGGCGATGGGTACTTATTTTTTATGGTAATCTGATTAAGGCCCCTGTAATCAATACAGGGACGTAGAGAGCCGTCTTTCTTGACGAAGAAGAATCCTGCTCCAGCCAGAGAGGTAGATTTCTGGATAAATCCCCTAGCAAGATTTTCTTCTATGTACTCAGACATGGCCCAGGTCTCAGCCAGCGACAAGGGGTAGATTCTCCCGCTTGGAGGAGAAGCACCAGGGACCAGGTCGATGGGGCAATCATACGGCCTATGAGGTGGTAGTGTCTCCGCTTCCTTTTTGTCAAAGACGTCTGCATAGGACCAGTAGGGTGCCGGCAGACCAGATAGATTAGCCGGAGTAGACGGGGGTTGAGCAGGACGAACCGGAACCAGACAGGACTCATGGCATTCCTGACCCCAACGGTGCACTTCACCATATCTCCAATTCAGGACAGGCTCATGTCTTTGTAACCAGGGTAGACAAAGCAAGATGGGGTGAGAGAGACTGGACAGCACATGAAAGGAGATCTTGTCCGAGTGCAGCTTTCCCACCTGAAGGCTTACAGGTTCTGTGACGAGCAAGATGGTCTCCGGAAGAAGCCTCCCATCCACGGAGGGAACCACCAACGGTTCAGCCAGGCATACGATGGGAATCTGGTACCGCTCCACAACAGCCTGTTGAATGAGATTCCCAGCGGCTCCGGAATCCAGATGGGCAGTCTCGAATAAGCGGGTCTCACCACTGGAAATAGAAACAGACAGAGTCAAGGATGGAGAGGATTTACTCTTGCCTAGGACGACCTCTCCGAGCGGTCCTAGACACTGGAGTTTCCCGGCCTCACCGGGAAACTCTGGCCTCACCGGCAGGAACGGGTCGGATGCTCTATACTGCCACAGTAGAAGCAACTCCCCTCGGCTCGGCGTGTCTCCAGGCGAGACTTGACCATCTTGGTTTGGTCAATTTGCATAGGCTCAGGCAAACACGCCCGGGGAATTGCTGGTTGCGAGTCTGACCTTTGGAATGTAGGAGCGAGACGCGGAAATCTTCTCTCCCGGGCAGTCTCCTTAGCACGTTCCAGAAAACGGATGTCAATCCGGGTAGCTAATGACACCAGGTCGTCCAGGGTGGAAGGGATGTCACGACCAGCTAGCTCATCCTTGATCCGACAGGAAAGACCCTCCCAAAAGGTGGACACTAGTGTTGAGCGAGCAATAAAATGCTCGGGTGCTCGAAGCTCGGACCGAGCTCACCGTGATACTCGGGTGCTCGACCCGAGCAACGAGCCCAATGTTAGTCTATGGGAGACCCGAGCATTTTTGTGGCGGCACCCCCGGCAGTCTGTAGAAAGCCTAAAAAGTGGCCAAAACTATAATGACAGTGCTCAAAAGACATGGGGACAGCATGGGGATCGCCCCAGGAAGCATTTCTGACCCTCAGGTCACTGCTGTCAACAACGTGGTCAGAGGTATTAAGCCACTTTTACGGGCTCACAATAAAACGTTCAAAAACGAAACTGAAACGGTTTTCCTGTGAAATATGTTAAGGAATTTCCTTTCCAGGGTAAAGACTTGTGTATAAGGTAAAATAAATAACCAAAAACAAAAATACTCCTCTACACCTTGGGCTATGTTCACAAGTAGCATTTTTTATGCATTTTTGGACTTTTGTATTGCTTTCAACTGTGACAAATGCATTCACCGGGAAATGTCATTTTAACATTTTACAACCTTATCTGGCCATGTGCTGTGTGACACATGCATACAGTGCTGAAAAGACATGGGAACAGCATGGGGAAGACCCCTGGAAGCATCTCTGACTCCCAGGTCATTGCCTAAAAGTGTGCCCATCAGAAGTGATCCTTGCCGCAACAGAAGATGCAGACTTGCAACTAACCCCGTGCAAGTCCTTGTCCCAGGGCAGTGTTCAATTGTACCTCCCCCATTCCTTGCAATGCAAGCGCAAATATTCAGCCAACCACCCACCCACCTGCAGGCTGCAATACCATACTGCTAGCTTTCACTTGAAATGGGGCCTTTTAGTTTGGAGGAGGCCGAAGCTGGCCACTACCCCATGTCTGCTTTGGCAGCGAGGTATCCATACTCACTCCCCAGCCGCCCGACAGCCAGGTGTCCACGCTCGGTCCCCAGCCGCCCCGCGGCTGGGTGTCCACACATGGTCCCCAGCCGCCTGGGGGCGGCCGGGTGTCCATAAACGGTCCCCAGCCGCCCCTATTTCTCCTGGGAACTTCCCCCACACTTTTCTTAGCCTGGCTTGCTTTAGGGCAACATTGGACGAGCCCACCAGAGAACCAGACTCCTCCGGTGGGCCCTGGCTTCTCCATCAGGGGAGTTGAGAGTGCCAAGGTGAGGAGCATGATGATGATGAAAGTTAGCATCTGCTTTGTTTTCTTGGAATGCAAGCGTAAGTGTGCTGCCTGCCACCCACCCACCCCCAGGCTGCAATGCCATACTGCTAGCTTGCACTTGAAATGGGGCCTTTTAGTTTGGAGGAGGCCGAAGCTGGCCACTATCTCATGGCTGCTTCAGCAGCGAGGTATCCATACTCAGTCCCCAGCCACCCGGCGGACGGGTGTCCATGCTCGGTCCCCAGCCGCCAGGGGGCGGCCGGGTGTCCATACTCGGTCCCCAGCCGCCCCTATTTGTCCCGGTGCGCCTTATACATAAGATTTAGTGCGCATACCAAAATATTACCTGTGCCCTCCCCAGTGCATTTAGTGGGAAGGACAGTCTATTCCGCTGTAGTGTATGCATGCCAACCCCCTGTTCATGGCACATGCGAAGATGCCACCAACCGGGTGTCCACACTATGTCCCCAGCTGCCCCGCGGCCGGATGTCCACACATGGCCCCCGGCCGCCCCCAGACTCCTCCAGTGGGCCCTGGCATCTCCATCAGGGGAGTTGAGAGTGCCAAGGTGAGGAGCATGATGATGGTGATAAAAGTTAGCATCTTCTTTGTTTTCTTGGAATGCAAGCGCATGTATGTAGTAGCGGCTAGGCCTGAGGTGGTCAGCGTTTTGGCGCATATCCTACCTCCTCCGAGGATTGCTGGATGTTTTCCTGCTACAATCTCAGTACTATGACTCCCGTTAAAACAAAGCTTCAGGTGATAAATGATGGATGAGGTGGTGGCAAAGGAGAAAGAGCAGGAGGAACAGGGACCATTCACATCAATATCAGGCCAGTCAACCACACATGTCTTGTAGGATATGTTTCTGTACCAAAAGGAGCGGTTCGGCTACACAGTTATAGTGCATACAGTGAGTGCAATGCCTACCAAAAATTTCGAGGCACTCCAATGCCCCTTGGAAGTGACATATAGGTCAGAGGGCCTTAACTAAACCGTTTTTTCCATTTAGAGCAACTGGGTCTCCTGTACACTGTTGGCCTAAGCAGTGAATGGAAGGCTTTCCAAAAATTATGAGGAACTGCAATGCCCCTTGAAACAGAAGTACTAAAAACCTTCTACCCATTATTGGGGAGTGGGACTCCCTTAGTTTTCGCCTTTGCATTGAAAAGCAAAAGATGACTAAAATTAGAAGGAAATGCAATGCCCGTTGGAAGAGTCGTGGAGGTTAGAGGTAATTAAAAACAACATTTCAATGCCCCTTGGAAGAGCTGTGGAGTTCAGAGTGGTTTAATAAGATGGTTTTAATGCCCCTTTGAAGAGACGTGGAGGTCACAGTAGCTTAACAAGACGGTTTTAATGCCCCTTGGAAAAGAGGTGGAGGTCGCAGTAGCTTAACAAGGCGGTTTTAATGCCCCTTGGAAGAGACGTGGAGGTCGCAGTAGCTTAACAAGACAGTTTTAATGCCCCTTGGAAGAGACGTGGAGGTCGCAGTAGCTTAACAAAACGGTTTTAATGTCCCTCGGAAGACGTGGAGGTAGCAGTAGCTTAACAAGACGGTTTTAATGCCCCTTGGAAAAGTGGTGGAGGTCGCAGTAGCTTAACAAGACGGTTTTAATGCCCCTGGGAAAAGTGGTAGAGGTCACAGTAGCTTAACAAGACGGTTTTAATGCCCCTCGGAAGAGACGTGGAGGTTGCAGTAGCTTAACAAGACGGTTTTAATGCCCCTCAGAAGAGACGTGGAGGTCGCAGTAGCTTAACAAGACGGTTTTAATGCCCCTTTGAAGAGACGTGGAGGTCACAGTAGCTTAACAAGACGGTTTTAATGCCCCTCGGAAGAGACGTGGAGGTCGCAGTAGCTTAACAAGACGGTTTTAATGCCCCTTGGAAAAGTGGTGGAGGTCGCAGTAGCTTAACAAGACAGTTTTAATGCCCCTTGGAAGAGACGTGGAGGTCACAGTAGCTTAACAAGACGGTTTTAATGTCCCTCGGAAGAGACGTGGAGGTAGCAGTAGCTTAACAAGACGGTTTTAATGCCCCTTGGAAAAGTGGTGGAGGTCACAGTAGCTTAACAAGACGGTTTTAATGCCCCTCGGAAGAGACGTGGAGGTCGCAGTAGCTTAACAAGACGGTTTTAATGCCCCTTGGAAAAGTGGTGGCGGTCGCAGTAGCTTAACAAGACGGTTTTAATGCCCCTTGGAAAAGTGGTGGAGGTCACAGTAGCTTAACAAAACGGTTTCAATGCCCCTTGGAAGAGACGTGGAGGTTTTAGTAGCTTAACAAGACAGTTTTAATGGCCCTTGGAAAAGTGGTGGAGGTCGCAGTAGCTTAACAAGACGGTTTTAATGCCCCTCGGAAGAGACGTGGAGGTCGCAGTAGCTTAACAAGACGGTTTTAATGCCCCTTGGAAGAGTGGTGGAGGTCACAGTAGCTTAACAAGACGGTTTTAATGCCCCTTGGAAGAGACGTGGAGGTCCCAGTAGCTTAACAAGATGGTTTTAATGCCCCTCGGAAGAGACGTGGAGGTCACAGTAGCTTAACAAGATGGTTTTAATGCCCCTTGGAAGAGACGTGGAGGTTGCAGTAGCTTAGTAAGACGGTTTTAATGCCCCTTGGAAGAGACATGGAGGTCACAGTAGCTTAACAAGACGGTTTTAAGGACCCTTACAAGAGCCATACAGTACAGCATCTTAAAAACATTATTCCCATTATTGGGGAGTGGGTCTCCCATAGTCTTTGCTTATGCCTTCCAAGCAAAAGCTGCCAGAAATAAGGATGGAGGAACTTGCAATAATGGCAACACGGACCATGGTCACCCTGGTGGTATAGTGGTGGTGGAGGCTGAGAATAAGGAGAAGAGCATAAAACAGCCAAAATGAGGAAGCGTATACCCATGTGTGGGTGTGAAGCGGTGCATGTGAATACACCTCCCGAAATAACACAGTGGATTTGACTTTATGTTACTCTGCTGTCATTTGGTGGTGATGAGAAGTCTGGCCCAATCCAGCCCTTGTTCATTTTGATAAGGGTCAGCTTGTCAGCATTGTCAGTTGACAGGCGAGTGCGCTTATCAGTTATAATTCCCCCAGCGGCACTAAAAACACGCTCCGATAACACGCTAGCGGCAGGGCAGGCCATGACCTCCAAGGCGTACAGAGCGAGTTAATTCCAAGTGTCCAGCTTGGATAACCAAAAATTAAAAGGCACAGAGGAATCACGGAGGACGCTGGTACGGTCGGCAAGGTACTCCCTCACCATCTTTTGAAAACTTTCCACTGCTTGTGAGAGTACCCCGCGCCTCAGGGCCTGTAAGATGGGTGGTTCTCAGAACGTTGACAGTGTTCCCCTGCCTCTGCTGGATTGGAGTGGCGTCTCTCTCGCATGTACCCCCTGGCCTCAGGCCACCCACGCTGAACCGACGGTATGACAGTTGTACAGGTACTACCGTCTACAGCGCATGATACAAGCTCCTGTTCTTCCTCCTCCTCCTCCTCCTCCTCTCCCTCATTGTCCCGCAATGCACGTTGGGATGAGATGAGGCTAGGCTGTGTGTAATCGACCACTACGGCTTCTTGATCCATCTCATCATACTCTGGCTGCAATGCCTCATCTTTAATTCTCTGCAGAGAGCGTTGCAAAAGACAGACAAGTGGAATGCTGACGTTAATGATGGCTTCATCGCCACTCACCATCTTGGTGGACTCCTCAAAGTTTGTCAAGATGGTTCATATGTCAGATATCCAGGTCCACTCCTGAGGTCTTATGTGTGGAGTCTGACCTGAATATCGACGGCCTTGTTGCAGCTGGTACTCCACAACTGCTCTCTTATGCTCACAAATCCTTTGCAACATGTGGAGGGTAGAGTTCCAACGTGTGGGGACATCACACACCAGTCGGTGTGACGGAAGCTGCAAACGCTGCTGCAACACAGCAAGGGCGGCGGAAGCTGTAGCCGACTTGCGAAAATGAGCTGACAGGCGGCGTACTTTGACGAGCAGATCTGGCAACTCGGAGTACGATTTAAGAAACCGCTGAACCACGAGGTTAAGCACATGAGCCAGGAATGGTACGTGTGTGGCCTCGCTTCAGAGCCGCCACCAGGTTACGGCCATTGTCACCCACGACCATGCCTGGATGTAGGTTCAGCAGTGTCAGCCACAGATCTGCATGCTCTTTCACAGCTGTCCACAACTCACAAGCAGTGTGAGGTTTCTCACCTAAGCTTATGAGTTTCAGCACAGCCTGTTGCCGCTTGGCGGAGGAAGTACTGCAGTGCTTCCAGCTTGTAACTGATGTGGTGATATCTGAGATGAAGGCTGAACATAAGGAGGAGGAGGCGGATGATGCGCGGGAGCTGTACACTGTGGGGGCAACTCTGACTGACATAGGGCCCGCAATCCTTGGTGTGGGGAGGATGTGTTCCGTCCCAAGGTCCGACTGGGTCCCGGCTTCCACTATGTTTACCCAGTGTGCCGTCAGGGAGATGTACCGTCCCTGGCCACAAGCACTTGTCCACGTGTCCGTTGTCGTGTGGACTCTCCCAGTAACTGCGTTGTTGAGGGCACGGCAGATGTTCTGGGACATGTGCTTGTGTAGTGCGGGGATGGCACACCGGGCAAAATAGTGTCGGCTGGGGACCGAGTACCGAGGGACGGCCACCGCCATAAGGTTGCGGAAGGATTCCGTCTCCACCAGCCTAAAAGGCAGCATTTCCAACGCAAGCAGTCATGAAATGTGCGAATTTAGGACTGTGGCCTGTGGGGCGTTAGCTGCAAATTTCCGCTTTCGTTCAAAGGTCTGGGATATGGACAATTGAACGCAGCGGTGGGACTTGAACGTGGACGTTGATGCTGTTTCTTGAGAAACTGCCATAACAAGTGAAGACTGAGAGGAGGGGGCATCTTTGCATGCAGTATGGACAGGGGATTGCCTTGCACACACAACAGGGGGTTCTATTGCACGCACAACAGCGGAAGAAGCAGTGGTGACACCCGCTGACACTGTTCATGGACCCTGGGGTTCGCCCCACAAAGTCGGGTGCTTTGCTGCCATGTGCCTGATCATGCTGGTGGTGGTCAGGCTGGTAGTTTTGTCACCCCTGCTGATGCTGGCATGGCAGGTGGTACAAATGGCCTTTTTGGGGTTATCAGCAGAGTCTTTAAAAAAAATTCCAGACTCTGGAAGACCTACAGGTTGTACTGGCGACGTCCCTCATGTTGGTGTTACGGGGAACTGTTGCCTGGTTTCTGTGTGCGGCCACCACACTGCTTCTTCCTGCCTGTTGGGGTACTCTGCCTCCCTCACCCTGTGTGCTGCTGGCCTCGCTCTGCATGTCCTCCTGCCACTTTGGGTCAGTTACTAGATCATCCACCACCTCCTCCTCTTCCACTTGCGCACCACAATCCTCCTCCTCACTTCCTGGCAATTGTGTCTCGTCATCGTCCACCTCTTGTGACAAATTGCCAGCGTCGACTTCCTGTGGCCGTGGCTGTTCAAATATTTGGGCATCGCTACATGGGATCTCCTCTTCCACCACTTCAAGCAGAGCAGGAGGCGAGGGGCACAAATCTGGAAATAGACCAGTGAACAGCTCTTCAGAGTGTCCAAGTGTGGGATCAGTTGCTGTCTGAATACACTCGGCATGGTGGGAGGAAGGAGCATCAGGGTGAGGAGGAATATGCGGTCGAGACTCACGGGTACTAAGATTTGACAGTGTGGAAGACAGACCGGAGGTGGTGGTGCCCAGGTAACTGGAAGTATTATCTGCTATCCAATTAATAACCTGTTCACACTGATCAGTTCGCAATACTGGTGTTGTTCTGTGCTTCCCTAGTAATTCAGTCAAGAAGTGGGAGCGAGAAGATGTGGCTGCTGGTTGTGGCACATTCTCACCTTGGCCACGGCCCCGTCCTCTGCACGCACCATCACCAGAACATCCAGTTCCACGTCCCTTGCCACGCGCCTTGTCCATTGTAAAGGAAGTAAAATAGCTTACACTCGCACTATCAATGGAAAAAGGGTAATAAAAAGTAGATTAGAACCGTGGAAGAGGAAAACCACAGTTCTATTTCTCTGGCCTACACCCGACTCTTTTAAACAATCTGAACAATCAGGGAGAAACTATTACTGTTTTTCTTTACGGAAAAAATACCAAAAGCTGAATAATAGAGATTTTTTACCGTGGAATGGCAAAACCACAGTTATAATTTACTGGGGTATACCAGACTTTTTTAAATATATATATTTGCGGCTGAACAGTGAGTGACACACTCAAACAATTTTTTTTTAGGTACAAATGGCCCAAAAGTCTTTAACACAGACGTTTGAACCGTGGAACTGCAAAACCACACTTCTGTTTCTCTGGCCTACACCAGACTACTTTAAACAGATATATTTGTGTCTGAACAATCAGGGAGACACTATTACAGTTTTGTTTTTTTAACGGCAAAAAATGCCAAAAGCAGGATAATACAGATTTTTTACCGTGGAACAGCAAAACCACAATTATAATTTACTGGTGTATACCAGACTTTTTTAAATGTATATATTTGCGGCTGAACAGTGAGCGACACACACAAACTGTTTTTTTAGGCACATATGGCCCAAAAGTCGATAATACAGAGGTTTGAACCGTGGAACTGCAAAACCACACTTATGTTTCTCTGGCCTACACCAGACTATTTTAAACAGATATATTTGTGTCTGAACTGTCACAGACACACTTTTTTTTTTTGGGGGGGGGGGGACACCAAAAGGTTAATAAGACAGGTATTTGTACAGTGTGAAGGAGGAAAAAAAAAAAGGATTTAGATGAAAAAAAAAGGATTTTTCCTGGCCCCCGAGACCTGGAGCTAAGTCCAGCAATTTCAGCAACAGGAGCACACAGGACTGTAATGCAGCGTTTGCTGGTATAACCACTGCGTCTCCTATACAGCCCGCCTGCCTGCCTGATATCTGGGATGGATATTAGTCCAGAGAAGGACTGTTTGTTTGATCTGGCAGCCTTTACAGACCCTACACTAACTATTTCGCAGTATATATCTCTCCCTAAATCAGCAGCGCTGTCCCTACACTGTCTGATCCCAGCCGTCTGTGTCCAAGATGGCGGCGCCCGGTTTTAAATACTCGAGGTGACGCTGTGCGGCCAGCCAATCAATGTAATGCCCACAACCAACATGGCTGCAGCATTACAGTGACTGGCTGGCAATCCCTGCATGTTCATTGGCTCTGTAAAGAGCGCAAAACATGCAGGGCAGAGACCCGAGCTCCCGCCCGAGTAACCCGGAAATGCTCGGTGCTCACCAAACATCTCGAGTAGCGTGATGCTCGGGCGAGTACCGAGCAGTGTCGAGCATGTTCGCTCAACACTAGTTGTTTCCCCAAGGTATACGATCACAAGAACACCGGATGGCATAAACAAAAGATGAGCCACAGATAAAGACATTTTTGCCATGATAAATTTGACCCATACGTGGATGGACAGTATGATTACCCTTAAGGACATTGGAACATTGACTATAACTTGGGAACATGGGAAAGTCACACATTTTGGAGAAGAATTAGTAAATTGATGTGAAGTTGGTTTTAGAGGTCCTATATATCGGCTCTTACTAATGAATCACGAGGATTCTTACATTGCTTGTAACAAATTAAAGGAGGAGCTCAAGATTTTTTGGGGGTAAGATAATGAAAGGGTAAAACAGTGTTTCCATAAGACATCATTAATTTTAGACACTAATGGATGATAAGTATTAACCCCTTAAAAGCCTAAGGTGCACTAATACGTACCTGCGCCCTGGGCTTTAAGAGCCAGGTGCGTATTAGTACGCCCTGTTGATTTCGCCCGCACACAGGCTGTGTGGGTGCGATCTCCGCCGGGTGTCAGGTGATTGTCACAGCTGACACCCGGTGCTGTGTGCTGGGACGCACCGCTCTCGGCACATTAACCCCCGCAATGCTACGATCGAAGTCGATCACAGCATTGCGGAACAAGGGGAGGTGATTGCGATACTCACCTCTCCTGCCAGCGTCCAACGCTGTCTGCCGCAGCTTCCCGGATGTTGCCATGACGGCCCGATGTCATCATGACAACATCCGGGTCACCAGACAGCAGGAATATACTTTGGTCATTTACAGTGCATGACCAAAGTATCTTCTGCATCTGCAGTGCTGACAGCCTGTATAGCACAAGGATGGTGCTCCATCCCTATGCCATACAGGCGATCAGAGTGAAAAAAGTGAAAGTCCCAGAGTGGGACAAAGTATAAAAGTAAAAAAAAGCGTTAAAAAATGAAAAAGAAAAAAAATTGGAAAAAAATCAAAAAAATAATCCACCAAAAGTAAAAATATAATGTACCCATCAATAAATATTATTATGAAAAAAAAAAAAACAATAAAAGTACACATATTTGGTATCGCCACGTCCGGAACGACCTGACCTATAAAACTGTCCCACTAGTTAACCGCTTTAGTGAACACGGTAAAAAAATAAATAAAAAAGAAGCAAAAAGCAATGCTTTATCATCATATCGCCAAACAAAAAATGGAATAACAAAATGGGGTCACTTGTGGGGGGTTTCCACTACTTAGGCACATCAGTGGCTCTCCAAACGCGAAATGGCGTCCGCTCTCAATTTCAGCCAATTTTGCGTTCAAAAAGTCACACAGTGCTCCTTCCCTTCTGAACTCTGCCGTGCGCCCAAACACTGTATTTTCCCCACATAAGGAGTATTGGCATACTCAGGAGAAATTGCACAAAAGTTTTTGGGGTCCATTTTCTTCTCTTACCCTTGTGAAAATAAAAAAATTGGGGCTAAAACATCATTTTTGTGGAAAAAGTTTGATTTTTTTATTTTCACGGCTCCATGTTATAAACTTCTGTAAAGCATTTGGGGGTTCAGAGTGCTCACCACACATCTAGATAAGTCTAGTTTCCAAAATGGTGTCTCTTGTGGGGGTTTTCCACTGTTTAGGCACATCAGGGGCACATACGCTAATTATTCAAGCAAATTTTACAATCAAAAAGTCAAATGGTGCTCCTTTCCTTCCGAACCCTGCCGTATGCCCAAGCAGTGGTTTTCCCCCACATATGGGGTATCGGCTTACTCAGGAGAGATTGCACAACAAGTTGCATGGTGCAATTTCTCCTGTTACCCTTATGAAAATGCAAAACTGGGGGCTGAAAAACATTTTTGTGGCAAAAATGTGAAAATTTTATTTTCACGTCTCCATGTTATAAACTTCAGTGAAGCACCTGGGGTTTCAAGGTGCTCACCACACATCTAGATAAGTTCCCAAAATGGTGTCACTTGTGGGGGGTTTCCACTGTTTAGGCACATCCGGTGCTCTCCAAACGCAACATGGTGTCTGCTAATTATTCAAGGAAATTTTACTTTCAAAAAGTCAAATGGCACTCCTTCCCTTCCGAGCCCTGCCGTGCGCCCAAACAGTGGTTTTCCCCCACATAGGGCTATCTGCGTGCTCAGGAGGAATTGCACAACCAATTGCATGGTGCAATTTCTCCTGTTACCCTCATGAAAATGCAAAATTGGAGGCTGAAAAACATTTTTGTTGCAAAAATGTGAAAATTTTATTTTTACGGCTCAATTTTCTTAATTTCTGTGAAGCACCTGGGGGTTCAAGGTGCTCACCACACATCTAGAAAAGTTCCCTAAGGGGTCTAGTTTCCAAAATGGTGTCACTTGTGGGGGATTTCCACTATTTAGGCACATCAGGGGCTCTCCAAACACAACATGGCGTCTGCTAATTATTCAAAAAATTTTTTGAATTTGGACCGCAGAGTGAAGGCAAAAGGGCCAACAAGTGCTAAGCATCTCTGGGAACTCCTTCAAGATTGTTGGAACACCATTTCCAGTGACTACCTCTTGAAGCTCATCAAGAGAATGCCAAGAGTGTGCAAAGCAGTCATCAAAGCAAAAGGTGGCTACTTTGAAGAACCTAGAATATAGGACATATTTTCAGTTGCTTCACACTTTTTTGTTAAGTATATAATTGCACATGTGTTAATTCATAGTTTTGATGCCTTCAGTGTGAATGTACAATTTTCATAGTCATGAAAATACAGAAAAATGTTTAAATGAGAAGGTGTGTCCAAACTTTTGGTCTGTACTGTATCTCTCTGATTTAAGGCCATAAAAATGCAAATTTTGAAAATTGCAAAATTTTCTAAATTTTCGCCAAATTTCCGTTTTTTTCACAAATAAACGCAAGTGATGTCGAAGAAATTTTACCACAATCATGAAGTACAATATGTCACGAAAAAACAATGTCAGAATCAGGGGGATCCATTGAAGCGTTCCAGAGTAATTACCTCATAAAGGGACAATGGTCAGAATTGTAAAAATTGGCCTGGTCATTAACGTGCAAACCACCTTGGGGCGTAAAGGGGTTAAAGGGGTTGTCCGATCAAAAGTGATAAGTTTACAGTCACTCTGTGTGACTGCAGACTTCTGAATCCCCCCAGCGCTGGCACTGTGCGGTGCGGGGATTTGTTGGTATGAGACCCGGGACCGGAGGGTATGTATAAATTATACATAGCCCCGGCCATTCAGCGCCGCATCCCTCCATACCCCACTGGCCCGGGGGTATGTATAACACCTACATACCCTCCCCTACCAAGTCTCATGCCAGCGAATCCCCTTAGTACACAGTGCCTGCGCTGGGGGGGATTCATAAGTCTGCAGTCACACAGAGTGACTGCAGACTTGTCCCTTTTGACCGGACAACCCCTTTAATAAATGGTAAGCATGAAGATGTTGAACCTTGGATGTTACTGCCGTATTTAAGGAGTCAAACTTTAAAATCAACGGTGGGTACCCTTGATTCTGGAAACAAGTGGCCATCTCATTGAGACGTTCAACTTTAGTAAGACTATCACTTACTATGCGATCAATACGATGGCATTCAGATAGTGGTAGTGATGATTAAGTGGCCTTAGGGTGATTGCTAGTGAACAACAATAGACTATTATGATCCATTGGCTTCCTGTAAAGATCAGTTGACATACCAGAAGGAAACTTTTTAACCAAAACATCAAGAAAATTAATTTCAGAATTATCAGTATGAAGAGTAAAATGTATGTTCGAGTTACTATATTAATAGACTGAAAAATTAATTAAAATTATGCAAATCATCGTCTCAGATACAGAAAATATCATCTATGTAACTTAGCCAAATAATGGCTTGAGAAAAAAGGGTTTGGCAATAAAAAAAAGTGGGTGGCAATTAAAAAGAAAACCACAAAACTGTAAGAATAATTTTTATTTACAGAAGAAAGGAACTGCTATGAGTTCTAATGTGGCGCCATTAAACCCCATAGCAGTCCCTTTCTTCTGTAAATAAAAATTATCACCAAGCAAAAAATGATTATCATGTTATTTTAATGTAAGCAATTCAATGCAAAAGGATAGCTGAAAGGAAGAGATAGTGGTGGATTGTAATAACCGAGTAACAGCAGCAATACTCAGATTATGGCGAATAGATGTATATAGGCTATTTACATCAAGCGTAATTAATAAATTATCACACAGTACTGATCATACAATAATCTCTGATCACTTCTCTACCTCCTAGTAAATTTTATATAGTTACTGGGCCACTTAAATGAACAATAGCACTAAGAAAAACCCAGCAGTGTGATTGGTTGTCACTATGGAAACAGAGTGACACATTGCATCATGTGTATGAATAAGAATATCCTAGACCTGCAGACATAACGTTTCTCATTGTATCTAACACTTGCTACATCTGATTATAAAACTATGGCAGAGGAACAAGTGAGTGATGGCTTACCTTAAGTTGATATGTTTCTGCCTCTAGAGGGCGCTCACTGCATAGGGATTTATACAGCTCCCATTAAACTGTATAATAAATCAGTCTGTGGTGAACGCCCTCTAGTGGTTTATCCCTGCTTGCATAGAGTGCTCCAGGGGTGGAGGAGGGGCTGTTGCAGGCACTAGGATCTCCTCTACGTTTTCTCTTTTAATGAGTTTATTAATAATAAATTCTTATCTTTCTTTAGCAGCAGAAGCAGCAAAGAAAGAAAACATCCCTCAAAGTAAGTATCAAAGTTTCCTGCCTTATTAGAGCAAATAGAGGTAATAGAAGAGGGTTTTTACCTTCAGGTCCTCAATTTATTACTGAGTGCAAAGATACTCAAGCGTTTGAAGGTCATTTACCCTCCTGCAGTTAACACTTATCTTTCCCTGGAGAGTTTTCCTCCTGTAATAGCAGATGATTGTGGGAGGACTCCTGCAGTACTTACCAAAATCATCTGCACAACCTGTACTAAGACTGTACAGCAGTGATCCCTCCAGTAATCCCTTCTTCTCCCCAGTTTAGACCGTTCCCCGCAAACATTATTATCACCACCAGACCTGTCCATTCTCATGAAAGCCTCACCCCGGTCTTATCTCCTGCAGATTCATTAGTCACCTTTTATGTGGCTTCTGGATTGATTATTGCCAACAGGGGCTCACAGCGATTGTCTGCAGCTGTCAAACCCTGACCATGCCAGAAACAGAAGGAGAGACCTGAGGGGAGCACAGCCAGCAGAATTGAGGAGCGCAGGGGAATCAGTAGGTTTTCTGTGCTCTTATTATTTTACCACACTGCCCACATGTAAACTTAAAGAAAACCGGTCAGCAGGATTTTGCTAAGTAAACTACGGGCAGTGTCACGTTGAAGCTGCTGCTGCACTGATTAATATGATACCTGAGGTGAAGAAATCCGTCTTGTGGTTCTTGTGTAATCAGTGTTTGCAGTTTTGAGTTAATGATATGCCCTTGGTAAAGTTCATAAAAATTAACTTTAAAAAAAAGTCAATCCTTTTGGAACTGTATGATGGATTTATCTTTAGGGAATCAACAGGGAATAAAATAAGAGCAATAACTGGCTATTTTTGACCCTGCGCATGCCGATACAGTTAAGGGTATCTGTAGCTCTTTGTGGGCCCCTCTGAGCTCAGGGCCCGGGGCAACCACCCCTTCTGTCCACCAGGTTGCTACATTACTGGTTTGGATTATGGGATTGTTCCACCTTAATTGGTACATAAAGATAATAATGATCCCACATCATTCGTTAGTCACTGTACTTATTAATCAGTAGCCAAATGTTCTCACTGCTGCAGTTTTGTCACAGTGTATAAGCATAAGCATTCCTTATAAATCCTAAAGACGTTCACATGTTTCTTTGCCAATAGCTCTAACAAACCCTTTAAAAATGAAGATGTTTCTTTTTTTTTAGCATTCAAGGTTATGTTTTAAATAATTTTATATTTTGACAAGTCAGACATTTATAGATGCTGCGATACCAATTATATTTATTTTTATTATTAATACCATTTTATTTTGTTATATTTAAACTGGGAAAAATGGGGCTTATTTAAACTTCATTACTTTTTTATTTTTTATGTATATATTTTAAAACTTTATTTGGATTTTTAACTTTCTTTTTTTTGTAATTTCATTAGAAACAATAACCTAGTACAAGCGCCTAACAGAGAATACCACATTTGTCAATAACACTGTGACTGGGAATTTATAGGATTTATCAACTTGAAAACACTGCAAAATGCCAAAATCAAACAATTTGAGGAGCCCAGCCATCAAGAAGCTGAAGGAAGTCACAGGTAAGAAAAAATCCCAGAAGTCACTGACAAAAGATCGTGGAAAAATGACTTTTTTGGGGATGGAAATGTCAAACACCCTGTTATTATTTGTTTTGGTCAATTGCCTGAAACTCAGACCCTTTACAATCCAAGCATCTTTCCATTTTCGCAATCTAACTACCTGCCTTTCTTCTAGCATGTCCTTTCATTTGAATGTAATTTCTTTAGTGGTGGCTTTATAGGCACATTTATCACTTGCTCTTTGGTTCCCCCAATTACTGACTGCTGGGCATGCTGGGACTTACTATGAATTGACAATCAGAAAGCTCTTCCCTTTTTTAAATTAATTTACAAAATTTAAAGGGATTAACACGAAAGTAAAAATGGGAAGTGTGAAAATATAAGGGAAGGTGGAAGTAATAAGGAAATAATATTAAAAGGGTACAGTGGGGAAAGTGATAAAATGGAAGGTAAAAACAAAGAGAATAAGGTGATAACAATTAAAGGGATAAGAGTTAAACAGAAAAAAAGGGTAGGGAAAGATTAAGTGTGAATAGGGAAATAAGGAATTATACTTTAGTAGGGATTATGGGAAATTAAAAAATGTATATAATTAAAGGGATAAAGGGAAATTAAAAAAGGAAGATAAGGAAAGATTAAGGGGAAAGCTCCTCCCTTATGACTCAAATTTATCACAGATCAGCCAGATTACAATCCACCATTGGGAAGCACTGTTTAGTCGTACAACTTTGTTATACGTTGTAGTAAAACATGAGCTTCACTACATTTCTGGACCGTTATAGGTAGTTGGTACTGGTATTTCACCCATTATTAAGATCGTTACAGAAGTCCAACTGTACAATTAGTATTTCTGTTTTATCATTTGCGAAATTCTCTAAAATAAGTCAAATTGATTATGAAAACTGTCTTGCAATTTCCATCTTGCAAAATAAAAATTGTTAGGATAGGCCATTAATATCAGATTAGTTAATATTAATGTTAATCCAGTCGAAATTTATGAGGTCCAGGAGATTTCCTGCCGGGGAATGATGTAATTTTTTTTTTCAACTCTATATTGGGCTTGCGCAGTGTGGTTTCTGGGATGCCAGGCACTGCGAGCGATGCCCGCAACTGGCAGCTCACGCACCCATTATGCACAGGTGAGCTATAAGGAAGGAACTGCTATTTAAGATGGCTTGTGACATTTCCCCAGTACTCCCTGAAGAAGCTAAACGCGAAACGCTCGTTGGAGTACTGGGCTATGTGGTCCAATATTTGGCACAATAATAATGGTGTCTGTTGGTGGGTATTGTTGCTTTTGCACTACTGCACTTTAATATAAACAGTGTCTGTGAGGGTTTTCCTTGTGGTATTTGTTCTTATTTATTTATTTATATTTATTATTCTGTTTCTTCTGAGCTTTAGTGACGGGTCATTGTTGTATGAATTTAGATTTTTTATTATGATGATCATATTATTTACTCATATAATCATGTTTCTGGTCTGTTCAGAATTAGAAATCCCCCTTTTTGTTTTGATCAAATAATTGTATTTTTTAATTATTATAGTTTTTTTTGCCATGATGTGATATACCATTGACCACACTGCCTATTCTTTTTTCGGGTTTTATGGGGTGTTTTTATTTTTTTTTCTTCAAATTTTCTGTATATAATTAATTGTAATTAATACAATTATATTTATTTTTTTTTTGCTATTTTCTAATAGTAAAAAATTTTGGTGAGTTATTTATAGGTTTTGATACCCTTGTTGATAGATCCTTCACAGTCATTTTAATTGTCTTTTTCACATAATTCTTAAGGAAAAGCTAGAAGATATCTGCAGTGAGCAGCAAAAAGAGGCTGAGAAAATGATCCATACACAGTTCAAGATGGAAAAGAGAATTTACTGCCAGGACACATTTTACGGTGGAGCTCTGAGGAACGTCCAGGCAGAGGCAGCTAAAGAGGCAGCTATTATGGATGGTAGAGAATGTATCATGGGGTCGTCCCATTCCCAAAGTGGTGCAGCCCATGCCAAAGCATCGCAAGACAATAGCAAAAAAATATATGCCACTTTACACCAGTAAGAAGAGATAAATGATGAGGGCATAATTCAAAGTTTATGGGGCATTGATTGACAAAACCCCGGCATGCTTTAGGATCACCATTAAATCGTGCAGGCATAGGAAAATGTACAGCCGTTTCCCAAGCAGAATATTGCTGATTAGGGTTTGGTAGGTGTTGAAGGACTGGTGGAGAAACTGCAGGAGTCTGAGGCATTGTGTCCATACAGGCTAAGAGGTTTTGCACAGCCTGGACAAGCTCATGTTGGCTTACAGACAGTTGCACTACAAGTCCAAGCAACTCATCCATATTCCACGGCAACGGTGTTGTCACTGCTGCACATTTGGGATTCATGGTCTTGGTATTTTGTTGGATTCATCAGGTGAGATGGATCCTCCAAGCCCAAGGACTGGGTAGGCACACGGGATACGGGCGTCGGTGCAGCAACTAGGCACACGGACATCTGAGGGACTGGAAACTACAGGAAAACAGGTGGCAGGCTGGAAACCGCAGGCAGGCAGGAGACGTCCAGGAGACCACAGGCAAACAGGCGGGATTCTGGAAATCGCTGGTAGGCAGGAGACCTTCAAGGCACTGCAGGCAGGGTGCTGGAAACCGTTAGCAGGCGGGGGATGTCCTGGGGCCACACAGGCAGGAGGGATGATGGAAACCACAGGCAAGTAGGCAGGATACTGCTGGCAGGCAGGAGACATCCAGGAGACCACAGGCAGGCAGGATAATTTAGACCACATGCAAACGGACAGGATGCTGGAAACCGCTGGCAGGTGGGATATATCCAGGAGGCTGCACGCAAGCAGGCATGATGCTGAAAACTGCAGGCAGGTGGGAGGCATTCAGGAGACTGCTTACTCAGCTGAGCAGAAAAAGGTGTATCAAGCCAGTCAGAGTCTTATTAACACTGAAGTCTTAATACCAAGACACAGATGTGTGTCTTGGTGAGCCATATATAGACCCGGGCACAAGCTCACATGGGATCACGGTGGGTAATCTGCAAGGTCCGATGTGGAGCACAACACAGTCTAGCAGACCAGGGTGAGGGAAGCAAGGCATGAATCCGGGACAGGTGCATAACATAACATAAACGAGTTGTGGTTGTGGATGTAAATGGAACTGTAATCTCTTATGTGTTCTTCAGAGCTGGTATCTTACAATGTATGCTCACTATATACTGTACAGACCAAAAGTTTGGACACACCTTCTCATTTAAAGATTTTTCTGGATTTTCATGACTATGAAAATTGTACATTCACACTGAAGGCATCAAAACTATGAATTAACACATGTGGAATTATATACTTAACAAAAAAGTGTGAAACAACGGAAAATATGTCTTATATTCTAGGTTCTTCAAAGTAGCCACCTTTTGCTTTGATGACTGCTTTGCACACTCTTGGCATTCTCTTGATGAGCTTCAAGAGGTAGTCACCGGAAATGGTTTTCACTTCACAGGTGTGCCCTGTCAGGTTTAATAAGTAGGATTTCTTGCCTTATAAATGGGGTTGGGACCATCAGTTGTGTTGTGCAGAAGTCAGGTGGATACACAGCTGATAGTCCTACTGAATAGACTGTTAGAATTTGTATTATGGCAAGAAAAAAGCAGCTGAGTAAAGAAAAACGAGTGGCCAGCATTACTTTAAGAAATGAAGGTCAGTCAGTCCGAAAAATTGGGAAAACTTTGAAAGTGTCCCCAAGTGCAGTTGCAAAAACCATCAAGCGCTACAAAGAAACTAGCTCACATGAGGATTGCCCCAGGAAAGGAAGACCAAGAGTCAACTCTGCTTCTGAGGATAAGTTTATCCGAGTCACCAGCCTCAGAAATCGCATGTTAACAGCAGCTCAGATTAGAGACCAGGTCAATGCCACACAGAGTTCTAGCAGCAGACACATTTCTACAACAACTGTTAAGAGGAGACTTTGTGCAGCAGGCCTTCATGGTAAAATACCTGCTAGGAAACCACTGCTAAGGACAGGAAACAAGCAGAAGAGACTTATTTGGGCTAAAGAACACAAGGAATGGACATTAGACCAGTGGAAATCTGTGCTTTGATCTGATGAGTCCAAATTTGAGATCTTTGGTTCCAACCACCGTGTCTTTGTGTGACGCAGAAAAGGTGAACGGATGGACTCTACATGCCTGGTTCCCACCGTGAAGCATGAAGGAGGAGGTGTAATGGTGTGGGGGTGCTTTGCTGGTGACACTGTTGGGGATTTATTCAAAATTGAAGGCATACTGAACCAGCATGGCTACCACAGCATCTTGCAGCGGCATGCTATTCCATCCGGTTTGCATTTAGTTGTACCATCATTTATTTTTCAACAGGAAAATGACTCCAAACACACCTCCAGGCTGTGTAAGGGCTATTTGACCAAGAAGGAGAGTGATGGGGTGCTACGCCAGATGACCTGGCCTCCACAGTCACCAGACATGAACCCAATCGAGATGGTTTGGGGTGAGCTGGACCGCAGAGTGAAGGCAAAAGGACCAACAAGTTCTAAGCATCTCTGGGAACTCCTTCAAGATTGTTGGAAGACCATTTCTGGTGACTACCTCTTGAAGCTCATCAAGAGAATGCCAAGAGTGTGCAAAGCAGTCATCAAAGCAAAAGGTGGCTACTTTGAAGAACCTAGAATATAAGACATATTTTCCGTTGTTTCACACTTTTTTGTTAAGTATATAATTCCACATGTGTTAATTCATAGTTTTGATGCCTTCAGTGTGAATGTACAATTTTCATAGTAATGAAAATACAGAAAAATCTTTAAATGAGAAGGTGTATCCAAACTTTTGGTCTGTACTGTATATGTATATATATATATATATATATATATATACACACAGTTATATGAAAAAGTTTGGGCACCCCTATTAATCTTAAGCTTAATGTTTTATAAAAATTGCAATCATGAGAAAAGCTACTTAAAGTGGCCACTTGCAAGTTGTTCTCCTGTTTGAATCTCCTCTGAAGAGTGGCATCATGGGCTCCTCAAAACAACTGCCAAATGATCTGAAAACAAAGATTATTCAACATAGTTGTTCAGGGGAAGGATACAAAAAGCAGTCTCAGAGATTTAACTTGTCAGTTTCTACTGTGAGGAACATAGTAAGGAAATGGAAGAACACAGGGACAGTTCTTGTTAAGGCCAGAAGTGGCAGGCCAAGAAAAACATCAGAAGGGCAGAGAAGAAGAATGGTGAGATCAGTCAAGGACAATCCTCAGACCACCTCCAGAGAGCTGCAGCATCAACTTGCTGCAGATGGTGTTACTGTGCATCGGTCAACTATACAACGCACTTTGCACAAGGAGAAGCTGTATGGGAGAGTGATGCGAAAGAAGCCGTTTCTGCAAGCACGCCACAAACAGAGTCGGCTGAGGTATGCAAAAGCACATTTGGAGAAGCCAATTTCTTTTTGGAAGAAGGTCCTGTGGACTGATGAAACCAAGATTGAGTTGTTTGGTCATACAAAAAGGCATTGTGCATGGCGGCAAAAAAACACAGCATTCCAAGAAAAACACTTGCTACCCACAGTAAAATTTGGTGGAGGTTCCATCATGTTTTGGGGCTGTGTGGCCAATGCCGGCATCGGGAATCTTGTTAAAGTTGAGGGACGCATGGATTCCACTCAGTATCAGCAGATTTTTGACAATAATGTTCAAGAATCAGTGACAAAGTTGAAGTTACGCAGGGGATGGATCTTTCAGCAAGACAATGATCCAAAACACCGCTCCAAATCTACTCAGGCATTCATGCAGAGGAACAATTACAATGTTCTGGAATGGCTATCCCAGTCCCCAGGCCTGAATATCATTGAACATCTGTGGGATCATTTGAAGAGGGCTGTCCATGCTCGGCGACCATCAAACTTAACTGAACTGGAATTGTTTTGTAAAGAGGAATGGTCAAAAATACCTTCATCCAGGATCCAGGAAATCATTAAAAGCTACAGAAAGCGACTAGAGGCTGTTCTTTTTGCAAAAGGAGGATCTACTAAATATTAATGTCACATTTCTGGTGAGGTGCCCATACTTATGCACCTGTCAAATTTTGTTTGAATGCAGATTGCACATTTTCTGTTAGTACAATAAACCTCATTTCAAGGCAGAAACATTACTGCGTCCAACAGTTATTACATATATCAAACTGAAATAGCTGTTGCAAAAACACCAATTTTTATAAAACATTAAGCTTAAGATTAATAGGGGTGCCCAAACTTTTTCATATAACTGTATATATATATTATATATATATATATATATATATATCGGTCTTGGTTTTTATATAGTGAGTTTTATGTTTAGTAACAGTAGTCATCTGCTTAGGTTCCCCTTCACCCAATATGAATAGAGTGCACCACTATAGTTGTACACAAGGTTACCTAGGCTAGGGGCCCACTCAAATGTTTTGTCTTCCCCTGTGCTGAACCTGTAGGTACACCTCTGGCCCCCAGCATTTATAAGCCACAAACTGCACAGACAATGACAGTCCTGCATTATCAGTGCAGTTTCTGAAGTTGGATGTCCAGAAGGACCTTTGGTGAGATCATATGACTAATGATCTTTCTCCCTATGAGAGTATGGAGGAAACAAGAATGCAATGATCTGAATATCTCCTGTAGCCATATACTATTCACAACAGACCATAGGACACAGATCAGAGAATAAACATTGAGTTCTTTTTTTCAAAATAAATTGAAAAATGTCCAGTTAGAAATTGCTGGCAGCAAATCATCTCAAAAAAGTTGAGCCTGGTCCATGTTCACCATTGTGTAGCATCCCCTCTTCTTCTTACAAAAGTCTATAAATGTTCGGGAAGTGAGGAGACAATTGCTGGAGTTTTGGCATTTATGGTGCTTTTCATGTGTCAGCTGCCCATTCCATAGGCATTTATGTCCCCATACCATCAGAGATGCAGGAATTGTGTGCTGATAACAAGCTGGATGGTCCTTCTCCTCTTCAGTCTGCAGGACACGACATCCACGGTTTCCATAAAGAATTTCACATTTTGATTTATCCGCCCACTGAACAGTTTCCCATTTTGCCTCAGTCCATTATAAATGACTAGCTATTGAACCCGTTCTTCGCCCGGGTGGCGAGCATTTCTATTGGTATATGGTCTCCATCCTGGTATGTGCTGCTGCCATCCTGCGCTCCCATCCTGTGATGTGCTACCCCCATCCTGCGCCCTCATCTTGTCATGTGCTGCTGCCATCCTGCGCCCCCATCCTGTCATGTGCTGCTGCCATCCTGCGCCCCCATTATGTCATGTGCTGCTTCCATCTTGCGCCCCCATCCTGTCTTGTGCTGCTGCCATCCTGTGCCCCCATTCTGTAATGTGCTGCTCCCATCCTGCCCCCCATTCTGTCATGTGCTGCTGCCATCCTGCGCCCCCATTCTGTCATGTGCTGCTGCCTTCCTGCGTCCCCATTCTGTAATGTGCTGCTGCCATCCTGCGCCTCCATTCTGTCATGTGCTGCTGCCATCTTGCGCCCCCATCCTGTCATGTGCTGCTGCGATCCTGCGCCCCCATTCTGTAATGTGCTGCTCCCATCTTGCGCCCCCATCCTGTCATGTGCTGCTGCCATCCTGCGCCCCCATTCTGTCATGTGCTGCTCCCATCTTGCGCCCCCATCCTGTCATGTGCTGCTGCCATCCTGCGCCTCCATTCTGTCATGTGCTGCTCCCATCTTGCGCCCCCATCCTGTCATGTGCTGCTGCCATCCTGTGCCCCCATTCTGTAATGTGCTGCTCCCATCCTGCCCCCCATTCTGTCATGTGCTGCTGCCATCCTGCGCCCCCATTCTGTCATGTGCTGCTGCCATCCTGCGCCCCCATTCTGTCATGTGCTGCTGCCATCCTGCGTCCCCATTCTGTCATGTGCTGCTCCAATCCTGCGTCCCCATTCTGTCATGTGCTGCTGCGGGATTGTGGCGCCGGAATCAGCGCCTGCGCAGTCCGCACTTTCTGGCGCCATTTTGTTGCCCACACTGCAAGTGTGTCTTCAGTAAAACGGCGCCGGAAGCGTGCTATGCGCATGCGCCTTTTCCGACGGTGGATTCAACTCCTGGCCTCCGGCCCTCGGCCCGAAGAGACCCTGCGGCAATCCCGGATAGGTAAGTTGTTGTGCCAGAGATTAAGCACTGAGCGCATACCGCGATCTCCTGGGCCACAATCCTCATTTTCATTTAGGATGTGGATGCGTTCCTCTGTGGAATCCAGAGGAACGCAGTCTATAAAGGCTTTGGACAGAGGTACGCTCCCAGGATTATATTATAGATACTGCAAAGCTTCTCCTATACACTGCAATGTGCAAGCAGCAAGCACCACTCCAACATTTTATTTTTTTTATTTCAGCGCTGGAGTCCCTAAATGGTGTCCCTAATGTACGTTCCCTGAGCCTAGTATTACAGTATACTTACCAGCTTTAGTTCTTCCTGACGCCGCTCCGGTCCCGTGCCGCCATCTTGTGACCACGTCTTCTTACTGACTGGAAGTCAAAGGTAACTGTCACAAGCTCTCACTATAAGGGTATGTTCACACTATGCATTTTTTCAGCATTTTTTTTTCTGCAGCAAAACCTGATCTCTTGGCAGACAGGAAGCTTGTGTTTTTTTGCTGCATTTGTTTCACTGTCGATTTGTCTCTTTATGCTTGCTGTTAAAGTTCAGTGAAAAAAAATTACTTATTAGGCTTTATAAGGGTTTTGGCACAAAAAACGCAGCAAAACTTGATACCTGCGTTTTTCACAGCCCATTACTTTCAATGGGTGAAAAACGCTGCAAAACCGTAGAAAGAAGTGACATGCTCTATTGTGCAAAAAAACATGCAAAGCATAAAATACTGATGACACAAAAAACAATGTGTGTGCATGAGATTTCTGAAATCTCATAGACTTTGCTTGTACTGTAAAACGCAGCTGAAAATTTGAAACGCTGAAAAAATGCCTAGTGTGACCATAGCGTAATTCTATGAGATCCTCATTCTGGCCTATTTCTTTCCTTTATATCACTATGAGGTATGGTTAAACTGAAAAAAGCCAATGTACAAATGTTTAACTCTTTTACACACATTTTCTACAGACTCCTTACGACAGATTTATGGGATTGTGTAAAGGTGAGAAAATCGAGTGTGGATATAGATGGTTGGTTTTATAGTTCCTTTACAACACCATACACACAGTTTCAAAAGTACCCAGCAATTTTGTGTGAGTCTTACTGAAATAACAGTGTTGACTTTGTACTAAAAACGAAGTTCTGTTCAGTGTTACAGCTGTTTATTACTTTATAGTGACATATTTTATTGGAAAATATATTATGTAAAAGACCTTTCTGAAAGTAAAGGAAATGAGGTGGTGAGACATTGATCTTAACTGTAAGGAATGTTTTTAATTTAGACATAACAACCACCTGGAGAATTGTGGTTTTCGGTAATTTTACAGTCCACATTCAGTAGTGCTTAGCTTTGACAGACTAACGTTTTACGAGAAAACTAACTTTCAATACATACTACAAATATTATTCTTATAGCTTTGTGAAATGGACTATCACATATGTCATCTCATTGAAGTTCATTGTGTAACCTAAATGAAAAAAATGTGTTTAGTTTCGGAGAGAAATGCCCCAATACAAGACATTAATGCATTTAAATAACTGACTTTTTCAATTTTGTGAAATTGGTAAATGTTCTATTTGTTTTTAGCCATTTCTTTTTTAATAACTTTAGAGCCAACATTGAATAGGGTTGCAACTGTGACAGGGACTATACGTGGATTTTGGTAACTCTTAAGAGAGCTTCTTCAGCCATGGAATACAATAATACAAAATGGTACCATTACATAATTCCACAAGTTGGTACATGAGAAAAACCAAAGACAAGAAAAATACCCAAATAACTGGAAGTAAATGGATAGATCGCACAGTGCAAAAATAATAATAATAAATAATAAAGGGTATTTAGTTAACATAATTTTGATCAAAATAACGTAAATGCTATCCCGCCACGTCACGGCAACCCTTATGGGACAGTCCTAACTCTAATATTAAAAACCTTACCATCTGTCAAGTGGCATACATATGGAAAAGGGCAGAGAGACTGGATCCTTAGTATAAGCATCGACCCGAGGCAGAATAAGCGACTCAGCTCAGACAAAGGGCGGCCACACCCTTTTATATGCACTAAAGCACACTGAACTACAAAGAAACCTGGAGGTCTGAACTGAAACGTAAATTGATGTGCATGCAAAATGTAAATGCATGTTCACATAAGGCCATTAGACAGAGAAAAACCAAAGACAAGAAAAATACCCAAATAACTGGAAGTAGATAGATAAATCGCACAGTGCAAAAATAATAATAAATAAAAAAGGGTATTTAGTTAACATAATTTTGATCAAAATAATGTACAAGCTATCCCGCCACGTCACGGTACATGAATATGGTATCTCCAATAGTTTTATAAATATTTTACAACCCGAAGCGCATTAAGTAAGTCATAAAAAAGGCATACTAGTCCATACCTCTTTTTTTGGAATTAAATACAGTTAGAAAAGATACTAAAATTAAACTATTTATATCTAGATCATATGTGGCAGTGCTTAAATGGAAAGGTGAAGGTAAATCAAAAAGGAACAAATGAAAAAGTTTGGAAGAGGAGCTGGGTAGGTAGTATCGCAAAGAATTGTCTATTTTTCTTCCAGAGATTCCTCTAATTTCCTTGAAGACTTCATATAAAGTATCTCAAATCTATTTTATCAATCATCTTTATCTGACCCGAAGATGTATGCATGAAATTAGAGATGAATAGATTAGAGATTCAGCCAAATGCCAAAAATGTGACGATAATAATGAAGAAATGTTACACCTGTTTTGGAAGTCTCCTAAGCTACGGTATATAGATATTTTGCAGGTATTACATATAAGATAAACAAAGTGCTAGAAATAACAATTGATTAAGATTCTAATATTTGTTTACTATTTAGAGGCGTAGGGACATCAGTGCAAAATAATAAAATACTGTTAGGACATGTGCACACAATGTATTTTAGAGGCTTGTTAACCCACTGAGTATTTCTAGAGAAAGACTGTTCATGACAGTTGACATCTCTTGTCCTGGAGCATCTTTTTTTGGCATCTTTGTGGTCGTTTAACCACTTTGTGTTTTGGAAACCTGAAGCAGTTAACAGAAGCTCAAAAGTCTGAACATATGAACAGCAAGTTGTTTTTACATTGAAATGCATATGTTCCTTTGATTTTAGCATTTATTTAGCATATCTGCCTAAAAAAATGTCTGTTCACATAACCTAATTGGGGAGAATCTTATTCCTAGCCAGATTCTTGATAGCTAAAAAGTGGAAAATGGAGTCGGTTCCTCTGTAACAGTAAAAAATGCACCCATAGGAAGTAATGGATGGTGAAAAAAAAACCGCTGAAAAAATGCATCAAAAACGCAGCAAAATTTGCATCAGCGTTTTTGATGGCAAAATAGAATGGGGTTCTTTTTTTTCACAGAACTTTCTGTACATGCAAAAATAGACTCAGAAGGACAGTAAAAAAACACTGGAAAAAAACACAGCAAAACCTGCTTTTTTGACACAGCTGATTTCTTGCCAGAGATCAGTTTTGCTGCAGATTTGTGACATAAAAAAAAAACATGTGTGAACATAGCCTAAGGATTGAGCTGGACACACCTGTGTGAAAAAATTTCTTTGGACATGAACACAGTATGACAAATTTAAAAATCTTAATATTTAAAGGTCATTTTAAGGATGCCAGAGAGAGAAAACTCTGGGAATTCAAGCTGATAAGAGATGTTCACATCTTTGACTATAAGACTCAATCTAACACTCAATCTGGGATTTATCACTCACTACATGGACACTTCACACCTCCAGGAGAAACTTTTCTCCTTACACTGTCAGAAGTCTCTCAAACAGCCAAAGCAGCTCATCTGTTTTCAACTGATGAGGGTCATATTTAGTTTTTGGTTTGGCTTCTTATCCTGAGGCCCTTTAAAATGTCAATATCAACTTTTAGGATTACTACTTCCAATAGGTGGCACTATGGTTCCTGTTCTTTTCCTCTCTGCATAATTTATTTACATTTTGGTAATTTAGAATAATGCAGCCAGTACACAATGGGGACACTTTATCAGTGGGAATTTAAGATGTATACATTTCAGACCGGTAGAAAACAAAAATCTAAAACTTGCTAATAAAAATTGGCAAATTGTACACTTTATCTTTACTAAGCCCATTTTTTCTTGTCACTTGTCCAAACTCATAGAGTAACTGCCACTTCGTCCACACACGGCAACTTTCAGGAGACATAAAAAAGACACATTGCATGAACATACTATTCGTAATAAAAATTTAAAAAAGCAAGGATTAGGTAATTTGGGGTTCGACATACCCATTATTTTGTTCTCCTACATTTCACATCCCCTCTACCCTTTCTCCTACGGTAGTAAACATACTCAAACAATTCAAACCTGTATATCTAATAATCAGCCCCACCACTCCACCCACACACCCCAAAAAAACAAACATACTTTTTCCATTACATTTGTTATCAAATTGTAGAAATCCAAAAGTGTACATTTTTTAATAGTTTTACAGTAATATATAATATAGGGAATACTTTTAAATGTTGACTTTATCTGTGAATAATGGAGGGTGAATGAACCCTGCAGAGAGCGCCAACATGATAACTGCTGCTGATCATTTAATAGCCCCTCCTTTATTGCTGCTGATCACTTAAAAGCTCCATCCGATCGGCACAACACGATTGCAAACGAGTTGTGCTGATGATCTCCATGGTGACACCGGGCCAAAAGATGGCCCCGGGGTCACCCAGGTACGGTGGCCTATAAGCTCTTGCTCAGAGCAGGAGCTGAGTTGCCTTTTCCCTTAAGAGAGACGCTGATCTAATGCCCTGCAATGCAAAAGCACTGCAGAGTATTAGATCAGCGATCAGGGCAGGGAAAGTTGATGTCTCATCCTGGTACAAGGTCAAAAAGTAAAAAAAAAGATTTAAAAAATTCTAAAAATATAAAAAAAATTACAAAATCAAGAACAAAGAAAAATGAAAAAAATATTAATCCAATAAATACATATATTTATGTAAAACAAAAAATAAATAAAGTACACATATTTGGTATTGCCGTGTCCGGATTGACCTGACCTATTAAACTGTCCCACTAGTTAACCTCTTCAGTGAACACCGTCAAAAAAACCCCAAAAACCTCACAAAATAGTGCCAAAAACTATGTTTTTTCATCATACCGCTGAACAGAAATGGAATAAACTGCGTTCAAAAAGTCGAATGTAAATAAAAATGGTATCTCTGAAAGCGTCATCTTTTCCTGCAAAAAAAAACACCACTGTACAGCTCCATCAGCAAAAAAAAAAGCTATAGCTCTCATAATACAGCGATGCAAAAACAAGTAGTTTTTATTGTGTAAAAGCGCCAAAACATCAAAAAAATTATATAAATGTGATAATTGTACTGATCCAAAAAATAAAGTTGTCTTATCACTTTTACCACACGGTGAATGGCATAAAAAAAACAAAAAAAAACACAATTCCTGAATTGCTGGTGTTTGTTCATTCTGCCTTCAAAAATTGGAATGTAATGTGATCAAAAAACCTTATGTGATCTAAAATGGTACCAATAAAAACTTAATCTTGTCAATAATCCCTCACATGGCTCCGTCAACAGAAATGTAGAAAAATTATAGATCACAGACTGCACATGAGTCAACAGTGTGATGCAGCAGCAAAAAGAGGCAAACACAGTTCTGGGATGTATTAAGAAAAGCATAGAGTCTTCTTCTTCGTCAGGCTCCATCTGGAATACTGTGTCCAATTTTTTAGCACCACATTTTAAAAAAGACATTGAAAAACTGGAGCAAGTTCAGAGAAAAGCTACCAGGATGGTGAGCGGACTGCAAACTATGTCCTATAAGGAACGGCTAAGGATCTGGGAATGTTTAGCTTGCAAAAAAGAACTCTAAGAGGAAACTTAATAGCTGTCTACAAATATCTGAAGGGATATTACATTGTAGGGAGATAATTCTTATTCTCATATGCACATGGAAACACGAGAAGCAATGAAATAAAACTGAAAGGGAGAAGATACAGATTAGATATTAGAAAACGTTTTTTGACAGTGAGGGTGATCAATGAGTGGAACAGGCTTCCACTAGAGGTGGTGAGTTCTCCTTCAATGGAAGTCTTCAAACAGAGGCTGGACAGACATATGTCTGAGATGGTTTAGTTAATCCTGCATTGAGCAGGGGGCTAGACATAATGACTCTGGAGGTCCCTTCCAACGCTAACATTCTATGATTCTGTGATTCTATCTCTGAAAAGAAGAGCATCGCTGAACATAGGCTAGACGGAGTACAGAGTAACTCTGCTGCCTCATTACAGTGAATGTATCCCTCGGAGGTTTCATTTGAATCACATCATTCAGAGATTTAGATGGAAACCCCGATGTAAGTGCTCAGTGTAGAATGCAGGATAAATGTGATATAAAATGTTATGTACAATTTTTCCAATAAAAGCTTCAACTCAATCCACATAAAAATCAAGTCCCAACTCAGGTCCGTCATCTCTCAATGGAAATATAAGGAGCTTCCACGTTACTGGTAGTACAAAGGCTCTGGAAAAACGCTATGGCGCCTTACCTCCCAAAAGAAATTCAGCAAATTCTGCGCTCCCAAATCCATATGCCCCCTCCCTTATGAGCCCGACAGTGTGCCTAGACTGAAGTTAGCATCAACCTTTGGCATTTCTGTAGCGATGAGAGCCCGCTTAAATTTACAAGGTCCATGTCTCCAGAAGGCTGCGCTGGGCACAATGTATAGGTACTACACTGTATGGGCATTACAATGTACAGGCACTACAATGGCAGATTTGCAATTTTCACTCAGCAACATTCACTGCTGCTTGTTTCTGGCAAACACCCATGAAGTTTGTATAGGAAGTCCACTAATTATTCGAACTAAAATTTGTTCTCCAAGAGTCAAATAACTCACCTTCTGTTCTGAGTCACGCCGTATGGTCAAGCAGTAATGTACAGACACATATGGGGTATTTCCACGTTCAGCAGAAACTGTGTGACAAATGTTCACCCATTTTTACCTATTTCCCCATGTGACAATGTAAAATCTGGGGCTAAAACAATATTTTTGAGGTAAAAATGTCATTATTTTTTCTTCATCGCCCAATGGTATAAAATTCTGTGACCCACCTGTGTTGTCAATATGATCACTGCACCTTTAGATGAATTCATTGAGAGGTGTGGTTTCTTAAAATTAGGTCACTTATGGAGGAGTTCTGCTGTTCTAGCACCTCAGGAGCTCTGCCAAAGTGACATGGCACCCTCAAACTATTCCAGCAAAATGCGCACTACAATATGGTGTTCCTTCCCTTCTGAGCTTTGCACTGTGCCTCAAAAGTAGTTTTTGACAACATATGAGGTACTACCGTACTCAGGAGAAATTGTGTAACATGTTTTGTGGTTCATTTTCTCCTATTATCCATTTTTGAAAATTGAAAATTTGGGGCCAAAGTAACTGTCACGCCAGGTGTGGGAAAGACTAGTACATGACAGAGGGAAGTGGGAAAGGGAACCCAGACACTAGGGAAAGGGTGGAAGTTGAGACCTCCTAGTCTGGTCTAGTGTCACCCTGTCTCAACTACCATCCCTATATTGCATCTTCAGCAATCGCCGCACGCGTGCCTCGCCCTGTCTTTCTCTGGCATATGGCTAAGGCTAGGGAAGGGAGGAGATGAGCACAAATCGATCTCCACTAAACTCTATAGACAACAAGAGTAGACAAACAGGGGGAGATTGCTTAGCTTTAGACGACTCCAAATGTGCACTCGGCCACAAGCTCCAGAGAGGACGAAGTACTGCTCTTTCTAAGCCTTCACAAGTAGAAATTAATATAGCCGGCACCTCCCTCTCAGACACACCAGGTATTTATACACCTAGGCCAGAGCGCTAATTAGCCACAGGGAGGTAGCCGCTGGGTCCTAAAGACAGCCTCTCATCTATGAAGATGTCTGTAATGCCAAACGCAGAGATCTCCTGCAACCATCTGCAGGGTGACTTTCTGTCACTTCTGACATACCCGTGACAGTACCCCCCCCTCTACGAGTGGCCTCCAGATACTCAGGACCGGGTTTCTCAGGAAAAGAGGTGTGGAATGAGTGAACCAATCTCGGAGCGTTCACCTCTGATGCTGAAACCCACATCTTCTCCTCTGGACCATAGCCTTTCCAGTGCACCAAGTATTGTAGAGAACGACGTTGGAGACAAGAATCTACAATCCTTGAAATCTGGAACTCCAGATTGCCATCAACCATTACTGGGGACAGTGGTAGAGGTCAGGGCTCAAGAGGTTCCACATACTTTTTGAGTAAGGACCTGTGGAACACATTGTGAACCTTAAGGGCCTGAGGAATTTCAAGAAGAAACGCTGCTGGGTTAATGACGGCAGTTATTTTATAGGGACCAATAAACCTAGGTTCCAGATTCCAAAAAGGAACTTTCAATCGTATATTCCTGGCAGACAACCACACAGTCATTCACATTCAGGTCCAGACCAGGCAAGAGTTTTCTGTCCGCCATACGTTTATACCTGTCTCCCATGATCTTTAAATTACTCAGAACACCCTGCCATACCGAGGAGAGCGACAAAGCAAACCGTTCCTCCCCAGGAACACCTCAACCTCCTCCCCCACTAAAGGTACCAAACTGTGGGTGGTAACCGTATGCACCAAAGAACGGTGACCTGCCAGTGGATTCTTGCCGATGATTATTAATGGCAAATTCTGCCAGCGGTAAGAAGGATGCTCAATCCTCCTGATTTTCGGAGACGAAATACCTGAGGTAGGTCTCCAAGTTCTGATTGACACGCTCGACATTCGACTGATGGTGGAAGGCAGAGGAAAAGGACAGCTGCACCCCCAGTCGAGAACAGAATGCCTTCCAGAACATGGAAACAAACTGGGTCCCTCGATCTGACACCACATCTGAGGAAACCCCGTGAAGCTTCACAATTTCATCTATGAACACCTGAGCAAATGTCTTAGCATTTGGAAGTGCAGGCAATGCGACGAAGTGAACCATTTTACTTAACCTATCTACTACCACGAAAACCACCATTTTGCCTGCAGAAACTGGTAGGTCAGTAATAAATTCCATGGACAAGTGTGTCCATGGTCTACTAGGGATAGGTAGCGGAAGAAGAATATCAGACGGACGGGTATGCGAAACCTTAGAACGCGCGCAAATACTACAAGCAGCTACTTGTTCAATCACACTCCGATGCAACCCCGGCCACCAAAAACGACGAGAGAGGAGGTCCGTGGTTGCCTTACCACCTGGATGCCCGGCAAGCACAGAGTTATGATGTTCCTTAATTACTTTGCGCCGCTGATCAGATGGTACAAATAACTTTCCTGAAGGGCAGGAGGCAGGGGCGTCCCCATGTGCCTCCAACATCTCACCCTCCAGTTCAGGATAAAGTGACAAAATGACCACCCCATTCTGTAATATCGGGGCAGAGTTCTCATGGTCACCACCACCAGAGAAGCTCTGGGACAAAGCATCAGCCTTGACATTTTTGACCCCTGGACAAAAAGTGACAACAAAATTGAACCTAATAAAAAAACAGGGACCATCTGGCTTGCCTAGGGTTGAGGCATTTAGCTGACTGGAGATATGACAGGCTCTTATGGCCAGTAATAATAGTAATAGGATGGACAGCCCCCTCCAACCAATGTTGCCATTCCTCAAACGCCAATTTGATAGCCAAAAGTTCCCTATTACACACGTCATAATTTCTCTCAGCCGAAGACAATTTTTTAAAAAGAAGGCGCATGGATGCCATTTACTAGGTGACGAACCCTGAGACAACACAGCCCCAACCCCGACATCCGACGCATCAACCTCCACAATAAAGGGTTGAGAAACATCTGGTTGACTGAGTGTAGGTGCAGTGGCAAAATGATTCTTTAAGGAAGAAAAAGCCTGGAGGGAAGCATGCGACCATTTGGAAAAATCAGACACCTTCTTAGTCATGTCAGTAAGGGGTTTCACAATAACAGAGTAATTTTGAATGAATTTCCAGTAAAAATTAGTAAAGCCCAGAAAACGTTGTAGAGCCTTCAGGTTCTTGGGACGTTCCCAGTCAAGGACTGCACGGATCTTCTCCGGATCCATCCAAAAACCCAAAGATGACAACAAGTACCCCAAAAACTGCACTTCCTGAACAGCGAAAACACATTTTTCTAGTTTGGCATAAAGTTTGTTATTCCTTAATATCTGGAGCACCTGCTTAACATGGCCCTGATGAGTCTCAAAATCAGGTGAGTAAACCAAAATATCGTCCAGATAGACCACCACAAATCTCCCCACCAAATGATGGAAAATAACATTTCTGAAATGCTGGAATACCGCAGGTGCATTGGTCAAGCCAAAGGGCTTAACCAAACTCTCGAAATGTCTTTCCGCGGTATTGAACGCTGTCTTCCATTTGTCCCCTTTTTTGACTCTAACCAGGCTGTAGTCTCCCCTTAAATCCAAATTGGAGAATACCTTAGCTCCTACAACCTGGCTGAACAAATCTGGGAATCAGAGGAAGAGTGTACAGTATGGATCACGGATGGTACTTTGATGTAATTCTCGGAAATATAAACAGGGACGTAGACCACCATCTTTTTTCTTCACAAAGAAGAACCCTGCCGCAATGGGCGAAGATGAGGGTCTGATATGTCACTTTCCGCAATGAAATCCTTCATAGCTCATCTCTCAGGACCAGAAAGATTATACAGTCTGGACTCCAGTAGTTTAGCTCCAGGTTTCAGGTTAATAGGACAGTCATAAGCACGATGAGGAGGCAAATCCTGACACCCCTTCTCAGAAAAAACGCCCTCAAAACCAGATAGAAAAGCAGGTAATATTTCCATAGAGACAGTAGTAAGGGAAATCTCTAAACAGTTCTCCTGGCAGTAATTTCCCCATTCAATAATCTCCCCGGTTTGCCAATCCACCAGTGGATTATGTTTAACAAGCCAAGGTATACCCAAGACAATCGATGTAGGAAGATTGTCCTGGACGTAGCAAGAAATTATTTCACAATGAACTGACCCCATCCTCAGTTTTACATTATGTACAATCTGAGTAAATGCTTTCTGTGCAAGTGGCGCCGAGTCGATGGCAAAAATGGAAATAGGTTTATCTAAAGTACAGCAAACAAGACCATGAGTTTTCACAAACTCAGAATCCACCATGCTGACTCCGGCTCCACTGTCAACAAACACAGAAATTTTCTCGGTTTTGCTCTCTAGCACCACCTCTGCTGTCAGGACAAAGCGTGAACTGCAGTTTGGCCACAAATGCACTGCTTGTTTATCCAACTCCAGACTACCAAGGGTTAATCGAGTCTCCTTTTGTTTAGGAATCGATGGACAGGTCCCAACAAAATGTCCCTTTTTCCCTCAAAAAATGCGCCTTTTTTCTTGCGAATCTCCAGGGAGATGTATGACGCAGAGACACCCCCCAACTGCATGGGTTCTTCCACCTCCCCCAGCACTGGTTTACCTCCTGACCACTCTTCTGGCAGAGGTACACAAACCCTGGAGAAGGTGGTCTCACCCGTCTATCCCGAAGGCGTCTATCAAGACATATGGCCAATGACATAGCTGCCTCCGAGAACTGAGGGGTTTCATATACTGCCAAGGCATTTTCAACCTTTCAGTAAGCCCCTCACAAAATTGACTTCTAATGGCTGAGTCATTCCATTTGGAATCCTTTGCCCATCTACGGAATTCTGAACTGTACGTCTCCACTGACCGATTTCCCTGCAGAAGGCAACGTAGCCTAGACTCAGCCAAGGCGATTCGGTCAGGGTCATCATAGATGAGGGCCAGAGTCCCAAAAAAATCCTCCACAGACTGGAGACAAACCGAGTCCTGCGGCAAAGAAAACGCCCAGGACTTAGGATCTCCCTGGAGTAGAGAGATCACAATTCCAACCCGTTGCTCCTCATTTCCAGAGGAATAGGGATGTTTAAAATATAGTTTGCAGGCCTCCTTGAATACAAAAAACTTGTCCCTACCTCCAGAAAACCTGTCCGGGAGGGCAACCTTGGGTTCAGGCTGGGCAGGCCTACCTGCAGAGACCCCCATATTGGCGACCTGTAGCCGCTGATGCTGCTGTTGTACCTCAATGCGGAGGTCATTCACCTCCAGAAACAGCCTGTGCAGCCGCTCTGCAAGCTCTGTAACTGAACCCATACCAAGGGAGAAAGGAAAAAAAAAAAAGGTCCACGCCCAAAAACACACAAAGAAAAAAAAAATGTCAGTTCTCTTTTCTTTTTTTTTTTTTTCCTTTTTCAAAACATGCTCGGTCGGAAGTTGAGACCTCCTAGTCTGGTCTAGTGTCACCCTGTCTCAACTACCGTCCCTATATTGCCTCTTCAGCAATCGCCGCACGCGTGCCTCGCCCCTGTCTTTCCCTTGCATATGGCTAAGGCTAGTGAAGGGAGGAGATGAGTGTTATGATCTGCAACAAGTACTAAGGAAAGATAGGGGAAAGCTGTTCCTACAGTAAGACTAAGCTGAATCCCTACGATGTAGCGGGCTGCCTGTTCCTAGCGAACAGACCCGCCTTAGTCCTCGGCTAGTCTGAACGAAGACCTATAGCATAAGGGGAGGGGTCCCTAAAAGAACTAAGGAGTGGGACAAAAATGGGACACCTCCTAAACAGAGAAGTTGTTGCAGAACACAAAAAGACAAACTGACAAAAAAGGTACTAGAGGTCCCAGAAGGACCAAGCGAACTGACAGAGAAAGGCACCGAAGCACCTGGCTAGAGAAACAGTCAAACACTGAAGTCCAGCACAGCCAGGAGGGCGGAAGTGGAATATAAAGGCAGGTGGTCACGTGACTGCAAAACACAAGATGGAAAAACAAACAGAAGGGTTCTAAGCAGTAGTCGATCTCCACTAAACTCTATTGACAACAAGGGTAGACAGACAGGGGGAGATTACTTAGCTTTAGACGACTCCAAATGTGCACTCGGCCTCAAGCTCCAGAGAGGACAAAGTACTGCTCTTGCTAAGCCTTCACAAGTAGAAATGAATATAGCCGGCACCTCCCTCTCAGACACACCAGGTATTTATACAACCAGGCCAGAGAACTAATTAGCCAGAGGGAGGTAGCCGCTGGGTCCTAAAGACAGCCTCTCTTCTAAGAAGATGTCTGTAATGCCAAACGCAGAGATCTTCTGCAATCAACTGCAGGGCGACTGTCTGTCACTTCTGACATACCCGTGACAGTAACATTTTAGTAAAAAAAATTGTAATTTCCCATTGAATCGGCCCAATGTTATACAATTCAGTGAATTGCCAGAGGGTTAAAAATGCTCACTACACCGCTAGATGAATTCCTCAAGAAGTGTAGTTTCTAGTGATGAGCAAACGTGCTCGGCACTGCTCAACACTCGATTAAGCATCGGGGTGCCTGGGCACGCTCGCTACTCAATCCAGTATCCCTGGTGCTTGTGCACATGCTCGAGTCCCCTGCCCTTCAAGTTTCGCTGCTGTTTTTCAGCCCCTAGGCTTGCGGGGATTGCCTGCCAATCATGATAATGTTGTACTCATGTTGGCTACTGGCATTACTGTGATTGGCCGGTTGCATCACGTCATCAAATCTATATAAGACCCGGTGACGATATGTAAGACCCGGTGACGTGAGCAGAGTAGGGAGAGGTACTGAAGAAAGGAAAGTTAGCATTACAGGCCTTGTTGCAGAAACCTAAAACCAACAGTCGTTATCAGTACTACATCTATTCTATTCAATACCGCTATTAGCTATACTATTTAATGTAGGCCTATCTGCTGAAGATGGGCTAGTAGTGCATTACAGGCCTTGGTGAAGAAACCAAAAACCAAAACTCCTTATCAGGACTACATCTATTCTATTCTATTCAATACAGAAAGAACAACGTACCAAGAACATTGCATCTAAAAAAATTACTTTATTAATAAATATAAAAACAGTACACAAACAAAATTAAAAAAAATGGCAATAAGTACTCGATAGTGAAACCAAAGAAATGGCACCATACAGCAGCACACACTTAATCCAGAACAATGTTCATAGTTATACAGTAGGTTTAACCAATAGAGAGGAGTGTATAACAAAACCACTCCCCAGAGCTATAAGACACATTTAATATAGTATAAATACAGAATATTTCAACCTAAATTTACCACTAAGATAAAGTACAATGTGTCCCAAAAAAACTATCTTAGAATCACTGGGATTCGTTGAAGTGTTCCAGAGTTATTACCACATAAAGAGACACTGGTCAGAATTGTAAAATTTGGCCTGGTCAGGAAGGTGAAAACAGGCTTCGGGGCGAAGGAGTTAATAGCCCCCCCTTTATTGCTGCTGATCACGTAATAGCCCCCTTTATTCTGCTGTTCACTGAATAGCCCCCATTTATTGCTGCTAGTCCCTTAATAGTCCCCTTTATTGCTGCTAGTCCCTTAATTGCCCCATTTATTGCTGATGATCACTTCCTAGTTCCCCTTTATTGCTGCTGATCATGTAATAGCCCCCTTTATGCGGATATTCACTTAATAACTCCTTTGTATTGCTACTGATCACATAATAGCCCCCCTATATTGCTGCTAATTACTTAATAGCCCCCTTTATTGCTGCTGATCACTTAATAGCCCCCCTTTATTGCTGCTGATCACTTAATAGCCCCACTTTATTGCTGCTGATCACTTAATATTCCCCCTTTATGCTGCTATTCACTTAATAGCTCCCCTTTATTGCTACTGATCACATAATAGCCCCCCTGTATTGCTGCTGATCACTTAATAGCCCCCTTTATTGCTACTGATCACTTACTAGTCGAACTTTATTGCTGCTGATCACTTAATAGCCCCCATTTATTGCTGCTTATCACTTAATAGTCCTCCTTTATTTCTGCTGATCACTTAACAGTGCCCCTTTATGGCTGCTGATCACTTAATAGCCCCTACTTTTATTTTATTTGTCTAGTTCTTATAGGAGATGGGGCATTATAATGTTAATACTCCCAGTGTTGAAGCGTTCAGGCGCCCTGTTATTGAGTGCACTGTTGCCGATTCTATCAGGGCCAAGACTTGTCCTGACACAAACGTTTTCGGAATGACTGAGGTAGTTCCACCTCCATTCACCGTTGTTATGGGATGTTCTCACCCTGTAATTGGGTGGATGTTTGTTTAGTGTTTATACACATGCCGTATTGAGTTGAGAAATAGCTGGAACAAAATGTGATGTTATCCACTAACTTATCTTTATTGTTAAATATAGTCGTATTTCCATTTGAAGTAAAACCATAACAAACTGCTGTGAAAACTTCTTGCTAACAGATCAAGTGTTATCTGCTTTTTACTATGCAAATTACCTCTTCAGAGAGGAAGAGGACTCCAGTGCCACCTATTGGAAGCAGCGATCCTAACAGTCAATATAGAACCTTTAACAAGCCTTGCCATATGACTTAGGATAAAAGCCAAACCAGAATCTCAATTTGCAGACTCTGTGTTTCGAGGTATTGCCCCTCATCAGTGCAAAGTATGAGATCTGATTTGCTAGGTGAAAGGCTTAAGACTGGGATCTAAGGGGTAATGTTTCTCCTTGTGGAGACTGACAAGCCAGGCCTGGCATGTCAGAGTGAGGAGACTTGTATGCAATGCATGTTCCTCTGGAATCAGATATCATACTTTGCACCGACGAGGGGCAATACCCCGAAACACTGTGTCTGCAAATTGAGATTCTGATTTGGCTTTTATCCTAAGTCATGTGATAAGGCTCGTTAAAGGGTCAATATTGACTTTTCGAATTGCTACTTCCAGTACATTGCCCTAGAATTGTAATCCTCTTCCTCTCTGAAGAGGCAATTTGCATATGTAATTTCCCAGAGTCGCATGAATGGCTTATAAGCCTCCTCACTCTGATATGCCAGGCCTGACTTGTCACTCTCCACAAGGAGAAACGTTACCCCTTAGATCCCTGCTTTTTAGTGACACTTTAAACAAGTTTGTGTGGTCCAGGTACTTGCAATTTATGAGACTATGAAACGGAAGAAAAGCTGCCACTAGGAGTGTCTGACAGCGGATTACTGGCCAAGTGGAGTGTGAATGTGCATGATGTGGTGGGAAGACATAGCTGCTGGCCAAGAATGTGTTCGGCTAAAACATCATGAACCACAACATCATCATGTTGGTAAGAGGTGGTAGGATGACACCCCCTAATTGCTCTCAATCCCCTACATGTATTCACAGTGACATAGTCCGATTTCTTGTGTGATTGCTTGGAACTTATTGGTGACATCTTGTCTCCATAACATAAATGGGTAGGAAGAATTTTTTGCAGATTCCTTCACCATTGTGATTTAGGATATATTCACACTATATTGTTTTCAAAAAAGCATCCACACTTGCTTTCCACCATGTGCAAACATAGATCTGAATACAACAATACAATGTGTCTATCTCAAGACATAAATACAAATGGGGAAAACTAGAACAAAAACAAATTTAAATTATTTGACCTGTATTCATGTGGTGCAACAATCTCTACAATAACTTGCTTTTTTTTTTTTTTTTTTTTTACAAGTGAACGCATAATTTCCTAATATTAATATATAAGCTATCACGAGTGACTTTTAAAAGAACACCTTCAAAGTATATAATTAGCAGGCAGCAGGGCCCAAATATAAAATATTATGTTTTTCTGAACAATTATAGTGATTCTATAATATTTCAATTTACATTGTTTTTTAATTTTAGTGAGGCACTTTTTTTTTAAAAGATAATCTGCCAGCAGGTTTTTACTATGTAATCTAACAGCAGAAGGAGGTACATGCTGAGACCGATTCCAGCAATGTGTCACTTAGTTTTCTGGGTGCAGCAGTTGTGATAGAATCACAGTTTTCTCTGCTGCAGATCTTGCAGAGCTTAATTGTTAATCTATGTATAACCTCCTCCACACCACAGCTTTCTGTATACACTGTAGTGTGACAGAGAGCTGCTAATCAGTGCTGGTGGCTGGACTAAGAGGCATGAGGCCAGTTGTCCTGTACTGATAATCTCCTGCTGATAAAACATGGCATGTGTTGAAACAGCAAAACACAGCCCAGTAAGTGACACATCGCTAGAATCTGGCTTTCTGCTCCTACATTATGGTGCTCTCAGATTACATCGCAAATAACTGGAGACAGATTTTCTTGAACGAGTTTGTTTCTATGAATGTCCTCACAGTAACTTCCTACATGTATGTTACTGCATAACCTGACATAATTGTTAGAGGGTTTATCTAACCCCATGCAAATTTTCGGCAAGCACTGCAGCTTGCCAAATCCAAATAGTGTGTAATATACACACTGTCAGGATTGTACTCTCTCATTGTTTCGAGAAGTCATCACATTACAGCAAATATGAAGTTTGTATACTTCTATTGACATGTCAACTAGCTTTTTATCCACTTATCTCAACAGGTCATTGAGTGTTTATTATATATGTGCATCTCACTAAATTAGAATATCATCAAAAAGTAAAAATTATTTCAGTTATTCAATACAAAAAGTGAAACTCATATTATATAGAGTCATTACAAACAGTGATCTATTTCAAGTGTTTATTTCTGTTAATGTTGATTATGGCCTACAGCCAATGAAAACACAAAAGTCATTATCTCAGTAAATTAGAATACTTTATAACAACAGCTTGAAAATGTTTTTAAAATCCAAAATGTTGGCCTACTGAAATGTATGTTCAGTAAATGCACTCAATACTTGGTCGGGGCTCCTTTTGCATCAATTACTGCATCAATGCGGCGTGGCATGGAGGCGATCAGCCTGTGGCACTGCTGAGGTGTTATGGAAGCCCAGGTTGCTTTGATAGCAGCCTTCAGCTCGTCTGCATTGTTGGGTCTGGTGTTTCTCATCTTCCTCTTGACAATACCCCATAGATTCTCATAGTCAGGTGAGTTTGCTGGCCAATCAAGCACAGTGATACTGTTGTTTGTAAACCAGGTATTGGTACTTTTGGCAGTGTGGACAGGGGCCAAGTCCTGCTGGAGAATGAAATTTCCATCTCCAAAAAGCTTGTCAGCAGAGGGAAGCATGAAGTGCTCTAAAATTTCCTGGTAGACGGCTGCGCTGACTTTGGTCTTGATAAAACACAGTGGACCTACACCAGCAGATGACATGGCTCCCCAAACCATCACTGATTGTGGAAACTTCACACTAGACCTCAAGCAGCTTGGATTGTGGCCTCTCCACTCTTCCTCCAGACTCTGGGACCTTGATTTCCAAATGAAATGCAAAATTTACTTTCATCTGAAAACAACACCTTGTCCAGGTCTTTTTCTCCTTGGCCCAGGTAAGACGCTTCTGGCGTTGTCTATTGGTCATGAATGGCTTGACACAAGGAATGCGACACTTGTAGCCCATGTCCTGGATACATCTGTGTATGGTGACTCTTGAAGCAATGACTCCAGCAGCAGTCCACTCCTTGAGAATCTCTCCCAAATTTTTGAATGGCCTTTTCTTAACAATCCTTTCAAGGTTGCGGTTATCCCAGTTGCTTGTGCACTTTTTCCTTCCACTCAACTTTCCATTAATATGCTTGGATACAGCACTCTGAACAGCTAGCTTCTTTAGCAATGACCTTTTGTGGCTTACCCTCCTTGTCGAGTATGTCAATGACTGCCTTCTGGACATCTTTCAAGTCAGCAGTCTTCCCCATGATTGTGGAACCTACTGAAACAGACTAAGGGACCTTTTTTAAACGCTTAGGAAGCTTTTGCAGGTGTTTTTTGTTAATTATTCTAATTTATTGAGATAATGATTTTTGTGTTTTCATTGACTGTAAGTCATAATCATCAACATTAACAGAAATAAACACTTGAAATAGATCACTCTGTAATGACTATATATAATATATGAGTTTCACTTTTTGTATTGAATAACTGAAATAAATTAACTTTTTGATGATTCTAATTTAGTGAGATGCACCTGTACATTGTTAGGATTCAGCAAGCTGCACTGCTTGTCAAAGATTTACACTGTGTTGCACAAGCCCCTTTAATTTATAATTAGCTGAATATTATGACTAAATCGTGTTAGACACATTTAGGCATTGGTAAATATGTGCAGCATATTTATAATGAAGCTATGCAGACCTTCTGCATGCAATGATCATTAGTATATGTGCGCTTGTGCGGTATGAGCACTGATAGAATTATTGTCCTACAAGTCTAACATTTTATTTCGTTTGTTAATTTGTGCAAAATGTATTTGAATAGTGTGATAGAACCTTATAGTCATCTATTTGGTAATGTGAAAAATAAGAGGTAGGTAAAAGAAGTACAAACTGAACAACATAAAGAATAAATTAACATGGTACTTAAATATAAAAAATGTCTAATTTTGCTTACAATACCAAAAAAGGGCCACAAGGTGTCTCAGAGGGACTTGTACTATATGTACAACTGACAGCTTGTGATGTCCGGTATATCTCACATTCAGGTGCAAAGATTATACATGTAGCTGTAAAGCTTTTAGGGCAAGTTGTGGATTTTCATTTACAATCTTTTCTCCTTTAGTTAACGAAATATCAGGACTTATTCCTCTCTTAGGGCTCGCTCACACGAGCGTATAACTCGGACGAGTGCAATCCGATTGAAAAAAGGGATTGCACTCGGAGCAGTGTTATTCAGCGAGGCAGTGCAGATCTGCATATTTTTCTCAGCTGTATTCGGCATGAAAAAAAAGCATGCTGTGATTTCACTCTGAAATCGGATGGGTGCGAGAAAAAAATCGGATACGGACCATGAGTATGGCATCAGATTTTTACGAATACATTACAATTCTGTAACATTGGAAGCTGCAAATGGTCCTGTAAATAACTAATAATTGCTATGTAAAAAAACAGATTGTATACGGATGACAAGTGAAAAAAAAATCATCCCACTTTTCTGGATGAAAATCAGACCGAATTTTTATATGCTCATGTGACCCTAGCCTCATATGCATAGGAAATGAAAGACTTAATAGAATAAAAGAAATTCTATGAAAAGTTATTTATAAAAAGTGGTTTCTACTAACTGGATGATTCATTGCCCAAAGCAATCTGCCAAAATATAAGGAGATCACTGATGGTCTCATTGATGAAACCCCAGTGATCATGGGGAAGAGAGGAGCAGCCACACATATCCCCTGCTCTGGTTCTGTTCACTGACTAAGGCCCCATTCAGACGTTAGTTTTCCAACTTTTGAGAAAAACGGACCAATTATTATTTTGATAAGAATCTGGTCAGAGTGTGGTTCGAGTGTCATCAATTTTACTCGTACTTGGAGAGAAAAAAAAGTTTCTCCACCTTCTCCTTTCTGACAGTCTGTGAAAATTCTTTCATGCACCCATAGACTTTCATTGTCTAATTTGATCTGAACCGCAGATCAAAATTGGAAATGCCGCCTCGATTTTCTGCTGAACGAGAAAAATCACGGATATGTAAAAGGCCCCATAGATTATTTTTATTACAAGTGCTATCCAAGAAAACCACAGATAGCACTTGTACGTGAAAATCGGAAGTCTGAATGAGGCCTAAGGCTAGGATCCAATGATGAGTATTTAGCCACGGTCCCACTATCAGTATTTGGTCAGTATTTTTTCTCAGGAGTGGGAGCCAAAACCAGGAGTGGGTGATAAATGCAGAATTGGTGACTTGTTTCTATTATACCTTTTCTCTGATTGTTCCTCACCTGGTTTTGGCTCCTAATCCTGAGAAAAAATACTGACCGAATACTGACCAAATACTGATCGTGGGGCCGTGGCCTTTGGTGGGTTTTTGATGTTGTAGATTTTCTGCACCATTTCTGCACCCATTAAGTAAAATAGTTTACTTGAATTTGAAAAAAAAATATGCAGCATCAAAACCTTACCAAAAACTCATCGTGGGAACGTAGCCTTAGGCTGTGTGCCACGATGCGTTTTTTAAGCGTTTCTGCAGCAGCAAAAACGCTGCAGAAACGCTTAAAAAACGCTTGGTAGAAGGCCTGCCATGTTCCCCAATGATAATCCGCATGTGCTGTACACATGCTGCGGAAATTTCCGCTGCGGGTTATCATTGCAGAAAAAAACGCAGCACTACCAATTATTTTGCGGAAGTGCGGCGTTTTCGCCGCCATTGACTTGCATTGGAACGCATGGATTCCGCATCACTGTATATGTAGATGCGCATTCCATGCTTTCCAATGTGCGGATGGTACCCGGGTCTGGAGAAGAGGAGACTCTCCTCTGGACCCGGGTACCATAAAACCTGTGAAAAAAAGAATAAAATAAAAAATAAATGTTATATTTACCTTCTTACGGCCCGCGGTGCGCTCTTCCTCTCATGCCGGCAGATCGCGATGGACTGAAGGACCTGCGCTGACGTCATAGTCATGTGACCTGTCACGCGATGCTGACGTCGGCAGGTCCTTCAGTGTACCGTGATCTGCCGGCAGCCAGGAAGGAGCGAAGCAAGACTGCGGGGGCCATCAGAAGGTAAGTATAGATTTATTTTTTTATTTTTAAACATTCTTTAAGGTCACAGTATATAAATCCATGCCGATTGCATGGATTTATATAGTGTGACCAAGTTGACAAGCACTTTCCAGGTGATGCTAAAATCGCTTGGAAAGCGCTTGTCAACCCGCATGCGGAAATGCAAATGAAGAACGCTTCACATCCTCATGTCCCTGGCAGGAAAACGCATGTACAATCCACATGTACAATCCGCATGTACAATCCGCATGTTCAATCCGCATGCGTTTTTTCTGCCAGGGGACATGCAGAAACGCTCAGGAAAAATCCAGAGCATTTCTGTATCGTGGGCACATAGCCTTATAGTGTGCTGTCCTGACATCCATCTTGTAGGTCATATGGATATATAAAAGTTACTTGTCACTGGTAGTGTTCAGTAACACAGAGTACATAAGTGTCAGTTACAATAAGGCCCCAAATCCTGGGGAGCCCACAAGTTGTCCCTGCTACAGTGGAGGGACAGGATCAGGCGGGTGAACATCTCTGCTGCAGTCACTTTCCAGATAACTAATTAAAAAATTGGATCTGTTTAAACGCAGAAATACAAAGATGCAGCATTGGCTGCTAAATATAATGTGGTTCTTCATAATGCAGTGCAGCCCCATCTGCTGGTCACATTTTTAAAGTTTATATTAATCTTTGAAGTCAATTTTACAGTTTACTGTAAATTTATTTTTTAAAACAAAGAAGGACCTAAACTAAAAATAAAAGGAAGCCCTTCATCCAAAAAAACCATATGAAAATAATGGTAAACTCATCCCCCAACCCTCTGATACTGCCATAACTACAGTCACACCAGAGCAATAATGCATTCATATGGTCCAGCGCTACATTATGGACATTAGTATTGGGACACACCACTTAATCACTGTGTAAGGAGATGGACATACTGCTCATGTTCCCTTTTGAAGACATTTGTATTGTTGCAGTGTATTTTAATGTGAAATGTGTATTGTGACATGTGTGATTAGTGACAGTATTATGTTCTTCCCGACAGTAGGGAAAGTTAGATTTAATGGTTGGGACTAGCCCAGAGTGGAAGGGGAAAGGGTGAAGGGACAGAGACAGTTTCCTGTCATGAGGTCAGATAGGGCCCAGCCGGCAGAAGTAGACCTAAGGTCTGACTAGTCAGCAGAGGCACGTGACGTGCGTGTCCCTGACATGAGTGGAGACTGATACAGTGTATAGCGAGATCCGGAGTAAAGTAAGGAAAAGTGACCAAAGGACAGAGTGATGCATTGGAGACAGGTCCTGGGATAGGACGCCAAGCAGTACAGCACAAGTCCACAAGATAGGTAATTGGCCAGGATGGAAAAGGGAACGAGAGACGAAGAGAGTGTCCTGGGCGGGAGTTCCAAGGCATCAGCAAGCAGAGAAGTTAAGTACCAGCCATATTGGCAAACGACTTCCCCTAAAGGAAAGGAGGACGTGGAACCCGCGGGTTGAGGACATGACTCTCACTTACTGGACTGTAGTATTGTGCTCGGTAGTGGTGAACACAGAGAAACTTGAGGCAAAAACAAGTGAGCTTGGAAGAGTTAGAGAGACCGTGTGTGAAGATGCTTCACATGGTAAAGGAAACATTCGTGAAGTTAAGCCCCCCCTATCCATTCTACACTGTTCCCACCAAGTTAGTGTTAAGTAAAAGACTTCTGGTCCTGGATTATCAAAGTCAGCGGTATAATGCGGCCTGCAAGGGAGCAGTGCCCCCATTGACGAAGCCCACACACCCAGCCAGGACCCCCATTTTCATGGGGTGTAAAAGACGAGTACCTCGCCCACGACTCTCGCCCCACGCTATGTTACAACTGAACTCAGGTATATCGTTCAGACCCAATGAATGATACAATGTACTGGAAGAAAAATAAAAATAAAGTGCAGCGAACTGGTGAAAAAAAATGCAATTCCGTCAATGCTTTTAAGTTTTTGTTTTTATGGTGTTCAGTGTGTATTAAAAGTAATGTGGCACCATGATAATAATAATATTTTTTTTATAATAATAATCTTTTTATTTATATAGCGCCAACATATTCCACAGTGCTTTACAATTCTGACAATTGGGGCTCACAATCTACATTCCCTATCAATATGTCTTTGGAGTGTGGGAAGAAACCGGAGAACCCAGAGGAAACCCACGCAAACACAGGAAGAACATACAAACTCCTTGTAGATGTTGTCCTTGGTGGGATTTGAACCCAGGATCCCAGCGCTGCAAAGCTGCAGTGCTAACCACTGAGCCACCGTGCTGCCCATGATTTTCTACGTCAGTACGATTACAGCGATACCAGGATTGTATAGTTTGATTTATATTTAAGTGGTGAAAAAAATTGGAAATAAAATGGGTAAAAGAAAAAAGTTTAAAAAAAAGTTGGTCTGTGACGCAATTTTCTGACACCCATAGCGTTTTTATTTTTCTGTCAATGGAGCTGTGGGAAGGCTTGTTTTTTTGCATATCAAGATGTCATTTTTATTGATAACCTTTTTGGGTACATATAATATTTTGATCACATTTGATTACATTTTTAGGGATGCGTGAATATAAAAATGCATGATTCTGACATTTCAATTTTTTCCGCTCTCAACAGGTATTTACCATACGAGTCGATTAATTTTACATTTTGATAGATCGGACTTTTACTAAGGCAGTAATAACAAATATGCTTGTTTTTGTATGTTTTTATTTTTAGAGAGAAAAAAAGGGGTTATTCAAATTTTTTATATATATATTATTACATTTTTTTATTTTTTAGTCCCATTAGAGGACTTAACCTTTTTTATGTATACTGCAATACTATTGTATTGCATGCCATTACAACCCATGGCCCCCCGCGATCATTTTGAGAGGGAAAGGGGGGCAATGGGGGCCAATGTATGCTTGCACTGGCTATTGCGCCATTTAAATGTGGTTGTTAGTGATAGACAGCTGTATTAAAATTGTTAAACTGCAGCGATCAGAGCAAGCTCCACTCACTGCTGTTACAGGCAAATGTTGACTGTTTAAAGGGAACTTGTCAGGCGATGCATGTGTGGAACCCCAGGGGTCTGGTTACCACAGTAATAGCAATATTACGTCTGTGAGCAGGTGGGAGGTCTCCTGGTCAGGAATCCTGAGCATGCCACACCTCCTGCCCAGTCCTGGGAGGGGAAGCACTTCCCCTATATGAACTGGGGCTGAGGTAGGGTTAGAAGAGAACACAGACAGAGACACAGTCTGGTCTGGAGTGGAGCTGATACAGGGAGAGTAAGATCAGGAGCTCTGTGGGAGCAGTGATAAAAGGGGTCAGAGACTGGAAGCTGTAGAGCTCGTCCTGACTGAAGAGATCTCACCGGACACGGAGTCCGAGGCTGTGGGGACTGTTCCATACCCAGCAGCAGAAACCGACCGGCAGGGGATTTCAGGTCCTCTGGCCAAGAAACCCGAAGGCACGGTCACACGCAAGGGACCAGCACCGCCGTCCTGGAGCGGAGGCTACCAGAAGGCCCCGAGTCACCGGCCATACGGGTGAGCACCACACGGTACACTCAGGGACGTGGGCTACTTTTACCCGCTTCTAGCAAGGTAGCCAAGAAGAGTACAGTTAGTTGGGGAGGCCTACAACTCCGCCTGGCCAGGGGAGATCCTGTCTGCTCACGGACTGACCAGGCCCCGATCGCTAGCCAGTACTCCCGGGAGGGTCTATCTTTGTCACCAGTAAAGACCCTGAACTACACCGCACCGTCTCTGAGTGGTTCCTGGTGCCTGCGTGCAATTCTACCATCCCCATCATCCACGTCCGCTGCCCTGAGGCCATACCCCTCCCGTTGGGGGTTATACTACCCACGCTGCACAACTGTACCACCGGCCTCAGCGGTCTGCCCTGCAGCGGCGGTTTCATAACCGCATTCAACGGGTGGCGTAGTCGAACAATATAACAACTTATACTAAAATCCGCCACTGAGTTTGACACCCTGGGCACGGACCGGGTCACCGCCACGAGGACTACTACCCCCAACAGATCCGGCTCCGGTTATTCCCCAAGCATGGCCCAGGGGGCGCGTCAACTTTTGGCGTAGTCGGCAGGATTCCGTGCCCGCAACCACCGGGTACTGCGTGCCTGAAAAAGACTGATAAACTTACCTGTGGTGAAGATTCCCGCCATCCGACACCATCTTTTGCCTTCTTCCCGCCATCCGTGGAGTTTTCCCGCCATCCGACGCCATCTTTTGCCTTCTTCCCGCCATCCGTGGAGTTTTCCCGCCGTTGGACGCCATCACGAGGACGCCGCGCGGGAAGAAGAGGGGCGTGGACTCCGAAAGCGCGCGAGAACTGAAGCCCCGCCTCACGTCCGGACGTTGCGTAAGGTCCTGGAAGGAGCCCAGCAGACGCCGACGTCACAGGAGCGCGACGGAAGGTCCTCAACCCTGACGATCTACTGCGGAGCCGCGGCCTACGGAAGAGGATCATCGCAAGGTAGGCCACGGTCCACTAGGGGGGAGGAGGATGTCGGATACGGAGGAGAGCTTCACTGCCACAGCCACCGCCAGCACCACCGCTGCTGCGGTCATGCCTTTCACCATGCCCTATATCCCGGGGGCAGCCTGGCTACCCCAGTACTCAGGGAGTCACATACCCTAAATGACTTCAGAGAAAGGCTGGATAGCCTCTTCCAGGTGTACCCCCTCACAGAAGAGCAAAAAGTGAGCATCCTGGTGGCTCAATTAACAGGGGCAGCCCAAAGGGAGGTAAAGTCCTGGCCACCTGGGAGGAAGAGGACTGTCAGAGAGATACTAGCCCGGCTGAAAGACACATTTGACACCCGCACCTCAGCCGAAATAAAGCTTCGATTTTACGGGTGCAAGCAGCGAGCACATGAGAGTATAAGAGACTATGCTTTAAACCTACAAGAGGCCCTGAGAGCCATTAAGCAGGCAGACCCTGACAGCGTGGGAAATGAAGATAAGCTGTTAACTGAACAATTTATTGAGGGTCTACGGTGCAATGCCCACCGAACCCAGTTGCGGGCAATGGCCTTACAGGACCCTGACCTGGACTTTGCACAGTTCAAGGACAGAGCCATCCGGGTGCTCCGAGAACCGGCACCAGGTGGCGCTGTGACCCACAGGCGCCCTGCTATCACTTACACCAGGAGACGGCGCCCTTGTCTGCAGGGCCTGTGGGAGCTGATGCGCAGGCTTTAAACAGTGACCCGGCTACAGACCTGCACCATCAGGTCCAAGAGCTAACTAAAAGCGTTGCCGCGCTAACCCGAACTGTGCAGTCTTTACAGGTTTCTACTCCAGAGAAGATCCAGCTGGCATCCGGACCGGAGGATATCCCGTGGCGCCGACCAAGGAGGACCCCACCGGCCAGAGGAAGACCCAGCGACCGATACAACGAGGACGGACAACCCATCTGCCGCCGCTGCAATCAACCCGGACATATGGCAAGGTACTGTCCTTTAAAACTGGCACAACCTGGGGTAGAGGGCCAACCCCTAGGAATAAGATCACCAGGCCCATCGAACTGGCGTGACAAATACGTGGGAGGACGTCCAGTCTTGCCTGTAGTACTGGATGGCATTCCTATGAGTGCCCTACTTGACACCGGGTCACAGGTCACCACCATCCCGTACGTGCTCTTCAAGCAGTACTGGAATGATTCGGATATAACCCACTACCCAGACGACGACTTGAGTATCATCGCCAGCAATGGTCAGCCCGTGCCACAGATCGGATTTAAAGAGATGACCATTAAAATCGGTAAAGTCGAACTGGCAGCACAGGGACTGATCATTGTGGACATTGACAAGCGCGAGAGTCACCCAAAGATAACTCTAGGAACTAATGTGATTGAAAATTGTCTTGCAGAGGTGATTCTTATTTTACAGCAGGTTGCCAAGAACGCCAGCTCCGGCCAGCAGCGAGTGCTCCAAAAAGAGATCCGGGCACTGATGCGACGGCAACAGGTGGAACTCTCCGGTGGTGAGATTGGTAGCGTGAGGATGTGTGACCCTTTCCCTATTGCCATGCCCCCAAAAAGTGAAATGATGATTTGGTGCCGGGCAGCTATTGGTCTGAGAGGTAGAGATTACCAGGCAATGGTAGAACCAGTCTACTCAGATAGTAGGCCCACCATTTTGACGGCACGGGGGGTGGTTGATGTACGCCATGGGAGGGTGCCCGTTCGCATAATAAATATCGGGAAGAGGGAAGTGTACCTGCCCCGGTATGCTACGCTAGCCAAATTGTATACCATCAACCAAAATTCTGTACAGTCCGTGGAACCCTTGCCTCCATCTCATCCAGAGGAAGGTAACGGCTCTGAGCAACAAATGGAGGACTGGTGTCAGCAACTGCATTTGGGTACTGACTCCACACCCGTTCACCAAAAGCAGGGAGTCTACCGGGTGATCCAGGAATACGAGAGAGTGTTCAGTAAACACCCGCTAGACTTCGGGCGAGTGAAGGGAGTGGAACATCACATCCCCACGGGAGACCATCCTCCCATAAAGGAGAGGTATCGTCCCGTACCCCCTGCACACTACCAACACGCCAAGGGGATGCTTAGAGACATGAAGGAGGCTGGGGTAATCAGGGATAGCTGTAGTCCCTGGGCAGCTCCACTAGTCTTGGTTAAAAAGAAAGACAACACCATGAGAATGTGTGTAGATTACCGGAAAATCAACCGTATCACACACAAAGATGCGTACCCCTTACCAAGGATAGAGGAGTCTTTGGCTGCTTTAAAATCTGCTAACTTCTTCTCCACTTTGGATCTCACTAGCGGGTACTGGCAGGTTCCTGTAGCAGAGGCGGACCGGGAGAAGACCACATTCACCACCCCGATGGGACTTAGCGAGTTTACCTGCATGCCGTTCGGACTCTGCAACGCACCAGGAACCTTCCAACGATTGATGGAATGCTGTCTGGGACACCGGAACTTTGAGACGGTCCTGCTGTACCTGGACGATGTTATAGTTTATTCCAAAACCTACGAGGACCACCTGAAACACCTGGCGGAGGTGTTTGAAGCCCTGGCAAACTACGGTCTGAAGGTGAAACCGTCGAAGTGTCACCTGCTAAAACCAAAAGTGCAGTACCTGGGACACGTGGTGAGTGCTAACGGAGTGGCCCCCGACCCTGATAAGATCACCGCGATTAAGGAATGGCCAAGACCCTCCAGCGTAAAGGAAGTGCGGCAGTTCCTCGGGTTGGTAGGCTACTACCGAAGATTCATTCCCGGTTTCACCAAAAAGGCAGCTCCTATGCAGGACCTCCTGATAGGCCAGTCCAGGAAGGCCAAGAACCAGAAGCCGCCCTTCAGATGGGAGAAGCTGGAAGAAGAGTCCTTCCGCCAGCTGAAGATGGCCCTCATGGGGGATGAAATCCTGGCGTACCCTGATTACAGCCAGCCCTTTATCCTCTACACCGACGCAAGTAACATCGGGCTAGGAGCCGTACTGTCCCAGATCCAGCAGGGGAGAGAACGGGTAATTGCTTACGCCAGCCGAAAACTGCGACCCACCGAAAGAAACCCTGAGAATTACAGCGCATTTAAGCTAGAGTTCCTGGCAGTGGTGTGGGCAGTCACCGAACGCTTTAAGCACTACCTCGCCTCTTCCCGGTTCACCGTGTACACGGATAACAACCCGTTGACACACCTGGACACTGCAAGACTCGGTGCCCTGGAGCAGAGATGGATGGCCCACCTGTCCAACTATGAGTTCACGATTAAATACCGGGCAGGACGCTCCAATACCAACGCGGATGCCTTGTCCAGAATGCCAAACCTACCGGACGTAGGGGAAGATCCAGAGGAATTGGAAGAAGTTGAACTCCCCGCGTTTCACCGTCATGGGACTACCCAGTATTCCCACTGTGTAAGGGGTAAGCAATCCACTACGTTCAACCCCTTACCTCATTACAACTGGGCAGAAACGCAGGACAGTGACCCCGCCGTCCGACGGGTGAAGGAGATGCTGACTCAGCCAGATGCCCGCCTTGACCCAGACGCTCCGGAGGAGACCAAGCAACTGTGGGCTGAGAAGAGTCGACTGTTTCTTTACAAGGGGAAGTTGTGCCGCAGAATGGTTAACTCCCGGACGCATGAACTGGTCTGGCAAGTAGTGGTGCCAAGAAGAGACGCGGCTATGGTACTGGAGGCATACCATGACGGAGCTGGGCACTTCGGATGGAAGAAGCTGGAGTTCCTGCTGCGCGGGCGGTTCCACTGGGTAGGCATGAGAGGAACCATCGAGAGGTGGTGCAGAGACTGTGGCCCATGCAACCTAAGAAGGAAGGACCGTGCCAGCCAGAAGACTCCCCTGCAGTCCATCGTCACCAGGCAGCCGTTGGAACTGGTAGCCTTGGACCATGTAAAACTGACCCCCAGCAGAAGTGGCTACGTCTATGCGTTGACCATCGTGGATCACTATTCCCGGTTCTTGGTTGTAGTCCCCGTCAAGGACTTAACGGCTCAAACAGCAGCTAGAGCCTTCCAGCAGCACTTCTGCCGTCCACACGGATACCCAGAGCAGGTGCTGACGGACCAAGGACCTGCCTTTGAAGCGGAAGTCTTCCAGGAGTTCTGCACTCTGTATGGCTGCCTGAAGATAAGAACAACACCCTATCATCCGCAAACCAATGGACTCTGCGAGAAGATGAACCAGGTGGTGATAGACCTTCTGAAAACATTGCCCCTAGAAGAACGCAGTCTGTGGCCTGAGAAACTGCCTGATCTGGTGGACCTATACAACCACATCCCTGTAGGTTCTACCAACTGTACCCGGCTTACCTAATGAGAGCAAGACCTGGTAAGCTGCCTGTTGATCTGGATATGGGAGTCCTGACACCCGAGGACACTTCACCAGAAGCAGACTGGGACACAGAGAGGCAGCAGCAGTACCGGAAAGTACAGGAGAGCGTTGAGCGAAGTCTCCGTCAAGCAAGAGAAAGACAGGAGAAGACTTACAACCAGTATGCTCCCGCTGTTCCCCTGGTACCTGGAGAGCAGGTCTTGAAGAGGAAAAGACGGCTCCACAAGTTGGACGACCAGTGGGAGAAGGACCCGTACACCGTACTGCCATCAAGCCATGAAAACCCGAAAGTCTGCACAATCAGTAAGGATGGAGGAGAAACCACAGCCATTGTCTCCCGAGATCACCTGAAGAAGTGTCCCGAGCAGCTACGAAACCCTGAAGAAGATCAAGAAAACCCTCGACCCGCAGAGGAAAGGGAAGAGATGGTCAGTACTGTATTCGGAGACTTCCCTCGGTCTTGGACACAAGTAAATGGCGCTGTTGTGGTACCCGTCCTCACCTTCCTCCAGCCAGCACCCCAAGTGCCTACGGAAAAACAGGTAGAGCTGGAAGAGCAGCCGGTCCAGGAGGCAGAAGACCCCACACAAGCAGACCAGGAGAATCGACCCTCTGCTTATAGTGAGCCTGCCGTGCCCCTAGTGAGCCAAAGAGTCCGTAGACAGCTGCCCAGCTTACCTTTAACAGCTCCTACACCCTGTAGTGCAGGACCAGTTAGTCAGCTCCGTAGGTCCACTAGAGCCACTAGAGGCCAGTTGCCCGTACGTTGGAGGATCTAAAGTGTTTAGACTGTTTTATTAATATTTACCTGTTTACTGTTGCTTGTAAATAATTATGTTTTTCCAGTTATTTTATAGGTGTCTTTTGTGGATTTACTAGAACTCTATTGTATATATGTTTGGAGCGTAACCCAGGAACGGACTAAAGACTGGTAAAGACTCGGGGCAGAACAGACCCCTACCTGGTTACGGCTCCCTGTTCTTTGGTGAAATGGACACCCTTTTTGCTTCAAAAATTGCACCCGTTTGCGGACACGCCGTGACCACTTTAACATGTTTTTCCTTATTGTATTGTTCCTGTTAATACCCTGTTATGTTTTCAAAAATATGTTTAGTCCCGGAGTACTAAATTTTACTAGGGGGGAATGTGGAACCCCAGGGGTCTGGTTACCACAGTAATAGCAATATTACGTCTGTGAGCAGGTGGGAGGTCTCCTGGTCAGGAATCCTGAGCATGCCACACCTCCTGCCCAGTCCTGGGAGGGGAAGCACTTCCCCTATATGAACTGGGGCTGAGGTAGGGTTAGAAGAGAACACAGACAGAGACACAGTCTGGTCTGGAGTGGAGCTGATACAGGGAGAGTAAGATCAGGAGCTCTGTGGGAGCAGTGATAAAAAGGGTCAGAGACTGGAAGCTGTAGAGCTCGTCCTGACTGAAGAGATCTCACCGGACACGGAGTCCGAGGCTGTGGGGACTGTTCCATACCCAGCAGCAGAAACCGACCGGCAGGGGATTTCAGGTCCTCTGGCCAAGAAACCCGAAGGCACGGTCACACGCAAGGGACCAGCACCGCCGTCCTGGAGCGGAGGCTACCAGAAGGCCCCGAGTCACCGGCCATACGGGTGAGCACCACACGGTACACTCAGGGACGTGGGCTACTTTTACCCGCTTCTAGCAAGGTAGCCAAGAAGAGTACAGTTAGTTGGGGAGGCCTACAACTCCGCCTGGCCAGGGGAGATCCTGTCTGCTCACGGACTGACCAGGCCCCGATCGCTAGCCAGTACTCCCGGGAGGGTCTATCTTTGTCACCAGTAAAGACCCTGAACTACACCGCACCGTCTCTGAGTGGTTCCTGGTGCCTGCGTGCAATTCTACCATCCCCATCATCCACGTCCGCTGCCCTGAGGCCATACCCCTCCCGTTGAGGGTTATACTACCCACGCTGCACAACTGTACCACCGGCCTCAGCGGTCTGCCCTGCAGCGGCGGTTTCATAACCGCATTCAACGGGTGGCGTAGTCGAACAATATAACAACTTATACTAAAATCCGCCACTGAGTTTGACACCCTGGGCACGGACCGGGTCACCGCCACGAGGACTACTACCCCCAACAGATCCGGCTCCGGTTATTCCCCAAGCATGGCCCAGGGGGCGCGTCACATGCTGCCCAAACTGAGGAGAAGATTTACTTTATAGGTTCAGGGGACTATAGCTGAAGATGAAACTAGCCCATTCTTCCCGTCACTGCTAGAGGTGATTGATAGGTCTCTCCCTATGTACACACAAGGGAGACACCTGTCAATCACGTTCAGTGGCCCGATCTTTAAAGAAAATTTTCAGCTTAAACAATATAGGACCCAAAGTAATATAAAAACAGTATATAATCACCTCCTGCACTGGCGCCATTCCAGCGATGCTGAATTGATTAAGCAGGGCTTGTCTAGTAGTGGACTACCCCTTTAATTGTGTAAGAGACAACTGATCATTTTGTACTGAGATGACTTATGAGTTCTTATATATTGCACTGACATTAACACAGTAATCCTTTGGCATGTCCCACAAGTATTATATTTAGTTGTAGCTTATTTTTGGCAGCATTTTGCAGTAGTGCCACTAGATGTCAGTAATAAATCTTTCCAGGATAATCATTATTTTAAAATATATTTACTGTACTTTCTTTGATACAGTGTCCGTAACTTAATAACGTTACATTATTTCAATAACTTAGTGCTGTCTGATCAAACATATCACACATACAGTTGAAAAATAGGTGTTAACACAAGTCCTCTACAGCGAGTCTTGGATAATTCACGCAAGGAAAAACATTTGTGCAACATTTGTGAGGCTTAGACTGTGTGCCCACGATGCGTTTTTTAAGCATTTCCACAGCGGCAAAAACGCTGCAGAAACGCTTAAAAAACGCATAGTAGAAGGCCTGCCATGTTCCCCAATGAAATTTCCGCTGCGGATTATCATTGCGGAAAAAAACGCAGCACTACCAATTATTTTGCGGAAGCGCTGCGTTTTCGCCGCCATTGACTTGCATTAGAACGCATGCATTCCGCTTCACTAGATAAGGACATGCGGAATCCATGCGTTCTAATGTGCGGATGGTACCCAGGTCTAGAGGAGAGGAGACTCTCCTCCGGAACCGGGCACCATAGAAACTGTAAAAAAAGAATAAAATAAAAAATAAAGATTATATTTACCTTCTGATGGCCCCCGGTGTCCTTGTCTGTGCTTGCCGGCAGCTCGCGATGGACTGAAGGACCTGCTCTGACGTCATAGTCATGTGACTGCAGGTCCTTCAGTGTACCACGAGCTGCCGGCAGCCAGGAAGGAGCGAAGCAAGACTCCGGGGGCCATCAGAAGGTAAGTATAGATTTATTTTTTTATTTTTTACCATTCTTTCGGTCACAGTATATAAATCCATGCTGGTTGCATGGATTTATATAGTGTGACCTAGTTGTCAAGCACTTTCCAACTGATGCTAAAATCGCTTGGAAAGCGCTTGTCAACCCGCATGCGGAAATGCATGTGAAGAACACTTCACATCCACATGTCCCTGGCAGGAAAAACGCATGTACAATCTGCATGTACAATCCGCATGTACAATCCGCATGCGTTTTTTTCTGCCAGGGAGATGCAGAAACGCTCAGGAAAAAATCTGGAGCATTTCTGCATCGTGGGCACATAGCCTTAGAGCTGTGATTTTGCAGGAAAGTAACTTACAAGTCACAACTAGAGATGAGCGTTGTTCTACTCGAACTGTTCGCCAATCTCAAATTCGAGCTGTTTTGGGCGGTGTTCAAGCCGTTCGGCGAACACGAACAATTTGAGAAAAATTCGGCTGTTCGAGGTTATGTTCGATAACTGTTCGTGCACCAAAATCATAACTGGATTTTTTCTCAGTAATGATGAAAATTAATGTTAATACGCAGTTTGAGTGTACAGCGGGGTGGGGGGATTTTGAGTGTACAGCGGGGTGGGGGGAGGGGCAGGGGATGGATCTCTGCAGGAACAATGAAGATCTCCATTTTTTTTTTCTCTTTCCCGCATTTACAGTGGGGAGGTGCAATCTGTCAGCCTATCAGCAGCGCACACACGGAGCGAAGTGCTTTTTTTCACACAAGCAAGGGCATGTGTCATTGGCAGTGTATGTCACATGTCCTTGCCCTATAAGACCAAGCCATTTTCCCCGTCGCCACCATTTTCTCACTGCTGCAGCTGCGTGTTAGACGGCACCGCTGTTGCTGTGTGCGCTATACCTTGTTAATTTCAAGCCAATTTTCGCACAAATCTACAGATAGCTTGGGAGTAGGGAATAGTTGTGATTGCAGTCCTTTTAAGGACTAGGTTACAGCATTTCCTACGACTTTTATCAGGCAGGTCTGTGCTCTTAAATAGATAGATTGTGGGAGTAAAGACTAATTGTAATTGGAGTCCTTTTCAGGACTAGGTTACATCACTTCCTATCAGTTTTTGCCAGGCAGGTCTGTGCCAGTGCTGTGCAAGTTTTTTTCACAGCATTTGGCTGAATCTAGCAAAGCTAATCCTTTTTGGCCTATTGCAGAGTGTGTTAGTCAGTGGAGTAGCCTATCTGTGTTGCAAGATATACCACCTGTGTATAGAATACCAATTTTTTTACTGCACCTAGTGAAGTAAAATCTTTTGGGCATAGCATCATTCTATTAGTCCATCTATACTGACCTCCATCAGGTTGCAAATTGAATATAATTTTTATCTGCATCTAGCTCTGAAAAAATATTTGGCCTTCTAGCAGTGTGTGGGACTTTCTCTATTAGTCCATCTATACTGACCTCCATCAGGTTGCAAATTAAAAATATTTTTTATCTGCATCTACCTCTGAAAAAATATTTGGACTTCTAGCTGTGTGTGGGACTTGTTCTATTAATCCATCTATACAGACCTCCATCAGGTTGCAAACTGAATATAATTTTTTTCTGCATCTAGCTCTGAAAAAATATTTGGCCTTCTAGCAGTGTGTGGGACTTGTTCTATTAGTCCACCTATACTGACCTCCATCAGGTTGCAAATTCAAAATAATTTTTTGTCTGCATCTAGCTCTGAAAAAATATTTGGCCTTCTAGCAGTGTGTGGGACTTTCTCTATTAGTCCATCTATACTGACCTCCATCAGGTTGCAAACTGAATATATTTTTTTTCTGCATCTACCTCTGAAAAAATATTGGGCTTGTAGCTGTGTGTGGGACTTGTTCTATTAATCCATCTATACAGACCTCCATCAGGTTGCAAACTGAATAAAAAAATTTTCTGCATCTACCTCTGAAAAAATATTTGGGCTTCTAGCTGTGTGTGGGACTTGTTCTATTAGTCCATCTATACTGACCTCCATCAGGTTGCAAATTGAATATAATTTTTTTCTGCATCTAACCCAGCCAATAGTTTTGGCCTAATACCACAGTTTGGCCACTCAGCTCTGCTCGGTTCCCATCCATTGTTTTTTTGTGCAAACAACTCCAGAGTTGTGAATTAGTTAACCACCAAAATGAGTGGAAAAAGGCCTGCTGCTGGTGGAAAGGGGAATAGGCGTGTTGGGAAGGGGAAAAAAGGTTGTGTCCGTGGGGTAGGTGTTAAAGCAACAGTAACATCTGCAGAAGAAAGACCATCTTCCAGCCAAACTAAAATGTCTACTTCTTTTAGCGGACAATGTGATAAGATCCCTTTCTTACGGCCACGCCAATCGCTACAAATTCCAGATGAGGCACAAAAACAGCAGGTGCTTCAACGGATATCAAGTGCTCCTTTAAGTGGGCTCTCCTCCACATCAACTTCAACATCACAAATACTCCAGTCCTCAAAGGTGTCACCCCAATCGCACTTGCTTCCTCACAGCTCCCAAATCTCCAGCTGCCCGTCTGAGTATGAGTTAGAACAGATGGTTGAGTCTGCAGAGCTGTTTACTCATACTATAGCCTGGGAATCAGAGGTCGACTCCAGCGCTTCTGTGAATCCAGACGAGGAAATGATCTGCACTGATGCCCAGAATCTTTATGAGTCGGATCCAGGACCAGACGCAGAAGGTTCTGACCATAATGTAGACCCTCATTCCCAAACTGTAACTCCTGTTGGTGGAGACAATGAGGAAGACGATGATAAGACTCAAATACCTGATTGGAGCGACAACTTTAGTTTTTTGTCAGGGCAGGAACAGGTTGGCTCTGAGGACGACGGGTGTGATAACGCACAGGGTGATGATGATGAGGTTGGAGATCCCACTTACTGTCAACCCACAGTCAGCCAAGAGATGAGGTCAGCAGAGGAGGTGGAGGAAGATGCTCGTGACGACGAGGTCAGGTTGTGCCTTCCTGGACAGAGACGTAGTACTGGAAGCACGTCAACAACTGCATCCTCAAACACAACTCTGCCTCTCACCACAAGTCGTGGTGGCTCTTCAGGTCGCATGGGTGCTAAGCCTTGCATAGCCTGGGCATTTTTTCAGATCGATAAAGATGACCCAACTTGTGTTATCTGTAACATTTGTCAGCAAAAGCTTAGTAGAGGCCAAAAAATACATAGTTTGAGTACTTCATGCATGAACCGGCACATGGACATGAAGCATAAGTTGCAGTGGGAAGTTCAGTGTGCTACAATGCGGCCTAGCCGGCCGGGCCAACCACCGTCTGCCATATCTTGTGCATCCGCGGCCTCTTCATCCTCTGTGACTGGGGGGACAGCAGTCACACCTGTTTTGGGGCGCAGACCTGCCACCTCTTTACCCGCAACAGCCAGCGTGATTGGCAGGTCATCATTTTCTTTGGAGGTGGTAACACCAGCTGGTGTTGAGCGCTGTCCGACATCGATAGCACCACCTTTGGATCAAGGCAACCTAACATGTCCGCCTGCATCTTCCTCACAGACCGGCAGTTTGCCGGGGACACCCTTATCAACCCCGTCTAAGCACAATAGCCAGCCCTCAGTCCCTCAGATGTGGACAAGTAAAAGACCATTTCCTCCTAGCCATGAGAAAGCTAAGAGTTTCAATTTCACCATCTGCAAGCTCTTGGCTACAGAAATGCTGCCTTTCCGCCTGGTGGACACAGAGGATTTTCGAGACCTTATGTCCGTCGCAGTGCCCCAGTACCAGATGCCCAGTCGACACTACTTCTCAAAGAAAGGTGTGCCTGCGCTCCACCAGCATGTCGCACACAACATCACCGCTTCTTTGAGAAACTCTGTGTGTGACAGGGTGCATTTCACCACAGACACTTGGACGAGTAGGCATGGACAGGGGCGTTACATGTCGCTGACTGGGCACTGGGTAACTATGGTGACAGCAGGACAAGGGGCTGCTGTCCAAGTCTTGCCGTCCCCACGAGTTGTGCGTCAATCCTCTTTATGTCAAAGTTCCTCCACTGCTTCTGCCTCCTCAACCTCCTCTCGGTCTTCCACCTGCACCCAAAGCCTGTCTGGTCATGCCACAAGCTTTCTAACTGCGCAGAAGGGATCCTGCACACCTCCTTACTATGCTGGCAGTAGGGCTCAACGTCATCAGGCGGTTTTTACATTGAAATGTCTGGGAAATGTGAGTCACACAGCTGAGGAGTTGTGGTCAGCTCTGGAGAACCAATTTCATGAATGGTTGTCTCCACTGGACCTGAAACCAGGGAAGGCCGTGTGCGACAATGCTGCAAACCTGGGTGCGGCCCTTCGCCGGGGCAATGTCACACACATGCGTTGTATGGCTCACGTGTTGAACCTGGTTGTCCAGCAATTTTTAGCCCACTATCCCAGACTAGATGGCCTTCTGCAGAGGGCACGGTCGCTGTGTGCTCACTTCAGCCGTTCGCATCCCGCAGCTCAGCGACTTACATCTCTACAGAAGTCGTTGGGCCTGCCACTTCACCGGCTAAAATGCGATGTGCCTACCCGGTGGAATTCAACTCTGCACATGTTGCAGCGACTGTGGCAGCACCGACAAGCCCTGGTGCAATACGTTCTGACGTATAGCCTGGGCCAACGAGATCCAGAGGTGGGGCAAATCACGCTGGAGGAGTGGTCTCAGATCAGGGACCTATGCACCCTTCTGCACAGTTTTGAAATGGCGACGAAGATGTTTAGTGCTGACGATGCCATTATCAGCATGACTATTCCGGTGATTTACATGCTGGAGCACATGTTAAACAGAATTCGGAGTCAGGTGGTGGCACAAGAGGAGGTGGAGGAAGTAGAGGAGGAGGAGTTGTATGCGGAAGGGCTAACATCTGCAAGGTCCAGACGGTCGGCAGCACCAAGGCGGCAGGCATGTGAGGGTGGGGGAGATGGTTTTACCAGGGCGCATGGTAGCAGCCAAACTAGTGAGGAAGGTGCAGGAGCCCAGGAAGAAGTGGAGGACGAACTGATGGAAGACTCATCAGATGAGGGAGACCTTGATCACATTTCTGTTGTGCGAGGTTGGGGGGAGAGGACAGAGAAAGGAAGCATGATTGTTACCTCGCCACCAACACAACAGGGACTTGGTGCTCCTGGATGCGCAACACACATGAGTGCCTTCTTGCTGCACTACCTGCAACATGACCCTCGAATTGTGAGAATTAGAAATAATCCTGACTACTGGGTTGCCACACTGTTAGATCCCCGGTACAAAAGTAAATTTGCAGAAATTATTCCTGCCATAGAAAGGGATGCACGCATGCAGGAGTATCAGCAGAGACTGTTGCAGAATCTTACATGTGCTTTTCCACAAAATACCAGTGGTGCACGTAGTGAATCTCACAGTTCCAACTTGCCAACCGTGGGACCATCAAGTGTTCAGCACTCAAACCGTAACAGAACCACAGTATCTGCTGGTAACATCAATTTTGCGGAATCATTTCACCACTTTTTTAGCCCATCCTTTGCAAGGCCACAGGAGACAAGAAGTCTGACACATAGTCAACGCCTAGAGACGATGGTACAGGAGTATCTCCAAGTAAACATTGAAGCCATGACTGTGTCACTGGACCCTTGCTCTTTTTGGGCTTCCAATCTGGATAAATGGCCGGAGCTAGCCACTTACGCCTTGGAGATCTTGTCATGCCCCGCAGCCAGCGTTCTGTCTGAACGTGTGTTCAGCGCTGCTGGTGGTGTGCTGACAGATAAGCGCACGCGGCTCTCCACTGATAATGTAGACAGACTCACGTTCATAAAGATGAACAAATCATGGATCCGAAATGACTTTTCTACCCCTGTGTCATCCTGGGGAGAGTAAAAGCTTGATGATTGGTTAAAATCACCCTACCAACCGTTTTAAGCTTTCAAATTCCTGGCACACCAGCCTAACTAAAGAACTGCGACGGGCCTCCAGGGTTGCTGAACGTAGATGGAAAAGGTCCCACTCCCATGAGCACTTCATCGCATTCAAACAGTCCCTCACTACCTTCAAGTCCACACTCACTGCAGCAAAACAAACATACTTCACATCTCTCATATCCTCCCTGTCCCACAACCCCAAACAACTATTCAACACCTTCAATTCTCTCCTCCGTCCCCCAGTGCCTCCTCCCTCTCCTCTTATTTCAGCCTTTGCCTCATTCTTCAAGCAGAAGATTGACACCATCAGACAAAGCTTTTGCCTAAAGCCCCCACAGCCCCTCCCCACACCTACTCAACCCTCCTCCTCCAAAACTACATTCTCCACCATTTCTGAAGATCAACTTTCCTCCTTACTCTCTAAATCACACCTCACCACCTGTAAACTTGACCCAATCCCGTCTCACCTCATCCCAAACCTTACCACTATCTTCATCCCAGCCCTAGCCCACCTCTTCAACCTGTCACTAACAACTGGTGTCTTCCCCTCATGTTTCAAACATGCCTCAATCACACCCATCCTCAAAAAGCCCTCCCTTGACCCATCCTCTGTGTCTAGCTATCGCCCCATATCACTTCTCCCCTATGCCTCAAAACTACTGGAACAACATGTCCATTCTGAACTGTCCTCCCACCTCTCCTCCTGCTCCCTCTTTGACCGCCTACAATCTGGTTTCCGACCGCACTATTCTACTGAAACTGCACTGACTAAAGTCACAAACGACCTACTAACCGCCAAATCTAAGCGACACTTCTCTGTCCTCCTCCTCCTAGACCTGTCATCTGCCTTTGACACAGTGGACCATTCCCTCTTACTACAGACTCTCTCTTCTCTCGGCATCACAGACTTGGCCCTATCCTGGATCTCCTCATACCTAACAGACCGGACATTCAGTGTCTCCCACTCACACACCACCTCTTCATCTCGCCCCCTATCTGTCGGTGTCCCCCAAGGTTCAGTTCTAGGACCCCTGCTCTTCTCCATCTACACCTTAGGCCTGGGACAGCTCATAGAGTCTCATGGCTTTCATTATCACCTCTATGCTGATGACACACAGATCTACCTCTCTGGACCCGATATCGCCTCCGTATTAACCAAAATCCCACAATGTCTGTCTGCTATTTCATCCTTCTTCTCTGCTAGATTTCTAAAACTTAACATGGACAAAACAGAATTCATCATCTTTCCGCCATCTCATTCAACCCTCCCAACTGACCTATCCATCATAGTCAATGGCTGCCCACTCTCCCCAGTCCCTCAAGCTCGCTGCCTCGGGGTAACCCTGGACTCGGAACTCTCCTTCAAACCACATATCCAAGCCCTTTCCACTTCCTGCCGACTCCAACTCAAAAATATCTCCCGGATCCGCACATTCCTAAACCATGAATCTGCAAAAACACTAGTGCATGCCCTCATCATCTCCCGCCTTGACTACTGCAACCTCCTGCTCTGTGGCCTCCCCTCTAACACTCTCGCACCCCTCCAATCTATCATAAACTCTGCTGCTCGACTAATCAACCTGTCCCCCCGCTATTCCCCGGCCTGTCCTCTCTGTCAATCTCTTCACTGGCTCCCCATTGCTCAGAGACTCCAGTTCAAAACCCTAACCATGACATACAAAGCCATTCACAACCTGTCTCCTCCATATATCTCCGACCTAGTCTCCCGTTACATACCTGCACGCAACCTCCGATCCTCACAAGATCTCCTGCTCTACTCCCCTCTTATCTCCTCCTCCCACAACCGTATACAAGATTTCTCCCGTGCTTCCGCCCTACTCTGGAACTCTCTACCCCAACGTATCAGACTCTCGCCTACCGTGGAAACCTTCAAAAGGAACCTGAAGACCCACCTCTTCCGACAAGCCTACAACCTGCAGTAACCACCGCTCCACCATACCGCTGCACGACCAGCTCTACCCTCACCTACTGTATCCTCACCCATCCCTCGTAGATTGTGAGCCCTCGCAGGCAGGGTCCTCGCTCCGCCTGTACCAGTCGCTGTCACATTGTGTTCAAGATTATTGAAATTGTTCTTGTATTATACCCCCTTTTTCACATGTAAAGCGCCATGGAATAAATGGTGCTATAATAATAAATAATAATAATAATAAATTACTAATCATGTTTATCTGTATCTTGGCTGGAAAATAATTTGGGCTTTGTAGCAGTGTGCAGCACTGATTCTATTAGGCCATCTATAATAAGCTCCACCAGATTTAAAATTACTAATCATGTTTATCTGTATCTTGACTGGAAAATAATTTGGGCTTTGTAGCAGTGTGCAGCACTGATCCTATTAGGCCATCTATACTAAAGCTTCACCAGATTTAAAATTAATAATAATTTTTAGCTGCATCTAGCCCGGAAAATAATTTTGGGGCTCCGAGATGCGCAAGACACATAAGTGCCTTCTTGCTGCACTACCTGCAGCATGACCCTCATATTGTCAGAATTCGAAGTAATCATGACTACTGGGTTGCCACACTCTTAGATCCCCCAAACTTTTCGATCAACCTTTTCATTTTAATAAAGACCAAAAAAATGGTCATTTTTGAAATTATAAGCATTAGCAGGTTGTTAGAAACTGAAATCAAACAGTTTTCAACTCAAAACTTTATTCTAGGTGATGTTACATTTTCACATAGGACCCCTTGTTCGAAAGGAGCTTCTGAACTCTCTCGTCCATTGAATTTGTCAGGTTTTGGATGGTTTCTGCTTCAATTGTTTTGCATGAGGACAGAATACCCTCCCAGAGCTGTTGCTTAGATGTGAACTGCCTCCCGCCATCATAGACACTCCTTTTAATGATGCTCCAAAGGTTCTGAATGGGGTAGAGGTCAGGGGAGCATGGGGGTCACACCATAAGTTTGTCCCCTTTTATGCCCATATCAGCCAGAGATGCAGATGTTTTATGTGCAGCATGAGATGGTGCATTATCATGCAAAAAAATGATCTTGCTGTGAAATACACGGTTCTTCTTCTTAAACCATGGCAGGAAGTGCTGTTTGAGAAAATCCACATACATTATGGAGTTCATCTTTAGCGCCTTCAGGGATCCTAAAGGGGCCGACAATCTCTCTCCCCATGATTCCAGCCCAAAACATTACTCCACCTCCTCCTTGTTGGCGCTGTAGCCGTGTTTGCGTGGGGTGTCCATCAACCAGCCATCCTCCACTCCATCCATCTGGACCATCGAGCGCTGCACGGCACTCATCCGTGAACAAAACAGTTTTGAAATCAGTCTTCATGTAATGTTTGGCCCACTGGAACCGTTTCTGCTTGAGTGAAGTGGATAGAGGAGGTCGACAGGATGGCATATGCACAGCTGCAAACCTCTGAAGGACCCTGCATCTTGTTGTTCGGGGGACGTTGGAGGCACCAGCAGCTTCAAAAACTTGTCTGCTGCTATGACAAGGCTTTTTTGCCGCTGCTCTTTCAACCTGACGTAATTGCCTGTAGGAAAGAGTCCTCAATTTGCCCTTATCAGCACGCACACGTGTGTACTGTGAATCAGCTACATACTTCTTGATTGCCAAGACACTTCATCCTGATCATCGCACAATGTTGATTGTAGTCATGCCTTGACCTAAACACTCCACAATTTGTTGCTTCTCAGCAGCCGACACATCCTTTTTCTTTCCCATTTTGGCAGAAAATGTAGGCTGCTTAATAATGTGAGACAGCCTTCTTAAGTAGTCTTGCCTTTCATTGGACACACCTGCCAAACTAATTAGCACAGGTGTCTGCAATTGCTTACAGTGATATAAAGAGCCCTGACACACATCACCATCAATGAGTTTAACTGACAAACAAACAAATTCTTCCCTTATCACTCCTAAACACTTTTTGCATAATAATTTGGAACACAGTGTACATGTGCTTTTCCACAAAACACCAGTGGTTCACGTAGTGAATCTTACAGTTCTAACTTGCCAACCGTGGTCTGTATGGAGTTGTTCAATAAAGGGCCCAAAATTAAGATAACATAGATGGGAGAGGTCTCTATGAATAGGAATTCCTAAGTATTTGATACCCTGTGAGGGCCAGGCAAAGGGAAAGTTGGACTGGATGGAATCCTATATGGATTTGGGGAGGGAGACATCGAGGGCCTCAGACTTCGCTGCATTGATTTTAAAATTTGACCATGTAACAAAGTGATCTATTTCAGCCATAACAGCATGGATGGATATATGTGATTGAGTGATATATACTAGGACATCATCAGCAAATAGAGAGCACTTGTACTCGGTGCCTCCCACCTCAATCCACCTAATATTGGGGTTATGGCGAATTGATGAGAGCAGGTGCTCCGTCACTAGGATGTATAAGAGAGGGGACAGAGAACATCCCTGCCTTGTCCCATTGGTGATTGTGAAAGGTGATGAAAATGTTCTGACGCGCCCCCTGGGCCTTGGGACACCCGGAGCCAGACCCTTTTTGGTGGATGCTGGTGGTTGTAGTCTCCGTGGCGGCGACCCGGTTCCGTGGCTCAGGGCGGTCAAACCAGTGGCGGAACTATTTATGTGGTTTTGATGTTTAAATGTCCGACTACGCCACCCGTGGGTTGCGGTCAGAGTGAACCGCCGCTCCAGGGCAGACCGCTGAGGCTGGTGTTGTGGGTGCAGCAGAGCGTAGCATAACTCCCCACGGGAGGAGTATAGCCTCAGGGCAGTGTATGCGGAGGATGGGGGTGATGGTGCAGGGCAGCAGCAGTAACGACACGGAGTCAGTGATGCAGTCCAGGGCCTTTACTCACAGTTCTTATTATCCAGACCACGTCTGCAGGTAACGGCTGCCCACGTCGTACTGTGCTCAACAGGTGAGGGGCTCAGACAACTCCCAGATAACTTTGGAGCGCTTCACAGGACCCCCTTTGTGTGTCCTTTGTCTGGCCTTTCTTACCAACCCTTCTGTCCGGCTGCCTCGGGCCTCCTCTTGGTAAACTTGGCGCCAGTTTCCCTGACCCTATGTGGTGCCTTCCTAGCGGGTGTAGCGAGGGGCTGCGCCACATAAAATGTCACAGCCTCCTGTTTCTAGCTGAGGGTCGTTTCCTGCCTCCACTAGTTTCGGGGACCGGTCTCCCCCTTTGGCCTGACCCCTCCACGCAGGTGGATTCGGGCGTGCAGTGGCGACTCGCCCGTCCGCACCCCTGGGATCCCTTCGTTCCTCGTTCCTGGAGCCTTCTCCGCTCCTCTTCCTTCCTTCTCCCTCTTCCAGGCCTGGGCCTCTGTTACTAGGCCCGCCTCCGGAGCAGAGCTCATGCAGAGCCCCTGCTCCCTGCCACTTCTGCTCAGATTTCTCTGCACTGAACTAAGATGGTGCCCACCTTTTATACTCCCTTCTCAATGCACCCAGGAACTGCTTCCTCCCTGCTCCTGCACTACAGGGTTCCCCTTCCTCAGTGTTCCCTCCCCTCACTCCAGCCAGGGACAGGGACTGTCGTGCCCATCTCAGGGGCATATTGGTCGCCCTGCCCCACGGCAATGTGGTGTAATGCATGCAGTTGTCGGGTCCTGATCCACACTACATCCTTACCTGAGAGTGAGATATCACACCTCTGGGTGAGGTGCAATACCTCTGTAGCAACCGAGCCCTCAGGGTGCTACAGTTCCATTTATCTTCAGCCTAGGTGACGTATTGCGATACAGGGCCGTGATTTTGGCTATAAAAGGGTCCCCTAGACCCCTACCCCAAGCTTTTTAAGAGAATCATATATGGCGTGCCAGGAGACTCTATGGAATGCTTTCTCAGCATCCACCGAGAGTATCTAATTACAAATTTTTAACTGCATCTAGCCCAGGAAATACTTTGTGCCTAGTAGCAGTGTCTGCTAGTCAGCGGATTATCCCGGCTGTTAAGCAAGCTACACCACCTGTAGTTTGGACACTTAATTTTTTCAAAGGAAATGCTTCGGGACCACGGGATACTCAGTGAAGAGCATCAGGAGGCACCCCAAGGCATAGGGGCTGGGACTGGCAGTAGGATGCCTTGCGGTGGACAGCCGAGCTCGATCCTTATAAAAGCTTTTTAACTGCAGCAGCTTTAGTGGACGCTACTGGAGCTGGAATTACGCGGCTGCTGGCATGAGACTTGCCCTCCAATAGATCCTTGTAAATGGATTTAAAGTGTATTCATTCAAATTAGAGAGACAATTTAAATTAAAAAGCTTAGAGCTGCCTCCACCACAGGGGGGCTCGCTCGACCCACCAGCGGACAGGCACCAGTATTGGGAGAGGGGGGCTGGCCGTCAGGGTTCACCGCGGCTCTGGCACAAACCCGGCGACGCGGAGGTGGCACGGGCAGGAGCGGACTGAACGTGTCGGCTTCTCACTTTTTGGATTTTAGAAGGGCATGACATGCCTATATCTGTGTCTCCCCCTCCTTTTACTCCTCCACCTCTTTTCTTTTCGCATGACTATATGTACTTGTCACTTTTCCATGTGTTAGTTGTGTCTTCTGAGCAGTTTGTCAGCTTTTGGACACCTTTGAAGGTGTTTTCTATGTGTTTCTATGTGTTTTTGTTTACCTGCCATTGGTTTTAACGGTGTTCGAAGGTGTTCGACGAACAGTTCGACGAACAGTTCGGCGAACACACGGGTGTTCGACGAACCGAACCGAACTTGAACACTACGGGGGTGGCTCAACACTAGTCACAACGGCAATTGTTATGTGTGAGTTGTGACCTACGGAAAAAAAAATCCAATAGGTTTGCACACTGTACTGATAGGGTTCATGAGATCTTTGTGTAGTACACTGTGTTCCAAATTATTATGCAAATAATATTTTCTCAGATTTTCCCAAATTACCTATATGAATTGCAGTCATTGTAATTTTCCAGTCAAATAACTATTAGAGTACAATTGAAAGGTTTTTGTACAAACTGCCATATGATAACAGTATATTTTTTAAAAAATAAAAAACTCAAACCACTCAAAATGCATGTTCCAAATTATTATGCACAGCAGAGTTTTCAACCTTTTCATTTTAATAAAGAACAAAAAAATGGTCATTTTTTAAATTATAAGCATTAGCAGGTTATTACAAACTGAAATCAAACAGTTTTCAACTCAAAACTTTATTCTAGGTGATGTTACATTTGCACATAGGACCCCTTGTTCGAAAGGAGCTTCTGAACTCTCTCGTCCATTGAATTTGTCAGGTTTTGGATGGTTTCTGCTTTAATTGTTTTGCATGAGGACAGAATACCCTCCCAGAGCTGTTGCTTAGATGTGAACTGCCTCCCGCCATCATAGACACTCCTTTTGATGATGCTCCAGAGGTTCTCAATGGGGTTGAGGTTAGGGGAGCATGGGTGCCACACCATAAGTTTGTCCCCTTTTATGCCCATAGCAGCCAGCGATGCAGATGTGTTATGTGCAGCATGAGACGGGGCATTATCATGCATGAAATGATCTCGATGGTCCAGATGGATGGAGTGGAGGATGGCTGGTTGATGGACACCCCATGCAAACACGGCTACGGCGCTAACAAGGAGGAGGTGGAGTAATGTTTTGGGCTGGAATCATGGGGAGAGAGATTGTCGGCCCTTTTAGGATCCCTGAAGGGGTAAAGATGAACTCCATAATGTATGTTGAGTTTCTCAAACAGCACTTCCTTCCATGGTTCAAGAAGAAGAACCGTGCATTCCGCAGCAAGATCATTTTCATGCATGATAATGCCCCGTCTCATGCTGCACATAACACATCTGCATCTCTGGCTGCTATGGGCATAAAAGGGGACAAACTTATGGTGTGGCAGCCATGCTCCCCTGACCTCAACCCCATTGAGAACCTCTGGAGCATCATCAAAAGGAGTGTCTATGATGGCGGGAGACAGTTCACATCTAAGCAACAGCTCTGGGAGGGTATTCTGTCCTCATGCAAAACAATTGAAGCAGAAACCATCCAAAACCTGACAAATTCAATGGACGAGAGAGTTCAGAAGCTCCTTTCGAACAAGCAGTCCTATGTGCAAATGTAACATCACCTAGAATAAAGTTTTGAGTTGAAAACTGTTTGATTTCAGTTTGTAATAACCTGCTAATGCTTATAATTTCAAAATTGACCATTTTTTTGTTCTTTATTAAAATGAAAAGGTTGAAAACTCTGCTGTGCATAATAATTTGGAACATGCATTTTGAGTGCAGTTTGAGTGTTTTATTTTTTTAAAAATATACTGTTATCATAGGCAGTTTGTACAAAAACCTTTCAATTGTACTCTAATAGTTATTTGACTGGAAAATTACAATGACTGCAATTCATATAGGTAATTTGGGAAAATCTGAGAAAATATTATTTGCATAATAATTTGGAACACAGTGTAGAACAAAATTTGCCATAGGAACATAGTCTCATACAGGTCCCATTTGAATTCTAGCTTTGTAAATCCATATGTAGTCAGCGCCCCCTAGTGGCAGCTACACCAGACTAAATTGTATCAAATCAGAAAAACTGAGCTCCTGCATACAGATATACAATTAAATTAAGTGAATCTGTCACCAGATTTTTTACACTAATCTGAGAGCAGCATAATGTACAGACAGAGGCGCTGATTCCAGCCATGTGTCATTTAAACAGCTGCTTGCTGCAGTTTCGATAAAACCATTATTTTATCAGTTGATTAGCACTAGAGGACTAGAAAACCTGCTGCCATGTAGTCCTCCATATTCCTGAGCTTTGTAACCCCGTCCTCACCTCTGATTGGCAGCTTTCTGCCTATGCACAGTGTACACTGAAAGCTGCCAATCAGTGGTGTGGGTGGAGTAATACAGAGCTCAGCATTCAGAGAACTGATGGATCTGCAGCAGAGAAATTTTATTCTAAACTACAGCAAGCTTCCCAGTAAGTGATACATCGCTGGAATCAGGATCTCTGCCCCTACATCATCCTACTCTCAAATGGAGTAGCAAACACCTTGTGACAGATTCCCTTTAAGGCGACGTACTGTAAACCATGTTAATAGACACTATTTTGGCATATATTTGGCTATTACATGATCACATAACTGTTATAATATCATCTGCTCCATGTTCATTATTGCCATTTGCATAAGATCCTCTGCAGAGAACAAATAGTTAATTCCGCCACGCAAATGAAGCCTCGGTCTACAATCGCCGTGTTATTGACAGTTGCAGTCTCCATCTTAAACAGCGTGCTTATTAAGAGTCTATACTTTAAATCCTCCATGACGTCTGCCTTCTTTTTTCCGATGCATTAAAGCAATACTATATAATTATGGGAAGAACTTCTGCTAAATCTGGCATGTTTGTCTTATAGGCCTGGAGTTAGTGGTGACATTGCTAAATCGGGGACATATTAGTTCATTTTTATGATCAGAGTTTATCTTCGACAGATCCTTGCATGTTTAATTAGAAGATTTACTGGCTTCAGAAGTTGGTGGAGAACACTATGCCGCGCCTAAACCACAAACTTCCCAGAATGAAATTTGATATATTTTTTATTACTAAAGATTTTCTTGTTAGTGATGATTTACACAGGGACATTTATGGCAAAAAAGTGAAGCAGACATTTAATATAAAGTTTGAAAGTTTTGATACATTTCTGTTAAATTCTCTTTTCTAGGCCACATTTTTCCAAGTTGTAGGTTCCTAGGACTCTGCATCCACTATGGAACTAATTCTCCCTTGAATCAATTTCTGATGGAGTATTCCATAATTATTTATGTCGCATTTTAGATGAATCGTCAGTATACCACCATATGAAATTGAAGATATACAGAAATACAGTAGAGCCCTATACCATAGATATGGGTTCTCTATTACTGCACTGTATGACTTGGAAAAGAATCACAATAGACTCTCCTTAGTCAAAGTTTCTAAAGCTCTATGGCTGGGTGCCCACGTAGCGTTTTTCAAGCGTTTATGCTGCGGAATTTCCGCAGCGTAAACGCTTGTTAAACGCTAGGTAATCCGCACCCCATGGTCCCCAAGGGGATTCCGCATGTTCTATGCACATGCTGCGGATTTTTCCGCAGCGTTTATGCTGCGTACAAAAATCCGCAGCATGTCATTTAATTTTGCGGTAGCGCAGCGGAACTCCCGCCATTGACTTGCCATTGACTCCTCTAGACCTGGGTACCATTGTACCTGTAAAAAAAGAATAAAATAACAAATAAAGTTATATTCACCTGTCCGGCGTCTTCTCTCTGAATGCCGGCATCGCTTGAGGACCTGCGGTGACGTCACAGTCATGTGACCGCAGGCCCTTCACCGCTCTGTCTCGCGATATGCCGGCAGCCGGGAACCAGACAGGAACGAGCGCTGCTGCACACACCGGGGCCTCGGGGGTGAGTATAGCTTTATTTTTTTATTTTTCCGGTTCACACTGTATAAATCCATGCTGTTTGCATGGATTTATACAGTGTCACCTAGTTGTCAAGCACTTTCCAAGTGATGCTATCGCCTGGAAAGCGCTTGTCAATCTGCATGCGGAAACGCATGTGAATCCGCATGTGGATCCGCATGTATTCTGCAGGAAAAACGCATACACAATCTGCATGCATTTTTTCTGCCAGGGAGATGCAGAAATGATGCAGAAATTTTCTGCTTCATTTCTGCATCGTGGGCATATAGCCTAAGTAAAAGAAAAAACATCAGGGGCATAACTATAGTGGGTGCAGTGGTGGAATTGTGCCCAATAGACACTGACATATAAGACTATGATAATGCCAGTTTTATAATGACACTTGGTATCTGGAAACCTGTAACAGATGTTACTTTGGGTTCTGGGAGCTTATGCAGTTGTCTATAGATATATAAACTAAATGTTATTTTACATTTTTATAGTACAAGTATAATTTTTTCCCTCTGCTTGGTCTGAAAAAAATGACCCTTACTGAGTACCACATTTACAGTTATATGAAAAAGTTTGGGCACCCCTATTAATCTTAAGCTTAATGTTTTATAAAAATTGGTGTTTTTGCAACAGCTATTTCAGTTTGATATATGTAATAACTGTTTGACACAGTAATGTTTCTGCCTTGAAATGAGGTTTATTGTACTAACAGAAAATGTGCAATCTGCATTCAAACAAAATTTGACAGGTGCATAAGTATGGGCACCCTTATCATTTTCTTGTTTTAAAAACTCCTACCTACTTTTTACTGACTTACCAAAGCACTTTTTTTTCGTTTTGTAACCTCATTGAGCTTTGAACTTCATAGCCCGGTGTATGCAATCATGAGAAAAGCTACTTAAAGTGGCCACTTGCAAGTTGTTCTCCTGTTTGAATCTCCTCTGAAGAGTGACATCATGGGCGCCTCAAAACAACTGTCAAATGATCTGAAAACAAAGATTATTCAACATAGTTGTTCAGGGGAAGGATACAAAAAGCTGACTCAGAGATTTAACCTGTCAGTTTCCACTGTGAGGAACATAGTAAGGAAATGGAAGAAGACAGGGATAGTTCTTGTTAAGGCCAGAAGTGGCAGGCCAAGAAAAACATCAGAAAGGCAGAGAAGAAGAATGGTGAGATCAGTCAAGGACAATACTCAGACCACCTCCAGAGAGCTGCAGCATCAACTTGCTGCAGATGGTGTCACTGTGCATTGGTGAACTATACAACGCACTTTGCACAAGGAGAAGCTGTATGGGAGAGTGATGCGAAAGAAGCCGTTTCTGCAAGCACGCCACAAACAGAGTCGGCTGAGGTATGCAAAAGCATATTTGGAGAAGCCAATTTCTTTTTGGAAGAAGGTCCTGTGGACTGATGAAACCAAGATTGAGTTGTTTGGTCATACAAAAAGGCGTTATGCATGGCGGCAAAAAAACACAGCATTCCAAGAAAAACACTTGCTACCCACAGTAAAATTTGGTGGAGGTTCCATCATGCTTTGGGGCTGTCTGGCCAATGCCGGCACGGGGAATCTTGTTAGAGTTGAGGGACGCATGGATTCCACTCAGTATCAGCAGATTCTTGACAATAAAGTTCTAGAATCAGTGACAAAGTTGAAGTTACGCAGGGGATGGATCTTTCAGCAAGACAATGATCCAAAACACCGCTCCAAATCTACTCAGGCATTCATGCAGAGGAACAATTACAATGTTCTGGAATGGCCATCCCAGTCCCCAGACCTGAATATCATTGAACATCTGTGGGATCATTTGAATAGGGCTGTCCATTCTCGGCGACCATCAAACTTAAGTGAACTGGAATTGTTTTGTAAAGAGGAATGGTCAAAAATACCTTCATCCAGGATCCAGGAACTCATTAAAAGCTACAGGAAGTGACTAGAGGCTGTTATTTTTGCAAAAGGAGGATCTACTAAATATTAATGTCACTTTTCTGGTGAGGTGCCCATACTTATGCACCTGTCAAATTTTGTTTGAATGCAGATTGCACATTTTCTGTTAGTACAATAAACCTCATTTCAAGGAAGAAACATTACTGTGTCCAACAGGTATTACATATATCAAACTGAAATAGCTGTTGCAAAAACACAAATTTCTATAAAACATTAAGCTTAAGATTAATAGGGGTGCCCAAACTTTTTCATATAACTGTAGTTTTGATTTCTTTTAGTGTTTCTTAAAGCCCTAAAGTTGCCATTTGAAATGACTTTAGTTTTGTGCCATGTCTGTGATCTGCTTTTTTTCAACAACATTAAACTACTGAATGAATATCCTCCGAGCCCGATGATTCCATTATTTTTGACAGGGGTTGTAATATACAGTAATGTTATATACTTAGCAAATTTGGGGCAATTAGAGCAGGAGCATTACCAGTAGTGTTGAGCCACCCCCGTAGTGTTCGAGTTCGGTTCGGTTCGTCGAACACCCGTGTGTTCGCCGAACTGTTCGTCGAACACCTTCGAACACCGTTAAAACCAATGGCAGGCAAACAAAAACACATAGAAACACATAGAAAACACCTTCAAAGGTGTCCAAAAGCTGACAAACTGCTCAGAAGACACAACTAACACATGGAAAAGTGACAAGTACATATAGTCATGCGAAAATAAAAGAGGTGGAGGAGTAAAAGGAGGGGGAGACACAGATATAGGCATGTCATGCCCTTCTAAAATCCAAAAAGTGAGAAGCCGACATGGCCAGTCCGCTCCTGCCCGTGCCACCTCCGTGTTGCCGGGTTTGTGCCAGAGCCGCGGTGAACCCTGATGGCCAGCCCCCCTCTCCCAATACTGGTGCCTGTCCGCTGGTGGGTCGAGCGAGCCCCCCTGTGGTGGAGGCAGCTCTAAGCTTTTTAATTTAAATTGTCTCTCTAATTTGAATGAATACACTTTAAATCCATTTACAAGGATCTATTGGAGGGCAAGTCTCATGCCAGCAGCCGCGTAATTCCAGCTCCAGTAGCGTCCACTAAAGCTGCTGCAGTTAAAAAGCTTTTATAAGGATGGAGCTCGGCTGTCCACCGCAAGGCATCCTACTGCCAGTCCCAGCCCCTATGCCTTGGGGTGCCTCCTGATGCTCTTCACTGAGTATCCCATGGTCCCGAAGCATTTCCTTTGAAAAAATTAAGTGTCTAAACTACAGGTGGTGTAGCTTGCTTAACAGCCGGGATAATCCGCTGACTAGCAGACACTGCTACTAGGCACAAAGTATTTCCTGGGCTAGATGCAGTTAAAAATTTGTAATTAGATACTCTCGTTGGATGCTGAGAAAGCATTCCATAGAGTCTCCTGGCACGCCATATATGATTCTCTTAAAAAGCTTGGGGTAGGGGTCTAGGGGACCCTTTTATAGCCAAAATCACGGCCCTGTATCGCAAAACGTCACCTAGGCTGAAGATAAATGGAACTGTAGCACCCTGAGGGCTCGGTTGCTACAGACGTATTGCACCTCACCCAGAGGTGTGATATCTCACTCTCAGGTAAGGATGGAGTGTGGATCAGGACCCGACACCTGCATGCATTACACCACATTGCCGTGGGGCAGGGCGACCAATATGCCCCTGAGATGGGCACGACAGTCCCTGTCCCTGGCTGGAGTGGGGGGAGGGAACACTGAGGAAGGGGAACCCTGTAGTGCAGGAGCAGGGAGGAAGCAGTTCCTGGGTGCATTGAGAAGGGAGTATAAAAGGTGGGCACCATCTTAGTTCAGTGCAGAGAAGTCTGAGCAGAAGTGGCAGGGAGCAGGGGCTCTGCATGAGCTCTGCTCCGGAGGCGGGCCTAGTAACAGAGGCCCAGGCCTGGAAGAGGGAGAAGGAAGGAAGAGGAGCGGAGAAGGCTCCAAGAACGAGGAATGAAGGGATCCCAGGGGTGCGGACGGGCGAGTCGCCACCGCACGCCCGAATCCACCTGCGTGGAGGGGTCAGGCCAAAGGGGGAGACCGGTCCCCGAACTAGTGGAGGCAGGAAACGACCCTCAGCTAGAAACCGGAGGCTCTGACATTTTATGTGGCGCAGCCCCTCGCTACACCCGCTAGGAAGGCACCACATAGGGTCAGGGAAACTGGCGCCAAGTTTACCAAGAGGAGGCCCGAGGCAGCCGGACAGAAGTGTTGGTAAGAAAGGCCAGACAAAGGACACACAAAGGGGGTCCTGTGAAGTGCTCCAAAGTTATCTGGGAGTTGTCTGAGCCCCTCACCTGGTGAGCACAGTACGACGTGGGCAGCCGTTACCTGCAGACGTGGTCTGGATAATAAGAACTGTGAGTAAAGGCCCTGGACTGCATCACTGACTCCGTGTCGTTACTGCTGCTGCCCTGCACCATCACCCCCATCCTCCGCATACACTGCCCTGAGGCTATACTCCTCCCGTGGGGAGTTATGCTACGCTCTGCTGCACCCACAACACCAGCCTCAGCGGTCTGCCCTGTAGCGGCGGTTCACTCTGACCGCAATCCACGGGTGGCGTAGTCGGACATTTAAACATCAAAACCACATAAATAGTTCCGCCACTGGTTTGACCGCCCTGAGCCACGGAACCGGGTCGCCGCCACGAAGACTACAACCACCAGCATCCACCAAAAAGGGTCCGGCTCCGGGTGTCCCAAGGCCCAGGGGGTGCGTCAGAACATTTTCATCACCTTTCACAATCACCAATGGGACAAGGCAGGGATGTCCTCTGTCCCCTCTCTTATACATCCTAGTGACGGAGCACCTGCTCTCATCAATTCGCCATAACCCCAATATTAGGTGGATTGAGGAGGGAGGCACCGAGTGCAAGTGCACTCTATTTGCTGATGATGTCCTAGTATATATCACTCAATCACATATATCCATCCATGCTGTTATGGCTGAAATAGATCACTTTGTTACATGGTAAAATTTTAAAATCAATGCAGCGAAGTCTGAGGCCCTCGATGTCTCCCTCCCCAAATCCATATAGGATTCCATCCAGTCCAACTTTCCCTTTGCCTGGCCCTCACAGGGTATCAAATACTTAGGAGTTCCTATTCATAGAGACCTCTCCCATCTATGTTATCTTAATTTTGGGCCCTTTATTGAACAATTCCATACAGACCACGGTTGGCAAGTTAGAACTGTAAGATTCACTACGTGAACCGCTGGTGTTTTGTGGAAAAGCACATGTACACCGCGTTCCAAATTATTATGCAAAAAGTGTTTAGGAGTGATAAGGGAAGAATTTGTTTGTTTGTCAGTTAAACTCATTGATGGTGATGTGTGTCGGGGCTCTTTATATCACTGTAAGCAATTGCAGACACCTGTGCTAATTAGTTTGGCAGGTGTGTCCAATGAAAGGCAAGACTACTTAAGAAGGCTCTCTCGCATTATTAAGCAGCCTACATTTTCTGCCAAAATGGGAAAGAAAAAGGATGTGTCGGCTGCTGAGAAGCAACAAATTGTGGAGTGTTTAGGTCAAGGCATGACTACAATCAACATTGTGCGATGATCAGGATGAAGTGTCTTGGCAATCAAGAAGTATGTAGCTGATTCACAGTACACACGTGTGCGTGCTGATAAGGGCAAATTGAGGACTCTTTCCTACAGGCAATTACGTCAGGTTGAAAGAGCAGCGGCAAAAAAGCCTTGTCATAGCAGCAGACAAGTTTTTGAAGCTGCTTGTGCCTCCAACGTCCCCCGAACAACAAGATGCAGGGTCCTTCAGAGGTTTGCAGCTGTGCATACGCCATCCTGTCGACCTCCTCTATCCACTTCACACAAGCAGAAACGGCTCCAGTGGGCCAAACATTACATGAAGACTGATTTCAAAACTGTTTTGTTCACGGATGAGTGCCGTGCAGCGCTCGATGGTCCAGATGGATGGAGTGGAGGATGGCTGGTTGATGGACACCCCACGCAAACACGGCTACAGCGCCAACAAGGAGGAGGTGGAGTGATGTTTTGGGCTGGAATCATGGGGAGAGAGATTGTCGGCCCCTTTAGGATCCCTGAAGGCGCTAAAGATGAACTCCATAATGTATGTGGATTTTCTCAAACAGCACTTCCTGCCATGGTTCAAGAAGAAGAACCGTGTATTTCACAGCAAGATCATTTTTCTGCATAATAATGCACCATCTCATGCTGCACATAAAACATCTGCATCTCTGGCTGATATGGGCATAAAAGGGGACAAACTTATGGTGTGACCCCCATGCTCCCCTGACCTCTACCCCATTCAGAAGCTTTGGAGCATCATTAAAAGGAGTGTCTATGATGGCGGGAGGCAGTTCACATCTAAGCAACAGCTCTGGGAGGGTATTCTGTCCTCATGCAAAACAATTGAAGCAGAAACCATCCAAAACCTGACAAATTCAATGGACGAGAGAGTTCAGAAGCTCCTTTCGAACAAGGGGTCCTATGTGAAAATGTAACATCACCTAGAATAAAGTTTTGAGTTGAAAACTGTTTGATTTCAGTTTCTAAGAACCTGCTAATGCTTATAATTTCAAAAATGACCATTTTTTTGGTCTTTATTAAAATGAAAAGGTTGATCGAAAAGTTTGGGGGATCTAAGAGTGTGGCAACCCAGTAGTCATGATTACTTCAAATTCTGACAATATGAGGGTCATGCTGCAGGTAGTGCAGCAAGAAGGCACTTATGTGTCTTGCGCATCTCGGAGCCCCAAAATTATTTTCCGGGCTAGATGCAGCTAAAAATTATTTTTAATTTTAAATCTGGTGGAGCTTATTATAGATGGCCTAATAGGATCAGTGCTGCACACTGCTACAAAGCCCAAATTATTTTCCAGTCAAGATACAGATAAACATGATTAGTAATTTGAAAGCTTAAAACGTTTGGTAGGGTGATTTTAACCAATCATCAAGCTTTTACTCTCCCCAGGATGACACAGGGGTAGAAAAGTCGTTTCGAATCCATGATTTGTTCATCTTTATGAACGTGAGTCTGTCTACATTATCAGTGGAGAGCCGCGTGCGCTTATCTGTCAGCACACCACCAGCAGCGCTGAACACACGTTCAGACAGAACGCTGGCTGCGGGGCATGACAAGATCTCCAAGGCGTAAGTGGCTAGCTCCGGCCATTTATCCAGATTGGAAGCCCAAAAAGAGCAAGGGTCCAGTGACACAGTCGTGGCTTCAATGTTTACTTGGAGATACTCCTGTACCATCGTCTCTAGGCGTTGACTATGTGTCAGACTTCTTGTCTCCTGTGGCCTTGCAAAGGATGGGCTAAAAAAGTGGTGAAATGATTCCGCAAAATTGATGTTACCAGCAGATACTGTGGTTCTGTTACGGTTTGAGTGCTGAATACTTGACGGTCCCACGGTTGGCAAGTTGGAACTGTGAGATTCACTACGTGCACCACTGGTATTTTGTGGAAAAGCACATGTAAGATTCTGCAACAGTCTCTGCTGATACTCCTGCATGCGTGCATCCCTTTCTATGGCAGGAATAATTTCTGCAAATTTACTTTTGTACCGGGGATCTAACAGTGTGGCAACCCAGTAGTCAGGATTATTTCTAATTCTCACAATTCGAGGGTCATGTTGCAGGTAGTGCAGCAAGAAGGCACTCATGTGTGTTGCGCATCCAGGAGCACCAAGTCCCTGTTGTGTTGGTGGCGAGGTAACAATCATGCTTCCTTCCTCTGTCCTCTCCCCCCAACCTCGCACAACAGAAATGTGATCAAGGTCTCCCTCATCTGATGAGTCTTCCATCAGTTCGTCCTCCACTTCTTCCTGGGCTCCTGCACCTTCCTCACTAGTTTGGCTGCTACCATGCGCCCTGGTAAAACCATCTCCCCCACCCTCACATGCCTGCCGCATTGGTGCTGCCGACCTTCTGGACCTTGCAGATGTTAGCCCTTCCGCATACAACTCCTCCTCCTCTACTTCCTCCACCTCCTCTTGTGCCACCACCTGACTCCGAATTCTGTTTTACATGTGCTCCAGCATGTAAATCACCGGAATAGTCATGCTGATAATGGCATCGTCAGCACTAAACATCTTCGTCGCCATTTCAAAACTGTGCAGAAGGGTGCATAGGTCCCTGATCTGAGACCACTCCTCCAGCGTGATTTGCCCCACCTCTGAATCTCGTTGGCCCAGGCTATACGTCAGAACGTATTGCACCAGGGCTTGTGGGTGCTGCCACAGTCGCTGCAACATGTGCAGAGTTGAATTCCACCGGGTAGGCACATCGCATTTTAGCCGGTGAAGTGGCAGGCCCAACGACTTCTGTAGAGATGTAAGTCGCTGAGCTGCGGGATGCGAACGGCGGAAGTGAGCACACAGCGACCGTGCCCTCTGCAGAAGGCCATCTAGTCTGGGATAGTGGGCTAAAAATTGCTGGACAACCAGGTTCAACACGTGAGCCATACAAGGCACGTGTGTGACATTGCCCCGGCGAAGGGCCGCACCCAGGTTTGCAGCATTGTCGCACACGGCCTTCCCTGGTTTCAGGTCCAGTGGAGACAACCATTCATGAAATTGGTTCTCCAGAGCTGACCACAACTCCTCAGCTGTGTGACTCACATTTCCCAGACATTTCAATGTAAAAACCGCCTGATGACGTTGAGCCCTACTGCCAGCATAGTAAGGAGGTGTGCAGGATCCCTTCTGCGCAGTTAGAAAGCTTGTGGCATGACCAGACAGGCTTTGGGTGCAGGTGGAAGACCGAGAGGAGGTTGAGGAGGCAGAAGCAGTGGAGGAACTTTGACATAAAGAGGATTGACGCACAACTCGTGGGGACGGCAAGACTTGGACAGCAGCCCCTTGTCCTGCTGTCACCATAGTTACCCAGTGCCCAGTCAGCGACATGTAACGCCCCTGTCCATGCCTACTCGTCCAAGTGTCTGTGGTGAAATGCACCCTGTCACACACAGAGTTTCTCAAAGAAGCGGTGATGTTGTGTGCGACATGCTGGTGGAGCGCAGGCACACCTTTCTTTGAGAAGTAGTGCCGACTGGGCATCTGGTACTGGGGCACTGCGACGGACATAAGGTCTCGAAAATCCTCTGTGTCCACCAGGCGGAAAGGCAGCATTTCTGTAGCCAAGAGCTTGCAGATGGTGAAATTCAACCTCTTAGCTTTCTCATGGCTAGGAGGAAATGGTCTTTTACTTGTCCACATCTGAGGGACCGAGGGCTGGCTATTGTGCTTAGACGGGGTTGATAAGGGTGTCCCCGGCAAACTGCCGGTCTGTGAGGAAGATGCAGGCGGACATGTTAGGTTGCCTTCATCCAAAGGTGGTGCTATCGATGTCGGACAGCGCTCAACACCAGCTGGTGTTACCACCTCCAAAGAAAATGATGACCTGCCAATCACGCTGGCTGTTGCGGGTAAAGAGGTGGCAGGTCTGCGCCCCAAAACAGGTGTGACTGCTGTCCCCCCAGTCACAGAGGATGAAGAGGCCGCGGATGCACAAGATATGGCAGACGGTGGTTGGCCCGGCCGGCTAGGCCGCATTGTAGCACACTGAGCTTCCCACTGCAACTTATGCTTCATGTCCATGTGCCGGTTCATGCATGAAGTACTCAAACTATGTATTTTTTGGCCTCTACTTAGCTTTTGCTGACAAATGTTACAGATAACACGAGTTGGGTCATCTTTATCGATCTGAAAAAATGCCCAGGCTATGCAAGGCTTAGCACCCATGCGACCTGAAGAGCCACCACGACTTGTGGTGAGAGGCAGAGTTGTGTTTGAGGATGCAGTTGTTGACGTGCTTCCAGTACTACGTCTCTGTCCAGGAAGGCGCAACCTGACCTCGTCGTCACTAGCATCTTCCTCCACCTCCTCTGCTGACCTCATCTCTTGGCTGACTGTGGGTTGACAGTAAGTGGGATCTCCGACCTCATCATCATCACCCTGTGCGTTATCACACCCGTCGTCCTCAGAGCCAACCTGTTCCTGCCCTGACAAAAAACTAAAGTTGTCGCTCCAATCAGGTATTTGAGTCTTATCATCGTCTTCCTCATTGTCTCCACCAACAGGAGTTACAGTTTGGGAATGAGGGTCTACATTATGGTCAGGACCTTCTGCGTCTGGTCCTGGATCCGACTCATAAAGATTCTGGGCATCAGTGCAGATCATTTCCTCGTCTGGATTCACAGAAGCGCTGGAGTCGACCTCTGATTCCCAGGCTATAGTATGAGTAAACAGCTCTGCAGACTCAACCATCTGTTCTACCTCATACTCAGACGGGCAGCTGGAGATTTGGGAGCTGTGAGGAAGCAAGTGCGATTTGGGTGACACCTTTGAGGACTGGAGTATTTGTGATGTTGAAGTTGATGTGGAGGAGAGCCCACTTAAAGGAGCACTTGATATCCGTTGAAGCACCTGCTGTTTTTGTGCCTCATCTGGAATTTGTAGCGATTGGCGTGGCCGTAAGAAAGGGATCTTATCACATTGTCCGCTAAAAGAAGTAGACATTTTAGTTTGGCTGGAAGATGGTCTTTCTTCTGCAGATGTTACTGTTGCTTTAACACCTACCCCACGGACACAACCTTTTTTCCCCTTCCCAACACGCCTATTCCCCTTTCCACCAGCAGCAGGCCTTTTTCCACTCATTTTGGTGGTTAACTAATTCACAACTCTGGAGTTGTTTGCACAAAAAAACAATGGATGGTAACCGAGCAGAGCTGAGTGGCCCAACTGTGGTATTAGGCCAAAACTATTGGCTGGGTTAGATGCAGAAAAAAATTATTTTGAATTTGCAACCTGATGGAGGTCAGTATAGATGGACTAATAGAGAAAGTCCGACACACTACTAGAAGGCCAAATATTTTTTCAGAGGTAGATGCAGAAAAAAATATATTCAGTTTGCAACCTGATTGAGGTCAGTATAGATGGATTAATAGAACAAGACCCACACACAGCTAGAAGCCCAATATTTTTTCAGAGGTAGATGCAGAAAAAAATATATTCAGTTTGCAACCTGATGGAGGTCAGTATAGATGGACTAATAGAACAAGTCCCACACACTGCTAGAAGCCCAAATATTTTTTCAGAGGTACTGTAGATGCAGATAAAAATTAGTTTTAATTTGCAACCTGATGGAGGTCAGTATAGATGGACTAATAGAGAAAGTCCGACACACTACTAGAAGGCCAAATATTTTTTCAGAGGTAGATGCAGAAAAAAATATATTCAGTTTGCAACCTGATGGAGGTCAGTATAGATGGATTAATAGAACAAGACCCACACACAGCTAGAAGCCCAAATATTTTTTCAGAGGTAGATGCAGAAAAAAATATATTCAGTTTGCAACCTGATGGAGGTCAGTATAGATGGACTAATAGAACAAGTCCCACACACTGCTAGAAGCCCAAATATTTTTTCAGAGGTACTGTAGATGCAGATAAAAATTAGTTTTAATTTGCAACCTGATGGAGGTCAGTATAGATGGACTAATAGAGAAAGTCCGACACACTACTAGAAGGCCAAATATTTTTTCAGAGGTAGATGCAGAAAAAAATATATTCAGTTTGCAAGCTGATGGAGGTCAGTATAGATGGACTAATAGAACAAGTCCCACACACTGCTAGAAGCCCAAATATTTTTTCAAAGGTACTGTAGATGCAGATAAAAATTAGTTTTAATTTGCAACCTGATGGAGGTCAGTATAGATGGACTAATAGAGAAAGTCCGACACACTACTAGAAGGCCAAATATTTTTTCAGAGGTAGATGCAGAAAAAAATATATTCAGTTTGCAACCTGATGGAGGTCAGTATAGATGGATTAATAGAACAAGACCCACACACAGCTAGAAGCCCAATATTTTTTCAGAGGTAGATGCAGAAAAAACTATATTCAGTTTGCAACCTGATGGAGGTCAGTATAGATGGACTAATAGAACAAGTCCCACACACTGCTAGAAGCCCAAATATTTTTTCAGAGGTACTGTAGATGCAGATAAAAATTAGTTTTAATTTGCAACCTGATGGAGGTCAGTATAGATGGACTAATAGAGAAAGTCCGACACACTACTAGAAGGCCAAATATTTTTTCAGAGGTAGATGCAGAAAAAAATATATTCAGTTTGCAACCTGATGGAGGTCAGTATAGATGGATTAATAGAACAAGACCCACACACAGCTAGAAGCCCAATATTTTTTCAGAGGTAGATGCAGAAAAAAATATATTCAGTTTGCAACCTGATGGAGGTCAGTATAGATGGACTAATAGAACAAGTCCCACACACTGCTAGAAGCCCAAATATTTTTTCAGAGGTACTGTAGATGCAGATAAAAATTAGTTTTAATTTGCAACCTGATGGAGGTCAGTATAGATGGACTAATAGAGAAAGTCCGACACACTACTAGAAGGCCAAATATTTTTTCAGAGGTAGATGCAGAAAAAAATATATTCAGTTTGCAACCTGATGGAGGTCAGTATAGATGGACTAATACAACAAGTCCCACACACAGCTAGAAGCCCAAATATTTTTTCAGAGGTACTGTAGATGCAGATAAAAATTAGTTTTAATTTGCAACCTGATGGAGGTCAGTATAGATGGACTAATAGAGAAAGTCCGACACACTACTAGAAGGCCAAATATTTTTTCAGAGGTAGATGCAGAAAAAAATATATTCAGTTTGCAACCTGATGGAGGTCAGTATAGATGGATTAATAGAACAAGACCCACACACAGCTAGAAGCCCAATATTTTTTCAGAGGTAGATGCAGAAAAAACTATATTCAGTTTGCAACCTGATGGAGGTCAGTATAGATGGACTAATAGAACAAGTCCCACACACTGCTAGAAGCCCAAATATTTTTTCAGAGGTACTGTAGATGCAGATAAAAATTAGTTTTAATTTGCAACCTGATGGAGGTCAGTATAGATGGACTAATAGAGAAAGTCCGACACACTACTAGAAGGCCAAATATTTTTTCAGAGGTAGATGCAGAAAAAAATATATTCAGTTTGCAACCTGATGGAGGTCAGTATAGATGGATTAATAGAACAAGACCCACACACAGCTAGAAGCCCAATATTTTTTCAGAGGTAGATGCCGAAAAAAATATATTCAGTTTGCAACCTGATGGAGGTCAGTATAGATGGACTAATAGAACAAGTCCCACACACTGCTAGAAGCCCAAATATTTTTTCAGAGGTACTGTAGATGCAGATAAAAATTAGTTTTAATTTGCAACCTGATGGAGGTCAGTATAGATGGACTAATAGAGAAAGTCCGACACACTACTAGAAGGCCAAATATTTTTTCAGAGGTAGATGCAGAAAAAAATATATTCAGTTTGCAACCTGATGGAGGTCAGTATAGATGGATTAATAGAACAAGACCCACACACAGCTAGAAGCCCAATATTTTTTCAGAGGTAGATGCAGAAAAAAATATATTCAGTTTGCAACCTGATGGAGGTCAGTATAGATGGACTAATAGAACAAGTCCCACACACTGCTAGAAGCCCAAATATTTTTTCAGAGGTACTGTAGATGCAGATAAAAATTAGTTTTAATTTGCAACCTGATGGAGGTCAGTATAGATGGACTAATAGAGAAAGTCCGACACACTACTAGAAGGCCAAATATTTTTTCAGAGGTAGATGCAGAAAAAAATATATTCAGTTTGCAACCTGATGGAGGTCAGTATAGATGGACTAATACAACAAGTCCCACACACAGCTAGAAGCCCAAATATTTTTTCAGAGGTACTGTAGATGCAGATAAAAATTAGTTTTAATTTGCAACCTGATGGAGGTCAGTATAGATGGACTAATAGAGAAAGTCCGACACACTACTAGAAGGCCAAATATTTTTTCAGAGCTAGATGCAGAAAAAAATTATATTCAGTTTGCAACCTGATGGAGGTCAGTATAGATGGATTAATAGAACAAGTCCCACACACTGCTAGAAGCCCAAATATTTTTTCAGAGGTACTGTAGATGCAGATAAAAATTAGTTTTAATTTGCAACCTGATGGAGGTCAGTATAGATGGACTAATAGAATGATGCTATGCCCAAAAGATTTTACTTCACTAGGTGCAGTAAAAAAATTGGTATTCTATACACAGGTGGTATATCTTGCAACACAGATAGGCTACTCCACTGACTAACACACTCTGCAATAGGCCAAAAAGGATTAGCTTTGCTAGATTCAGCCAAATGCTGTGAAAAAAACTTGCACAGCACTGGCACAGACCTGCCTGGCAAAAACTGATAGGAACTCATGTAACCTAGTCCTGAAAAGGACTCCAATTACAATTAGTCTTTACTCCCACAACCTATCTATTTAAGAGCACAGACCTCCCTGATAAAAGTCGTAGGAAATGCTGTAACCTAGTCCTTAAAAGGACTGCAATCACAACTATTCCCTACTCCCAAGCTATCTGTATATTTGTGCGAAAATTGGCTTGAAATTAACAAGGTATAGCGCACACAGCAACAGCGGTGCCGTCTAACACGCAGCTGCAGCAGTGAGAAAATGGTGGCGACGGGGAAAATGGCTTGGTCTTATAGGGCAAGGACATGTGACATACACTGCCAATGACACATGCCCTTGCTTGTGTGAAAAAAAGCACTTCGCTCCGTGTGTGCGCTGCTGATAGGCTGACAGATTGCACCTCCCCACTGTAAATGCGGGAAAGAGAAAAAAAAATGGAGATCTTCATTGTTCCTGCAGAGATCCATCCCCTGCCCCTCCCCCCACCCCGCTGTACACTCAAACTGCGTATTAACATTAATTTTCATCATTACTGAGAAAAAATCCAGTTATGATTTTGGTGCACGAACAGTTATCGAACATAACCTCGAACAGCCGAATTTTTCTCAAATTGTTCGTGTTCGCCGAACGGCTCGAACACCGCCCAAAACAGCTCGAATTTGAGATTGGCGAACAGTTCGAGTAGAACAACGCTCATCTCTAATTACCAGTGCTTGCAGCTGCAGGTGCTGGACAGACGGGCAGGTACTGGACTGATCTTTCCCATGGAGAGCATTTGGGATGTGGTAAGTAACTATCTAAAGCTCCCAAATCATCTCTAGTAAAAGATTGTAAGTGGAGGCAAGTGGATGAGCTAATGTGCCACCTGTGGAGTGGATTTTGGAGATTTGTGGGGGGGATGCGTAGCAGACGCAGTGTAACAATATGAGGACTGGAGCCAAACATGAAAAAACAATGTTTTATGCATGCAGCTGGCTAGGACAAATCTTATATACAGTAGTGTGGAAAAGTTTTAAGCAGGTGTGGAAATGCTGCAAGGTATGAATGCTTTCAAAATTAGGAGTGTTAGGATATGTGCACACAGTGCTTTGGACGCAGCAGTACTTTATGCTGCGTCCAAAGCGCTGTGTTATATGAACGCAGGTGAATCCGCATGTGTTCACTGAACCATGCGGATTCACCGCATTCAATACATTGTAGTGATCTAATTTTTCTTGCAGAGACTAGCGACTCGGCAAGAGAAATTGACATGTTGCGGTCTGGAAAGGCATGCCTCATGTCTGTGCCCGCGGGTGATCCGCAGGTGCACGGAGACGTATAGTGGGCATGGGATTTCTACAAATCCCATCCGCTATGCTGTAACATCTGGCCACTGAGGGTTTGACGCTGCGTGCTTATGCAGCGTCAAACCCGCAGCGACTCCTGAACATATGCACATACCATTAATAAAAAATTTACTATCAATTAGCAAAGTGCAAAGCGAATGAACAAAAGTGAAATCCAAAGCAAGCTAATAAAAAGTGCTGAGGGATATGTTGGTTCTATATAAATAAAATTATTATTTATTTATTTTGTTTGGTGTGACCAACTTTTCCTTAAAAACAGCATTAATTCTTCTAAATCCACATTCACACTTTTAGTATTTGGTCAGTATTTTACATCAGTATTTGTAAGTCAAAATCATGAGTGGAACAATCAAAGGAAAAGTATAATAGAAACACATCACCACTTCTGCATTTGTCACCCACTCCTGTTTTGGGCTTACAAATACTGATATAAAATACTGACCAAATACTGAACGTATGAAAGTGGCCTATGTATATTTATACATAGTGTTTTATGGAACTCAGCAGGTAACAAAAGCTTTCAAAAACAGAAGTGTTAATACTTTATTTTTATCAAGAAACAAAATTCAAAGTGAATGAGCAAAAGAGAAATAGAAATCATATCAATATTTGCTGTGACCATCTTTTGCCTTCAAAACAACATAAATTTTTCTTACACGTAGTTTTTGAAGGAACTCTGCATGGATGTTGTTCCAAACATATTGAAGAACCAACCACAGATTTTCTGTGGATGTAGGCTTTTGCAAATCCTTATTTTCTACAACCAATGTCATTAAGAACTATCTTTACTGTTAAGCATAATAAGGAATCCCGGAAGTGAGGATATGGCCCACACAGAGCCCTGATCTCAACATCATTAAGTTTGTCTGGGATTACATGAAGAGACAGAAGGATTTGTACAAGCCTACATCCACAGATGATTGGTGGTTAGTTCTCCAAGATATTTGGAACAACCTCCCTGCAGAGTTCCTTCAAAAACTATGTGTAAGAAGAATTTATGTTGTTTTGAAGGCAAAGGGTGGTCACAGCAAATATTGATATGATTTCTATTTCTCACTTTGAATTTTGTTTCTCGATAAAAATAAAGTATTAACACTTCTATTTTTGAAACCATTTTTACTTTGCAGCATTTTTTCCCAAACCAGCCTAAAACTTTTGCACAGTACTATGTGTCTTGTGACTTTACAATTAAATTTTCTTTAAGTCAATTAATGTAATGTAGAGAGGGGTCCTGATCGACAAGTTATGATGACGATTATCTCTCATTCTTAAGTTTTCGTTCCCATATCAAACACTTCATACTAGAATCATACTGTAGAAATATCCTTCTATTTGCACATGTGTACAGTAGAACCACAAGAATCATGGTATTTTAGACCATTTTTATTATCCTTATACAAAGAATCATGAGCTGGAAATTTGTTTTTGCAAATCTACAAAACATTTTCAGCATGTAACCACATGGCGGCACTCTTTTATCAGTATAGATCAAAAGGACTATTGGCGAAAAAGTAAAATAATACCAGTTTACATTAAAATATGTAAATGTGCAGACCAATACTTTTGCAGGTTTGGAATAACATGCCGAGCTTGAATGGAAAAGTAAACAGAGCTTAAAGCTAACAAAATAAGAGATGTTTAGGTATCGTGTTTCTGTGAGTGGCGGTATACAATATGGCATCTGAAAAGCCATATTTTGAATATTTTAAAATGATTTTACACTTCCTTTTCAGGGCATAATTGACATTATTATCAAGTCAGAATTTCCACAGCTCAACAGTCTTTCACAGTCACAGGTGCAGATGGGCGCCAGGGTTCCGAGATGCTGAACAGATCAAATTTTCCATCTAAAAGGGCAGTGTAATTATAAGCGATTAGGCATACCTAAGCCAAAAAGGCCTTAGTAAAATAAAATCAATGGTGTAAATCCACTTACAGCACACACTTATAAGCCCGGCATTATGAGTCCACAGAGCTAAACGCTAAATATGAGCACATACTGTAGTCTAGAGGCACATTAAACCTTGCCGTAATTATCATATTTTAAAATGAAAGCGTCAGGGATGAACGATCGTACAATTTGCTTGTTTGGTTTTAAAGTCTAATATCACATAGTAGATTCCTTTTGTCTGTAAGAGTTTATTTGTCCTTTATTTTGGGGGGAAATAAATATAAAATAAACTTGCTAAAAATCTGGTCATTGGAAATCAGTGATTTTTTTTACTTGATATTTTATTTAAAAAGTGCTTTCAGACTTGTGAAAAACATTTTATTAATCCCTGTAAGGACACAATTTTGGCATCATGGGCTATAGGAATATTTTTTAAAAATTTTCATCAAGTCCAGGGATTATAACTTTTATTTTTATATTTTTGTCATAGTATAAAGAGTTGTAGTTTTTTTTTTAGGCGCCATAAAGGATATGTTTACATGACAATTTTTCAGGCCGGTTCGGAGCGGGTGCGCTTTGAAACCTCAAAAGAATGGACATATGCATTTCTATGTAAAAATGTCTAGGTATTCATATGTTTAGGCTTTTGAGTGTCTTTTAACTGCTTCAGGTTTCCAAACACACTAAGTGATTAAAAGAAGGGGCCTGACCATTTCTCAGGTGTTTCCACTCTGCAGGTGCTCTGAATTTTACAATACAAGTTAATGATAAGGCTTAAAAGATGCTTGGGTGTCTTTTTTTTTTGAATGTTTTGCCAGACTTTTTTTTTGCTTTAAATAATACTAGCTGTTTCTTCATTGTTGAGTGGACTTTAAAAAAAAAACATCCGGAAAACATAAGTACAAAAGACACCTTAAAAAATGCTGGAAAAATGCTGAAGGTCAAAAACATCAAAAAGCATTCAGTGAACAAACTCTGGCTATGTAGATGGAAAAATAAAAAAAAGTTATGGCTCTTGGAAGAAGGGGAGGAAAGAATGAAAATGAAAAAACGGAAAATCACCATGTCATGAAGGGGTCATTGTCTGCTAAAAATGGCTTGAAAACATGATTATTCAGGTCAATACAAGTAAGTGATGCCGCACTTGTTTAGTTTTTTTTATATATTTTCAAGGTTAAAAAAATTGATAACTTGTAAAAAAAAATTGGTTTCTGCCACCATTTTCGGTGATCCATAAAATTTTACATTTTCAATTGATGAAGGGCTTAATTTTCTATGTGGCGAGCTTGTAGTTTTCATTGATATAATTTTAGAATACATACAAGGTGCAGCATCTAAATAACAACAGTTCTACAGTAGAGTTTCAATTTTTTTTTCCTTGCAGCATTCATCATACAGGTTAAATATTTTTTTGCAGCATAAATTGACAGGCAGTGGATCTCAGACCTACAGCTCTTGTCATTTTACACTGTGGATATATTTTGTAGCATGACATGAGATTTCTTAGTATGACATGCAATTTGCTGGCACTATAAAATACAGCAAATTTTCTGCAAGTATGAATATGCAGCAGAAAATCTGCTGTGTTTTCATATCATGGGAACCAAGCCATACTGATGTGGACTAGGTCCTCCAAAACTATTTGCACCAACTCTAATGGCCATCTTACAGTTTTGTGCAGGAGCTGTATATTTAGTTTGAAGGATTAAATTGGATCCTGTCTTGGAAGACCGGGAAAGCCTTTCTCTGGGAAACGTTTTCCTGAACCCTCCATATGGGACTGTGCCCAGTCCATGACTCAAAGGCCACGGCCTCACTATCCGTATTTGGTCAGTATTCGGTCAGTATTTTTTCTCAGGAGTGGGAGCCAAAACCAGGAGTGGTGATAAATGCAGAATTGGTGACTTGTTTCTATTATACCTTTTCTCTGAGTTCCTCACCTAGTTTTGGATCCCATTCCTGAGAAAAAATAGTGACCAAATACTGATAGTGGGGGCCGTGGCCTAAATAGTGTCCATGTAAATGAGTCATTACAATGATCATTTCGTTTCGCACAGCTTGAGCAATAAAGTATAATAATGGCAAAAATAATCAAATTCTTCATAACTTCTAGAAACAGCAGAATGCAATGTATCTTGTAAAAGTGCAACTTTAACCCCATTCATGACGGGGCCAATTTCTTTTTTTGAATTTTCGTTTTTTCCTCCCCCTCTTCACAGAGCCATAATTCTTTTATTTTTCTGTCCACAAAGACACGAGGGTTTGCTTTTTGTGGGACAAGTTGTACTTTTGAATGACACCATTCGTTTTACACATAACATACTGGAAAATGGGAAAAAGTTTCCAAGTGGGAGAAATTGTGAAAAAATGCTATTCTGACATTTTGTGTTGAAAATTTTTTACAGTGTAAAAATAACCTCGCAATATGATTAGTGCATTAGTACAAGTATGATGATACTAAATGTGCAGTTTGTTTTATCATTTTAGTGGTTAAAAATAAAATTAGAAGTTTGCAAAAAAAAATTATTTTGAGGTCGTATCGCCATTTCCTGAGAGCAGTAACGATTTCATTTTTCGATTGATGGAGCTGTGTGACAGCTTATTTTTTGCAGGGCGAGATGATGTTTTTATTGATTCCATTTTGGGATAAATATGATATTTTGATCACTTGTTACAGCATTTCTTGTAAAAATGTAGCGACCAAAAAACTTAGTTTTGGCCTTTTTAATTTTTCGTTTGTGGTGTTTACCAATCAGGTTAATGATTTTGATAGATCGTACTTTTTTGAATGCAATGATACCACATACCGTATTTTTCGGACTATAGGACTCACCCCCCCAAAATTTGGTAGAAAAAATGAGGGGCCATCTTACAGTCCGAATGTAGCTTACTGTGGGGAGGGGCAGCGATGGAGCAGGGTCGCCACTGCAGGAAGACTGCAGCTGCAGGAGTGAGGCAATGCTGCGTGCCCTGGGTTGGGGAAAGGGGGTGTTCTGTCTGTGTGAGGCAGAAGCCATTGATCTCCCAGCGGTGGGCTTCAAGCAAATGTCGGTGGTACGAGGCAAATTGATCTCACATTGATCTCCCCTCAGCAGCGACCCTGCCTCCTGTGACCTCGCTCTGCCACCGCCCGGTAAGCTAAGTTTGGACTATTAGACGGACCGCCATTTTCATAATGTTTTTCATATTTTTCTCCTCTAAATTTCAGGTGTGTTTTGTGGTCCGGTGTGTCTTATAGTCCGAAAAATGCAGTATTATCTCTATTTTTAATGGGGGGAAAGGTCTGTGATTGGAACTTTTTTTAAAAAAAAAAAAACATTTATTTTACTATTCACTGTATTGGTTAATCCCATTAGGGGAATTGAAGCTGAGATAGTCTGATCACTTGTATTATAAACAGCGATGCCACAGCATGTATAGGAGAAATCATTGTCTCCTTTGAGGCTGTGTGCCCACTATGCGTTTTTTAAGCGTTTCCACAGCAGCAATTCCGCTGCAGAAACACTTAAAAAATGCTTGGTAGAAGGCCTGCAATGTTCCCCAATGACAATCCGCATGTGCTGTGCACATGCTGTGGAAATTTCCGCTGCGGATTATCATTGCGGAAAAAAACGCAGCCCTACCAATTATTTTGCGGAATCGCAGCGTTTTCGCCGCCATTGACTTGCATTGGACTGCATGGAATCCGCATCACTGCATCTGTACATGCGGATTCCATGCGTTTCAATGTGCAGATGGTACCCGGGTCTGGAGAAGAGGAGACTCTCCTCCGGACCCGGGTACCATAGAACCTGTAAAAAAAAGAATAAAATAAAAAATAAATATTATACTTACCTTCTGATGGCCCCTGGTGTCCTTGTCTCGGCTTGCCAGCAGCTCGTGGTGGACTCAAGGACCTGCCATGACATCATTTAGTCATGTGATGGGTCATGCGACCGCTGACGTCGGCAGGTCCTTTAGTCTACCGCGAGATGCCGGCAAGCCAGGACGCATCGGATAAAGACACTGGGGGCCATCAGAAGGCAAGTATAATATTTATTTTTTACCATTCTTTCGGTCACACTATGTAAATCCATGCTGGTTGCATGGATTTATATAGTGTGACCTAGTTGTCACAAGCACTTTCCAGGTGATGCTAAAATCACTTGGAAGGCGCTTGACAACCCGCATGCGGAAATGCATGTGAAAAATGCTTCACATCCGCTTGTCCCTGACAGGAAAAACGCATGTACAATCCGCATGCGTTTTTTCTGCCAGGGAGATGCAGAATCGCTCAGGAAAAAATCCAGAGCATTTCTGCATCGTGGGCACATAGCCTGGGGCCAAGCTTCAGGCTGGGTTTCAAAGGAGTTCCATAAGAACAAGCATGGAGGTCTTCAACAAGCATGGAGATCATGGCAATCCATCTGCGACCTGTGATCACATCACGGGCGTGCCGATGGGCGAATGAAATGATGTATACCCAAGCCAGTGAGTGTTAAATTCCGCTGCCAGAAATTGACGCGGCCTGTAACAGGTTAACAATCGCAGGTGAACCTCCGCTCCTCCCATGATTGTTTAAGGCAGATCCTGGCTGTTAGGCTGTGTGCTCACTATGCATTTTTTAAGCATTTCCGCAGCGCCAATTCCGCTGCAGAAACGCTTAAAAAACTCTTGGTAGAAGGTCTGCAATGTTCCCCAATGATTTCCCTGAGGATAACAAACTGACTAATAATTTTAGAGGGTCTTGTATCCTTAGTAGTGTTGAGCGAGTATGTTCTATTAACCCTTTCGCCGAGTATGCTTGGCCGAGCTCCGAGTATTTACAGCTGCTCGGTGATAAGGTTAAATCGCTCCCGTGTGCATGATTTGCAACTGTTTGACAGCTTTATTACATGTGAGGAATGTCTATTTCTTACACATTCCTCACATGTAATAAAGCTGTCAAACAGTTGCAAATCATGCACATGGGAGCGATTTAACCTTATCACCAAGCAGCTGTAAATACTCGGAGCTCGGCCCGGAGCATACTCGGACAGAACATACTCGCTCAACCCTAATCCTTAGGCCTCACCCTCCCTCATTACACAAATACACATCACCTGATCTGCTTCATCCAATCACCAGTCAAGGTTATACAGTTTGGCATCGGAAAATCTGCATAAAAATGATGATATGGTCAAAATACTCAGTTGCCTAATAATAATTCTGCATACAGTGTATTGTTTTCCGATAGCAACCTTCTTCCAGTGCATCTCCTTAAAAGCTTCATTGAAATTCCGATGATGATGGAATTTGTCAATGACTGAGGAAGAAAGGTCCAAAAAAGTATGATATCCAGCAGCTACGAAAAAAGTAAAAATGATCCTTTAATTATATAACATGGTTAAAAATAATTACAAAAAAGAAAAATGCTAAAAATTCCTGATATCTTACATGTTTCGGATGATATATAGATTCTTACTCCTCCTTACTAGTCTATAAGTAAAACCGAAGAGATTGGCTAGAAATTAACCCCTTTACCACCTTGGTTTTTACGTTTTTGCATTTTTTGCTTCCCTTCTTCCCAGAGCCATAATTTTTTTAATTTGCCATTAATATGGTCATGTGAGGGCTTGTTTTTTAGTGGGACGAGTTGTACTTTTGAGTGACCCTATTGATTTTACCATATAGTGTACTGGAAAACGGGAAAAAAATTCCAAGTGCGGTGAAATTGCAAAAACAGTGCAATTCCACAAATGTTTTTTTTTAACATGTTCACTAAATGCTAAAACTGACCTGCCATTATTATTCTCCAGGGCATTACGAGTTTGTAGATACCAAACATGTATAGGTTATTTTTTATTTAAGTGGTGAAAAAAATCCTAAGTCTAGAAGCTGTTATCCTCCAATCGCTTGCTGAAGCTCTGCCATGTGTAGCAAAAATGCTGATCTGCTATGAGCGCCGGCCACAGGGCGGCACTCATAGCTGTTCGGCAATGATAACCACCGGGGTCTCCTGCAGACCCCGGGTTGTCATGCCAACCCATTGGTATCCCAGGATCATGTGAAAGAGGCGCCAATGGGTTGAGCTTTGGATGCGCTTCCGACGCGGCCATGTTAAATGCCGCTATCGGCGTTTGCCGGCGGCATTTAACATGTTAAAAGCCGTGGGTGGATCACAATTCCACCCTTGGTTGTTAGGGGCACATGTCAGCTGATGAAATTAGCTGTCATGTGCCGGAAAAGATGCAGGCTCAATGCTGGAGCCAAACATGGGGAGACGACCTATAAGGTACCTTTGCGTCATAGGCCTTAAAGGGGTTAATGGACACTGTGCTGCGATTTGCTGCTGTGGGCAGAGAAAATTTTCTTGGGGCGATAACAATTTGATTAAGTAAATACTATATGCCCTAAATGCTTTAAAAATTGATGGCTTATCCTAAGGGCTCGTGCACACGACTGTATTTCAGTCCAAGTGCTATCCGTTATAAAAATGGATCACGGACGGACTAATGTTATTCAATCGGATAGCGGAGACTAGCGCTTTTTATCACTAGCTAAATATACATGTGAAAAATATTGTAGCATTCACTAGTTTCCCCTTAAAATGGATGAGCCTCACTCTTACAAGTCTATGGGTTTGAGCAAAAAACTGGAGCTATATGGAGCCACAGTATAGCATCCGATTTTTATAAATTCCAATTCTGCTGCTGCTGTAAAAAAATGGATTGTGTATGGCCTGTACACTGCTTATACCTCAGCGGTATAAGAAATGAAAGCTGCCCTGTGATTGGCTACTATGGGCAGTAAAGACAGATTTTTTTTAGTCACAGTTCATAACAGTGTGGTGGTGTCCATAGCAGCTAATCAGAGAACAGCTTTCATTGTACCTCAGCAGTATAAGAACTGTCAGCTGCACTGTAATTGATTGCTATGGGGAGCAAAGGCAGATTTTCTTTTCGACAGTTCATAAGAGTGTGGTGCTTTGCTTACCACGATTCCTTTCAGTATTTAGTGGTTGTGGTGGAATTGAAATGGCTACAAGAGGTGTTGTAATTCACCTGACAACTTTTGCTACATTTGCAGTTGTTTTGTATTGACGAAACAATAAAGGAACATTAAAGGAGTATTCCCATCTCCAAGATCCTATCCCAATATGTAGTCGGTGTAATAATAATAACAATATTAGCAAATACCTCCAATTAGAAATATAGTATAGTATTTTTGATTCAATATCCCTCTTACCTCATGTGCAGGCATCGCAGGACCTTAGGTATCCATGGTTACGACCATTAGCAACTAACTGACTTTATCAGTGGACGTAACCATGGATACCTAAGGTCCTGCGATGCCTGCAGATGAGGAAAGAGACATAGCGAATCAGAAAAAATATACTACATTTCTAATTGGAGGTATTTGCTAATATTATTATTATTATTACACCTACTACATATTGGGATAGGATCTTGGAGATGGGAATACCCCTTTAAGGACTGCATTAGAAAAGTGTATTATGCGTTCTTTGGTGTAAAATTAGATGATCAAGAAAAGTTGTGGGCTCCACATGTAGTGAGTTCTGTTTGTGTAGAAAAACTACAAGAGTTTTCTAAAGGGAAGAAAGAGAGCTTTTGTTTTGGCGAGCCTAGGGTTTGGGGGGGGAACCACAAAATCATAGTGATTACTGCTACTCTGTACATGCAACGTTGAGGGATTCGACCTTGAAAATATGAACAAAACTACCGTATTTTTCAGACTATAAGACGCACTCCCCTCCCAAATTTGGAAGGAAAATGGGGGTGGTGCGTCTTATAGTCCGAATGCAGGCTTACCAGGGGGGTTGCGGCGATGGTGGAACAGGGTCGCTGCCTCAGGAAGCCAGCAGCGGCAGAAGTGTGGCGATGCTGCGGGTCTGGTGTCGGCGGTGAGCAGAGTGGAATGCATCATTGCTTTCCCGGTGGCCATTTTCCTGAAGCTGTGGTACACCTCCGGCGGCGCATGCACAGATTGGGATCTTGGTCCGGCCGAGATCTCAATATGTGCATTCGCCACCTCCGGCAGCCATTTCCCTGAAGCCCATGGCCTTAAGAAAATGGCTGCCGGAGGCAGCACATGGGCAGATTGAGATCGTGGCTGAACCGAGATCTCAATCTGCGAATGCGCCAGCAGTGGCGGCCATCTTCCTAAAGCCCAACTTTGGGAAAGCAATGCACTCCCTCACCACCGGTAAAGCAACGCACTCTGCTCTGCTTCACCGCCGACACTAGGCCCACAGCATGGCACCTCTGAGGCACTGCTGGGACACTCTCTCCTCCCACCCAAAGGGCTCGCAGCATTGCCCCACTTCTGCCGCCACCAGCTTCCTGAGGAACGGACCATGCCTCCTGTGACCCTGCTCCATCACTGCCCACCCTTGTAAGATACCTTAATTTCGGACTATAAGAAGAACCGTCATCTTATAAAAATCTTTTTTTTTCCTATTTTCCACCCCAAAATTTGGGGTGTGTCTTATGGTTCGTTGCGTCTTAGAGTCCAAAAAATACGGTGTACCTGGACCTCCCATCAGCAATTTGCCCTGTGCCTCACAGTCCAGGAATACTTGTCCCTTCACCTCTGGAGAAACTTGAAAATACACCTGATTCAGAAGATCAGGATTTTTATGGGTCTGGATATTTGAAAACTCATGAAGGACAATGTGTTCAAAATGAAAATTAAAGCTGTTGAGAAAAGAGCTTGGGATTCTTTTAAATAAGTCATGAAGAAATTTCTAGGTAACACCAAACATCCAAAATTTATGTCCATCATGGAGAACATGCTGAAATGTTTGAATCCTTGGGTTGTCTGATGAATTTGAAGTTACATTTTTTACATTGCCATTTGGACTACTTTCCTGAAAACCTTGGTGCAGTTAGCAAAGAGCAAGGAGAAAGATTTCCTCAGGATTTCAAGGAGATGGAACGACGATACCAAGGTAGATGGAACGTGAATATGATGGAGGACTACTGCTGGATGCTTCACAGAGAAGATCTGCAAGCCTTCTATAAGAGAAAATGTATCAAGAGAAGCTTTGAAGAGAAAAGGAAAAGGTGCAAGAATTAATTTCCAATAATATTGCAGAATGGATGTTCAATAAATTTTTATATATAATATTGCGTACATTTTTGGCTACAATAAAGATTTTTCTCGTTTATCTCGCTTGTACATAATTTCACATGTGTTTTGTGCAAAATCCATACGTGATGGTTAAAAAATCCATTGCCAGAATTACGGGTTCTTGGTCGCTGCAACATTGCATTAAAATGGAATAACAGGCAATCAAAACATTGTATCTACCCCAAAATGGAATCAATAAAAATGTCAGCACAGCACGCAAAAAATAAGCTGTCACTCAACCCCAGATCACAAAATACAGAAACGTTACGGGTCTCAGAAAACTGAGTCGTTTTTTTTTTGTTTGTTTTTTTTTTTACAAAATTAGGATTTTTTTTCACCACTTAAATAAAAAATAACCTATACATGTTTGGTATCTACAAACTCGTAATGCCCTGGAGAATAATAATGGCAGGTCAGTTTTAGCATTTAGTGAACGTGTTAAAAAAAAACATTTGTGGAATTGCACTGTTTTTGCAATTTCACCGCACTTGGAATTTTTTTCCCGTTTTCCAGTACACTATATGGTAAAATCAATCGTGTCACTCAAAAGTACAACTCGTCCCACTAAAAAACAAGCCCTCACATGGCCATATTGACGGCAAATTAAAAAAATTATGGCTCTGGGAAGAAGGGAAGCAAAAAACAGAAAAACCCAAGGTGGTAAAGGGGTTAATTTCTAACCAATCTCTTTGGTTTTACTTATAGACTAGTAAGAAGGAGTAAGAATCTATATATCATCCGAAACATGTAAGATATCAGGAATTTTTAGCATTTTTCTTTTTTGTAATTATTTTTAACCATGTCATAATTTAAGGATCATTTTTACTTTTTTCGTAGCTGCTGGATATCATACTTTTTTAAACCTTTCTTCCTCAGTCATTGACAAATTCCATCATCATCGGAATTTCAATGAAGCTTTTAAGGAGATGCACTGGAAGAAGGTTGCTATCGGAAAACAATACACTGTATGCAGAATTATTATTAGGCAACTGAGTATTTTGACCATATCATCATTTTTATGCAGATTTTCCGATGCCAAACTGTATAACCTTGACTGGTGATTGGATGAAGCAGATCAGGTAATGTGTAATGAGGGAGGGTGATGCCTAAGGATACAAGACCCTTTCAAATTCTTAGTCAGCTTGTTATCCTCAGGCAAAATTGGCCAAAATTGAGATTTGTCTGACTATGAAAGTAAACATAGTGACCAATAGTCCATTATCCACCAGTGCTGTCAGATTCCAGAACTGCAACCTACCTGTAGTGTCCAGAAGTACAAGGTGTTCAGTGCTCAGAGACATGCTGAAGTAAGGAAGTCTGAAACCCTATCACCACTGAACAAGACACAGAAGGTGAAAAGTTAAGACTGGGCAAAAAAATATCTGAAGACAGATGTTTCACAGGATTTATGAAAGGACTGATGAAATGAGCGTGTCTCATGGCAGACCAGATGGATGGGCCCATTGTTGGATCAGTAACAGGCAGAGACCTCCACTGTGACTCTGACGTCAGCTAGGTGAAGGTGGGGCACTGCTATGGGCCATTATTATCAAGATGAGCAAGCTGAACATTTTTGAATTGAAGATTGAATTAAATCAACTGCCAAACATTCTGCTAGTTTTTTTAAGACACTTCAAGTTGTGGTATAAGAAATAATTAGCATCTTTCAACAAAACCATGATTTTTATGCAGGACAATGCTCCATCACATGCATTGAAGTCTCCACTTCTTGACTGCCAGTAATGGCCTTAAAGATGAAAGAATAATGACATGGCCCCTTCCTCACCTGACCATGAGAACATGTGGGCCCTTAAATGGGAGATTTACGCTGAAAGAAAACAGTCACCTCTCTGACCGGTGTCTGGGATCTGTGGTTGGTGCTGCCTAAAAAGTTGATTGTCAATAGATTAAAAAACTGACGGACTCCATGGATGGATGGCTTATGACTGTAACTTAAAAAAAGGGTGGCTATATTGATCACTGATATTTTTTTTTAAGTTTTTTGAGTTTGGAAATTATTATGACTTTAACAGATGAAAATAAACAATTTAGATGGGAAAATTTACTTTTTTCATTTAGTTGCTTAATAATTCTGCACGCTAATAGTTGCCCAATAATTATGCGCACATAGATATTCTCCTAAGACAAAACCACATTTTTACTTTCTAAATTCTTATTAATATTCTTGTTTATTAACCTTTTGGATTGTCTGACAGCATTGTAGTTGCACCATAATATAATGAATCATCAAAAATACAAATTGCCTAATAATTCTGGACCCAGTAGTGCAAACGTGTGTATTCAACAGCACAGTAAATGTAGATAGGATATACTTTAGCGTTAATATGTCTTTAAATTGGTTTTCTAGCATTTAAAAATTGATGGCTTATCTGTAGGATAAATTATCAATACTAAAATGGTAGGCACCCGGCTACAGTGCTGTGCTGTGCTGTGGCTTTTTCGTACTTGCCTGCATTGTATTTCTTTTCGGAACTGTTCAAGATTTTGCAGCATTGTTCCATTTGCTTTAATGAATGTCTTGAACATTGAATAAAACACAGTTCAGTCAAGTACGAGCCAGCTAGCAGCCGCACGAGTGTCACGGTCTATTCAAAAAGCTGATTGGAGGGGATGCCGATACCCAGACCTCTACTGATCTACTATTGATAGTTTACACTAAGGCTAGGTCCACGCAGCTATTATTCATTTACAGGACCATTTACAGATTCCTATGTTACAGAATTGCAATGTATTAAAATAGGATGCAATACTGTGGCTCTATATGGCTCCAGTTTTTTTCTCAAAGGCCACGGCCCCACTATCAGTATTTGGTCAGTATTCGGTCAGTATTTTTTCTCAGGAGTGGGAGCCAAAACCAGGAGTGGGTGATAAATGCAGAATTGGTGACTTGTTTCTACTATACCTTTTCTCTGATTGTTCCTCACCTGCTTTTTGGCTCCCTCTCCTGAGAAAAAATACTGACCGAATACTGACCAAACAATGATAGTGGGGCCGTGGCCATACCCATAGACTTGAATGGGTGAGGCTCATCCGATTTTAAGAAGAAACTAGTGAATGCTGCAATATTTTTCACATGTAGATTTAGCTAGTGAAAAAAAGCGCTAGTCTGCCCTGTCCCAGTGAATAACATTAGTCCGACTGTGATCTGTTTTTTAACGGATAGCATTTGGACTGAAAATACAGTTGTGTGCACGAGCCCTTAGGATAAGCCATCATTTTTTAAAGCCTTCAGGGCATATAGTTAGTTTACTTAATCAAATTGTTATCGCCCCGAGGAATGTAGTGTACATTGATAATTAACACAGTTCTAATTATTATCAGGCAATAGCAGCTATTTTCAAGTACTAATGATATTCATTTTATAACTAAAAATTAGGAATATGTTTCCATTTCTATAGTTCATGTAAATTATAGTTAATATAAATTGCCTTTCTACTCAGTTAATTATTCTCTTTTCTCTGCTCTGTGTAGGAACAGGATGTCATTTGTCTCTACAGAAATCATGCCCCTTTTCACCTCCTGACCCAGCTGCTCTGCTCTTCCCCCTGCCAGGGACTTTTGCAGTGACTGATGAGTCATACAGGAAAAAAAGACTTGCTGTTTCTACATAGAGTTTAGAAGGATTCATTTTATAGGAGGAGGGTATTCATTTTATAGATGGGGAAGATAGTGCACCTGGGCACAAATAAAGAAATTGGGGGTGGGGTTAGAAGAGGCAATATAGTGAGAAGGAATAACATGGTGGGGATATCTGAGACATGGCTGGATGAGAGCCATGACTGGGCAGTTAATTTACAGGGCTATAGTCTGTTCAGAAATGACCGTCCAAACAAGCGAGGGGGGGGGGTGTTTATATGTAAAATCATCTTTAAAACCCATTTTGCGTGAGAATATATGTGAATCTAATGAAAATGTAGAGTCCCTGTGGGTGGAGATAAGGGGAGGGGGAAAAAATAATAAATTACTGATAGGGGTTGTAGTTGTTATAAGTGTCCAAAAATAATGGAAGCAGCGGAGAATATCCTCATAAAGCAAATAGATGAAGCAGCGACTCAAGGAGAAGTCATTATTATGGGGGACTTCAACTACCCTGAAATACATTGGGGAACAGAAACCTGTAGTTCAAGCAAAGGTAATAGGTTTTTGACAACTTTGAGAGACTATTACCTTTCACAACTGGTTCAGGACCCAATAAGAATGGGGGCACTGCTAGACCTAATATTAACCAACAGGCCAGACCACATATCAAATATACGAGTTGGGGGTCACTTGGGTAATGGTGATCACAAAATAATAAGTTTTCATTTATCCTTTAATAAGATGTGTAGTAGAGGGGTTAAAAGGACACTAAACTTCAGGAAGGCAAATTTCCAACGGTTGAGAGCTGATCTTAGTGCAATAAACTGGGACGATATCCTGAGACATAAAACTACACAAAGCAATTGGGAGACATTTATTAGCATCCTGAATAGGACCTGTGCACAATATATACCCTATGGGAATAAACATGCTAGAAATAGGAGGAAACCACTATGGCTAAATAGATCTGTAAGGGGCGCAATAAGTGACAAAAAAAGCATTTAGAGAACTAAAGCAAGTAGGTAGTGATGAGGCATTAAATAAATACAGAAAATTAAATAAATTCTGTAAAAACCAAATCAAGGCAGCAAAGATTGAGGCAGAGAGACTCATTGCCAGAGAAAGTAAAAATAATCCCAAAATATTCTTTAACTCCATAAATAGTAAAAAACAATAGTGTTGGACCCCTTAAAAATAGTCTGGGTGAAATGGTGGATGAGGATGAGGAAAAAGCCAATATGCTAAATGATTTTTTTCAACAGTATTTACACAAGAAAATCGCATGACAGAAAACCTGATTAGTAATGACAAAAATTCTCCATTAAATGTCACTTGCTTAACCCAGCAGGAAGTACAGCGGCGTCTAAAAATCACTAAAGTTGACAAATCCCGGGGCCCGGATGGGATACACCCTCGAGTAAATGCAGGAATTAAGTAATGTCATAGATAGACCATTATTTTTAATCTTGAAAGATTCCATAATAACAGGGTCTGTACCACAGGACTGGCGTATAGCAAATGTGGTGCCAATATTCAAAAAGGGGACAAAAACCGAACTTGGAAATTATAGGCCAGTAACCTTAACCTCTACTGTGGGTAAAATACTGGAGGGTTTCCTAAGAGATGCTATAGTAGAGTATCTGAAGAAGAATAACCTCATGACCCAATATCAACATGGGTTTACGAGGGACCGTTCCTGTCAAACTAATCTGATCAGTTTTTATGAGGAGGTAAGTTCCGGACTGGACCAAGGAAATGCAGTGGATGTTGTGTATATGGACTTTTCAAAAGCTTTTGATAGTGTTCCACACAAAAGGTTGATACATAAAATGAGAGCAATGGGAATAGGGGAAAATATATGTATGTGGGTTAAGAACTGGCTCAGTGATAGGAAACAAAGGGTGGTTATTAATGGAACACACTCAGACTGGGTCACAGTTAACAGTGGGGTACCACAGGGGTCAGTATTGGGCCCGCTTCTTTTTAACATATTTATTAATGACTTTGTAGGGGGCATACAGAGTCGTATTTCAATATTTAGAGATGACACTAAACTCTGCAGGGTAATCAATACAGAGGAGGACAATTTTATATTACGGGAGGATCTATGTAAACTAGAAGCTTGGGCTAATAAATGGCAAATGAGCTTTAATGGGGATAAATGTAAGGTAATGCACTTGGGTAGGGGAAATAAAATGTATAATTATATGCTTAATTGTAAAACACTGGGCAAAACTGTCACTGAAAAAGACCTGGGTGTATTGGTGGACGACAAGCTCACGTTTAGTGGCCAGTGTCAGGCAGCTGCTGCAAAGGCAAATAAAATAACGGGATGCATTAAAAGAGGCATAGATGCTCATGAGAACATAATTTTACCTCTATACAAGTCACTAGTGCGACCACACTTAGAATACTGTGTACAGTTCTGATCTCTGGTGTATAAGAAAGACATAGCTGAACTAGAGAGGGTGCAGAGAAGAGCGACCAAGGTTATTAGGGGACTGGGGGGTCTGCAATACCAAGACAGGTTATTACACTTGGGGTTATTTACTTTGGAAAAACGAAGGCTTAGGGGTGCTCTTATTACTATGTACAAGTATATGAGGGGACAGTACAAAGACCTTTCTACTGATCTTTATTACTCTGAGGCCAGAGACGGGGACAAGGGGGCATCTTCTACGTCTGGAGGAAAGAAGGTTTAATCCTAATCACAGACTGGGATTCTTTACTGTAAGAGCAGTGAGACTATGGAACTCTCTGCCGCACGATGTTGTAATGAGTGATTCACTACTAACATTTAAGAAGGGCCTGGATGCCTTTCTTGAAAAGTATAATATTACAGGTTATATATACTAGATTCCTTGATAGGGCGTTGATCCAGGGAACTAGTCTGATTGTCGTATGGAGTCAGGAAGGATTTTTTTCCCCCAATGTGGAGCTTAGTGTTTGCCACATGTTTTTTTTTTGCCTTCCTCTGGATCAACATGTTAGGCTATGGGTTGAACTAGATGGACTTAGTTTTTAAGGTTGAAGGAAGACTATGTTACTATGTCATCTAGTCAGTTTTTAACCCCTTCCCGACATGCGCCGTATATATATGACACTGCGGGAGCTGCGTTCCCGCAAAGCGTCATATGCTGTGATCACTTGGGCTCACGCTGAGCACCGCCGCAAACAAGTGCGAGTGTCAGCTCTATCTCAGAGCTGACACCCCGCAGCAATGCCTACGCTCAATGCACTGATCACGGGCATTTAACCCCTGTGATGCCACTATCAATAGTGACAGTGACATCGCAGGGCATCGCAGACGGAGTGAACTCCCTCTGTGCTTCCATTAGCACAACGCGATGCGATCAAGTTGTACTGATGGTCTCCATGGTGACTCACGATCCCAAGATGGCCGCGGGGTCCTTCAGGGTCCTGCAGGAAGGTGGCCACTAAGCGCCTGCTCAGATAGCCGGAGCTGAGATGCCTCTTTCCTGCCTATCAGATGCTGATCTGATGCTCTGCAGTGCAGATACATTGCAGAGTATTAGATCAGCGATCAGGGAAGGGAAAGTTGATGTCCCATAGTGGGACAATGTGAAACAGTAAAAAAATAGTTAATAAAATTCTATAAATATTAAAAAAAAAAAAAAACACAAAATAAAGAACAAAAAAAAAAATATGAATCCAATAAGTACATTTATTTGTGTTAAAAAAAAAAGAAAAAAAAAAAGTACACATATTTGGTATCGCCACGTCCAGAAAGACCCGGCCTATAAAACTGTTCCACTAGTTAACACCTTCAGTGAAGACTGTAAAAAAATAAATGAAAAACAAGGCAAAAAACTATGCTTTATCATTATACTGCTGAACAAAAAGTGGAATAAAACGCGATCGAAATAACAAATATAAATAAAAATGGATTTGCTGAAAGCGTTATCATGTCTCGCAAAAAACAAGCCGCCATACAGCTCTGTTAGCGGAAAAATAAAAAAGTTACAGCTCTCAGAATAAAGGGATGCAAAAATTATTATTTTTTCTATAAGATAGTTTTTATTGTGTAAAAGCGCCAAACATAAAGAAACTATATAAATTTAGTATCGCTGTAATCGTACTAACCCAAAGAATAAAACTGCCTTATCAATTTTACCACACGCGGAACGGCTTAAAAAAATTCCCAAAAAACAATTCCTGAATTGCTGGTTTTTGTTCATTCTGCCTCCCAACAAACAGAATAGAAAGCGTTCAAAAAATGTCATGTGCCCGAAAATGGTACCAATAAAAACGTCAACTCTTCCCGCTAAAAACATGCCATCACAGGAATCTGTCGGCAGAAATATGGAAAAATTATAGCAATCAAAATATAGTGATGCAAAAACTTGTTTTTACAATAAAAATCGTCTTTTAGTGTGTGACAGCTGGCAATCATAAAAATCTGATATGAATCTGGTATCGCTGTAATCGCACCGACCCGAAGAATAAAGTCGTCTAATCACTTATACCGCACGAGGAACATTCAGTGGGAGGCAAATCCAAACGCATACACAACACCTTCAGAGGGGCCCAAAAGCTGCCCAAACTGCTCAAATTAGGGGCAGACACCAGAAAAATTGGCATAAATTGACCCACAGTACAAATTTTATAATGGAACAGCAGCAGTCAGCCATGGATCATGCATGAGGTATCAGTGTCTGGGCCAGCATTTACAGCTTTGAATTTAAGTTCAAATTAAGACAAGAGGGGTAAGGGATCTGTGTAGACCTGCTGTGCTGGGAGCCCTGATACCACATGCAACAGCTCAAGCTGCTTTTTTGCTCAGCCATACTCAGGTGGCACAAACCTCCGTTTCATTGAGTACAATTGGTAGAAAAATTTAAGGATGGTAACACAGGTAGTTGACTGAAAGTAAGTGCAGGCCTGCCGGTCTGGGAGCCCTACTGCTACAGGCAACACACATGAAGGAGACCCAACCACGAGTCTCCACATTTCAAACAATTAGGGGCAGACACCACCGAAGTGGCATCAATTTCACCAGAGTAGAAATAGTATAATGGGGACCGACACCCCCTTCCACTAAAGAAAACACACCAGATGGAGGCTCAACCACGAGTCTCCACGTTTCAAAATATTAGAGGCCGACACCACCAAAGTGGCATCAATTTCACCAGAGTAGAAATAGTATAATGGGGACTGACACCCCTTCCACTACAGTACACACACCAGATGGAGACCCAAAAAATGTGTGAAACAACTGATAGAAATTGCTTCTGCCACTTACGCTGCGGCTGCTAATATTTTTGCATTGGCAAATTGATGTTCCTGGGGTTGGAAGTCTAAAACTGCGATACACACTGTGTGCCTCACTGCTGTCTTGGGGAAAACCACTCTAAAGGTTGTCTAAAAGCGTGTTTCGATACTCCATCATGCGCAGGTCCCTTTCCATAGCGGGAAGCATCTGTCAAAATTTACTCTTGTACTGTGGATCTAACAGAGTGGCAATCCAGTAGTCAGCTGTTATGATCTGGAACAAGTACTAAGGAAAGAAAGGGGAAAGCTATCCCTACAGTAAGACTAAGCTGAATCCCTACGATGTAGCGGGCTGCCTGTTCCTAGCGAACAGACCCGCCTTAGTCCTCGGCTAGTCTGAACGAAGACCTAAAGCATAAAGGGGAGGGGTCCCTAAAAGAACTAAGGACTGGAACAAAAATGAGACACCTCCTAAACGGAGAAGTTGTTGCAGAACACAAAAAGATAAACTGACAAAAAGGTACTAGAGGTCCCAGAAGGACCAAGCGAACTGACAGAGAAAGGCACAGAAGCACCTGGCTAGCCAAACAGTCAAACACTGAAGTCCAGCACAGCCAAAAGGGCGGAGCTGGAATATAAAGGCAGATGGTCACGTGACCGCAAAACACAAGATGGAAAAAACAAACAGAAGGGTTCTAACAGTACCCCCTCTTTTATGAGGATCCTCCGGATCTCCCAGGCCTATCTGGACACCTCTTGTGGAAAGCTCTAACAAGCCTAGGAGCAGAGACATTATCCGCCCCTTACCCAGGAGTTATCTTCGGGACCGAAACCCTTCCAGGAGACGAGATACTGTAATCTCCCTCTATGCCATCTAGAATTCAAGATACGAGAAATTTCATATTCGCCATCTTCCACCACAGGAGGAACTGTGACAGTGGCATCCCTATCTGATACATCAGCTTTTTTCAAAAAGGAAACATGAAACACAGGATTAATCTTCCAGGAAGTAGGGACATCCAACCTAACCGCAGACGGGTTAATAACCTGAAGCACTTTAAATGGACCCACAAACTTAGGACCCAGTTTTTTAGAGGGAATCCTCAACCGCAAGTTCCTTGAGGACAACCAAACCATGTCACCCACAGTAAACAAAACCTCCTTGCGTTTCCAATTTGGAGAATGAACCAAAAGACGGATGTCTCCCAGTACAACAAAAAAAAGGAGAACACCCAGCTGAGGAGGATGTATGATTGTTAAGAGCAAATTCTGCGAGAGGCAGAAACTCAGACCACACCTCTTGATTGTCCGCCACAAAACAATGCAAAAACTGTTCTACATTCTTTTTCTTTCTTTCAGTCTGTCCATTAGACTCCGGATGATACCGAGACGAAAATGACAAATGGACTCCCAACCTGTCACAAAAAGCACGCCAATAGCGAGACACAAACTGAGGTCCTCTATCAGAAACAATATCCATGGGAACGCCATGGAGCTTGACAATTTCCTTAACAAACGCCTTAGCGAGAGTCTTGGTGCAGGGCAATTTAATGAATGGAACCAAATGACACATCTTACTAAAACGGTCCACGACCACCCAGATGACAGTAAAACCCTCGGACACAGGAAGATCAGTAATAAAATCTATTGTGAGATGCGTCCAAGGCGCACTAGGAACTTCCAGAGGGCAAAGCAACCCCGCAGCAGGAGTATGTGAAGCCTTTGACCTAGCACACACAGTACATTGACGCACCCACTTGATGACTTCTTTCTGCCATCCAGGCCACCAAAAACTGCGACTGATAAGTCTCTTAGTCTCAAAAATTCCTGGATGACCTGCCAACCGAGACTCATGACACTCCACAAACAAATCTCTCCTAAAGGTTTTAGGCACGAACAACCTCCCATGGGGAGTGTTAGATGGAGTATCATCTTGAGCTTCCAGAATCCCATTCTCCAAAACGGAGTCCAATGCCGCCACCACAACTCCTTTCTGTAAAATGCTCTCCTCCTCCTCCTCTGCACCGACCGTAGGAGAGAAGCTGTGAGATAAAGCATCGGCTTTAACATTTTTAGTACCAGGGATATTGGTAACAGAAAAATGAAACCGAGAAAAAAAAAATCCCAACCTAGCTTGACGGGCATTCAAGCGCTTGGCAGCATCCAGATAGATCAAATTCTTATGATCTGTGAACAACTGAATAGGAAATCTAGCGCCTTCCAAAAAATGACGCCAATGTTCAAACGCGAGTTTAATAGCCAGCAACTACCGATTTCCAACATCATAATTCAGTTCGGTTTCCGAATTTTTTTTCGAAAGGAAGGCAGAAGGATGTACTCCATTCCTGTTCTCCTGAGACAAAACTGCTCCGACCCCCACCGATGAAGCATCAACCTCAACCAAAAAAGGCTTGCTCTCATCAGGCTTCATAAGGATAGGGGCAGAACTGAACCTCTCTTTGAGATACTTAAACGCTTCAATGGCCTCAGTAGTCCACTGGACCGTATTCGCACCTTTCCTGTTGAGATCGGTTAGAGGCTTAACAATTGCAGAAAAATTCTTAATGAATTTCCTGTAATAACTGGCAAAACCCAAAAATCTCTGTATAGATTTCAAACCAATAGGCCTAGGCCATTCCTGAACAGCCTGAACCTTCACCGGGTTCATCTCCAAGCCCTCACTGGAGACAATGTAGCCCAAAAAACTAATTTTCTGCACAGCGAACTTTCATCTCTCCAGCTTAGCAAAGAGTGAATTATCACTCAATAACTGCAAAACTTCACGTACACTCTGCCAATGGGACTTCAGATCTGGCGAATAAATCAAAATGTAATCTAAATACGCAATCACTTTCTTACCAATCAAAGGTCTCAGGATGTCATTAATAAGGTTCTGAAAAAATACAGGTGCATTAAGGCCCCGTCACACTTAGCGACGCTACAGCGATCCCGACAACGATACGACCTGTTAGGGATCGTTGCTGCGTCTCTGTGATCGCTGGTGAGTTGTCAAACAGGCAGGCTCACCAGCGATCAGGGGAGCAGCGACATCGTGGAAAGAATCTTTCCACGATGTCCTGCTCCTGGTTACCAGCCTTCTGAAGCAGGAGCAAGCTGGTAACCATGATAAACAGCGGGTTACTAGGGGCACACGCGCACTTAGTAACCCGCTGTTTATCATGGTTACCACTCTGCTACGGTGAGCAGGAGGTTACCGCTCACCGTAGCAGAGTGGTAACAATGATAAACAGCGGGTTACTAAGGGCACACGCGCACCTAGTAACCCGCTGTTTATCATGGTTACCACTCTGCTACATTGAGCGGGAGGTCACCGCTCACTGTAGCAGAGTGGTAACCATGATAAACAGCGGGTTACTAAGTGCGCATGTGCCCCTAGTAACCCGCTGTTAATCATGGTTACCAGCCTGATCGCTAGTCCCGCTGGTCACACACAGCGATGTGTGCTGACCAGCAGGAGGGCAAAGACCAAAAAATGGTCCAGGACATTTTGCAGCAATCAGCGACCTCACAGCAGGGGCCTGATCGCTGCAAAGTGTCACACATAGCGACATCGCTGGTGAGGTCGCTGTTGCGTCACCAAAACCGTGACTCAGCAGCGATCTCGCTAGCGATCTTGCTATGTGAGATGGGGGCTTAAGTAAGACCAAAAGGCATCTCCAGATTCTCAAAATGACCTACCGGAGTGTTAAAAGCAGTTTTCCATTCATCACCCTCCTTCACTCGTAACAAATTGTATGTCCCCCGGAGATCAATCTTAGATAACCACTTGGCCCCCACTAACTGGTTAAACAAGTCAGGAATTAACGGCAATGGGTAGGAATTGCGTACGGGAATCTTATTAATTTCATGAAAATCCAGACATGGACGTAAACCCCCGTCTTTTTTTTTAACAAAGAAAAATCCAACTGCCACAGGCGATTTAGAAGGTCTAATGTGACCAGCAGCCAGGCTAGTCTGTATGTACTCCTCCAAGGCCTTTCTTTTAGGGATAGTCAGATTAAACAAGCGACTCTTGGGAAGAGTAGCTCCCGGAACAAATTCAATGGCGCAATCATAATCCCTATGAGGAGGTAAAACTTGCGACTCCTCCTCCGAAAAAACCCTCCAAAAATCTTGAATAGGTACAGGTAATTCCCCTTTTTCCACAACCGCAATGCGACCATTACAACATTTATCATAGCACTTCGGACTCCAAGACTTTATCATATTAGTAGACCAGTCCAGCAAAGGATTGTGCAGTTTTAACCAAGGCAATCCTAGAACGACCGGAGAGGGTAAATTATTTAAAACAACAAAGTCCAAAATTTCTTGGTGAAGTCCATTGATAGTGAGGGGAAATGCAGCAACCTTGTGAGTAATACATTTCAAGGGAGTGTTATCAATTGCAATCACAGAAATAGGGGATGACAAAGGTTTGTGTGACACTCAGGCCCTCCCTGGAATCTTGGGGTACTCAGAGCCGGGTCAGTGTAGGGGTCGAGGGTGATGCAGTCGTGGCCTAGACCCGGTCCGTGCCCAGGGCAGTCACATAAAAGATGTAATGGGCTTTCAAGTAAGAGTGGTATTTTGACTACTCCACCTGCGGTTTCCGGTGATGGGCACCAGCGCTGCTTCAGTCCACTGAGGCTGGTGATACGGGCAGCTAAGATGGGACAGCTCCCCGCAGGCGGAGCAGGCCTCAGGGCAGTGTGAGGAGGAATGGTGGGTGCAGTGCCGCGCAGGAAATAACGAGCTGAGACGGTGTATGAAGTCATCCGGGTCTTTACTCACTTGGGATAAACTTTCAGCCGCAAAGCTTCTCTCTGCTATCTCACGGCGTATTGCGGCCACCGGGAAGGGGGTTCAGCTCTTTCCAGGTAGATCAGGAGCACCTGTCAAGACCCCTCTGGTGTGTGTTCCTCTCCTTGGCAAGTTATCCCACTAAGTCTCCTCCTGACTGTGTGTGGTACGAACATGGTGTAAGGCCGGGTCCCACTGGATAAACGCAGTGTAAGAGATACAGGTGGCATAGGCCGCTCCATCCGTATCCCCTTGGGATCCACTAAGCCTCCGGGCTTTTCTGACCGAGACTTGAAGTAACAAAGTCGGATGTCGGGGGCCGGTTACCCCTTTTGCAGCAGGAATCCCTCTGGCTAGGCCAGAGTAAAGAATACAGGTGGCGACTCCGCTCTGTCCGTATCCCCCTGGGATCTTTTTGCCTGTGGAGCCTATCTCCTCCGCACCCCTCCAAGGCCTTCTTAGGTCAGGACCTTGACCGGGTAGAGACAGTGGTTAACTCTGACCCGCTCCTCGTCTCAAGGCCAGAGTACGAGGACCGTGAATCCTCAGTCAGCTGCTGACCTTTGCTGGATACTGGCAGAAGACCACATTCCAGACGAAGACCACAATCAAAGACGAAGATCACAATCAAAGACCTTGAACTTAAGATGGCCGTAGATTAAATATGAAACAATAAGTGTTTCCTAAAAGTGTGTCCTCCACCCTCACCCACTACATGGTTCCCCCTATCTTTGGTTCCCCCCATCTCCTCTATCCCGGGCCGGGGCAGCACCCTAGTGCATTTAGGCCCCCTACAGGACAGGAGTGGTGTAGTGTTGAATGGTGAAGTGGGGTCCTGAGAGATGCTCCATCCTTACCTGGAAGGGGAGATACCACACCTCTACTGAGGTGCAGTACCCCTCTGGCGACTGAACCCTCAGGGGCGCCACATTTGGATTTCAATTTAAGTTTTTCAAAAAACCCTTTATCAATCACATTAAGTGTTGAACCACACTCCACAAATACCTGAAATTCAATCAAATTTTCCTGCAAAGTAGTACTCACTGAAAGAAATACTCCTGCAGAGCGTAAACAAGCTATACGGGCGTACCTGACCTTTTTTTTTTTCTTTACTTAAACGAAGCTCACAATACTTAATCAAATTGTCAGCTTTACCACAATAAAGACACAATCCCTCGGCGAACCTCCGGTCTCTTTGCTGAGAGGGGAGCGACTTCGCCCCAACCTCCATCGGTCCACCGCCGTCTGAGCAGATTTTCTGGGGACTAGGACCTGGCATTGTAGGAGTCTTTACCTCATTCTGCCTAGATCTCAGCCTCCTATCCACACGAACAGCTAATTGCATGGCATCCTGCCGAGTCTCAGGTGCGGGGAATGCAATTAGCAAATCCTTAACCCTTTCACTGAGACGAGCAAGAAATAGACATTTCAGAGCAGGATCATTCCATTTGACTTCTCAAGCCCACCTTCTAAAGTGTGTGCAATAATTTTCAACATCACCTGACCCCTGATTCAAACGCCTGAGTTCTGCCTCAGCAGATGAGATTCGATCAGGATCGTCATATAATAGATCCTTAGCAGAAAAAAAAAATTTCTACAGACCTTAAGCATGGATCATTAGGTTGGAGAGAAAAGGCCTACCCCTGTGGTTCATTGCGCAAAAGTGACGTAATAAACCAATGCGCTGTGATTCATTCCCAGAGGACCTTGGTCTCAAACGAAAATATAGCAAACAAGCATTTTTAAAGGAAAAAAAATCTTGCTGTTTACCATAAAAAATATCAGGCAGTCCTACCTTGGGTTCCAGAAAATGCGCTCCAGAACAGCTACTCACGTGTTGCTGGAGCTCAGCCACCTCCAGAGGCAATCCCTGCAAGCGTTGAGCCAAAACTTGGACGGAAGCCATACTGATCCCCGAATTTCTTTCCTTTAGTTTTTTTTGGGCTGGACTTACTGTTATGATCTGCAACAAGTACTAAGGAAAGATAGGGGAAAGCTGTTCCTACAGTAAGACTAAGCTGAATCCCTACGATGTAGCGGGCTGCCTGTTCCTAGCGAACAGACCCGCCTTCGTCCTCGGCTAGTCTGAACAAAGACCTAAAGCATAAAGGGGAGGGGTCCCTAAAAGAACTAAGGACTGGAACAAAAATGGGACACCTCCTAAACAGAGAAGTTGTTGCAGAACACAAAAAGACAAACAGACAAAAAAGGTACTAGAGGTCCCAGAAGGACCAAGCGAACTGACAGAAAAAGGCACAGAAGAATCTGGGTCTCAAAACAGTCAAACACTGAAGTCCAGCACAGCCAAAAGAGCGGAGCTGGAATATAAAGGCAGATGGTTACGTGACCGCAAAACATAAGATGGAAAAAACAAACTGGAGGGTTCTAACATCAGCACTATTTTGGATCCTAACAATACAGGGATCATGTTGTAGAAAGTGCAGCAAGAAGATGCTCATGTGTCGGGCTCTTCCATGAGGTCCAAGCCTATGGTTTGTTGATGGCTGGGTAACACTGATGCTTGCTTCCTCCAGCCCCTCCCGCCAACCAACATAAAAAAATAGAATTTCAAAGATGTACTCCTACTTTGAGTACAATATCAGCACAACAGAGTTCTATGCTGAAATCTGACCTGGAGTCTCTGTCTGGACCACACTAATAGCAAATATGATTGATCTGCTGGAAGGTCGATTTCACAGCCACACAGGATCCTATCTATCTAAACGATCTGACTTACAAGCTAACTATCTCACTCTCTCACTATCCAATAGCAGCAGGAGCAGTTTCTCTGCACTGTTACACTGAAAAAATGGCGCCAAAACAACATGTCCGCTCTTTATATAGAGAGGGATATGTGACTTCGGCAGCCAATGACACAAGCCCTTGTGTCTGGACATTGTGGATAGTTCCTGCGCCCTGATTGGCTTGCCAGAATCTCCACACATTAAGTTAAGAAAAAAAATTTAAGAATAACAGTCCGCCGCTCTTCTGACCTTTCCCCACCCCCTCCCCTCATCAAACACATACCCCCTCTCATCATAGAGTACCACTATCCTAGCCAAAGTCCTAAAAAATACACAAGTGGAAACATGATCATTTACTGCACTTTAGGCCGAATTTTGCCGATTTGGAATAAAAACGCTCGGGGTCCGATCACAAATTCGAATGTGCAATGTTTGTGCCAAATTTGAAAAAACCAAACGTTTTCCGAAGATGTTCTCTCATCTCTACTAGTCACTACAACGTTTTGATCACTACAACGGCAGTTTGCAATCTTCACTTAGCAATATCCACTGCTGCTTGTTTCTGGAAAACACGCAAAAAGTCAAAATCGTTGCTACACCTGTAGATAACTTCAGAGTGGTATAATTTCCAAAATGGGGTCACTTGAGGGGGATTCTACTCTTCTAGCACGTAGGGGCCCCGTATATGGAGTCCGCAAACTATTCTAGGAAAATCTGCGCTCCAGGAGGCAAAAAGTGTTCTGTCCCTCCCAAGTCTCGCCGTATGGCTTAGCAGTACTGCACAGCCACATATGGGGTATTTCTACATTCTGCAGAAATTGTGGGACAAATTTTGGTGCCTTTTTTACTCATTTCCCAGTGTGAAAATGTAAAATCTGGGGCTAAAACAAAAACTTTTGGTGGTAAAAATGTAATTGTTTCTTCTCTGCCCAATGGTATAAAAGGATGTGACACACCTGTGGTGACAATATGATCCCCTAGATGAATTCATTGGGAGGTGTAGTTTGTAAAATGGGGTCACTTATGAGGGGGTTCGGCTGATCTCCGGGTTTCTACCAAAGTGACATGGCACACTTAAACCATTCCAGCAAATTCTGAACTCCAATATGGCGCTTCTTCCCTTGTGAGCTTTGCACTATGCCTCAAAAGTCGTTTTTGACCACATATGGGGTATATATGACGCGCCCCCTGGGCCTGTGCTGTGCAGGGGATACCCGGAGCCGGGCCTTCTGTAAGATGCTGGGGGTTGTAGTCTCCGTGGCGCTGACCCGGTCCGTGCCCAGGGTGGTCAAACCAGTGGCAGTCTATTTGTGTTGTAATAAGTGTCCGACTACGCCACCCGTGGATTGCGGTCAGTGGGGACCGCCGCTGCGCTGCAGACCGCTGAGGCTGATGTTATATGCGCAGCCAAGAATGGGATAACTCCCCACGGGAGAAGTATTGCCTCAGGGCAGCTAGAGTAGATGATGGTAGTGATGGTGTGAGCGTCCCAGTACTAATGGTGCTGGTGCGGCGATGAAACACAGAGACGTGTGGTTGCAGTTTCCAATGCTTTACTCACAGTTCTTTACTGGTCCTAGTCACCTCGGTACCGGCGGTGACTGCCCAAGCCGTGCTGCGTCCACCAGGCAAGGGGCTCGACCAACTCCCAGGCAATTCCAGAGCGTGGCACAGGACTCCCTTCCTTTCCTTTCTCTGGCCGTCCCCACCAGTGGCCCACCTTTGTCCAGCTTCCTCGGGCCTTCTGTCGGCGAAACCTCTCTCCGGTTTCCCTGACCCTATGTGGTATGCTTTCCTGGTGGATGTAGTGAGGGGTCGCACCAAGATGTGGTCACAACCTCCGGTTTTGGCTGAGGATTAGTCGCCTCCACCAATTTGGGTTCCGGTACCCTGCTCTGCCAACCCTTCACCCGTTATCTCGTGGGTTCTTAGGGTTCCTTCTTCACTCGTGTCTCTGGGCCTTTCTCTGTGTTCCTGTTCCTTGCTTCCTTTCTTACTGTCCTTTCTGTTCCTTCTCCTTTCTCTCTCTCTCAGGCTCCGGCCTCCTGACAAGGCCTGCCTGCGGAGCAGAGCCCATGCAGGGGCTCTGCTTCCTGTCTTCTCCTCTCACTCTTGACTTCTCTGCACTGCACACTGTTCTAAGATGGTGCCCACCTTATATACCTCCTTCTAACACCCGAGCCCAGGTGACTAGCAACCAATGGGCTCCTACCTATGCCCAGAGACCCACCCCTATCTGCTCCTACACCACTGGGTTTTCCTCCTCCTCCCCACTCCAGCCAGGAACAGATGCTGTCGTGCCTGCACTTCTGTCTAGTGGGAGCACCGTTGAGCTGTCCCTCGGAAATGGGGTGTGTGTGGTGCATGCAGCTTACTGAGTCCTGGTCCACACTCCATCCTTACCCGGGAGGGGAATATCACACCTCTGGCTCGAGGTGCAATACCCCTGTAGCAGCCGAGCCCTCGGGGTGCTACATATACATACTCGGGAGAAATTGCACAACAAATTTTGTGGTCCATTTTCTCATGTTACTCTTGTGAAAATGCAAAATTTGGGGCTAAAAAATATTCTTGCGCGAAAAATTAGATTTTTTTATTTTCACCATTCACTTTGCTGGAACGGTAAGACACTGCGTTTTTTTGCGTCGTGAAAATACACAGTGTCAAAAACTCACCAAAAACTCATTGTGGGAACTTAACCTAAAGGTGGATGAGCTTGCCACCACAGGCCTAACCCATAGATAATGTAGAAATTATGCTCTTGGTGGACAAAAATATAAAAATGTTTTAATTCTGGACATCTCATTGACATCTCTGTCAATCCATACATTTTAAAAAAGGTAAAGGTTAATTTTAGCTAATAGAAGCCTTTGGACATGGGGTGTCTCAATGTATGCGTCATGCTTACTGCTCCGATGCAGTTAGAACCTTGATCTGACATTTCCATAGAAATGTGTATTTGTTGCTCCCTAATGTGTCTGCATAAAGCCCAAGACCAGATTTGCTATATAATTAATTCTACCCAATAATCATCTATAGAATTTACAATGCTTCACTTCACATATCTATTGTACTCACAATTTAATTAGCTTGTTTTTAAAAAACTGTCTTCCCACATATAAAACTAATGTGACACATAATATTTACCTCAATGTGTTTCTAGGAAAAAATATAATTTTTCTCTGCCAGAGTAAGTATACTTAATTTCTCTTTTATAATATGTCACAGCCCAAACAGGATGATAAATGCAATCTATTTGTATTGTTATAAAAGAATCAATGGCTGCCAGCAGTTGTAAAAGTAGACATGTGGGAATTAGAAGGGTGGGGGAATAATTCAGGTTTCAGCAGGGTAAAAGCAAGGAACAAATGGGTTCCCATAGGGGTACCATTGATTTTAATATTAACAAAAGTTCTTACTACAAATATTGGGCTGTACAAATACCATGTCTGGGTGGCATCACCCCCTATGCTTTGTAAATGAAGACCTAAACCTGTCATCCACTGAGCCGCATAGAAAGAACGTGAAAGGTCTCTATATAGAGCTCTTCTATCGACTGTTTTGCACTTTACTGCTGTGTTTCTGTATTGTTACCTCTATATTGTTATGGATTATATTTTTTATTTTATTTGTGTTTTATAAAAAAAATTCCATTGGTATAATCACATGTATATTTGTACCGCACAGTAATTTTGTATATATTTCTATTTCTAACGATGTTTGAAAAAGACCCAGGTTAGGTCAAAACATAACCTATCACTTTTTGTCATGATATCCAGCACTGTGGTGAATTACTATTTCGTATTGAAATGAAAACAAGCATCACTTGCAATCTCCTGTGAGTGCGGCTGATTGTCTTCTATTTTACCACGTACAGTATGGCATTTTTGATACAGTAAATGTCTGTGTTGCCAATGAAGTCCCTTTTCTGCCATCTCTCTATTATCTTCTTCAAATTTTACAAATGAAGTGCTAAAGACACAAGGCCCGATGCATCAAAGCTTTCATGCCAGAATTTGGACGTAAAAGTTTTGAAAAGTCACAAATTTTTGCACAAATTGTAGTTACACTAAAATTTTGCAACTTTTGCGCCCCACGTTAGTGACGCGCCCCTGGGCCGTGGGAATACCCGGAGCCGGGCCTGTAGATGCTGGGGGTTGTAGTCACCTTGGCGGTGACCCGGTCCGTGACCCAGGGCTGTCAAACCAGGGTAGTCTATGTGTGTCCGTTATATATAGTCCGACTACGCCACCTGTGGAATGCGGTTATTGAAAACCGCCGCTGCGGAGCAGTCCGCTGAAGATGGAGATATGCGCAGCAAGGTAGTGTAACTCCCCACAGGAAGAGTGTAGCTTCAGGGCAGCGTGTAGGGATGATGGGGGTGATGGTGCAAGGTGTCGCGGTGCAAGAAGAATCACAGAGTCCAGATGATGCAGTCCCTGAGCTTTTACTCACGGTTAAGCAGTTCCACTTACAGGGCCAGTGTAAGAGCCCACAGTGTCCTGTGCTTGCGCAGTAAGGGGCTCGGTCGACCCTCGGGTATCTCTGGAGCATTTAGCAGGACGCCCTTCAGTGTGTCCTCTCTGGCCTCTCTCCTTGTATCTCACACCTAACGGCACCTCTGTCCAGTGTCCTCGGGCCTTAGGGCCAGGGGACGGAGCACACGTCGCCCGCTATGTGGCTACCTTCCTGGTGGCTGGTGTGGACGGCTTGCTGTACTTGAAGTGCTGCAGCCTCCGGTTCCCAGTTGAGTCCTGTAGTCTCTGCTGGTTGAGGGATCCGGTTCCCTTCTCCTGGCCTGACCCTCCTACCTCCTGGCAGCGGCGGGCGTACGGGTGGCTTGCTGCACGGCCCGTACCCCTAGGGTCCCTTCACACCTCGTCCTGGAGCCTTCCTGCTCCCTCTTTCCTCTCTTCTCTCAGGCTCAGGCCTCTTAACTAGGCCTGCCTGTGGAGCAGAGCTCGTACAGAGCCTCTTCTCCCTGTCAGCACCTCAGTCTGTCTGACTGGAACTGAACTCTTTTCACTCACTGACTGACTCCCTGAACCAAAATGGTTCCTTACTTTTATACCTCCTACACATGTGCTCCCAGGATCTACATTCTCCACCCATCCACTACATAGTTCCCCCTCTCTAAGTGGTTCCTCCCCACTCCAGCCAGGGATCAGGGACAGTTGTGCTCTCCCGTAGGAGCAATCACGCCCTGTCCCCCAGAAATGTGATGCAGTGGATGTAGTGTTAGGGTCCTGAGCCATACTCCTTCCTTACCTGAGAGTGAGATACCACATCTCTGGGTGAGATGCAATACCTCTGTGGCGACCGAACCCTCAGGGGCGCCACACTAGTTTCTCCCATATTTGACAGTATTTGTAAGTCAAAACCCGGAGTGGGTGATAAATACAGAAGTGGTGATTTGTTTCTATTATACTTTTCCCCTGATTGTTTCATTCCTGGTTTTGGCTTACAACTACTGAGGTAAAAAAACTCATCAAATATTCAACTTGTGCACATGCCTTAGTTAGGCCTCATTCATGCATCTTTTTTTTCTCATTCAAGAAAAAAGTTTTCATTCAAGGTGCTGGATTTGATTTTCATCGAATTTTGGTCCTTGTATCCGTTTTTACTGTCAGTGTGGCATTAATTTTTTGGATGCAAAAAAAGAAATGACTACAGTATAATAAGTATATTTTAAATAATAATATTCCTGGCTGCCATTGTGCAGCCAGACAGTGATTCATGCTACCGGCGATTTGGGCAGCATAAATCGCCTGACAGGACTCCTCTAATCGGGAATGTTTCCATTCATTGACATGTAGCAATGATGTTAAAAAAGTGGATAAATGGAAACTCAAGGTATATCAGATAGTGGCATAAAGAATGTCTTTTATACAATAAAATAGGTTTTCCACAGTAATAAAGGGAGGTAAATCTCGAGGACTTCAAAAAACTGATGTTGGCAATGGCCTCTGAGGTTGGATATTATTATAGCATACTCTAATGATATATTATAAAATTCTTAGATGAAAACAGTGGCGGACATATCAGTGGTGCAGCTTGTGTACCCAAAAGGTAAGGGAGCCCTCTCCCACCTCCAAAGCTGCAAGGAGCTTCTGTCATACCAGAACTATTGGACTGCAAAGGGCCCATATAGTGTTCATGAGCAGGGGCACTTTTCTGTCTGTCTCCCCCCTGGATGAAAATACTCTATTAAAACTTTTATTTTAAAATGAGTAGCCCACACCTTTAAACAACCATGTAACTACATGATACATAGCATGTAAGCAAGGATCATAAGTCCTAGTAAATTGCAGACATCAGCCAGAAAGATCGCTCGTCTTAGCACAATTCTTTCATTTTATAAAATAATTTATCAAAACGATCTGTTCCATACTTCTTATGAGAACTGCATTTAATATTTTTGTGGCGTTCAGGACATAAGCTTACCATCTGTGATATGGAGACGTTGACAACATATTGTCTTCTAATTGATTTGCCCACTCCATCTACAAGTGCTAACCATACAGTGACATGGTGTAATGAGAACGGGGGCGGCTGAGCTTTTCCCAGGCGCGGTTCCACCAATCATGGGTTGACTTTATTGTAACAGTATTTTTTAGGTTTTCGCTCCAGACGTTACATTCCTCCTCACTGGAGATAGTTTACATCACGGGGAGGGGGAGGGGTATTAAGTGACTTGCATGTCTGTTCAATTTCTTTTCCAGACACATTTATAGTGTATGATGCTATTAAAATGCAGTGCTAAATCTTCCAGAAAACTGCTAGGGTAATCACATTTGGGCTTGTGCCATCTTGGCAGATACAAATAAGCCTCAGGCATTTGGTTGACTATCAAACAGACATAGACATAAAAACGAATGCATTGAAACAGCCATTGGCGGCAATAATAATAAATCCTTCCTAGCGTTCCCAAGTCTTGTTACACAACGTTCACACTTTTAAATCTCTGTAGGAACTGCAGCGAAGGAGCAGGAAAACCATTACTATAATTGTATAATTACTCGCATGTCACACCTAATATTTAACAATGTTTGGATGTTCTGCTCCACAAACAAAATGTGTCATTGTTTAATAGGATTGGCTTATAGGCTAGAAACTGGTCCTAGTGTTCCCGAGTCATCCAGCTACCATTGTGATTAATAATAATGATGAAATCAGTGTACTAGGGAAAATTGTATAAATGTATATGTAGCTTCAAATACTGTAGAATATCTATCTATCTATCTATCTATCTATCTATCTATCTATCTATCTATATCTATCTATCTCATATCTTCTATCTTTCTATCTCATATCTTCTATCTATCTACAGTGGCATGTAAAAGTTTGGGCACCCCTGGTCAAAATTACTGTTACTGAGAACAGTTAAGCAAGTTGAAGATGAAATGATCTCTAAAAGGCCTAATGTTAAAGATGACACATTTCCTTTGTATTTTAGGCAAAAAAATATTTTTTCATCTTATCGGGGAAGTTGAAATAGGGTGCTGTGCAGGGGCGTAACTGCAGCCGATGCAGGGGTTGCCATTGCATCCAGGCCCTGGAGCCTATATTAAAAGACCAATGCAATTAAAGATTTTGAATAATTGGGGGCCCCATTAGAGCTTTTGCATTGGGGCGCATGGTGTTTAAGTTACGCCACTAGTGCTGTGATCTACCATTAGCTCTCAAACAAGACCTTGGCAGCAGCTATGCTTGAGAAAGCTTAAGGCTATGTTCACACATCATAGTTTTTTTTTTTTTTGCTTTCATTTTCTGCAGCAAAACCTGATCTCTTGCCAGGAGGTTGTTCAGGATTTTTGTTGCAGTTTTCTTGCTTTTTTTGCAGGTGCATTTTTGATGCGTATTTTCAGCGTTTTTTTCACTGTCCTTTAGTCTCTGTAATGCATGTACATAAAGTTCAGTGAAAAAAAAATCTCATTCTAGTTAATGTACAAAAACGCTGAAAAAAAGTTACCTGCGTTTTTGATGCGTTTTTTCAGTGTTTTTTTCACCACCCATTACTTTCTATGGGTGAAAAAATGCTGAAAGAAGTGACAGGCTCTATTTTCCAAAAAAACATGAAAGGTACAAAATCCTGAACAAAAAAACCCCATGATGTTTGTACTAAGAATTCTGGAATCTCATAGACTTTGCTGGTACTGCAAAAGGCATCTGGAAATTTGCATAAAAATCTGAAGCAAAAACGCTGAAAAAACCATGATGTGTGAACATAGCCTAATGGTTTGCCTGGAGCCGAGATGTTGCATATGATTTTATGATTATTACATATGACCCCTGTGTTGATGTAATCACTATGAGGATATGTTGGTAGGATAAGAAGGACATTAAAGGAAATCTGGCACTAGGTTTTGCTCTGAGAGCAGCAATATATAGGGGCATAGACCCTGATTCCAGTGATGTGTCACTTACTGGCCTGCTTGATGTCATTTTGATCAAATCCTTGTTTTTGCTGCTGCAGATCTTGCAGTTCTCTTGCCCCAATCCACAGTTTGACAGCTGTCTGTGTACACTGTGCATAGGCAGAAAGCTGCAAATCAGTGGTGGGGTGGGTTATACGTGGCTCATGAATATGGAGGACTACATAATAGCACATTTACTAGCTCTCTAGTGAGACTATCCTGCTAACAAAACAGTGATTTTATCAAAACTACATCAAGCAGCCCAGTTGGTGACACATCATTTGAATCAAGGTCTCTGCCCCTACATCATACTGCTCTCAGATTAGGTGACAAAAATCTGTTGATAGAATCTATTTGAAGCAGTTTGTTCGTGAATGCCCTATTAGCGCTGTCCCTTCTGAACAACCCTTTCTCCCTGCAGGACTGGGTACATCAGTGCATTACATGAACAGCCTGTATGCAAATTGCCTCTTTAGAGAAAAAGAGGACTTGAACTCTATAGCGCCACCTATTGGAAGCAGCAATCCTACAAGTCACAATCGACCCTTTAACGAGTTGTACAATATGATTTAGGATAAAAGCCAAATCAGAATCTCAATTTGCAGACAGTGTTTCGGGCTGTTGGCCCTCGTCAGTGCAAAGTATGAGAACTGAACACCCTCTTTAATTCAATGTATATGAACTTTGCATGAATAGCCTACTGAATTCGGTGCTTAGAGAAGCAGTGTTTTAAGCAACATATTGTTAAACATGAGTTTATAACCTGTAAACAGGCCTTTTTGGGCACTTTTGGTGAATTCCTTAAGAACCAAATGCTAGTATAATCTCTATGGGAAAGTGTTGGTGGGATAAGCAATATATTAAAATGGTTGTCTGATTTAGAAAACCAATTTTTGAATATCCTATTAGGGCTCTCCCTTCTTTAGGATTTCCGTAATTTAGTTAAAGCAGAGATTAGTTACAAAAGCGTCCCCCCTCTCTCTCTGGAGGACCTAGTACATAATGTTTGGGCACTTTGGGGCAGATTCATCAGGCCTGGAGTGGCGCAAGCAGCAGATCATTTAGAGTCTCAGAAGGGAAAAAACTATGATTAGCTTATTTCAAAGGGACCCTTCTAACAAAATGGGATTGAGTAGTACTTGGCAGGATGATCGCTTTGGTGGCCACTAGAGATCAGACTTGGGTGACAAGTGAAGCTACATACATTAATAAGGTCTATTCCATCAGGTATGTAGGATTGGCTCAGGATTAGAATTCCCACCCTCATCACATGACATTTTATGGTGTTCGTAATTATGTATCCCTACATTAATAACTTATCATTGAAGACATGTAGTAACTGGATGAATGATTTTGTGACTTCAAAAATACCAGCCAAATACTGAAGACTGAAGATAAATAGTAATTAAAACAATTATATAATAAAAAAAAAGAGGCCACTGATGGATGCGTCTGTGATCTGTCGTTTATTTCCTGTCTTCATGTGTAACAACATCTACTCCTTAAGTAAAAAACTCTATATTATTACCCAACTCACATACATAAAATTAAGATTGGATCCATAAAAATCAGATAGGAGAGGTCCTCATAAAACACATGCTACTTTTCACCCCGAATAAGATGCAAAAAAACTGACAAAAGCTTATACGTCACCGAAGGTCTGATTTTTTTTTTTTTTTTTTGAACGCAGTAAATTTTGCAATTTTCATCAGTGTTTTGGATCCAATTTTCATCAGTGTTTGGTCGGTTTGTCAGTTTTTAACATCATAATAAGTGATTTTCTCATATGAACAAAAAATTGCAACAATTTTTCGATCCATTACGCTACGATTCCCTGTGATTTTTCTATCCACTACAATGTTAATCATGGACAGGCCATGGATGGCACACATTTCTCATGGACCCATGGACATGCATGGGTAATTGATCATACTTTGATGGGACTTGGATTAAAAACACAGTCTCCAAGAAAGCTCAGACATGTGAGCAGCCCCATAGTTTATAATGGGTTTTGTGTTCTATCCATGAAAAAGACTCCTATAATGTATATGGAAGAACAGACATTGAATGAGGCCTAGGTGGTTTTTGACTCCAATATCTAAAAGTTTCTTTGTAAATATAAAAGATGGCATTATCCTCCTGATTATAAAACCCAAATCTTACACTGACCTCCAATGGTAGCTTGTTCATGCTCATGGTTAATAGTATAGGACTGATAGCACGTACTGTATAAAAAAGGGATTATTGAGGGTGCACAGATACAATTAGATTGCAAAGTTTGAGCATGTAAACTATTATAATATATATTATACTATTATACTCTATATTAAAATACTGCTCATGCAATACAACTGTACGTTAAGACAGGGCAGGTTCACGATACCCCCTGATCATGTACGCACCTCGGCAGTCTGTGGGGTAGTAGACATACTTGATAAAGACCGGCGAACGGTCGAAACGTTGTAATCTGGCTGAATAAACTACAATTTTGATATCTTGAACACCCTGGATTGGACGCGTTTTTTTCTTTTATATGCTGCAATTTTTCCAAGCTGATTCCTTGGCGTCAACGGGCGTCCATTTTGCTGAGTGCTGTCGGTTCCTTTTTCTTTGGGTAGTAGACTGCGTCTGAGTGTTTGCCTCCAATAGTCATATACGCCCAAAAATGATACATAGAAAATAAAACCACTGGAAAACTATACAAGTGTGGACACGTATTGAGATCCTGTCTTCGGCATGAAATGCAAATTATGGAAGTCAGCACAAGGACCATAGAACGGCAGACCATTTGGTAACAGTACATGAAAAAAGAGAACAACCGAATACACGGTCCCTAGGCCAGTAGTTTCACAGCACATTTGCACTTTACAATACATATTTCTTACAATTGCTAGACGACATATACCTATACCTTTGTCACATATTTTACACTAATTTCTCATCTGTATATACAGTATATCCCTCTTTTATATATTTTTTTCGTGTTTCTTTCTGCACTGTCACTTTTTGTGACTATATGGTACCGCATCCTTTATATCTTTTAATATATCCCCCAATAATCTAATTCATTAGGGGGGGTGTTTTGATTGATAATGGTTGATATCCATACCTGATGGACTGGATCGGGTAGTGCTCATGCCCCGTCTGTGGTCCGGTTGGCTGCTGCCCGTGTATCTCATGACGACCGGTCACTCAGATATCCGACATCATCGATCGTTTGACGCAGGGGTTGCTGCCTCCGGTCCCTCCTGACGGCGCATGCGCCACTCAATTCCCATTCCAGGGACATCACTTAGACATACACAATGTTCGACGCATGCGTACGCATCACCCCTATTAGCTATACACTCACGTTGTCATCATGGACACACCTCCTTCCGCTTTGCCGGAACGCAGGTTTCCGGTAATTGAACCGCAAAGCGTGATCCGAATATTGCATCATGATCCTCCCCTTACCTGTGCGATACACCATTCCTTTTTAAACCATGTGCACTCTATGGACACTACCCCCGACGAAGGACGGCGGTCTGAAACGTGCGTCGGGATATACGTAGCGCTGTCGGCTATTAACATACAGGTATGTCATGGTATGTCCAGAGGCAATATTTAAGATTAGCCTTCCTCCTACTCCTCCTTGCTCATGCTGTTTGTCCAGCGCTGATAGATTTGGGGATATATGTTAGTGCTTGTGAGGTACTTTATGAGATATATATATTGGATTACGGTGTTAGATATTTTTCCATGAGATTACACCGAATTTCCTATTATGTGCTGTGCACACGCGTACTACCCCCTTTTTCTCTCTGTGTCTGGCGATATGAGTCCGGACTCATTTAAAGCATAATGTTGATATCTATTTATATTAAGGAGGAGCTGATGGACATTGAGGCATGTTTATGATAGGACAAATTGCTATATATATATATAATATATATATATATATATATATATATATATATATATATATGTCTGCTTTCCTGTTAAGTAAATTGCTGATCATGCATTATTTATGCATGTATTATACGTCACATACTGCGCACGTATTTCTCTCCTTGTTGTATGGTGTACCATTTTTTCTATTTAATAAAGGTATTTTACTATTTATTCACTATACTCTGCTGTTTTCTACTGGCCTAGGGACCGTGTATTCGGTTGTTCTCCTTTTTCACCAAAAATGATACATGACAGAGCACACGGTGACTCCGTCTACACCATTATTGTCAATGGCAGTATCGGTGCCTATTTGTACAGCATTTGAGAATTCCCTTGGAGGTGTACACACCTGATAAAAGACTTGAATACTGTTTATATAGAGGCTAAACTATACTGGTTTAATATATGGAAAAATAAGCTTAGAAGAATCAATTCAGACAGCCAAATAGTAATACACCCATTCAATATAGATAACCACAAGCTGGAACACACGTACTGTAGCGACAGCTGGACACATTATCCCTAATATCAAGACTCTCTGCCATGGAGACAGGTGTCCAAGATCTCCGTTTAGACCCAAAGATTACATTGGAATTAGAGGAATGCATTAATAACAATGTGCTTTCTTTGCGTAAAAATAAACCTAGTTGGATTGCAAATGAGTGCACATCAAAAATATGTGAGAAGTGTTTTATCTGCCTTTTACGGTCCTGTTTCAAGCGAACTTAATCATATGAGAAATTGGTAACATCATTGGAATGCATTCTGCATAAATAGATAATTAATGTGTCAGAGGCAAAATACATATTTTAATTAAGAAGTGTATTACTGATTTATACTGTGGTGATGTATGCCGGCAATTACCAGCAATTCTTTGTCAGAGAAGTAATCAATAAAAAGATTTTTAATTTAGCTATTCAGTTTGAAACTCCGCAGCATCCGCTGAATTCCTCCAACAGTTGGAAGACATCAGTTAGTGGAATAGTTATGGGAGGTGCAGCCATATAGAGGGTGTGTGGGAGTATAGAACAGCTGCAGGCTTATGCTCTCATGAGTGGACATGGACAGCAGATGATGCTGTGTTGACTGTTACAGTTTGTTGAGATGCGCAGTAGTTTCTCCCTGTACTGTGTGGCTTCTCAGTGTTTTTTCCTCTGCACTGCATGTTGTTGGTGATGTGGATAATGGTTGCTGTATATCGCATGTAAAAAAGGAAATTCTCCAACTATGTCTGAGAGCTGATCATTCTGCTGAAAGCTGAAATATGCGGCAGGGTGCCTTTAAACCCTGGAGCTGAAGTGAGCCATTTAAGATAAGTACCAAGGTATTTTCATAACTTTCATAGCTTGTGTGAATACTCGAGATGGCTGAGTGCATTACTTTTCTGCTGCATATTAATAGATTAATATCCCAATAGTTAATTTTTAATCAAAACCGTAAGTGGACACAAAAAAATAGGAGACCTAGAAGCATGTCCTTTATTGTTACTGTACTCTTTTAGTTAAAAATGCATATAAAGAGCACTTAAACTTCCTGTTCTTAAGGAGTAGTCCCAATTCAGGCATTTATGGCATAACCACAAGTGTATTGGGCAATTTTTGGGACTGAATGAATGAAAATATATGTGCATGTGGCAACCCCTTTATTCCCGACACTACAAGAGGGGGCTTGCATGTGCATGAGATTTTAATCCCTTTGGACCAGACGTAATTTGGCCTTATCCCCTTCCTGACATATGACGTACAGTTATGTCATATGCTGGCTCCCTGACTTTCAGGTGGGCTCGCAAGCTGAGGAATCATCTTTACCAGCAGATGTTGGCTTTGATATTCAACCATCATCTGCCTCTACCAACCACGGTCGGAGCTCCTATTAACCTGTTAAATGCCACTGTCAATCTCTGACAGCATTTACAGCATGCCTGAGAAGCGAGCATGAGGCGGCGATGGGTTGCCATGATGGACAGGGGCCTCCTGAAGACCCCCTGTGCCTGTCATGACAGTACTTTTGTGAAAACTAGGCATTAGTATTATTATTGTTTATAAGAGACCGTTATTTTTGCCATACATAGCAGTACTCTAATATTGCTGTGTATAGTACAAGCGATCGGATGATCACAGCTTCAAGTCCCCTAAGGAGACTAGAAAATACAGTAGAAAGTGAAAATGTTTTTTAAAATATGAAAAAAAAATAGATATATATATATATATATATATATATATATATATATATCTATCTCAAATCATCTCTTTTACCCTATTAGAAATAAAGAAATAAAAAATACACATACAGTATTTGGTTTTGATTAGTGTTGAGCGATACCTTCCGATATCAGGAAATATCGTATCGGATTGGATCGGACCGATACTCAAAAAGTATCGGATATCGCCGATTCCGATACCGGAAACCAATGCAAGTCAATGGGACACAAATATCGGAATGAAAATAAACCCTTTCTTTCCTTGTAGGTTAATTCTACATGAAGTAAAACAACGAAGAATAATGTAGAATGTATTACGCGAAAAGCCGGCAATTCATCAGCGGCATACACCGGTACCCGACAATTTATAACAGAAAGAATAGAGCTTCACACATAGATTAGATAGATAGAAACATGTCAGTCACATATATATGAAGTACAGTGACAGTGTTGCTTACTGTACTTGTCATTTAGTGTAAAGGATTTATTAAAAAAAATAATAGTGTTTTCATGCACCGTCTCTTTAAAAAAGCCGGCCGGCAATTCAGCAGCGGTACCCGACAATTTAGAATCGAAGGAATAGAGAATCATACATAGATTAGATAGATAGAAACATGTCAGTCACATATATATGAAGTACAGTGACAGTTGATTACTGTACTTGTCATTTAGTGTTAAAATAAAGGATTTATTTAAAAAAAAATTGGCGTGGGGTTCCCCTTAATTTTAGTCTCTAGCGGAGGTTAAGCAGACAGCTGGGGCAGATGTTTGAAGCCTGGGAAGGGGGTAATACCCACGGAGCTTCCCAGGCTACTAATATGAGCCCCCAGCTGAATACCTAGCCTTTACTAGCTATTAAAATGGGGGACCCCCTAAAAAAATGACGTGGGGTCCCCCCTAATTTAATAGCTAGCAAAGGCTAGGCAGACAGCTGGGGGCTGATATTAATAGCCCAGGAAGGGAGCCATGAATATTGGCCCCCTCCCAGGCTAGAAACACCAGCCGTCAGCCACCCCAGAAATGGCGCATCCATAGGATGCGCCAATTCTGGCACTTAGCCTCGCTCTTCCCACTGCCCTGTAGCGGTGGCAGTGGGGTAATAGGGCTGGGGTTGATGTCAGCTTATAATGCCAGCTGACATCAAGCCCAGGTTAGTAATGGAGAGGCGTCTATAAGACACCTCCATTACTAACCCCATAGTCAAAGTTAAAAAAAAACACAAACACCCAGAATAAACTCCTTTAATTGAAATAAAGACACAATTCTTTATTGTTCTAAATTAAACCATACTTACCATCACACCCATTCCAGCTGAAGCCAACGATCTCCTGCAATAAAAGTAAAATAATAAAGCAACCTCATCCTTACCTTTCCATGGTTCCCACGATGGCTCCAGCTCTGCTACATCGAGATGACAGGCTGGACCGCAGCAGAACGCTGCCATCCAGCCTGTCACCCCCCAGACCCTGAGAAGCGCAGGCATGCTTGCGCTCCTCAGTGTCTCTCTGTGACGGCATCCAGATGAGCCGACAATGAACTCGGCTCACCTCATGCACGTCACTGACAGCGTGGGAGAATTCTCCTGCACTCAGCGCTTCAGCGTGAGAATTTTCCCACGCTGTCAGTGACGTGCATGAGGTGAGGTCATGTCCAATGAACTCGGCTCACCTCATGCACGTCACTGACAGCGTGGGAAAATTCTCACGCTGAAGCGCTGAGTGCAGGAGAATTTTCCCACGCTGTCAGTGACGTGCATGAGGTGAGCCGAGTTCATTGGACATGACCTCAACTCATGCACGTCACGGACAGCGTGGGAAAATTCTCACGCTGAAGAGCTGAGTGCAGGAGAATTCTCCCACGCTGTCAGTGATGTGCATGAGGTGAGCTGAGTTCATTGGACATGACCTCGGCTCATCTTTATGCCGTCACAGAGAGACACTGAGGAGCGCAAGCATGCCTGCGCTTCTGTGTCCGCGGGATGACAGGCTGGATGGCAGCGTTCTGCTGCGGTCCAACCTGTCATCTCGATGTAGCAGAGCTGAAGCTGTCGTGGGATCCATGGGAAGGTAAAGATGAGGTTGGTTTATTATTTTTCTTTTATTGCAGGAGATCGTTGGCTTCAGCTGGAATGGGCGTGATGGTAAGTATAGTTTAATTTAGAACAATAAAGAATTGTGTCTTTATTTCAATTAAAGGACTTTGTTCTGGGTGTTGTGTTTTTTTTAAATACTTTACTAGAAATTCATGGTGGTCATGTCTAATATTGGCGTGACCCCATGAATTTCGGGCTTAGGGCCAGCTGATAATGCCAAGCTGGCCCTAACCCCTTTATTACCCAGTGAGCCACCGCACCAGGGCCCTGGATGAGTTGGGTACAGCGCCAGAAGATGGCGCTTCTATGAACGCGCCATTTTCCGGGGTGGCTGCGGACTGCAATTTGCAGCGGGTGGGGCCCAGAAAGCTTGGGCCTCCCTGCGCTGCGGATTCCAGCCCCCATCTGCCTAGTTGTACCTGGCTGGACACAAAAATAGGGCGAAGCTCCACGTATTTTTTTTTTTAATTTCATGAAATAATTAAGAAAAAAAGGGCTTCCCTATATTGTTGTGTCCGGCCAGGTATAAATAGGCAGCTGGTGGTTGGTGGCAGCCCGTTCCTGCCTGCTGTACCTGGCTGGACACAAATATAGGGCGAAGCCCCACATCAATTTTTTTTTAATTATTTCATGAATTTCATGAAATAATTAAAAAAAAAAAAAATACGTGGGGCTTCTCCCTATTTTTGCGTCCAGCCAGGTACAACTAGGCAGCTGGGGGATGGAATCTGCAGCGCAGGGAGACCCAAGCTTTCTGGGCCCCCCCCCCGTTGCAAATTGCAGTCCGCAGCCACCCCGGAAAATGGCGCGTTCATAGAAGCTGGATGCTGTACCTGGCTGGCATACAAAAATATGGCAAAGCCCACGTCAACATTTTTGGGAAAAATTAATTAAAAAATAAATAATAATTTAGGGACTGCATCTTTATTAACTCCTCAAATGTCATTTAGTGTTAAAATAAAGGATTTATTTAAAAAAAATTGGCGTGGGATCCCCCATAATTTTAGTCTCTAGCGGAGGTTAAGCAGACGGCTGGGGCAGATGTTTGGGTCCCCCCTATTTTAATAGCTAGCAAAGGCTAGGCAGACAGCCCGGGGCTGATATTAATAGCCCAGGAAGGGAGCCATGAATATTGGCCCCCTCCCAGGCTAGAAACACCAGCCGTCAGCCGCCCCAGAAATGGCGCATCCATAGGATGCGCCAATTCTGGCACTTAGCCTCGCTCTTCCACGCTGCCCTGGTGCGGTGGCAGGGGGTAATAGGGCTGGGGTTCATGTCAGCGCCAGCTGCCATGAAGCCCAGGTTAGTAATGATGGGCGTCTATAAGACACCCCCATTACTAACCTACAAAGTGTTAAAAAGAAAAAACACACACTACACCCAAAAAAAAATAATTTATTTGAAATAAAACACACAATTTTATTTAATTCTTAGTTTACTAAAAAAAAAATAGTTACCTGTCCACGTTCCTGCGCTGATCTCCCATGCACAGCTGTCACATCTGGAGATGGTGACAGCTGTGCATGGCTGCTGTAAGCTCACGCTGCCGGGAACACGTCCGCTCCCGGCAGCGGGAGCCACTGACTGAGGTCACCGGAGTGCATTCAGGCAGCGCAGCTCCGGAGACCTCCTTTATGGCACTGCTGTACCGTGGGAATTTCTCACGATACAGCAGGGCCGTAAAGGAGCTGACCGGAGCAGCGCTGCCTGAACTCCAGCGAACCCGCTTATGCAATGACGGGACTGCTTTACGGCCCCATCATTCTAGCGGCGGCAGCGGTTCAGAGCGGTCACATTCTATGTGGCTGCTCTGAACTGGAGATCATCGTGGGACACTCGTGGACTACTACGGAGGGGTAAGGATAAGGTTGTGGTTTATTATTTTATATTTTATTACAGGAGATCGATGGCTTCAGGGCATTAGGTGTCTAGGTGAGTATAGGTGTTTTTTATTTTTTACTTTATTTTAGGTGGCGATCGGCGGGGACCGGTAATGTATGAACTAATTTATTGTAGGCAACCACTGGCCACCAATGACATGTATTTAAAATTTATTGGGGACACAGTAGGGCAATTTAAATGGCAGAATCAGGCTGATGGGAACTACTGCTCCCATCAAGCTGATCCTGCTGGCACGAGTGGACGGGGGACAGACATAGGCCAATGGGAGTAGTAGTGTCACATCGGCCTATGTCTGCCTGCACGCACACACCCGCACACATCGCACAGACACCGCGCACACCCGCAGACATCGCACAGACACCGCGCACACCCGCAGACATCGCACAGACACCGCGCACACCCGCAGACATCGCGCAGACACACGCACACACACCCACACACACCAATCATGACGGGCTGATGGTCTGGGGGGTGTGGCTGACCTGTGCGACCGTGGGAAAGTTCATGTGAGTTCATGCAATGCAGTCAAGCATGAACTCACGTGAACCCTCTGAGGGCACCGCGGCTACTTCAAATGAACAGCTGATCGACATCACCTGATACCTCAGCTGTTCATTTGAAATAACCGGCGGGAAAGCGCAGCACAGAACGGGAAAGCCGGCGGTGAAGTCTTTTCACTGCCGGCTTCCCCGCCTGGGTCCTTCGCTCCCCGCTCCTTGGTGCTGCGCTCCCCGCCCGGTCCTAACTTACGATCGGGATGGGAGGTGGCGAGGGGAGCGGAGGATCGGGGTGGGAGGCTGCGGGGAAGCAGTATGGGGCTGTGTGATTGTTTAAAAGCTGGCGGCTTTTTACCGCGCGCCGGCTTTTAAACGATCAGGAGAATTCTCCCACGCTGGGATGGCATTCTGATGACAGGCTGGATCTCAGCTGAGTGCTGCCATCCAGCTTGTCATCGTTCAGAGACACTGCAGAGCGCAGGCATTATGGGATCTTCCGATTCCGGTATTCGATATTGTAAAAGTATCGGAATTAAGTATCGGAATTCCGATACCGCGAATATCGGCCGATACCCGATATTTCAGTATCTGAATGCTCAACACTAGTTTTGATACGTCCATAAAAGTCCACTCTATCAAAATATTAAATAAATGAACCCGATCGGTAAACAGTATAATGAGAAAAAAATCTAACTGCACTGCCAGAATTACGTTTTTACAGCACCACAACACTGCAGTAAAATATAATATGAGGTTATCAAAACATCTGATCTACCCCAAAATGAAATCAATAAAAACATCAGCTCAGGATGCAAAAAATATGCCCTCGCATAGCCCCATGGACCAAAAATGTAAAATGTTATCAGACTCGGAAAATGGCGAGACAAGCTAATTTTTATTTTTATTAATCACCTAATTTTTTTTCATGACTTATCGTAAATAAAAAAAAAAAACTATGCTTGGTATCTGCTTAATCATACTGACCTGGAAGATCATATTCTCAAGTCAGTTTTACCATATACTGATTATGGTAAATTAAAAACCCTAAAAACAGTTGCGGAATTGCGCTTTGTTTGCTATTTCACAGCGCTTGGATTTTTTTTCCTGCTTTCCAGTACATTACATGATATAATGAATGGTGCCATTCAAATGTACGTGTCACGAAAAAGCCCTGATACAGATATGTGGATGGAACAATAAAAAAGTGATAACTCTTGGAAGAAGGGGCGGAAAAAACGAAACCACATAAATGGAAAATCGCCTGGTAGGGAAGGGGTTAATGTCCACACATTTTTTCGTTGTCACGGTCCAAAATGTTATGTTTTTGTTGATATAGCTGTATGAGGGCTTATTTTTTGCAGAAAGAGTTGTATATGTCAGTTGCACCATGTCCGGGTACACACAACCTAATACCAAACTTTTCTTAACTCTATATGGGAAGAAATGGAAACTAGAGATATAGCTTTAAAGTATCAGTTGATACGATTACAGTCAGGCTGTGTGCCCACGATGCGTTTTTTAAGCATTTCTGCAACGGCAAAAACGCTGCAGAAACGCTTAAATAATAATCCTCATGTGCTGTGCACATGCTGCGGAAATTTCCGCTGCGGATTATCATTGCGGAAAAAAATGCAGCACTACCAATTATTTTGCGGAAGCGCTGCGTTTTCGCCACCATTGACTTGCATTGAATAAACCGCATGCGGAAATGCATGTGAAAAACGCTTCACTTCCGCTTGTCCCTGGCAGGAAAAACGCATGTACAATCCGCATGTACAATCCGCATGCGTTTTTTCTGCCAGGGAGATGCAGAAACGCTCAGGAAAAAATCTGGAGCATTTCTTCATTGTGGGCACATAGCCTTATGCGCAATTAATAAAATTAATTTTTAGGTTTTAAATCCTACTACTTTTGCACAAGAAAATCACTTTTTTAAAAAAATTCAGTAACAAGCTATAGTTTTTATTGGTACCATTTTGGGGTTGATATGTCTTTACAATCATTTTTTATTTCATTTTCTGCAAGGCAAAATGGCAAAAAATGGCAATTCTGTAGTTTTCCATACTTTTGTCATCTACTAAGAGGGATAAAAATGATATACAGTCATGGCCAAAAGTTTTGAGAATGACACCAAAATTATATTTTCACATGATCTGCTGGCCTCTGGTTTTTATTAGTGTTTGTCTGATGTTTATATCACATACAGAAATATAATTGCAATCATATTATGAGTATCAATAGGTTATATTGACAGTTAGAATGAGTTAATGCAGCAAGTCAATATTTGCAGTGTTGCCCCTTCTTCTTCAAGACCTCTGTAATCCTCCCTGGCATGCTCTCAATCAACTTTTGGACCAAATCCTGACTGATAGCTGTCCATTCTTGCATAATCAATGCTTGCATTTTGCCAGAATTTGTTGGTTTTTGTTTGTCCACCCGTCTCTTGATGATTGACCACAAGTTCTCAATGGGATTAAGATCTGGGGAGTTTCCAGGCCATGGACCCAAAATCTCTGTTTTGTTCCATGAGCCATTTAGTTATCACCTTTGCTTTATGGCAAGGTGCTCCATCATGCTGGAAAAGGCATTGTTGGGCGCCAAACTGCTCTTGGACAGTTGGGAGAAGTTGCTCTTGGAGGACATTCTGGTACCATTCTTTTTCATGGCTGTGTTTTTAGGCAAGACTGAGTGAGCCAATTCCCTTGGCTGAGAAGCAACCCCACACATGAATGGTTTCAGGATGCTTTACAGTTGGCATAAGACAAGACTGGTGGTAGCGCTCACCTCTCCTTCTCCGAATAAGCTGTTTTCCAGATGTCCCAAACAATCGAAAAGGGGATTCATCAGAGAAAATGACTTTGCCCCAGTCCTCAGCAGTCCACTCCTTGTACCTTTTGCAGAATATCAGTCGGTCCCTGATGTTTTTTCTGGAGAGAAGTGGCTTCTTTGCTGCCCTCCTTGAAACCAGCCCTTGCTCAAAGAGTCTCCGCCTCACAGTGCGTGCAGAAGCACTCACACCAGCCTGCTGCCATTCCGGAGCAAGCTTGGCACTGCTGGTAGTCCGATCCCGCAGCTGAAACAGTTTTAAGATGCGGTCCTGGCGCTTGCTGGTCTTTCTTGGGCGCCCTGGAGCCTTTTTGACAACAATGGAAGCTCTCTCCTTGAAGTTCTTGATGATGCGATAGATTGTTGACTGAGGTGCAATCTTTGTAGCTGCGATACTCTTCCCTGTTAGGCCATTTTTGTGCAGTGCAATGATGGCTGCACGTGTTTCTTTTGAGATAACCATGGTTAACTGAAGAGAAACAATGATACCAAGAACCAGCCTCCTTTTAAAGTGTCCAGTGATGTCATTCTTACTTAATCATGACTGACTGATCGCCAGCCCTGTCCTCATCAACACCCACACCTGTGTTAATGGATCAATCACTAAAACGATGTTAGCTGCTCCTTTTAAGGCAGGACTGCAATGATGTTGAAATGTGTTTTGGGGGTTAAAGTTCATTTTCTGGGCAAATATTGACTTTGCAAGCACAGTAATTGCTGTTAAGCTGATCACTCTTTGACATTCAGGAGTATATACAAATTGCCATTACAAAAAATGAAGCAGTAAACTTTGGAAAAATTACTATTTGTCTCATTCTCAATACTTTTGGCCATGACTGTATTTTTATTGTACTTGTCATTACAAATGTAGGATATCAGTTATTTATCTTTTTAAAGTGTTTTTTTAGAATAAATAACTTTTTCTTCAGAAAAATTTTATTTTTCAGTTTTCAAACTTTTTTTTCAAAACGTAAAAACATTTAAACTTTTTTTTAAAAAAAATTTAGTAATCCCACAAGGGGACTTGAACACATTGATAATAATGTGTACTACATATACAGTACAGAGCATTATCCAGTCTGTCAGCATTAGGGCTCATACACATGACTGTATTTTTAGAGTGCTGTCCGTGGAAAAAACAACATTCGGACTAATGTTATTCGATGGGGCAGTTCAGATGGTGCAAATTTTTTCACTGACTGAATTTGCATGTGAAAAAAAATTGCAGCATGCACCAGTTTCTTCCATGAATCGTATGAGACTCACCCATTCAAGTGTATGAGGGCACAAAAAAAATCGAATGCCATACAGAGCTATAGTATAGCATCAAATTTTTATGAATACATTGCAATTCTGTAACATAGGAAATTGTAAATGGTCTTGTAAATTATTAATTGCAGCTTCTGTAACAAAGACGGATTGCACATGGACTGCACATGGATGGCAAGTAAAAAATCATCCAAATTTTCTGAATGAAACTCTGAACAATTTTTTATATGCTCACATGTGAACATACCCTTAGGCTGGGTGCCCACGTAGCGTTTTTCAAGCGTTTATGCTGCGGAATTTCTGCAGCGGAAACGCTTGTGAAACGCTAGGTAATCCGCACCCCATGGTCCCCAAGGGGATTCCGCATGTTCTATGCACATGCTGCGGATTTTTCCGCAGCGTTTATGCTGCGTACAAAAATCCGCAGCATGTCATTTAATTTTGCGGAAGCGCAGCGGAACTCCCGCCATTGACTTGCATTGAGACGCATAGAAACCACGACTGTACATTTCTACAAGCGGCTTCTATACGTCTCTATGTGCGGATGGTACCCAGTTCTGGAGGAGAGAAGACTCTCATCCAGACCTGGGTACCATTGTACCTGTAAAAAAAAGAATAAAATAACAAAGTTTATACTCCCCTTTCCGAAGGCTTCTCTCTAAATGCCGGCATCGCTTGAGGACCTGCGGTGACGTCACAGTCATGTGACCGCAGGCCCTTCACCGCTCTGTCTCGCGATATGCCGGCATCCAGGAAGCAGAGAGGAACGAGCGCTGCAGCCACGCCGGGGCCTCGGGGGTGAGTATAGCTTTATTTGTTTTAATTTTTACGGTTCACACTATATAAATCCATGCTGTTTGCATGGATTTATACAGTGTGACCTAGTTGTCAAGCACTTTCCAAGTGATGCTATCGCCCGGAAAGCGCTTGTCAATCTGCATGCGGAAACGCATGTGAATCCGCATGTATTCTGCAGGAAAAACGCATGCACAATCTGCATGCGTTTTTTTCTGCCAGGGAGATGCAGAAATGCTGCAGAAATTTTCTGCTTCATTTCTGCATCGTGGGCACATAGCCTTACACTGACAGGATGCCTAATAGACTGTGCATCAGGCATTAGGCTTTGATATAATAGGCCTTTATCTATGGCAGACCTAGAGGTCATCCATAGGTCTCTGATAGGCAAGCAATAATCTGCTTCCTGTGATCGCACTGCAGGGAGCTGATGGAGTGATAAGAGGGAAAGCTCTCCTTCTTCCTCACTCTATACTTGCTGTAGACACTTTGACCAGGGCAACTAAAGAGTTAATTGAGCTGCTAATTCTCCTAAGTCTCCTGCTAATTAAAATCGCCTGTGCCAATTGGGAGGAGTGCTGGTCCAAGAAAGGGGAAAGAATATGCAATGCATAAAAAGGGATCATTTGGCACAGGCGATTTTAATTAGCAGAAGACTGCAAAGAGGGTCTAGCCTATTTTTGCTCTCACTTGAGAGCTTGAGGAAGGTGAGTCACAATGCTCCCTTCATGTGGTGTTGGTGCTGTGTGTCAGCCATTGTTGCTGTGGTTTTGTGCTTGTGGGGTGGCGTGGCCTGGAGTCATGGGGACTCGGGCTTGCAGCATGGGCGCTGTGAGGCACCAGGCCGCCCACCCTGCTGGTGCATTGTCGCTGTGGCGGTGGTTGGCGCACGGCTCCGCTCCCGTTCAGGCAGGAAATGTTAGGACCCACTACGAGGTTTGCCGTGACATGGCAGTGGGCTTCATACAGTCTGATCAGAATGTTAAACTAAGAACCTCATGTTCAGTTATATATATTTTTGCCGAGAGGCATTAGATCAAATGTATGATTTTTTGGAGGTGCGGTCCATGCTCCTTTTTTTGCATTGAATAATCTCTGCCCGTTCACATTCTAATGTAAAGTGGCAGTGTCCATTAGGAAGTGAAAAGCCAGTGCAGTGATGGGAAGTGGTTAAGAAATCTTGACCACAAGCTGCAAAATATATCTGCAGCATAAACTGGCAGGAGCTGCAGATTTGAGATCCGCAGCGTGACTATCAATGCTGCTAATGTAGGTGCAAGTTTCTCCTTTTGCCATCCTTTGCCAGCACCATTTTTCTCGCAATAATATCAATCTTACCACAGGACTGGAGATCCACAAAAAATACATTCCGCGGGAGCGTAGCTTTAGAAATTCAAAAATTGTGTATTGTTGGCCCCAACAAAAATAATATAGGTGAAATTTTGGGAGAACATTTTTTTTCTACAGTATTTACCAATGAAAGTCCCATGACAGATGATACCACAAATTCTCCATTAAATTTCACCTGCTTAACCCAGCAGGAGGTATGGTACCACCTTAGACTAGACCAATCACTGGTTCAGATGGCATACACCCCCTAGTTCTGCAGAAATTAATTACTGTGATAGACAGACCATTATTTCAAGCATACCATAATAACAGGGTCAGTTCTACAGGACTGCCGCATAGCAAATGTAGGGCCAATATTCAAATTGTCACTGAAAATCACTTTGCTGTACTGGTGAACAACAAACTCAGCTGTAGTGACCTGTGGCAGGTAGCTGCTGACAAGGCAAGCAAAATTATGGGATCCATTAGAAGAGTCATAGTTTCGCCTCTATACAATTCACTCGTCAGGCTAAAATTGGAATACTGTGAACAATTTTGGACTCCAGTGTATAAGATGCACATAGTTGAAATATCTACAACCTACAATCCTGCATCTGTCACCACAACTCCATTGAAACTTTCTTAACCAAAATTACTAACAACATTTTGTCTGCCAAAGCCAACAGACTGTACTCTTCCTCCTTGATCTGAGCTTCATCACAACTGACCACTAACCTCTGCAGATTCTCTCTTCCCTTGGCATCAAGGATCTTGTTCTCCTGGATATCCTCATGCTTCACTAACCACACATTTAGCATCTACCTTTCTCATACTACCTCCTCATACCACCATCTTTCTTTTGGTGTCCCTCGAGACTCTGTCCTGGGAACCCCGCTCTTCTCCATTTATAACTTTGGCCTGGGACAACTCACAAAGTCCCATGGCTTCCAGTATTACCTATATACTGACAACACCCTAATATACCACTCTGACCCAGGTGTCACCTTCTCTGCTGCCTAGTATTCTAGAGTATAATAAATACCTCATAGAAAATAAATGCATGTTTCTAACATAATGAAATACTAGTATAGAAAATTACTTAGTTATATGCAGCATGTAGGACCTAATTATACTGGACAAATCCCTAATAACTATCACAAAGCAAAAGGAACAAAGAAAACAATCAAATATCCCAAGTGATGATAAAATACAACAGCGCTGCCGCCGAGTATCCCGGCTTTCATGGTGACACATGCGTAATTTCTGGTCGGTGCTGCAATATCATTGGTTAGAGACCTCTTTTTATACCTGTCTATCTTAATATGTGCCGCCCCCTGACGAAGGCTCTGCCGAAACGTGCGTCAGGGTGGGCGAGTGTCCACCAAGGATGCCACTACTCGTCCAGCTACATCTACCAAGGTATATATATTATTGTACATACTTAGCGTTTATTATCCACAGTACTATACCTTGGAGCGGATTATGTATATAATACATTACACATGTGTTAGGTTATATGGGATGTTGCAATTGTATCTGTGATAGATTTTAGTGTCTATACTTGAATAGATTATGTATATGGATATACATTGAATATTTCTTGTGGTTCCTGTGTTGGACTAACGCCCCCTGCTTGCATGTATGCATTTACTTCCCCCCTTCTCCCTTTATTTGATCATATTAATAAAGAATTTGTATTTTATCATCACTTGGGATATTTGATCGTTTTCTTTTGTTCCTCTTGCTTTGTGATAGTATTCTAGAGTGTCTATCAGCCATATCCTCCTACTTCTCATCACGCGTCCTAAAACTCACTTGTGAACAAAACTAAACTCATCATCTTTCCTTCATCTCACTCAACCTCCCTACCAGACCTATCTATCACAATAAATCATGCTTTTCGCTGTATCACAATTCTGCTAGCTGGGTGCAACCCTTGACACTGTAAATCCTGATAAAATGTACAGCACCAAGGAATGAGTAGTGCAGAGAAGAGTGACCAAGGTATAAAGGGAATGAGTGGACTGCAATACTAAGACTGGCTATCATACTTGAGGTGGTTCAGTTTGGAAAAATGAAGGCTTGGGGGCAATCTTATTACAATGTACAAATATATGAGGAGACAGTAAAGATATCTTTCTAATGATCTTTTTACACATAGGCCTGCAACAATGGAGAGGAATCATCTTCTGCATCTAGAGGAAAGAAGGTGTAATCATCACAGATGGCAATTTTTTACTGTAAGAGCAGTAAGGCTATGAAACGCTTGGTCACACAATGTTCTAATGGTTGAGTCACTACAAAAGTTCAATGAGGTCTGTATGCTTTTATTGAAAAATATGATATTTCAGGGTATGGATACTATATTCTGTGATGGGACGTTGATCCAGGGAACTTTTCTGATTGTCACAAAATAAATTTTCCCCTAATATGGGACAATTAGCATCTGCCTCATGGGGTTTTTGCATCCGTCTGGATCAACATATTAGGCTATAGGTTGAACTCGATTGACTTGGGTCTTCTTTCAACCTTAAAATTATGAAACTACGTTAAATATTTGCATCTTTCGTTATCTCTCGTTCACATTTTACCACTGATGGAAAGCAGGTCCCCCTGAACCAGTGTTTAATTCAGGAGAAAACTAAACTTCTTTTGTTTTACTACAATGACTAAAATATTTATATTTGCTCAGATGCAGACCCCTGTAACTAGATCTTATGCTATGATGTTTAACCCTATCATCAAATTTCCAACCAAATCATGATTGTGTAGTGATGTGCAAACAAGGTGACACGTCCTTGTAGGTTGAAGCAAATTGCCCATTAATGAAAACATTCTGCACATGTCATTTTGTGCTCACAAACCAATTCTGAAATGTCATGGATTATTTTTAAGGGCCCATATGAATGTGGTATTTTTTTTACATTTTTGCACAGTGTTCTCTGGTATAGCATAATATTATAATATATATATAGTATTTCAGATCTATATAATAAAATATAAGACTATTTTATGTTTACTTATTACTTCTGAAATGTTTAAATCAAGTTAATTTTTGTCTAAAATAATTTTTATGGCAGATTCCATAGATTTCATGATGACTTACTGCATTCACAGCCAGGAAAGTTTTGTCCCACAAATGTTGAAATACGTTGATTACTTTGCCCATGTTGGGTTCAATTTATTGCTTTTTTCCAATCAACAAATGGAGTCTGGTCTTAGATTTGTGTTGACTTTGCGATTTTCCCTGGGTACTGAATTATTTACAGGTCTGCTCCAGTGTCTGAATTAATTTTGAGGTCTGACTCTGAGTTAATTGAGTAGTTTGGTCTAAGATTTGAATAAACTTATTTGGGTCTGATCTATGCTCTGAATTAATTCGGTGGTCTTAATGTTTAATAATTTTTGGGAGTAATTGTATTTTCATTGATCATAATAATGTTCTTACACAAAATCACATTTTTTCTGGTACATTCAAAAACAACTACTTGCCGCCTAATATTTTTTTTAAAGGGAGACTATAAGGTCAAAATAACTGTTCAAATCAAGCACAGTCCCTCAGTGCACCCTTGTTGAGGAAAAACAGTTCTGTAAACTTTTCCACTTATATGTTTACCATCTATCTCTGCCCTTTATTCCTTGATTGACAGCTATGGATTTACCATAGCCAGAGAAGAGCAAAGATAGATTGAAAGCAAAGAAATGGGAAGGTGCACTGAACAGTAGTGTTGAGCCACCCCCGTAGTGTTCGGGTTCGGTTCGGTTCGTCGAACACCGGGATGTTCGAGGAACTGTTCGTCGAACTGTTCGTCGAACACCTTAGAACACCGTCGAACACCGTTAAAACCAATGGCAGGCAAACAAAAACACATAGAAACGCATAGAAAACACCTGCAAAGGTGTCCAAAAGCTGACAAACTGCTCAGAAGACACTCTCTTTAAAAAAGCCGGCCGGCAAATTCAGCAGCGGCATACACCGGTACCCGACAATTTAGACAAGAAGGAATAGAGCATCACACATAGATTAGATAGATAGAAACATGTCAGTCACACATATAAGAAGCACAGTGACAGTGTTGGTTACTGCACTTGTCATTTAGTGTAAAGGATTTATTAAAAAAAATATTAGTGTTTTCATGCACCGTCTCTTTAAAAAAGCCGGCCGGCAATTCAGCATCTGTACCCGACAATTTAGAACAGAAAGAATAGAGCTTCACACATAGATTAGATAGATAGAAACATGTCAGTCACATATATATGAAGTACAGTGATAGTGTTGCTTACTGTACTTGTCATTTAGTGTAAAGGATTTATTTAAAAAAATAATAGTGTTTTCATGCACTGTCTCTTTAAAAAAGCCGGCCGGCAATTCAGCAGCGGTACCCGACAATTTAGAACAGAAAGATAGAGCATCACACATAGATTAGATAGATAGAAACATGTCAGTCACATATATATGAAGTACAGTGATAGTGTTGGTTACTGTACTTGTCATTTAGTATTAAAATAAAGGATTTATTATTAAAAAAATTGGCGTGGGGTTCCCCTTAATTTTAGGCTCTAGCGGAGGTTAAGCAGACGGCTGGGGCAGATGTTTGAAGCCTGGGAAGGGGGTAATACCCACGGAGCTTCCCAGGCTACTAATATCAGCCCCCAGCTGAATACATAGCCTTTACTAGCTATTAAAATGGGGGACCCCCCCAAAAAAATGACGTGGGGTCCCCCCTAATTTAATAGCTAGCAAAGGCTAGGCAGACAGCTGGGGGCTGATATTAATAGCCCAGGAAGGGAGCCATGAATATTGGCCCCCTCCCAGGCTAGAAACACCAGCCGTCAGCCGCCCCAGAAATGGCGCATTCATAGGATGCGCCAATTCTGGCACTTAGCCTCGCTCTTCCACGCTGCCCTGGTGCGGTGGCAGGGGGTAATAGGGTTGGGGTTGATGTCAGCTTATAATGCCAGCTGACATCAAGCCCAGGTTAGTAATGGAGAGGCGTCTATAAGACACCCCCATTACTAACCCCATAGTCAAAGTTAAAAAAAACACAAACACCCAGAATAAAGTCCTTTAATTGAAATAAAGACACAATCCTTTATTGTTCTAAATTAAACCATACTTACCATCACGCCCATTCCAGCTGAAGCCAACGATCTCCTGCAATAAAAGAAAAATAATAAAGCAACCTCATCCTTACCTTTCCATGGTTCCCACGACAGCTTCAGCTCTGCTACATCGAGATGACAGGCTGGACCGCAGCAGAACGCTGCCATCCAGCCTCTCATCCCGCAGACACTGAGAAGCGCAGGCTTGCTTGCGCTGCTCAGCGTCTCTCTGTGACGACATCCAGATGAGCCGAGTTCATGTCCAATGAACTCGGCTCACCTCATGCACGTCACTGACAGCGTGGGAAAATTCTCACGCTGAAGCGGTGAGTGCAGGAGAATTCTCCCACGCTGTCAGTGACGTGCATAAGGTGAGCTCATGTCCAATGAACTCAGCTCACCTCCTGCACGTCACTGACAGCGTGGGAGAATTCTCCTGCACTCACCGCTTCAGCGTGAGAATTTTCCCACGCTGTCAGTGACGTGCATGAGGTGAGCTGAGTTCATTGGACATGACCTCGGCTCATCTGGATGCCGTCACAGCGAGACAGTGAGGAGCGCAAGCATGCCTGCGCTTCTCAGTGTCTGCGGGATGACAGACTGGATGGCAGCGTTCTGCTGCGGTCCAGCCTGTCATCTCGATGTAGCAGAGCTGAAGCTGTCGTGGGAACCATGGAAAGGTAAGGATGAGGTTGGTTTATTATTTTTCTTTTATTGCAGGAGATCGTTGGCTTCAGCTGGAATGGGTGTGATGGTAAGTATGGTTTAATTTAGAACCATAAAGAATTTTGTGTTTATTTCAATTAAAGGACTTTATTCTGGGTGTTGTGTTTTTTTTAAATACTTTACTAGAAATTCATGGCGGTCATGTCTAATACTGGCGTGACCCCATGAATTTTGGGCTTGGGGCCAGCTGATAATACCAAGCTGGCCCTAACCCCTTTATTACCCAGTGAGCCACCGCACCAGGGCCCTGGATGAGTTGGGTACAGCGCCAGAAGATGGCGCTTCTATGAACGCGCCATTTTCCGGGGTGGCTGCGGACTGCAATTTGTAGCGGGGGGGGGCCCAGAAAGCTTGGGCCTCCCTGCGCTGCAGATTCCAGCCCCCAGCTGCCTAGTTGTACCTGGCTGGACACAAAAATAGGGCGAAGCCCCACGTACTTTTTTTTTAATTATTTCATGAAATTCATGAAATAATTAAGAAAAAAAGGCCTTCCCTATATTGTTGTGTCCGGCCAGGTACAAATAGGCAGCTGGTGGATGGGGGCAGCCCGTTCCTGCCTGCTGTACCTGGCTGGACACTAATATAGTGCGAAGCCCCACTTCAATTTTTTTAAATTATTTCAGTAAATTCATGAAATAATTTAAAAAAAATTGACGTGGGGCTTCGCCCTGTTTTTGTGTCCAGCCAGGTACAACTAGGCAGCTGGGGGCTGGAATCCGCAGCGCAGGGAGGCCCAAGCTTTCTGGGCCACCCCCGCTGCAAATTGCAGTCCGCAGCCACCCCGGAAAATGGCGCGTTCATAGAAGCGCCATCTTCTGGCGCTGTACCCAACTCATCCAGGGCCCTGATGCGGTGGCTCACTGGGTAATAAAGGGGTTAGGGCCAGCTTGGCATTATCAGCTGGCCCTAAGCCCGAAATTCCTGGGGTCACGCCAATATTAGACATGACCACCATGAATTTCTAGTAAAGTATTTAAAAAAAACACAACACCCAGAAAAAAGTCCTTTAATTGAAATAAACACACAATTCTTTATTGTTCTAAATTAAACCATACTTACCATCACGCCCATTCCAGCTGAAGCCAACGATCTCCTGAAATAAAAGAAAAATAATAAAGCAACATCATCCTTACCTTTCCATGGTTCCCATGACAGCTTCAGCTCTGCTACATCGAGATGACAGGCTGGACCGCAGCAGAACGCTGCCATCCAGCCTGTCATCCCGCAGACACTGAGAAGCGCAGGCTTGCTTGCGCTCCACAGTGCCTCTCTGTGAGGGCATCCAGATGAGCCGAGTTATTGTCCAATGAACTCGGCTCACCTCATGCACGTCACTGACAGCGTGGGAAAATTCTCCTGCACTCAGCGCTTCAGCGTGGGAGAATTCTCACACTGAAGCGCTGAGTGCCAGAGAATTCTCCCACGCTGTCAGTGACGTGCAGGAGGTGAGCTGAGTTCATTGGACATGAGCTCACCTTATGCACGTCACTGACAGCGTGGGAGAATTCTCCTGCACTCACCGCTTCAGCGTGAGAATTTTCCCACGCTGTCAGTGACGTGCATGAGGTGAGCCGAGTTCATTGGACATGAACTCGGCTCATCTGGATGTCGTCACAGAGAGACGCTGAGCAGCGCAAGCAAGCCTGCGCTTCTCAGTGTCTGCGGGATGAGAGGCTGGATGGCAGCGTTCTGCTGCGGTCCAGCCTGTCATCTCGATGTAGCAGAGCTGAAGCTGTCATGGGAACCATGGAAAGGTAAGGATGAGGTTGCTTTATTATTTTTCTTTTATTGCAGGAGATCGTTGGCTTCAGCTGGAATGGGCGTGACGGTAAGTATGGTTTAATTTAGAACAATAAAGGATTGTGTCTTTATTTCAATTAAAGGACTTTATTCTGGGTGTTTGTGTTTTTTTTAACTTTGACTATGGGGTTAGTAATGGGGGTGTCTTATAGACGCCTCTCCATTACTAACCTGGGCTTGATGTCAGCTGGCATTATAAGCTGACATCAACCCCAACCCTATTACCCCCTGCCACCGCACCAGGGCAGCGTGGAAGAGCGAGGCTAAGTGCCAGAATTGGCGCATCCTATGAATGCGCCATTTCTGGGGCGGCTGACGGCTGGTGTTTCTAGCCTGGGAGGGGGCCAATATTCATGGCTCCCTTCCTGGGCTATTAATATCAGCCCCCAGCTGTCTGCCTAGCCTTTGCTAGCTATTAAATTAGGGGGGACCCCACGTCATTTTTTTGGGGGGGTCCCCCATTTTAATAGCTAGTAAAGGCTATGTATTCAGCTGGGGGCTGATATTAGTAGCCTGGGAAGCTCCGTGGGTATTACCCCCTTCCCAGGCTTCAAACATCTGCCCCAGCCGTCTGCTTAACCTCCGCTAGAGCCTAAAATTAAGGGGAACCCCACGCCAATTTTTTTAATAATAAATCCTTTATTTTAATACTAAATGACAAGTACAGTAACCAACACTATCACTGTACTTCATATATATGTGACTGACATGTTTCTATCTATCTAATCTATGTGTGAAGCTCTATTCTGTCTGTTATAAATTGTCGGGTACCGCTGCTGAATTGCCGGCCGGCTTTTTTAAAGAGACGGTGCATGAAAACACTATTATTTTTTTTGATAAATCCTTTACGCTAAATGACAAGTACAGTAAGCAGCACTGTCACTGTACTTCGTATATATGTGACTGACATGTTTCTATCTATCTAATCTTTGTGTTATTCTCTATTCTTTCTATTCTAAATTGTCGGGTACCGCTGCTGAATTGCCGGCCGGCTTTTTTAAAGAGACGGTGCATGAAAACACTATTATTTTTTTTGATAAATCCTTTACGCTAAATGACAAGTACAGTAAGCAGCACTTTCACTGTACTTCGTATATATGTGGCTGACATGTTTATATCTATCTAATCTATGTGTGAAGCTCTATTCTTTCGGTTCTAAATTGTCGGGTACAGGTGTATGCCGCTGCTGAATTGCCGGCTTTTCATGTTTCACTGTTGGCACTGTTCCCATCGATTTGGGCAATCACTGTAATGCCACAACCACCATGGCTGTGGCATTACAGTGAGTGGCAGACAATCCCTGCATGATTGGTGCTCTAAATAGCGCCAGACATGCAGGACACGCTTTTGGTGCACGAACAGTTATCGAACATAACCTCGAACAGCCGAATTTTTTGCAAATCGTTCGGGTTCGTCGAACAACTCGAACACCGCCCAAAACAGCTCGAATTTGAGATTGGCGAACAGTTCTAGTCGAACACCGCTCATCTCTACTGAACAGCTTTGACTCGCCAAGTGTGCATTGAGCGTTTGTGCTTTTATTCTTTCTTTTTTTTACAGGGGTTCTGAAATTCTGATATGGTTAAGAAACTATAAGGTAAACTTCAAATTGTCATGTGTGCTTGTTTGTTACATTGTTCTGTGACGCCAGCTACATGGCTGCAACAAGGTTTCTGGCTTTACATGTGCATCTGACAAATGGAAGTTTTAGCAAAATCAAGAAAGTTAGATACATCACAAGTGCGCATTCTATTAAAAACAAAATCCAAAAAGTTATCTGGTGTCACACACAAGGATTGCACAAAATAACATGTGCAATGTAAATTCTTAGCTTTTAAAGGATTGTCTCATGAACGCAAACTTTTTTTAAGTGATCTCTGCTAAGCCAGCTTCCCTACCCTTCTCTACTGGATTTGTCTGGTCTTCCCATTAAGTGCTGTTGAAGAATAAAAGTAGCATTACAAAGGGGTTTTTCATATGAATAGTCCACAATATGCATTGATGAACTAGTCTGTCTTTTAGGCTCATAAAGTGAGGGTCCCAAAGAATGCAATCCCTCTATAAAAATATCATACAGACACGACTGGCTTAATGAAACTCATCACTTAAAGTAGATCTCTAGTCTTCAAGTAATCAAAGCACAGCGTGATGATGAGCCCAAATATACTGTATGGGCAAATACAGTACAGATCAAAAGTTTGGACACACCTTCTCATTTAAAGATCTTTCTGTATTTTCATGACTATGAAAATTGTACATTCACACTGAAGGCATCAAAACTATGAATTAACACATGTGGAATTATATACTTAACAAAAAAGTGTGAAACAACTTAAAATATGTCTTATATTCTAGGTTCTTCAAAGTAGCCAACTTTTGCTTTGATGACTGCTTTGCACACTCTTGGCATTCTCTTCATGAGCTTCAAGAAGTAGTCACTGGAAATGGTCTTCCAACAATCTTGAAGGAGTTCCCAGAGATGCTTAGCACTTGTTGGCCCTTTTGCCTTCACTCTGCGGTCCAGCTCACCCCAAACCATCTCGATTGGGTTCAGGTCTGGTGACTGTGGAGGCCAGGTCATCTGGTGTAGCACCCCATCACTCTCCCTCTTGGTCAAATAGCCCTTGCACAGCCTGGAGTTGTGTTTGGGGTCATTGTCCTGTTGAAAAATAAATGATGGTCCAACTAAGCACAAACCGGGTGGAATAGCATGCCGCTGCAAGATGCTGTGGTAGCCATGCTGGTTCAGTATGCCTTTAATTTTGAATAAATCCCCAACAGTGTCACCAGCAAAGCACCCCCACACCATCATACCTCCTCCTCCATGCTTCACGGTGGTAACCAGGCATGTAGAGTTCATCCGTTCACCTTTTCTGCGTCGCACAAAGACACTGTGGATGGAACCAAAGATCTCAAATTTGGACTCATCAGACCAAAGCACAGATTTCCACTGGTCTAATGTCCATTCCTTGTGTTCTTTAGCCCAAACTTGTCTCTTCTGCTTGTTGCCTGTCTTTAGCAGTGGTTTCCTACCAGCTATTTTACCATGAAGGCCTGCTGCACAAAGTCTCCTCTTAACAGTTGTTGAAGAGATGTGTCTGCTGCTAGAACTCTGTGTGGCATTGACCTGGTCTCTAATCTGAGCTGCTGTTAACCTGCGATTTCTGAGGCTGGTGACTTGGATAAACTTATCCTCAGAAGCAGAGGTGACTCTTGGTCTTCCTTTCCTGGGGCGGTCCTCATGTGAGCCAGTTTCTTTGTAGCGCTTGATGGATTTTGCAACTGGACTTGGGGACACTTTCAAAGTTTGCCCAATTTTTCGGACTGACTGAGCTTCATTTCTTAAAGCAATGATGGCCACTCGTTTTTCTTTACTTAGCTGCTTTTTTCTTGCCATAATACAAATTCTAACAGTCTATTCAGTAGGACTATCAGCTGTGTATCCACCTGACTTCTGCACAACACAACTGATGGTCCCCACCCCATTTATAAGGCAAGAAATCCCACTTATTAAGCCTGACAGGGCACACCTGTGAAGTGAAAACCATTTCCGGAGACTACCTCTTGAAGCTCATCAAGAGAATGCCAAGAGTGTGCAATGCAGTCATCAAAGCAAAAGGTGGCTACTTTGAAGAACCTAGAATATAAGACATATTTTCAGTTGTTTCACACTTTTTTGTTAAGTATCTAATTCCACATGTGTTAATTCATAGTTTTGATGCCTTCAGTGTGAATGTACAATTTTCATAGTCAAGAAAATACAGAAAGATCTTTAAATGAGAATGTGTGTCCAAACTTTTGGTCTGTAATGTATATGACAGTAATGTACAGTCATGGTCAAAAGTGTTAAGTGTTGTGTTTCATTGCTGTACATTAAAAAGTCTTTACAGGCAAGAACATTGCTGCTTGTAAGATTGCCTCTTAACAAACCATTTAATGGATCACGAATACTTCAAAGACAGATTCAGTTTCTGTGAAGGGCAACAAAGAAAGATCAGCAACTGCCAGGACCATCTCTTAAAGATGATTTAGCTAGGAATTTGGTTCAACATCATTACAGAACTTGCTCAGGAATGGCAATAGGCAGGTGTCAATGCATCTGTACACACAATAAGGCAAAGGTTTTAGGAGGCTGGCTAGTGTGAAGAAGGGCAGCAAAGAAACCACTCCTTTCCAACAAAAACATCAAGGACACACTGACATTCTGCAGGACGTACAGGGACTGTACTGCAGAGGACTGGCAAAAAGTTATTCTCTCTGAAGAAGCCCCTTCAGACTATTAGATCTGGAAAAATGAATGTCCAAAGAAGGAAAGGTGAGCTCTACCATAAGTCTGAGATAATTCATGAGTGGGGTTGCTTTCCTTCCAAGGGAGTGGGCTCACACACAATTTTGCCTAAGAACACTCCCGTGAATAAAGTATGATTTCTAAACATCCTCCAAAAACAACTTCTTCCAACAATCAATTTGGTAATGAACAATGTTTTGTCTAGCGTGATGGAGACCATGCATGTCACAAGGTAAAAGTGATAACTAAGTGGCTCTGTGAACAAAACATTGACATTTTGGGTCCATGGCCAGGAAGCTCCCCAGATCTCAATTAACCAGTGATCAATCCTCAAAAAGCGGGCAGACAAAAAAAACACAGAAATTGTAATAAACTCCAAGCACTGATTAGTAAAGAATGGGTTACCATCAGTCAGGATTTTGTCCAGAAGCTGATTAGCTAGCTGCCAGGGAGAACTGCAGAAGTCTTGTGAAATAAGCATCAATGCCCTAAGTATTGAGTCTATCCATAAACTTGAAGTATTTGTCAACAAAAATGTAAAAACGTATGAAATGCTTATAATTGTACATCTGTAACCATAGAAATATCTGACTAAAAGATCTAAAAACACTGAAGCAGCAAACTATGTGAAAATCAAAATTTGTGTGTCTCAAAACTTTTGTCCATGACTGTATTGATTTTACATTACCACCACCGCCCAAACCTGAAGAGGCACTTTAAATAAAAGGTACTTCTTGGCAAAAATGTGTAATTCTCTAATGCAAAAAAAAAAACAATGCACTAAAAATTTTCAAATGGTGTCAAATATACTATTGTTATATGTATACAACCTATGCAAAACGATGGGGATGATCAATCAAAATTTGCGTAGCACACACTTGCGCTATGCCAGTCTTGCTGTAGTAGAAAGCGCCAAATTTATTAAGATGTGTACACCACTTAACAAATTGGCTGCCTCTTCTGAGTGGTGTGTGCCTCCGTGCACTGCGCCAGAAATGCTGCTCCATTTCTTGCATAGCACTTCTGTCGTACAAAACACCGGCCCATTTGAGGAATTTGATGGGTGGGCATTGCTTCGTCCATGTGCTGCCCCGACTTTTCCCCAGCTCCATCCATTTTGTCAGAGCTGATTGAAACTGGCGTGAAAAATAAAAATGTCAAAAGTCTCAAAAATGTTGCGCAACTCCCTGTTGCACAAATTTTTTACGCCTTTTCAAAGCATTTACGCACCTTTTCTGGAGTAAAAGCATTGATGAATCGGCCTCTGTGTATCATCATGATAACGACTACAAACTTCGTGTGGTCTAACCCTGCAGACATAATTGCTTACATCCATTATGTTTTTGCTGACAAACTTGCATTCAATTGGTCAGCAAAAACAATTGACAGAGAGCATGAATGCATAAACAGACTACACAGGGTTTGTTTGTAGTCTGTAGCCATGGCGTCACGTAGGTGTGCATAGAAGCTGTGTACTCAAAATGTGAAAAGAATAGTACTTAATACTTTTTGATGTAATAAAAAATATTGGCTCTAAAGAAGTATGTGTTTTCTGTTTTACTTTTAAAATTGATTTGCTTTTTTTGCAAAAAAAGATGTGAATCTTTATTATACATTAACTCATTTAGCTACATATTGCTGTAGGGAGTATTGATCTGCAATGTAAATTCAATTGCAAAAAGAACTTCGGCACTCCATACATGAATATATAAGAAATATTGTATCTAGACTAATGTCACTTTGAAAAATGAAGGTTTTTTGCGCATAATTTGGCCAATTTATGTGTGCCCATCACACATAAATTGGCCAAATTATGCGCAAAAAACCTTCATTTTTCAAAGTGACATTAGTCTAGATACAATATTTCTTATATATTCATGTATGGAGTGCCGAAGTTCTTTTTGCAATTGAGATTACTCTTTTCTTCAGAGCACCCGAATAGACCAGTGAGCGACCCCTCTCTTTTTTTCTATCGATCTGCAATGTAGTCACAGAATGGGGTTTGGAGCAGTCATCTAGGATTTGTGATATCGCAAGTAAATATTTGGAGAACTGTCTGGCTTTCGTCAGAGTAGGTCAAGGTTTAGTTTCGGCTGACATGTGCTGCCATTTAGTCATAATATTTTGATTCCATTAACTATATTGGCCAGAAATGTTAAATGCACAGTAAAGCATCGTTCAACGTACAACTGCTCTGAACTTTTTTCCTTACAACTTTTACATCTGTTTTTGGTTTAATTGAAAAGAAATCGCTCATCAGAAAAGAGACCGGGTTTATTTACACTAGTGTTTAATGCTTCACTAATCACTACTTGTACTCTCACCCAATAGAATAGGATGGAGAGTGCAAAACAAATGCACAATATAAATGTTGTCTGTTTATAGGTGATTCAGAATCTAGTTATTAGTATTTGCACAAAAAGATACTTATATAATATCTTTTAATATTAACATACTAATATACAGTAGAATATACAGTATTCTAGGTTTATTTTCTTAAAGGAAAACCAAACCTAGAAATGAATGTTTATAATAAACAAGAAATATAGTTGATCTCACTGTTTACTAATCTGCAACATTCTGAAATCCAGAATGGATAATATCATTGTCATTTTGAATGATCACTGGGTTAAGCCTCACTTCCTTAGCTGAGGGGATGGACTTAGCGATCTTTTGTCCTACTACACACAGAACAGAGGAGGAGAGGGGAGGTTTCTGCTGCAGCTAGTTGTCAGACCGCCACACACAAGCCAATAAGGAGAAGGGGGAACATGGCTGTGGGACACAGAGAAAATTTCATTATTATGTATTGTAATATGTAAAAAAAAATAGGTTATAAAAAGTAGATTACGTGAGGAATTGATTGTATATTTTGTGCATTTTCTGTTTTTAGTATTCTTTTAAAGGGACAATAATAAAAAATATATTTCACACTATGCAGGGTGATTGCGGTGTCTATAAAGAAAAGGATGCAAATACAGAGTTCACTACATGTTTCTTTAAAGTGGTTATCCAAAACTACTTTTTTAATATTGGCCTGAGAAGTAACAGTCAGGTAGTTAGTTGCTAACTACCGGCATGTTGTGCCCGGCGTCAAACTCTTCTGGCGCAGACCACTCCTACTGGCGATTCAACGGGTTCTGCTGGTTACATGTCGACAGAACAGCAGCCTTTCTTCCACCCAATTAAACTGTTAAAAGTAAGCACAGGCACCTTTGACATGAAAAACAGTTTAGTACACTGTCTTTTCATTTTAGACCAGTCTGCAGTCACTCTGCTCTGTTGACGAGGCGTGACTGCTGAAGTCATAGTGACTGACAGCTGATTCCCCACTGCCTAACAGTGGGGAGCCGGCTGTCAATCAGCATGATGTCAGCAATCTCGACCATCAACAGAGCAGTCCAGAATAGGAAGAGCTTCTCTGTTGACGTGGAGCAGCAGAATCACCGGTAGCAGCTGTTAATAACCACTCTGTGCCGGCGCAGAGTAGAACAAGCAGGTAGTAAGCAACTACCCGTCTGTTAGTTTTTAGGCCGTAGCAAAATAAAATAGTCCTGGATACATTCTTTAACTAATGTGAGTATGACTTTAGCAACAGTGCATAACATGCAGTTAATACTGAAATTTGTGCTTTTAACCCAAGTCATAGATGAAAATATTTTTCTACATTTCAAAAACAAATTACAATTAATTTCCAAATTAATTATGTAGAAATCATACAATGTGATTTTCTGGATTTTTTTTAGATTCTGTCTGACAGTTGAAGTGTACCTACAATAAAAATTACAGACCTCTCCATTCTTTGTAGGTGGGAAAACTTGCAAAATCGGCACTGTATCAAATACTTATTTTCCCCACTGTATATGCATCAATGCTGTGGCATTGCTGCATACAGCACAAGCAAACAGACAATCAAATCTTAAAGTCCCCTAAAGGGGCTAACTAGACCAGTAAAAAGTAAAAAAAAAAAAAAAAGGTTTTAAAAAATCTGAAAAAAAAAAACCTAAAAGTTCAAATCGCCCCCTTTTTCAACCCATTGAAAAGAAAAATATTTTGCATTCAGAAAAGTCCGCTCAATCAAAATATAAAAACAATTAACGTTATCGGTAAACACTGTACATGGAAAAGAATTCTAGAATGCCAAAATTACGGGTTTTTTTGTCACCGCAATTCCACAAAAAATGCTGTATCAAGCGATCAAAAGGTCAAATCTATCCCAAAATAGTACTGATGAAAACGTTGTCTCATCCCACAAAAAATATGCTATCACACAGCTCCACCGACTGAAAAATAAAAATGTTACAGGTCTCGGAAAATGGTGACACAACCCCCAAATTTATTCTTTTGCAAACTTCTGATTTCTTTTCACCACTAAAATAATAAAAAACTGGACATGTTTGGTATTGCCGTAATCGTATAGATGAGGAAATCATATCGGCTGGTTGTTTTTACCATTAAATGTACACTGTATAAACAATTCCCAAAAAACAATGTCAGAGTTGTGTTTTTTTTTCCACAATTTCACTGCTCTTGGAATTTTTTTTCCCGTTTTCGAGTACACTATGTGGTAAAATGAATGGTGTCATTCAAAAGTACAACGCGTCCCACAAAAAACAAGCCCTCATACGTCTATGTGGACAGAGAAATAAAAGAGTTATGGCCCTGGGAAGAAAGGGAGGAATAAACGGAAATGCAAAAACAGAAATTATCTGCGACGTGAAGGGGTTAAAGTATTCTGTACATACACAATGACATCAAAAGGAATTTCAGTGCTTTTGTTTTCACCTAACTGGAAAAAATGAGAACAAAAGAAGGAAATATTATCGCTGTGAAGCCTATGGTGGGAGAAGTTCTGATACTGAACTGCTTCTTCTACTTTCTGTGATACTATGAGAGGCAATCTGTCACCAGATTTTTGCCACCTAGTCTGAGAGCAGTATAATTTAGAGACAAAAACCCTGATTATGGTGATGGGTCTGGGCTGCTTTACAATAGTTTTCATAAAACTACAGCAAGCAGGAGATTATCATTAGAGCAAGAGATTATCACTACAGGGCTAGTAAACCTACTTCCAAATAGTCACCCGTATTCATGAGATCTGTATAATCCTTCACCAACCACTGAATGGCAGCTTTCTGCCTATGCACAGTGTACATAGAAATCTGCCAATCAGTGGTGTGGGCGTGGTTATACTGAGCTCAGCATTCAGAGAACTGGTAGATACAGTGCTGGTCAAAAGTATTGGCACCCCTGCAATTCTGTCAGACAATACTCAGTTTCTTCCTGAAAATGATTGCAATCACAAATTCTTTGGTATTATTCTCTTCCTTTAATTTGCTTGCAAGGAAAAAACACAAAAGAGAATGAAGCAAAAATCAAATCATTGATCATTTCACACAAAACTCCAAAAAAGGGCCGGACAAAAGTATTGGCACCCTCAGCCTAATACTTGGTTGCACAACCTTTAGCCAAAATAACTGCGAACAACCGCTTCCGCTAACCATCAATTAGTTTCTTACAATGCTCTGCTGGAACTATAGACCATTCTTCTTTGGCAAACTGCTCCAGGTCCCTGATATTTGAAGGGTGCCTTCTCCAAACTGCCATTTTTAGATCTCTCCACAGGTGTTCTATGGGATTCAGGTCTGGACTCATTGCTGGCCACCTTAGAAGTCTCCAGTGCTTTCTCTCAAACCATTTTATAGTGCTTTTGGAAGTGTGTTTTGGGTCATTGTCCTGCTGGAAGACCCATGACCTCTGAGGGAGACCCAGCTTTCTCACACTGGGCCCTACATTATGCTGCAAAATTTGTTGGTAGACTTCATAATGCCATGCACACGGTCAAGCAGTCCAGTGCCAGAGGCAGCAAAGCAACCCCAAAACATCAGGGAACCTCCGCCATGTTTAACTGTAGGGACCATGTTCTTTTCTTTGAATGCCTCTTTTTTTTTTCCTGTACACTCTATGTTGATGCTTTTCCCAAAAAGCTCTACTTTTGTCTCATCTGACCAGAGAACATTCTTCCAAAATGTTTTAGGCTTTCTCAGGTAAGTTTTGGCAAACTCCAGCCTGGCTTTTTTATGTCTCGGGGTAAGAAGTGGGGTCTTCCTGGGTATCCTACCATACAGTCCCTTTTCATTCAGACGCCGACGGATAGTACGGGTTGACACTGTTGTACCCTCGAACTGCAGGGCAGCTTGAACTTGTTTGGATGTTAGTCGAGGTTCTTTATCCACCATCCGCACAATCTTGCGTTGAAATCTCTCGTCAATTTTTCTTTTCCGTCCACATCTAGGGAGGCTAGCCACAGTGCCATGGGCTTTAAACTTCTTGATGACACTGCGCACGGAAGACACAGGAACATTCAGGTCTTTGGAGATGGACTTGTAGCCTTGAGATTGCTCATGCTTCCTCACAATTTGGTTTCTCAAGTCCTCAGACAGTTCTTTGGTCTTCTTTCTTTTCTCCATGCTCAATGTGGTACACACAAGGACACAGGACAGAGGTTGAGTCAACTTTAATCCATGTTAACTGGCTGCAAGTGTGATTTAGTTATTGCCAACACCTGTTAGGTGCCACAGGTAAGTTACAGGTGCTGTTAATTACACGAATTAGAGAAGCATCACATGATTTTTCAAACAGTGCCAATACTTTTGTCCACCCCCTTTTTTAGGTTTGGTGTGGAATTATATCCAATTTGGCTTTAGGACAATTCTTCTTGTGTTTTTTTCATTGAAGACAAATTAAATGAAGATAATAATACCAAAGAATTTGCGATTGCAATCATTTTCGGGAAGAAACTGAGTATTATCTGACAGAATTGCAGGGGTGCCAATACTTTTGGCCAGCACTGTATGCAGCAGATAAAAAAACAGAGATCTTATCAAAACTGCAGAAAGCAGCCCAATAACTGATACATGGTTGGAATCAGGCTCTCTACCCCTACATTATGCTTCGCTCAGATGGCGCAGCAAAAACTTGTGGCAGATTCCATTTAAAGCAGTTACTTGCAGGCATCGTTTCATAGCAATCTAAAAGACTCATATTGAGTTCACTGTTAAAGCTGCTTGTACATTTTAAAAGGAATCTGTCAGCACAAAATAACTGTTAAAAGTAAGCACAGGCACCTCTGGCATGATGAACAGTTTAAACAGTTTAGTACACCTTCCCACTTAAAGGGGTTGTCCGATCTAAATTGATAAGTCTGCAGTCACTCTGGTGTGACTGCAGACTCATGAATCCCTCCAGCGCAGACACTGTGCGCTGCAAGGATCCACCGGTTTTTGAGCCGGGAACGGCGGTGAGGTATGCGATAGGCACACTCCCGGACACAGCCAGTCTAGTACACTTGTATGGAGCGAGGCCACGCCCACTAGACGGCTTCTGTCTTATCAATTAAGATCGGACAACCCCTTTAGTTGTATTGCATCTATCTCCATCCTCTGTTCCTTAATTGATGGATCTGGCATTATTGGAGCCATAGAAGGTAAGAGATAGATGGAAAACAAGTAGGTAGAAAGGTGCACTGAAAAACTTGGCCATGCTAAGGGTGCACCAATCGCCTGTGCTTGGTTTGAACAGTCATTTTGTGCTGACAGACTATCTTTAACTTTTACAACTAACTCATTTGAAAATTATACCACAATCGACCATAGTGGCAGATGGCAGACTATAGCCTGCTAAGAGTGTAAACTGTCAGATTCAATTACGGTATGTGAATGGCATAAAATGCTGAATTTGGCTGATCATTTGCCACTTTGTCCATAGTCCACTGTGTTATTGTTTTTTATTTTTTTAACTGTCTCTATTCAGTTAGTTTACTCTGACATGTTGATAATACAAACTGTCAATCAACTGTTCCCGGTGTCGGTCAGAACTGAACATCTTCATAGTCTGTATAGTGGCCACGGCTGTGTAATGAACATCCACCCCCTATTCATATCAGTGTGGGGTGGATTTACAGCAATCGGCAGTGGCCACTATTGCGCCAATGGAGTTGTGCAGCTCTGTAACTGAGCAGTTCCGGCCTCCGCCGACACCTGGAAAAGCTGATCGGCGGGGGTGTCGTGTGTCAAACCCTTCCAATAAGACATTAATGACCTACCCTAAGGATAGGCCATCAATGTTGAAGTCCTGGACAACCTCTTTAAAGAGAATCTCTCCACCAGATTTTTCTGCTCTCTGAGAGCACCATAAAGTCGTGACCGTGATTGTATCTCTGTGTCACTTACTGGTTTGCATGTAGTGTCCGTGATATTCATAATCTTACAAAAGTATTTGTAAAGTGCTTTATCTTTCTGTGTAATTTAAAGCAATAAAAATATTCTGGATGTAGAATAAAAAGAACATCCACTACTGGAAACCCGCAGAATGTTGTGAATAAGCCTATGGGGGAAAATTGATAAGCCATAAGGAAGTATCCAATGATGATGAATGAGGCCTTTACTATTCTGTATAGTTTACAGTTTATTTGGATTTTGTTAACCAGCTGTGGTAAGATCCATATCATGCAAGGGGAAAAATCAAAGCACTAATGAGACAAGTGTTTAGATTTCTGTTTATACTTTATTGGCCTTTGTTCTGGTCTTCGATGACTCACATGGACGTTCCATTTTAAGCATTGTTGCTATTACACAGTAACATAACTGCAGAGAACATTATTACTTGATGTGGTGACCTTGTTGTATAATTGAAAAATCAAATCCTTCCAGGGATGTTTGGATAAGAATCAGATATAACGTGATTGAATAAATAGTTCCAGAGAAAATGACATTAACAATTTTTTTGTATCTTTATCCTCATATTATCACTGCTTTCTTTCTCTTTGTTCGTTAATATGTCATTATAACCTAAAGCAAGGGATACATGGCGGCTTGTGGTTGGCGATAGAAGACATTGCAAATAATGATACTGAATGGGATTGCTTTATGAGCTGCAAGTTACCGCAATTGCGACATGAGAGTCAGCAGAAATCCACACCTGCCGGATTTCAGTGTTTCCACATTCATTAGTTACAATTTAGCTGCACGACATTATGATCTTATATCAGGCACAAGTTGTTATGTCGCCATAGACCAAAGCAGAACTCCAGCAAATAAATGATCTAATTACCAGTGTTCCTCCTCTAACTTATAACTGTCCTGTTTTTCTCCTTGTAACCTCTAACTTGCTCTGAAAAATAGAATAATCCAGTTTCTGCCCTCAATGTAGGCAAATCGCTGCACGCCAAAGTTCTGCGTTTGGAATGGGATTTCTGTGTGTGGAGCTCATAATCAATAAATTGAGATGATTTAAACATTGTTTCCATTTTTTAATAATTTTCCTATCCTTAACATGTCTATTAATCCTGTGATTTCCATCAGTCCGTGACTTTTCCTTCTTGGTGTTGCAATTTCAATGTTGAGGACTGTATATGAATGTTTCATTAGCCCTAGGCTTCATTCAGACGTTCAATATTTTTCACATCCGCATAAAATGGTACGATTGTCATCAGTGCTTTGGATCCAAGTTTGGTCAGTATATCAGTTTTTACCATCAGTGTCATCAGTGATTTTCACGTATGGATAAATAAATTACAAAGCTCCTCCTGCCCATCATAATTTTAATCATGGACCGTACACGGACTGTACACTGATGCAATCTATGTGCTGTCTGTGATTTTCATCAACTCATAGACTTGTATTGGTACTCTTCATCAGTGATGCTGCTAAAAAAATCAGACCTGTCTCAGTAATTTTTACACCGTCATGCAGTCCGCAAATAAACATGGGACATGTGAACAGCTCCATAGACTACAATGGGTACGTGTTCTGTTTTCCTAGATTAGATGTGGACAGCATATTTTGGCTCAAGGGCCACACTGACATACTGAGCCACATCTAAGGGGTGAATTATAGCTTTACAGGATGTTTTGTATCTAACACATGTATGCCATATTTAAAGTATTTGCCATGAATGTCTCTAGTGAGACATTCATATCAAATACTTTCCAGGACTCCTAGGAGAATAGAGGCCCACCTTCTATCTCCAAAGAGGAGCAGACCACACATACAGTACATGTGGCTCTCTACATTGTAGATTATGGGAGTTGCGGTAACAGCCTTGCATATCACAACTGCCATAAACTGCAATGGTCAGATCCAAGGGCCACGTTCAAACGTTCAGTATTTGGTCAGTATTTTATCAGAGTGTTTGTAAGCCAAAATCAGTGGAGTGGAACAATCAGAGGAAAAGTATAAGGCCACGGCCCCACTATCGGTATTTTGTCAGTATTCGGTCGGTATTTTTTCTCAGGAGTGGGAGACAAAACCAGGTGAGGAACAATCAGAGAAAAGGTATAATAGGTAAAGGTATCATGTAGTATGATGTCCCCACACAACCCAGTTATACTGTATGATGTCCCCCCACAGCACCCATACATAGTATAATGTTCTCACTAAGCCCCCCTACACAGTATGATGTTCCCAAAGCCCCCCCCATGCAGTATGATGCCCCCACAAAGCCAACTTACCAAATATTAAATCACTACACTGCCCCCTTACACAGTATACGGTCCCCACAGAGCCCATCACACAATATTATGTCCCTTCACACAGTATGTCACCACAGAGCCACCCCACAAAGTATAATGTCTCTGCAAAGCCCCCTTGCACAGTATGATGTCCCCAAACGGCCTACCACACAGTATAATTTCCCCACACAGCCACCTTACACAGTAGTATGTCTCTACACAGCTTCCTTGCACAGTATCATGACCATGACCACTTTTTCTATCCATAACTTGTGCCTACAAAATGTAACACACAGACATATTTGACTTACTGCTTTCCAGCACCCCACTCACGTCTCATAACTGTACACAAACCACATAGTGGTATTAACTGTGTACTAGACAGTAATAATGCCCTTCTGTGCCCCATTTAGTAATAGTACTCTCCTATTGTGACCTATACAAAAACAGTGCTCCCTCTGTGCCCCTATATAGTAATAATGTTCCCTCTGTACTTCCACATAGTAGTAATGCTCCCTTTGCCTCCTTACAGTTATACAGCACCCTGTAGAAATATCTACCTCTGCTTCCTTATAATAATAATGCTCCCCTGTCCCTCCTTATGCATGGAGAGTTAGTGCACAGGAGACAAAAACAGAGCGCCGGGGGAACAGGAACAGGAACGAAGTGAGTAGTGAGCATGTGTTGTGTTTTTTTCATATATGTATGGGATGTTTACATGTGTATAGGGGGCTATGTGGGGGCTCAAACTGTATTTAAGAGGCTATTTGGGGCTCATGTTGTATATTGGAAGTTATGTGGAGGCTCATACTGTATATAGGAGGCTATATAGCGGCTCATACTGTATTTAAGAGGCTATGTGGGGCTCATACTGTGTATAGGAGGCTATGTGAGGGCTCATACTATATTTAAGAGGCTATGTAGAGGCTCATACTGTACATAGGGGGATATGTGGGGTTCTTATTGTATACAGGAGGCTCATACTGTATATAGAGTGGCTATGTGGGAGCTCATACTGTATATAGGAGGCTATGTGGGGGCTGATACTGTAAATAGGGGGTTACGTGGGTGCTCATACTGTACACAGGGGGATATGTGGTGCTCATACTGTATATAGGGGGCTATGGGACTCATACTGTATATAAAGGGGCTATGTGAGGGTTCATACTGTATGTAGGGGCGGTGTGTGTGGGCTCTTATGGCATATAGGTGGCTGTGTGTGGGCTCATAAGGCTGGTAGAGGGGCTGTTTGTTAGCTCATATGGCATATAGGGGGCTGTGCATGGGCTCCTATGGCAGATAGGGGGGATGTGCGTGAGCTCATACGGTATATAGGGGGATGTCAGCATACTTAATTCTGCTCAATATTAAGTGATACTAATTATAATTATGTTATATTATTATTAATTGTATGTTAATATTAATATTAACCAGAATTAATTGCCTACTCCTGATCTAGCTACAATGTCCCCATTCATATGACAGAGTCTTGTGTACATGTACGATCCATTTTTTTTTGCCTATAGCCCCAGTCACATGTCTGATGGTCCACACAAAAAGGCACCTACATGTCCCAGTTTGGTCTGACTTGTAGATCGAACTCATACATGTCAATGAATGAGTCCATGTTGTAACGGAGAGTAGAGATGAGCGAATGTTTCAATATTCGATTCGAATTAAGATCGCCAAATTTGCGATATTCGCCGATTTATTCATCGAATGTTCGTCAATTGTTACCGAATGCCATAGGATTCAATGGGGGGACAAAAAAACGCATACGCACACGCAACACCTTAACTGGCCCAAAAGCTGCCAAAACACATCAAATTAAGGGTAGACACCTGGAAAGTGTCAATTGACCCAGAGTACAAGTACTATAAATATTATTACTATTACAGCGACATTTATTCCGTAGCGTGTTACATGTCAAAAGGGGTCATTGACAGGTACAAGAGGAGAGAGGACCCTACCCGTCAGGGCGCACAAACAATCTACAAGGGATGAGTGAGGATACAGTAGGTCAGGGTACAGCTAGTCGTGTAGCGGTATGCTGGAGCAAGGCTTACCGCAGATTGTACGCTTGTCACAAGAAGTGGGTCTTCAGCTTCCTTTTCAAGGTTTCCATGGAAGGCGACAGTCTGATGTGTTGGGGTACAGCGGTATAACAATAGGGGAGATGCACGGGGCAAATCTGTTGAGAGCCTAAATCACGTTACGCTCCCAGGAGCTCACAACTGAGCAGATTAACCCCTGCACCGATTAATATGAAGGCGTAAGGCTTCTTTTTAATGACTGCAGGAGTGGGAGGAATCAGACGCTGCTGTCTTCTGGCTCCTCTCTGTCACGGTAAACCCGTGACACCTTGCAAGCTTCAACGCAATGTTCACAAGGTAGACAGCAGCAGTGGTCGGTCTCCTAGACAATGAGCCAACTCCTTTTTGATGATAGAGGACAACATCTGCAAGTAGTTTGTATGTTCTCCCTGTGTTTGGGGGGTTTCTTTCAGGTTCTCCGGTTACCTCCTCAGTAAAAAAGAAGTCCTACAGGAGTGTTCACAAATCAAAAAATTAGGGCCTGACACCACTATTTCCGTGGCCAACAGATTGGAGATGTTGGATTTCCACCTCTTAACTTTGTCATGTGTGCGAGGAAACTATTTTTTACGTAACCACAAATGCGGGACCGATGGCTGGCTGCGGAGCTGACAGAGGGCGGAGTACGGTGAAACGGAAAAACTGAAAGGACTGTGAGTGAGGTGCAGGGGGACTTGTTATGGTGTATTGAGAAGCGTGTGGTGTGCTCGGTGAAGCAAACACAGCATGCATGTCCCTTCCGTTACAGCTGACAGGCTCTCACTCAGCCTGACTGGAGCAAATAGAGAAGCAGACGTTCTACTGTGGGAGACCTGCTTGCCAATACTTGGCATGGTAATAGAGGAGGAGGAAGAAGCAGTGAATGCAGTTGATGGGGCAGCTGATGGTTGTTGAGGTCCGCATTTTATCGAGTGAGATTGCCGGAGTAACGCATGTTGATTGCGCATGTGAAGGTTCATGCATGTAGTAATCAAATTATTGCACTTTTTCCCTCTTCAGATAATGTGAGTTGGCTCATCCTTTGCGGTCTCAAAAAAGGCCCAGGCTAGGCAACCCTTGCCGCCCCTGCGCGCTGCAGGCCAGCGACTGCTTCCGGTCACTGCCATGGTTGTGGCTAAGGATGTAGTGCTCCTCGTGCTTGCATCACTCCGTGACTGCGCCATAAGATGCGTAACATCCTCGTCTTCCTCCTCCACCTCCTCAGATGAGCTACTCAACTGCGTGCCTCTGGGTTAACACCAAGTTGGATGTGTAACCTCATCATCATCCAATGTGATATCCCATTTCTTGCCCTCATAGTCACCCTCCTCTTCTTCTTGCCCTGACAGCACAGTACAATCGAGGATCAAGAAGCTGCTCGGACCCAACCCCCCCCCCCCCCCGTGTGGAGAAGAATATCTGGCACAAACAATTTTAAGCTGAGATGCAGTCTGCTTTGTGTACTCATGTTGAGTTTATCAGGTCTGTGGACCCCTGTGTGGAGATCAATATCTGCACCAAAAAATTATTTTCACATGAGTATAACTATCTTCCACTGCAAGCCAGACTATATTGTTGGCTGCGTAACACTGACGCATGTTTCCTCCGTCCCCTCCTGCCAACCACGTTCAACAGAGAGAAGATGATTATCATCTTCGTCTTCTGACTGTTGCTCACCCATCACCTCTTCCTACTCCATTTGTTCCTCGGCTCTTGCACCTTCACTTACAGTATGTCTGGTATCAACAAACCCCCTCGCATCGCAGGAAGCCACCGTCACTTGGAATCCGCCTGTGTGACGACAGTCTGGAACTTTGAGACATTCTTATCCCTTCCGCATCCTCCTCTTCTTCTGGGACAACCACCTCCATCCGCATGCTATTCAAAGTCTTCTCCAGCATGTAGATGACCGGAATAGTGATGCTGATAACGGCATTGTCAACGCTAACTAGTTTAGTAGCCATTTCAAAACTGTGCAGAGGTCCTTAATCTGTTCCCATTCCGTAAACGTGATATGCCCCACATCCGTACTGCGTTGACTTTGGCTATACGACATGACATACTGCGTCAGGGCTCGTTGCTGCTGACACAGTTTCTGCAACATGTGCAGAGTGGAATTCCACCGCGTCGGCATATCGCATATCAACCTGTTAACTGGCATAGAGAAAGACCTCTGTATCGATGCAAGTTGATGACATGAGGGATGCGAACAGCGGAAGTGAGCACACAGCTTCCGTACTTTCTGAAGCAGCTCATCCAGGCCGGGATAGTGGTGAAGAAATCACTGTACCACCAGGTTGAGGACGTGAGCCATGCAAGGCACGTGTGTGAGTTTGCCTCGGCGTAGGGCCGCCAACAGGTTCACACTGTTATTGCACACGGCCTTCCCTGGCTCCAGGTTCAGTGGAGACAGCCATTGCTGAGACTGAGCCTGGAGAGCTGTCCACAACTTTTCAGCTGTACGACTGTGATCTCCAAGGCATATTAATTTGAAGACTGCCTGATTGAGGTGAGCCCTGGCTGCGCAGCACGGAGGTGGTGTGGATTCGCTCTGCACTGTTGGAACGCGTGTCTCGTTAAGGCAGATGTTGATTTCGCAGTTGGACGCCCTAGAGGAGGTGGAGGACGCACAATCAGTGGAGGAAGTGTGAAATACAGAGGTTTGTTCTGCAAGCCTTGGGGATTCCAAGATTTGTGGAGCAGCCCCTTCCCCGCCTGTCCCCACAGCCACCCAGTGCCCAGCCAGCGAGATGTAATGCCCTTGGCCATGCTTACTCATTCAGGTGTCTGTGGTGAAATGCACCCTGGCAGATATAGATTTAGTCAAGGATTGGGTGATGTCTGAAACATGCTGGTGTAGCGCAGGCACAGCTTTCTTAGAGAAGTAATGGCGACTGGACAACTGGTACTGGGGGACTGTGATGGTCATCAGCTTTCGGAAACCATCTGTATCTACCAGGCGAAAAGGCAGCTTTTCTGTGGCCAACAGATTTGAGATGGTGGAGTTCAACCTCTTAGCTTTGTCATGTGTAGGATGAAACAATCTTTTACGTGACCACAAATGCGGGACCGAGGGCTGGCTGCGGTGCTGAGAGAGGGCAGAGTATGGTGAAACGGACAAACTGCTGGACTGTGAGTGAGGTGCAGGCGCAGATGTTACGGTGGATTGAGAAACGTGTGGTGTGCTCGGTGAAACAAACACAGAATTCATGTCCGCTTCCGTTACAGCTGACGGCTCTCACTCAGCCTGACTGGAGCGGGTAGAGAACCAGAAGTTTTGTGGTGGGAGACCTGCATGCCAATACTTGGCACAGTAACGGAGGAGAAGGAAGAAGCAGCGGCTGCGGTTGATGGGGCAGCTGATGGTTGTTGAAGTACGCTGGTCTGCATTTTAGCGCAGTGAGATTACCAGCGTAGCGCATGATGTGTGCACATGTGAAGGTTCGTGCATGTAGTAGTCAAATTATTGCACTTTTTCCCTCTACTGAGTTTTTTTTTTTGCAAGTGTGCAGATAACATGAGTTGGCTCATCCTTTGCGGTCTCAAAAATGGCCCAGGCTAGGCAACCCTTGCCACCCCAGCGAGCTGCAGACCCGCGACTGCTGCTGGCCACAGCCACGGTTGTGGCTAAGGATGCAGTGCTCGTCGTGCTTGCATCACTCCGTGTCTGCGCCGTAGGGCAGAAGGTAACCTCCTCGTCTTCCTCCTCCACCTCCTCTGATGACCTACTCGGCTGCATGTCTCTGTGTTCACACCAAGTAGAATCTTCAACCTCGTCATCATCATGCAATATGTTATCCCATTCCTCGCCCTCAGAGTGACCCTTCTCCTCTTCTTGCCCTGACAGCACAGTACAGTCCGCATGAGCCTCAGGTATCTGAGTCTCATCAGGATGGTTAACATCTGGTGACGAGGGTCAGGAACCTGCTCGGATCCCCCTCCATTCTGCCCCGAATACAACGTAAAAAAACTTTGGGCATCGGTGCAGATGCTTTCCTCCTCTTCTCGACTCTGTGAATGTTTGGAGTACTATTCATGGTATAGAATAGGTGAACAGTTCTACAGATTCGCCCATCTGTGGTTCTCTATAGTCTGTTGGGTGCTTGGACAGTTGTGACATGGGGGGGGAGAAGCAAAGGTAATTGTGGTGCCACCTCTGTGGACTGCACTGTGTGTGATGTTGAGGTGGAGGAAGAAGAGGAGAGGCCACTTGAAGCAGCGTTTGCCATCCACTGGAGCACCTGTTCTTTCTGGCCCTTATCAACAAGGCGTACCGCTGTGTGGCTGCCAAGAAAGGGAGTGGAGTAGCCCGTCCAATAACAGAAGTTGTTAATTGTCTTTGGATAGGACATGACCGTGTTGGTTCACTAGTGCTTTCACTAACATTGCCACCTACCCCACGTATACCTTGAACACCAAGCCTATTCCCTCTTCCATCACGACCTCTCTTTTTCCCACTCATGTTGCTCAGATACTGTAGTAGGAGCACGCTATTAGCAAAGCAAAAATAGATTTTTTTCCTGTGCAACAGCTCTGCACACACCTGAATTTCAGCGGCACTAAATGACAAGGTAAGATATGGCTTGCTGTATAACATTACTAACCAAACAAAGTATTTTTTTTTACTGTAGATAACGCCTATATAACATAGGAGATTTTCTCCAAACTATTTCAAACTGAGATGTTCTTGCTGTATAGTGTTAAAAACCGAACAAAGTATTTTTTTTTTTTTACTGGGGATGATGCCTGTATAACATAGGAGATATTCTCCAAACTATTTCAAACTGAGATGTCCCTGCTGCATAACGTTAGGAACCAAAGTATTTTTTTTACTGTGGATGAGGCCTGTGAAACATAGGAGATATTCTCCAAACTATTTCAAACTGAGATACCCCTGCTGTATAACGTTAGGAATAGTGTTGAGCGAGCACTAAAATGCTCGGGTACTCGAAGCTCGGGCCAAGCTCACTGTGATACTTGAGTGCTCGACCTGAGCAACGAGCCCAATGTTAGTCTATGGGAGACCCGAGCATTTTTGCGGTGGCACCCCGGCAGTCTGTAGAAAGCCTAAAAAGTGCCCAAAACGATAGTGACAGTGCTCAAATGACATGGGGACAGCATGGGGATCGCGCCAGGAAGCATTTATGACCCCCAGGTCACTGCTGTCAACAACATGGTCAGAGGTATTAAGCCACTTTTACGGGCTCACAACAAAACGTTCAAAAACTAAACTGAAACTGTTTTCCTGTGAAATATGTTAAGGAACTTACTTTCCAGAGTAAAGACTTGTGTATAAGGTAAAATAAATAACCAAAACCAAAAATACTCCTCCACACCTTGGGCTATGTTCACAAGTAGCATTTTTTATGCGTTTTTGCACCTTTGCATTGCTTTCAACCGTGATAAATGGATTCACCGGGAAATGTCATTTTAACATTTTGCAACCTTATCTGGCCATGTGCTGTGTGACACATGCATATGTGACACCCCAGGGGTCTGGTTGCCACAGTGATAGAGATATTACGTCTGAGAGCAGGTGGGAGGTCTCTTGGTCAGGGATCCTATGCATGCCACACCTCCTGCCCAGTCCTGGGAGGGGAAGGACTTCCCCTATATAAACCTGGGGCTGAGGCAGGGTTAGAGAGTTGAGAGGGAGAGTTCAGCCAGGAGGGCTGACAGGGAGCTGTGGCTCCGGCTGGGCCCAGCTCCTGGGCCATGCCAGGAGTAGAGAAGAAGTAGAGACAGAGAAGAGAAGCAGATATAGGAAAGAACATCAGGAGCTCTGTGGGAGCAGTGCTACAAGGAGTCAGGGGCTGGCAGCTGCAGAGCTCGCCCTGACTGAGAAGTTATCACCGGACCCGGAGTCCGAGGCTGTGGGGACTAACTCCTATCCAGCAGCAGAAACCGACCGGCAGGGGATTGCAGGTCCTCTGGCCCAGAAACTCGAAGGCACGGTCACACGCGTGGGACCAGCACCGCCGTCGTGGAGCGGAAGCTACTAGAAGGCCCCGAGTCACCGGCCATACGGGTGAGCACCACACGGTACACTCAGGGACGTGGGCTACTTATACCCGCTTCTAGCAAGGTAGCCAGAAGAGTATCGTTAGTTTGGGAGGCCTACAACTCCGCCTGGCCAGGGGAGATCCCATCTGCTCAAGGACTGACCAGGCCCCAATCGCTAGCCAGTACTCCGGGAGGGTCTATCGTTGTCACCAGTAAAGACCCTGAACTACACCGTACCGTCTCTGAGTGGTTCCTGCTACCCCCATCATCCACGTCGGCTGCCCTGAGGCCATACCCCTCCCGTTGGGGATTATACTATCACGCTGCACAATCCTACCACCGGCCTCAGCGGTCTGCCCTGCAGCAGCAGCTCCTTAGCTGTACTCAACGGGTGGCGTAGTCGTCCAACATCTACCGCTAATACATCGCCGCTCAGTTTGACTCCCTGGGCACGGACCGGGTCACCGCCATGAGACTACAACCCTCAACAGATCCGGCTCCGGGTAAGCTCCCGCGTGCGCAACGCAGCGCGACACAGGCCCAGGGGCGCGTCAACTTTTAGCGTAGTCGGCAGGATTTCGTGCCCGCAACCACCGGGTACTGCGTGCCTGAAAAAGACTGTTCAAACTTACCTGTGGTGAAGATTCCCGCCATCCGGCGTCATCTTCCGCTTCCTTCCCGCCATCGGTGGAGTTTTCCCGCCATCCGGCGCCATCTTCGGCCTTCTTCCCGCCATACGTGGAGTTTTCCCGCCATTGGACGCCATCTTGAGGACGCCGCGCGGGAAGAAGAGGGGCGTGGACTCCGAAAGCGCGCGAGAACTGAAGCCCCGCCTCACGTCCGGACGTTGCGTAAGGTCCTGGAAGGAGCCCAGCAGACGCCGACGTCACAGGAGCGCGACGGAAGGTCCTCAACCCTGACGATCCACTGCGGAGCCGCGGCCTACGGAAGAGGATCATCGCAAGGTAGGCCACGGTCCACTAGGGGGGAGAAGGATGTCGGATACGGAGGAGAGCTTCACCGCTTCAACCCCCGCCAGCGCCACCGCTGTTGCGGTCATGCCTTTCACCATGCCCTATATCCCGGGGGCAGCCTGGCTACCCCAGTACTCAGGGGAATCGCATACCCTGCATGACTTTAGAGAAAAGCTGGATAGCCTCTTCCAGGTGTACCCCCCTACAGAAGAGCAAAAAGTGAGCATCCTGGTGGCCCAATTAACCAGGGCCGCCCAAAGGGAGGTAAAGTCCTGGCCACCTGGGAGGAGGACTGTCGCGGAGATACTAACCCAGCTAACCGAGGAGGAGCTGCAGTACTACCAATACGAGGAAAGCCAAGAGGACCCGGACGGGTCTGAGGACTACCCTCAGGAGGGAGCACAAAGAGGACATAGCTACTGAAGGGAAGTAGCGTGAATAAAGAGCTGTACATAGTTACCCGTTAGGGTACAAGGACTGCTGCTAATTAAAATATGGTCCCCGTTGGGATTAGTGAATTGTTCCCCGTGTGTCCCTATCCCTTACCAGGCTGAGGACTGTGAGCAGCCAATCCTTATCCCCACTGGCCGAGGACTGAGAGCGGCCATATCCTGTAAATAATTATGTGTTTCTAGTAATTTATAGGAGTCCTTGGTGGATTTACCGGGAATCCTTTGTACAGTTAGTGGAGCGTAACCCAGGATGGACTAAAAGACTGTTAAGGACTCGGGGCAGGACAGACCTCTACCTGGTTACGTCTCCCTGTTTTGGTGAAATGGACACCTTTGTTTTCTTCAAAACTGCACCCGGTTGCGGACACGCCGTAACCATCTTTATGTGTTTTTCTTATTGTATTATTATTGTTTATACCTTGTTATGTTTTTCTAAAAATATGTTTAGTCCCGGAGTACTAAATTTCACTAGGGGGGAATGTGACACCCCAGGGGTCTGGTTGCCACAGTGATAGAGATATTACGTCTGAGAGCAGGTGGGAGGTCTCTTGGTCAGGGATCCTATGCATGCCACACCTCCTGCCCAGTCCTGGGAGGGGAAGGACTTCCCCTATATAAACCTGGGGCTGAGGCAGGGTTAGAGAGTTGAGAGGGAGAGTTCAGCCAGGAGGGCTGACAGGGAGCTGTGGCTCCGGCTGGGCCCAGCTCCTGGGCCATGCCAGGAGTAGAGAAGAAGTAGAGACAGAGAAGAGAAGCAGATATAGGAAAGAACATCAGGAGCTCTGTGGGAGCAGTGCTACAAGGAGTCAGGGGCTGGCAGCTGCAGAGCTCGCCCTGACTGAGAAGTTATCACCGGACCCGGAGTCCGAGGCTGTGGGGACTAACTCCTATCCAGCAGCAGAAACCGACCGGCAGGGGATTGCAGGTCCTCTGGCCCAGAAACCCGAAGGCACGGTCACACGCGTGGGACCAGCACCGCCGTCGTGGAGCGGAAGCTACTAGAAGGCCCCGAGTCACCGGCCATACGGGTGAGCACCACACGGTACACTCAGGGACGTGGGCTACTTATACCCGCTTCTAGCAAGGTAGCCAGAAGAGTATCATTAGTTTGGGAGGCCTACAACTCCGCCTGGCCAGGGGAGATCCCATCTGCTCAAGGACTGACCAGGCCCCAATCGCTAGCCAGTACTCCGGGAGGGTCTATCGTTGTCACCAGTAAAGACCCTGAACTACACCGTACCGTCTCTGAGTGGTTCCTGCTACCCCCATCATCCACGTCAGCTGCCCTGAGGCCATACCCCTCCCGTTGGGGGTTATACTATCACGCTGCACAATCCTAGCACCGGCCTCAGCGGTCTGCCCTGCAGCAGCAGCTCCTTAGCTGTACTCAACGGGTGGCGTAGTCGTCCAACATCTACTGCTAATACAGCGCCACTTAGTCTGACTCCCTGGGCACGGACCGGATCACCGCCACGAGACTACAACCCTCAAGAGATCCGGCTCCGGGTAAGCTCCCGCATGCGCAACGCAGCGCGACACAGGCCCAGGGGCGCGTCACATACAGTGCTGAAAAGACATGGGAACAGCATGGGGAAGACCCCTGGAAGCATCTCGGACACCCAGGTCACTGCCTAAAAGTGTGCCCATCAGAAGTGATCCTTGTCGCATCAGAAGATGCAGACTTCCAACTATCCCCGTTCAAGTCCTTGTCCCAGGGCAGTGTTCAATTGTACCTCCCCCATTCCTTGCAATGCAAGCGCAAGTATGCAGCCTGCCACCCACCCACACTCAGGCTGCAATACCATACTGCTTGCTTGCACTTGAAATTGGGCCTTTTAGATATGTGGAGGCGGAATCTGGCCACCACGTCATGGCTGCGCCGGAGGCCTGGTATCCATACTCAGTGCCCAGCCGCCCCGTGGCCGGGTGCCCACACACTGTCCCCAGCCGCCTGGGGGCGGCCAGGTGTCGATAAACAGTCCCCAGCTGCCCCTATTTGTCCCGGTGCGCCTTATACACAAGCGCGCATACCAAAACATTACCTGTGCCCTCCCCAGTGCATTTAGTGGGAAGGACAGCCTAACCACAAACACATGGACAAGTGAATGTGGCCAGGGATGGCCCATCTCACTGACGCCTTCACACTGGGTTAATATTGTGGAAGCCGGGACACAGTTGGACACTGGGATGCAACAAGTCCTCAAGACATAGAGGATTGCGGGTCCTGGGTCAATCAGGCTTCAACACAAAGTTCAGAAGGCAGACAGCAGCAGTGGTCGGCCTCCTACACAACAAGTAAATTATTCATGATCATGAGGCCATCCATCTCCTTAGCTTTCTGTTCCTTGGAATGCAAGCACATGTATGTAGTAGCGGCTAGGCCTGAGGTGGTCAGCGTTTTGGCGCATATCCTACCTCCTCCGAGGATTGCTGGATGTTTTCCTGCTACTATCCCAGTTCTATGACTCCTGTTAAAACAAAGCTTCAGGTGATGAATGATGGATGAGGTGGTGGCAAAGGAGAAAGAGCAGGAGGAACAGGGACCATTCACATCAATATCAGGCCAGTCAACCACACATGTCTTGTAGGATATGTTTCTGTACAAAAAGGAGTGGTTTGGCTACACAGTTATAGGGTATACAGTGAGTGCAATGCCTACCAAAAATTTCGAGGCACTCCAATGCCCTTTGGAAGTGACATGGAGGTCAGAGGGCCTTAACTCAAATGATTTTTCTATTTATAGCAACTGGGTCTCCTGTACATTGTTGGCCTAAGCAGTGAGTGGGAGGCTTTCCAAAAAATATGAGGAACTGCAATGCCCCTTGAAACAGACGTGGATTACAGCGTACTAAAAACCTTCTACCCATTATTGGGGAATGGGTCTCCCTTAGTGTTCGCCTATGCATTGAAAAGCAAAAGCTGACTAAAATTAGGAGGAAATGCAATGCCCGTTGGAAGAGTCGTGGAGGTTAGAGGTAATTAAAAACAACATTTCAATGCCCCTTGGAAGAGCTGTGGAGTTCAGAGTGGTTTAACAAGACGGTTTTAATGCCCCTTAGAAGAGACGTGGAGGTCACAGTAGCTTAACAAGAAGGTTTTAATGCCCCTTGGAAGAGACGTGGAGTTCAGAGTGGTTTAACAAGACTGTTTTAAGGCCCCTTGGAAGAGGCGTGGAGGTGCCAGTGGAATAAAAAGACAATATCAATGCCACTTGGAAGAGTGGTGGAGGTCGCGGTGGAATAAAAAGGCAATATCAATGCCCCTTGGAAGAGACGTGGAGGTCACAGTAGCTTAACAAGACTATTTTAATTCCCCTTGGAAGAGACGTGGAGTTCAGAGTGGTTTAACAAGACAGTTTTAATGCCCCTTGGAAGAGACGTGGAGGTCACAGTAGCTTAACAAGATGGTTTTAATGCCCCTTGGAAGAGACGTGGAGGTCCCAGTGGAATAAAAAGACAATATCAATGCCCCTTGGAAGAGTGGTGGAGGTCCCAGTGGAATAAAAATACAATATCAATGCCCCTTGGAAGAGTGGTGGAGGTTACAGTGGAATAAAAAGACAATATCAATGACCCTTGGAAGAGACGTGGAGGTCACAGTAGCTTAACAAGACTATTTTAATGCCCCTTGGAAGAGACGTGGGAGTCCCATTGGAATAAAAAGACAATATCAATGCCCCTTGGAAGAGTGGTGGAGGTCGCAGTGGAATAAAAAGACAATATCAATGACCCTTGGAAGAGACGTGGAGGTCGCAGTGGAATAAAAAGGCAATATCAATGCCCCTTGGAAGAGTGGTGGAGGTCCCAGTGGAATAAAAAGACAATATCAATGCCCCTTGGAAAAGTGGTGGAGGATACAGTGGAATAGAATGACAATATCAATGACCCTTTGAAGAGACGTGGAGGTCACAGTAGCTTAACAAGACTATTTTAATGCCCCTTGAAAGAGACGTGGAGTTCAGAGTGGTTTAACAAGACGGTTTTAATGCCCCTTGGAAGAGACCTGGAGGTCCCTGTGGAATAAAATGACAATATCAATGACCCTTGGAAGAGTGGTGGAGGTCGCAGTGGAATAAAAAGACAATATCAATGCCCCTTGGAAGAGTGGTGGAGGTCCCAGTGGAATAAAAAGACAATATCAATGCCCCTTGGAAAAGTGGTGGAGGATACAGTGGAATAGAATGACAATATCAATGACCCTTTGAAGAGACGTGGAGGTCACAGTAGCTTAACAAGACTATTTTAATGCCCCTTGAAAGAGACGTGGAGTTCAGAGTGGTTTAACAAGACGGTTTTAATGCCCCTTGGAAGAGACCTGGAGGTCCCTGTGGAATAAAATGACAATATCAATGACCCTTGGAAGAGTGGTGGAGGTCGCAGTGGAATAAAAAGACAATATCAATGCCCCTTGGAAGAGTGGTGGAGGTCCCAGTGGAATAAAAAGACAATATCAATGCCCCTTGGAAGAGTGGTGGAGGTCCCAGTGGAATAAAAAGACTATCAATGACCCTTGGAAGAGACGTGGAGTTCAGAGTGGTTTAACAAGACTATTTTATTGCCCCTTGGAAGAGACGTGGAGGTCCCAGTGGAATAAAAAGACAATATCAATGCCCCTTGGAAGAGTGGTGGAGGTCGCAGTGGAATAAAAAGACAATATCAATGACCCTTGGAAGAGATGTGGAGGTCACAGTAGCTTAACAAGACGATTTTAATGCCCCTTACAAGTGCCATGCAGTACAGCATATTAAAAACATTATTCCCATTATTGGGGAGTGGGTCGCCCATAGTCTTTACCTATGCCTTCCAAGCAAAAGCTGCCAAAAATTAGGACGGAGGAACTGGCAATGCCCCTTACAAGAGCCATGCAGTACAGCATATTAAAAACATTATTCCCAGGGCCGGCTCCAGGTTTTTCTGGGCCCCGGGCGAAAGAGTCTCAGTGGGCCCCTTTAATACATACCACGATTCATGATGCACAGTTACCGCAGAGAAATATATATAGTACAATGCAAAGATTTCACTTCTTACATTACATGAGCGATATCTATTGTAAATTCCACAATAGCTCAGAAACCGGCGAATCGCTCCACACAGAATACTGGCCCCCATATAATGCCCATTACGAAATACTGGCCCCCATATAAGGCCCCATACGGAATACTGGCCCCCATATAAGGCCCCATATGGAATACTGGCCCCCATATAAGGCTCCATACGAAATACTGACCCCCATATAAGGCTCCATACGAAATACTGGCCCCCATATAAGGCTCCATACGGAATACTGGCCCCCATATAAGGCTCCATACGGAATACTGGCCCCCATATAAGTCTCCATACGGAATACTGGCCCCCATATAAGGCTCCATACGGAACACTGGCCCCCATATAAGGCTCCATACGGAATACTGGCCCCCATATAAGGCTCCATACGGAATACTGGCCCCCATATAAGGCTCCATACAGAATACTGGCCCCCATATAAGGCTCCATACAGGATACTGGTCCCCTTATAAAGCTCCATACAGGATACTGGCCCCCATATAACGCTCCATACAGGATACTGGTCCCCATAAAATGCTCCATGCAGGCTGTTACCCCCCACATAATGCCCCATACAGGCTGTCCCCCCCCCTTATAATGCTCCATGCAGGCTGTTACCCCCACATAATGCCCCATACAGGCTGTCCCTCCCCCCCTTATAATGCTCCATGCAGGCTGTTCCCCCCACATAAAGCACTATGCAGACTGTCTCCCCCCCTTATAATGCCCCATGCAGGCTGTTCCCCCCCTTATAATGCCCCATGCAGGCTGTCACCCCTCATCTTTATAATGCCCCATGCAGGATGCACCCCCCCTCTTTATAAGGCCCCATGCAAGATGTCACCCCCCCTCTTTATAATGCCCCATGCAGGATGTCACCCCCTCTCTTTATAATGCCCCATGCAGGATGTCACCCCCCTGTCTTTATAATGCACCATGCAGGATGTCAGCCCCCTCTCTTTATAATGCCCCATACAGGATGTCACCCCCTCTCTTTATAATGCCCCATGCAGGAGGTCACCCCACCCCCCTCTCTTTATAATGCCCCATGCAGGATGTCACCCCCTCTCTCTATAATGCCCCATGTAGGCTGTCACCCCTCTCTCTATAATGCCCCATGCAGGATGTCACCCCCCTCTCTCTTTAAAATCCCCCGTGCATGATGTCACCCCCCCTCTCTTTATAATGCCCCATGCACGATGTCTCTCCCCCTTTATAATGCCCCATGCAGGATGTCACCCCCCCATATTATGCCCCATGCAGGATGTCATCCCCCCCAATATTATGCCGCATGCCTCCATACATTAAAAAAAAAAATCCAATACTCACCTCACTCCTCCTCACCTGCTGCAGCTGCTCGGGTCCGGACTCCAGCATCGCCGGTATCTTCCCGCTCTGCGCTCCCTGTGACGGCTCAGGGGAGCGCGCGGTGGAAAGACGTCACCGCACCCTCTGACCTGAGACGTCACAGGGAGCGCAGAGCAGGAAGACAGCGGATCTGCGGAGGCACGGGGAGAGGTAAGTGTCCAGCTGCCGGGGCCCTGAGCGGGCGAGCGCTGACACCGCTCTCCTCCGCCCATAGCCCGGTGGGGTGCGCGACCGCCAGTGGGCCCCTCTGCCTGCTCAGGGCCCCGGCTGCTGACGCCGGCCCTGATTATTCCCATTATTGGGGAGTGGGTCTCCCATAGTCTTTGCCTATGCCTTCCAAGCAAAAGCTGCCAAAAATTAGGACGGAGGAACTTGCAATGCCCCTTACAAGAGCCATGCAGTACAGCATATTAACCCCTTTAAAGCCCATGACGTACAGTACAGACCAAAAGTTTGGACAACACTTCTCATTTTAAGATTTTTCTGGATTTTCATGACTATGAAAATTGTACATTCACACTGAAGGCATCAAAACTATGAATTAACACATGTGGAATTATATACTTAACAAAAAAGTGTGAAACAACTGAAAATATGTCTTACATTCTAGGTTCTTCAAGGAAGCCACCTTTTGCTTTGACTGCTTTGCACACTCTTGGCATTCTCTTGATGAGCTTCAAGAGGTAGTCACTGGAAATGGTCTTCCAACAATCTTGAAGGAGTTCCCAGAGATACTTAGCACTTGTTGGCCCTTTTGCCTTCACTCTGCGGTCCAGCTCACCCCAAACCATCTCGATTGGGTTCAGGTCTGGTGACTGTGGAGGCCAGGTCACCCCATCACTCTCATTCTTGGTCAAATAGCCCTTATACAGCCTGGAGGTGTGTTTGGGGTCATTGTCCTGTTGAAAAATAAATGATGGTCCAACTAAACGCAAACCGGATGGAATAGCATGCCGCTGCAAGATGTTGTGGTAGCCATGCTGGTTCAGTATGCCTTCAATTTTGAATAAATCCCCAACAGTGTCACCAGCAAAGCACCCCCACTCCATCACACCTCCTCCTCCATGCTTCACGGTGGTAACCAGGCATGTAGAGTCCATCCGTTCACCTTTTCTGCGTCGCACAAAGACACGGTGGTTGGAACCAAAGATCTCAAATTTGAACTCATCAGACCAAAGCACAGATTTCCACTGGTCTAATGTCCATTCCTTGTGTTCTTTAGCCCAAACAAGTCTCTTCTGCTTGTTGCCTGTCCTTAGCAGTGGTTTCCTAGCAGCTATTTTACCATGAATCCCTGCTGCACAAAGTCTCCTCTTAACAGTTGTTGAAGAGATGTGTCTGCTGCTAGAACTCTGTGTGGCATTGACCTGGTCTCTAATCTGAGCTGCTGTTAACCTGTGATTTCTGAGGCTGGTGACTCGGATAAACTTATCCTCAGAAGCAGAAGTGACTCTTGGTCTTCCTTTCCTGGGGCGGTCCTCATGTGAGCCAGTTTCTTTGTAGCGCTTGATGGTTTTTGCAACTGCACTTGGGGACACTTTCAAAGTTTTCCCAATTTTTCGCACTGACTGACCTTCATTTCTTAAAGTACTGATGGCCACTCGTTTTTCTTTACTTAGCTGCTTTTTTCTTGCCATAATACAAATTCTAACAGTTTATTCAGTAGGACTATCAGCTGTGTATCCACCAGACTTCTGCACAACACAACTGATGGTCCCAACCCCATTTTTAAGGCAAGAAATCCCACTTATTAAATCTGACAGGGCACACCTGTGCAGTGAAAACCATTTCCGGTGACTACCTCTTGAAGCTCATCAAGAGAATGTCAAGAGTGTGCAAAGCAGTCATCAAAGCAAAACGTGGCTACTTTGAAGAACCTAGAATATAAGACATATTTTCAGTTGTTTCACACTTTTTTGTTAAGTATATAATTCCACATGTGTTAATTCATAGTTTTGATGCCTTCAGTGTGAATGAACAATTTTCACAGTCATGAAAATACAGAAAAATCTTTAAATGAGAAGGTGTGTCCAAACTTTTGGTCTGTACTGTATTAATACGCATCTGTGCCCTGGGCTTTAAGAGCCTGACCCGTATTAATACGTCATGGCGATCGCACGCGCACACAGGCTGTGCTTGCGCGATCGCCGCCGTGTGCTAGCTGTGACAATGTGCAGGGAGTGGTCCTGCACCGCTCCTGGCACATTAACCCCCGCAATGCTGCGATTGAAGTCGATTGCAGCATTGCGGTGGCTAAGGGGAGGTGATCGCAATACTCACCTCCTCTTCCGGCCTCCAGCGCTGTCTGCCGTGGCTTCCCAGATGTTGCCATGATGACCCGATGTCCTTATGACAACATCCAGGTCACCAGACAGCAGGAAGATTTTTTGGTCATGTGCAGTACATGACCAAACTATCTTCTCACTGTGCAGCGCTGACAGCCTTCATGGCACAGGGATGGTGCTCCATTCCTGTGCTATGCAGGCGACAGAATAAAAAAAAGTGAAAATCCCATAGTGTGATAAAGTATAAAAATAAAAAAACTGTCAGAAAGTGAAAAAAAAAAATTGAAGAAATATTAAAAAAATTTTTTTAAAAATAATCCACCAAAATTTAAAATATAATGTACCCATCAATAAATATTATTATGAAAAAAAAAGCCAAACAAACAATAAAAGTACACATATTTGATATTGCCGCATCCGACCTACTGCCAAACAAAAAATGGAATAACACGCGATTAAAAAGACGAATGTAAATAAAAATGGTACCGCTGAAAACATCATCTTGTCCCGCAAGAAACAAGCCACCATACAGCTCCATCGTCCGAAAAATCAAACAGTTATAACTCTCAGAATAAAGCGATGCAAAAAATTATTTTTTCTATAAAATAGCCTTTATTGTGTAAAAGCGCCAAAACATAGAAAAACGATATAAATGTGGTACCGCTGTAAACATACTGACCCAAAGAATAAAGCTACGTTATAAATTTTACCACACGCGGAGCAGAATAAAAAAAATTAAAAAAAACACAATTCCTGAATTGTTGGTTTTTGCTTATTCTGCCTCCCAAAAATCGGAATAGAAAGCGATCAAAAAATGTTGTGTGCCTGAAAATGGCACCAATAAAAATGTCAACTCATCCCGCAAAAAACAAGCTGTCACATGACTCTGTCGGCCAAAATATGGAAAAATTATAGCTCTCAAAATATGGCGATGCAAAAACTTGATTTTAGAAAAAAATGCGTCTTTTAGTGTGTGACAGCTGTCAGTCATAAAAACCCCATATGATTCTGGTATCTCTGTAGTCGCACCGACCCGAAGAATAAAGTAATCTAATCACTTATACCGCACTAGGAACGGCGTAAAAATAAACGCTAGGGCTGGGGTTGGGGTTAGGGTTGGGGGTAGGGTTGTGCTAGGGTTAGGGTTGTTTTTTTTTTTTCAAAAGTAAAAAAAAAAAAAAGATGACGATATGGCAACTGGTGTTGAGCACAAGTGCTCATTATTTGAGTTTGCATCTGGTGCTTGGGTATGCATTGAGTATGCGGTGCTCGAGTGACATGCTCTGTCTCCGCCCCATATGCTTCGCGGACAAAAAAAACTTGTGGGGATTGCCTGCCATGCACGAGCGATCCCCGCATGTTTTTTTTTGGGTGTCTAATAACCGTGAAACATGCGGGTGAGGACTCGAGCATGTCACTCGAGCACCCTTGATGCATGGTAAATACCTGAGTAAGCACTTGCTCTCAAGACTAATGACAACTTATTCAATATGATAACCTAATGTTATCAAATCCTGTGTCGTACCTCTGGGTTCAAAATGTTCACTATACCCCTTGATAAAAATCCTTGAGGGGTGTAGTTTCCAAAATGGGGTCACTTGTTGGGGGTTTCCACTATTTAGGCACATCAGGGGCTCTCCAAACGCGACATGGCGTCCGCTAATTATTCAAGCAAATTTTACAATCAAAAAGTCAAATGGCGCTCCTTCCCTTCCGAAACCCTGCCGTGCACCCAAACAGTGCTTTTCCCCCACATATAGGGTATCTGCTTACTCAGTAGAAATTACACAATAAACTGCATGGTGCAATTTCTCCAGTTACCCTTATGAAAATCCAAAGGGGGGGCTGAAAAATATTTTTGTGGGAAAAATGTGAAAATTGTATTTTTACGGCTCAATGTTATAAACTTTTGTGAAGCACCTGGGTGTTCAAGGTGCTCACCACACATCTAGATAAATTCCCTGAGGGATCTAGTTTCCAAACTGGTGTCACATGTGGAGGGTTTCCACTGTTTAGGCACATCAGGGGCTACCAAATGCAACATGGCGTCCGCTAATTATTCCAGCAAATTTTACATTCGAAAAGTCAAATGGCGCTCCTTCCCTTCCGAACCCTGCCGTGAGCCCAAACAGTGGTTTTCCCCCACATATGGGGTATCAGCTTACTCAGTAGAAATTGCACAACAAATGGTATGGTGCAATTTCTCCTGTTACCTTTATGAAAATGCAAAATTGGGGCGGAAAAACATTTTTGTTGGAAAAATGTAAAAATTTAATTTTTACGGATCAATGTTATAAACTTCTGTGAAGCACCTTTTGAATTTTACATTCAAAAAGTCAAATGGCGCTCCATCCCTTCCGAACCCTGCCGTGCGCCCAAACAGTGGTTTTTCCCCACATATGGGGTATCTGCATGCCCAGGGGAAACTGCACAACAAATTTTGGTGTCCATTTTTTCCTGTTACCCCTGCGAAAATAAAAAACTTGGGTCTAAAGTAACATTTTTGTGAAAAAAGTTAAATGTTAATTTTTTTCTTCCACATTCCAAAACTTCCTGTGAAGCACCTGAAGGGTTAAAAAAGTTCTTGAATGTGGTTTTGAGCACCTTGAGGGGTGCACTTTTTAGAATGGTGTCACTTTTGGGTATTTTCTGTCATAAAGACCCCTCAAAGTCACTTCAAATATGATGTGGTCCCTAAAAAAATGGTTTTGTAAATTTTGTTGGAAAAATGAGAAATCGCTGGTCAACTTTTAACCCTTATAGCTCCCCAATAAAAAAAATTTTGGTTCCAAAATTGTGCTGATGTAAAGTAGACATGTGAGAAATGTTATTTATTAACTATTTTGCGTAACATATCTCTCTGATTTAAGGGCATAAAAATTAAAATTTTGAAAATTGCAAAATTTTCTACATTTTCGCCAAATTTCCATGTTTTTCACAAATAAACGCAATTGATATCGAAGAAATTTTACTACAATCATGAAGTACAATATGTCACGACAAAACATTCTCAGAATCGGGGATCCGTTGAAGCGTTCCAGAGTAATTACCTCATAAAGTGACAGTGGTCAGAATTGTAAAAATTGGCCTGGTCATTAACGTGCAAACCACCTTGGGTTGTTAAGGGGTTAAAAACATTATTCCCATTATTGGGGAGTGGGTCTCCCATAGTCTTTGCCTATGCCTTCCAAGCAAAAGCTGCCAAAAATTAGGACGGAGGAACTTGCAATGCCCCTTAGAAGAGCCATGCAGTACAGCATATTAAAAACATTATTCCCATTATTGGGGAGTGGGTCTCCCATAGTCTTTGCCTATGCCTTCCAAGCAAAAGCTGCCAAAAATTAGGACGGAGGAACTTGCAATGCCCCTTAGAAGAGCCATGCAGTACAGCATATTAAAAACATTATTCCCATTATTGGGGCGTGGGTCTCCCATAGTCTTTGCCTATGACTTCCAAGCAAAAGCTGCCAAAAATTAGGACGGAGGAACTTGCAATGCTGGCAACACGGACCACGGTCACCCTGGTGGTATAGTGGTGGTGGAGGCTGAGGATAAGGCGAATAGCAAAAAACAGCTGAAATGAGGAAGCGTATACCCATGTGTGGGTGTGAAGCGGTGCATGGGAATACACCTCCCGAAATAACACAGTGGATTTGACTTTGTTACTCTGCTGTCATTTGGTGGTGATGAGAAGTCTGGCCCAATCCAGCCCTTGTTCATTTTGATAAGGGTCAGCTTGTCAGCATTGTCAGTTGACAGACGATTGCGCTTATCAGTTATAATTCCCCCAGCGGCACTAAAAACACGCTCCGATAAAACGCTAGCGGCAGGGCAGGCCAGGACCTCCAAGGCGTACAGAGCGATTTCATTCCAAGTGTCCAGCTTAGATACCCAATAATTAAAAGGCACAGAGGAATCACGGAGAACGCTGGTACAGTCGGCAAGGTACTCCCTCACCATCTTTTGAAACTTTCCACTCCTTGTGAGAGTACCCCGCGCCTCAGGGCCTGTAAGCTGGGTGGGTCTCAGAAAACTGTCCCAGAAGGTGTTCCCCTGCCTCTGCTGGATTGGAGTTACGTCTCTCTCGCCTGTACGCCTTGGTTGGGCAACAAACTGTGACCTCTAGCGTGTTCAGATGGGAATTTTTTTAACAATTCTGCAGCAAGAGCCTTCTGGTACTGCCCCATTTTTGTAGACCTCTCCACCTCAGGAATAAGAGAGTGAAAGTTCTCCTTGTAGCGGGGTTCTAAAAGTGTCACCAACCAGTAATGACTGTCATCCAACATTTTGACAACGCGAGGGTCACGGTTAAGGCAGCGTAACATAAAGTCAGCCATGCGTGCTAGACTGGTAACGGGCAAGACTTCCATGTCCTCACCAAGATGACGACTGACCTTGCTCTCCTCCTCCTCCCCCCTGTCCTCAGGCCACCCACGCTGAACCGACGGTATGACAGTTGTACAGGTACCACCGTCTACAGCGCATGATACCAGCTCCTGTTCTTCCTCCTCCTCCCTCATTGTCCCCCAATGCACGTTGGGATGAGATGAGGCTGGGCTGTGTGTAATCGCCAGCTACGGCTTCTTGATCCATCTCATCATACTCTGGCTGCAATGCCTCCTCTTTAATTCTCTGCAGAGAGCGTTGCAAAAGACAGACAAGTGGGATGCTGACGCTAATGATGGCGTCATCGCCACTCACCATCTTGGTGGACTCCTCAAAGTTTGTCAGGATGGTACATATGTCAGACATCCAGGTCCACTCCTGAGGTCTTATGTGTGGAGTCTGACCTGAATATCGACGGCCTTGTTGCAGCTGGTACTCCACAACTGCTCTCTTCTGCTCACAAATCCTTTGCAACATGTGGAGGGTAGAGTTCTAACGTGTGGGGACATCACACACCAGTCGGTGTGCCGGAAGCTGCAAACGCTGCTGCAACACAGCAAGGGCGGCGGAAGCTGTAGCCGACTTCCGAAAATGAGCTGACAGGCGGCGTACTCTGACGAGCAGATCTGGCAACTCTGGGTACGATTTAAGAAACTGCTGAACCACGAGGTTAAGCACATGAGCCAGGCATGGTACGTGTGTGATCTCGCCTCGCCTCAGAGCCGCCACCAGGTTACGGCCATTGTCACACATGACCATGCCTGGATGTAGGTTCAGCGGTCTCAGCCACAGATCTGCCTGCTCTTTCACAGCTGTCCACAACTCACAAGCAGTGTGAGGTTTATCATCTAATCTTATGAGTTTCAGCACAGCCTGTTGCCGCTTGGCTGAGGCAGTACTGCAGTGCTTCCAGCTTGTAACTGATGTGGTGATATCTGAGATGGAGGCTGAACATGAGGAGGAGGAGGAGGATGATGCGCAGGAGCTGTACACTGTGGGGGCAACTCTGACTGACATAGGGCCCGCAATCCTCGGTGTGGGGAGGATGTGTTCCGTCCCAAGGTCCGACTGGGTCCTGGCTTCCACTATGTTTACCCAGTGTGCCGTCAGGGAGATGTACCGTCCCTGGCCACAAGCACTTGTCCACGTGTCCGTTGTCAGGTGGACTCTCCCAGTAACTGCGTTGTTGAGCGCACGGCAGATGTTTTTGGACACGTGCTTGTGTAGTGCAGGGATGGCACACCGGGCAAAATAGTGTCGGCTGGGGACCGAGTACCGAGGCATGGCCACCGCCATAAGGTTGCAGAAGGATTCCGTCTCCACCAGCCTAAAAGGCAGCATTTCCAACGCAAGCAGTCGTGAAATGTGCGAATTTAGGACTGTGGCCTGTGGGGCTTTGGCTGCGAATTTGTGCTTTCGTTCAAAGGTCTGGGATATGGACAATTGAACGCTGCGGTGGGACGTGGACGTTGATGCTGTTTCTTGAGAAACTGCCATAACAAGTGAAGACTGAGAGGAGGGGGCATCTTTGCATGCAGTATGGACAGGGGATTGCCTTGCATGCACAACTGGGGGTTTTCTTACACGCACACTGGTCGTGGACCCTGGGGTTCACCCCACAAAGTTGGGTGCTTTGCTAACATGTGCCTGATCATGCTGGTGGTGGTCAGGCTGGTAGTTTTGTCACCCCTGCTGATGCTGGCCTGGCAGGTGGTACAAATGGCCTTTTTGGGGTTATCAGCAGAGTCTTTAAAAAAATTCCTGACTCTGGAAGACCTACCGGTTGTACTGGCAACGTGTTGGTGTTACGGGGAACGGTTGCCCGCCTTCTGTGTGCGGCCACCACACTGCTTCTTCCTGCCTGTTGCTGTACTCTGCCTCCCTCCCCCTGTGTGCTGCTTGCCTCGCTCTGCTTGTCCTCCTGCCACGTTGGGTCAGTTACTAGATCATCCACCTCCTCCTCCTCTTCCACTTCCGCACCACGGTCCTCCTCCTCACTTCGTGGCAATTGTGTCTCGTCATCGTCCACCTCTTGTGACAAATTGCCAGCGTCGCCTTCCTGTGGTCGTGGCTGTTCAAATATTTGGGCATCGCTACATGGGATCTCCTCTTCCACCACTTCAAGCGGAGCAGGCAAGGGGCCCAAATATGGAAATGGACCAGTGAACCGCTCTTCAGAGTGTCCAACTGTGGAATCAGTTGCTGTTTGACGACACTCGGCATGGTGGGAGGAAGGAGTATCAGGGTGAGGAGGAGTATGCGGTCGAGACTCACGGCTACTAACACTTGACCGTGAGGAAGACAGACCGGAGGTGGTGGTGCCCAGGTGCTGGAAGTATTATCTGCTATCCAATTAATAACCTGTTCACACTGATCAGTTCGCAATAGTGGTGCTGTTGTGTGCTTCCCTAGTAATTCAGTCAAGAACTGGGAGCGAGAAGATGTGGCTGTTGGTTGTGGCACACATTCACCTGGTCCACGGCCCCATCCTCTGCACGCACCATCACCAGAATGTCCAGTTCCACTTCCCTTGTCACGCGCCTTGCCCATTGTAAATTCAGTAAAATAGCTTACACTCGCACTATCAATGGCAAAAGGGCAATAAAAAGGAGATTTGAACTGTGGAAGAGGAAAACCACAGTTCTAGTTCTTTGGCCTACACCAGAATCTTTTAAACAGATATATTTGTGTCTGAACAGTCAGCGAGACACTGAAACTGTTTTTTTTATGGAAAAAAGGCAAAAAAGTGGATAATACAGAGATTTGAACTGTGGAACTGCAAAACTACAGTTCTAGCTCTCTGGCCTACACCCGACTCTTTTAAACAGATATATTTGAGTCTGAACACTCACAGACTGTAGCGTCGGCGTCCCTGCCTCCTGCTAGGCAGGGACGCTGTTCCCCTCACCTCTCCGCTCTGTGCCCGGCGTCTTCCTCCTGCTCTGCTGGCAGCGCGCGCTGATTCCCGGCCACGGTGCTTAGGGCGCGCGCGCGCTCCCCCTCTCTTAAAGGGGCCGCGCGCGCCGTCCTAAGGAGTCCCCGGCCAATGGCCGGAGGACTTCACCATATATAAGGCACCTCCTCCAAAATGGAGGTGCCCGAGCAATGTTGTTGCAAAGCCTTCACTCTGCTTCAGCCCTCAGGTCCCGTTTCCAGTTACCTGCCAGTCACCTGCCAGATTCCTGCCTGTTACCTGCCAGTCACCTGACAGATTCCTGCTTGATACCTGCCAGATATCCGTTTACCTGCTTGCAAGCCTGCGGTCCGACGGTCTGCCTTCCGACACCTGTCAGTCTGTCTATGGACCAGCCTGCCCGCTCACCTGGGAGCGCTCATCTGCTACCTGCCTGCTAGCCTACCTGGAGGCTCCGCCGTCACCTGCCGTGACCACCTGCCTGGCCAGAGACTCTTGTCTGCTCACCTGGGAGCGCTCATCTGCTACCTGCCTGCTAGCCTACCTGGAGGCTCCACCCTCACTTGCCGTGACCACCTGCCTATTCAGAGACTATTGTCTGCTCACCTGGGAGCGCTCATCTGCTACCTGCCTGCTAGCCTACCTGGAGGCTCCGCCGTCACCTGCCGTGACCACCTGCCTGTCCAGAGACTCTCGCCTGCTCACCTAGGAGCGCTCACCTGCTACCTGCCTGCTAGCCTACCTGGAGGCTCTGCCGTCACTAGCCGTGACCACCTGCCTGTCCAGAGACTGTCCCTGTCACTTGCCGTGAGTACCTGCCCTTCTACCCTGAGACTGTCCCTGTCACTTGCCGTATCTACCTGCCCTTCTACCCAGAGACTGTCCCTGTCACTTGCCGTGATTACCTGCCCGTCTTCCCTGGGAGCCACCCGCTTCCTTACAAGGACCGCCCCCTTGTATAGTTGCTCAGAGGTTCCGCCTCCCAGACCCGTTACAGTTTGCTCGGGCCATGGAATCCGGTGGCACCCAAGCTCCCTCGCTCTCGGACCTATGTCATGAACTGTCCCGTCTGAGGTCCCAACAGGAGTCCATCCTGAGTCACCTGCGGAGTGTCAACTCCCGCCTGGACACTCTGTCTGCTCCACCTGCAACCACCGCTAGTGTCATGACTCGCAACCCGGCAGCGCCGCTGCCCACCAATACCATGGTATCCTGTCCCGGATCCCAGTTTTCTGCACCTCCTCGTTTCGGAGATGACTCCGCTCAAGCTCGGGGCTTCATAAACCAGTGCACCCTGCACTTTGAACTCTTGTCCCACCAGTTTATCTCCGACCGGTCCAAAGTAGCCTTTATCATATCCCACCTCACGGGGGAGGCTCTGGCTTGGCTAAATCCTCTGTGGGAGAGAGGAGATCCCCTGGTGTCCGACCTGCCAGCCTTTCTCACGGCTTTCCGGAAAGTCTTCGACGAACCCGGACGGAAGACCTCTTCCGCATCGTCTCTGCTACGCCTCCGTCAAGGAGATCTCACCGTGGGCCAATATGCCATACGGTTCCGTACCCTTGCTTCGGAGCTGGCCTGGGATAACGACGCTCTGGTGTCTGTCTTCTGGGAGGGTCTGTCCGGCCGTATTAAAGATGAACTCGCCGGTCGGGACATTCCTACCACTCTCGACGACTTAATAACACTTGCCACCCGGATTGACATCCGATTCCAGGAGCGCGCCAAAGAGGTCACCCGTGAGAGGAGGTTTCCACGTCTAGCCCCCACCTTCCAGAAACCCGTCACTCCCTCCGTTACTCCCCAGGCACACTCACCTGAGTCTATGCAGGTCGACCAGACCAAGATGGTCAAAACCCGTCAAGACTTACGCCGTGCCGAGGGGAGCTGCTTCTACTGTGGCAGTAAGGAGCACCGGATCCGTTCCTGCCCAGAGAGGTCGGGAAACGCCTGTGTCTAGGATCGCTCAGAGAGGTCGCCCTAGACAAAGGTAAACCCTCTCCATCTCTGATGCTGTCAGTCTCTATCACCTGCGGAGAGAACCGCTATTTCGAACTGGCTCAACTTGACTCAGGAGCTGCTGGAAATCTCATTTCTCAGTCTCTGGTAGAGAAATGCCGCATTCCCACCAAACCTCTGGCCGTACCTTTATCTGTCGCCGCCGTGGATGGGGGCCTCTTACCACGTCCCATCCAACTCATCACCGAATCCATAACTCTGCAGGTGGGAATGCTGCATTCTGAGAGCATCTCCTTTCATGTTGTGCCTGGACTCTCTCACGCACTCTTGTTAGGCCTACCTTGGCTCCAGAAACATGCACCCGTGCTTGACTGGCAGACCGGAGAAGTCCTTCGCTGGGGACAGGACTGCCATAGGACTTGTCTAGTTCCCGTTCATCCTGCTCGTCCTTCTCCTACCCCAGTCAGTCTACCCGGTCTACCGGTTCCCTATTGGTCTTATGCGGATGTCTTCAATAAAAAAGAAGCAGAGACATTACCCCCTCATAGACCATACGATTGTCCAATCGACCTGATACCAGGCTCTACTCCTCCCCATGGGCGTATCTACCCTTTGTCCGCAGCGGAGACCCGGTCCATGTCAGAATATATTGAGGAGAATCTGGCCCGGGGATTTATCCGGAAATCTACCTCCCCGGCGGGAGCAGGCTTCTTCTTCGTCAAAAAGAAGGACGGCTCACTCCGTCCATGTATAGATTATAGAGGCCTTAACCAGATTACAGTGAAGAATAAATACCCCCTCCCGCTCATTCCTGAATTATTTGACCGCCTGAGGGGGGCTAGAATCTTCACCAAACTGGATCTCCGTGGGGAGTATAACCTGGTCCGTATCCGTCAGGGGGATGAGTGGAAGACGGCATTCAACACCCGGGACGGCCACTATGAGTACCTTGTAATGCCCTTCGGTCTCTGTAACGCTCCTGCCGTCTTTCAAGAGTTGGTCAATGACATCTTCCGTGACCTTCTCTACTCCTGCGTGGTGGTGTACCTGGACGACATCTTGGTCTTCTCTCCGGACCTTCCTACTCACTGGAGGGATGTTCGTCAGGTCCTGCTCAGGCTCAGGCAGAACCACCTCTACGCTAAACATGAGAAGTGCATCTTTGAGCAGACCTCTCTTCCATTTCGGGGCTACATAATCTCTCAGACCGGCCTACAAATGGATCCTGGGAAACTGTCTGCCATCCAGAAGTGGCCCCGACCAGAGGGGTTGAAGGCTATTCAGCGGTTCCTGGGCTTCGCCAACTATTACCGCCTCTTCATATCGCACTTCTCTTCCCGGACTGCCCCTATCTCTGCGCTCACCCGTAAGGGGACTAATCCCAGAAGATGGCCGCCCGAAGCTGAGGAGGCCTTTCTTTCCTTAAAACAGGCCTTCTCCTCCGCCCCGGTGCTGCATCGTCCGGACGGCAACAAACAGTTCTTCCTAGAAGTTGACGCTTCCTCCTCCGGAGCCGGGGCAGTACTTGCCCAAAAGTCATCTTCCGGAAGAATGGTAACCTGCGTTTTTTTCTCCAAACTCTTCTCCTCTTCTGAGCGCAACTATTCTATTGGAGACCGTGAATTGTTAGCCATTAAGCTGGCACTGGAGGAGTGGCGCTACCTGCCCGAGGGGGCTCTTCACCCGGTAATAATTTACACGGACCACAAGAACTTGGCTTACCTTCAGAGCGCCCAGAGACTAAACCCGCGCCAAGCCCGGTGGTCCTTGTTTTTTGCCCGCTTTGATTTTGTTCTTCATTTTCGCCTGGCAGACAAAAACATCAAAGCTGACGCCTTGTCCCGATCCTTCCTGGTATCTGATCTAGAGGAGGAACCTAAGCACATCATTGATCCCGCCGGAGTAATGCAAGTGGCTCCCGTGAATCTAAATCGTCTCCCTCCCGGTAAGACGTTTGTAACTGTACCTGATCGGAAGAAGGTCCTACACTGGGGTCACTCGTCTAAGCTAGCTGGCCACGCCGGTCAGAAAAAGACCCTCCAGCTCAATACCCGGCATTACTGGTGGCCTACCCTGCACAAGGATGTAATAGACTTTGTTTCTGCCTGTGTGTCCTGCGCCCGCAACAAAGTTCCGAGACACCTGCCAGCCGGTCGCCTTCTTCCTCTTCCAGTACCTGCTGCCCCGTGGCAGCATATTGCTATGGACTTTATAACGGATCTTCCTGTCTCTGCCGGTTGTACGGTCATTTGGGTGGTTGCTGATCGCTTCTCCAAGATGGCGCACTTCATTCCCCTGCCGGGTCTCCCGTCTGCACCCGAACTGGCTAAAGACTTTATCCGCCACATCTTCCGTCTCCATGGCCTGCCCCTCCACATCGTGTCAGATCGTGGGGTTCAGTTCACCTCGCTCTTCTGGAGAGCCACATGTAAGTTGCTTGACGTCACTCTGGACTTCTCCTCCGCTTACCATCCACAGTCCAATGGTCAAGTGGAGCGGGTCAATCAGAACCTGACCAGTTACCTCCTGCACTTCGTTAATGCCCACCATTCGGACTGGGTGGATCTCCTACCATGGGCCGAGTTCTCTTACAATAATCACGAGAGCGAATCTTCCTCCAAATCCCCGTTTTTTGTAGTCTTCGGTCAGCATCCTCGGATCCCATTTCCCGTCTCCACCTCGGTGGACAATCCGGCTGCGGAATCTCTCGTTCGCGAATTCTCCTCCATTTGGGAGAGTACCCAATCCGCACTCCTTCAGTCGTCCGAACGGATGAAAAAACACGCTGACAAGAAACGCATGGATCCTCCACAATTCCGTCCTGGAGATAAAGTCTGGCTCTCGTCCAAATATGTCCGGCTCAAGATTCCCTCCTACAAGTTAGGGCCTCGGTTCATCGGCCCACTGGAAGTTATCAAACAGATCCACCCGGTGGCCTATAAATTAAAACTCCCTGCCAACTTACGGATCCCTAACTCCTTCCATGTATCCCTCCTCAAACCCGTGGTACTTAACTCTTTTTCCAAGTCTACAGGTACGCCTCCTGCTCCGGTTTCCGCTGAGAACGAGTTTGAGGTAGAGAACATTCTGGCCACCAAAAGGGTAAGAGGAAAAACCTTTTTTCTGGTAGATTGGAAGGGGTTTGGTCCTGAGGAGAGAACGTGGGAGCCCCGGGAGAACATCCATGCCCCTCTCATCCTTGATAAATTTCTCTCTGGCCTAAAAAAGGGGGGGCCTAAAGGGGAGGGTACTGTAGCGTCGGCGTCCCTGCCTCCTGCTAGGCAGGGACGCTGTTCCCCTCACCTCTCCGCTCTGTGCCCGGCGTCTTCCTCCCGCTCTGCTGGCAGCGCGCACTGCTTCCCGGCCACGGTGCTTAGGGCGCGCGCGCTCCCCCTCTCTTAAAGGGTCCGCGCGTGCCGTCCGAAGGAGTCCCCGGCCAATGGCCGGAGGACTTCACCATATATAAGGCACCTCCTCCAAAATGGAGGTGCCCGAGCAATGTTGTTGCAAAGCCTTCACTCTGCTTCAGCCCTCAGGTCCCGTTTCCAGTTACCTGCCAGTCACCTGCCAGATTCCTGCCTGTGACCTGCCAGTCACCTGCCAGATTCCTGCCTGTTACCTGCCAGTCACCTGCCAGATTCCTGCTTGATACCTGCCAGATATCCGTTTACCTGCTTGCAAGCCTGCGGTCCGACGGTCTGCCTTCCGACACCTGTCAGTCTGTCTATGGAACAGCCTGCCCGCTCACCTGGGAGCGCTCATCTGCTACCTGCCTGCTAGCCTACCTGGAGGCTCCGCCGTCACCTGCCGTGACCACCTGCCTGTTCAGAGACGATTGTCTGCTCACCTGGGAGCGCTCACCTGCTACCTGCCTGCTAGCCTACCTGGAGGCTCCGCCGTCACCTGCCGTGACCACCTGCCTGTCCAGAGACTCTCGCCTGCTCACCTAGGAGCGCTCACCTGCTACCTGCCTGCTAGCCTACCTGGAGGCTCTGCCATCACTAGCCGTGACCACCTGCCTGTCCAGAGACTGTCCCTGTCACTTGCCGTGAGTACCTGCCCTTCTACCCTGAGACTGTCCCTGTCACTTGCCGTGTCTACCTGCCCTTCTACCCAGAGACTGTCCCTGTCCCTTGCCGTGATTACCTGCCCGTCTTCCCTGGGAGCCACCCGCTTCCATACAAGGACCGCCCCCTTGTATAGTTGCTCAGAGGTTCCGCCTCCCAGACCCGTTACACAGACACTCAATTTTTTTTTTGGGGGGGGGGGAATACCAAAAGGATAATAAGACGGGTATTTGTACAGTCTGAATGAGGGAAAAAAAAAGAGGATTTAGATGAAAAAAAAAGATTTTTCCTGGCCCCTGAGACCTGGGGCTAAGTCTAGCAATTTGAAAAGCAGCACACAGGACTGTAATGCAGTGTTTGTTGGTATAACCACTGCGTCTCCTTTACAACCTGCCTGCCTGCCTGATATCTGGAATGGATATTAGTCCTGAGAAGGACTGTTTGTTTGATTTTGCAGGCTTTAGAGACCCTACACTACCTATTTCGCAGTATAAATCTCTCCCTAGCTCAGCAGCACTCTCCCTACACTGTCTGATCCGGAGAGACTGTGTCCAAGATGGCTGCGCCCGGTTTTAAATACTCGAGGTGATGCTGTGCGGCCAACAAATCACTGTAATGCTCACAACCAACATGGCTGCGGCATTACAGTGACTGGCTGGCAATCGCTGCATGTTCATTGGCTCTGTAAAGAGCGCCAAACGTGCAGGGCGGAGACCCGAGCTCCCGCCCGAGTAACCCGGAAATGCTCGGTGCTCGCCGAACATCCCGAGTAGTGAGATGCTCGGGCGAGTACCGAGCAGTGTCGAGCATGCTCGCTCAACACTAGTTAGGAACCAAACAAAGTATTTTTTAACTGTGGATGACGCCTGTATAACATAGGAGATATTCTCCAAACTAGTTCAAACTCAGATCTAGGCTGCTGTATAACGTTAGCAAAAGCAAAAAATAGATTTTTTTGACTTTACACAAGCTCTGAATACAGCTGAATTTCACAGCTACTAAAAGAACCAGGTGGCTTATAGCAGAGTGTAACACGTCTGCAACACAAAAAAAATCTTTAGTGGACTGTGGCTAGCAACAGAAACTATATATATTTTTACTCTGAAAACAGCTGAATTTCACTGCCATTAAAAGCACTGGGTGGCTTATAGCAGAGTGTAACACGTCTGCAACACAAAAAAATCTTTGGTGAACTAAGGCTAGCCACAGCAAAAAAATTATTTGTTTTACTGTGCATAAAGCTGAAGTTCATCCACCAAAAAATGACAAACTGGGCTAACACAGCTTGCACTATCATATTAGCAAATAAAAAAAAAAGTTTTTTGTGCTCTGCACTGACAAGCTCTGCAGATAGCTGAATTTCAACCCCACAAAAACAAAAAGTGGCCTACAAGGGCTTGCTTTCTTTAGCAAGTGCAAAAATAGATTGAAGGTCTGCATGGAGCACAGACAGTACAACTGATGCACAGCACTTTTCTATGTCATAGGCCCTGCTCTTTCTGTGAGAATCTCAGTAATTGCACAAAAACAAAAAAAAAGGCTGCAAAGTCGATTGAACAGGTGCACAGCACACGACTTATCTACATTATCTGGCTTCCACAGAAACACCCATCTATCTAGCTAATATCTCTCATTACACAGGACACAGCACGCTCAGCAGCGTCTATCTCCTTCAGTGACCTGCATAAAATGGCGCTAAGGGAACATGGCTGGCTTTTATAGGTAGAGGACATGTGATTTCAGCAGCCAATTGCAGAAGCCCTTGTGTCTGGGACACTGTGGATGCTTCCTGCGCTCTGATTGGCTAGCCGTGCTTTCCTGACTTAAAGTCACCGCCTACAGGAAGGGAAAAAAATAACAAAACAGCGCACCCCTAAACTGTAATCACGTAATCACGTAAATTCGCCAAACTTTACCGATTTTCTCGAATTTAACAAATTTTACTCGCTTTTCCAATCACAAACTCGAATATGCCACATTTGTGTCGAGCTTGAGATCGGATTTTGAACATATTCGCTCATCACTAACGGAGAGGACAGATTTGCCACCTGTCCAGACTGTTTTATTTAAGGGAAAACAAACTGTACCTACTGCTTAATATTAGTATTTTGGAGCTGTGTTTTAACAAATCCATCAACTCACAGACAGCTTCCATGGTCAGGCTTGGCACTAGCCACTTTATTGTAGAAGCTTCTAGGTTGCAACTACAAAATAGCTGCAGACTAGTGAAGAGAACTTAGTAATTAAGCATAAAAAGGGTCAGAAACTGAAAGATGAGGGCAAAGACAAAATTGGATACAAATGCATAGTCAGAGAGGCCAGGTCAATCCTGGACCAGGAGTTTAGGAAATCAATCAGAAACAATAGGCAGAGAGGTGTCAGTCAGTCCAAGGGTGAAACCAACAAGGATTTTAAAGGATTAATCAGTAAAATAATACCGAATACAGCTCAGTTAGAAAACAAAATATAAATCCAAAAAGTGCACCTGGGTAGTATCCATAGGTCTACAATAGATGGCACAGTTAACAGGACACAGGTGATTTAAATAAGGCAGGTATGATTATTGGCTATGAAACCCATTACTAGATAAAGTTCCAATAATTGGCCAGTTAGCCAGAATGACTGGCCCATAGGCAAACCGGTTATGTTTGTTGCAATACGCAAGCTAGCATCTTTGTCAAAACCGGGAACAAAGAGGAAGCTCCTGACAAACAAGTTTTTGATTTTCCTTGCAGCTCCACCTTAAATGTAACATTTTGGGCATTTTTGTGTTGGCCATGATAGCCAAAAATAAAAGAAAATATGGCTTTCAGTTCACATGGAGAATATTAAAAGTATGCACTTTAGGTGAATTTAGAGAATACTTTAATTCTTATATGTCCTATCTTTCTCTAGATAGCTTTGAGGACACTAGAAAGTTGTTCTTTACCAAAGTGACTTTTCCTGGGGGCATTTGTGTTGTATAATGTTTTATGTACTGATTGGTGAGCCATAAGTTACGTACTGCTATCTGCACATCCCCATATTTGTATTAAATTACTCCTACAGAAGAATTCTTCAGGGCTTTTAGATTTATTTCCTTTGTAGAAATGACCATAACAAACAATAAATCTAAACTCAACAAAAAACGTAGGTTCTCTTCTGCACAATATCTGTTTTGGTTTTTGTACTAGTAATTTGGAGACTACTTTGACAGATACAGAATGATATATGTATGGTCCACAGTATTTATACAGTCCAAGAAGACTTCAGACAAAGGGAGTACATGTATTTTGGAAACTCTCCCCCTGAATATCTTTTTACAATGTGATCATAAATACATCCAATAGACCTCTTCCTCTTTGAAAAGGAGATGTGCATATTTCAAAGTTTTAGGGAACCTTTATACAAAGTTTGTTAAATGCCTTGTCCAATAAAGTAACATACCTTATGAAAATGAAAAAAATCTACTAGAATTAAACAAGAAAAATGTTTGTACTTATGTACTATATATATAGACACATGGTCAAAATTGTTGCTACCCCTCATTTAATGAAGGAAAAACCCACAATGGTCACAGAAATAACTTGAATTAGATTCAAGTTATTTCTGTGACCATTGTCGGTTTTTCTTTCATTAAACAAGGGGTACCAACAATTTTGAACCACGGGTGTATATATATAGTACATAAGTACAAACATTTTTCTTGTTTAATATATACACTGCTCAAAAAAATAAAGGGAACACTTAAACAACAGAATATAACCCCAAGTAAATCAAACTTCTGTGAAATCAAACTGTCCACTTAGGAAACAACACTGATTGACAATCAATTTCACATGCTGTTGTGCAAATGGAATAGACAATAGATGGAAATTATTGGCAATTATCAAGACACCCTCAATAAAGGAGTGGCTCTGCAGGTGGGGACCACAGACCACATCTCAGTACCAATGCTTTCTGGCCGATGTTTTGGTCACGTTTGAATGTTGGTTGTGCTTTCACACTCGTGGTAGCATGAAACGGACTCTACAACCCACAGAAGTTGCACAGGTAGTGCAGCTCATCCAGGATGGCACATCAATGCAAGCTGTGGCAAGAAGGTTTGCTGTGTCTGTCAGCGTAGTGTCCAGAGGCTGGAGGCGCTACCAGGAGACAGGCCAGTACACCAGGAGACGTGGTGGGGGCCGTAGGAGGGCAACAACCCAGCAGCAGGACCGCTACCTCTGCCTTTGTGCAAGGAGGAACAGGAGGAACACTGCCAGAGCCCTGCAAAATGACCTCCAGCAGGCCACAAATGTGTATGTTTCTGCACAAACGGTTAGAAACCGACTCCATGAGGGTGGTAAGAGGGCCCGACGTCAACAGATGGGGGTTGTGCTCACAGCCGAACACCGTGCAGAACGCTTGGTATTTGCCACAGAACACCAGGATTGGCAAAGTCGCCACTCAAGCCCTGTGCTCTTCACAGATGAAAGCAGGTTCACACTGAGCACATGTGGCAGGCGTGACAGAGTCTGGAGACGCCGTGGAGAGCGATCTGCTGCCTGCAACATCTTTCAGCATGACCGGTTTGGCAGTGGGTCAGTAATGGTGTGCGGTAGTATTTCTTTGGAGGGCTGCACAGCCCTATATGTGCTCGCCAGAAGTAGCCTGACTGCCATTAGGTACCGAGATGAGATCCTCAGACCTCTTGTGAGACCATATGCATGTGCGGTTGGCCCTGGGTTGCTCCTAATGCAGGACAATGCCAGACCTCATGTGGCTGGAGTGTGTCAGCAGTTCCTGCAAGATGAAGGAATTGAAGCTATGGACTGGCCCGCCCATTCCCCAGACCTGAATCTGATTGAGCACATCTGGGACATCATGTCTCGCTCCATCCACCAACATCATGTTGCACCACAGACTGTCCAAGAGTTGGCGGATGCTTTAGTCCAGGTCTGGGAGGAGATCCCACAGGAGACCATCCGCAACCTCATCAGGAGCATGCCCAGGCGTTGTAGGGAGGTCATACAGGCACATGGAGGCCACAGACAATACTGAGCCTCATTTTGACTTATTTTAAGGACATTACATTAAAGTTGGATCAGCCTGTAGTGTGTTTTTCCTCTTTAATTTTGCAGGTGACTCCAAACCCAAGCCTCCATTGGTTAATAAGTTTGATTTCCATTAATGATTTTTGTGTGATTTTGTTGTCAGCACATTCAACTTTGTACAGAACAAAGTATTCAATGAGAATATTTCATTCATTCAGATCTAGGATGTGTTATTTGAGTGTTCCTTTTATGCAGTGTATATTATATATATACTTTATGTATGTATATATGTATATATATATATATATATATATATATATTATATATATTATATATATATATATGGTACAGACCAAAAGTTTGGACACACCTACATTCACACTGAAGGCATCAAAACTATGGATTAACACATGTGGAATTATATACTTTACAAAAAAGTGTGAAACAACTGAAAATATGTCTTATATTCTAGGTTCTTCAAAGTAGCCACCTTTTGCTTTGATGACTGCTTTGCACACTCTTGGCATTCTCTTGATGAACTAACTTCAAAAGGTAGTCACCGGAAATGGTCTTCCAACAATCTTGAAGGAGTTCCCAGAGATGCTTAGCACTTGTTGGCCCTTTTGCCTTCACTCTGCGGTCCAGTTCACCCCAAACCATCTCGATTGGGTTCAGGTCTGGTGACTGTGGAGGCCAGGTCATCTGGCGTAGCACCCCATCACTCTCCTTCTTGGTCAAATAGCCCTTACACAGCCTGGAGGTGTGTTTGGGGTCATTGTCCTGTTGAAAAATAAATGATGGTCCAACTAAACGCAAACCGGATGGAATAGCATGCCGCTGCAAGATGCTGTGGTAGCCATGCTGGTTCAGTATGCCTTCAATTTTGAATAAATCCCAACAGTGTCACCAGCAAAGCACCCCCACACCATCACACCTCCTTGTCCATGCTTCACGGTGGGAACCAGGCATGTAGAGTCCATCCGTTCACCTTTTCTGCATCGCACAAAGACACTGTGGTTGGAACCAAAGAGCTCAAATTTGGACTCATCAGACCAAAGCTCAGATTTCCATTGGTCTAATGTCCATTCCTTGTGTTCTTTAGCCCAAACAAGTCTCTTCTGCTTGTTGCCTGTCCTTAGCAGTGGTTTCCTACCAGCTATTTTACCATGAAGGCCTGCTGCACAAAGTTCCCTCTTAACAGTTGTTGTAGAGATGTGTCTGCTGTTTGGTTTATTTCAAGAAGACTGAATATTTCTATTTATTTTGTTTAAACTGGTTTATGAAGCCTGTTTTTATAAATCAGTTGAAAATTTACATGAGAAGCAATCCTGTGACTACCTCGTTAAGCAGCCGAGTGAGCCCATCTACCACAATTGGTGGAGAATGTGGGCAAGATTCCCAGGAAGCAAGTATAACAGCTGTGGACAAACTGCATGTCCTGGGTGAAGGCGGATTTAAGGATGGAAGAGCGGTTGGACAAAATGGAGCAGATTATCAAGCACCTGGTCTAAAGCTAGGAGCACAAGCAGTAGCAGTAAGCCCTGCAGGAGAAAAATAGATTTCTGATATAACAGATACAACAGCAGCAGTGACAGATGGAACTCCTGGCACGGGAGATCCGCAGCAGATAAACCACCCCAACCCCAAGTCCAGATACTGACTCTCATGTCCAAAAGGCAGTAAGACATGCCATGCAAAAGATGACCCGGGGGACGATGTCGAGGCGTATTTTGACAGTATTTGAAAGGGTAGCAGAGTGGGAGCAGTGGGCAGAGGTGCTGGCGCCCTATCTAACTGGCGAGCTCCAACAGCTTATTATGATCTCACCTTACAGGACGCAAAGGAATTTTCCAAACTAAAGACATAAATATTGGCACACTTGGGAGTGACTTTGTCTGTCAGGGCACAATGGATCTACCACTGGGCGTATTTCAGTGACGAACCCCCCCGCTACTAAATGTTTGACTTGCTACATCTGTTTTAGAAGTGGTTACAGCCAGAATCCTCCACCCCAGCCCAGATGGTTGAGCATATAGTAATGGACAGATTTATTCATTCCCTCCCTAGACCAGTGCTGACCTGGGTTGCCCAAGGAGATCCTCAAATTGTGGACAATCTGGTTGGCCTAATGGAAAGGTACCAGGTGGTCGAGAAGTCATTAGGAAAATCAGGTACCATCGCCTCGCCGAGAATGTCTCTGAAAAAAGGTGTACTAGAGCCACAAATGGGGGTCATCCAAGGTCCCAAGGGCCCACTGAGGGGTTGCCGAGGGTAGGGATGAAGGACTTAATTTGCTGGAGGTGTCAGGATCCGAGGCACATAGCTGCTCATTGTCCCATGTCCCCTGAATCAATGGACTGCAGCCTAGGGTAGCGCAATTCGTACTATGCTTATCCGGCCCGCAGTGTGGACTGTCAACCCAGGAAGGGGCCGCAGACATGTCCCCTGACAATAAATGGAGTACTGATGTCTGGACTTTTGGACACTAGGAGTCTAGTGACCCTCGTAAGGGCCACACTCCCTCACCAGTTGATCCTCGGAAGGATTGTGGACGTCCGCTGTACAGTTGTGCTCAAAAGTTTACATACCCCGGCAGAATTTTTCCTTTCTTGGCCTTATTTCAGAGAATATGAATGATAGCAAAAAAACTTTTTCTCCACTCATGGTTATTGGTTGGGTGAAGCCATTTATTGTCAAGCTACTGTGTTTTCTCTTTTTAAATCTTAATGACAACCAAAAACATCCAAATGACCCTGATCAAAAGTTCACATAACCCAGTTCTTAATATCGTGTATAGCCCCCTCTAACATCAATGACCGCTTGAATCCTTTTGTGGTAGTTGTGGATGAGGTTCTTTAATTTCTCAGATGGTAAAGCTGCCCATTCTTCTTGGCAAAAAGCCTCCAGTTCCTGTAAATTCCTGGGCTGTCTAGCATGAACTGCGCTCTTGAGATCTCCCCAGACTGGCTCAATGATATTGAGGTCAGGAGACTGAGATGGCCACTCTAGAACCTTCACTTTGTTTTGCTGTAGCCAATGACAGGTCAACTTGGCCTTGTGTTTTGGATCGTTGTCATGTTGGAACGTCCAAGTATGTCCCATGAGCAGCTTCCGGGCTGATGAGTGCAAATTTGCCTCCAGAATTTGCTGGTAACGTGCTGCATTTATCTTCCTTCAAATTTTACCAAGTTTCCTGTGCCTTTGTAGCTCAAATATCCCCAAAACATCAGCGATCCACCTCCGTGCTTTACAGTAGGAATGGTGTTCCTTTCATCATAGGCCTTGTTGACCTCTCTCCAAATGTAACGTTTATGGTTGTGGCCAAAAAGTTCAATTTTGGTGTCATCACTCCAAATTACCTTGTTCCAGAAGTTTTGAAGCTTGTCTCTGTGCTGTTTGGCGTATTGTAGGCGAGATACTTTGTGGCATTTGCGCAGTAATGGCTTTCTTCTGGTGACTCGACCATGCAGCCCATTTTTGTTCAAGTGCCTCCTTATTGTGCATCTTGAAACAGCCACACCGCTAGTTTTCAGTGTCCTGAATTTCAGCTGATGTTATTTGTGGGTTTTTCTTTGCATCCCGAACAATTTTCCTGGCGGTTGTGTCCGAAATTTTTGTTTGTCTACCTGACCATGGTTTTGTTTTTACAGAGCCCCTGATTTTCCATTTGTTAATCACAGTTTGAACACTGCAGACTGGCATTATCAATTTCTTGGATATCTTTTTGTATCCCTTTCCAGTTAAACTACTTTTTCCCGTAGATTCGTTGAAAATTCTTTTGCTTTCCCCATGACTCACAATCCATAAACGTCAGTGGCTGGATGAAAGATGCAAGAGTCTATCTGGATACCAGAAACTCACTCAGCATTTATGCACACACACTGATTACAAGCAAACAGGTCACAGGTGAGGATGTTACCTTTAGTAGCCATTCAAACCCATTTGTGTCAAATTCTGTGCATGTTATCAGGCCAAAATCACCAGGGTATGTGAACTTTTGATCAGGGTCATTTGGATGTTTTTGGTTGTCATTAAGATTTAAAAAGAGAAAACAGTAGTTTGACAATAAATGGCTTCACCCAACCAATAACCATGAATGGAGAAAAAGTTTTTTTGTTATCATTCATATTCTTTGAAACAAGGCCAAGAAATGAAAAATTCTGCTGGGGTATGTAAACTTTTGAGCACAACTGTATATATGGGGATGCTAAGAACTACCCTGTCGCTCAAGTAACCATAGAAATAAACTGTGAAACTGAGTCCCGTGAGGTTGGAATGGTCAAGGACCTGATACACCTTATTATAATAGGGCGGGACTTTACCTTATTCTGGGACTTACGGAAAAAGGGGATGTGCCAAGTGACTCAGATAAGAACAGGGTCGCCCTTCAAAAACCCTCATTACAGTCAGAGGTGGACGGGTTTCCCCTGTGTGTGCTTGTGGGCAATGAGGACGAGACAGCGACCCCTGAGGCTGACATCCCTGAGTTTGGGGATACCGGGGAGAACTTTGGGACTGCTCAACTGAAGGATCTTATGCAAAAAAGAGCATTTAATAATGTCACCCTGTTAAAGGGGGTTGCCAAAGCCGGGGGCCGACACCAGGTTTCCACACTTTGCAGTAAGCGGGGATATGCTATATCATGTGACTGAGCTAGGGGGAGAGGTATTGGAACAATTGGTAGTACCAGGGCCCTAGGTATAGAGTGTTAAACCTTGCCCATTCTCATGTCTTGGGTTACCATCTCGGTGTAGACAAGAGCGGATTGTTCAAAGGTTCTACTGGCCGGGATGTCACCAAAAGATTTCGATCTATTGTATGCTTCACTGAGGTTATTAGCTTCAGTGATATAAACCTGGAAGTTTTGCTCCAGAATTTTATGTGCTGAGAGGGTTTAATCGGCCATGACAGGCCTATGTCTATAATGAACAGCTGAAGAGATGGGCGGGACAGCTTTTCACCATATCTCCACCCTAGGGAGAGAGGAGAGCTGACCTCCAGAGCTGGGTTTTTGGTAAACACAGCTGAATCCTGTTTCCTGTTCGGGCGAACCCCGCAGCTATAAGGACTATAATGAGTGCTGTTTGGTTTATGTCAAGAAGACTGAATATGCCTATTTCTTTTGTTTGAACTGGTTTATGATGCCTGTTTTGATAAACCAGTTGAAAATTTAAACGAGAAGCATTCCTGTGACTACCTTGTTAAGCAGACGAGCGATCTGATCTACCACAATATACATACAGTATATACAGGTGCATCTCAAAAAATTAGAATATCATCAAAAAGTTAATTTATTTCAGTTCTTCAATACAAAAAGTGAAACTGATATATTATATAGAGTCATTACAAACAACTTGATCTATTTCGAGTGTTTATTTCTGTTAATGTTGATGAGTATGGCTTACAGCCAATGAAAACACAAAAGTCATTAGAGACGCTAGGTTTCCTCCTTTTTGATGCTCTGCAAGGCCTTCACTGCAGTGGTTTTCAGTTGCTGTTTGTTTGAGGGGCTTTCTGTCTGAAGTTTAGTCTTTAACAAGTGAAATGCATGTTCAATTGGGTTGAGATCAGGTGACTGACTTGGCCATTCAAGAATATTCCACTTCTTTGCTTTAATAAACGCCTGGGTTGCTTTGGCTTTATGTTTTGGGTCATTGTCCATCTGTAGTATGAAACGACAACCAGTTTGGCTGCATTTGGCTGGATCTGAGCACACAGTATGGCTCTGAATACATCAGAATTCATTCGGCTGCTTCTGTCCTGTGTCACATAATCAATAAACACTAGTGACCCAGTGCCACTGGCAGCCATGCATGCCCAAGCCATCACACTGCCTCCGCCGTGTTTTACAGATGATGTGGTATGCTTTGGATTATGATCTGTACCACGCCTTCACCATACTTTTCTCTTTCCATCATTCTGGTAGAGGTTGATCTTGGTTTCATTTGTCCAAAGAATGTTCTTCCAGAACTGTGCTGGCTTTTTTAGATGTTTTTTAGCAAAGTCCAGTCTAGCCTTTTTATTCTTGATGCTTATGAGTGGCTTGCACCGTGCAGTGAACCCTCTGTATTTACTTTCATGCAGTCTTCTCTTTATGGTAGATTTGGATATTGATACGCCTACCTCCTGGAGAGTGTTGTTCACTTGGTTGGCTGTTGTGAAGGGGTTTCTCTTCACCATAGAGATTATTCTGCAATCATCCACCACTGTTGTCTTCCGTGGGAGCCCAGGTCTCTTTGCATTGATGAGTTCACCAGTGCTTTCTTTCTTTCTCAGGATGTACCAAACTGTAGATTTTGCCACTCCTAATATTGTAGCAATTTCTCGGATGGGTTTTTTCTGTTTTTGCAGCTTAAGGATGGCTTGTTTTACCAGCATGGAGAGCTCCTTTGACAGCATGTTTACTTCACAGCAAAACCTTCCAAATACAAGCATCACACCTCAAATCAACTCCAGGCCTTTTATCTGCTTAGTTGAGAATGACATAACGAAGGGATTGCCCACACCTGTCCATGAAATAGCCTTGGAGTCAATTGTCCAATCACTTTTGGTCCCTTTAAAAACAGGGTGGTACATGTTAAGGAGCTGAAACTCCTAAACCCTTCATCCAATTTTAATGTGGATACCCTCAAATGAAAGCTGAAAGTCTGAACTTCAACTGCATCTGAATTGTTTTGTTTAAAATTCATTGTGGTAATGTCTAGAACCAAAATTAGAAAAATGTTGTCTGTCCAAATATATATGGACCTAACTGTATCTGCCAAGAGAGTCTGATTCTAGCGATGTGTTACTTATTAGGCAGTGTGTTGTAGTTTCAATGCAATCAGTGTTTTATCGGCAGGAGATTATCACTAGAGGACTAGATCTCACTCGCAGGCCAGTCAGACTTATCTGTATAACCCCTCCCCCACCACTGATTGGCAACTTGCTGCCAATGCAGAGTGTATACAGGAAGCTGCCAATCAATGGTGTGAGCGGGGTTATAAACAGCTCAGCATTCTGATCACTGCTACATCTACAACAGAGGAAACAGGAATTCTATCAAAACTGCACCAATAGTTGAGTAAGTGATATATCGCTGGAATCAGGCTCTCTGTCCATACATCATGCTGCTTTCAGATTACACAACAAAAACCTGCTGAAAGATTCCCTTTAAACTCAGATGTGGACAATATTTCATATGTATTTATGCAGCTTATATAGTGCCAACATATTCTGCAGTGCTGGACAGACAGACTTGTCTTAGCTATGAACGTAAGGTGTTAAAAAAAAGCAACTAATATTAACCTCATCGCTCACCTCTCCAGCCACCCTGCAGCTCGATGCAACCAGTCTTCTTGCTTCCGCCGTCACGCACCTCCTCTCTGGACCCTTCATTATAGGCCAGGAATTCTGGCCGCATCCAGGCCTCATTGGTCACTGCATGTTGTAAGGTCGTGGTGCTACCTCTTTGGCAGCCATGCTGCTTACTTGACCCAATAGGGATAACAATTTAATTACCTGCTCTCAGATATACACACTATAGATTTCATGTAAGAATTTGTTTTTAGAGTATGGAGGGAAACAGGTTACCCACAGGAAACCACACAAACATGCTGATAGCATACTTGCCAACAGTCCTGATTTTGCAGTGACAATTCTGATAACCGAAGCACATAGGTGTTGGATTTTTGTTAACTTTGCCCAAAAGTTGGCATTTCTGTCAATTCTAGGGTGTTCCCTGTGTGAGAGGCCTTGGTTTTGGGCATTGCATTGTTGATAAATATGCTTTAAATGCCAATCTTTTAAATTATGTTTCAGCCACTTTGTTACTTAGAACAGCATTCATCTTGTAACGCATGTTCAGCCTACAACAGAAATTGTAATTCTTAATAATCATCTTAATGAAATTTATGGTCATAACTAGAGATGAGAGAACATGTTCAGAAAACGTTTATTTTTTTCAAATTCGGAACGAACATTGCACATTCAGATTCGTAACCCGAAAACCCGAGCGTTTTTACTGAAAATCGGCCCAATTCGGCAAAAGTGCAGTAAATGATCACATTCCCACTACTGTATTTTTTAGGACTTTGGCTAGGATAGTTGTGCTGTATGATGAGCAATGGGGGCGTGTTTGATGGGGGCATGTACTTCAATGTATGCAGATTCCGGCAAGCCAATCAGGGCACAGGAACCATCCACAACATTCAGACACAAATGCCTCTGTCATTGGCAGCTGAAGTCACATGTCCAGCTCCATATAAAGAGCGGACATGTTGTTTTAGCACCATTTTGTCAGTGTAACAGCACAGAGAGTCTGCTCCTGACGCTGCTCCTGTGTACTGAGAGATTTGAGATAATTAGATAGGCAATTGCTTCTAAGTCAGATAGTTTAGATAGATAGGATCCTGTGTGGCTGGGAAATCGACCTTCCAGCAGATCAATCGTTTTTGCTATTAGTGTGGTCCAGAGAGAGACAGCAGGCCACATTTGAGCATAGAACTTTGTTGTGCACTGATGATATTGTACTCCATGTAGGAGTACACCTTTTTTCTGTTACTAACATGATACATACAGCAGGCCACATCTCAGCTTCTAATATTTTGGCGCATATATTCTGCTGTATACAGGCCTCATCCACAGTAAAAAAATCAAATTTCTTCTCTTACTAACGTGATACATACAGCAGGCCTCATCCAGCGTCGGACTGGTGTGCCTTGGGCCCACCAGCGAAATTCTTTCCTGGGGCCCACTATGTAGCTACATAGAAATAATACAAGCCCACCAATTGTGAGATAAACTGTGCTAATATTGTGGTGTAACATAAAAACACAATGGTTCACATTTATCAAAAATAGCAAAATCTTGTGTACTAACTTCAACTCCACTATTCCATATTGATCAAATTTTACCTCTAATGATAAATTTGGTGCAAATTATTTAACACAACATTGTAAGCATGGTAGCTACACTTCTCAATGTTAATAAAGAGCTGACATCCAGTGAGTCAAATGTAGCATAGTTATATAATTTTGTACAAATTGCAACTTTTTATGCATGTAAAAATGGTTTTAATATAAGTGCATTTGTTCTGTGCCTTTTTAAGACAGCCAGTGCCGGGATAAGGGCGCTCCTCTCCACATGCTCATACATAAAATCAATTCAAAATATTAATCCCTTGGCACAGATGAACATACAGTACCAGTATGTCCACAGCAGGATCCGCAGTGTGGAGTTGGCTCAGGAGTGGAGCCCTCTTCACACACAATATACAGCGGGCATGTGCCTGTATGGTTACCATTCAGCTGTGCGCCCCCATCTTGATACTCCTGTGAAATCCAGCATTAGGCTGGATTCATATGAGATCATTATTTCCACTATATACTGCAATACTGTTACTGTTATACTAAAACATACAAAACAAGCAGGAGCGTAATGATCGCGGCCATAGAGGGTTCAACCGGGACCAGACCCATGCTTGAGCGTGGCCCGCCTACACCAATTTCACCTGGATATGCACCCTCTGACGCACATTCTGCTGAAATGTATTGTGACACAGAGACCCGCCGGCTCCCTGCACTGCAATACACACTGCCGGCCAATCAGAGGCTGGCAGCATATGTCGCCTTGCCACTGATGGGTTGCACATGGCAGTGACGTCATGCGCTGCCCTTGGCAGACCGCAGAAATCAGCTCCCGGCTGGGGGAACATTATACTAGGATGGCGGACATTATATCAGGATGGGGGACATTATACCAGGATGGAGGACATTATACCAGGATGGAGGACATTATATCAGGATGGAGGACATTATACCAGGATGGAGGACTTTATACCAGGAAGGCGGACATTATATCAGGATGGGGACATTATATCAAGATGGCGGACATTATATCAGAATAGAGGACATTATATCAGGATGGGGAATAAAATATCAGGCTGGAGACATTATATTAGGATGGGGACAATATTGCAGAATTGGGATAATATACCAGGATGGGTGACATTTAGTGATGAGCGAGTATGTCTCATTAACCCTTTCAGTGAGCACGATCGGGTGCTTGTCGAGTATTTTGGCGTTCTTGGCATTTCTTTTACTGCCACGGCGACGGCATGTGTCATGGTTGTTAGACAGATGTGACACATGCAGGGATTGCCTGTTTGATAGGGTGGGCTCAGTCAGGGCTGATACGGGGGGCTCAGTCAGGGGTGATACAGGGGGAGGCTCAGTCAGTCAGGGGTGATACAGGGTGGGCTCAGTCAGGGGTGATACAGGTGAGGTTACAAACCCGTAAGGCTATATTCATATATTGTGTTTTTGCTGCATTTTTTTCCGCAGGCAAAACCTGCTCTCTTGGCAGTAAAGAAGCAACGTCAAAAAAGCAGGATTTGTTGAGGTTTTTTTCCTGCGTTTTTGTCAGGGTACATTTGTCTCTTGTGCATGCTGATAAAATTTGGTGCATAAAAAAACATAATTCAACTTCCTCAGGTTTTTGCACAAAAACACAGCAAAATATGATTCCTGGGTTTTTTGCTGCAATTTGCACTACCCAGTGCTTTCTATGGGTGAAAAACGCTGAAAGAAGTGACATATAGCTCTTTGACAAAACAGTCAAGAAAAAAAAACAATGTCTGTGCATGAGATTTCTGAAATCTCATAGACTTTGCTGGTACTGTAAAACGCAACTGAAAATTTGCATGAAAAACTGCAAAAACGCAATGTGTGAACATAGACTAAAGTTAGCCCAGTTTCTGATCAGGGGATTTCATCCACGATGTTGATATTTGGGCAAATGGACTAAGGTTGTCTTTATGAGTGATGCTCTATACGTAATATGGACTTCACTATATATGTAAAGAAAAATGTTAGTGTGTAAAATAGCTCTTACTATAGTACCGGTGACATAGCACTAATAGCAGCACATCATGTGGCCACTTTTGAGCTCTTTAGGGCAGAGGTCCCCAACCTTTTTTGCACCAGGGACCGGCTTTAAGCAAGACCAGTTTTCCATGGCCCGGTGGGGGTGGGGGCGGGGCTTTGGTCATATGGGGGTGGGGTTATGGAGGGGTGGAGCTGTATGGGGAGGATGCTGGCGGGACCTCGGTGTACAGCGCTGCTAAGTAGCAGCATTGTACATTGAGCGTCAGTGTATACAGCGCTGCTGCTTAGCAGCGCTACACACTGAACACCGGTACCGGGAGCCGCGTCACTGAAGCCAGTCTGCTGCCCCAGCACGCCCCACATAACATGTTCTGCCGGGGGCGTGTCAGTGAGGAGAGCCTGCCGCCCCACCCCGTCAGGATCACACCATGCTGTGCAGGAGGGCCGCGTCACTAAGACCCGCCCCGTGACGTACAACAGGTACCATGCTGTGCTGTGGAGGGCTGCGTCACTAAGACCCGCCCGACGCCCCACCCCGTGCTGCATAATGTTCTCTGCCGGGAGCTGCGAGCTGTCACGGCTATGGCAGAAAACATTATAAATCCACACAGAGCGAGTTCTGACCAGGCGCAGGGCCGCGGAGCTAGCTGTCAGCGGCAGGGCCGGCTCCAGGTTTTTCTGGGCCCCGGGCGAAAGAGTCTCAGTGGGCCCCTTTAACACATACCACGATTCATGATGCAGAGATACGGCGGAGAAATATATATATATATAGTACAATGCAAAGATTTCACTTCATGAGTGATATCTATTGTAAATTCTACAATAGCTCAGAAACCGGTGAATCGCTCCACACAGAATAGTGGCCCCCATATAAGGCTCCATACGGAATACTGGTCCCCATATAACGCCCATACGGAATACTGGCCCCCATATAACGCTTCATACGGAATACTGGCCCCCATATAAGGCCCCATACGGAATACTTGCCCCCATATAAGGCCCCATACGGAATACTTGCCCCCATATAAGGCCCCATACGGAATACTTGCCCCCATATAAGGCCCCATACGGAATACTTGCCCCCATATAAGGCCCCATACGGAATACTGGCCCCCATATAAGACCCCATACGGAATACTGGCCCCCATATAAGGCTCCATACAGAATACTGGCCCCCATATAACGCTCCATACAGGATACTGGCCCCCATATAACGCTCCATACAGGATACCGGTCCCCATATAATGCTGCATGCAGGCTGTTACCCCCCACATAATGCCCCATACAGGCTGTCCCCCCCTTATAATGCTCCATGCAGGCTGTTACCCCCCACATAATGCCCCATACAGGCCCCTCCCTTTTAATGCTCCATGCAGGCTGTTACCCCCCACATAATGCCCCATACAGGCTGCCCCCCCTCTTTATAATGCCCCATGCAGGCTGTCACCCCTCCTCTTTATACTGCCCCATGCAGGCTGTCACCCCTCCTCTTTATACTGCCCCATGCAGGCTGTCACCCCCCCTCTTTATAATGCCCCATGCAGGCTGTCACCCCTCCTCTTTATAATGCTCCATGCAGGCTGTCACCCCTCCTCTTTATACTGCCCCATGCAGGCTGTCACCCCTCCTCTTGATAATGCCCCATGCAGGATGTCCCACCCTCTCTTTATAATGCCCCGTGCAGGCTGTTCCCCACCTTATAATGCCCCATGCAGGCTGGTCCCCACCTTATAATGCCCCATGCAGGCTGTCACCCCTCCTCATTATAATGCCCCAAGCAGGAATCCCCCCCTCTTTATAATGCCCCATGCAGGCTCGTCCCCACCTTATAATGCCCCATGCAGGCTGTCACCCCTCCTCATTATAATGCCCCAAGCAGGAATCCCCCCCTCTTTATAATGCCCCATGCAGGCTGTTCCCCACCTTATAATGCCCCATGCAGGCTGTCACCCCTCCTCTTTATAATGCCCCAAGCAGGATGCCCCCCCTCCCCTCTTTATACTGCCCCATGCCTCCATACATTAAAAAAAAAAAAAAAAAAATCAAATACTCACCTCCCTTCTCCTCACCTGCTACCTGCTGCCCGCCGCTCGCTGCTCGGCTCCGAACTCCAGCGTTGTCGTTTCTTCCCGCTCAGCGCTCCCTGTGACGGCTCAGGGGAGGGCGCGGTGTAAAGACGTCACCGCGCCCTCTGACCTGAGACGTCACAGGGAGCGCAGAGCAGGAAGACAGCTGATCTGCGGAGGCACGGGGAGAGGTAAGTATCGGGCTGCCGGGGCCCTAAGCAAGCGGCGGAGAAGGGCGGGCGCTGACACCGCTCTCCTCCGCCCATAGCCCAGCGGGGTGCGCGACCGCCAGTGGGCCCCTCTGCCTGCTCAGAGCCCCGGCATTTGCCCGGGTGCTGACGCCGGCCCTGGTCAGCGGCGCCGCGGACCGGCTGAAAAACCCCAACGGCCCGGTCCTGGTCCGCGGACCGGCGGTTGGGGACCTCTGCTTTAGGGGACCAGATGCTTAAAGGCTCCCTGCGGTACCATTTAGCCATGAGTCTGTGTCTCAGCGCACCTAGCATGATATCACTATATTACGTCTGATGTGCATAACCTCCATTCACACGGTGCATATGACGCGCCCCTGGGCCTGTGTCGCGCTGCGTTGCGCATTCGGGAGCTTACCCGGAGCCGGATCTCTTGAGGGTTGTAGTCTCGTGGCGGTGATCCGGTCCGTGCCCAGGGAGTCAGACTAAGTGGCGCTGTATTAGCGGTAGATGTTGGACGACTACGCCACCCGTTGAGTACAGCTAAGGAGCTGCTGCTGCAGGGCAGACCGCTGAGGCCGGTGGTAGGATTGTGCAGCGTGATAGTATAACCCCCAACGGGAGGGGTATGGCCTCAGGGCAGCCGACGTGGATGATGGGGGTAGCAGGAACCACTCAGAGACGGTACGGTGTAGTTCAGGGTCTTTACTGGTGACAACGATAGACCCTCCCGGAGTACTGGCTAGCGATTGGGGCCTGGTCAGTCCTTGAGCAGATGGGATCTCCCCTGGCCAGGCGGAGTTGTAGGCCTCCCAAACTAACTGTACTCTTCTGGCTACCTTGCTAGAAGCGGGTATAAGTAGCCCACGTCCCTGAGTGTACCGTGTGGTGCTCACCCGTATGGCCGGTGACTCGGGGCCTTCTAGTAGCTTCCGCTCCACGACGGCGGTGCTGGTCCCATGCGTGTGACCGTGCCTTCGGGTTTCTTGGCCAGAGGACCTGAAATCCCCTGCCTGACGGATTCTGCTGCTGGGTAGGAGTTAGTCCCCACAGCCTCGGACTCCGGGTCCGGTAAGAAATCTTCTCAGTCAGGGCGAGCTCTGCAGCTGCCAGCCCCTGACTCCTTGTAACACTGCTCCCACAGAGCTCCTGATGTTCTTTTCCTATATCTGCTTCTCTGTCTCTACTTCTTCTCTACTCACTAACCCTGCCTCAGCCCTAGGTTTATATAGGGGAAGTTCTTCCCCTCCCAGGACTGGGCAGGAGGTGTGGCATGCATAGGATCCCTGACCAAGAGACCTCCCACCTGCTCTCAGACATAACATTGCCGTTACTGTGGAAACCAGACCCCTGGGGTGCCACATTCCCCCCTAGTGAAATTTAGTACTCCGGGACTAAACATATTTTTAGAAAAACATAACAAGGTATAAACAATAATAATACAATAAGAAAAACACATAAAGATGGTTACGGCGTGTCCGCAACCGGGTGCAGTCTTTGAAGAAATGCAAGGTGTCCATTTCACCAAAACAGGGAGACGTAACCAGGTAGGGGTCTGTCCTGCCCCGAGTCCTTAACAGTCTTTAGTCCGTCCTGGGTTACGCTCCAACTATACACAAAGGATTCCCGGTAAATCCACCAAGGACTCCTATAAATAACTAGAAACACATAATTATACACAAGCAACAAGAAAAACAGGTAACCACAAATAAAACAATTTATACACTTCAAATCCTCCAACGTGCGGGTAGCTGGCCTCTAGTGGCCCTAGTGGACCTACGGAGCTGACTGTCTAGCCCTGAACTACAGGGTGTAGGAGCTGTCAAGGGTAAACTGGGCAGCTGTCTACCGGCTCTTTGGCTCACTAGGGGTACGGCAGGCTCACTATAAGCAGAGGGTTGATCCTCCTGTTCTGCTTGTGTGGAGTCTTCTGCCTCCTGGACCGGCTGCTCTTCCAGCTCTACCTGTTGCTCCGTAGGCACTTGGGATGCTGGCTGGAGGAACGTGAGGACGGGTACCACAACTGCACCATTGACTTGAGTCCAGGACCGAGGGAAGTCTCCGAGCACAGTACTAACCATATCCTCCCTTTCCTCTACGGGTCGATGGTCTTCTTGTTCCTCTTCAGGGTTCCGTAGCTGTTCAGGACACTTCTTCAGGTGATCCCGGGATACAATGGCTATGGTCTCCCCTCCGTCTTTACTGATGGTACAGACTTTCGGGTTCTCGTGGCTTGAGGGCAGTACGGTGTACGGGTCCTTCTCCCACTGGTCGTCCAACTTGTGGAGCCGTCTTTTCCTCTTCAAGACCTGCTCTCCGGGTACCAGGGGAACAGCGGGAGCATACTGGTTGTAAGTTTTCTCTTGTCTTTCCCTAGCCTGACAGAGACTTCGCTCCACGCTCTCCTGTACTTTCCGGTACTGCTGCTGCCTCTCTGTGTCCCAGTCTGCTTCTGGTGAAGTGTCCTCGGGTGTCAGGACTCCCATTTCCAGGTCAACAGGTAACTTACCAGGTCTCGCCCTCATTAGGTAAGCCGGGGTACAGTTGGTGGAACCTACCGGGATGTGGTTGTATAGGTCCACCAGATCGGGCAGCTTCTCAGGCCACAGACTGCGTTCTTCCAGGGGCAACGTTTTCAGGAGATCCATTACCACCTGGTTCATTTTCTCACAAAGTCCATTAGTTTGCGGATGATAGGGTGTCGTCCTTATCTTCCGGCAGCCATACAGATTGCAGAATTCCTGGAAGACCTCCGCTTCAAAGGCAGGTCCCTGGTCCATCAGCACTTGGTCCGGGTACCCGTGTGGACGGCAGAAGTGCTGCTGGAAGGCTCTAGCTGCTGTTTGAGCCGTTAAGTCCTTGACGGGGACGACAACCAAGAACCGGCAGTAATGATCCACAATGGTTAACGCGTAGACGTAGCCACTTCTGCTTGGGGTCAGTTTTACATGATCCAAGGCTACCAGTTCCAACGGCTGCCGGGTGACGATGGACTGCAGGGGAGTCTTCTGGCTGGCACGGTCCTTCCTTCTTAGGTTGCACGGGCCACAGTCTCTGCATCACCTCTCGATGGTTCCCCTCATGCCTACCCAGTGGAACCGCCCACGCAGCAGGAACTCCAGCTTCTTCCATCCGAAGTGTCCAGCCCCGTCGTGGTATGCCTCCATCACCATGTCTGCGTCTCTCCGTGGCACCACTACTTGCCGGATTAGTTCATGCGTCCGGGAGTTAACCATTCTGCGGCACAACTTCCCCTTGTAAAGGAACAGTCGACTCTTCTCAGCCCACAGTTGCTTGGCTTCCTCCGGAGCGTCTGGGTCAAGGCGAGCCTCTGGCCGAGTCAGCATCTCTTTTACCAGCCGGACGGCAGGGTCACTGTCTTGCGTTTCCTCCCAGTCGTAGTGAGGCAAGGGGTTAAACGTAGCGGCTTGCTTACTCCTTACCCGATGGGAATACTGGATAGTCCCATGACGGTGGAACGCGGGGAGTTCGACTTCTTCCAGTCCCTCTGGATCTTCTCCTACGTCCGGTAGGTTTGGCATCCTGGACAGGGCGTCCGCGTTGGTATTGGAGCGTCCTGCCCGGTATTTGATTGTGAACTCGTAGTTGGACAGACGGGCCATCTATCTCTGCTCTAGGGCACCGAGTCTTGCCGTGTCCAGGTGTGTCAACGGGTTGTTATCCGTGTACACGGTGAACCGGGAAGAAGCGAGGTAGTGCTTAAAGAGTTCGGTGACTGCCCACACCACTGCCAGGAACTCTAGCTTAAATGAGCTGTAATTCTCAGGGTTTCTTTCGGTGGGTCGCAGTTTTCTGCTAGCGTAAGCGATTACTCGTTCTTTCCCCTGCTGGATCTGGGACAGTACGGCTCCTAGCCCGATGTTACTTGCGTCGGTGTAGAGGATAAAGGGCTGGCTGTAATCAGGGTACGCCAGGATTTCATCCCCCGTGAGGGCCATCTTCAGCTGGCGGAAGGACTCTTCTTCTAACTTCTCCCATTTGAAGGGCGGCTTCTGGTTCTTGGCCTTTCGGGACTGGCCTATCAGGAGGTCCTGCATAGGAGCTGCCTTTTTGGTGAAACCGGGGATGAATCTGCGGTAATAGCCTACCAACCCGAGGAACTGCCGCACTTCCTTTACACTGGAGGGACTTGGCCATTTCTTAATTGCGGTGATCTTATCAGGGTCGGGAGCCACTCCATCAGCGCTCAACACGTGTCCCAGGTACTGCACCTTTGGTTTCAGGAGGTGACACTTGGAGGGTTTCACCTTTAGGCCGTAGCTTGCCAGAGCTTCGAACACTTCCGCCAGGTGTTTCAGGTGGTCCTCATACGTCTTGGAATATACGATGACATCGTCCAGGTACAGCAGGACCGTCTCGAAGTTTCTGTGGCCCAGACAGCACTCCATTAATCGTTGGAAGGTTCCTGGTGCGTTGCAGAGTCCGAACGGCATGCAGGTAAACTCGCTAAGTCCCATCGGGGTGGTGAATGCGGTCTTCTCCCGGTCCGCCTCTGCTACAGGAACCTGCCAGTACCCACTAGTGAGATCCAAGGTAGAGAAGAAGTTAGCAGATCTTAAAGCAGCCAAAGACTCCTCTATCCTTGGTAAGGGGTACGCATCCTTGTGTGTGATACGGTTGATTTTCCGGTAATCTACACACATCCTCATGGTGTTGTCTTTCTTTTTGACTAAGACTAGTGGAGCTGCCCAGGGGCTACAGCTATCCCTGATCACCCCAGCCTCCTTCATGTCTCTAAGCATCCCCTTGGCGTGTTGGTAGTGTGCAGGGGGTACGGGTCGATACCTCTCTTTTATGGGAGGATGGTCTCCCGTGGAGATGTGGTGTTCTACCCCCTTGACTCGCCCGAAGTCTAACGGGTGTTTACTAAACACTCTCTCGTACTCTTGAACCACCCGATAGACTCCCTGTTTCTGGTGTGAGGGAGTGGAGTCAGTACCCAAATGTAGTTGCTGACACCAGTCCTCCATTGTTTTCTGAGAGCCGTTACCTTCCTCCGGGGAAGATGGAGGCAAGGGTTCTACGGACTGTATGGAATCTTGATTGATGGTATACAATTTGGCTAGCGTGGCATACCGGGGCAGGTACACTTCCCTCTTCCCGATATTTATTATGCGAACGGGCACCCTCCCTTGGCGTACATTGACCACCCCCCGTGCTGTCAAAATGGTGGGCCTACTGTCTGAGTAAACTGGTTCTACCATTGCCTGGTAATCTCTACCTCTCAGACCAATAGCTGCCCGGCACAAAATCATCATTTCACTTTTCGGGGGCATGGCAATAGGGAAAGGGTCACACATTCGCATGCTACCAATCTCACCACCGGAGAGTTCTAGCTGTTGCCGTCGCATCAGTGCCCGGATCTCTTTCTGGAGCACTCGCTGCTGGCCGGAGCTGGCGTTCTTGGCAACCTGCTGTAAAAGGAAAATCACCTCTTCAAGACAATTTTCAATTACATTAGTTCCTAGAGTTATCTTTGGGTGACTCTCGTGTTTGTCAATGTCTGCAATGATCAGTCCCTGTGCTGCCAGTTCGACTCTACCGATTTTAATGGTCACCTCTTTAAATCCAATCTGTGGCACGGGCTGACCATTGCTGGCGATGATACTCAAGTCGTCGTCAGGGTAGCGGGTGATATCCGAGTCATTCCAGTACTGCTTGAAGAGCACGTACGGGATGGTGGTGACCTGTGACCGGGTCTCCAGTAGGGCACTCATAGGAATGCCATCCAGTACCATGGGTAAGACTGGACGTCCTCCCACATATTTGTCGCGCCAGTTCGATGGGCCTGGTGATCTTTTTCCTGGGGGTTGGCCCTCTACCCCAGGTTGTGCCATTTTAAAGGACAGTACCTTGCCATATGTCCGGGTTGATTGCAGCGGCGGCAGATGGGTCGTCCGTCCTCGTTGTATCGGTCGCTGGGTCTTCCTCTGGCCGGTGGGGTCCTCCTTGGTTGACGCCACGGGATGTCCTCCGGTCCGGATGCCAGCTGGATCTTCCCTGGAGTGGAAACCTGTAAAGACTGCACAGTTCGGGTTAGCGCAGCAACGCTTTTAGCTAGCTCTTGGACCTGATGGTGCAGGTCTGGAGCCGGGTCATTGTTCAAAGCCTGCGCATCAGCCCCCACAGGCCCTGCCGACAAGGTCGCCGCCTCCTGGTGGTAAGTGGCAGTGGGGCGTCTGGGGGTCACAACGCCACCTGGTGCCGGTTCTCAAAGCACCCGGATGGCTCTGTCCTTGAACTGTGCAAATCCCAGATGAGGGTCCTGTAAGGCCATTGCCCGCAACTGGGTTCGGTGGGCATTGCAATATAAACCCTCTATAAATTGTTCAGTCAACAGCCTGTCCTCGTCTCCCACGCCGTCAGGGTCGGTCTGCTTAATGGCTCTCAGGGCCTCTTGTAGGTTCAGGGCATAGTCCCTTATACTCTCATGTGCCCGCTGTTTGCACCCGTAGAATCTAAGCTTGATCTCGGCTGAGGTGCGGGTATCAAAGGTGTCCCTCAGCCGGGTTAGTATCCCTGCGACAGTCCTCCCCCCAGGTGGCCAGGACTTTGCCTCCCTTTGGGCTGCCCCGGTTAATTGGGCCACCAGGATGCTCACTTTTTGCTCCTCTGTGAGGGGGTACACCTGGAAGAGGCTATCCAGCTTTTCTCTAAAGTCATGCAGGGTATGTGACTCCCCTGAGTACTGGGGTAGCCAGGCTGCCCCCGGGATATAGGGCATGGTGAAAGGCATGACCGCAACAGCGGTGGCGCTGGTGGGGGTTGAAGCGGTGAAGCTCTCCTCCGTATCCGACATCCTTCTCCCCCCTAGTGGACCGTGGCCTACCTTGCGATGATCCTCTTCCGTAGGCCGCGGCTCCGCAGTGGATCGTCAGGGTTGAGGACCTTCCGTCGCGCTCCTGTGACGTCGGCGTCTGCTGGGCTCCTTCCAGGACCTTACGCAACGTCCGGACGTGAGGCGGGGCTTCAGTTCTCGCGCGCTTTCGGAGTCCACGCCCCTCTTCTTCCCGCGCGGCGTCTTCAAGATGGCGTCCAACGGCGGGAAAACTCCACGGAAGGCGGGAAGAAGGCTGAAAATGGCGCCGGATGGCGGGAATCTTCACCGATGGCGGGAAGAAGGCTGAAGATGGCGCCGGATGGCTGGAATCTTCACCGATGGTAAGTTTAAAAGTCTCTTTTTTCAGGCACGCAGTACCCGGTGGTTGCGGGCACGGAATCCTGCCGACTACGCCAAAAGTTGACGCGCCCCTGGGCCTGTGTCGCGCTGCGTTGCGCATGCGGGAGCTTACCCGGAGCCGGATCTCTTGAGGGTTGTAGTCTCGTGGCGGTGATCCGGTCCGTGCCCAGGGAGTCAGACTAAGTGGCGCTGTATTAGCGGTAGATGTTGGACGACTACGCCACCCGTTGAGTACAGCTAAGGAGCTGCTGCTGCAGGGCAGACCGCTGAGGCCGGTGGTAGGATTGTGCAGCGTGATAGTATAACCCCCAACGGGAGGGGTATGGCCTCAGGGCAGCCGACGTGGATGATGGGGGTAGCAGGAACCACTCAGAGACGGTACGGTGTAGTTCAGGGTCTTTACTGGTGACAACGATAGACCCTCCCGGAGTACTGGCTAGCGATTGGGGCCTGGTCAGTCCTTGAGCAGATGGGATCTCCCCTGGCCAGGCGGAGTTGTAGGCCTCCCAAACTAACTGTACTCTTCTGGCTACCTTGCTAGAAGCGGGTATAAGTAGCCCACGTCCCTGAGTGTACCGTGTGGTGCTCACCCGTATGGCCGGTGACTCGGGGCCTTCTAGTAGCTTCCGCTCCACGACGGCGGTGCTGGTCCCATGCGTGTGACGCGCCCCTGGGCCTGTGTCGCGCTGCGTTGCGCACGCGGGAGCTTACCCGGAGCCGGATCTCTTGAGGGTTGTAGTCTCGTGGCGGCGACCCGGTCCGTGCCCAGGGAGTCAAACTGAGCGGCGATGTATCGGCGGTAGATGTTGTACGACTACGCCACCCGTTGAATGCAGCTATGGAGCTGCCGCTGCAGGACAGTCCGCTGAGGCCGGTGGATGGATGGTGCAGCGTAGATGGTATAACCCCCAACGGGAGGGGTATGGCCTCAGGGCAGCAGATGTGGATGATGGGGGTAGCAGGAACCACTCGGAGACGGTACTGTGTAGTTCAGGGTCTTTACTGGTGACAATGATAGACCCTCCCGGAGTACTGGCTAGCGATTGGGGCCTGGTCAGTCCTTGAGCAGATGGGATCTCCCCTGGCCAGGTGGAGTTGTAGGCCTCCCAAACTGACTGTACTCTTCTGGCTACCTTGCTAGAAGCGGGTATAAGTAGCCCACGTCCCTGAGTGTACCGTGTGGTGCTCACCCGTATGGCCGGTGACTCGGGGCCTTCTAATGGCTTCCGCTCCACGATGACGGTGCTGGTCCCACGCGTGTGACCGTGCCTTCGGGCTTCTTGGCCAGAGGACCTGAAATCCCCTGCCTGACGGATTCTGCTGCTGGGTAGGAGTTAGTCCCCACAGCCTCGGACTCCGGGTCCGGTAAGAAATCTTCTCAGTCAGGGCGAGCTCTGCAGCTGCCAGCCCCTGACTTGTAGTAGTATTGCTCCCACTGAGCTTCTGCTGTTTCTTCCTGTGACTGTTTCTTGTCTCTACTCTCCTTGACTCCTAACCCTGCTTCAGCCCCGGGTTTATATAGGGGAAGTCCTTCCCCTCCCAAGACTGGGCAGGAGGTGTGGCATGCACAGGATCCCTGACCAAAGGACCTCCCACCTGCTCTCAGACGTAATATCTCTATCACTGTGGCAACCAGACCCCTGGGGTGTCACATTCCCCCCTAGTGAAATTTAGTACTCCGGGACTAAACATATTTTTAGAAAAACATAACAAGGTATAACAATAACAATACAATAAGAAAAACACATAAGATGGTTACGGCATGTCCGCAACCGGGTGCAGTCTTTGAAGAAAAGCAAGGTGTCCATTTCACCAAAACAGGGAGACGTAACCAGGTAGGGGTTTGTCCTACCCCGAGTCCTTAACAGTCTTTAGTCCGTCCTGGGTTACGCTCCAACTATGTACAAGGATTCCCGGTAAATCCACCAAGGACTCCTACAAATAACTAGAAACACAAAATTACACACAAGCAACAATACACAGGTAAACATAAATAAAACAATTTATACACTTCAAATCCTCCAGCGTGCGGGTAACTGGCCTCTAGTGGCCCTAGTGGACCTACGGAGCTGACTGTCTGGCCCTGAACTACAGGGTGTAGGAGCTGTCAAGGGTAAACTGGGCAGCTGTCTACCGGCTCTTTGTCTCACTAGGGGTACGGCAGGCTCACTATAAGCAGAGGGTTGATCCTCCTGTTCTGCTTGTGTGGAGTCTTCTGCCTCCTGGACCGGCTGTTCTTCCAGCTCTACCTGTTGCTCCGTAGGTGCTTGGGATGCTGGTTGGAGGAAGGTGAGTACGGGTACCACAACTGCACCATTGACTTGAGTCCAAGACCGAGGGAAGTCCCCGAGCACAGTACTAACCATATCTTCCCTTTCCTCTACGGGTCGATGGTCTTCTTGTTCCTCTTCAGGGTTCCTCAGTTGTTCGGGACACTTCTTCAGGTGGTCCCGGGATACAATAGCTGTGGTTTCCCCTCCATCTTTACTGATGGTACAAACCTTCGGGTTCTCGTGGCTTGAGGGCAGTACGGTGTACGGGTCCTTTTCCCACTGGTCGTCCAACTTGTGGAGCCGTCTCTTCCTCTTCAAGACCTGCTCTCCGGGTACCAGGGGAACAGCGGGAGCATACTGGTTGTAAGTTTTCTCTTGTCTTTCCCTAGCCTGACAGAGACTTCGCTCCACGCTCTCCTGTACTCTCCGGTACTGCTGCTGCCTCTCTGTGTCCCAGTCTGCTTCTGGTGAAGTGTCCTCGGGTGTCAGGACTCCCATTTCCAGGTCAACAGGTAACTTACCAGGTCTTGCCCTCATTAGGTAAGCCGGGGTACAGTTGGTGGAACCTACCGGGATGTGGTTGTATAGGTCCACCAGATCGGGCAACTTCTCAGGCCACAGACTGCGTTCTTCCAGGGGCAACGTTTTTAGAAGATCCATTACCACCTGGTTCATTTTCTCACAAAGTCCATTAGTTTGCGGATGGTAGGGTGTCGTCCTTATCTTCCGGCAGCCATACAGATTGCAGAATTCCTGGAAGACCTCCGCTTCAAAGGCAGGTCCCTGGTCCGTCAGCACTTGGTCCGGGTACCCGTGTGGACGGCAAAAGTGCTGCTGGAAGGCTCTAGCTGCTGTTTGAGCCGTTAAGTCCTTGACGGGGACGACAACCAGAAACCGGGAGTAATGATCCACGATGGTTAACGCGTAGACGTAGCCACTTCTGCTTGGGGTCAGTTTTACATGATCCAAGGCTACCAGTTCCAACGGTTGCCGGGTGACGATGGACTGCAGGGGAGTCTTCTGGCTGGCACGGTCCTTCCTTCTCAGGTTGCACGGGCCACAGTCTCTGCACCACTTCTCGATGGTTCCCCTCATGCCTACCCAGTGGAACCGCTCGCGCAGCAGGAACTCCAGCTTCTTCCACCCGAAGTGTCCAGCTCCGTCGTGGTATGCCTCCATCACCATGGCTGCGTCTCTTCGTGGCACCACTACTTGCCAGAGTAGTTCATGCGTCCGGGAGTTAACCATTCTGCGGCACAACTTCCCCTTGTAAAGGAACAGTCGACTCTTCTCTGCCCATAGTTGTTTGGCTTCCTCCGGAGCGTCTGGTTCAAGGCAAGCCTCCGGGCGAGTCAGCATCTCCTTCACCAGTCGGACGGCAGGGTCGCTGTCTTGCGTTTCCGCCCAGTTGTAGTGGGGTAAGGGGTTCAACGTAGCAGCCTGCTTACTCCTTACCCGGTGGGAATACTGGATAGTCCCATGACGGTGGAACGCAGGGAGTTCAACTTCTTCCAGTCCCTCCGGATCTTCTCCTTCGTCCGGCAGGTTGGGCATCCTGGACAGGGCATCCGCGTTGGTATTGGAGCGTCCGGCCCGGTATTTGATTGTGAACTCGTTGTCACGGGTGTGTTGCCACGAAGATCGTCACGAGTACACGGCCTGACTTCTCGCAGCTGACTTGTTGGTGCTTTGTGTTTCTCGGCAGTGAGGGAGTTAATTCTCTCTCTCTCTCTGGGCTAGATGAGGTCCAGCCTCGCCCAGCTGCAATCAATACTTCTGTAGTGAGACTCCTTCATATACCTGCTGGTCTGTTTGGGAGGTGTCGGTGAAAGCATTTCATTCAGACTGACAGAGCGGATCGTGGTGTTTGGAGTTGCTGAGATAAGTGTATTTGGAAGTGTTTTTTCCCTTTCCTCGCTTTATCATTTATCTCCTTTCCCGTTGGTTTTCCCTCTGTTGTAGTTGAGAAGTTGTTTGTATGCAAGGTGGTTTTGGTTTTTCCCTTGTACTGTCTCGTTCGTCTAAATACTGTGTTTGGGCATATTATTTCTTGTTCCCTTTGGTTGTGATCGGGGTCCTTCTCAGGACTAGATTACTGAGGTGCAGGGATCTTCAGGAGGTAGGGGTTACGCTGGCGGCCTGGACCTCTGTACCTTTAACAGTACCTCCAGGTTGAGGGATTAGTCAGGGCCCCAGCTTAGGGTCAGCTTAGGCCCCCTACCTCCAGTATACAGAGACAGCGTGACACTCGTAGTTGGACAGACGGGCCATCCACCTCTGCTCCAGGGCACCGAGTCTTGCTGTGTCCAGGTGTGTCAACGGGTTGTTATCCGTGTACACGGTGAACCGGGAAGAAGCGAGGTAATGCTTAAAGCGCTCGGTGACTGCCCATACTACGGCCAGGAACTCTAGCTTAAATGAGCTGTAATTCTCGGGGTTCCTTTCGGTGGGTCGCAGTTTTCGGCTGGCGTAGGCGATTACTCGTTCCTTCCCCTGCTGGATCTGGGACAGTACGGCTCCTAGCCCGATGTTACTGGCGTCGGTGTAGAGGATAAAGGGCTGGCTATAATCCGGGTACGCCAGGATTTCGTCCCCCGTGAGGGCCATCTTCAGCTGGCGGAAGGACTCTTCTTCCAGCTCCTCCCATTTGAAGGGCGGCTTCTGGTTCTTGGCCTTCCGGGACTGGCCTATCAGGAGGTCCTGCATAGGTGCTGCCTTTTTGGTGAAACCGGGAATAAACCTTCGGTAGTAGCCTACCAACCCGAGGAACTGCCGCACTTCTTTTACGCTGGAGGGGCTTGGCCATTCCTTAATTGCGGTGATCTTATCAGGGTCGGGAGCCACTCCGTCAGCGCTCACCACGTGTCCCAGGTACTGCACCTTTGGTTTCAGGAGGTGACACTTGGAGGGTTTCACCTTTAGGCCGTAACTTGCCAGAGCTTCGAACACTTCCGCCAGGTGTTTCAGGTGGTCCTCATACGTCTTGGAATATACGATGACATCGTCCAGGTACAACAGGACTGTCTCGAAGTTTCTGTGGCCCAGACAACACTCCATTAGTCGTTGGAAGGTTCCTGGTGCGTTGCAGAGTCCGAACGGCATGCAGGTGAACTCGCTAAGTCCCATCGGGGTGGTGAATGCGGTCTTCTCCCGGTCCGCCTCTGCTACAGGAACCTGCCAGTACCCGCTAGTGAGATCCAAGGTAGAGAAGAAGTTAGCAGATCTTAAAGCAGCCAATGACTCCTCTATCCTTGGTAAGGGGTACGCATCCTTGTGTGTGATACGGTTGATTTTCCGGTAATCTACACACATCCTCATGGTGTTGTCTTTTTTTCTGACTAAAACTAGTGGAGCTGCCCAGGGGCTACAGCTATCCCTGATCACCCCAGCCTCCTTCATGTCTCTAAGCATCCCCTTGGCGTGTTGGTAGTGTGCAGGGGGTACGGGTCGATACCTCTCTTTTATGGGAGGATGGTCTCCCGTGGGGATGTGGTGTTCTACCCCCTTGACTCGCCCGAAGTCTAACGGGTGTTTACTAAACACTCTCTCGTACTCTTGAACCACCCGATAGACTCCCTGTTTCTGATGTGAGGGAGTGGAGTCAGTACCCAAATGTAGTTGCTGACACCAGTCCTCCTTTGTTTTCGTAGAGCCGTTACCTTCCTCCGGGTGAGATGGAGGCAAGGGTTCCACAGATTGTATAGCATTTTGGTTAATGGTATATAATTTGGCTAGCGTGGCATACCGGGGCAGGTACACTTCCCTCTTCCCGATATTGATTATGCGAACGGGCACCCTCCCATGGCGTACATTAACCACCCCCCGTGCTGTCAAGATGGTGGGCCTACTGTCTGAGTAAACTGGTTCTACCATTGCCTGGTAATCTCTACCTCTCAGACCAATAGCTGCCCGGCACCAAATCATCATTTCACTTTTTGGGGGCATGGCAATAGGAAAAGGGTCACACATTCTTACGCTACCAATCTCACCGCCGGAGATTTCCACCTGTTGCCGTCGCATCAGTGCCCGGATCTCTTTCTGGAGCACCCGCTGCTCGCCGGAACTGGCGTTCTTGGCAACCTGCTGTAGAAGGAAAATCACCTCTGCAAGACAATTTTCAATTACATTAGTTCCTAGAGTTATTTTTGGGTGACTCTCATGTTTGTCAATATCTACAATGATCAGTCCCTGTGCTGCCAGTTCGACTCTACCGATTTTGATGGTCACTTCTTTAAATCCGATCTGTGGCACGGGCTGGCCATTGCTGGCGATTATACTCAAGTCGTCGTCAGGGTAGCGGGTAATATCCGAGTCATTCCAGTATTGCTTAAAGAGCACGTACGGGATGGTGGTGACCTGTGACCCGGTGTCCAGTAGGGCACTCATGGGAATGCCATCCAGTACCACAGGCAAGACTGGACGTCCTCCCACATATCTGTCGCGCCAGTTCGATGGGCCTGGTGATCTTTTTCCTGGGGGTTGGCCCTCTACCCCAGGTTGTGCCCGTTTAAAGAACAGTACCTTGCCATATGTCCGGGTTGATTGCAGCGGCGGCAGATGGGTCGTCCGTCCTCGTTGTATCGGTCGCTGGGTCTTCCTTTGGCCGGTGGGGTCCTCCTTGGTCGACGCCACGGGATGTCCTCCGGTCCGGATGCCAGCTGGATCTTCCCTGGAGTGGAAACCTGTAAAGACTGCACAGTTCGGGTTAGCGCAGCAACGCTCTTAGCTAGCTCTTGGACCTGATGGTGTAGGTCTGGAGCCGGGTCATTGTCCAAAGCCTGCGCATCAGCTCCCACAGGCCCTGCCGACAAGGGCGCCGCCTCCTGGTGGTAAGTGGTAGTGGGGCGCCTGTGGGTCACAACGCCACCTGGTGCCGGTTCTCGGAGCACCCGGATGGCTCTGTCCTTGAACTGTGCAAATCCCAGATGGGGATCCTGCAAGGCCATTGCCCGCAACTGGGTTCGGTGGGTATTACAATATAGTCCCTCTATAAACTGTTCGGTCAACAGCCTGTCCTCGTTTCCCACTCCATCAGGGTCGGTCTGCTTAATGGCCCTCAGGGCCTCTTGTAGGTTTAGTGCATAGTCCCTTATACTCTCATGCGCTCGCTGCTTGCACCCGTAGAATCTAAGCTTAATCTCGGCTGAGGTGCGGGTATCAAAGGTGTCCTTCAGCCGGGTTAGTATCCCTGCGACAGTCTTCCTCCCAGGTGGCCAGGATTTTACTTCCCTTTTGGCTGCCCCGGTTAGTTGGGCCACCAGGATGCTCACTTTTTGCTCTTCTGTGAGGGGGTACACCTGGAAGAGGCTATCCAGCTTTTCTCTAAAGTCATGCAGGGTATGTGACTCCCCTGAGTACTGGGGTAGCCAAGCTGCTCCCGGGATATAGGGCATGGTGAAGGGCATAACTGCAGCAGCGGTAGCGCTGGCGAGGGTTGAGGCAGTGAAGCTCTCCTCCGTATCCGACATCTTCCTCCCCCCTAGTGGACCGTGGCCTACCTTGCGATGATCCTCTTCCGTAGGCCGCGGCTCCGCAGTGGATCGTCAGGGTTGAGGACCTTCCGTCGCGCTCCTGTGACGTCGGCGTCTGCTGGGCTCCTTCCAGGACCTTACGCAACGTCCGGACGTGAGGCGGGGCTTCAGTTCTCGCGCGCTTTCGGAGTCCACGCCCCTCTTCTTCCCGCGCGGCGTCCTCAAGATGGCGTCCAATGGCGGGAAAACTCCATGGATGGCGGGAAGAAGGCAGAAGATGGCGCCGGATGGCGGGAAACTTCACCGATGGCGGGAAGAAGGCTGAAGATGGCGCCGGATGGCGGGAATCTTCACCACAGGTAAGTTTGAAAAGTCTCTTTTTCAGGCACGCAGTACCCGGTGGTTGCGGGCACGAAATCCTGCCGACTACGCCAAAGTTGACGCGCCCCTGGGCCTGTGTCGCGCTGCGTTGCGCACGCGGGAGCTTACCCGGAGCCGGATCTCTTGAGGGTTGTAGTCTCGTGGCGGCGACCCGGTCCGTGCCCAGGGAGTCAAACTGAGCGGCGATGTATCGGCGGTAGATGTTGTACGACTACGCCACCCGTTGAATGCAGCTATGGAGCTGCCGCTGCAGGACAGTCCGCTGAGGCCGGTGGATGGATGGTGCAGCGTAGATGGTATAACCCCCAACGGGAGGGGTATGGCCTCAGGGCAGCAGATGTGGATGATGGGGGTAGCAGGAACCACTCGGAGACGGTACTGTGTAGTTCAGGGTCTTTACTGGTGACAATGATAGACCCTCCCGGAGTACTGGCTAGCGATTGGGGCCTGGTCAGTCCTTGAGCAGATGGGATCTCCCCTGGCCAGGTGGAGTTGTAGGCCTCCCAAACTGACTGTACTCTTCTGGCTACCTTGCTAGAAGCGGGTATAAGTAGCCCACGTCCCTGAGTGTACCGTGTGGTGCTCACCCGTATGGCCGGTGACTCGGGGCCTTCTAATGGCTTCTGCTCCACGATGGCGGTGCTGGTCCCACGCGTGTGACCGTGCCTTCGGGCTTCTTGGCCAGAGGACCTGAAATCCCCTGCCTGACGGATTCTGCTGCTGGGTAGGAGTTAGTCCCCACAGCCTCGGACTCCGGGTCCGGTAAGAAATCTTCTCAGTCAGGGCGAGCTCTGCAGCTGCCAGCCCCTGACTTGTAGTAGTATTGCTCCCACTGAGCTTCTGCTGTTTCTTCCTGTGACTGTTTCTTGTCTCTACTCTCCTTGACTCCTAACCCTGCTTCAGCCCCGGGTTTATATAGGGGAAGTCCTTCCCCTCCCAAGACTGGGCAGGAGGTGTGGCATGCACAGGATCCCTGACCAAAGGACCTCCCACCTGCTCTCAGACGTAATATCTCTATCACTGTGGCAACCAGACCCCTGGGGTGTCACACGTGTGACCGTGCCTTCGGGTTTCTTGGCCAGAGGACCTGAAATCCCCTGCCTGACGGATTCTGCTGCTGGGTAGGAGTTAGTCCCCACAGCCTCGGACTCCGGGTCCGGTAAGAAATCTTCTCAGTCAGGGCGAGCTCTGCAGCTGCCAGCCCCTGACTCCTTGTAACACTGCTCCCACAGAGCTCCTGATGTTCTTTTCCTATATCTGCTTCTCTGTCTCTACTTCTTCTCTACTCACTAACCCTGCCTCAGCCCTAGGTTTTTATAGGGGAAGTTCTTCCCCTCCCAGGACTGGGCAGGAGGTGTGGCATGCATAGGATCCCTGACCAAGAGACCTCCCACCTGCTCTCAGACATAACATTGCCGTTACTCTGGAAACCAGACCCCTGGGGTGCCACACATAGAGCAGCTCATTGGGGAAACAGGGGTAGGTGATTAATTTGTATATATTTTTTTCATCAGTCAGGACTTGTAGGGGGCTCTGGGGCCTTATACTGTGCAGGGGACTACTGTGGGGTCATCATACTGTGTGGGGGCCTTGTGGGGACCATCATATTGTAGTGAGCACTATTGTAGGGGCCAACATTACTGTGTGTGGGGGACCTGTGCAGGTCATTATACTGTGGGTACCTTCATCATATTGTATGGAGGTCCTGTGGAGACCATGATACAGTGGAGGACCTGTGGGGCCATCATGCTGTGTGAGCGGCTGATAGGGCCATCATACAATGTGGGTCTGTGGGGATCATCATACTTTTTGGGAACCATAATACTGTGTGACAGAGGGGGGTTGTTGGGCGGCCATCATATAGTGTGGGTATATGGGGGGCCATCATACTGTGCGTGTGGGGGTTACAGTAGGGGAATTTACTGTAGGGGGGTATAATACAGTGTGTTGGATGCATGTTTTTGGGTATTTAAATCTATAGGGTGAAAGCACCTATATACTGTGATTCCACTAACGCTGCAGAATATATATATATATTTTTTTTAATAGGGTGGGCCCAATTTGGACTATTGCTATGGGGCCCTATGATTTCTATGTACGCTCCTGCTGACCATATATATACCTGCTGACCATATATATAATATATATATATATATATATAATATATATATATATATATATATATATATATATATATATATATATATATATATATATATATATATATATATATATATATATATATATACACACAGGGTAGGCCATTTATATGGATACACCTAAATTAAATGGGAATGGTTGGTGATATCAACTTCCTGTTTGTGACACATTAGTATATGGGAGGGGGAAAACTTTTTCAGATGGGTGGTGAATGTGGCGCCCCTGAGGGTTCGACCGCCACAGGGATGCTGCACTTCTCTAATGGAGTGTAGTGGTCCTCCTCTGAGGTAAGAACAGTGTGATAGTCGTGACCCAACCTTTGCATCCAACACCACACTTCTCCACCAGAGGGAGCTGGTATGCACTAGGTGCTGCTCCCCTGGTTACAGGGAGACTGGGGAACCAAGAGTTAGGGGAACCAGTTAGTGGGTGAGGGTGGAGGACTTACAAGTTAGTTACACTTTAAATTTCATATTTAATAAAAAGCCATCTTGGTTCTTGGTCCTTGTTAGTCAAGTCTTTTGATCGTCTTTAGCCTAGCCCTTTGACGGTCTTTATGCTGTCAATTGCGGAGTGTACTGTGATCTCCCACCCTAACGCGGATCCTGTGTGGGCCCGCATCGGATGGAGACACAGCCCTCGTGCCCCGGCCTTGGGACGAGGGGCAGGTTGTAGACAAGGAATGTCTCGACCCGGTCAAGGACCAGGACCAAGAAGGCCCGGAGCTTAAGAGTGTGGCTCCATAGCAAATGGATCCCAGGCAGGATGCAGACGGAGCGGTGTACGCCACCTGTCCTCGCCATGCTGATATATTCAGAGGGAGTCCGGCTGCAAGAGGGGTACCGGCCCCGACACCCGACCTTGCTACTCCATGTCCTGGTTGGGAAAGCCCGGTAGGCCCTGAGGATCCCACCGGGTATCGGACGGAGCGGAGCTGCCACCCGTGCCCTTGTTCTGAGAGGAGCTCAGAGGGAGACCCGGCCTATTCGCACACACACGGACAGGAAAGGATTCGGTCTGTAGTTCAGGAACACTCTGGTGTAGGGTCCCGACTGAATGCTGGACTTACTCGGAGGCTGTTGGACCCCCGTTCTTGGTGACCGCAGGACTCCGCGAGGAGCAGGGAGTCGCCTTCCTTCTGCCATCTCATCTAGCATTTCTTCTGTGGTGTTGCTATCAGCGTCAATAGTGGGAGAAGAGGATTGCATTGACAATCCAACACAATGGGCAGCACTTTGAACACATTTTATAAGTGGTCATAAACTTGTAAAAAACTCATGAAAGAATAAAGTTAAATTAAAAACAAGCAAACCATTGTTTTTCTTATGAAATTCTCAATAAGTTTGATGTCACATGACCCTCTTCCCATTGAAAAAAATAAAGTTGGATGCAAAATGGCCAACTTCAAAATGGCCACCATGGTCACCATCCATCTGGAAAAGTTTTCCCCCTCCCATATACTAATGTGCCACAAACAGGAAGTTGATATCACCAACCATTCCCATTTAATTTAGGTGTATCCATATAAATGGTCCACCCTGTATATACACTGCTCAAAAAAATAAAGGGAACACTTAAACAAAAGAATATAACTCCAAGTGAATCAAACTTCTGTGAAATCAAACTGTCCACTTAGGAAGCAAAACTGATTGACAATCAATTTGACATGATGTTGTGCAAATGGAATAGACAATATATGTAAATTATTGGCAATTATGAAGACACACTCAATAAAGGAGTGGTTCTGCAGGTGGGGACCACAGACCACATCTCAATACCAATGCTTTCTAGCTGATGTTTTGGTCACTTTTGAATGTTGGTGCTTTCACACTCGTAGTAGCAGAACACTACCTGAACAACCCACAGAAGTTGTTCAGGTAGTGCCGCTCATCCAGGATGGCACATCACTGCGAGCTGTGGCAAGAAGGTTTGCTGTGTCTGTCAGAGTAGTGTCCAGAGGCTGGAGGCGCTACCAGGAGACAGGCCAGTACACCAGGAGACGTTGAGGGGGCCGTTGGAGGGCAACAACCCAGCAGCAGGACCGCTATCTCGGCCTTTGTGCAAGGAGGAACAGGAGGAGCACTGCCAGAGCCCTGCAAAATGACCTCCAGCAGGCCACAAATGTGCATGTGTCTGCACAAATGGTTAGAAACTGACTCCATGAGGGCCCGACGTCCACAGATGGGGGTTGTGCTCACAGCCCAACACCGTGCAGGACGCTTGGCATTTGCCACAGAACAGCAGGATTGGCAAAGCCGCCACTGGCACCCTGTGCTCTTCACAGATGAAAGCAGGTTCACTCTGAGCATATGTGACAGGCGTGAGAGAGTCTGGAGACGCCGTGGAGAGCGATCTGCTGCCTGCAACATCCTTCAGCATGACCGGTTTGGCAGTGGGTCAGTAATGGTGTGGGGTGGCATTTCTTTGGAGGGCCGCACAGCCCTATATGTGCTCGCCAGAGGTAGCCTGACTGCCATTAGGTACCGAGATGAGATCCTCAGACCCCTTGTGAGACCATATGCTGGTGCAATTGGCCCTGGGTTCCTCCTAATGCAGGACAATACCAGACCTCATGTGGCTGGAGTGTGTCAGCAGTTCCTGCAAGATGAAGGCATTGAAGCTATGGACTGGCCCGCCCGTTCCCCAGACTTGAATCCGATTGAGCACATCTGGGACATCATGTCTCGCTCCATCCACCAACGTCACGTTGCACCACAGACTGTCCAGGAGTTGGCGGATGCTTTAGTCCAGGTCTGGGAGGAGATCCCACAGGAGACCATTCACAACCTCATCAGGAGCATGCCCAGATCTGAATATTTCATTCATTCAAATGTAGGATGTGTTATTTGAGTGTTCCCTTTATTTTTTTGAGCAGTATATATATATATGTGTGTGTGTCCCTATAGTTATCATTTTGGATGATTACTATTGTCCCTTCATTGTCTCCACGTTGCATCCAAATAACCTGTTCACAAAATGAAAGTAAGTCATTGGGTTGGAAGGGGTTAAAGAGGCAGTTTTGTTGACATCACAAAGCACATAAACATCATAAACATCATGTGACATCACAATTGGTATAGAATGTACAAAGTGTAACATCTGAGCCATCTTGTTTCATTAGAGCCTGACAGCTTGAAGGAAACAAGTCCAGGTAGGGAACTCTTCTCTTACGACCTCACTCATACATTGTATAGATGGGGGGTTAGTAGTGGGATTCAGAACTGCATCTTTAACCTGAAAATCTCAGCAGATGGCGCTGGATCTTGTGTCCTGTGCTGTGATTGTTATAGTGATTCTATGATTTAAATAAAATGTTATTAACCAGATTCCAAGGAAAATCTGCACATTTGGGTGCTTTAGTAAATCAGTGTGAGCCCGGCCTAACAGGAGTTACCAATCTGGACAAACCCTTCCCTAAATGAGGACTTGCTAGTCGATCCACTGATCATCTGTCAGAGGTCTTGAAGACCCTCAGCAATCGGCTGGTTTTGCCCTCTATGACACCAATGTGCTCTAATAAAAGCACATAGAAAGGGGTGGGCCAGTTGAGACAACTCCATTTGGCTCCATTTTTGGGTAGCTTGCCATTAATGTTGTCAAAACATAGCGTTCATAACATAAATGTAATTGCAGACTGCTCCAGTTCTCCATTGTCAGCTCTCTTGGTCCTGTTGGATCAGGGGTGACCTGGAGCTGACGGTTTATCGTGATCAAGGATTGCAGTATGGCGTCTTGAGTTTTCCTTTAGTTCATAGAACAGTAGGTGATGCGGATTAGAATAAAAGGGTGGAAATGTTTAGGTTATAACGTACGTCATGACTCAATTAAAAATGGGGCTGGTGGTTATTTGCAGCCTGTGATTTTGCTTTATTAATTCAACTTTTCCTTCATGTTGGAAACTTGATACATAACACAGCAGTGGCAGTTATTATGACATCACAGGGTACATGGCATCATAGATATCACATGACATCACAATTGGTAGAGAATGTGTAAGGTTCTAATCCTGAACCATCTTGTGTCCCAGAGGCAGCAGCTTGAGGAAGACAAGTCCACGTAGGTAGCTGTTCACTTAACACTAAGGCCCCATTCACACCTTGTGTAGCTGTGGGGTGTTTGTGGTGAAGTTTAGAACTGCACCATTTACCCCTAAAAAATCTCAGCAAACATCTCTGAGTGACGTGTTCCCTCTTGAGTATCAGGATGATTCCTTAAATAGGGCCTATCGTTTAATCCTCTTTTTTTTTTTAATGATAGGTGTTATGTCTCATCTAGTTCAGATGAGCAGCTGTAATGAAGCACGGACAGATGACGGCGACGCAGCAGGATGGCCGAGCAGAAACAACGGAGAACGTAGTAGCTTGACCAGAGGACCAGAACTGGACCCACTGGAAATCATGAGCAGAATTGAAGCAACGGCAACTGGTGTAATAAAGTTACAGACTCTGATCAGACTTTGATCAGAGTGGTATCAGTTTTTCTCGGACGTGGAGAGGAGAAACAAAAGGTTTCTCATCTTGTCCCTTCTGTCAGTCGGTGAAAATCGGGCCACACTGATAATGTCATCAAAGTGCGGTCCAATTTTTTCACAAACCCATAGACTTGCATTGCCATTACCATATTTTGCTGACTATATGACTATAAGACGCACTGAACCAATAAGACGCACCCCAAATTTTGGGGTTGAAATTTTTTTTTTTAAATAAAATGGTGGTGCCTCTTATAGTTCATTTAATGGTAGGTTACCAGGGGGGCGGCGGTGGAACGGGGTCACAGGAGGCAGGGCAGCTGCTTCAGGGGGCCGAGGCAACATGAGTGGGGCGATGCTGCGGGCCCTGGGCTCTCATACGATGTCGGCACCGGTGAGGAAAGTCCCCTTTGCTATTGATTGACCTGCCGTGGGCTTAGAGAAAATGGCCACTGGAGGTGAGGCGTGCGCAGATTGAGATCTTGGGTGATGCATGTGCCTCCTCCAGCGTCCATTTTCCCAAAACCCACTGCAGGGCAATCAATGGGAAAAGGGACTCTGCTCACCGGCGCCGAGATCTTATGAGAACCCAGGGCCCACCGACACCGGCCCCCTGAAGCAGGGACACTGCCTCTTGTGACCCCGCTCCACCCCAGCCACCCCTCGGTAAGCTACCTTCAGATATTGTATATTAGATTGAAAGCTCCTAGGACAGGGTGTACATTATTCTGCATGCCCTCAGGAGCAGCCTGTATATTATATATTAGATTGTAAGCTCCTAGGACAGGGTGTACATTATTCTGCATGCCCTCAGGAGCAGCCTGTATATTGTATATTATATTGTAAGCTCCTAGGACAGGGTGTACATTATTCTGCATGCCCTCAGGAGCAGCCTGTATATTATATGTTAGATTGTAAGCTCCTAGGACAGGGTGTACATTATTCTGCATGCCCTCAGGAGCAGCCTGTATATTATATATTATATTGTAAGCTCCTAGGACAGAGTGTGCATTATTCTGCATGCCCTCAGGAGCAGTCTGTATATTATATATTAGATTGTAAGCTCCTAGGACAGGGTGTACATTATTCTGCATGCCCTCAGAAGCAGCCTGTATATTCTATATTAGATTGTAAGCTCCTAGGACAGGGTGTACAATATTCTGCATGCCCTCAGGAGCATCCTGTATATTATATATTAGATTGTAAGCTCCTAGGACAGGGTGTACATTATTCTGCATGCCCTCTGGAGCAGCCTGTATATTCTATATTAGATTGTAAGCTCCTAGGACAGGGTGTACATTATTCTGCATGCCCTCAGGAGCAGCCTGTATATTCTATATTAGATTGTAAGCTCCTCTTTACCAGGGTGTATTTGTCTTTTCCTTCTCCTGAGCTTATAATAAATGCAGATTTACAGCAATATGCAGCAGGACAGACGTGATCCAGGGACATATCCGATCGCCACAGCTGGGGTCAGGAAGGAATTTTTTCCCCCTCTGAGGCAGGACTCTCCGGGGGGTCTCTTCGCCTTCCTCTGGATCTTTGGGTCCAGTGTCTCTTAGTCGGTCCTCAATGACCACAGCTAGTTCTGTGGTCTCTATGGGGCCTGACCTGAGAGTCATTGCGATCATAGTTTCATTTCTTGAAGGGCCAGTAATATTTTTATTACAATGTTGCTTATTGCTATTCCAATAAAAAATAAAAAGAAAGAAAATAAAAGTGTCATGTGAGGTTTTTTATCTTGACTTTTTTTTACACAGTTACAATGATGGGAGTGATCATTACTACCCTCAATATTCCTCAAGGAGAGCCAGGAATTATGGGGGCGCCATTTACAGACGGCAGACCACATATATCTCCACCATTGTGGTATCATAATGTCAGCTCCTGTCCCAAGTTACATTACAACTGTTAGGGGGGCCTATCTCTGTGATGGGGGCAGGAAACAAAAATAGTATATGTCCTACACAACAAACTACCTGATAGAAGAATGAAGACAGGGACACCGAGCCGGCGAATACAAGAGACACGAGCAGTGTCGGACTGGGGTGCCAAGGGCCCACCAGTAACCAACTCCAGGGCCCCACTTTTCAGCTTCATGCAAATGTGACATTATCCTCAATCACAAATTCAAATAACAATGAACTGGGCACATTTTTAAATGAATAAGATGCCGGCTTTGTCTATACATAGTGAGTCAAGTATATTGTGCCAAGTGCTGATCATATCAGAGGGTGGTGGCCACTCTTGCACAGGGGCCGACCGGAGGAATCTCCTGTTCTCCTGTGGGCCAGACCAAGCCTGTCCACATCTTAGCTTCTAATTTTTTGGTGCATATATTCAGTTGTATCCAGGCCTCATCCACAGTAAAAAAATCTAATTTCTTCTGTTACTACCGTGATACATACAGCAGGCCAAATCTCAGCTTGTAATTTTTTGGGGGTGAGTTCCAGCTGTATCCAGAGCTCGTCCACAGTAAAAAAAAAATCTAATTTTTTCTGTTACTAGCTTGATACATACAGCAGGTCACATCCCAGCTTCTAATATTTTGACGCATATATTCTGCTGTATACAGGCCTCATCCACAGTGAAAAATCTAATTTCTTCTGTTACTAACGTGATACATACAGCAGGCCACATCTCAGCTTCTAATTTTTTGGCGCATATATTCTGCTGTATGCAGGCCTCATCCACAGTAAAAAATCCAATTTCTTCTGTTACTAATGTGATGCATACAGCAGGCCACATCTCAGCTTGTAATTTTTTTGCGCTGAGATTCTGCTGTGTACTGGGCTCGTCCACAGTAAAAAATCTAATTTCTTCTGTTACTAACGTGATACATACAGAAGGCCACATCTCACCTTCTAAATTTTTGGTGCAAATATTCTGCTGTAACCAGGCCTTGTCCACAGTAAAAAATTGAATTTCTTCTGTTATTAATGTGATACATAAAGCAGGCCACATTTTAGCTTTAAATTCTTTGGTGCTGATATTCTTTTCCATACAGGGGTTCACATGATAAAACCTAAATTTGTTGTCTTACTACTGTGCTACATAAAGCAGGCTACATTTCATCTTTTAATTCTTTGGTGCTGATATTCTTCTACATACATGGGTACACATGATAAATTGTAATTTGTCTTACTACTGCTATACATAAAGCAGGCTACGTTTCATCTTTTAATTCTTTGGTGCTGATATTGTTCTCCATACAGGGGTTCACATGATAAAGCCTAAATTTGTTGTCTTACTACTGTGATACATAAAGCAGGCCACATTTTAGCTTTAAATTCTTTGGTACTGATATTCTTCTCCAGGGGTTCACATGCTAAAATCTAAATTTGTTCTGTTGCTACAGTGCTACAGAAACTAGGCCACATTTCAGCTTTTAATTATTTTGTGCTAGTATTGGGCTACAGCCAGGGGTCCACATTCCAAAATCTAATCTGGTTGTGCTAATAGCGTGGTCTACCACTCTACCCGTGCCCTCCGTTCTGCTAATGACCTAAGATTAACATCCTCAATAATCCGGGTTTCCCACTCCCGTCTCCAAAACTTCTCACATGCTGCACCAACTCTTTGGAATGTACTTCCCAGGACTCTTCGATTAATCCCCAATACCCACAGTTTTAAGTGTGCCCTAGAAACGCATTTCTTTAGACTGGCCTATCACCTCACCTATGTAACTATCCTTTTTTCTTTTTTTTTCCCCCATACAAAACTTCCTTCCAAATCATGTCCCGCATACCCTCATATCTTCTGTTCACACGTCCCATAACTTAGTAGACTACTGTGTCTGTACTTGTTCAAATACTGGTTTGTGACTGGTTCATTTAGCATTAAGTGATTACCCTTTTTATTACCTTATGCTTGACCGTACAATACAAGCAATTGTTACCATCCACCTTTCGTGTCTCCCCTATTTCCTCATACTGTAGATCATAAGCTTGCAAGCAGGGCCCTCTCTCCTCCTGGTATCTGTTGATTTATGTGATTGTTATTCTGTAATGTCTTTTATTGTCTGTACAAGTCCCCTCTAAAATGTAAAGTGCTGCGGAATATGTTGGCGCTATAGAAATAAAAATTATTATTATTATTATTATGCCACATTTCAGCATTGGACAGGGCTTGGAGCAGCATTTCTAGTTGGAACTTTAATCAGTAACTGGTGGATGAGCGACAGGTGTAGGCTTGGTCCTCTGAGAGCTCTGCCAAATTCAGGCAACACACATGAGGGAGACCCAACTTGGAGACCAAACATTTCCAATAATTATGGACAGATACCACTAAAGTTGCATCAGTTTCTATTTATTTATTTATTTTACTTTCTTATATAGCGCCAATAATTCCACAGCGCTTTAAAGACCATATCAATCTCCCCATAGTAGAAATAGTATAATGGGGCTCTGACACCCCTTCCTGTACAGGCAACCCACCAGATGGGTCTCCAAATTTACAAAAATTATTGTTAACATCAGCAGCAGCAGCAACAGCAGGCATAGAAGCCACGACAAAGATATCACAGACTGCAATAACGCAAGATCAATGCAGCACACTAAAAACTACACCATCGCCTAGTCTTCTTAGTCTGCAACTGGGGTGCAAAAATCATTGGAGATTTATGACTTGTTTATCTTGATTAAAGTTAGGCGGTCTACACTTTCAGGGGACAGCCAGATGCGTTTATTCATGAAGACACCAGCAGCGCTGAAGACACGTTCTGAGAAAACGCCGGCTGCCGTCCTTGACAAAACTTCCAAGGCGTGGCAGGTGAGCTCAGGCCACTCTTCAATTTTTTAGGCCAAAATTCAAAAGGGTCAAAATACCTCCGATGGCATTAATACTGAGCTCGAGATACTCCTGCACTATCTTCTCCAGTTGTTCACTACGGGTTAGACTTGTACTCTGTTCTGCCAGTGCACAGTCTGGTCTAAAAATCCCAGAAATACAATCATGTTGCAGATAGTGCTGCAAGAAGGCGCTCATGGGTCGGTCTTTTTCATACGGTCCAAGTCCATAGTGTGTTGGTGGCGGGATAACACTGAAGCTTGCTTCCTCCATCCCTTCCTGCCAACCACAGAAAACAGAAAGGGGATCATTATCCTCTTCATCTCCTAACTGTGGAGCATGGATCACCTCTTCCTTCTCGTTCTCCTCTATTTATTCCTCGGCTCCTGCACTTTAACTAACAGTTTGTCTTGTACCATGAGCCCCTCTTGATCATTGTAATCCACCCTCCCATGGCAACCGCCTGTGCGACGACAGTCTGGAACTTAGAGATATTGTTATCCCTTCCGCATCCTCCTTTGCTTCCTCCTCTTCCCCTGGGACCACCACCTCCTCCCGCAGACTATTCAAAGTGTGCTCCAGCATGTAGATGACTGGAATAGTGATGCTGATGATGGCATCATCAGAGTTAACCATCTTAGTAGCCATTTCGAAAATGTGCAGAAGGGTGCAGAGGTCCTTCATCTGTGTCCTCTCCGCAAGTGTGGTTTGCACCACGTCCATACTGCATTGGCCCAGGCTATGCAATATGACATACTGCGTCAGGGCTCGTCGCTGCTGCCACAGTCGCTGCAACATGTGCAGAGTTCAATTACACCATGTCACAACATCGCATATCAACCGGTTAACCGGTATGCGGTAGATCTCTATAGCAATTCAAGTCAGTGACATGCGGGTTGTGAATGACAGAAGTGAGCACACAGCGGCCGTGGTTTCTGCAGCAGCGCATCCAGGCTGGGATAATGGCGGAGTAATTGCTGTACCACCAGGTTGTGGATGTGAGCCATGCAAGGCACGTGTGTGAGGTTGCCCCGGTGTAGGGCCGACACCAGGTTTGCACCATTATCGCACACAGCCTTCCCTGGCTCCAGGTTCAGTGGAGACAGGCCATGCTCAAACTGGACATGGATAGCTGTCTTGATACTCTTGATCTGTATGACTGCAATCTCCAAGGCATATTAATTTAAACACTGCCTGATTGCGGTGAGTCCTGGCTGCGCAGTACGGAGGTGGGGGGTGATTCTCTCTGCACTATTACACCTGACAAGCTCTCATTCACCCTGATTTTAGCGAACAAACAAGTAAACAAGTGGAGGTTCTGCGGCCGGAGACCTGTGTGAGAACACTTGCCACGATGATGGAGGAGGAAGAAGCAGCAGTTGCGGTTGATGGGGCGACGGGTGGTCGGCGAGGTACGCTAGTCTGCATTTTAGCGCAGTGAGATTCCCAGTCTAACGCATGTTGATTGCGCATATGCCAGTTCATGCATGTAGTAGTCAAATTATTGCAATTTTTTCCTCTACTCAGGTTTCCTCTACTCTTTTTTAACAAAGTTGGCAGATAACATGAGTGTGTCATCCTTTGCGGTCTCCAAAAAGACCCAGGCTACGCAACCCTTGCTGCCCCTACGAACTGCAGACCCACAACTGCTGCTGGCCACAGTCACAGTTGTGGCTGTGGATGCAGTGACTATCATGGTTGCATTACTCAGTCTGTGTGCGGGAAGCCACAACGTAACCTCTTCGTCTTCCTCCTCCTCCTCTGCTGAGCTACTCAGCTGCGTGCCCCTGGGTTCACACCAAGTGGGATCTGCAACCTCATCGTCATCCTCTCTGTTCACCCACTCCTCGCCATGAAAGTCACCCTCCTCCTCTTCCTGCCCTGACAGCGCAGTACAGTCCGTGTGCGCCTCAGGTATCTGAGTCTCATGAGTATCACCTCTATGCTAATGAAACACAGATATACCTCTCTGGACCTGATATCACCTCCTCACTAACCAGAATCCCACAATGTCTGTCCGCTATTTCATCTTTCTTCTCTGCTATATTTCTAAAAGTTAACATGGATAAAACCGAATTCATCATCTTTCCACCATCTCATTCAACCCCCCAATTGACCTATCCATCAAAGTCAATGGTTACCCAATCTCCCCAGTCCCGCAAGCTTGACTCTGATCTCGTCTTCAAACCTGAGATCCAAGCCGTTTCCACTTCCTGCCGACTCCAACTCCAAAATATCTCCAGGATCCGCACATTCCTCAACCATGAATCTGCAAAACTACTAGTACACACCCTCACCATCTCCCACCTCGACTACTGCAAACTCCTGCTTTGTGGCCTCACTTCTAACACTATCGCACCCCTCCAATCTATCCTAAACTCTGCTGGCCGACTAATCCGTCACCCCACTATTCTCCGGCTTCTCCCCTCTGTCATTCCTTGCACTGGCTTCCCGTTGCCCAGAGACTCCAGTTGAAAACCCTAACTTTGGCATACAAAGCCATCCAAAACCTGTCTTCTCCATACATCTGTGACCTATTTTCCCAGTACTTACCTGCACGCAACCCCCAATCCTCACAAGATCTCTTTCTCTACTCCCCTCTTATCTCCTCTTCCCAAAATCACATACAAGTTTTGTCCCATGCATCTCCCTTGCTCTGGAACTCTCTATCCCAACATATCAGACTCTCACCGACCGTGGAAACCTTCAAAAGGAACCTGAAGACCTACCTCTTCTGACAAGCATACAACCTGCAGTAACCCTCGCTCCACCATACCACTGCATGACCAGCTCTACCCTCACCTACTGTATCCTCACCTATCCCTTGTAGATTATGATTGCAGGGTCCTCACTCCTCCTGTACCAGTTGGACTCTTTTTCGTTCAAAATTATTGTACTTGTTGTTTGCCCTTTTCAGATGTAAAATGCCACGGAATAAATGGTGCTGTAATAATAAATAATAATAATATTTGTACTGTGGGTCTATTGATTCCACTTTTCTGGTGTCTGTCCCTAATTTGAGCTGTTTTGGCAGCTTTTGGGCCTCTTTGAAAGTGTTGTGTATGTGTTTGGTTTTGTCTCCCATTGAATGCACTTGAACAATTGGAGGTTCGCCGATCTGAAACGAATCAAGCATTTAAAGGTTCGCTCATCTCTAGTAGTGTATTTTAAAACATATGATATCTAGTTGTTGAAAATCATTATACATAGAACAGCCCCAATTAAGCTCCTTACAATTCTGCAAAAATGCAGCTTTTCAGAGTAGATGTCATTTTAATACATGAATTAGTGGAAATTTTCTTCTATGACCCAACATATACTAAACAACACCATTTATTTACCTTGTTAATCCAGGAAGTATTTCTGTAGCAGTAAATGAAGGCATCTTTAACTCCATAACGTCTGGCGACTGCAGAGCCCACTGTTGAGGACTCATGTCCTTACTATATAAAATGTGTTAAAGGGGTGGTCCAAAACTAACACTGATTTAATCCTAAATGTCTATCTATTTAATTTAATAATCTAATTGCTCTTCTAATATGCTTTAAGTAAAAATTCCCTACCGTTCCTGGCAAGAGAGCGCACTATCAGTGCGCATTGTAAGGAGGTAACTCAGCAAGCAAATAAAGCAGAGACCAGCCCAATCCCTGAAAGTGACATGGGTTTCAGTTGCAGGACTGGTCCCTGCTCGCCAACTTCTCTCCTTACAATGCGCACTGACAGTGCACTATCTTCTTCTATCGTCAATTCTCATCAGAGCCGGCAAAGAGAGTGCACTGTCAGTGCATTAAAAAGAATATTGCATAGTGACAAGATCCTACTGAACATACGTCGGTATTGACAACCATCACATGCTCAGTAGAGCAGGGGTTAGCCCGGTCATTGAAAGGGATGCCATTGATAACTGGTCATTTCAGGGTGGGGACAAAGGCGGCGGCAGTAACCACCGCCTCGGCCCCTGATGACATCTCGCTTAGGTATGCCAGCAAGCACTGGGGATTCTCAAACATAATGTCATCAAACAGGAAGTTGGTAAAAAATATATAAAGCTGTTAGAGAGGGAATAGCAGGGAATTTTTAATTAAAGTATATTAGAAAAGTAATTAGATTATTACAGACATTTAGGATTAAATCAGTGTTAGTTTCAGACCACCCCTTTAATTCCATTTCCTAGAAAAGAATTGTGTTTTACTTTGGCTGCTAATGTGAAACTGATGTGCATATGTTAGGACCTGCAGAAACCATGAGCAATGACTTTGCAACCACTGGAAGTAAATATTTATGTTTTTATTTTTTATACAATGTTATTGTTCATCACAATAAATCCGGGCCGGCCACAACATGACTTGCTGCTCTAGATCCCCTTGTTACTCTTGGTCTTTCTCTTCACCATGGGTGATAACATAACATAAATTCTTGTAATCCAGGTTACCAGCTACATCTGGGCGGAACGCATTAAACATCTGGCTGATCTAGAAGATAAATGTGAAACAAGGTTACAATAAAACTTAAGAAAATCTTAGTAATATCTGGTTTTCATGATTTCAGTAATTTCTATTGTGCAATACGATCCAATGTGGGACATGTGTGATGCCAGAAAATATTGTTTGTGTTTCATTGTTCAAAGAAAGATCTCTGTGGCACCAGTTTTATTGTCCAAGCAATCAAAGTTTACTGTCTCCTTTGCTCAAAGAATTCTAATCATCATCGTCATCAGTGTCCTCTCCATCAAAGCACAAAATGCACTAAATCATGGTTATTATATATGCAGCAGACTTTTAGATATATTTACTTCCAAAACTTCCTTGCCTGTTTGTATTAGGGGTATAGCTTGGGATGCCAAGGCATGCGGCTTATTTGGTAGATGCCGACTGGCAGGGCCGGCTCCAGGTTTTTGTGGGCCCCGGGCGAAAGAGCCTCAGTGGGCCCCTTTAACACATACCACGATTCATGATGCACAGATACCGCAGAGAAATATATATATAGTATAATGCCGAAGATTTCACTTCTTACATTACATGAGCGATATGTATTGTAAATTCCACAATAGCTCAGAAACCGGTGAATTGCTCCATACAGAATACTGGCCCCCATATAGCTCTCCATACAGGATACTGGCCCCCATATAATGCTCCACACAGGATACTGGCCCCCTTATAACGCTCCATACAGGATACTGACCCCCATATAACGCTCCATACAGAATACTGGCCCCCATATAACGCTCCATGCAGGCTGTGCCCCCAAATAATGCTCCATGCAGGCTGCTCCCCCCACATAATGCCTCATGCTGGCTGTTCCCCCCCCCACATAATGCCCCATGCAGGCTCTTCCCCCTTTATAATGCCCCATGCAGGCTGTTCCCCCCACATAATGCCCCATGCAGGATGTCACCCTCCCTTATAATGCCCCATTCAGGTTGTCACCCCCCTTATAATGCCCCATGCATTATGTCACCCCCACTTATTATGCCCTATGCAGGCTGTCACCCCCCCTTATAATGCCCCATGCAGGATGTCACCCCCTTATAATGCCCCATGCATTATGTCACCCCCCTTATAATGCCCCAGGCAGGATGTCACCCCTCCTTATAATGCCCCATGCAGAATGTCACCCCCACCCCCTTATAATGCCCCATGCAGGATGTCACCCGCACTTATAATGCCCCACGCAGGATGTCACACACCCCCCTCCCTTATAATGCCCCATGCAGGATGTCACTCCCCCCCATATAATGCCCCATGCAGGATATCACTCCCCCCCCATATAATGCCCCACGCAGGATGTCACTTCCCCCCCATATAATGCCCCATTCAGGATGTCATCCCCCTCCTCCCTTTTAATGCCCCATGCAGGATGTCACTTCCCCCCCTTTTAATGCCCCATGCAGGATGTCACGTCTCCCCCCTCCCTTTTAATGTCCCATGCAGGATGTCACTTCTCCCCCCTTATAATGCCCCATGCAGGATGTCACTTCCCCACTTCCCCCTCCATTATAATGCCCCAAGCAGGATGTCACCCCCCCTCCCTTATAATACCGCATGCAGAATGTCACTCCCACCCCATATAATGCCCCATGCAGGATGTCATCCCCCTCCTCCCTTTTAATGCCCCATGCAGGATGACACTTCCCCCCCTTTTAATGCCCCATGCAGGATGTCACCTCTCCCTCCTCCCTTTTAATGCCCCATGCAGGATGACACTTCCCCCCCTTATAATGCCCCATGCAGGATGTCACTTCCCCCTCCATTATAATGCCCCATGCAGGATGTCACCCCCTCTTATAATGCCCCATGCAGGATGTCACTTCCCCCTCCCTTATAATGCCCCATGCAGGATGTCACTTCCCCCCTTATAATGCCCCATGCAGGATGTCATCCACCTCCCTTATAATGCCCCATGCAGGATGTGACTGCCCACCTCCCCCCTTTTAATGCCCCATGCAGGATGTCACCCCCCCTCCCTTATAATGCCCCAGGCAAGATGTCACCCCCCCATATATTGCCCCATGCCTCCATACATTAAAAAAAAATCAAATACTCCTCAGCGTCGCTGGCGTCTTCCCACTCTGCGCTGCGACGGCTCAGGAGAGAGCACGGTGTAAAGACATCACCGCGCCCACTGACCTGACACGTCACAGTGCAGCAGCTGCAGAGCTGCTGCGGAGGCACGGGGAGAGGTATTTATTGTGCAAGCAGGGGGGAGCGGGCACTGACACACTGACATAGCGCGGTGGGGTGACCGACGGCGAGTGAGCCCCCTGCCTGCTCAGGGCCCCGGCACTTGCCCGGGTGCTGACACCGGCCCTGCTGACTGGTTGGGGGACATACAGGATCTTAGGGTATGTGCTCAAGATGCAGATTTTAAGCAGAAATTTCCTGAGCGTTTTTTCCTCTCCCTGGCAGAAAAAAACGCATGCAGATTTTACATGCATTTTTCCTGCCAGGGAGAAGCGTTTTTTTAAGCGTTTTTACATGCGTTTATGCATGTGTTTTTTCAAGCGATTTTGAGCATCACTTGGAAAAGGGCTTGACAAGTTGGTCACACAATATAAATCCATGCAGCTGGCATGGATTTATATTGTGTGACCGAGATTTCTGCTTAAAATACTGCACCTATAGTAAAAAAAAAAGAATTATAAAGTAAAAAATAAAAAAAAATATTCTTAGTCACCTCTCCGGCGGCCCCTGGTCTGCTCCCGGCGGCGTCCTCTCTCCTCGGCATCCCGCGATGTTCTGCCAGGACCTGCAGTGATGTCATTTAGTCACGCGACCATCACCTGACCGCTGACGTCAGCGGTCGCGTGACCATCAACTGACTAAATGACGTCACCGCAAGTCCTGGCAGAACATCGCGGGACGCCGAGGAGAGAGGACGCCGCCGGGAGCAGACGGGGGGTGACTATGAATATTTTTTTTTATTTTTTACTTTATAATTTTTTTTTAACTTGCAGGTACCATGGTACCCTGGTTGAATGAGTCTCCTCTTCTCCAGACCTGGGTACCATCCGCGCATTGAACTGCATAACATCCGCATGTATACACGTATACATGCGGATGTTATGCGGTTCAACGCAAGTCAATGGCAGCGATTTTGCCACGAAATCGCACAATAAATGGTTGTGCTGCGGATTTTTCCGCAATGATAATCCGCAGCGGAAATTTCCGCAGCATGTGCACAGCACATGCGGATTATCATTGGGAAACATGGCAGACATCTTCGCAAGCGATTTTAATGCGTTTCCACGGCGGAAATGCATTAAATCCGCATCGTGGGCAGACAGCCTTAGGGTAACTAAACATTTTAAAAACTTTTGATAGACCCTTAAACCCTCATCACGAACCTCTCCATTAACTCATTCATGAAAACAGTCCTACTCCACATCTAATACTATAGTAAATAAAGTATACATCGAATCCTACAGTAAATCCATATATAAAATATGCCATATTATAAAACAAGAAAAGAATAATACCTCTTCCTGGCTGAATCTGTCCGCTTGAGTTGTGAGCATTTCTCTGATACTAGGACAAAAAAGAAGACAAATGAAATATCACCATAGGATTTCAGTTCAATCAGAAACTTGATACATATAAAGATGCCCTTAATAAATGGCAGATGATTCATGGGTATAGGACCTGTCACGATATGACATTGGCTGGAGAATTTAAAGGGTCCCCGTATGCTTTTAAATTGCACCGAAGTGTAACACCTGTGCCGGATTCTGCTTCTGCCGCTAGGTGGCGGCGCACTTTTGTCATGGGTGATGCTTGACAGCATCAATCCTATTCACCTTCCTTCTGTCAGCACTAGGTGGGGCTGTTCATTATGTGAACCCCTGAGAGCAACTTCCCAATGCCAGTCAATGTTGTGCTACCTGGCTTTACCTGTGTTCTGTGCATCTGGTGTTTCATCCTGATTTATTCTGTTCCCTGACCTCGGCCAGTTTATAGACATTTCTCCTGCTTAACAATTTTGTACCTCCTGAATCTGACCCGGCTACCTGACTATCCTTCTTGCCAATTTGCGCCACATAACAGCAGCTGACTCTGTGGCCCTAGCCCAGCGACCCCTGTTTAAGTCCAGGTCCCAGTACAGGGGTTAAAGGGTGAGTCCAGGGCAATCCCTGTGTTTTGGAAAATGATGTACCTTACACCAAGTCTGTTTGTGGTAGATATTTTGGAGCTGCCAGGTGACCACAAACAGTGCCTGAGGGACACCAAGTCATTTATTCTGGTATTCCGGTAATAATTTAATAGTTTTATACAACTGAACATATTTGAGTAAAATCAATTAATCAGGGCTAGTCTGGTGAGGCATTTACTCAGTGAAACTAGTCCAGGTTCAGTAGCAGCAGTCAAGGTCCCTGACCGTTATTAACAGTCTAGGCACAGCCAGTGTCTTCAAAGTTTTCACTCCCCCAGCACCTATGTTTCTCTGTCACAGCTCTCCTAATAGCTCACTGCAGAGCAGATGTATGCCAGGAACAGAGGAGCCAGGTAACATTTTTTTTTAAAACTGCAGCACGATCTGCTTGTGTCTTTCACGGTGTTGAGTAATCCTTACTTCTCTTCACCTTTCCCCCATTCCATAGACTTCAATTTTCTCTGTAACCAATCACCTCATTATGCTGGCAGTCTATCTTGCCTTTATCAAACAGATTTTAACTATTTTATATAGTAGATGGCAAGTCCAGGAGGCGGGGGAAGTGTGGGGGTGAAGAAGTGGCTCATAAGTGTAAAAGAAGCATACATTCTCTGATAGCACATATTACAACGTTTCAATTATTCACTTGTACTATTGACTTATGCAAAGTTTTTTAAAACAACTGTGACCATTCAATGGAATCTGTCAGCAGGCCATCACCCCCAAAACTATTTAAATGTGTATGTAGCTCCTTCAAAGACTAGTCCAGAAATACCTTTACATGGTCAGTCCTTCCTCTGTTACTGAGAAATCAGCTTTTGAATTGAATATGCAAATGAGGCTGAAGATCTGAGGCTTGGAGGAGGTGTGCTGGGTGGGGAATAGAGTTGTAGTGACAGAGGTTTCAGATTTACAGTAAAATTTGCATATGAATTCAAAAACTGATTTCTCCGTAAACTATGAATGGACTGGCCATATAAAGGTATTGCTGGACTTGTCGTTGTCTTTGAACGGGCTACATGCACATATACATAGTTTGTGGGTGAAATCCTGCTGACAGATTCCCTTTAACAATACAAATAACAAAAATACCAACAATAAAGTTTATTTTAATACTTTTATATTAGTATAAGAGAAAACTGATCATTCATCGAGATTCCGTAGTAAAAGTCGTATACTTACTAGTCTGCTTTTATGTGACCTTTACCGTCAGGATCAAAAATCTTGAAAGCATTTAAGATGGTTTCTTCTGGGTCTGTGCCTAAAATAGACATAATTCATAGAACATCTGTCTGCAGATCATCATTTTAATGTAATGCTACTGCGCTCCCTATCTATCATTCTCTCCAGATGTCCTAAGATATCAGTTATATCTGACTATATGCTTTTCTGCCCATTTTTGGCCCAGCCTAAAGAGTCCACAACTATAAACTATTTTAGCACCTTGCAAACTTTAAATTACTGAAAGAGTGACAGGGTCCAGGGAAAAGCTGTCAAGTGGGGTTGAGTGAAATGAACTTATTAGACAGCACCATCATTGATGTCTCACTCAATATTTCCAGCTGCTGTTTGTTACCTGGAGGGCAATATCATTATTACATTTTCTTTGCTGGACATTGATATATGTTTAAAAGGAGGTCATAGAGTTAAATGTTTTCTCAAAATGCCATAATATACAGAAACAATTACCTGTCAACCTCAGTTATATAATTATAATGTAACAATATAAAATAATACTTCACAACAGGCATGGCATACTCAGTTTATATTGTAGCCCAAATATTAAAAGGTACAAAAAAAAGTATACGGTAATTTATGGATATTGACAATTACATACGCCCATACTGTAATCTGGTAGAAAATTACTTGGGTAATTATGCACAGCAGAGCATACTTCCAAATCCTGTTTTGCGGGGGGTTCTGATGTATGCCCCGAGGGGGCCACCGAGCGTGTACTAGACACAATGTAAGAGCACCCTAAGAAGCATAGATAAAGCAGGACAGGGCCCCAGAACATGATTTTGACAGGCCTTTTAAAACATATTTTTTTAGCATTAATATTATGGTGAATAAAAGTGGGAAAATAACAGCAATATGAATCCTGTTCTCCTGCCCGGTTACTTGTTAATTTATCAGTGGATATGATGATTATTCTGATTCATTTTAGAATTTCATTTTTCTTTAGTAGAATTGTTTGCAGGAGATTCTGCCATTATTGAAAGTGTATGTGAAGCTGATAGTCATGTTTACAAATGAATTGTGATATCACATAACACCACATGCATCCGTTGTGTTATCAGTGGGTGCCGGATCTTGTTGATGCGGAACTCATTAAATAAAAATGATAATTGAAAATTCTGAATAATAAAGCAAAGGGGGAATGATAGAGTGCCATAGTCATGAACATACATAAGGATCAAAAATGCTTCCACTCACCAGGTATATGGAAATAATGAAGATGTCCTCTTTATTCCTTATTAATTACCGCTAATACTGTTCATTTTACTCATTCAATAAACATAGCTGTACAATGGCATTCTTCTATATGTTTATAATTAGTGAGAAACAGCCATATCACTTGCTAATTACCTTCAGCTACTGTAATTACAAACATAGACAATATTATCAATAATCGGGATCAGGATTTGGTGTAGACTGTAAACCTAAAGGCCTTCATGTACATTAGGTTAAAGTTCGATGAACCCGACAATTTCAGCAGGACCGTCCAAACATCTAATATGATGTCCACTTGACTCGCCCCTCAAAACTGATTTCAGAGGAGAGAAGGATCTAGCATGCTGAACTGCAACATCTGATCTTTATATTTTCCTGGGAGATAAGCTGCCCCCTGAGGTGTCGGGAAGCATGTTATGTTCTTTCCTATTAAAAATACATCTGCAATTGGCAAAACTGAGCGTTCATGTATGTGGGGCAGCTGGAAGAGATAGCTGTTAGCCAAGCCAGTGTTCATTCTACTAGTATCAAAGGTTTGTTGGCACATTAAGTCTATGTCTGTGCTCATGAAAGAATATGTATCACTTTCCATAATATGACACCCATTGCTATTGTGACAGGTCACTATTGACTTTTAGGATTGCAACTTCCAATATGTGGCACTAGAGTTCAAGTCCTTTTCATCTTAGGTATTTTTCATGTAAGGAGACTTATAGGCCATGCAATGTTCCTCTATGAAATTAAATGTGCAAATTGCCTATTCAATGAGGAAGAGAACTTGAACACTAGTGCAAGAAATTGGAAGTATGTCAATCCTAAAAGTCAATATTGACATCTCTGAAGAGGCAATTTGCATATTTAAGTCCCCAGAGGAGCATTGCATGGACTATAAGTCTCCTTACACTGGCATGTCAGACATGTCACTCTCCACAAGGAGAGACATTTCCCCTTAGATCCTATTATGACAACAAGATCATTGCAGCACAGTCAGTCTATAGCTGTACATATATTAGAGATAGCTGTCAGCCAAACATTAGTTAAACAGACAACTATCTCTACCAACTCTCCCATGCAAATGAGTTCTTGGTTGAGATTTATGTGTTTTCAATGGGGATAGAGGAGAAAGCCAATGACAGACTCATCTGGTAGCGTCTCAAGTTCCCTGAAAATAAAAGGATTGGAAATTGAAATTTCAGTAGTCCAATCCTTCTCTGCCTGATGTCCGCTGTCTCTCGAGAGAAGCTAGGTGCACATACAGAGATGGTTAATTGATCCCATCAAAATTAACTGGTTTACCACACTTCCATCTAATGTTTATGGGGGTTTTAAGGGACAATACAATGCCTCACATAGTCATCAGAATTCTGTGTGCCATTTCATAGTTTTTTGCACATGGAAATACCATGTACATTGACTCTAAAGCTTAAAGAGTCATTAGATTCATGTTGCCCGAATCACCATCAAAGCCTGTCTGTTTGACCAGGTATGTTTTATTCTGAAATGCTGCGGCTTTTCATAGAAAACATCATTTGAAAAGCCAGCTATTCTGATGACATCCTCAACCAGCTTCTCCCTGCTCCACTCCAGTTGATTGACAGGTCTCTCTCTTGTGTATACATAGAGGGAGACCTGTCAATCAACTCTAGTGGGGCAGGGAGACGGGAGTTGGGAAAGGCATCAGACTAACCAGGTCTCTTTCTACTCTTCCTATGGTCCCCTTCTGACTTTTCAAACTGTGTTTTCTCTGAAACGCCGCAGCATTTCAGAGTAATACATGCCTGGCAAAAATCGTATAGCCAGGCCGGGGTTCTGCATCAGCAATCTAATAACAGGTTCCTTTTTATTACTCTGGTACATGATTTTATTTATCAAAGTTTGCAATGGAAACTCACTTATTTGCATCCATATTTTCCTTCTTTAACCATAATGACCATGTATAGCTGTGTAAAGTTTATAAAATGTCATTTAAATCTTGATGCTGTTTGCAGGGGCTCAGGTTAAAGTTACTTAAAAAGAATTTTAATTTGTAAAATGAAGCCCAAGGTTATATCTTTGGCTGCCACATATTGACATAAGGATGTAAAATGATTTATCATTGATGTCTGTTTGGCTGAGGGCTAATGGTAAACCTCTCTGATATAGCTTTCATGTGAAGTATTCCACAACCATCAAACATTCCTGATTTCTTAAAGAACATAACAAATCGCATAACAAATATTGAAAATAGTAACTAGAAAAATATCAAAAACTTGTATTTGACAAAATTGTATTTTTTTTGCTTGTATTTTTTACAGGACCCAGCACAATATACTATATGAAAATGCTTTTTATACAGATTTAGACAACACACAAAACGTGATTATCCAGTGGACCTAGGCTCTAACACAATCCCATCTATGGTCACATGCTTCTAGGGTCTATTTTCTATGGAGATATTCACTGATCGATAATACAGTATGTTTTGTGTGCCAAAAAAACAACACAGATTATGTTCAAAGCGGACATGTACAAGTTCGATGTAGATGAAGGTGAGCTGCAGAATAATTTCTTCAGGTGGCCCAAAAGATCCCCATTCTGATATGATTTTCAGAATGTAATTTTGTCCCTTCCAATAACTATCCCTGATCTCTATGGATGGTCCAGGTTTGTGCAGATTTTAGCCACTAGAAGATGTCCCGTTCACAGTCAAATATTCAACAAGTACTATACTTTTGTTGACATCCAGTACTGTCAGGGCAGGAGTATTTCTATGTGCTATTTTTTTATATATATATTTATTGAACAAGTGTATAAAATATATAGATAGAGGTCTAGGGGGAAAGTTTCTCCTTGAAAGGAGGACAAAAATGGCCTATAGTCCATGTATTGCCCCCTGGTAAATACTGCATGTAAATATCCTTATCACAGAGGAAGAGAGCAGGATCTCCTCTAGTGTCAGCCATTGGAGGTAGCACTAGGTATCCTAGAAGTTAATATTGATACCTTAAATAGCTGTGACACATGACATAAAGCCAAACCAGAATCTTCTCCAACAGAAAAAGACCTCCAAAAACAGAAAACTTTTTTGGGGGTTCTTTTCCCTTGTCAGAGAAAAAGTGAGACTTATAGCTCATCAACGCTCCCTAAGATCATGCAAATGGACTTGCGGGATTAACCTCTAATTTTGTGTAAAAAGTTAATCCTACAAAGCAATTGTAATCATCCTCCTTTTTCCCCATTAAAACTAAAGAAATGTAAAAAAAAAAATAAACATTTGAAATTGTGGTGTTCGTAATAGTCTGATCTATCAAAATATATAAATTTAAAGGAGTTTTCCCACGAACAAAAGTTTATTTTAAAAATTGTGTCTGACCGTGTATGGAACATACCACATCTCCTGGGCAGGGGAGGAAGCAAAATACAATACAGACATTACAGCAGGGGATCGCAGTGGATTCATTTTCTGAGGTAAAACATTTCACTGTCTGTTTTTAAACAATATTTTACCTCACAAAATGAATCCTCCGTGATCCCCTGCTGTAATATCTGTACACTCTTTTGCATCATCCCCTGCCCAGGAGCTGTGGTATGTTCCGTACATGGTCAGACAAGGCATTTTTTAATATTAACTTTTGTTCGTGGGAAAACCCCTTTAAGTATCCAGATCAGTAAAGCACCATCATGAGAAAAAAAAAAATAAGACGGAATTGTAGTTTTTTTGTCAGCACTCCTCCTTAAGAAATGCAATAAAAAATTATCACAAAATAAAACCATCAGCTCTCCATGGAGAAAACCGGCCCTCACACACCTCAATCGATGGAAAAATAAAATTGTTATGGGTCTTAGAGAATGGTAACACGAACAAAAAGGTTTTTTAGTTTTTTTTTGACAAACCTCCAATTTTTTTTTTCTATTTAAATGAAAAAAAAAATAGATGTAAATTTAGTATCGCCGGAATCGTACTGCTCTGGAGATTCATGATTCCGAGTCACTTTTACAACTCATCCCGCAAAAACAAGCTCTCACATGGCTATGACGACAGAAAAAATGAACAAAAGTTATGGCTCTTGGAATAAGGTAAAGAAAAAAAAAAGGGAAAGGATGAAAAATCAGCCAGTCCTTAAGAGGTTACAGAAGTAGAGAACAGGGCCTCTAGGGCTACTGATAAGGAGTAAGAACCCCAGAAACAGCTGTTACGAATGGATCTGTTGAGCTGCTCAGTTTTTGTCAGTTCTAGGAGGGCTGACTGAGATTGGGTAAGGCATAACATTTCGATCACTGGGGGTCTGACCGCTGGGAACCCCACTGATTCTGAGAGCTAGAGCTCTAAAGATCACCATCACCACAGTTAGTCAATCATGCGTAGTGCCGTCCATTCATTCTCTTTGGGACCGCTGGAGAGCGTTGAGCACTGCACTCTTGCTGGTTGTCCGCACTCTCATGAAGAATAAATGAAGCGACAGTGCACATGATTTACCACATCACTATTCACATTGGGTTCTTCAGAGCCCCGGGTCTCATGATCAGTGGGAGTCCCAGCGGTTGGACCCCCAGTGATCAGGAGGTTATCTCATTTAGTGTCTCAATAAAGGGATTCCTTATGCTATGCCTAGTCCATGCAATTTCTGACTTCTTGTTTTCGGATAAATGGAAGAGATGTGCAACTAAGTAACATCTGTGATGACCGACAATGAATTAAGTAATCGCGTGGCTCTAGTCAATGCCCCGGGAACTGAGCGAAACATATTATGCCAAGGTAACCCGACTTGTTCCTTTAAAAATAGCCCTTTAATTACGTAAATCTGATTTTTCAGTTCAAGAAAAATAGGACGTGTCAGATTATTAATTTTTTTAAGTAATAATTTTAGTAGAATGACTAAACTAGAAAGAGGAGGTTATCAAATGAATATTATAGCATTGGATTTACTATCCATAATCTGTTAGCCCCATGTGCCCTATGTGCTCTTCTTCCACGTTCACAATTGATATTCTTCTATAGATCTCTTTATCTGCTTATTGTTCGTTACATATATATTCAGCTCTTGGTTTTATATGATGCTGAGTCAATAAAGCAAATGCATTTTCCTTGGGATTTACTTGTTCAATATCCAAGTGCATCACTTAAGTTTCACTTGAGCAGACTGTCGATAAAGGAAATAAAAATCTCCTGAAATATACTTAAGGGCAGAAAGATGCATTATTGTAGTTTGAAGATTGTGTGCTATGTGCCTTCAAGGGATCACTGAGCGTCTTTCCTTTTCAATCAATATCTCTTTACGCTCAGTTCCCTATTGTCAATCATACTGCCGGTGGCAAACATGAGGCATTTCACAAAAGCTCGGGTTCCCACCATTTCATGCAGTGTTCTACATTTGTCTCTCACTATTTCTCCAGGCATTGTCTGAAACAATGTGATATATAACTCATCCTTTATTGATTAGTTGGTAAATAAAGTGGTCCTTTTCATGTGTATCAAAGTTATTTTCTTCGCAAGCTGCAAATGCATTTTTGTAGCACTCAATAGAAAACATCAAGCAGTTAATATTACGTAAATAGACTTTTAGATATGAGCATTGGGCTAATTCCTAATATTAAGGCAATTTGCAGTCTTCCCGCATCAGCTACTGTTGATTTAAAGTAAAAAAAAAAAAAAAGCGATTTTTTATATAACTAACTTCACTGGAAGGAAAATCATTCTTATACAACATGAAAGAAAAGATTCTCACAAAGGAGAACTACTAAAGATAATATATAAAAGGAATTTTAAGCTATAATGCTTTCAAAAAGTATTCTTACTCCGTGACCTTTTCCACATTTTTTCACGTTACACCCACAAACTTAAATGTATTTTATTGGTATTTTATGTGATATACCAACACAAAGTAACAAGCATTTGTGAAGTGTAAAAGAAATAATACATGGTTTTCTAAATATTTAAAAATATAAATCTGAAAATTGTAACGTGCATTTGTATTCAGCCCCCTGAGTCAAATACTTTGTAGGGCCACCTTTCGCTGCCCATTCTTCTTTTCAGACTAGCTCTAGCTCAATGAGATTGAATGGAGGCGCCTGTGAAAAGCAATTTTCAAGTCTTGCCACAGATTCTCTGGGATTTAGGTCTGGACTTGAACTGGGCTATTAAACATATGAATACAGTATGCTTTGATCTAAACCATATGTGTCAAATTCGGCCCGTGGACTAAATCTGGCCCGCAGTGTGGTTATATTTGTAATGTGACACCAGAACCGCCAACCCAATATGGGGCCATTATTCTGTATGTAGGACTATGTGGGGATCATTATTCTGCATGGATGACTATGTGGGGCCTATTATTCTGTATGGAGGACTATGTGGGGCCCATTATTCTGTATAGAGAACTATGTGGGGCCCATTATACTGTATACTGGTTGGCCCACTACTTTGTCCACATTTTTCCTTTTATCCCTCTGTGTGTTTAAGTTTAACATCCCTGATCTTAAACATTCAATTGTAGCTCTGAAAGTATATTTAGGGTTGTTGTACTGATGGAAGGTGAACCTATGCCCAAGTCTGAAGTCTTTTGCAGTCTCCAACAGGTTTTCCTGCAGGATTGATGTTTATTTAGCTACATTGATCATCCCATCAACTCTGACCAGCTTCCCTATCCCTGCTGAAGATAAGCATCCCCACAGCATGATGCTGCTACCACTATGTTTGACAGTGGGAATGGTGTTTTCAGGGTGATGTGCAATACACAGCATTTTGAATTTAGCCCAAAAAGTTCTACTTTGGTCTCATCTGACCAGAGCACCTTATTCCACATGATAGCTGTGTCCCCTACATGTATTTTTGCAAACTGAAAACTGGACTTTTTATGGCTTACTTTCATAAATGGCTTTTTTCTTGACACTCTTCCATAAAGGCCAGATTTGTGGAGTATATGGCTAATAGTTGTCCTGTGGACAGATTTTCCCACCCAAGCTGTGGATCACTGCAGCTCCTCCAGAATGACCATGGGCCTCTTGGCTGCTTCTCTAATTAGTGCTTTCCTTGCTTGAGATATCATTCTAGGTAGACATAGTTTGTAAAGCCGAATAAAGACTTGCGTCCATCAAGTTCGACCTGTTAGTTCTGTAATTGCTAAAGTTGATCCAGAGGAGGGCAAAAACCCCAAATGATTTAGCCAATCTTCACCTGAGGAAAAATTCCCTCCCGACTCTGAAACCAGCAGTCAGAATAAATCCCTGTATCAACATACTATTTTATTTTATTTTTAAGTATATGCTGAAATCTGCCTTGTATCTAGAAATGCATCCAGTCCCCGCTTGAACTGGTGTAGTGAATCTGACATTACCGTCTCCTCACTCAGTGAATTCCATATTCTCACTGCTCTTACCGTAAAGAACCCCTTCCTATGCTGGTGCTGAAACCTTTTCTCTTCCAGTCTTAGTGAATGCCCTCTTGTTACCGTAATATCCCTCCTTCAAGATCTCTATACTGTCCCCTAACATGTTTGTTCACATTTATTATGTCCCCCCTCAACCTTCTCTTTTCCAGGCTGAATAGTCCTAGTTTTGCCAACCTCTCTGGGTATTGCAGTCCCTCAATTCCCTTTATTAATTTTGTTGCCCTCCTTTGTACCTTTTCAAGCTCATTTATATCCTTTCTATATATTGGGGCCCATAACTGAGCACAGTATTCCAAGTGTGGTCTGACCAGTGCTTTGTACAGTGGAAGAACAATGTTCTCATCCTTTGCAGCTATACCTCTTCTGATACATCCCATTACCCTGTTTGCCCTTACAGCAGCGGCCTGACTTTGGGCACTCCAATTTAGTTTGCTATCAATCAAGATGCCCAAGTCCTTCTCCATCTCTGAATTCCCCAATGATTTCCCATTCAGTGAGTACTGGTGACTTCCATTTTTCCTTCCCATATGTATGACCTTACATTTCTCCTTGTTAAACCTCATTTGCCATTTAATGCTCCACCTACCCAGCTTATCCAAATCCCTCTGTAGGTCTGCACTGTCCTCTTTTGTATTAATTGTTTTACATAACTTTGTGTCATCTGCAAATATTGATATTTTACTATTTATCCCGTTGACTATGTCGTTAATAAAGATATTAAATAACATTGGGCCTAGTACAGACCCCTGTGGTACCCCACTAGTGACGCTTACCCAATCTGAGTATATTCCATTTATACTCAGATTGGGTAAGCGTCACTAGTGGGGTCATGTCTTGGTAGGTTTGCAGTTGTGCCATACTCCTTATATTTTTGGATGATGGATTGAACAGTTCTCCATGAGATGTTCAGAGCTTGGGCTATCTTTTATAACCTAACCCTGCTTTACTCTTGTCCACAACTTTATCCCTGACCTGTCTGGTGTGTTCCTTGGTTTTCATGATGCTGTTTGATCCCTAATGTTCCCTAACAAACACCTGAGGCTTTCACGGAACCGCTGTAGTTATACTGTGAATAAATTACACAGGTGGACTACATTTACTAATTATGTGACTTCTGGAGGCAATAAGTCACTCAGGATTTTATTTAGGGGTTTCAGACAATAGGGGGCTGAATACAAATGCACGTCACAATTTTCATATCTATATTTTTTGAATAATTAGAAAACCATGTATCATTTACTTTACACTTCCCAAAATACTTGCTTCTTTGTATTGGTTTAGCACATAAAATCCCCAAAAAATCCATTTAAGTTTGTGGGTGTAACGTGAAAAAATGTGGAAAATTCACGGGGTGTAAATACTTTTTCAAGGCAGTGTATATAAAAAAAAATGTCAATCTGTTTAATATTTACATTATAAGGTCTTATTATTTATTTCTAAGTTTACGCCACATTTTATTTGAATTTGCCAACATTTGTCAAAACTAAAATTGTGCCGAATTTGCACAAAAATGTAGTTTTAAGGTGAAAAAGGCACAAATGTACCCCATCTCCTTATAGCAAGTATAAAAAGAAATACAAACAGTCACACAATTCCAAAAGAATTCAGACTTATTAGGCATGCCTACTTTGACAAATTTGATGCAAATCTTGCTTGCGCTGCCGTCTGCAACCCTGTTGGTGGAAAAGACACCTTCCTGATACATGTGTTGCGCACAACATCCCTTATAGTGAATTCCTATGGTATTGCATTGCGACTTGGCACCTACCGCAACGGTGACACAGAAAAGCAAATGTTTGCAAATGTGTTTGATTTTCTGTCACTGGCAACAAGTTGCACATGACTCATTTGCCCTGAACTTCAATGCCAATTGCATGCAATTGCAACTCGTCTGCAATTTCAAACAAAGAAATGCCAGCATGCCACACAAGTTGCCGTGTACCCCCAGCCTCAATAAAAAATAAGGGCTCTGTTATGATATAGACATGTCTCAGCCATTGTTTGGATCCAAATCACAATCTACATCAATATGTACATAAATAGTAAATCAATATTATATTAATAGTTAAAGAGATTGTCAGGTGAAAATAAATTATCACTTAAACCACAGGATAGGAAATGACTTGTTCAGTGGGGATCTGACTGCTGGGACTCGCACCGATCGGCAGAAAGGGGAATACACTGATAGAAAGGAACAGCAGTGCACATGCCCATCCTCTGCTCCATTCATTCACTCCAGGGCTGACAGTCATTGCTCTTGACTTTTTCCGGCAGCATCATAGAGAATGAATGGAGTGATGGTTAGACACCCAACCCGTTACACTGATAAAAGATTCCCAACAGTGAAGATAAAATTCCCCAATCTATTGACTGGTGCAGGTCACAGCGGTGAGACACCCACTGATCAGCGAATGATCATTAATTCCCATCACTTGTTTCCACTGGACAACCCCTTTAAAGGTCATTAATAGCCAATTGAAAAAAAACCTCTCCATATTATATACAGTAATAAAATGACTAATATTCATTATGCTAATTCTCTACCGTTGCTTTTTCCGCCTTCTCCCCATCCATCCCTGTACTATGTGCAAATAACTGTAGCCAATCTCTGCCTCTAACAGTGACATGTTGGTCATGTTTTCCAAGGGCCCAGAATCCTTTCACTATATTTTTCTTGGTAAACTCCTGCACCAGAGGTGGAGCTGTTCTGTTATTTGTGTTTGTCCATTTGACCCGGTACGACGTAATCTGGTGATTAGAAATTCATTCCCACTCACACTGTGGTGAAAAATTCGATTAAAGTAACAGCTCTGTCCAAGAAGGATGATGATGGGCAATGGTCAATTATAACCGGGTCATTATTTCAGTATCCCATAAGCCTAAATCTGCTTCATGCATAATCTGTGGCACTAATATAACCTTGACAAGAGAAAATATAGTCGTACTTAAAACCTACTAAAGAGGGAAAGCTGTGGTTTGTAATGAGTCGGACATGTTTTTGCAACCACTTTTAGGTCAATGGAAACATTAAAAAGACAGTGCCCCGTGTCTTAAACTGCCGCGGCAGAGCATCCAGGACCCAGCCAGAACTAAACACAGCTATTCTTGTCAATTGCAGTATCTTTCTGACTAGTCCATAATGGAAACTGGTTACTGAACAGATAGCAGGATGGGTCTCCGCTGCCCAATTTAACTTCCCCTAGATGTTTTCTTTGTGCCAGCTATTGAATGCTATTACCATTCTAGTTTTGGATCCAATTCTGCCATTTTTATTGCCCTTCTGGATATGATCACTTTTTTTTTAACACTGCAGATAAAACTTGGACTAAGATCCCTCTACAGGATTTAAAGGGTGAAAACTTGAGAGTCCATTATTCTACTAAACAAAATTGCCAGCGCAAAGCTTAACTATGCATGTTCGATGAAACTGACAGATCATTACACATAAGGGTAACATTTGTGGAAGTGTGGTGGCTCACATTAAAAGCAAGACTGAGTAAATAAATTGGAGCATACTTACAGTGAATAATATGGGGCTCAGGTAGATAATGTCATAATTATGAAAACCCTGTGCCAGGTTGTCCAACACCTCTGAGTTGTCAAAGGTTTGCAATTATCAGAAAGGAGTCAGAAAGCATATAGCAAAAACTATCACAGAGGGCTCGCCCAACTCCTTTGAATGTCTGCTTGTAATCGTTGGAGTGGACGTGGTCCTAGGTGGCTTCCAGGACAGGTTTATCAAACACATAATGCTATTCCAGGATATTCAGAAAATCCAGACTTTAATGAAACATCTTGATTAAAAATGAACATAGAGAGCCATTCTCTGATGTATAAAATGCTCAAACTCTCTACGTCTTTTGAACCACATTAAAAGTTCTTTGTCACAACTTGATATGCTTTTCAAACTATAACACATCATGCTGTGACAAAGAACTTTTAGCATTTGGGCATTTTGTTCACCATGATGCTCTATGCATCAATTTTTAATCATGATATTTCAATGAAGCCTGGATTTTTTGGATATGCTGGAATGACACTTTGGCCTAATTAATCAAAACGATTTTTGGCATAAAAAGTTTTAAAAACTTGGAAAATTTTTGTGCATCATGGAGTTGTGCAAAAATGTAGCAACTTCTGGCATTTCCAAGCCTGTTTTGGACACCTGGGGTAGGATGGGGCATGGGAGTGCCCATTCATCAAACTAATGACGAGTTGTGGCGTACCTTACCTTAAATCATATTCCAGTCTTGGCCTGATGTAATAAATCAGGAGCATCTGACTCCAACACACCCCCCCATCACAACCGGCATGAACAACATCGGTCTTGATGAATTGGGGGGGGTTATGGCAAAAACCAAGTCTGTTGATAAGTCCATTGTACACTATGTTGAGGAGAAACCAATGCATATTGGCATGGAGCACTAATAATACTAAATCTCACCCATGTTATTTTCTGGCTTACACCTCTCTCTATCAGTAAAATGTCCTGAACGTTGTTCATGATATCCCTCTCACTGGCATAAATCAGCAATAGCTGTGAGATAATTCTGGTTCCATGGTTGACAGAGTTTTATAGTGCTTTCTAGTACAAGGACTCTGCATATGCTATTGTGACTGACGTTATTATTTTTGCAGTGTTTACTAGGAACAGTTTTATTAGTAGACTTGAAGAAGCATTAAACAATATGCATATTATAATTAGATGTATTATCCTCTCTAAATTACATCTCTTCCTTCTGCTTTAAAGAAATCGCTGCCAATTCGAAAGCAGGCTAATGATTTGTGTTAAATCGTGTAAGAAGATTACATAACAAGCTTCTTACATTTAATGCCAAATTGACAAACAAAGCTGGATTGAACCAAAAACACCTGTCTGTGCTTCACTGCCATACTGGACAACATTGTATATGCAGAACCCCTGTGAGGTCTTTTGCTAAGGAGCCCTCTCATCCCAGTGGCACCAGGAATATAGTCAACTAACACAAGTCTAATATGTATATAAAAGTCTGTACCTGAAATTGTACACAGATATGGAAATGATCATCTGATATCATAAGCTACAATACACTGGCATTATGTATTTCCAAAAGACTTTGTGGCCAATTCATCAAGACTGGCGTAGCGAATACTTGCACTACATTACTATTGGAGTAGAAGAGGCACAGAAATAATTAAGGAACATTTGGCACTTAATGAATTCAACACTTCTTCTGAGTGGCGTGTACTGCGCCATAAATGCTACTCCAGTCAGCAACTGGAGTAAAAAAAAAATGCATTTTTTGCAGTGTTGCAGAGGCCAAAAATAAACTCAATTCTGGCGTTTTGACTTTTTTGTCATTACAATATTTACTAATAGGGTTAATTAATTTATATTTCAATAGATTGGACTTACGGATGTAGTGATATCATATATGCATATTTTTTAATTAATTGTACTTCTGTATTTTTAATGAGGGAAAAGGGGTGTTATTCGAACTTTTATATTTTTTTAAAAAAAGTTATTTTTTTAATTATTTTTCATTGTATTTGTTATTCCTTGTAGGGGACTTGTATCTGCAATCATCTGATCACTTGTACCACACTATTGCTCTTTATAGGAAAAATCACTGTATCCTATGAACACCAACCAGGAACTGGCATTCACAGGAGTACCATCATGACAGGCACAGGAATCTTCAGCAGACCCCTCACTGTCATGACATTTTTCAACATCGAAGGTGCCGATTGGTGGTCTAAACAACGTGCCCCTGGGCCGCAAGCAGGTAATGCCACTGCCAGAGATTAAAAGCAACATTTAACAGGTTTAGCTCCACTTCACGAGTGGCTTTTAAAGGCAGAATATGGCTGAATGATACAGCCATTGTCTTCCTACAAAGATGCATGCTCAGGAACTCAGCCTGCATGAAAGACAGGGAGCCGACATATAACATAACTGAACGTCATATGTTGCTAAGGGGTTAATAAGAAAACTATTTATGCTCAGACACAGATTAAGTGGTATTTTAGTTGAACAATAAGGTTAGTTTTGGAATCAATCACAGGTAAACATTCCTGCATTTTGCTAAATCTGGAGTATTTGTCTTTTACATATAATCATACCTTTAAGTTTTTCACCAAACATTGTAAGGAAGACAGTAAAATTGATAGGTCCTGGTGCCTCCTTCACCATGTCATCCAGCTCTTCACTCTTTACATTGATACGACCTTAATAAAAAGAAAATAACAAGTAAATCCAGGTAAGTATATTACTATAGCCAGATTCACGTCATGTTTGAGACTTTTACTTCAGAAAGTACATCCTAGACTTCTGCAACTGTTGTAAAAATATTTTCTGCTGTCATCCTTTTATAAAGAAAGAACAGTCAAATTGATGTCAAAATAGATACTTTCCCGGCATATATTTGTATAAGGAGTCTCTGTCAGTTGTTGACTGCCTTATATTTATATGCAGACATATAAATAAATAATAATAATAATAATGTTATCTCACCTGGTTTTTGACCCCCACCACCCAGACATCCTATGAGATATACTCACCACCCTGCATCTAGAGAGAAGGCACATGACCCAAAATTTATAGGGTAACAGTCATTTTAATTTTATAAACCAATAGTGCACATGTACATAAGGAATTTTGTAATATATCTCATCAGAGAAATCTTCTTCTTTCTGCTCCAGGACTGATCAGTCATTCTCAAACTTAATTCTCTGGTAAAATCTGTATTCAGTGAAGACAGAATGGTACATTACTGAGATAGGAGGTGGCAGTTATTTTTTATAGGATTCTATGTAGAGTGTTCGAGGAAGGAGCTCTGTCTCTAGCTCTATCCTTCTCCTCTCTCCCCTCTACATACGTAGAATCTTTTCAGTAGCAAATATCATCTCCTATCTCAGTAATGTAAAAATCTGTCCTCACTGAATTCATATTATAGCCATGAATTGAGAATTTTGAAAATGAAAGATCAGTTCAGGAGGAGAAAGAAGCAGATTTCTCTAATAAGATACTGTATATTACAAAGTTTCTTCTTTTCATCTGTACAGTTAATTTATGGAATAAAAATTAAAATGTCAGTTACTTTTTAAGTCTCCACAAGCCCTTGTGGCACTGAACCAATACCTTTTATCAGTTCCTATCTGCCCCTCCATTTTTGTTTGTGGCTCAATGTTCCAGCATCACAGCATACACACCCTGTGACGCTAGTCACTACTCACAGACAAGCTGTGAGGCAGGGTAGTCAAACGTTCCGGGGTCACATACCAAGAGAGCATGTCATAAACTAAACGGGAAAGACAAAGGTGAAGTCAGATCATGGTCCGTGGTCAGAATACCAGGAAGATAGTGGATCAGAGCAAAGGGGCTAGACAAACAGATAGTCAGAACGAGGTCCAGAGTCAGGCAGTAACAGATCAACAAATAGAGCACAGGAATACAAGGAAAACCACTGTGCAAAAGCTAAATTTGGTAGAGATCTGCGACAGCTTAGCTATGTAGATGGGTAATCGCTTGGAACAGGGAACACCTGAAGGAAGCTCAGCAGCTCCAGTCTCTGATTTCACTGCTGAACTGGCAATCAAAATACTGACAGCTTAGCGCTCCCCTGCACTAGATTGGACAACTGAGCTGTCAATCAAAATACTGACAGCTCAGCACGCCCCTGCACTAGATTGGACGACTCAGTCACTGTGTCCAGGACACACTGAGTGGAGGAATCGTAACACACCCACATCAGACTGTCTTTTTCTAGATTTATATTGCAGCTGGGACCTCTTCCTATTAGCTGATACCTGAGGAACCCACAATCTCACTGTCAGCAACTGTGAGTATGGCAGTGCTGCTGAGTCCAGGCAATCTTTGAGTGCAAGGTACACGGTCAAAGCATTACACACCATCTCAAAACACAAAATAAATAGCATAAATTGCAAATTACACATTGTGTACCATCTCTTTAACAAATAAGCAGCCTCTTATGGTAAAATAAAGAGGAGCATAAGGTTTATGGCCCTTATACAATGCCTTATTACAGGCAGTTGTGTGCATAAAGCCCAGTGCACAAATTAATATTAGTAAAAATAACACTATCTACTGCTAATAAACTGATCAAAATTATGAGTGCGGTTACATGACTGACTACAGCAATATGTCTACAAAGAACGTTTGGTTTTTAAAGATGTAATAAAACAAATTAATGTTACGGAAACTAATGAGTGTATAATTAGATATGCATATTATAGATCAGGATGGGTCCCTGGGAAACATATGCATTATATATTAACATACACAAGAACAATAATGGAAATGACAAACTCATTACTTGCTTTTTCTTTGTATTATTAAATCTTTCGGCTTCTCCTAATTTATATGATCAAGAAATAGAATTGTTCTTGCATATCAATGCACAAGAGCAATACACCAAAAATATTGGGTCACATGCTATGTGTTATGTTTCTTCTGTATTGTAATAGTTTTTATTTATGTAATACTCTTTCAAAGTATCTAAAATATATATTTGCTATGTTTAATGCTTAAAATGTAAATAAATGTATACTAATCATCGGATGGCAACTGGAAGAGAAAACATGTCGGGCAATTTTCATTAAATTTACCATCCCACATGAGTGGTTTTAATAACTTTGACTGAGATTGCAACATTTTCCACATAAGTTGATGCATCCTATAGCAGTTTTCAAAAATCTTCCCCTGTATTTTTTAAACTGTCAATGGATTTTTTTTTTATATACTGTACCTTTGTGATTTTGGAAAAAGTTGAAAATAAAAATAAGATTTCATCTAGAACTTCTTAAAACGTGGCCTCCGACAGCCCTCAATATATTTTTATACAAATATGAATCTATATTATTAGAATGTAAATGTGGCACCCCAGGGGTCTGGTTTCCACAGTAACAGCAATGTTATGTCTGAGAGCAGGTGGGAGGTCTCTTGGTCAGGGATCCTGTGCATGCCACACCTCCTGCCCAGTCCTGGGAGGGGAAGAACTTCCCCTATATAAACCTGGGGCTGAGGCAGGGTTAGAGAGTTGAGAGGGAGAGTTCAGCCAGGAGGGCTGACAGGGAGCTGTGGCTCCGGCTGGGCCCAGCTCCTGGGCCATGCCAGAAGTAGAGACAGAGAAGAGAAGCAGATATAGGAAAAGAACATCAGGAGCTCTGTGGGAGCAGTGCTACAAGGAGTCAGGGGCTGGCAGCTGCAGAGCTCGCCCTGACTGAGAAGTTATCACCGGACCCGGAGTCCGAGGCTGTGGGGACTAACTCCTATCCAGCAGCAGAAACCGACCGGCAGGGGATTGCAGGTCCTCTGGCCCAGAAACCCGAAGGCACGGTCACACGCGTGGGACCAGCACCGCCGTCGTGGAGCGGAAGCAACTAGAAGGCCCCGAGTCACCGGCCATACGGGTGAGCACCACACGGTACACTCAGGGACGTGGGCTACTTATACCCGCTTCTAGCAAGGTAGCCAGAAGAGTATCGTTAGTTTGGGAGGCCTACAACTCCGCCTGGCCAGGGGAGATCCCATCTGCTCAAGGACTGACCAGGCCCCAATCGCTAGCCAGTACTCCGGGAGGGTCTATCGTTGTCACCAGTAAAGACCCTGAACTACACCGTACCGTCTCCGAGTGGTTCCTGCTACCCCCATCATCCACGTCGGCTGCCCTGAGGCCATGCCCCTCCCGTTGGGGGTTATACTATCACGCTGCAGAATCCTACCACCGGCCTCAGCGGTCTGCCCTGCAGCAGCAGCTCCTTAGCTGTACTCAACGGGTGGCATAGTCGTCCAACATCTACCGCTAATACAGCGCCACTTAGTCTGACTCCCTGGGCACGGACCGGATCACCGCCACGAGACTACAACCCTCAAGAGATCCGGCTCCGGGTAAGCTCCCACGTGCGCAACGCAGCGCGACACAGGCCCAGGGGCGCGTCAACTTTTGCGTAGTCGGCAGGATTTCGTGCCCGCAACCACCGGGTACTGCGTGCCTGAAAAAGACTGTTCAAACTTACCTGTGGTGAAGATTCCCGCCATCCGGCGCCATCTTCCGCTTCCTTCCCGCCATCGGTGGAGTTTTCCCGCCATCCGGCGCCATCTTCAGCCTTCTTCCCGCCATACGTGGAGTTTTCCCGCCATTGGACGCCATCTTGAGGACGCCGCGCGGGAAGAAGAGGGGCGTGGACTCCGAAAGCGCGCGAGAACTGAAGCCCCGCCTCACGTCTGGACGTTGCGTAAGGTCCTGGAAGGAGCCCAGCAGACGCCGACGTCACAGGAGCGCAACGGAAGGTCCTCAACCCTGACGATCTACTGCGGAGCCGCGGCCTACGGAAGAGGATCATCGCAAGGTAGGCCACGGTCCACTAGGGGGGAGAAGGATGCCGGATACGGAGGAGAGCTTCACCGCTTCAACCCCCGCCAGCGCCACCGCTGTTGCGGTCATGCCTTTCACCATGCCCTATATCCCGGGGGCAGCCTGGCTACCCCAGTACTCAGGGGAGTCACATACCCTGCATGACTTTAGAGAAAAGCTGGATAGCCTCTTCCAGGTGTACCCCCTCACAGAGGAGCAAAAAGTGAGCATCCTGGTGGCCCAATTAACCGGGGCAGCCCAGAGGGGGGTAAAGTCCTGGCCACCTGGGAGGAGGACTGTCGCAGAGATACTAACCCAGCTAACCGAGGAGGAGCTGCAGTACTACCAATACGAGGAAAGCCAAGAGGACCCGGACGGGTCTGAGGACTACCCTCAGGAGGGAGCACAAAGAGGACATAGCTACTGAAGGGAAGTAGCGTGAATAAAGAGCTGTAAATAGTTACCCGTAAGGGTACAAGAACTGCTGCTAATTAAAATATGGTCCCCGTTGGGACTAGTGAATTGTTCCCGTGTGTCCCTATCCCTAACCAGGCTGAGGACTGTGAGTAGCCATCCCTTTTTCCCCACTGGCCGAGGACTGAGAGCGGCCATATCCTGTAAATAATTATGTGTTTCTAGTAATTTATGGGAGTCTTTGGTGGATTTACCGGGAATCCTTTGTACATAGTTGGAGCGTAACCTAGGAATGGACTAAAGACTGTTAAGGACTCGGGGCAGGACAGACCCCTACCTGGTTACGTCTCCCTGTTTTGGTGAAATGGACACCTTGCTTTTCTTCAAAAAACTGCACCCGGTTGCGGACACGCCGTAACCATCTTTATGTGTTTTTCTTATTGTATTATTATTGTTTATACCTTGTTATGTTTTTCTAAAAATATGTTTAGTCCCGGAGTACTAAATTTCACTAGGGGGGAATGTGGCACCCCAGGGGTCTGGTTTCCACAGTAACAGCAATGTTATGTCTGAGAGCAGGTGGGAGGTCTCTTGGTCAGGGATCCTGTGCATGCCACACCTCCTGCCCAGTCCTGGGAGGGGAAGAACTTCCCCTATATAAACCTGGGGCTGAGGCAGGGTTAGAGAGTTGAGAGGGAGAGTTCAGCCAGGAGGGCTGACAGGGAGCTGTGGCTCCGGCTGGGCCCAGCTCCTGGGCCATGCCAGAAGTAGAGACAGAGAAGAGAAGCAGATATAGGAAAAGAACATCAGGAGCTCTGTGGGAGCAGTGCTACAAGGAGTCAGGGGCTGGCAGCTGCAGAGCTCGCCCTGACTGAGAAGTTATCACCGGACCCGGAGTCCGAGGCTGTGGGGACTAACTCCTATCCAGCAGCAGAAACCGACCGGCAGGGGATTGCAGGTCCTCTGGCCCAGAAACCCGAAGGCACGGTCACACGCGTGGGACCAGCACCGCCGTCGTGGAGCGGAAGCAGCTAGAAGGCCCCGAGTCACCGGCCATACGGGTGAGCACCACACGGTACACTCAGGGACGTGGGCTACTTATACCCGCTTCTAGCAAGGTAGCCAGAAGAGTATCGTTAGTTTGGGAGGCCTACAACTCCGCCTGGCCAGGGGAGATCCCATCTGCTCAAGGACTGACCAGGCCCCAATCGCTAGCCAGTACTCCGGGAGGGTCTATCGTTGTCACCAGTAAAGACCCTGAACTACACCGTACCGTCTCCGAGTGGTTCCTGCTACCCCCATCATCCACGTCGGCTGCCCTGAGGCCATGCCCCTCCCGTTGGGGGTTATACTATCACGCTGCACAATCCTTCCACCGGCCTCAGCGGTCTGCCCTGCAGCAGCAGCTCCTTAGCTGTACTCAACGGGTGGCGTAGTCGTCCAACATCTACCGCTAATACAGCGCCACTTAGTCTGACTCCCTGGGCACGGACCGGATCACCGCCACGAGACTACAACCCTCAAGAGATCCGGCTCCGGGTAACCTCCCGCGTGCGCAACGCAGCGCGACACAGGCCCAGGGGCGCGTCATATACATATTATTACAGTGTTAATATATGGCTTAAAAGGAAACTGTCACCATGAAGATGCAGTTCAATCTGCAGACATCTTGTTCTAGACCAGGGGAAGCTGAGCAGATTGATATATAGTTTTGTTAGAAAAGATTCAGTATAACCTGTGTTTTTATCATTTAAACTTCTACTCTAAGGCTATGTGCACACGAAGCGTTTTTGATGCGGTTTCGCTGCGTTTTTTCTGCCACAGAAACACTGCAAAAATGCTTGTTAATAGGTCTGCCAGCTATAGCAATGCTAATCCTGATGTGCTGCGCACATGATGTGGAAATTTCCACTCAGGATTAGCATTGCGGAAGAAAACGCAGAATGACCATTATGCCCCGCGTTTCCAGAGCGTTTCCCACCCGTTGACTTTAATTGAAACGCAACAAATCCGCAGGCATAAATCCGCAGGTATAATATTTATACCTGCGGATTTGCTGCTTTTCAATTAAAGTCAATGAGCGGGAAACGCTCCGGAAACGCTGGGCATAATGGTCATGCTGCGTTTTTTTCCGTAATATGGTACCTGGGTTGGGAAAGGAGGACTACAACTCCTCTCATCTGACCGCCGCTCCCGCTGATAACAGCGAGAGCGGCGCTGCTGAGGGGAGCAGTAGTTCTCCTGAGCAAAGCTGGGAACCACCGGCAGTGAAAAAAATGTAAAAAAAGTAAAAAATAAAAACCTTATACTCACCTGTCCGGCGGTCCCCGGTATCCTCGGTCCCGGCGATCCTCTCCTCCCGGCAGCCGGCGGTATACTGCGGGAAGCGAACGCTCTCTCCACAGTATAATGTTCTTCCAGGACCTGCGGTCACGTGAGCGATCAGGTGATCGTTCACGCGACCTCACCCTGGGAAAATTCTGAAGAACGTTCCCAGGGTGATGATGGTGAGAGCTCACAGGGGCTGATCAGCTGATCTTCAGCTTATGAAACCCAGTGACCTCCTGAAGCAGCAATGTATACTGACAGGAGTGATTTTACATCACTGTCAGTAGTATACACTGCTGTCTTCTACAGCAGTGACATCAGTGATTGCTGATGTCACTGCTGTAGAAGTGACCCAGATCGCCGTGGGACAATCGGCGGTACGTGGACTGCATCGTTGACGGCGACAGGTAAGGGATATGGTTGTTTGATATTTTACGTTTTTTTTCAGAAGATCGATGGCTTCACGGACCCGTACAATAACATTTTTCTTAAAAAAGTATGTTTTTTATTTCATTAAAATACTTTATTCTGGCCGTGTATTTATTGAAAGAGCGGCGACCATTTTACTACACGTTAGTAATGGGGGCATCTTATAGACGTCCTCCATTACTAACCTCGGCTTCACGTCAGCCACCAATACAAGGTTGACGTGAACCCCAACCCGATTACCCCACTCGTCACCGCTACAGGGCAGTGAGAAGAGCGGAGGCTAAGCACCAGATTTGACGCATCTTATGGACGTGCCATTACTGGGACTGCTGAGGGGTTATATTAATAGCTGCGGAGGGGGCTAGTATTCATGACCCCTTCCCTGGCTATTAATATCAGCCCGCAGCTGTCTTTATAGGGGTACCCCACATCAATTTTTTTCTGGGGTCCCCCTGTAATCTATCCAGTAAAGGCTAAACAAACAGCTGTGGGCTGATATTAATAGCCAGGGAACATTGTGGGCAAATGGCCCCTTCCCCAGCTACTAATATCAGCCCCCAAGGGGTCGGCTTTCCCTCTTTTTGTTATAAAAATGATGCGGGAGCCCACACCATTTTTTTTATTTTAGGCTCTGTGCCCACGATTCGGACGTAGCAGCACTTTGGATGCATATTTTTTGCTGCGTCCAAAACATTGCATTCTATTGAATGCAGGTAAATCCACATGTGTTCACTGAACCATTCGTATTTATCGCATTCAATACATTCTAGTGGTCAAATTTCTGTTGCATAGACTAGCGACTGCGTAAGATAATTTGACATGCCGCGGTCCTGAAAGGCATGCCGCATGTCAGTGTCCACGGGTGATTCGCAGCCCCTGATGCACGCATAGTGGACATGGGATTTCTAGAGATCCCATCCACTATGCTGTAACATCTGGACACTACGGGTTTAACACTGTATATACACGCAGCGTCAAGCCTGCAGCGGCTCCTGACCGTGGCCACGTACCCAAACTCACCCGCAGCATGTCAATTTCTGTAGTGGACACGCTAGTCTCCGCTGCAGATTTTGACCGATTGAAATGTCATTATATGCGGTGGATTCACATGTACCGACAAAAAAAGTGCGGCATTAGAACACTGCGTTTTGGACGCAACAAAAATACGCTGCGTCCAAAGCGCTGCTGAGTGCTGATCGTGGGGACATAGTGGCTAATGAACCAGCTGTGAGCTGTTAATAATAGCCATGGACCATGTTTGCAAATGGCACCTTCCCAGGCTAAAAATAGCAACTCACAGCAGCCGCATAAATTACATGAATAGAAATGCTAATAAAGATTGGGTGTATGGGACTAGCTGACACCTAGCTCTTTTGTTTGGTGATGTTAAGGTGTCAATCAGACCTTTTCATGACCAATCCTAATTAAAGTAAAGTAAAGAGTTAAATAAACACACAGACACAGAGCAAACACTTTATTTGAAATACAACAGACACATTCTTTAATCATTTAAATTAACTAATATACTCACCCCAGTTCTGACAGTAATCCAAGGGTTTAAGCCATGTCCCACCAAATGACTTTATTTAGCTCCAAAAAGCATTCATTGATGTACAAAAATGCTTAAAAAAAACACATAAAAAACGCGTCAGAAACACCCGGAATTTCTGTAGCGTTTTTCCTGCGAAGGAGATGCAGAAACGCTCAGGAAATTTCTGCTTCAAATCCTGATCATGCGCACATAGCCTTACAGGGATTTTCGGTCCAGTTGGCAGTTCTATTCAGTGACTGACAGTTATGTCTTAATGCATTCTTATACAAAGAATTGTACACAGTATTCCATTTGAGGTCTGACCAAGGAGGAGTAGAGGGGGATAATTACTTCATATGATCTAGACACTTTGCTTTTCTTAATACATGCCAGAACTGTGTTTGCCTTTTTTGCTGCTGCATCATACTGTTGACTCATGTGCAGTCTGTGATCTATTAGTATACCCAAGTCTTTCTCATGCATGCTGTTGCTTAGTTCTATTCCTCCCATTTTGTAGATGTCATTTTTATTTTTCTTGCCCAGATGTAGAATCTTGCATTTCTCCTTGTTAAACACCATTCTATTAGTCGCTGCCCATTGTTACGCTCCAAGAGTGTTCAGCTAGTTCTCTAGTGATAATCTCCTGCTGATAAAACGCTTACTTTATTGGAACTGCAACAAGTGACGCATCACTGAAATCAGGGTCTCTACCCATACATCATGCTTCTCTCAGATTACATAGAAAAAGCCTGCTGATACATTCCCTTTAATATTGTACTATTCTTGAGTATGCAGTCTGTCTAGATATTTAAGGGTTAAATATTATTAAAAATTATATACAGTATAACAAAATTTCTGGAAAGCAGAACTGAAAAAAGTACAAAAAAATTGTTGCTTTATTAAATTTGCTTCACATTTTCAGCACATTTGATGGGTATATGCAGTATACAATTGTTCTCATTGTGTTATCCTTTTTTGTTTTTGAATTCCAACTTTTATGAAGACATTAAGACATTTCTGCTTGTAAATCTGTCTACAATCTGATGCTGAAAGCAAATAGCAAGGGACTTAATTTAGTTAGTGCATGTATCTACATGAAATTCACACCAAACAATCTATTAGAATTAATCAGAATGGAAATACAGTTGGGACTTAGTCTCTATTCGTTTGAATATGCCCTTGTCACGATATGGACTGAAGCTTAGATGGGAGCCACTGGGGATGAAGGCAGGGCACCAAGAATACTGTCATATTCAGTTTTTTCCCTTCAAGATGCCATATGTAGTGTCACATTTGTCATGAGAATTAACCATTTACAATATACAATGGAACCTTACAGAAAAAAACCATGAGATGACCATCCCTGATCCTGACTTGATGTTTCATTGCCAAGTTTTCAATTTTCTTTTATCCAAGTTACATTGGTCAGAGGGTTGCTGCATGTTCTAGCTATTTATCACTCCAGATTTGGGTAATTATCTGAAACTAGTTTGTATTGTACTTAAATAGATATAGAATATCAGCTGATCATACCAATGCAAATGATAATACACTGCTCAAAAAAATAAAGGGAACACTTAAACAACACAATGTAACTCCAAGTCAATAACACTTCTGTGAAATCTACCTGTCCAGTTATGAAGCAACACTGAATGTGAATCAATTTCTCCTGCTGTTGTTCAAATGGAACAGAATACTGGTAGAAATGATAGGCAACTAGCAAGACCCCCCCTATAAAAGAGTGGTTCTGGTGGTGACCACAGACTATTTATCTGTTTTCATCCTTTTTGGCTGTTGTTTTGGTCACTTTTTCATTTTACCATTGCTCTCACCCCTAGAGGTACAGTAGCATGAGGCGGTGTCTACAGTACAACCCACAGAAGTTGCTCAGGTAGTGCAGTTCATCCAGGATGGCACAGCAATGCGAGCTGTGGCAAGAAGGGTAGCTGTGTCTGTCAGCACAGTGTCCAAAGCATGGAGCAGCTACCAGGAGATGTGGAGGGAGCCATAGGAGGCCAACAACCCAGCAGCAGGACCGTTACCTCCTCCTTTGTGCAAGGAGGAGCAGGAGGAGCACTGCCAGAGCCCTGAAAAATGACCTCCAGCAGGCCACAAATGTGCATGTGTCTGCACAAACGGTTAGAAACTGTCTCCATGAGGGTGGTATGAGGGCGTGACATCCACAGATGGGGGTTATGCTCACAGCCCAACACCGTGCAGGACGCTTGGCATTTGCCACCGAACACCAAGATTGGCAAAGTCGCCACTGGCGCCCTGTGCGCTTCACAGATGAAAGCAGGTTCACACTGAGCACATGTGACAGACGTGACAGAGTCTGGAGACGCCATGGAGAGCGATCTGCTGCCTGCAACATCCTTCAGCATGACCAGTTTGGCAGGGACGCACAGCCCTCCATGTGCTCGCCAGAGGTAGCCTGACTGCCATTAGGTACCGAGATGAGATCCTCAGACCCCTTGTGAGACCATATGCTGGTGCGGTTGGCCCTGGGTTCCTCCTAATGCAGGACATGTGGCTGAAGTGTGTCAGCAGTTTCTGCAAGATGAAGTCATTGAAGCTATGGACTGGCCCACCCGTTCCCCAGACCTGAATCCGATTGAGCACATCTGGAACATCATGTCTCACTCCATCTGTGACGCCTCTACTCGAAAAGCCCTTTTATTTTACCCTGGGAGATGGGGGACTCGGAGTTGGGTCCTGTGATGTAGAGATGGGGTGCAGCCGTGGCCCGGACCCGACCCGTGCTCAGGGCCGTCACATTAAAAGGAGATGGTGTGGGCTTATCCGGGTTGAGTGGCTGATTTACGACTACGCCACCTGTGGCACCTGGTGAGGGCCACCAGCGCCGCTTCAGTCCGCTGAGGCACGATGTTATGGCGGCCAAAGTTCTTACTACTCCCCACAGGCGGAGTGAGGCCTCAGGGCAGAGAGACAGGAGGATAGGGGTAGTAGTGGAGGAATATGGGTGCCACATCGCGCGGTGTGGCGCAGAATAAACAGTCCGGAGGCCATAGGGGTGAACTTCCAAGGCTTTACTCACTTTAGAGTTGGCAGAAGGAAGGCGACTCCCTGCTCCCCGCGGAGTCCTGCGGTCACCAGGGACGGGGGTCCGACAACCTCCGAGTAAGTCCATCATTCAGTCGGGACCCTACACCAGAGTGTTCCTGAACTACAGACCGAATCCTTTCCTGTCCGTGTGTGTGCAAATAGGCCGGGTCTCCCTCTGAGCTCCTCTCAGAACAAGGGCACGGGTGGCAGCTCCGCTCCGTCCGATACCCGGTGGGATCCTCAGGGCCAACTGGGCTTTCCCGACCAGGACATGGAGTAGCAAGGTCGGGTGTCTGGGACCGGTACCCCTCTTGCAGCCAGACTCCCTCTGAATATATCAGCATGGCGAGGACAGGTGGCGTACACCGCTCCGTCTGCATCCTGCCTGGGATCCATTTGCTATGGAGCCACACTCTTAAGCTCCGAGCCTTCTTGGTCCTGGTCCTTGACCGGGTCGAGACATTCCTTGTCTACAACCTACCCCTCGTCCCAAGGCCGGGGCACGAGGGCTGTGTCTCCCTCCGATGCGGGCCCACACAGGATCCGCGTTAGGGTGGGAGATCACAGTCCACTCAGCAATTGACAGCATAGAGACAGTCAAAGAGCGATTGAAGGCAGTCAAAGAACCATTACTAAGGACAGACTGACTGCCAGAGACCAATGACCAAGATGGCTCTTTATTAAATATGAAATTTAAAGTGTAACTAACTTGTAAGTCCTCCACCCTCACCCACTAACTGGTTCCCCTAACTCTTGGTTCCCCAGTCTCCCTGTAACCAGGGGAGCAGCACCTAGTGCATACTAGCCCCCTCTGGTGGAGAAATGTGGTGTTGGATGCAAAGGTTGGGTCACGACTATCACACTGTTCTTACCTCAGAGAAGGAACACTACACTCCATTAAAGAAGTGCAGCATCCCTGTGGCGGTCGAACCCTCAGGGGCGTCACATTCCCCCCTGGTAAAACACAGCACGTCTGCGGGCTGCAAAAGAAGTAACACCAAGGAAATTTTCTTTTTAATATAAACATGAACTATCTTCCCTTTATGGGAGGCACATCTTCTTAAACGTTGCATAACAGGTTATACAGTAGAAAATTACAAAAGTATAAAAGTATAAAATTATAAAAATGCTAGCATTTTTCCAGAGACATTTTGGTGCAAACAGACGGGTTAAAGGGCAAAGACGCAGAGTCAGTTCAGAAGTGCAAGGGACCTGTCCCAAACCCTCAACGTGGGCCCTGGGGTGGCTGCAGGGCATGAAGATCCCGAGTTGGACCTCCCAGAGAGCCACCCTGACAGGTTTTCCTTCTGAGGTCTTGAGGTAGAAATATCCGCGGTTTTGTATAAAACCAATATAGAGCACCTAAAGAGATGCAAACTATATACAAAGGAAAGAGTCTGTCTGCTGCCAGTCCGCAGGGACACATGTCTCTAGAAACCAGGGATTATAAAATAAGCAAAAATAGAAATGTCAACACACATAACTTGTAAACAAAACTGCAACAGCTGCTTTAAACCTCGGGCTCCCTCCTGGAAAAAGGCTCGTTCCTCCCGACGGAGGCTAACCGGTCCCCTGAGGCCAAGCGCGAGGGGGCATCGCTCCCGGGCACTTTGTGTACATCCAGGGCGTACCACCCCCGCACCCCCTGGTGGCAAGAAAAGGTCACCGTATCGCCCGGGAAGAGGTTCCGACCAGGGTGTCCCTTCTTCAGACACGGCTCGACGTCCCGCCGGCTGACAAAGACGTCGTCCTGGTACTGGGGACTTCTAATGAACCCCCACCCCGCCTCATGGTGGAAGCGGACGACTTGCCCTTCCACTCGGGGACTGGGACGGGTGGCCTCCTCCTGACGAGCCCGGGATTTGGCAGCTTTGGCCCGTACCTCTAAACGTTCACAGCGGAGCTCCCATTGACGTTGCTCCCGAGCGAGCTGGAAAATCTGGTCGCTGCACCACTGGCTCCTCCTCCGCGCTTCAGCCCGGGTCTCCCGGGGGAAGCCCATTAAGCCCTCCCCCTGGTTGTCCCAGGCCCACTCCTCAGCCTCAGGCCAGGTTACTGCTGGTGCGGGTAGCGGGGTCATTACAGGTTGTTGCGGGTCCTCTACAGGCACGGACCAGTCCGGGTTGGAGCCGGTGGATTCCTCCGCAGTTTCAGGCACTTCCGTTTCAGGGTTAGGGCGGCATCGCAGGTACCCACTAATAGCTGCCGCTTGCAGCTCCAGAGCCAAAGCCTGCTCCCAGGTGGCCGCGTGGGGTATTAAATACTCCGTCATAAGGTCCAGGATTGTTACGGTAGGCTCTGCAGCCGGGGCAGGGGTAACACACTCACCCGCCGCTGGGCCGCTCCCGACCTCTGTCACCGTGTCTCCTTGTCCTGGGACCTCAACTCCTTGGCGGCGGGCCCGGATACGCAGCAACATGTCTTCCCGCCACGCAGCAGTCGCCGCCTCCTGGGCCTCTCTCTGTCTCCGCAAGAGACCTGGAGCTTCCTGCTGGAGAAATTCAAAATCTCCCGATGTGAGGATACTGCTGCTTCGCTCTCTGCCGGGTGAAGGGCCTGAACCGGGTTCAGAAGGTGCGTGGGTTTGCTCTCCAGAAGCGTCCATGTCTGCCTCTGACGAATGCCAAGCTCCGACTGCAATGGCCGCACCTTGTTGCTTTTCTTCTTCCTCCTCTTTCGGGGCGGTTCCTGGTCGGCATGTTGACAGGCCCGCCTTCGTTCAGCCCATCCGGTTTGATGGGCATTACCCCGCGGACAGTCTCGGATGGAAGGGGCAGTCCACATTTTTGGCGCCAAGCGGGAGCCCAGCCCACGATGGGAGGCGTTCAAAGACAGTCTTTTCTCAGCATTATGGCGCCTGTTCTTCTTGGGCGCACGCAATTTTAAGTGTAAAACGACAGTTCAAGGTGTAAGGCACACAGTACTCGGTAGGAATGGGTACTTTCTTCCTTTGCTGCGGGCACGCGATCCTGCCGACTACGCCAGGTTGTGACGCCTCTACTCGAAAAGCCCTTTTATTTTACCCTGGGAGATGGGGGACTCGGAGTCGGGTCCTGTGATGTAGAGATGGGGTGCAGCCGTGGCCCGGACGCGACCCGTGCTCAGGGCCGTCACATTAAAAGGAGATGGTATGGGCTTATCCGGGTTGAGTGGCGTTTTTACGACTACGCCACCTGTGGCACCTGGTGAGGGCCACCAGCGCCGCTTCAGTCCGCTGAGGCACGATGTTATGGCGGCCAAAGTTCTTACTACTCCCCACAGGCGGAGCGAGGCCTCAGGGCAGAAAGACAGGAGGATAGGGGTAGTAGTGGAGGAATATGGGTGCCACATCGCGCTGTGTGGCGCAGAATAAACAGTCCGGAGGCCATAGGAGTGAACTTCCAAGGCTTTACTCACTTTAGAGTTGGCAGAAGGAAGGCGACTCCCTGCTCCCCACGGAGTCCTGCGGTCACCAGGGACAGGGGTCTGACAACCTCCGAGTAAGTCCAGCATTCAGTCGGGACCCTACAGCAGAGTGTTCCTGAACTACAGACCAAATCCTTTCCTGTCCGTGTGTGTGCAAATAGGCCGGGTCTCCCTCTGAGCTCCTCTCAGAACAAGGGCACGGGCGGCAGCTCCGCTCCGTCCGATACCCGGTGGGATCCTCAGGGCCTACCGGGCTTTCCCGACCAGGACATGGAGTAGCAAGGTCGGGTGTCTGGGGCCTTTACCCCTCTTGCAGCCAGACTCCCTCTGAATATATCAGCATGGCGAGGACAGGTGGCGTACACCGCTCCGTCTGCATCCTGTCTGGGATCCATTTGCTATGGAGCCACACTCTTAAGCTCCGGGCCTTCTTGGTCCTGGTCCTTGACCGGGTCGAGACATTCCTTGTCTACAACCTACCCCTCGTCCCAAGGCAGTCAAAGAGCGATTGAAGGCAGTAAAAGAACCATTACTAAGGACAGACTGACTGCCAGAGACCAATGACCAAGATGGCTCTTTATTAAATATGAAATTTAAAGTGTAACTAACTTGTAAGTCCTCCACCCTCACCCACTAACTGGTTCCCCTAACTCTTGGTTCCCCAGTCTCCCTGTAACCAGGTGAGCAGCACCTAGTGCATACTAGCCCCCTCTGGTGGAGAAATGTGGTGTTGGATGCAAAGGTTGGGTCATGACTATCACACTGTTCTTACCTCAGAGGAGGAACACTACACTCCATTTAAGAAGTGCAGCATCCCTGTGGCGGTCGAACCCTCAGGGGCGTCACACATCCACCAACGTCACGTTGCACCACAGACTGTCCAGGAGTTGGCGGATGCTTTAGTCCAGGTCTGGGAGGAGATCCCTCAGGAGACCATCCGCAACCTCATCAGGAGCATGCCCAGGCGTTGTAGGGAGGTCATACAGGCACGTGGAGGCCACACACAATACTGAGCCTCATTTTGACTTGTTTTAAGGACATTACATCAAAGTTGGATCAGCCTGTAGTGTGTTTTTCCACTTTAATTTTGGGGGTGACTCCAAATCCAGGCCTCCATTGGTTAATAAATTTGATTTCCATTGATGATTTTTGTGCGATTTTGTTGTCAGCACATTCAACTTGGTACAGAACAAAGTATTCAATGAGAATATTTCATTCATTCAGATCTAGGATGTGTTATTTGAGTGTTCCCTTTATTTTTTTGAGCAGTGTATATTTTTAGTAATGTCCATTTAAAATGATATTTTGCCTTAAAGGGGTTTTCCCATGAACAGAAGTTAATTTTAATCAATAGATCTTGGAATAATAATAACTTCCACAATTGAATGTATTTAAATAAAATGTTCCTGTGCTGAGATAATCTTATAAATGTTCCCCTGTGTAATGGCTGTGTCTGACCGTGTACGGAACATGGTCTGATCATACCACATCTCTTGGGCAGGGGAGGAAACGAAAGAGTATACAGACATTACAACAGGGGATCACAGCTGATTTTTTTCTTTGAAGTAAAACATTGTTTAAAAACAGGCGGTGAAATATTTTACCTCACAAAAAGAATCAGCTGTGATCCCCTGCTGTAATGTCAGTATACTCTTTTGCGCCCTCCTCTGCCCAGGAGATGTGGTATGATCAGACCATGTCCCTGTATGGTCAGACACAGCCATTACACAGTACACAGCAGGGGCACATTTATAAGATTATCTCAGAACAGGAACATTTTAGTTAAACACATCCAATTGTGGAACTTATTGTTATTCCAAGATCTATTGATTAAAATGAACTTTCTTTCATGGGAAAACCCCTTTAACTGTCTCTTTTTCACTCCCACCTCATTGTAGATTGTAAGCTCTTACGAGCAGGGTCGTCATTATTTTTGCTTTAATTATTGTATGATCTTTAACTATGGTACTTATGACTGCTGTATAGTATATAAACCTCTGAATTGTAAAGCGCTGTGGAACATGTTGGCGCTATATAAAGATCATTATTATTATTATTATTATAATGTCCTAAAATGTAAAGCCATATAATACAATTAGGGTGTACTTAGTTTTTCTGTATAGTTCCAAACATGCACATATATGACCAGCATTGTAGTAAAATGTAAGAAGTAAGACTCTGCTTCACTAAACACATAGTGATTCTAAACCCATAAAGAAGAGGATCACATTAAATCAGTTTGGCAGACTTCCCTTTTGGCTCGCTGACTTTGACATATCTCCTTTGACTCACGCAGCTTCAGTTTAAGTATAATCATTTCCTACATATTTGAGCATGTGAATTTGATTTAGATATCACTTTTCTTTTACCCAGAGCAGCAAATGTGTCTCTCAGGTCTCCTTTATCAATGAAGCCATCTCTGTTCTGGTCCATAATGGTGAAGGCCTAGTGACAAGGAAACAGCGCAGCATTAGTAAGATCCGCAGGATCTCCCATCCTCTCAGATCCTCGCTTACAGCCTGTGACACATTTCACTTTCAGTTAAAAATAAGCAACAAACAAAGCCTGTGTGAATTAGGCACGTTTAGTATGCTAATGAATCCTGACAAGGGGTTTAATTAAAATACAATTAACCCACCCCAAGTTCCTTGAACTAAATTAATACTCGGCACAATATGCTGCTGGATGGGATCCAATATACGATTAGATACAGCCAGCATTAACTCTCTACTGGAGCCGAATAGACAACAATACCCAAAGCTATAATGGCACCGTGCACCAAATGAACATGACAAAATGATTTCTCTGATTAACCCAACTGTTTATGGACAGAATCCAGAGAAATATCCGCATCTGCAAATTATAGATGTATTTGATCTCTTGGCGAACTATAAAATTGTTTCTTTACTCCAAGAATTGAAGTTCTGCCATTATAGCTTTATGTATTCTGGCCTCCGCATCTCTAGACTGTATCCTGTATCTAATCCTATATTGTTCTCCATCCAGCAGGCACTATAATGAGCCAAACTTTACTGTCCATAAAATGTAGTCAAACACTCCCTAATAATTAAAGTTTTAGCATGGATTTTGCTTTTTAATAAACATCTATGAAACAAGCTATTTTTCATCAGCATTAGGACTCAAGCACACGACCGTATTTTTGGTACAAGCGTTGTCCATGAGAAAAACGGATCACACTCTGACCAATGTTATACAATGGGGTAGTGCAGATTAATGATTTTTTTCAGTGACTGAATCTGCATGTGAAAAAAATTACAGCATGCACGATTTTCCTACGGAAACTCACCCTTTTAAGTCTATGGGTGTGAGAAAAAAATTGGATGACACAGTATAGCATCTGATTTTTACGGGTACATTGTAAGTCTGTAACATAGGAAACTGTAAATGGTCATGTAAATAATTAAAAGCTGCTGCTGTAAAAAATTGTATTGTATACAGACAGCACACGGATGACAAGTGAGAAAAAAATAGTTCCACTTTTCTGGATGAAACTCTGAACGATTTTTCATACTGTCGTGTGAACCTACCCTAATGTCCATACCTATAGAGAATCTGTCATGAGAGATAGAAACTCTAAAGGCATGTGCAGACTACAGTATGTTCTCCATCTGAGAAAAACAGTCTGATTATGCTAATGAGAGTTTGATCAGCGTGGGATCCATTTTTCTTGGATGTGTAGAATTTAAAAAAAAGTTTCTCCATCTTCTCCATTCAGACTGTCTGTGAAAATCAGGCCACACTCAGGTGTCATTCGAGCATGGTCAGATGTTTTCCACAGATCTATAGATATGAACAGCGAGTGCCATCCGATTATCAGAGGCAAATCATGTACAGGACAGAACAAAAGTTTGGACACACCTTCTCATTTAAAGATTTTTCTGTATTTTCATGACTTTGAAAATTGTACATTCACACTGAAGGCATCAAAACTATGAATTAACATATGTGGAATTATATACTTAACAAAAAAGTGTGAAACAACTGAAAATATGTCTTATATTCTAGGTTCTTCAAAGTAGCCACCTTTTGCTTTGATGACTGTGACGCGCCCCCTGGGCCAGTGTTGTTGGGGATACCCGGAGCTGGATCAGATGGGGGTTGTAGTCTCCGAGTGGCTGTGACCCGGTCCGTGCCCAGGGTGTCAAGCTCAGTGTGTGGCAGTCCTTATAGATGTTACTAGATGTTCTTTTATGTCGACTACGCCACCCGTTGATTTGCGGTCAATACGGCCGCCGCTGCAGCAGGGTCTGCTGAGGCTGGTGATGTATGTGCAGCTCAGGTAGTATAACCCCCAACGGGAGGGGTATAGCCTCAGGGGGTCAGTTGCAGAGGATGGGGGTTGTGGTGGTGCAGCGGGGATGGAAATGAGACTCAGAGTCGGGCTGTGCAGTTCAGGGTTTGTTTACTTACTGCAGTTGTTCTGGTCACTCCGGCCTTAAGTGACCACCCGAGCCGTGCTGCGTCCACCAGGTCCTGAACTCGGCCAACCCCCAGGTGATTCTGGAGCGTGGTCCTGAGCTCCCTTTCTGTCCTGTCCTCTTCTCTGGCCTTCCCCACCAGGGATCCACCTATGTCCGGCTCCCTCGGGCCTCTTGGTGGTAAACCCTTGTCTCTGGGTTCCCTGACCCTATTCGTGGTCTGCCTTCCGGGTGGATTTAGTGGGTGATCGTGGCAGATCCTGCCCACGACCTCCGGTTCCTGGCTAAGGTGTGCTGTAGCCTCTGCCAGCTTGGGATCCGGTACCCTGTTGCCAACTCTTCACCCTCTGGTCTAATTTGGGCTCTTGGAGTTCCTTCTTTCTCCCCCTCTGGATCTTTCTTTCTCCTCTCTCTCTCTCTCTTGGCCTTGGAGCTGCTCTTCTCCTCTGCTCTCTTCCTCTGCAAAGACCCTGATCTAAGATGGTGCCCACCTTATATACTCCCTCTATGTGTGAGCTCAGGTGACCAGCACCCAATGAGCTCCTAACACTACCCAGGCTGCTCCCCCTATCTGCCCCTACACTACTGGGATGTTCCACCCCCCTCCCACTCCAGCCAGGAACAGACACTGTCGTACCTGCACATTTCTCTAGTGGGAGTACCGTCGGTCTGTTCCTCGGAAATGGGATGTGTGTAGTGCATGCAGCTAACTGAGCTCAGTTCCACACTCCATCCTTACCCGGGAGTGGAATATCACACCTCTGGGTTGAGGTGCAATACCCCTGTAGCAGCCGAATCCTCAGGGTGCTACATTCCCCCCTGGTAAATCACAGCACGTCTTCGGGCTGTAAGATAAAAACATCCAAAACATACAATTATTTTTCATAAAACATAAACATATAAAACTTATAAAACATCATCAGCAGCAATAAACTTTTCATATAAACATTCTTGTTTCTGGTTCCTCCGGTCACGGTGCAACTTGTGACCGGGTAAAGTGCGACAGTCTCTCTTGGAATAAAACAGTTTCCTATAAAACCGGTAGGGGGCGCTTTAGGAAGCGCAACTATATACAAGGGGATATGGCCGCTCTCAGTCCTCGGCCAGGTATTAGGAAAGGAATGACCGCTCTCAGTCCTCGGTCAGTGGGAATAGGGACACACGGGATTAACAGTTCACTCTTGGCTGGTCCCAACGGGGACTATATTTTAACTAGAACAGTTCTTATACCCTGACGGGCAACTTTATACCGTCTCTCTCTACCGTACTTCAACGACGGCGTCCTCCTGCTCCTTCTTTGTGGACAGTTTCAGTTTCAGACCCGTCCGGGTCCTCTTGCTCCTCCTCACACCGCAGCTCCTCCTCCGTCAGGCGATGCACATGGAGGGCGTAGGGTCCTTTGGCACACTTGTGCCGGGTGAAGGTGACCTCGTCCCCTAAATACAGGTCACGACCTCTGTGTCCCTCCGGTAGGTGGGACTCAACGTCTCTCCTGGTCACGAAGACGTCGCCTGGGGTGCGGTGATCCCTGATGAAACCCCACCCATGCTGCAGATTGAACTTTATCACAGTCCCGATGGTACGGGGACCATGCGCTGCACGGGGGTTTCTCCTGGTCCGGCTCTTCTGCTCCGCGCTCCTTATTTGGGCTTGTTGTTCCCGGACCCGCCTCTCTCTCCGCTCCCTCTCAAAGACCTCGAGCTGCTGGCGGCAGCACTCTGCACGCTCCGCTGCGGCTGCCCGAGTCTCCTGAGTGAACCCCATGAGGTCTTCTCCGGTGGGATCCCACTCAAACTGGGTCTCTTCTAGCGGGGGCGAGATCCTCTTTATGGGCTTTGGAGCCGGGATCAGGGGTTCGCACATGGGCCTTGCTCTCTGGAGTTCCAGCTGAATGTACTCCTGGGGCCATATGAAGGGCTGCCCATCCGGGCACGTATGCTGGGCGAACAGGTCCTCACCCAGGTGCGGTACTTTAGGTGTTATGGGCGCCGTGGTGGTAGCGGCGCCCGGGTTAACCAGGCCTTGCGACCAGGCCTGGGGCACCTTGAAAGTAAAGGGCACCGTCAGAACGGCGGCGCCCGTGGTTACTCGGCCCTGCGGCCAGGCCGGGGGCTCCGCGGAGGTAGGGGGCGCTGTTGGTATTGCGACGCCCGGGGGTACTAGGCCTCGCGACCAGGCCGATGGTACTTCCTGCTTGGCCACGCTCGGGGTCGAGGCGTGTGACGTCACAGGGGTCGCGGCCGCGGTTTCCGGTTGAGGCCTAGTCTGCGGCGGTGACGTTGCAGCGACGGGCACGGCAGGGGGTACTTCGGGCTCTGCGACGGGGAGCTGGGGCAGGCACGCGGTTTCCCGGCTCGGGGTAGAGACGTCCCCTTTACCTGCCTCCATTCGTTCGGCTCCCTTCTCGGCGCCGTCTCCGGCCTTCAGTCCTCCTGCGCCATCCTCAGAGGCGGTCTGTCTCCTCGTCTCGGGTGGCGTGCTCCGCTGACGGATTTCGGTCTGCTGGGCCATCTCTCGGCTCCACTCCGCCAACGTCTCTCGTTGCACCCGGGCCAACCTCTGTGCGAGGCCCTCCAGCGCGGTCTGTGCACACTCCCGGTCTCGGGGGAGCTGTGCTAGGATCTCCAGCAGGCCTTCTGGAGTGGCGACCTGCAACAGGCTCCTGACCACTGGGTCGGTGCTGCCTGGAGTGGCGGCCCGCATCAGGCTCCTGACCGCTGGGTCGGTGCTGCCTGGCTCTCCCTCCAGACGTCTTGTCTCCGGGTGCTCTCTCTCCAGACTGCTCCAAGCGACACCCATCTTTGTTCTCTTCTTCTGCCTCCGCCCACATTGAGGGTGGTCCCGGGGCAACTTCAGTTCCAGGGGCAGTTCTCTTACGCTGATGGACACTTCCAGCATCACAGTCTCTGTTGGTGGGCGCGGTTTCCGCTTTTGGCGCCATTCTTCGACCTGGCCCACGATGGGAGGTGGCCTCTTGCCACCCTCTGGCACGCCCATAATGGCGTCCGCTCTCCCAAGGCGGGAAATCTTTGGAAATGGCGGGAATCGTCTCCCAGTGGCGGGAAACTCCATGGATGGCGGGAAAAAGCTGCAAATGGCGGAAAACCGGCGGGAAACGACCTGTGATGGGGTCCGTTGGCGGGGACCCTCCGGAACCGGCGGGAAACTTCTTTTTAAGGTAACGGTGAACTTTTCTTCAGGCACGCAGTACCCGGTTGTTGCGGGCACGAGATCCTGCCGACTACGCCAAAGTTGACGCGCCCCCTGGGCCAGTGTTGTTGGGGATACCCGGAGCCGGATCAGATGGGGGTTGTAGTCTCCGAGTGGCTGTGACCCGGTCCGTGCCCAGGGTGTCAAGCTCAGTGTGTGGCAGTCCTTATAGATGTTACTAGATGTTCTTTTATGTCGACTACGCCACCCGTTGATTTGCGGTCAATACGGCCGCCGCTGCAGCAGGGTCCGCTGAGGCTGGTGATGTATGTGCAGCTCAGGTAGTATAACCCCCAACGGGAGGGGTATAGCCTCAGGGGGTCAGTTGCAGAGGATGGGGGTTGTGGTGGTGCAGCGGGGATGGAAATGAGACTCAGAGTCGGGCTGTGCAGTTCAGGGTTTGTTTACTTACTGCAGTTGTTCTGGTCACTCCGGCCTTAAGTGACCACCCGAGCCGTGCTGCGTCCACCAGGTCCTGAACTCGGCCAACCCCCAGGTGATTCTGGAGCGTGGTCCTGAGCTCCCTTTCTGTCCTGTCCTCTTCTCTGGCCTTCCCCACCAGGGATCCACCTATGTCCGGCTCCCTCGGGCCTCTTGGTGGTAAACCCTTGTCTCTGGGTTCCCTGACCCTATTCGTGGTCTGCCTTCCGGGTGGATTTAGTGGGTGATCGTGGCAGATCCTGCCCACGACCTCCGGTTCCTGGCTAAGGTGTGCTGTAGCCTCTGCCAGCTTGGGATCCGGTACCCTGTTGCCAACTCTTCACCCTCTGGTCTAATTTGGGCTCTTGGAGTTCCTTCTTTCTCCCCCTCTGGATCTTTCTTTCTCCTCTCTCTCTCTCTCTTGGCCTTGGAGCTGCTCTTCTCCTCTGCTCTCTTCCTCTGCAAAGACCCTGATCTAAGATGGTGCCCACCTTATATACTCCCTCTATGTGTGAGCTCAGGTGACCAGCACCCAATGAGCTCCTAACACTACCCAGGCTGCTCCCCCTATCTGCCCCTACACTACTGGGATGTTCCACCCCCCTCCCACTCCAGCCAGGAACAGACACTGTCGTACCTGCACATTTCTCTAGTGGGAGTACCGTCGGTCTGTTCCTCGGAAATGGGATGTGTGTAGTGCATGCAGCTAACTGAGCTCAGTTCCACACTCCATCCTTACCCGGGAGTGGAATATCACACCTCTGGGTTGAGGTGCAATACCCCTGTAGCAGCCGAATCCTCAGGGTGCTACAACTGCTTTGCACACTCTTGGCATTCTCTTGATGAGCTTCAAGAGGTAGTCACCGGAAATGGTTTTCACTTCACAGATGTGCCCTGTCAGGTTTAATAAGTGGGATTTCTTGCCTTATAAATGGGGTTGGGACCATCAGTTGTGTTGTGCAGAAGTCAGGTGGATACACAGATGATAGTCCTACTGAATAGATTGTTAGAATTTGTATTATGGCCTGAAAAAAGCAGCTAAGTAAAGAAAAACGAGTGGCCATCATTACTTTAAGAAATGAAGGTCAGTCAGTCCGAAAAATTGGGCAAACTTTAAATGTGTCCCCAAGTGCAGTTGCAAAAACCATCAAGCGCTACAAAGAAACTGGCTCACATGAGGACCGCCCCAGGAAAAGAAGACCAACAGTCACCTCTGCTTCTGAGGATAAGTATATCCGAGTCACCAGCCTCAGAAATCACCGGTTAACAGCAGCTCAGATTAGAGATCAGGTCAATGCCACACAGAGTTCTAGCAGCAGACACATCTCCACAACAACTGTTATGAGGAGACTTTGTGCAGCAGGCCTTCATGGTAAAATAGCTGCTAGGAAACCACTGCTAAGGACAGGCAACAAGCAGAAGAGACTTGTTTGGGCTAAAGAACACAAGGAATGGACATTAGACCAGTGGAAATCTGTGCTTTGGTCTGATAAGTCCAAATTTGAGATCTTTGGTTCCAACCACCGTGTCTTTGTGCGATGCAGAAAAGGTGAACGGATGGACTCTACATGCCTGGTTCCCATCATGAAGCATGGAGTAGGAGGTGTGATGGTGTGGGGGTGCTTTGCTGGTGACACTGTTGGGGATTTATTCAAAATTGAAGGCATACTGAACCAGCATGGCTACCACAGCATCTTGCAGCGGCATGCTATTGCATCCGGTTTGCGTTTAGTTGGACCATCATTTATTTTTCAACAGGACAATGACCCCAAACACACCTCCAGGCTGTGTAAGGGCTATTTGACCAAGAAGGAGAGTGATGGGGTGCTACGCCAGATGACCTGGCCTCCACAGTCACCAGACCTGAACCCAATCGAGATGGTTTGGGGTGAGCTGGACCGCAGAGTGAAGGCAAAAGGGCCAACAAGTGCTAAGCATCTCTGGGAACTCCTTCAAGATTGTTGGAAGACCATTTCCGGTGACTACCTCTTGAAGCTCATCAAGAGAATGCCAAGAGTGTGCAAAGCAGTCATCAAAGCAAAAGGTGGCTACTTTGAATAAACTAGAATATAAGACATATTTTCAGTTGTTTCACACTTTTTTATATATAATTCCACATGTGTTAATTCATAGTTTTGATGCCTTCAGTGTGAATGTACAATTTTCATAGTCATGAAAATACAGAAAAATCTTTAAATGAGAAGGTGTGTCCAAACTTTTGGTCTGTACTGTATGCTGCGAAAAAGTCGGACATATGCACGGTATTGTTTAATAACATTGGTCCGAGTGCGGTCCGATGTTTTGACAGATCACACTCGGCCCGAAGCTACGGCCATCTGCACAAGTCCTAAATCAAGGCAAAAGGTTTATAAAGATGTCCATTGGTGATGAGCGAGCATGAATTATTAACCCTTTCTGCGAGCCCGCTCGGGTGCTTGCCGAGTATTTGTGGTGTGCTCGGCATCAATGTGTTGCCGCGACTGCATGTGTCGCATCTGTTAAACACCTGTGATACATGCAGGGATTACCTGTTTGTTAGGCAATCTCTGCATGTGTCACAGGTGTTTAACAGATGTGACACATGCAGCCGCGACAACACTTACATCGATGCCAAGCACACCGCAATACTCGGCGAACACCCACGCATGCTCGCCGAAAGGGTTAACAATTCATGCTCGCTCATCACTAATGTCCATCTCTTAAATGTGCTTTGCACCATCAAGGAGTAATAAAGTAAGACTTGTGCACAGTAAAGTGAGATCTACTAGCTTAGGCTTCATCTGCACACTGCACATGTCTCAGGTACCAGTGGAGCTGTTGTTCAAACCAGGACTACATGACTACTCATAAGACTTCCTCTATGATTTGCTCAGCTCTCAGAACTCCCATAGAGCTAAATTTAGAGAGAGCCACGTGTGCAGACACCTCTCCAATCAGTGACACCAGTCAGAAATAGGATCTGAATTTATCCTGTTATGACTTTATGAATTCCTGTAAAATTCTGACCCTTTATATTTTGAAGTTTCTCATACTAATAAGCTGATGTTTATGGATCGGCTCTAATCATACACACTAGTTTTAGGGAATACTAAACATAAATTGTGCACAAAAAATAATAAATATATCTTCATTAGGAATGCCTCCCTTAGAGGAGAATTCCCATATCCAAGATTCTATCCCAATATGTAGTATGTATAATAATAATAATAATATTAGCAAATACCTCCAATTAGAAATGTAGTATAGTTTGTCTGATAAGCTATGCGGCTCATCCAGTATAAAGGGCATTGCTGTAGTTAAGGTATCCATGGTTTCAACCATTTACAATTAACTAACTGTCACTATATGAGTGGTCGTAACCATGGATATCTAAGCTACTGCAATGTCCTGCACATGGGGTAAGTGACATAGCGATTTAGAAGAAATATACTACATTTCTAATTCGAGGTATTTGCGAAAAATTATTATTATTACACCTACTACATATTGGGATATGATCTTGGAGATGAGAATACCCCTGTAATATCGTCCATTTCTCTGATTCTATACTGTCTAATAATAGAGTTGGGTGGATCAATTCATGGGACTGCGGTCTATTGACTAGGTTAGTAGTCTCTGGCCACTGAACGGAAGTCTCACAAATCTCTTACCTTCCAGGATCCTGCGGCTTTTTATTATGCAAGCTGGGGTGACGTCATCATTGCAGCATGATGCACCAATGACTTCAAAAGCCGCACAGGTGGCCCCAGAAGGTAAGAGATTTGCAAGCCTCCTGCTCAGTGACTACTGATCTGGCCAATGGACCAGAGTCCCATGAATTGATGCACAAAACTGTAATATAACAAAACTGAGAAACATATAAAAGAAATCTCAGTATGTCTCAGGATCTCATGCCCCATACCCACACACCTTCTTCTCCCTGTCCTGTGTGTGCCTGTAAGACAACTGACTGCAGCAGAAGTCTCTCCACTCTACCATGTCTGCATTAGGACAAAAAATAACTGAGCCGTGTAACCTTGGCTTCAATCAGTCTTCAGCCAAAGGTGGAACTGGGCGAATGAAGATTAATCCCTGTGTTCTATGCAGGATTGCTGCAAGAATAACATTTCTAGGACCAAACAGAAAATCAGAATGAATTGGAATTTTAAATAGCATCGCATTCATACTTCTGTCTTGACCAAAAGAGTTGACCATTAGTTTAAAATTCCAGGTGATAGAAATGAGTAGTATATATTAATGTCACCATAGTTACCTCTTTAAACTCCTGGATCTGGCTTTGATCAAACATGGAGAACACATTGGAACCAGCTCCTTCAACTTTCTTTTTTGCTTTCTTGGGAGACTTTAAAAAAATATAAACAAAAAAGCAGACAATTGAAATTTACAAGCTATCATTATCACATCCATTGGTGAAATCAATTCTACCTTTATTCTATTCTGTAATTTATAGTTATGAGCGCAATTTCAGCATTGAACTAAAGCAGGAGTTTCGATGTTTTGGGAGGGTTATTTTGTTCTATGTGGCTTTCAAAAAATGTCATATATTTCACACTATTACGACTGACAAGTTTTTTAGTTATCATAGTAGGAAAATAATAGGTTGAAATTTATTCTATTTCTTCAACAATTTTTAAAGGGAATTTGTCACTAGGTTTTTGCTACCACATCTGAGAGCAACATAACGAAGGACTAAAAACCCTGATTCTAATGACGTATCACTTAGCTTACTGAGTGCAGCAGTTGTGCTATAATCAGAGTTTTTAGATATAGCATGTAATCGAGCTCAGAAAGCTAACTCCGCCCACACAACAGCTTTCTGTGTACATTGTACATTGACAGCGAACTGGTAATCAGAGGAGGGGGTGTGGTCAGACTAGTGCTCACCTGTGGTCCAGGCAGTGATAATCTCCTGGTGATAAAATATTCATTGTATAGAAACAACATCATACAGCCTAATACGTGACACATCCCTGACATATATGTCTCAGCCCCTACCTCATGCTGCCTTCAGATTACATAGCAAAAAACAGCTGACAGATTCCTCTTAAGGCTAAGTTTACACCACATTGGGGTGGCACATTCAGTGTGTAGGCTTAAAAAATTTCCTAATAGAGGCTAATCCATAAAAATGTGGACCTGTTGAAGTAGGGAGAGAGAATATTCATGAAATTTCGCAATTAGGCTCCTTTTCTAGATAAAAAGATCTTAAGAAAGATTTGAGAAAGATGTTCTTACTCTCCTAAGGTTCAGGTAGGTAACATCTTCTGGATGCTGTTAAAAAATGTGTTTCTTAAATAGAATATCCTATTAAAATTATATATCTCTACTCTACGATATGCCGTTTCACTCTTTCTTAACTTTTTTAACTATTGGGCAGACCATACTTTATTCTGCAGTGACCTTCTAAAATGTTACTGCATAGTAAGCAGCTTGTAGAAGATTGTGCAGGTGTGGGGTTGAGGAGTCAGCTGTCAGACACAGTCAGACTCCTCGCACAGAAGGTAAACATGATTTATTATCATGTTTGCCTTCCTCATCCTTGTATACACAACGCTGAAAAATTGCTGTGTATACAGATTGGTTTAGTGCTTCCTCCTCTGGACCCAGTGATCATGTGATTGCTGGGTGTAAGGAGGGAACAGGATCAGCTGGGTCCTAGGAGACCCAGTCAGTTATGCTATGAAGGCAGGAGGCTGAATTTCTCCTGTAACTGGTGTTAATATACCAGCCACAGTTACTGTGGAAATCAGTAACAAAACAATAATGTATTAATATGTTCAAATGCCCCCAACGTTGTTTAAAGACCTTGTGGAGGGCACAATGTAATATAAATGAAAAAAATAATGAAAATAATAAAAAAAAAAAGCAAGAAAAAAATAAACAAAAAAAGAAATACCGCCAGTCTGAATAGCTGTTTATAGCTTGGCCCCTGTTGAACAAATATGTCCAATATATAAAAATAATTTCTATGGAAAAGGGAACACAAAAAGTTTTTTTTATTGGTCCTTTGGGGTCATAAAAAAATGTAAAATAAAAAAAAATTGAAAGGCTGATACATATTATTTTATTTTTCTTTACACTATTCTCTTAATAATAGCAAAAAGAAAAAAATAATGAAAAATTACATAAAAATTAAGCCCCATATATCATGATAAAAATGAAGCATCAATTATTTCAATATTTGAACCAGAACATTTTTTTAGAGTTGTTAAAACTGCATGTATGATAAAACCCCAAAACGTCAGGAATGGGATAAAATGGCTATGTCCTCAACTGGTTAAAGTAGAACATGGTTTGATAGATTCCCACAAATGTACATTCAGGGCAAGCTTTACAAGTTCACAGATGGACTATTAAAATTCCAAATGCAACCTCTTTTACACCCTTGTACTTTTGCCGCTATATGCTCAGATAATGACACCACCATGTATTTCAAGTCATGTGCAGAACACACACGATCTGTGATTTCAGCTGTCTCTCCTAATACTTTGCATCAACAACTTTTTTTTTCTTAATAATGAATCAATTACTTGGCTGTGCAAAGTTCAACATTCATTTTGGTTGTGCGGCTGATTCTAAAGAACCGTATCCATGTAAGTGAAAATTGAGGCGCCTCTCATAACCAATACTACAGGCAGGGATCTGAACATTGTTTGATTCACAGGTTAAGATCGCCAAATCGCACATAACTATTACACAACATAAATTAAGATAACACATAAATCGGTGATAGATCTGGGTGTGACCTCGCATTCTCATGCAAGCAAGAGCCTAAAAGTCTCCCCATGATACTCCTAATCTCTAGACGAGAAAATCATTGAGGTGGTTTGTGTTTTATAGGATATTGTTCTGCGGAAAAATGACTTAGACTTCTATTTTATAATTGCTCAGCGTCTACGGGAGGAGTTCGGGCTTGACATATGTTTATGTGTAAAATAATTATGAAGACTTTCATTTGAGGGATACAAAGTTAAAATACTCAGTTCTCATCATATAACTAAAGGGGCATTTCTATGACACAGTTATACATATGGTTTATGTTACAATATATGAGGCCACTTATTTAGATTGCCTTATAATGGAAAGTTAATGTATTTCTATTTGATTTATTCATGTGGAGTCAGTGTGAACAGGTCTATTATTTATTGCATACTTATATGCTTCTGTCCTTATCTAATGTGTAAGTTCTATATAATCTCAAGTCGTAGATAGTTTCTGGGTTGACAAAGGACCTAAGTTTATTCACTTTGTAAATTAACATAGTTTTTACATTTTATACTTTATACTTTTATACTATCATATCCCCCCTCAGCCTTCTCTTCGCTAGATTAAATTAATTTAGTTTGAACAACCTATCCTTGTAACTGAGATCTTCCATACTTCATGCTAATTTGGTTGGTCTTCTTTGAACTTTTTCTTCCTAGAACTCTGATATCTTTTTAATGAACTGGTGCCCAAAACTAGATTTATTGCATACTCAAAATTCAGTTGTAAGGGGGAAGTTGGGGGAAAATTATACATTCTGTGTTACCATTTTCTGAGGCCCTTACTGTTTTATTTGCGCCATCAATGGTCTTATGTGAGGACTTGTTTTTCATATACCAAGCTTTAGTTTTATTGATACGACTTGTGGATACATACAAAGTTTCAATCACTTTTTATTGGATTTCTGAGGCGATGTGCAACAACTAAGAAATGCCAATTCCCACATTTCAATATATTTTTCTTTTTGGCATTTAACACATGGGTTAAATAATTTTAAATTTTGATAGTTTGGACTTTGATGGACACAATGAAACCAAATATACTTATTTATTTAATTTGTTTTATTTAGGGAAAAAAGAGGTGATTTAAACTTTTAAATATTTTTATAACTTCACAGAACTTTCCTTTATTAACTGTATTCAATCACTCACTCACTCATACCTTAAAAACCTCTGCAGAATCCGACCTTTTCTCACCTTTGAAACTGCAAAACTCTTACTGTAGCTCTAACTGATTCTCATCTGTGACAGCCACAGTCGTATTTCAGTCCAGATGCTACACTGATGCCACCACCCTGGGCCAGTCATTGCACTGGTTACCCATCTACTTCATGGTACAATATAAACGTATCACCCTCACCTACAAATCTTTCCACAGTTCTGCACCATCATACATCTCCTCCAACATCTTTGTCTATCACCCTACCCATGCTCTATATTCTACAACTGATATAAGATTAACATCCTCTATAATCTGAACATCAAAGACTTCTCTCATGCTGCACCAGTTTTCTGGAATGCCCTACCCCAGACAGTCTTATTAATACCTAACCCCCATATTATTTAAGCATGCTCTAAAAACACATCTCTTTAGACTGGCCTATCATCTCACCTCACTAATCTAACTCTTCCCTGTTCCTCCATTTAAAATTTTTCCTCACAATCTGGTCCCTCCTATTCATCTGTTTCTACATGCTTCATGCACCCAATAGCACTTCATAACTGAACTTAGAGACTAGTTGATAACCAGTTCATGAGGCAGCTTTCTTTGAAACCCCTATTTATTATAATGATGGCTGGACCATACATGACAAGCACTTTCTACCTATTATCTCCCCCTATTTCCTCATGGATTGTAAGCTTTGCGAGCAGGACCCTCACTCTTCTTGTAACTGTTGAACTATGTGTTACTTTGCAATGTCTTTATTGTCTGTACATGTCCCTGCTTAATTGTAAAGTGCTGAGGAATATGTTGGTGCTATATAAATAAAACATTATTGTAAATATTGTTCTTATTTTATATTTTTAATATTTTTCATTCATTTTCACTTCATTTTTTACTTTCTCATCCCTCCGGGGAAAATAAATCTGTGATCTTTTGAAATGTTGTACTATATACTGCAATACCACATTTTTCTGGTAAATAGTACAGTTACGATCTCCTATGAAGCCCAACTACAGCTCCAAGATGGTGGCAACAATGACCATCAGCAGATCCCAGGCTTCCATGGCTACCCACTGACACCCCGCATTCTCATCATATTGGAGGCACGATGGGTGCGCATGGCAATTGCCAGTGGTAGAGATGCACAGCAGCATTTAAATACTTAAACAGCAGTGATCAGATAGTTGTTGCTGTTAATGGCAAGTGCAGGCTGTATAACACTGTCACGGGTGTGTCGCGACGAAGATCGTCACGATTACACAACCTAACTTCTCGCAGCTGAGGTTTTGGTGCTTTGTGTTTTTCGGCAGTGAGGGAGTTAACTCTCTCTCTCTGTGCTAGACGAGGTCCAGCCTCGCCCAGCTGCAATCAATGCTGCTGTAGTGGGACTCCTTCAAATGCCTGCCGGTCTGTTAGGGAAGTGTCGGTGAAAGCATTTCATGCAGACTAACAGAGCGGATCGTGGTAGTTGGAGTTTCAGAGCTAAGTGTATTTGGAGTGTTTTTTCCCTTCCTCGCTTTATCATTTATCTCCTTTCCCGTTGGTGTTCCCTCTGTTGTAGTTGTGTAGTTTTTGTATGCAAGGTGGCTTTGGTTTTACCCTTGTACTCTCTCGTTCGTCTAAGTACTGAGTGTGGGCATATTATTACCTGTCCCCTTTTGTTGTGATCAGGGGTCCTTCTCAGGACTAGATTACTTAGGTGCAGGGATCCTCAGGAGGTAGGGGTTACGCTGGCGACCTGGACCTCTGTACCTTTAACAGTACCTCCAGGTAGAGGGATTAGTCAGGGCCCCAGCTTAGGGTCAGCTTAGGCCCCCTACCTCCAGTACACAGAGACAGCGTGACAAACACCCACCGAGTATTGAACCAACTCAATTTCTGAGTCTGTTCCATAAAATCATACCCGACATAGGACACTCCGTACATTTTATGTTGGTACGAGGTTAAATCCCTGTCTACTTAAAGGGGTTTTCCCACTAACAAAGTTAATTTAATCAACATTTTAATCAATAGATCTTTGAATAATAAGATGTTCCACAATTGGATGTGTTTAAAAAAATGTTCCTGTGCTGAGATAATCTTATAAATGTGCCCCTGCTGTGTACTGTGTAATGGCTGTATCTGACCGTGCAGGAACATGGTCTGATCATACCACATCTCCTGGGCAGGGGAGGAAGCAAAAGAGGATACAAAAAGGACAGGATGGGGATCATAGCTGATTCTTTCTGTGAGGCAAAACATTGTTTAAAAACAGGCAGTGAAATGTTTTGCCTCACAGAAAGAATCAGCTGTGATCCATGCCGTAATGTCTGTATACTCTTTTGCTCCTCCACTGCCCAGAAGATTTGGTATGATCAGGCCATGTTCCTATACGGTCAGACACAGCCATTACACAGAAACATATACCAAAATGCATAATGAATATGGATACTGCCACAAATTGTGGTCAAAAGATAAACCCATATGAATGGTATAAACCACTCCAAAACAACATATTATATAGAAAGGAGGACTACTTGAAGTTTTAAGGTAAAGATATGAATTTTATTCGATACAAAAATTCATTGATAAATATAAAAGAGTTTGTGCAAAAAAGACAGACAGACAGATAACAAACACTGGTGAGGTCAATATATCTAAGTATAAGATCACATACCACTGGCCATAAGTGAGGTTCCAAGGTAAAATGACACAGTGGTCCACAAAGTATACATCACATGATTATAGTAAAATTTAAGGAACCAGACACCTTACCCATTGCTGAAGTCAACCAAGTCTGTTACCAGAGAAAGAATAAACTCCCCAACGCATGTTTCGCTGTTTTAAGTCATTAGCTTTCTCAAAGAGAGTTGGTCGTTTTTGCACAAACTCTTTTATATTTATCAATTAATTTTTGTATTGAATAAAATGTATATATTTACTTTAAAACTCCAAGTAGTCCTCCTTTCTATATAACAGCCATTACACTGTACACACCATTTATAACAATATCTCAGCACAGGGACATTTTTTTTAAAACACATTTTTTTAACACATTGATTAACCCCTTTCCGACATGATACATGTGACAATCAGCTAACACCTGGCGGCGATTCCGCCCGTACGGCCTGTGTGCGGGCAGAATCGCTGATGCGTACTAAGACGTATCTGCTCCATAAGGCCCAGGGCACAGATCAATATTAGTATGTATCATGTCGGTCCCGCACCACTCCCGGCTAGTGATGAGCGAGCATGCTCACTACTGTCAGAGGTCGCCTGAACATCTCACTGCTCGAGATGCTCGGCGCTCCCCGAGTATTTCCGGGTTGCTCGGGCGGGAACTCGGGTCCCCTCCCTGCATGTTTGGCGCTCTTTAGAGAGCCAATGAACATGCAGGGATTGCCTGCCATGCACTGTAATGCCGTAGCCATGTTGGTTGTGGGCATTACAGTGATTGGCTGGCCGCACAGCATCATCAGGTCTATATCAGACCTGGCGCCGCCATGCTCGTCACAGTCACTGCGGATCAGACAGTGTAGGGAGAGCTGCTGCTGTGTCAGGGAGAGATTTGATCGTGTATTAGGTAGTGTAGGGAGAAAAACCGTACATTACACATATCAATCTTAACAAACAGTCCTTCTGAGGACTAATTCATCTGCACAGATATCAGGCAGGCAGGGTGTATAGGCAGGCGGTGTATATAGCAGACTGCAGTGAATACAGCACAAGAGGCTCCATTCCAATTCTGCCTTCTGCTGCTGTTAGATATTTCTATACAAAGGCCCAGGTCTCAGGGGCCAGGAATACTTTTCTTTGGATCTTGATCCTCATTATTTGCTTAAAAAGCAATCCAGAGAACACCGTTTTTCTGCGCCATTTGCTTGTTTTGGGAGAGGTGCTGCAGCGTCAGGGACAGATTTGCTTGTGTATTAGGTAGTGAAGGGAGAAAAACCGTACATTACACATATCCATCTTAGCAAACAGTCCTTCTGAGGACTAATTCATCTGCACAGATATCAGGCAGGCAGGGTGTATAGGCAGGCGGTGTATATAGCAGACTGCAGTGCATATAGCACAAGAGGCTCCATTCCAATTCTGCCTTCTGCTGCTGTTAGATATTTCTATACAAAGGCCCAGGTCTCAGGGGCCAGGAATACTTTTCTTTGGATCATAATCCTCATTATTTGCTTAAAAAGTGTAATGCACACGCCCGGGCTGAGCGGCGTGTGCGTGTGATTCCACTGGACCGTGCCGGAGAGTGATTGCCTGGAGGGGCGTAACTAGGTATTCACCCGATCCGACCAGGGTCGCACGACGGCATACGACGCCAGTGCACCAAGGAGGAACCGAGCAGAGGGACCAGGTGCTACTCCAGGACAGACCCCGGACACGGCTGTTGACCCACACAGGGGAACACAGGAACAGACTGGTTAGGCTGGCGCACTGACTGGTGGGTATAGACAGGCACGACTGGTATGCAGGCAGGCGGGTATGCAGGCAGGGGGGTACAGGCAAGCACAGCTAGAGTGCAGACAGGGAGGCACTAGCAGGTAGGGACACTGGCGGGATAGGACCCAGTACACACTGGGACTCAGGAACAGAACCACAGATGTGGCGGACAAACACAGCAGAGTGAGGCCGCCCAGAGAGGTGAGCGAGAACAGGGCAGGACAAGACCGCCTGGAGCGGTGAGCAAGAGTAGAGCAGGACAAGGCCGCCAGGAGCGGTGAGCAAAGGGTCAGAGCTGAGCGAGACTGCCGGAGCAGTGAGCAAGAGTAAAGCAGGACGAGACCGCCTGGAGCGGTGAGCAAGAGAGGAGCAAGACTGCCGGAGCAGTGAGCAAAAGGATAAGAGCGGAGCGAGACTGCCGGAGCAGTGAGCAAAAGGGTCAGAGCGGAGCAAGGCTGCCGGAGCAGCGAGCAAAGGAGTCAGAGCAGGCTAGAACCGCCGGAGCGGTAAGCAAAGGAGTCAGAGCAGGCTAGAACCGCCGGAGCGGTGAGCAAAGGAGTCAGAGCAGGCTAGAACCACCGGAGCGGTGAGCAAAGGAGTCAGAGCAGGCTAGAACCGCCGGAGCGGTGAGCAAAGGAGTCAGAGCAGGCTAGAACCGCTGGAGCGGTGAGCAAAGGAGTCAGAGCAGGCTAGAACCGCCGGAGCGATGAGCAGAGGAGTCAGAGCAGGCTAGAACCGCCGGAGCGGTGAGCAGAGGAGTCAGAGCAGGCTAGAACCGCCGGAGCGGTGAGCAAAGGAGTCAGAGCTGGCTAGAACCGCCGGAGCGGTGAGCAAAGGAGTCAGAGCAGGCTAGAACCGCCGAAGCGGTGAGCAAAGGAGTCAGAGCAGGCTAGATCCGCCGGAGCGGTGAGCAAAGGAGTCAGAGCAGGCTAGAACCGCCGAAGCGGTGAGCAAAGGAGTCAGAGCAGGCTAGAACCGCCGGAGCGGTGAGCAAAGGAGTCAGAGCAGGCTAGAACCGCCGGAGCGGTGAGCAAAGGAGTCAGAGCAGGCTAGAACCGCCGGAGCGGTGAGCAAAGGAGTCAGAGCAGGCTAGGCTGAGCAGGGGGGACAGGGCTCTGTTCACACGGAACAGACAGGAAGGGAAAGGCAGAGCCAGATACCCACAGGGTACTTGCAGTGAAGTAGCGAGTGGACCACAAACTCACAAACGGGAGTACAGAGACAGCAAGCAGGAGTTAGGTACGAGTTCAGACTCTGCAGAAAAAGGAAGGGAACGGACATAGAGGCAAAACAGGTAAAGGATAGGAGAGAGTTCAGACTGGAACTGAGTGTACGGAGGAGACCGACACTGCAGCGGAATACAGGAGCGGGTCTGGGAATACGGCCCCCAGAGAGGCAGGACGAACAGGCAAGGAGCGTGTTCAGACAGGACAGACAAGATACAGGAGCGGGTCTAGGTAATCAGCCCCTAGAAGGCGGGAGGAACAGGCTAGGAGCGTGTTCAGACAGGTCAGACAAGATACAGGAGCGGGTCTAGTTAATCGGCCCCTAGAAGGCAGGAGGAACAGGTGAGGAGCGTGTTCAGACAGGCCTGGAAATACAGCCTCCAGGATAGGCAGACAAGAGAACACAGAACGGGACCTGGCACCTTCAGAGTGCAAGCACACACTGAATGAAACACTATGCTCAGGCAGGGATAGATTGGAGCAGCTGAGCTATATACCAGGTGACAGACAGCAATAGGCTGAGGACGCACAAGGGGTGTGACCCACAGCAGGTACAAAAAGCAGGAAGTGATCGGGCGCCGCCCTTAAGCAGCAGAAACAGACACAAACAGACAGCATGGAGGGAAGCCAGAGAGACATTCTGGACAGGAGATCAAGTGCGCGCTCTTGCACAGTGGGAGATGGACCACTATGCAAGGACGCCGCCAGGTATGTTACAGTACCCCCCCCCTTACGCCCCCTCTTCTTCAGGCCTGCCAGAATCTTCCGCAGGGAATTCGAGGGCCAATTCTTCACTTCGAAGAGATCACTTCCACTGTCCACCGGAAAAACTGGTCTCCTCTGGGTAGCTAGGATGCTACCTCCCATCCAGCCACCCTTAGCAACAGACGAAACGGGTGGAGTACCAGGAACAGAACACAAGGAAGTCTCTCTCCACATATTTTCAGGTGGCACCCCAGAGGGTACAGGAGACAACTGGAAGTCCTCCACTGGGTTGGAGGGGGACAGAGACTTGGGGGTAATCTCTGCTTCGAGGTACATCTTGTCAAGCTTACAGGAAGAAATAGACGGGTTATCAGGTACATAATGAGGAAAAGTCACTGTCTCTTTGTTATCTGGTGGTACCCCGGAGGATTCAGGAAACAACTGGAGGTCCTCCGCCGGGTCAGAAGAGTGCAGAGGCTCAGAGAAAACATCTGCTTCAGAGTACACTAGGTCGGAATCACTGGACGAAGCAGGCGAGGTATCGGGTACCGAGTATAGGAAAGTCTCTGTCCATTCACCACCAGGTGGCACCCCGAAGGGTTCTGGAGACAACTGGCGGTCCTCCGCCTGGTCAGAGGGGTGTAGAGACTCAAGGGTAACCTCTGCTTCAGAGTACACAAGGTTGGACTCAGTGGACGAAGCAAGCGAGGTATCAGGTACAGAGTATAGGAGAGTCTCTGTCCTTTCGCTACCAGGTAGCACCCCGAAGGGTTCTGGAGACAACTGGAGGTCCTCCGCCTGGTCGGAGGGGTGTAGAGACTCGGGAGTAACCTCTGCTTCGGAGTACACTAGGTTCGACTCACTGGACGAAGCGAGCGAGGTATCAGGTACAGAGTATAGGAGAGTCTCTGTCCTTTCGCTACCAGGTAGCACCCCGAAGGGTTCAGGAGACAACTGGAGGTCCTCCGCCTGGTCGGAGGGGTGTAGAGACTCGGGGGTAACTATCACTTTGGGGTACCCATTGTCAGGCTCACAGGACGAAGCGGACAAAGTATCGAGTACCGGGTGTAGAGAAGTCTCTCTCCATTTGTCATCGAGTGGTATCCCGGAGGATTCAGGAGGCAACAGGGGGTCCTCCGCCAGGTAGTAGAGGTGCACAGACTCTGAGGTAACCACAGCTTTGGAGCATCCTTGGACATGCACACCGGTTAAAGTGGGTGAAGCATCTGATGCCGGGTGCAGGAAGTTCTCCTGTGTGGAGTCTGGATGGGCAGAAGTCTCTTTGGGCAGGAGAACTGGTGCACTACCCACGCACATTACCCGTTGGGGCTGCTCCGGGATATTGGGAAGTGAAGCTTCAGCAGGAGCCTCCAGGTTAGGATCATCGAAGACCATTAGAAAGGCCACCAGGAAGGCCATTAGGTCCAGGAGGATCGGATCCTGTGTTTCATATAGGGGGTTGATCCATTCCAAGGCATCACCCGCCAGGTAAGACATAATGAATGCCACCTTAACCCGATCGGTGGGAAAACATAGAGGGTAGAACTTGAAGTGTAGCATGCATTGCTCCACAAATGCACGACTTTGTCTTGGATCCCCTTAATAACGTAGCGGATCCGCAGGAACGAGAGCAGATAGATCCATCTGGACGGGTTCGTAATTCGCCTGGAACTCAGCTAAGAAAAAAAAATTTTTTTATTTATTTTAATGCATGTATTCACTGGAAAACTTCTCAGAGAGCGAAGGCCGTGGGGCTCAACGGGAACCATGGCCTGAGCATGCTGTAATGCACACGCCCGGGCTGAGCGGCGTGTGCGTGTGATTCCACTGGACCGTGCCGGAGAGTGATTGCCTGGAGAGGCGTAACTAGGTATTCACCCGATCCGACAAGGGTCGCACGACGGCATACGACGCCAGTGCACCAAGGAGGAACCGAGCAGAGGGACCAGGTGCTACTCCAGGACAGACCCCGGACACGGCTGTTGACCCACACAGGGGAACACAGGAACAGACTGGTTAGGCTGGCGCACTGACTGGTGGGTATAGGCAGGCACGACTGGTATGCAGGCAGGCGGGTATGCAGGCAGGGGGGTACAGGCAAGCACAGCTAGAGTGCAGACAGGGAGGCACTAGCAGGTAGGGACACTGGCGGGATAGGACCCAGTACACACTGGGACTCAGGAACAGAACCACAGATGTGGCGGACAAACACAGCAGAGTGAGGCCGCCCAGAGAGGTGAGCGAGAACAGGGCAGGACAAGACCGCCTGGAGCGGTGAGCAAGAGTAGAGCAGGACAAGGCCGCCAGGAGCGGTGAGCAAAGGGTCAGAGCTGAGCGAGACTGCCGGAGCAGTGAGCAAGAGTAAAGCAGGACGAGACCTCCTGGAGCGGTGAGCAAGAGAGGAGCAAGACTGCCGGAGCAGTGAGCAAAAGGATAAGAGCGGAGCGAGACTGCCGGAGCAGTGAGCAAAAGGGTCAGAGCGGAGCAAGGCTGCCGGAGGAGCGAGCAAAGGAGTCAGAGCAGGCTAGAACCGCCGGAGCGGTAAGCAAAGGAGTCAGAGCAGGCTAGAACCGCCGGAGCGGTGAGCAAAGGAGTCAGAGCAGGCTAGAACCGCCGGAGCGGTGAGCAAAGGAGTCAGAGCAGGCTAGAACCGCCGGAGCGGTGAGCAAAGGAGTCAGAGCAGGCTAGAACCGCCGGAGCGGTGAGCAAAGGAGTCAGAGCAGGCTAGAACCGCCGGAGCGGTGAGCAGAGGAGTCAGAGCAGGCTAGAACCGCCGGAGCGGTGAGCAGAGGAGTCAGAGCAGGCTAGAACCGCCGGAGCGGTGAGCAAAGGAGTCAGAGCTGGCTAGAACCGCCGGAGCGGTGAGCAAAGGAGTCAGAGCAGGCTAGAACCGCCGAAGCGGTGAGCAAAGGAGTCAGAGCAGGCTAGAACCGCCGAAGCGGTGAGCAAAGGAGTCAGAGCAGGCTAGAACCGCCGGAGCGGTGAGCAAAGGAGTCAGAGCAGGCTAGAACCGCCGGAGTGGTGAGTAAAGGAGTCAGAGCAGGCTAGAACCGCCGGAGCGGTGAGCAAAGGAGTCAGAGCAGGCTAGAACCGCCGGAGTGGTGAGCAAAGGAGTCAGAGCAGGCTAGGCTGAGCAAGGGGGACAGGGCTCTGTTCACACGGAACAGACAGGAAGGGAAAGGCAGAGCCAGATACCCACAGGGTACTTGCAGTGAAGTAGCGAGTGGACCACAAACTCACAAACGGGAGTACAGAGACAACAAGTAGGAGTTAGGTACGAGTTCAGACTCTGCAGAAAAAGGAAGGGAACAGACATAGAGGCAAAACAGGTAAAGGATAGGAGAGAGTTCATACTGGAACTGAGTGTACGGAGGAGACCGACACTGCAGCGGAATACAGGAGCGGGTCTGGGAATACGGCCCCCAGAGAGGCAGGACGAACAGGCAAGGAGCGTGTTCAGACAGGACAGACAAGATACAGGAGCGGGTCTAGGTAATCGGCCCCTAGAAGGCAGGAGGAACAGGCTAGGAGCGTGTTCAGACAGGTCAGACAAGATACAGGAGCGGGTCTAGGTAATCGGCCCCTAGAAGGCAGGAGGAACAGGTGAGGAGCGTGTTCAGACAGGCCTGGAAATACAGCCTCCAGGATAGGCAGACAAGAGAACACAGAACGGGACCTGGCACCTTCAGAGTGCAAGCACACACTGAATGAAACACTATGCTCAGGCAGGGATAGATTGGAGCAGCTGAGCTATATACCAGGTGACAGACAGCAATAGGCTGAGGACGCACAAGGGGTGTGACCCACAGCAGGTACAAAAAGCAGGAAGTGATCGGGCGCCGCCCTTAAGCAGCAGAAACAGACACAAACAGACAGCATGGAGGGAAGCCAGAGAGACATTCTGGACAGGAGATCAAGTGCGCGCTCTTGCACAGTGGGAGATGGACCACTATGCAAGGACGCCGCCAGGTATGTTACAAAAAGCAATCCAGAGAACACCATTTTTTTTGTGCCATTTGCATTTTGGCACTACAGAATACAGCCAGGTCCTTTCCATATTAGAGCGCTAGAAATCCAGCTATTTAAAACTGTGTTTTCTCCGTCACACGGATCACATATACGTTGTCAGAAAATACTGCCATTTCTGGCATCCATTAAAAATTTCCTTTAGTGTGTCATTGAAGCAATTCACCGCAGTTTGCTGTTCAAACTAGTTACCTACAGGCCAGGTATTTAAAACACTGTTTTCTCCGTCAAATGGATCACATATATGTTATCAGAAAATACTGCCATTTCTGGCCTCCATTAAAAATTTCCTTTAGTGTGTCATTGAAGCAATTCAGACCAGTTTGCTGTTCAAACTACTTACCTACAGGCCAGGTATTTAAAACTCTGTTTTCTCTATCACACGGATCACATATAAGTTCGCTCCAAACTCAGTCATTTGTAGTGAGCGTGGAAGATACTGTCCTCCATTTAAAATGGGCAAGGCACGTGGCAAGGGACGGGGAACTGGACATGATGGTAATGGTGCATGCAGAGGCCGAGGACAAGGCCATGGGCAAGCCAAAATTGTGCCACAACAAACACCCACATCTTCTCGCCTGACCTTCCTGTCCCAATTTCTAGGGGACCGCAGCACACCACTATTGAACCCAGAGCAGTGTCAAAAGGTTGTTGGTTGGATAGTGGATAATGCTTCCAGTGACTTAGCCACCACTACCACCACCCTGTCTTCCACACGGTCAAGTCTCAGTAGCCGTGAGTCGGGACCACATATTCCTCACCTTGATCCTCCTTCCTTCCACCATGCCGAGTACCCAGGGACAACTGATCCCACACTTGGACACTCTGAAGAGCTGTTCACTTTTCCATTTATAGATTCGGGCCTCTCGCCCGGTCCACTTGAAGCGGGGCAAGAGGAGATCGCGTGTAGCGATGCCCAAATATTTGAGCAGCCACGGTCACACGAAGGCGACGGTGGGAAAGTGTCAAAAGAGGTGGATGATGATGAGACACAATTGGCAGAAAGTCAGGAGGAGGACCAGGGTGCGGAAGTGGAAGACGAGGTGGTGGATGATATAGTAACTGACCCAACCTGGCAGGAGGACATTCAGAGCGAGGAGAGCAGCACACAGGGGGAGGGAGGCAGAGCACCCCAGCAGGCAGGAAGAAGCAGTGTGGTGGCCGCAGACAGCCGTTCCCAGTAACACCAACACAAAGGAAGTTGCCAGTACAACTGTTAGGTCTTCCCGAGTCTGGTTGTTTTTTAAAGACTCTGCCGATAACCCCAAAAAGGCCATTTGCACCACCTGCCAGGCCAGCATCAGCAGGGGTGGCAAAACAACCAGCCTGACCACCACCAGCATGCTCCGGCACATGGCAGAAAAGCACCCGACTTTGTGGGCCGAACCCCAGTGTCCAGATACAGTGTCTGCGGGTGGCACCATTGCTTCTTCCGCTGTTGTACATGCAAGCCAATCCCCTGTCCATGGTGCATGCGAAGACTCCTCCTGCCCTGCACCTGTCGTTGCACTCTCTCAAGTAGCAGCATCAGGAAGCACGTCCATGTCCTTGTCCCAGCGCAGCGTTCAGTTGTCCATACCCCAGTCCTTGGAACGCAAGCGCAAATATGCAGCCAACGGCCCACAGGTCACACTACTAAATTCTCACATTTCACGACTGCTTGCGCTCGAAATGTTGCCTTTTAGGCTCGTGGAGATGGAAGAGTTCCGCAACCTGATGGCGGCGGCCATCCCTCGGTACTCGGTCCCCAGCCGCCACTATTTCTCCAGGTGTGCCGTCCCCGCATTAAACAAGCGCGTGTCCCAAAATATTAGCCGTGCTCTCAACAACGCTGTTACCGGTAAAGTCCACCTAACCACAGACACGTGGACAAGTGCTTGTGGGCAGGGACGGTACATCTCGCTGACGGCACACTGGGTGGAAGCCGGGACCCAGTCGGACCTTGGGATGGAACAAGTCCTCCCGACTCCAAGGATTGAGGGCCCTAGGTCAATCAGGGTTGCCCCCACGTTCTACAGCTCCTGCACCTCATCCTCCTCAGCCTCCTCCTCCTCTTCAGCCTCTATCTCCAAAATAACCACATCAGTCACAAGCTGGAAGCACTGCAGCACTGCCTCGGCCAAGCGGCAACAGGCTGTGTTGAAGCTAATATGCTAAGGTGAAAAAACGCACAATCCTGAAGAGTTGTGGACAGCTCTGAAAGAGCAGGCAGATATGTGTCTCACACCGCTGAACCTACAGCCAGGCATGGTAGTGTGACAATGGACGGAACCTGGTGGCGGCTCTGAGGAGAGGCGAGCTCACACACGTACCATGCCTGGCCCATGTGCTTAACCTCGTGGTTCAGCGGTTTCTCAAATCCTACCCAGAGCTGCCGGATCTTCTTGTTAAAGTACGCCGCCTGTGGGCCCATTTTAGAAAGTCCGCTACAGCTTCCGCCGCCCTTGCAGTGTTTCAGCAGCGTTTGCAGCTTCCGGCTCACAGACTGGTGTGTGATGTCCCTACGCGTTGGAACTCTACACTGCAGATGTTGGGAAGGATTTGTGAGCAGAAGAGGTCAGTTGTTGAGTACCAGCATCAACAAGGCCGTCGGTATTCAGTTCAGACTCCACACATAAGACCTCAGGAGTGGACATGGATGTCAGACATATGTACCATCCTCCAAAACTTTGAGGACTCCACCAAGATGGTGAGCGGCGATGACGCCATAATTAGCGTCACGATCCCGCTTCTCTGTCTTCTGAAATGCTCTCTGCTCACAATCAAAGAGCATGCATTGCAGGCGGAGCACGATGAGACGGAGCAAGGAACCACACAGGGTGATTACACACAGCCAAGCCTCATCTCATCCCATCAGATTGGGTGACAATGAGGAAGAGGAGGAGGAGGAGGAAGGACAGGAGCTAGTTTCATGCACTATAGACGGTACTACACGCACAACTGTCATACTGTCTGTTAAGCGTGGATGGCCAGTGGACCGATAAGAGGAGGAGGAGGAGAGCATGGTCAGTCATCCTCTTGGTGAGGACACGGAAGTCTTGCCTGTTAGTAGTCTGGCACACATGGCTGAGTTTATGTTACGCTGCCTTTCCCATGACCCTCGCGTTCTCAAAATTTTGGGTGACAGTCATTACTGGTTGGTGACACTTCTAGACCCACAATACTAGGAGAACTTTATATCTCTTATTCCTGAGGCAGACAGGTCTACAAAAATGGGTCAGTACCAGAAGGCCCTTGTTGCGGAACTATTAAAAAAAATTCCATTCTGAAAACGCTGGCAGCTGAGGGCACACTTCGTTGGACAACCAAGGAGTACAGGCGAGAGAGACACAACTTCAATCCAGCAGAGGCAGGGGAACATTGTCAAAGTTCTGGGAGAGTTTTCTCAGACCCTCCAATCGCACAGGCCCTGAGGCGCGGGGTACTCTCACAAGGAGTGCAAAGTTTGGGAAGATGCTGAGGGAGTACATTGCCGACCGTACCAACGTCCTTCGTGATTCCTCTGTGCCTTATAATTATTGGGTATCCAAGCTGGATACGTGGAATGAACTGGCTCTCTATGCCTTGGAGGTCCTGGCCTGCCCTGCCGCCAGCGTTTTATCAGAGCAGGTTTTTAGTGCCGCTGGTGGAATTATAACTGATAAGCGCATCCGCCTGTCAACTGAAAATGCTGACAGGCTGATTCTTATAAAAATGAACAAGGGCTGGATTGGGCCAGACTTCTCAACACCACCGAATGATAGCAGCGTCACATAAACTCAAATCCAGTGTCTTTTCTTTGGAGGTGTATTCCCATGAACCTTCTCACACCCACAGATGGGCATATGCTTCCTGATTTTGTCTATTTTCTCTTGTCTTCCTCCTTCTCCTCATCCTCCACCACCATATCACCAGGGTGACCGTGGGCCGTGATGTAGCACCCACATAAATTTTTTAAAGGGTGTTTATGACGCCCGTGAAAATTTTTTTTTTATACAGTATGTTCATGTATACCCCCCAGTGGTAAATGTTTGTCAGCCCATACACTTAGTGCATGGGCATTACAAGTATAGGAGGCCCGCTCATTTCTAATGGGAACATTTTTTTATGAGGCCCTCCTCCACGTCTCTTCCAAGGGGCATTGAAGTGCCTCCAAATTTTTGGCAGCCCTTGCTTTCACTGCATAGGCCAACACTATGGGAGACTCTCTCCTTTCTAATGGGAATTTGTCGTTACTGGGGCCCTGCTCTGTGTGTCTTTAAATTCTTAGTGGGGTTTTTCCTAAAATTGGTCAACCGTTGGACTCACTGCATACCCTATAACTGTATAGCAGACCCTCTCCTTTCTAATGGGAACATGTCGTACTTGTTACTGTGGCCCTGCTCCATCTGTCTTTAAATTCTTAGTGGGGTTTTTCCTAAAATTGGTCAGCCGTTGGACTCACTGCATACCCTATAACTGTACAGCAGACCCTCTCCTTTCTAATGGGAACATGTCGTACCTTGTTACTGGGGCCCTGCTCCGTGTGTCTTTAAATTTTTAGTGGGGTTTTTCCTAAAATTGGTCAGCCGTTAGACTCACTGCATACCCTATAACTGTATAGCAGACCCCCTCCTTTCTAATGGGAACATGTCGTACCTTGTTAATGTGGCCCTGCTCCGTGTGTCTTTAAATTCTTAGTGGGGTTTTTCCTAAAATTGGTCAGCCGTTGGAGTCACCGCATACCCTATAACTGTATAGCAGACCCTCTCTTTTCTAATGGGAACATGTCGTACCTTGTTACTGTGGCCCTGCTCCGTGTGTCTTTAAATTCTTAGTGGGGTTTTTCCCAAATTTTGGCAGCCCTTGCAGTCACAGCATGGGCATTACCACTATTGGAGACCCGCTCCTTTATAATGGGAACATTTTTTTTACTGAGACCTTCCTCTATGTCTCTTTAAAGGGGTATTGGGTTGCGTCCAAATTTTTGGCAACCCTTGCAGTCACTGGATACGCAATAACAGTATAGGAGACCCACTTGTTAATAATGGCAACAACAAAGCATAGCCGGCTGATGGCTCTCTAACAATAGCGAGGGCCGACTGCTGGCCTTTTAAGAATAGTAAGGGCCGTCTGATGTCCCTGTAAAAATAGGCTTTATGACTTTCAGAGTCCCTCCATCATAAATAAAAAAGGATGTGTCTGATGATGTGTCACACACGACATTGCCAGATAAGGTTGTAAAATGTTAAAATGACATTTCCCGGTGAATGCATTTGTCTTAAAATATAACGTAAAAAAACCAAAGAATAGGATCTTTCTTTAGTATAAAAATAAGCGTCACCAATTTAACCTCAATGTAATCACATTGTTCAGCTCATGCACCTCCTCCTCCATCTCCGAAATGATCACATCAGTCACAAGCTGACAGCACTGCAACACTGCCTTGGCCAAGCGGCAACAGGCTGTGCTGAAGATAACATGCTTAATTGACAAACCGCCCAGCGCTGCAGAGTTGTTGAAAGCTGTGACACAGCAGCCTGATCTGTGCCTCTCACCGTTGAACATACAGCTAGGCATGGTCGTGTGTGACAATGAGCGGAACCAGGTGACGGAGAAATGACAGCCGGAGTAGATACGGTTTCCCTCTATGCCAGTCCTTTCACCGAGCTAAAGAATATGGCTGTGGTGAAATACAACTCCCACTGAGAAGCTGTTTCAGATTGAAAAACATTGTGCCCACCAGAGGATTTGATTCTGAGGGCTCACCTTTCTCACCCACTCAAGAGCCCCATAGCAGCTGCAAAGTTAGTGCTATCATGAACTCTCCTGAGGTAGAAGTCAAGGCACACCAGTGGATTCTCTGGTGGGACCGTCCAACCCTGCTGAGAAGCAGTCCTGGCTAAGAAAAGTGTGTGGGAAGGTTCCCGGACACTCTATGGCTGCTTTTTTACTGAGGAGGAAACACACGCAAACACGGGGAGAACATACAAAGTCCTTGCAGATGTTGTCCTTGCTGGGATTTGCACCCAGGATCCCAGCGCTGCCAGGCATCAGTGCTAACCACTGATCCAATGTGCTGCCGTTCACCCTCTAATATCTAACAGGCTGGAGAAACTTGTACCTACTGCCACTCTATCTTCAGCTCCTTTGTGAGAAAATGTATTTGGGCAGCCACTCAGTCTACCAAATAAAATTCCCGAGAAGGAAATTGGGGATGGCTTCGTTACTGGTACTGGGGGCAGTGCTAATACCATGGCGTCGTACCATAGTTTGCTGGAAATATTCCAGGCTGGTAGGAGGCAAGCAAATTCCCACAGAAAAGTACCAGCAGTAATGTTCAGGCCACATTTCAAGTGCAAGCAGCTTTAGAGGACTTCCTGGGAGAAATGACACACAGGGTACATACGGTTTCCCTCTATGCCAGTACTTTCACCGAGCTAAATACAACTCTTAGGAAAAACAGTTGTGGACTGGCTCCGTACCGTCCCTGGCTACATTCACCTATCCACATGTTTGTGGTTAGGCGGTCCTTCCCAGTAAGTGCACTGGGGAAGGCACGGGTAATGTTGTGGGACCCGTGCTTGTGGAAGGCGGAGGCGATACCGGGAAATATAGTGGCGGCTGGGGACCGAGTATGGACACTCGTCCCCCGCCGGCATGAGGTTGTGAAAAGCTTCCACCTCCACGAGCCTAAAAGGCCACATTTCAAGTGCAAGCAGCTGTCGAAAATTTGGCAGTATAGTATTGCAGCCTGTGGGTGGGTGGGTGGCTGCCTGCTTACTTGTGCTTGCATTCCAAGGAATGGGGTATGGACAACTGAAGCTGCAGTGGGACAAGGACGTGGACGGTGATTGTTGCAAGTCTGCAACGACAGGTGCATGGCGGGAGGCATCTTCGCATGCGCCAAGGATCACTTATGATGGGCACACTTTTAGGCAGTGACCTGGGAGTCAGAGATGCTTCCAGAGGTCTTCCCCATGCTGTTCCCATGACTTTTCAGCACTGTATGCATGTGTCTGATGATGTGTCACACACCACATGGCCAGATAAGGTTGTAAAATGTTAAAATGACATTTCCTGGTGAATACATTTGTCTTGGTTGAAAGCGATTCAAAACTGCAAAAACGCATCAAAAACGCTACGTGTGAACATAGCCCAAGTTCTGGAGGAGTATTTTTGTTTTTGGTTATTTATTTTGCCTTATATACAAGTCATTACACTGGAAAGGATGCTCCTTAACATATTTCCCAGGAAAATCCATTTTGGTTTCATTTTTGTATGTTTTATTGTGAGTCCGTAAAAGTGGCGTAATACTCTGACCACGTTGCTGACAGCAGTGATCTGGGAGTCAGAGATGCTTCCAGGGGTCTTCCTCATGCTGTTCCCATGTCATTTGAGCACAGTTCCCATCGATTTGGGCAATTTTTAGGCCCTCTGCAGACCGCCGGGGGGAGCCGCCTGAAAAATGCTCGAGTTTCCCATAGGCTTACATTGGGCTCATTGCTCGGGTCGAGCACCCGAGTATTCCAATTTGCTCGACCCGAGCAACTATGTACTCGAGCATTTTAGTGCTCGCTCATCACTACTCCCGGCACATTAACCCCCGAAATGCTGCGATCAAAGTCGATTGCAGCATTCCGGTGGCAAGAGGAAGTAAGCGCCGGTACTCCTCTCCGGCGTCCTGCGGTGTCTGTGGCCGGGTCCCCTGGTTGTCATGTGACCCGGATGTCGTGATGAAGGAAGATACTTTGATCATGCGCAGTGCACGATCACAGTATCTTCTCCCTCTGCAGCTGTGGCAGCCTGGCCTGTATAGCACAGGGATGCTGCTGCATTCCTGTGCTATACAGGAGATCAGAATGTAAAAAGGGAAAGCCCCATAGTGGGATAATGTGTAAAAGTTAAAAAAGAATCAGAAAGTGAAAAATAAAATTGTAAAAATATAAAAAAAAAAAAATGAAAAAAATAATCCCCAAAAAATAAAAATATATTGTGCCCATCAATAAATAGTACTATGAAAAAACAAAACAAAAGAAAAAACAATAAAAGTACACATATTTGTATTGCCACGTCCGGAATGACCTGACCTATAAAACTGTCCCGCTAGTTAACCCCTTTAGTGAACAGGGTAAAAAGTAAAAATAAAAAACGAGGCAAAAAACGATGCTTTATCATCATGCCGCCAAACAAAAAATGGAATAAAACGCGATAAAAAAGATGAATGTAAATAAAAATGGTACTGCTGAAAACGTCATCTTGTCCCGCAAAAAAACAAGCTGCCATACAGCTCCAATGGCCAAAAAATAAAAAAGTTATAGCTCTCAGAATAAAGCGATGCAAAAAATATTTTTTTTGTATTGAATAGTTTTTATTGTGTAAAAGCGCCAAAACATAAAAAACTATATAAATGTGGTACCGCTGTAAACATACTGACCCGAAGAATAAAGCTACCTTATCAATTTTACCACACGCAGAACGGCATAAAAAAAAAAAAAACTATTCCTGAATTGTTGGTTTTTGTTTATTCTGCCTCCCAAAAAATTGGAATAGAAAGCGTTCAAAAATGTCATGTGCCTGAAAATGGTACCATTAAAAACGCCAACTTGTCCCGCAAAAAACACGCCGTCACATGACTCTGTTGGCAGAAATTTGGAAAAATTATAGCTCTCAAAATATGGTGATGCAAAAACTGGTCTTTGCAAAAAAAAAGTCTTTTAGTGTGTGACAGCTGTCAATAATAAAAACCTGCTATAAATCTGGTATCGCTCTAATCACACCGACCCGAAGAATAAAGTCGTCTAATCAGTTATATGGCATGAGGAAAGGCGTCAAAAATAAACTCTAGGGTTAGTGTTGTGCTAGAGTTAGGGTTGTGCTAGGGTTTGGGTTGTGCTAGGGTTAGGGTTTTGCTAGGGTTAGGGTTGTGCTAGGGTTATGGTTGTGTTGGGTTGGGATTTTTTCAAAAGTAAAGAAAAAAAAGTGGTGATATGGCGACTAGTGTTAAGCGCAAGTTCTCGCTACTTGTGTTTGCATTGGGTGCTCGGGTATGCACAGAGTATCGCGGGTGCTCGAGTGACAAACTCGAGCCTCCGCCCCATATGCTTCGTGGCCAAAAAAACCTGGCGGGAATTGCCTGCCATGCACGAGTGATCCCCACATGTTTCTTTTTGGGTGTCTAACAACCATGAAACATGCGGGGCGGGGACTCGAGCATGTCACTCAAGCACCCGCAATACTTGGTGCATACCTGAGTACCTGATGCAAACTCAAGTAGCGAGCACTTGCGCTCAAGACTAATGACAACTTATTCAATATGATGACCTAATGTTATCAATTTCTGTGTCGTACCTCTGGGTTCAAAATGTTCACTATAACTCTTCATAAAATACTTGAGGGGTCTAGTTTCCAAAATGGGGTCACTTGTGAGGGGTTTCCACTGTTTAGGCACATCAAGGGCTCTCCAAACGCAACATGGTATCCACTAATTATTCAAGCAAATTTTACATTCAAAAAGTCAAATGGCGCTCCTTCCCTTCCGAACCCTGCCGTGCGCCCAAACAGTGGTTTTCTCCCACATATGGGGTATCGGCTTACTCAGAAGAAATTGCACAACAAATTGTATGGCGCAATTTCTCCTGTTACCCTTATAAAAATGCAAAATTGGGGGCTGAAAAACATTTTTGTGGTAAAAATGTGAAAATTTTATTTTTACGGCTCAATGTTATAAACTTCTGTGAAGCACCTGGGGGTTCAAGGTGCTCACCACACACCTTAGATAAGTTCCCTGAGGGGTCTAGTTTCCAAAATGGGGTCACTTGTTTGGGGTTTCCACTGTTTAGGCACATCAGGGGCTCTCCAAACGCAATATGGCGTCCGCTAATTATTCAATTATTCGAACCCTGTCATGCGCCCAAACAGTGGTTTGCCCCCACATATTGGGTATTGGCGTGCTCAGGAGAAATTGCACAACAAATTTTGGGGTCCATTTTTTCCTGTTACCCTTGCAAAAATAAAAAAAATTGGGATCTAAAGTAACATTTTTGTGAAAAAAGTTAAATGTTCATTTTTACCTGGATAGGAAAGACTAGTCCTTTAAAAGTAGAATTTCCAGCCATTTGAAATATTACAATGCCTTCAACATTGCTGTAATATTGAAGAATCCCTTAATTACTGTAGGGTGTCATTTGGGGGACATTATTACTGTATAAGGCCAGACTCCATCTGCTTTATGAAATCCAATAGCCCCGTCGGTGGATACTGCTAAATCATGTTTTTAAAGGCTTCAGACAGAAGCCCTGGTGTGTGGCAAAAATGTGTGAACCTGACCTTAAGATATATGCAGCATGGCAGCAGTCAAGCCCATCTTTTCCTATGTTATTACTTATATTTTTCCCAAAAATTAATTTAGATGGAGAACCTCAATAGCATCTTTAAAATGAGAACTCTCATACAGTATGCCAAAAAAGGATATTAAAAAAACTCCCACAGCTCACAAATGTCTAACATCCTAAAACTAAGCTCCAGACTGTCTCAAACTTCAAGGACTCTTCCTAGAAAATTCTGACATGAACTTTCTTTTTCTGTGATGTCTATTATTTTTACAGGGACATGTTGATTTCTCAGCTCAGGTGGTAAATTCCAGACAGTTTATCAGGAGAGCATCTATTTTCAGACATATGAATCACTGCCCCCAAAATCCTCCTGCATACACAGCTCAGTCCAAAGTGTCGCCAAGCTTAATAAACCCTCCCCGGGCTTACGGAGTATAAAAATAGAGAATACTTTTATGTCACCCTCAGTTACATTCCAGTGTTCTACTTAAAACAACACAGCCTCCGCTCTGTAAATTTGTGTGGTCTCATTGCACACGTCATTACTGTTTGTCAGTATCCAACAGCTCAAGCTAAAACGTGTAATTATTTTCACTCTGCCGCTTTTGTATGGACTAATCCTTTGAAAGTAGATTTACCAACCATTTGAAATATTACGATACCTTCAACATTGCTGTAATATTGAAGAATCCCTTCAGACATCAGAAAGAACAAATTCCCAGCAGAGTTCATTTGACATAATTACTACTTGAACATTTCTAGAGGATTATAAAAACAATTATCAGCTTTTTCCACATCCTTCTAATGCTAAGACAAATATACGTATTTCATTTTTGAGCATTTTATCCATTTCCATCCATCAGAGAAGGAGAAAAAATAAATGCATAAAAAAGAATCTCAAAATCGCCCAATTAATTCTGACCTGTGGAACAAAATCAGATTTAACTTCAATCACAGAGGCCAGCCTAGGTCAATGCTTTCATCCAAAAAAGTAAAAGTTTTACTCTTTGCTCGCAATAGATGTACCTTAGAAAACAACAGATAGATTTTAGAAGTTGGATACCAGATAGATGGATAGAGAAAAGATTGATAGACTTTTGTGAACTAATAGATTGAAAGAAATTTGTCATAATGAGAGAGGGAAAATATATATTTTTGTACCGTGTTACCCAGTAGATAGAAAAATATTTAGATTTGAGAGTCCTCAGTGGTTGATACCTTTTAATGGCTAACTGAAAAGATGGTAACAAGTTGCTAGCTTACGAGTCTACGCAGGTCTCTTCATCAGGCTAGTATAATGCAAAATCTAAAGAGTCACATATTTATACACAATAAGACACAGAAATAATGCAATAGATGAGACAGGTGACGGAAAGGAGAGTTATTATGGGAGAGATACACAGTTCTGGCTATAAATATTTTAGCAGTTAATAGATAAGGAGTGTGAAGGTTTTATTGTCCTGTGTGTGACTAGGTCCAGTGTTATGATGACCTAACAAGTCTGATGGGCACATTCCTTAGTTGATGTAGAAAGACATAAATCCATGCGACACACTCATTCCTGCTCTGAAAGTGTCAAAGGTCACCATCAGTTTATATTCCGAGATTCTTCTTTTTCTTTGAGATTTGAAGTTACCTTTTAATACCAGTAATTTCATGTCTTTTATGCTGTGATCAGGGGAACAAAAATGCTTGGCTACAGCTAGATCTATTCTTTTTTCTTTTATTGTGTGTGGCGATGATGATACATCATTGTCCTAAGTTTTTGCCCTGTCTCCCCTACATAAAGGTACCTGTAGCTCCCTGTCATCTCCACCAGCTACAGGTACCTTTCCTTGCAACCAGAAAAAATGTAAAACCTGTCCGTTTATAACGACCACATACAAGATAAAGATTCCCAATTCACATCAGGACTATAAGATCCCAGGTACTTTCAGCGGTATCACATCTAATGTAGTGTACTTAATTCTATGTACCAAATGTCCAGCTGGGGGTCTTTATGTAGGGGAGACAGGGCAAAAACTTAGGACAAGGATGAATCATCATCGCCACACAATAAAAGAAAAAAGAATAGATCTACCTGTAGCCAAGCATTTTGTTCCACTGATCACAGCATAAAAGACATGAAATTACTGGCATTAAAAGGTAACTTCAAATCTCAAAGAGAAAGACGAATCTCGGAATATAAAATGATGGTGACCTTTGACACTTTCAGAGCAGGCATGAATGTGTCGCATGGATTTATGTCTTTCTAGATCAACTAAGGAATGTGCCCATCAGACTTGTGAGGTCATCATAACACTGGACCTAGTCACAGGACAATAAAACCTTCACACTCCTTATCTATTAACTGCTAAAATATTTATAGCCAGAACTGTGTATCTCTCCCATAATAACTCACCTTTCCGTCACCTGTCTCATCTATTGCATTATTTCTGTGTCTTATTGTGTATAAATATGTGACTCTTCAGATTTTGCATTATACGATCCTGATGAAGACACCTGCGTAGACTCAAAAGCTCGCAACTTGTTTGTTACCATCTTTTCAGTTAGCCATTAAAAGGTATCAATCACTGAGGACTCTCAAATCTAAATATTTTTCATAATGAGAGAAAATTAAAGTCATGATTGTGTTGCCTTATACGATATTGCAGGAAAATAAGTTGAACTAGATGGACTTAAGCTCAGAAAATGTGTATTAATTTATAACCCTTAATTTTTAAGTCGAAAACAAAATGTCACAATATGGGTGAATAAACTGATCCATGTGTTCTACTCTACATCTGGAGCCCTAGTGCCTTCTCTTGAAAATCTGGATTACATTTCTTTGTATTGTTACTCTGGATATTCGCATTACAAATGGAATTGTTCAGATACTAAATATTTCCTTCAGACTGCAGGCTGCTTTAAATAGCAAACTGCAATCTACTGATGGATCAATTATACTAATACTATTCAAAGTTCCAATTTCAGCAGTACCTGCACATTAGTAAGGAGACTAGCAAACATATAGCTAATCCACTGAATAAATAGTGTACATTGGTGTATATAAAGAGCAAAAAAATACTTACCGATCTCCGTCTTCTCCCGTTTCCAGCACTGCTCCAGTCCTCTTTTCACTCATTTAACTGTAATCACCATATCACACAGGGTAAATCGCTTTTACAATGTAGGTCTAGTAATCGTCAGAACAAGGCTTCATGGACTTACATTGTTAAAGCGACTTCCGGCTCACACATAACCCCCAGTGTGTTCAGGAAAGTCACTAAAGTGAGCAGAGGACCAAAGTGGCACTGGAAATGGGGAAAGATCAGTAAGTATTTTATTGCACTTACACTACAGAAAACACGTTTATATACAGGTTTAACAAATAGAAAAAATCCTGGGAGTGCTTCTTTAAGTTGAAACAATAGGAATAATATGAAATAGTAACTATATTCTGTACCAAGAAAACTAGGTGATGTTTGATGGTATGTGACTGTCTATCATGTATGTTAAGCATAACAGATGTTGGCTGTACCAGAGAGTAATTAGTTTTAATTAAAAGTAAAAAAAAAAATAAGTATCAACAAGTTTATATAGTGTGGATTTACACAAGCATTTGCTCCTTGTACATTAGTTTTAAGCCTCAGGGTTCAATAAAACCTGTTGATACATAACTGAATTGAGTGTAGCTTATATTGCTTGATGATTTCTTATCTATAAAAAAAATAATTCCACTAAGCCCATAGTAGCATCACTGAGAAAGATTAAGTCATTACTCATAATTATAGGTAACATATCTGGGGAAGTTTCAAAGTTACATTATGCTTATTGCATTTGTAGGATTCTGTATAGTTTGATGGAAGCTCATTTTAGAATACAGCGTTAGGGCAGGTGCAGCTGAGCGTATATGTTTGGTCCGAGTGCCATCCGACAAAACATCAGATCGTACTTGGACCAATGTTATTCTTTGGGGCAGAGCACATCTCCGAATTTTTCCTCGGACAGAGGCTGTCCCAGGAAAAATTCACTGCATGCCCGAGTTTGATCCAATATTCAAATTGTACTCAGTCATGCAAGTCAATGAGTGCATAGAAAACACTAGACTACACTGGGATGACATCTGAGACACAATGGAGAAGAGGGAGAAATGTTTTTCTCCAACTTCTCATCTGAGAGAATCGGATCGTACTATGATCACACTCTGATCAACCTGTGAAGAGAGTTTGATCAGAGTGTGAGTAGAATAATAGATCCGATTTTCTCAAATGACAATAAATACACTTTTACGCCTAATGGTTATTGTAAAATTGTAAAATTGGATTACATTTATTACAAGCTTGAACCTCTTTGTCACACAATTATCAGGTCCGGTGTTACAGACCCTGAACTTTGATATGAATGAGTAACTTACATGGACCATTGGGTGTGACTATACTCAAATTATAAGCATTATGGCACATAATCCATAACAATAGAATATTAACATTTTGTACACACTCATTCCCTTCTGTTGAAGGGATGATAACTGCTCATTCAAAAGAACAAACTTAGGTAATTACCTTAAAGATTGTGAGTTTCCATGAGTAAAGCTGGCCAAGCTGACGGCCGAACTATTGTTCAACAGACAGCCATGTCTCCCAACTCCCCCATACAGTTCTCCATATTCCAAATGAGAGAATCATCTGGCAACAGTTTATCCCCCGACTGAAAAAAAAGGATCAAATGATTGAATTCCTTTCTCTTTATCCTTACATCCCCAACATAATCTGGGGACAATCAGGAGGTACTAGGTGGTCGGCTAGCGTTTGGAAGGTTTAGACAATTGTCAGGTTTGGACAACTTTTATCAAATATGTATTTGCTTAAAAGCAAAGAGTGGGTCAAAAGCAGACCACCTTTGTTTTTCAGAATAAATAAACTGTATAGAACCCCATTGGAATTCATAGAAATTCTGTGGTTCGAATAGGTAAGACCACCTTCTATTGCCTCAAAACTTTACGAGGATTTAATAATAAAAAAACAGTCCCCCCCCCTCCTTTCCCCTTTAAAATGATGAACAATCTATAACAGGTAATTCTGAGATAACATTGTTGCATTGCTAGGAAATAAATTATTGATATCTGTCAGAGCAGTTGTATTCTTTCTCATTGGAAGATTCACAAATCATTGCTCCTGTAAAGCACTGGTTCCAAACTAAGGGGACATATTCTTAGATGGCTCTGACCTCTGGTTTATGAACAGAAGATTAAATTACCCTTATTTTTGGAACTTATTCCATTGGGTTTTTAATATTTTTGTCCTGTACAATATACTGCACTATTCTTGCCATCAACAATACTAGAAAGTTATCGGAAACTTTGACGTAAACCTTTGTACATCCAGCACATATGGCAAAAATTGCCCCTGACATACAGTCACTGATGCTGATTTTATGTATACACTTCCACCTGATGTAAGATAAAAGTGTGTCCTTTTCCTATACATTTGGACAGATCATGTTGATATCCCTTGAAAAAGCATCTCACATGCAGAACTATAAGAAATTTTTCATGCCACACATTTGACTTAGGCCACAAACCTGATATGAGCAGAGCTTATATTTGCTATAAAAAGAGATTTATTAACACATTACCAAACATACTCAACCCCACATGTACACATTGTGATAGACAATATGAAAGCAAACTAATGTATAAATTTTACTAGTATGTCTTACCATGTTGCTGCTGCTCCCTTGCCCTCCTCAGTGCCAACTATCAAGCCAGCTGAATCCATGATTGTCTTTTTATAGTGTCACTCAGGATTAAATACGTTTGTTCCAAGTTTAGACAATAGATGTAAGGTCGGAGAAGTTCAGTAACTGGATCTCAGAATTATCCAAGGCATCTGTCCCAGGGGCCATTGTTTTTCAGAGAAATACAAATTGATTATGGGAAGCCCTTTTCACTTGGAATATTTCTGCACCTGTAAACATTTTACGGAATGGCAGCTGTGAATAAAAGACTTCACGGTATGTCATAGAAACAAATGGTGCAAAGATAATAGAAAGCAGCCAATGTGATCTAACACTGATACAGACTTAACAGGTGCCTGGAACCATATTCAAAAGGTTCTTCTAACTTTTCCAGGCAACAAAACTGAAAAGAACATATATAATTATATAATGAACAAGAGCTGGTACAGCGGCACTGCAGGCTCCTAGCAAACTACTAGTCCCATGTCCCACTAGAGATCCCAGACTTGTCAATATTGTGCATATGTACGAATCTACTTCACCCACTTGGAGAAGGAAAAATTCAGCGCCCTCAGCAGCACTTCTACTTAAGATTATTTAAGAAGCATTTAAAAAGGAGCATTTGTCAATGGAAACGTGACAGCTGACACATGTTGCCCCATCTGCGGGCAGCCGGATCAGACACTGGCCGCATGGTTTCAGGGGCCTTTCAAGAGAAAAACATGCTTCAAAAGCCGACTGTGGACTGAGCCACACGAGAGACTAGTCACAAAGGCCGATCCCCGGTGACTTATCCCTGCCTGCTCCCTTTGAGTGACTGTAACTCATTGGCAGCGGGCAGGGAGAAGCCATGCGGCTTTGTTGCCGGTGGCTTTTAAATTATATTTTTCTCTGAAATGCCACAGTACTTCAGAGTTAAATATACATAAAGTAAATCATGGAGACAGTGACTGATGTATTCTGCTGGTGAGAGTGTGGAGGCTTATTTTATTGATACCTTGTACTTAATTTTACTTAAATTTACCATTTTGATTGGTCACTGTTGTTTCAACAAACTGCATAAATCAATATGACAAGCAAATATAAGGCTATGTGCCCACGATGCAGAAATGCTGCATATTTTTTCCGCTTCTCCCTGGCAGGAAAAACGCATGCGGATTTTACATGCATTTTTCCCACCAGGTAGAAGCGTTTGTCAAGCGTTTTTGCATACATTTCTGCATGCGGGTTATTAAGCGCTTTCCAAGCGATTTTAGCATCACTTGGAAAAGTGCTTGACAACTTGGTCACACTATATAAATCCATGCAACCGGCATGGATTTATAGTAGTGTGACCAAGTTAGTTAAAAAAAAAAGAATAAGAATGGTAAAAAATAAAAAAAAAAGATTATACTCACCTTCCGATGTCCTCCCGGTGTTTTCTCCGCTGCGTCCGGTGTCTTGGGCGGCTCGCGGTGATGTGAAGGACCTGCGGTGACGTCATTGAGTCATGTGACAGGTCACATGACTCAATGACGTCATGGCAGGTCCTTCACAACACCGCGACCCATACAGCAGACCAGACGGAGGGGAGAAAACACTGGGAGGACATCAGAAGGTGAGTATAATCTTTTTTTTATTTTACTATGGTACCCAGGTCTGGAAGAGAGTCTCCTCTCCTCCAGACCTGGGTACCATCCGCACATTGAACTGTGTGATATCCGCATGTACAGATGCAGTGATGCGGATGTCACGCGGTCCAATGCAAGTCAATGGCGGCGATTACGCTGCGTGTCCACAAAATTAATGGACATGCTGTGTATTTTTCCGCAATGATAATCCGCAGCGGAAATTTCCGCAGCATGTGCACAGCACATGCGGATTATTATTGGGGACCATGGGGCACATATTACCAAGCATTTTTTAAGTGTTTTGAAATAAATAAATAAACTGTTTAAAAACGACAAAGAGTGTGTTGTTGACTGTGTAGCTGCATCCAGATCCAGAATCGTGGAGCAAGTGGAATCCTCGGGACCAAAAGTGAGTGTTATCCACGTTACACAGACGATACGACAGACGGGACATTATTTACTTGTGGGGTACGAAGGTGTGGGAGAACAACAGCCCCTTGCCCATGACCACCACCTTACAACTTGGCGTAGTTGGCAGGATTTAGAGTCTTTGCATTCAGAAGCGGAGGAACCCAAAAAATGGCAAAGATGATGACCGTTGAAAATACTAAAATTGTGGATGATGACGCGGAGTCTGGCAAAATCTCTGCCCATCATGGGCGTCCTGGAAGAAAAACAACTTGAAAATCCATCTGGTGTGAGCAGTGCCTGCCCACGGTGGGCATGGCTGAAGAAGCAGCCTCGCCCCCTGCAGCAGATTCCCAAAGAACGGAAGGAGCCCTAAACTGAATTGGCGGAACAAGCAGAAGTGGCTCCACCCATGGAAAGGGCAGAGTCTGGAAGGGGGATCCCTCATGTCGAGCAGTGCTGTGCCATTGCAAAAAATGATACCAACCAGCATAAAGCACAGCAGCTGAATCAGCCCCATGGAGTGGAGGCAATGGGTGGCCGAGAAGGAAGAGAGGCCTGGAGGCCTCTAAGAAGTGAATACGACTTGCCTATACTGGTGGGGAGCGCGTTCCAGCAGTGACGAGAAGCGTGGAAGCTGAGCGGGCGTAAAGGAGATGTGGCCAGGGATCCTGTGTCTCGTGGTCATGAAGAGAATGCGGCCGAGGTGACTAAACCACGCAGCCGAGGACCTGTCGCGACCGTATCACCAAAACCATGAGGACGTGTCAGCGGTGACATTCAACCCCAATCTCCTCTGCCCAGGCTCAAGTTCCATGCAGTGTCTCCCAGCTTTTCCCCACCCAGGTACAAAGAGGGAGAAGGCCCCTTTACCTTCCCTGAACACAAGGCGTGGATAGCGGGGGTGGTGGAAAGAAAGAAGCAGCGAGAAAAGGATATTTGGGCAGAGCTGCAATATGTGGCCTACTCACCTACACCAACCCATCCCCAATGACAAGTTGTATGTAAATGTCGGTTCAATCAAGTTCCAGTGGCCACTGCGGGAGGGTGATCGTATCACCTTTATTTAGGAGAACAGACCCAGGGGGTACATCGTAGTGGCGGTGGCCCTCCTCTGAAGATGACCTGAAGGTGGGCGCCAGCACTAAGAGCTGGCAGCCACAGGCGAAGGCCGCAGCCCAGATAGCGGTCACTGAACAGGAGGCCCTTATTCCCCCAAGGTCGGCATCACTTATGCCGGAGAAACCCTGAGCGGCTTCTGAACCGCAGCCAAACATGGCATTATGACCACCGAGCCCTGTGGTTAGAGAGTGAGTCAGAAGAGGAAATGGTGACTCGTCCTCAAGTGGGTCGTCAACAGGGCCCACTTTCATATATGTGCAGGGCCATGGAGCGGCCAACTATGCTAGCTGCAAGGACACAGTAGAGTGAAAGTGATCCCTTTAAATTTTCAAGCCTCAACAGAGCTTGGTGCCAGATGCACCAAGATAAAAAAATGAGATACTGTTCTGCATCTCTGAGGGCAGACAGCCCTGAAAGAAAGCCAGAAGTGTCGGGTATTGGCCTGCCCGGCCAGAGATGAAGAAGAATTTGTGTTTACAGTGTGTTTTTCCCCCATCCCAGTTGTTTTGCGATTGTTGCACATTCCCCTGCTGGATTACAGGACTAAGACCCTTACAGGGTCTACCCCCCTATGAAGAATATTGGAATTATAATCCCATGTCAATCATTGTATCCTATTTGGCAGAGTATTATAAAGGTCTACAGTGTACAGGTGTAACTGGACACTTCTGCAGCCAAGGAGAAGGGAGAGGGCGAAGAGACAGTGAGTGGCAAAAATCTCACTTAGCAGCTCCAAGCCAAGGAGATACACCACCACCAGCTAGCTGGTGGGCTACAACAGGAAGGCCCCCGGTGGATCCATGCCATGCGGTCTTCCCTTTGTGTCAGACAATTATAATTCAATACCAAATTATGGAAATTCTATATGTCCTAGTTATTCATAACATAGGTGTTCGAGATCCAAGAGGATGGGGAATGTCAGCCTGGCTCCCAGCCCAGTCAAGCGCGTAGGGATGGGGAGATACCCGGCACAGCCTTTCAGAAACCCCTAGGACCACTGTGTTGGTCTTCATACGTAGCAGGGGCCCGGCTGGATCCGGTGACACCAGAACCGGCTCCCTAGGAGCATCCAGTAAGGAATTATAACCCATTTTAGTTTCTATAGTTTGTAGCTGATGGAGGCCAGGGGTGGAGATTTAGGTCCAGCCCAGGGAGCAGGAGGGGGATGGCCGAGAGGGGTTAAATGCTTCTGCAGCTCTGGCTTAGTGCTTTTTCTCTGGTAGGTCACGAAGACACATCGTGGCAGCCCTCCCCCACATGCCACGCCTTCCATCTGACTGGTAAATCATAGAATCATAGAATCATAGAATGGTAGAGCTGGAAGGGACCTCCTGGGTCATCTGGTCCAACCCCCTGCTCAAAGCAATATTCACTAGATCATCTCAGACAGATGTCTGTCCAGCCTCTGTTTGAAGACGTCCATTGAAGGGGAACTCACCACCTCTCGTGGCAGCCTGTTCCACTCATTAATCACCCTAACTGTCAAAAAGTTTTTTCTAATATCTAATCTGTGTCTCCTCCCATTTAGTTTCATCCCATTGCTTCTAGTCTTTCCTTGTGCAAATGAGAATAAAGATGATCCTTCTACAATGTGACAGCCCTTGACATATTTGTAGACAGCTATTAAGTCTCCTCTCAGTCTTCTTTTTTGCAAGCTAAACATTCCCAAATCCTGCAACCGTTCCTCATAGGACATGGTTTGCAGACCAGTCACCATTCTGGTCGCTCTTCTCTGAACTTGCTCCAGTTTGTCTATGTCTTTTTTAAAATGTGGTGCCCAAAACTGTACACAGTATTCCAGATGAGGTCTGACCAAAGAGGAGTAAAGACCGATAATGACTTCACGTGATCTAGACTGTATGCTTCTGTTAATACATCCCAGAATTGTATTTGCCTTTTTTGCTGCTGCATCACACTGTTGACTCATGTTCAGTCTATGATCTATTAGTATACCTAAGTCTTTTTCACATGTACTGTTGCTTAGCTCTATACCTCCCATTCTGTATATGCTTTTTTTCATTTTTATTGCCCAGATGTAGTACTTTGCATTTTTCTCTGTTAAAAAACATTCTGTTGGTTGCTGCCCACTGCTCCAGTTTATTTAGGTCTTTTTGAATCCTCTCTCTCTCTTCTCTAGTATTAGCTATCCCTCCTAGCTTTGTGTCATCAGCAAATTTAATCAGTTTACCCTCAATTCCTTCATCTAAATCATTGATAAAGATGTTGAACAATACAGGTCCCAGGACAGAGCCCTGTGGTACCCCACTTGAGACATTCATCCAGCTGGATGTGAAGCCATTTACAACCACCCTTTGAGTCCGATCACTAAGCCAGTTATGAATCCACCTAACAGTTGCCTGGTCCATTGCATACTTGGTCATTTTTTCAATAAGGATGGTGTGAGATACTTTGTCAAATGCTTTGCTGAAGTCAAGATATACTATATCTACAGCATTTCCCTGATCCACCCAGTCAGTGATTCTGTCATAGAAGGAAATTAAGTTAGTCTGACATGACTTGTTAGTTACAAACCCATGCTGACTCTGGTTAATCACTTCATTCTTATCCATGTACTTACATACTGTAACATACCTGGCGGCGCCCTTGCATGGTGGTCCATCTCCCACTGTGCAAGAGCGCGCACTTGATCTCCAGTCCAGAATGTCTCTCTGGCTTCCCTCCATGCTGTCTGTTTGTGTCTGTTTCTGCTGCTTAAGGGCGGCGCCCGATCACTTCCTGCTTTTTGTACCTGCTGTGGGTCACACCCCTTGTGCGTCCTCAGCCTATTGCTGTCTGTCACCTGGTATATAACCCAGCTGCTCCAATCAATCCCTGCCTGAGCATTGTGTTTCATTCAGTGTGTGCTTGCACTCTGAAGGTGCCAGGTCCCGTTCTGTGTTCTCTTGTCTGCCTATCCTGGAGGCTGTATTTCCAGGACTGTCTGAACACGCTCCTAGCCTGTTCCTCCCGCCTTCTAGGGGCCGATTACCTAGACCCGCTCCTGTATCTTGTCTGTCCTGTCTGAACTCGCTCCTAGCCTGTTCCTCCCGCCATCTAGGGGCCGATTACCTAGACCCGCTCCTGTATCTTATCTGTCCTGTCTGAACTCGCTCCTAGCCTGTTCCTCCCGCCTTCTAGGGGCCGATTACCTAGACCCGCTCCTGTATCTTGTCTGTCCTGTCTGAACATGCTCCTTGCCTGTTCGTCCCGCCTCTCTGGGGGCCGTATTCCCAGACCCGCTCCTGTATCCCGCTGCAGTGTCGGTCTCTTCCGTACACTCAGTTCCAGTCTGAACTCTCTCCTACCCTTTACCTGTTTTGCCTCTATGTCCGTTCCTTTCCTTTTTTCTGCAGAGTCTGAACTCGTACCTAACTCCTGCTTGTTGTCTCTGTACTCCCGTTTGTGTGTTTGTGGTCCACTCGCTACTTCACTGCAAGTACCTTGTGGGTATCTGGCTCTGCCTTTCCCTTCCTGTCTGTTCCGTGTGAACAGAGCCCTGTTCCCCCTGCTCAGTCTCGCTCCGCTCTGACTCCTTTGCTCACTGCTCCGGCAGTCTCGCTCCGCTCTGACTCCTTTGCTCACTGCTCCGGCAGTCTCGCTCCGCTCTGACTCCTTTGCTCACTGCTCTGGCAGTCTCGTCCTGCTCTGCTCTTGCTCACCGCTCCAGGCGGTCTCGTCCTGCTCTGCTCTTGCTCACCGCTCCAGGCGGTCTCGTCCTGCTCTGCTCTTGCTCACCGCTCCAGGCGGTCTCGTCCTGCTCTGCTCTTGCTCACCGCTCCAGGCGGTCTCGTCCTGCTCTGCTCTTGCTCACCGCTCCAGGCGGTCTCGTCCTGCTCTGCTCTTGCTCACCGCTCCAGGCGGTCTCGTCCTGCTCTGCTCTTGCTCACCGCTCCAGGCGGTCTCGTCCTGCTCTGCTCTTGCTCACCGCTCCAGGCGGTCTCGTCCTGCTCTGCTCTTGCTCACCGCTCCAGGCGGTCTCGTCCTGCTCTGCTCTTGCTCACCGCTCCAGGCGGCCTCGTCCTGCTCTGCTCTTGCTCACCGCTCCAGGCGGCCTCGTCCTGCTCTGCTCTTGCTCACCGCTCCAGGCGGTCTCGTCCTGCTCTGCTCTTGCTCACCGCTCCAGGCGGTCTCGTCCTGCTCTGCTCTTGCTCACCGCTCCAGGCGGTCTCGTCCTGCCCTGCTCTCGCTCACCTCTCTGGGCGGCCTCACTCTGCTGTGTTTGTCTGCCACATCTGTGGTTCTGTTCCAGAGTCCCAGTGTGTACTGGGTCCTATCCCGCCTGTGTTCCTACCTGCTAGTGCCTTCCTGTCTGCACTCTAGCCGTGCTTGCCTGTACCCCCCTGCCTGCATACCCGCCTGCCCGCATACCAGTCGTGCCTGCCTATTCCCACCAGTCTGTGTGCCAGCCTAACCAGTCTGTTCCTGTATTCCCCTGTGTGGGTCAACAGCCGTGTCCGGGGTCTGTCCTGGAGTAGCACCTGGTCCCTCTGCTCGGTTCCTCCTGGGTGCACTGGCGTCGTATGCCGTCGTGCGACCCTGGTCGGATCGGGTGAATACCTAGTTACGCCCCTCCAGGCATTCACTCTCCGGCACGGTCCAGTGGAATCACACGCACACGCCGCTCAACCCGGGCGTGTGCATTACAGCATGCTCAGGCCATGGTTCCCGTTGAGCCCCACGGCCTTCGCTCTCTGAGACGTTTTCCAGCGAATACATGCATTAAAAATAAATAAATACAATTTTTTTTTTCTCTAGCTGAGTTCCTGGCTAATTACGCACCCGTCCAGATGGATCTATCTGCTCTCGTTCCTGCGGATCCGCCACGTTACTATGGGGATCCAAGACAAAGTCGTGCATTTGTGGAGCAATGCATGCTACACTTCAAGTTCTACCCTCTATGTTTTCCCACCGATCGGGTTAAGGTGGCATTCATTATGTCTAACCTAGCAGGTGATGCCTTGGAATGGATCAACCCCCTATGGGAAACACAGGATCCTATCGTCCTGGACATAATGGCCTTCCTGGTGGCCTTTCTAATGGTCTTCGATGATCCTAACCCGGAGGCTCCTGCTGAAGCTTCACTTCCCAATATCCCGGAGCAGCCCCGATGGGTAATGTGTGTGGGTAGCGCAATAGTCCTCCAGCCCAATGAGACTACTGCCCACCCAGAATCCTCACAGGGTGACTACGCTCTCCGGAATACTTCTCCCAACCTCAAGAGGCAGTCCAGACGTGCTAGACGTAGAGGCAAGCCGTCACGCCAGGGTCTGTCCTCCCTGAGACCTCCTGACCCCAACCTTGAAGTCCCTACTGAAGCTTCATCTCCCTGTATCCCGGAGAAGCCCCAATGGGTAATGTGCGTGGGTAGTGCACCAGTTCTCCTGCCCGAAGAGACTACTGCCCATCCAGACTCCACACAGGAGAACTTCCTGCACCCGGCATCAGATGCTTCACCCACTTTAACCGGTGTGCATGTCCAAGGATGCTCCAAAGCTGTGATTACCTCAGAGTCTGTGCACCTCTACTACCTGGCGGAGGACCCCCAGTTGCCTCCTGAATCCTCCGGGATACCACTCGATGACAAATGGAGAGAGACTTCTCTACACCTGGTACTCGATACTTTGTCCGCTCCGTCCTGTGAGTCCAACCTAGTGTACTCTGAAGCAGGGGTTACCCATGAGTCTCTACACCCCTCCGACCAGGCGGAGGACCTCCAGTTGTCTCCGGAACCCTTCGGGGTGCTACCTGGTAGCGAAAGGACAGAGACTCTCCTATACTCTGTACCTGATACCTCGCTCGCTTCGTCCAGTGAGTCCAACCTAGTGTACTCTGAAGCAGAGGTTACCCATGAGTCTCTACACCCCTCTGACCAGGCGGAGGACCTCCAGTTGTCTCCAGAACCCTTCGGGGTGCTACCTGGTAGCGAAAGGACAGAGACTTTCCTATACTCTGTACCTGATACCTCGCTCGCTTCGTCCAGTAAGTCCAACCTAGTGTACTCCGAAGCAGAGGTTACTCCCGAGTCTCTACACCCCTCCGACCGGGCGGAGGACCTCCAGTTGTCTCCAGTACCCTTAGGGGTGCCACCTGGTGGTGAATGGACAGAGACTTTCCTATACTCGGTACCCGATACCTCGCCTGCTTCGTCCAGTGAGTCCGACCTAGTGTACTCTGAAGCAGATGTTTTCTCCGAGCCTCTGCACTCTTCTGACCCGGCGGAGGACCTCCAGTTGTTTCCTGAATCCTCCGGGGTACCACCAGATAACAAAGAGACAGTGATTTTTCCTCATCCTGTACCTGATAACCCGTCTATTTCTTCCTGTGTGCTTGACAAGATGTACCTCGAAGCAGAGTTTACCCCCAAGTCTCTGCTCCCCTCCAACCCGGTGGAGGACTTCCAGTTGTCTCCTGTACCCTCTGGGGTGCCACCTGAAAATATGTGGAGAGAGACTTCCTTGTGTGCTGTTCCTGGTACTCCACCCGTTTCGTCTGTTGCTGAGGATGGCTGGATAGGAGGTAGCATCCTAGCTAAACAGATGAGACCAGTTTTTCCTGTGGACAGTGGGAGTGATCTCCTTAAAGTGAAGGATTGGCCCTCGAATTCCCTGCGGAAGATTCTGGCAGGCCTGAAGAAGAGGGGGCGTAAGGGGGGGGGGGTACTGTAACATACCTGGCGGCGCCCTTGCATGGTGGTCCATCTGTTATGTTCTGCTACCAAAGCTAAGGAAAGAGAGGAGATCTGTCCCTACTATAGGACTCAGCTGAATCCCTACGATGTAACAGGGAACCTGATCCTGCGATCAGACCTGCTAAAGTCCTAATCTAGTCTGTACGGAGACCTATAGATGTGGGGAGGGAATCCCTACAAGTACTAAGGACTGGGAGGAATATGGGACACCTCCTAACAGAAATAGTAGCAGACAGACGAACAAACAAAATAGATAGAACATAGAGGTCCGTAGACCAAGCAAACTAACAGAGCTAGATACAGAGCACAGGCTAGCTAGAAAGTAGATATACAATGAAGTCCAGCAAAGCCAGAAGGGCGGAGCAGGATTAAATAGGCCAACAAGGTCATGTGACCAGCAAAGGAAAAAAAACCTAACAGCAAGGTTCTAACAGTACCCCCCCTTCTAAGAGGATCCTCCGGATCCCCTAGGACCAGGCTTATCAGGAAATCTCCTGTGAAACGCTCTGATAAGTCTGGACGCGGAAACATCATCTGACCTCACCCAAGAGTTATCCTCGGGTCCGAAACCTTTCCAGGCCACAAGATACTGCAAACTACCTCTATACCGTCTAGAGTCAAGGATGCGAGAAATTTCATATTCCCCGTCCTCCACCACCGGAGGAACAGAGGCAGAGGCGTCACCATCCGACACAACAGCTTTTTTTAACAGAGAGACATGAAAGACCGGATTAATTCTCCAGGAGGTAGGAACCTCCAACCTAACAGCAGATTGGTTGACAACCTGAAGCACCTTAAAGGGCCCTACAAACTTGGGACCCAATTTCTTAGAAGGAATCCTCAACCGCAGATTCCTAGAGGACAACCAAACCATGTCACCAACAGCGAACAAAACCTCCTGTCGTTTCCTATCAAAGTAGTCTTTAGATTTTCTGTTGGCCTCCTGAAGATTACCACGCACATCCGTCCAAACTCTTTCCAAATCACCGGAAAAATTCTCCTCCTCAGGCACGGCAGATCCCAACTTGGAGAACGACCCAAACGACGGATGTCTCCCAGAACAACAAAAAAAAGGCGAACAACCAGCAGAAGAAGATGTATGATTGTTCAGAGCAAATTCGGCAAGTGGCAGAAACTCAGACCACCCCTCTTGATTGTCTGCCACAAAACAACGCAAGAACTGCTCAACATCCTGGTTTTTCCTTTCTGTCTGGCCATTAGATTCAGGATGATATCCGGACGAAAACGACAAATGAATTCCCAACCTGTCACAAAAGGCACGCCAAAAACGAGCCACGAACTGAGGACCCCTATCAGAAACAATGTCAGTAGGAACGCCATGAAGTCTGACAATTTCCTTGACAAAGGCCTTAGCGAGAGTTTTAGCGCAGGGCAGTTTGACGAAGGGAACCAAGTGACACATCTTGCTAAAACGGTCCACGACCACCCAGATGACAGTAAAACCCTCAGAGGGGGAAGGTCAGTTATAAAGTCCATAGCCAAATGTGTCCAAGGAGCACTGGGGACCTCCAAAGGACAAAGTAACCCCGCAGCAGGAGTATGTGAGGACTTAGATCTAGCACATATAGTACATTGGCGCACCCACTTAATGACTTCCTTCTGCCATCCAGGCCACCAAAAACTGCGACCCACCAGTCTCTTGGTCTCAGAGATTCCGGGATGACCTGCCAACCGAGATTCGTGACACTCAACAAACAAATCTCTCCTAAAGGTCCCAGGCACAAACAACCTCCCATGAGGAGTGTTAGATGGGGCATTCTCCTGAGCTTTAAGAATCTCATCTTCCAAAACGGAGTCTAAAGCAGCTATCACAACACCTTCTTGTAAAATGTTTTCCTCTTTCTCAGCACCGACTATGGGAGAAAAACTGCGAGACAAGGCATCCGCCTTAACATTCTTAGTACCAGGGATGTAAGTAACGGAGAAATTAAACCGCGAGAAAAACAGTGCCCACCTAGCCTGACGGGCATTCAGGCGCTTGGCAGCATCAAGATATATCAGATTTTTATGATCCGTAAGAACCTGAACGGGAAATTCCGCACCTTCCAAGAAGTGGCGCCAGTGTTCAAATGCGAGTTTAATAGCCAATAATTCCCGATTACCAATATCGTAATTCAATTCAGTCTCCGAAATTTTTTTTGAAAAAAAGGCACAGGGATGTAATCCATCCCCGTTATCCTGAGACAATACTGCGCCAACCCCCACAGAGGAAGCATCAACCTCAACCAAAAACGGCCTAGTAACATCAGGCTGCATAAGGATGGGAGCAGAGGTGAACCTCTCCTTGAGATACACAAAAGCTTCAATGGCCTCAGAAGACCACTGAACCGCATCAGCACCTTTCCTGGTGAGATCAGTCAGAGGTTTGACAATACTAGAAAAATTTTTTATGAATTTTCTATAGTAATTGGCGAAACCCAAAAACCTCTGTATCGATTTCAAACCAATAGGCCTAGGCCATTCCTGCACAGCCTGAACCTTAACCGGATCCATCTCAAAACCTTTGCTGGAGATAATGTAGCCCAAAAAACTAATTCTCTGTACAGCGAACTCACATTTCTCCAGCTTAGCAAAAAGCGAATTGTCCATTAATAACTGTAATACCTCACGCACGCTCCGCCAATGAGACTCCAGATCTGGCGAATAAATCAAAATGTCATCCAAATACACAACCACATTTTTACCGATCAAAGGTCTAAGGATGTCATTAATCAGATTCTGAAAAAATGCAGGAGCATTAGTAAGACCAAAAGGCATAACCAGATTCTCAAAATGACCCACAGGAGTGTTAAAAGCAGTCTTCCATTCATCACCCTCCTTCATGCGCAACAGATTGTATGCCCCCTTAAGGTCAATTTTAGAGAACCACTTGGCCCCCAATAACTGGTTAAACAGATCAGGAATCAATGGCAGTGGGTAAGGATTGCGTACCGTAATTTTGTTAATCTCACGAAAATCCAGACAAGGACGTAAACCGCCGTCCTTTTTTTTTACAAAAAAAAATCCAACCGCCACAGGAGACTTAGAGGGCCTAATGTGACCGGCGGCCAAACTTGTCTGTATGTATTCCTCCAAAGCCTTCCTCTCAGGAATAGTAAGGTTAAATAAACGACTTTTAGGAAGAATCGCTCCAGGGACAAATTCAATAGAACAATCATAGTCTCTATGGGGAGGCAAAACCTGCGATTCTTTCTCAGAAAAAACTCTCCAAAAATCCTGAATAGGAACAGGCAATTCTCCCCTATCCAAAGCTGCAATACGCCCGTTACAACACTTGTCATAACATTTATGGCTCCAGGATTTAATTTCACTGGTAGACCAATCCAGTACAGGATTGTGAAATTTTAACCAGGGCAAACCCAATATTACTGGAGAAGGCAAGTTATTCAACACTACCAAATCCAATTTCTCATGGTGAACACCATTAATAGTGAGAGGAAATTCACTGACCTTGAGAGTAATATTCTTCAAAGGGGAGCCATCCACAGAAACCACAGCAATGGGGGATGATAAAGGTTCAGGTTTTAAATTGAGTTTTTCCACGAATCCCCCATCAATTACATTCAGTGTAGACCCGCAATCAACAAACACCCGAAATTCCATTAATTTTTCCTGAGCAATCGTGGAAGCAGCTAAAAATATACCCTTGGAATTTAAACAGGCAATACGGGCGTGACTGACCATTTTTTTTTCTTTCTTCATACGAAGCTCACAGCCTTTAATCAAATGACCAGATTTTCCGCAATAGAAACACAAGCCTTCCGAAAAACGACGGTCTTTTTCTTGAGAGCGAGGTGCCACCGATCCAATCTCCATCGGTTCACCACTGTTAGTACACACATTATCATAACCAGAAACTGACATAGCAGAGGATTTGCTCTCATTAACCCTAGCACGCAGTCTTCTATCCACCCGCATAGCTAATTGCATAGCCTGTTGCAAATCCTCAGGTGTAGGATAAGCAATTAGCAGGTCTTTAACCCTTTCACTGAGCCCAGCAAGAAATAGACTTTTCAGAGCAGAATCGTTCCACCCTGTTTGAGTGGACCAACGACGAAAATGAGTACAATATTTTTCCACATTACCTGATCCTTGTTTTAAACGTCTCAACTCAGTCTCAGCTGATGCCACACGGTCAGGATCATCATATAATAATCCTAAAGCAGAAAAAAAACTATCCACTGATCTGAAGCATGTATCACTAGGTTGCAAAGAAAAGGCCCACTCCTGAGGCTCTTTGCGCAAAAGTGACATTATGAACCCTACGCGCTGGGATTCATCCCCAGACGACCTGGGTCTCAAACGAAAATACAATAAGCAAGCATTTTTAAATGAAAAAAAATCTCGATGTTCACCAAAAAATAAATCCGGCAAACATACCTTAGGCTCCAAGAAATATGCTCCAGGACAGTTACTCACGTGCTGACGGAGCTCGGCCACTTCCAGAGAGAGTCCCTGCAGGTGTTTAGCCAAATCCTGAACCGACACCATGATGGAACAAAAAAAAAAAAAAATCTTTCCTTAGAGAATTTGCAGGCTGGACTTACTGTTATGTTCTGCTACCAAAGCTAAGGAAAGAGAGGAGATCTGTCCCTACTATAGGACTCAGCTGAATCCCTACGATGTAACAGGGAACCTGATCCTGCGATCAGACCTGCTAAAGTCCTAATCTAGTCTGTACGGAGACCTATAGATGTGGGGAGGGAATCCCTACAAGTACTAAGGACTGGGAGGAATATGGGACACCTCCTAACAGAAATAGTAGCAGACAGACGAACAAACAAAATAGATAGAACATAGAGGTCCGTAGACCAAGCAAACTAACAGAGCTAGATACAGAGCACAGGCTAGCTAGAAAGTAGATATACAATGAAGTCCAGCAAAGCCAGAAGGGCGGAGCAGGATTAAATAGGCCAACAAGGTCATGTGACCAGCAAAGGAAAAAAAACCTAACAGCAAGGTTCTAACACCATCTCCCACTGTGCAAGAGCGCGCACTTGATCTCCAGTTCAGAATGTCTCTCTGGCTTCCCTCCATGCTGTCTGTTTGTGTCTGTTTCTGCTGCTTAAGGGCGGCGCCCGATCACTTCCTGCTTTTTGTACCTGCTGTGGGTCACACCCCTTGTGCGTCCTCAGCCTATTGCTGTCTGTCACCTGGTATATAACCCAGCTGCTCCAATCAATCCCTGCCTGAGCATTGTGCTTCATTCAGTGTGTGCTTGCACTCTGAAGGTGCCAGGTCCCGTTCTGTGTTCTCTTGTCTGCCTATCCTGGAGGCTGTATTTCCAGGCCTGTCTGAACACGCTCCTAGCCTGTTCCTCCCGCCTTCTAGGGGCCGATTACCTAGACCCGCTCCTGTATCTTGTCTGTCCTGTCTGAACTCGCTCCTAGCCTGTTCCTCCCGCCATCTAGGGGCCGATTACCTAGACCCGCTCCTGTATCTTGTCTGTCCTGTCTGAACTCGCTCCTAGCCTGTTCCTCCCGCCTTCTAGGGGCCGATTACCTAGACCCGCTCCTGTATCTTGTCTGTCCTGTCTGAACATGCTCCTTGTCTGTTCGTCCCGCCTCTCTGGGGGCCGTATTCCCAGACCCGCTCCTGTATCCCGCTGCAGTGTCGGTCTCTTCCGTACACTCAGTTCCAGTCTGAACTCTCTCCTACCCTTTACCTGTTTTGCCTCTATGTCCGTTCCTTTCCTTTTTTCTGCAGAGTCTGAACTCGTACCTAACTCCTGCTTGTTGTCTCTGTACTCCCGTTTGTGTGTTTGTGGTCCACTCGCTACTTCACTGCAAGTACCTTGTGGGTATCTGGCTCTGCCTTTCCCTTCCTGTCTGTTCCGTGTGAACAGAGCCCTGTTCCCCCTGCTCAGTCTCGCTCCGCTCTGACTCCTTTGCTCACTGCTCCGGCAGTCTCGCTCCGCTCTGACTCCTTTGCTCACTGCTCCGGCAGTCTCGCTCCGCTCTGACTCCTTTGCTCACTGCTCCGGCAGTCTCGTCCTGCTCTGCTCTTGCTCACCGCTCCAGGCGGTCTCGTCCTGCTCTGCTCTTGCTCACCGCTCCAGGCGGTCTCGTCCTGCTCTGCTCTTGCTCACCGCTCCAGGCGGTCTCGTCCTGCTCTACTCTTGCTCACCGCTCCAGGCGGTCTCGTCCTGCTCTGCTCTTGCTCACCGCTCCAGGCGGTCTCGTCCTGCTCTGCTCTTGCTCACCGCTCCAGGCGGTCTCGTCCTGCTCTGCTCTTGCTCACCGCTCCAGGCGGTCTCGTCCTGCTCTGCTCTTGCTCACCGCTCCAGGCGGTCTCGTCCTGCTCTGCTCTTGCTCACCGCTCCAGGCGGTCTCGTCCTGCTCTGCTCTTGCTCACCGCTCCAGGCGGCCTCGTCCTGCTCTGCTCTTGCTCACCGCTCCAGGCGGCCTCGTCCTGCTCTGCTCTTGCTCACCGCTCCAGGCGGTCTCGTCCTGCTCTGCTCTTGCTCACCGCTCCAGGCGGTCTCGTCCTGCTCTGCTCTTGCTCACCGCTCCAGGCGGTCTCGTCCTGCCCTGCTCTCACTCACCTCTCTGGGCGGCCTCACTCTGCTGTGTTTGTCTGCCACATCTGTGGTTCTGTTCCAGAGTCCCAGTGTGTACTGGGTCCTATCCCGCCTGTGTTCCTACCTGCTAGTGCCTTCCTGTCTGCACTCTTGCCGTGCTTGCCTGTACCCCCCTGCCTGCATACCCACCTGCCCGCATACCAGTCGTGCCTGCCTATTCCCACCAGTCTGTGTGCCAGCCTAACCAGTCTGTTCCTGTATTCCCCTGTGTGGGTCAACAGCCGTGTCCGGGGTCTGTCCTGGAGTAGCACCTGGTCCCTCTGCTCGGTTCCTCCTGGGTGCACTGGCGTCGTATGCCGTCGTGCGACCCTGGTCGGATCGGGTGAATACCTAGTTACGCCCCTCCAGGCATTCACTCTCCGGCACGGTCCAGTGGAATCACATGCACACGCCGCTCAGCCCGGGCGTGTGCATTACACATACATGTTGTTTAATAATTTGTTCAAAGATCTTTCCTGGTATAGAAGTCAGACTCACCGGCCTATAGTTCCCAGGGTCCACCTTCTTCCCCTTTTTGAAGATAGGAACAACATTTGCTCTTCTCCAGTCTTCTGGGACTTCTCCTGTTCTCCAAGAATTTTCAAAGATTATGGAGAGTGGTTCTAAAATTTCTTCTACGATCTCCTTCAGTACTCTGGGGTGTAATTCATCTGGACCTGGAGACTTGAACTCATTTATGTTAGCTAAATATTCCCTCACAATCTTTCTGTTTACAGATAACTTGGATTCCTCTATTCCTTTAAAAGGACAGTGAAGATCAGTTGATGTTACATTTTCTTTCTGAGAGAAAACAGATGCAAAATAGGAATTAAAAAGTTCGGCCTTCTCAACATCCTCTCTTACCATTTCTCCATTTTCATCCTGTAAAAATCCTATAGCATCTTTGACTTTTCTTTTACTTTTGACATACCCCCAAAATCCTTTTTTATTGCTTTTGACATCTCTTGCAAGCCTTAATTCATTGTCAGCTTTAGCTAACCTGATACGTGCCCTGCAGGATCTGCAGACTGCATTATAATCTTCTTTAGATATGCCTCCCTCTTTCCATTTAATAAACTCTTCCATTTAAATGACTCTTAATATCTGCTTATATGTTTTGTACCCTTACTATTGTGTTTGCATCTCTGACCATTATGTATGTATAACCCTTATGTATATAGTGTATTGTCTTGTGTACCCTTAAGGCGATTAAATATATAATATAACCTTCGGCTGCTCTTTTATCTCGATCCACGAATCCACACATCCGTTGTTCGACTTAATTCTCATGCTACAGGGGCTGGTTTCTGGCCCGATATAATTACTGTTAATGGACCAGGGACTTATATCTAATAGAAACTGGTGGTGGCTCTACCAGGCTGACAAGGTTCTGTTTAACTGGGGTCAGTGAGGGGGGCCTATCAGCCTGACAGGGGTGTGAGTGAGTGTGGTGACATGTCAGTGACTGAGTGGGCCACCTCTTCTCATTCCTGGTACCTCTCTGTACCCATGTGGACAGGGGGTGTCTTTGTAGAACTGTACCAATCTGACCATACGAAAATAATTTTGGTGAGTCCCAAAAATAATTAAAATCCTCAATTTATTACAAAATAATTTAAAAGATCATACAGGTTGGGAATACATCTCAATACGTTTCTGGCAAAAATCCCTTATTCACTGAGAAGCATGATGTTGCCACCCCCATGCTTCACAGTAGGTATGGTGTTCTTTGGATGGAACTCAGCATTCTTTCTCCTCCAAACACAAGTTGTGTTTCTACCAAACAGTTCTTCTTTGGTTTCATCTGACCATATGACATTCTCCCAATACTTTTCTGGAGCACCCAAATGCTCTCTTGCAAACTTCAGACGGGCCTGAACATATAATGGCTTAAGCAGGGGCACACGTCTGGCACTGCAGGATCTGAGTCCCTGGCGGCGTAGTGTGTTACTGATGGTAGCCTGTGTAACGTTGGTCCCAGCTCTCTGAGGGTCATTCACTAGGTCCCCTCGTGTGGTTCTGGGATTTTTGCTCACCATTCTTGAGATCATTTTGACCCCACGGGGTGAGATCTTGTGTGGAGCCCCAGATCGAGGGAGATTATCAGTGGTCTTGTATGTCTTCCATTTTCTAATTATTGCTCTTACAGTTGATTTCTTCACATCAAGCTGCTTGCCTATTGCAGATTCAGTCCTCCCAGCCTGGTGCAGGGCTACAGTTTTGTTTCTGGTGTCCTTCAACAGCTCTTTGGTCTTCACCATAGTGGAGTTTGGAGTGTGACTGTTTGAGGTTGCGGACAGGTGTCTTTTATACTGATAACAAGTTCAAACATGTGCCAGTACTACAGGTAATGAGTGGAGGACCGAGGAGCCTCTTAAAGAAGAAGTTACAGGTCTGTGAGAGCCAGAAATCTTGCTTGTTTGTAATTGACCAAATACTTATTTTCCATCAAAATTTGAAAAAAATGTCTTTCCAAATCAGACAATGTGATTTTCAGGATTTGTTTTCTCATTTTGTCTCATAGTTGAGGTCTACCTATGATGTCAATTACAGGCCTCTCTCATCTTTTTAAGTGGGAGAACTTGCACAATTGGTGGCTGACTAAATACTTTTTTCCCCACTGTAGATACATGTATATACAACATATATATAATATATAAATGTATATATGAAGCTGTCATGTTCGGTCCAGCAGACCTGCGGGCAGACTGTGACACATGTGATGTGTGAATGCTATTGGCAGCTCATTTGCAAATGAAGATAAAGAATGTTTTCTTCAAAACAATCAAGTGGATTTTTAAACTAAAGGCATGTCTCCTCTTAGCACAAATTCTCCTACAAATAACCTGTGCTTATTTGGGTATGAATTTCAGACCTAAAATAATCTTTTTTAAAATAAAAAGAACACTAAAGAAAGGGAAAAAAACACATTTTTTTGGGCACATTCGCTCTTGTATCCCACCTGAAAAAGCACTAAATAAACTTTAAAAGCAATAAACATATGCATTGTAATGTAAAAACGAATTGCTGTGCAATTGTTAAGGCTTCTGAGCTTCTTTTAACCACTTAACATTCTTAAAGATACAAAGCGTTTAAAAGAAGTAAAGTGACATGACAATTTTCCAGGAGGCTTCCACCTGGAAACCACTCACTTGTTTTACAAACAAAAAGAAAAGCATCTAAGGGTATGTGCACATGTTAAGTATTTTTTGCAGACATTTCTGCGTCAAAAAACTGTCTTTTGGCAGGAAAAATGCTGCATAACAACCACGCAATTTTGCCATGTTTTTGAGATTTTTGGTCTATTTTTTCCATGGGTGAAAAACATTGTAAAAATTCTGAAAGAATTGACATGCTTTAGGTATGAAACTGCTTCAAATCTGGAAGGAAAAAATAAGCAACATGTGCTTGAGATTTCAGAAATCTCATACACTTTGCTTGGACAATAAAATGCTTAGTTTTTCACGGAAAAAAACATTGCAAAAACATGACGTGTGAACAAACCCTAAAAGAGAAATTGCAGAATATAAAAGTAACCTTGATTTAAGTTACTTTCATTTTTAATTACAAAAGGGTACAAAAAGGTGGCATTGCCTCAAAAAATTTCTGCTGTAGATCCTGCCAATATTACCTGGTTCTATTGATAAACTCATATCTCCAACATTTGCTGATAGAGGAAAGCATAGGATAAGCTATATTTTAAGAGCACATAGGGTCTTGTAGACGACATCCTACGAAAATCCCTTTTGCAGCAAAAGATGCTTCATGAAAATGCTGGCGATGTTTTCCCTGAAGTCTTTTCTAACGTCTTTCTGGACGTCTTTTGCGACTGCTTTTCCAATGCTCAGTCCAGTATAGAATTCGCATGCACCAGTGATGAGTATGTGCTACTCAGCAGGGCCTCCCAACAGGTCCAAAAACAGCAGCAAATCCAAAGATATCCGATGAACCATATAGATCCTTATAAAAATCCAATTTTCATTCCAAAATATTTAAAATATCACAGCAGTGAGGAGACAAAAACAGAGCAACATTTCGGCCAATGTTTTCTCAAGTCTAAAATACAATGACTGCATTTTAGGTTTGAGAAAGGCCATTTGGCCGAAACATTGCTCTATTTTTGTCTCCTCATTGCTGTGATGTTTTAAATATTTTGGAATAAAAATAGTTTTTTTTTATAAGGATCTTTATGATGCTTTGCCAATGCTGTTTTTCTTTTGTTTATTTTTTTTTCATTTCACAGTCAAAACTTTCAAGTTGAAGCCGCCAGAAGAATGGACTGGTCAATTCTTATAGCCGCTTCCTGGCTATTCAAAGCCTGAAGCAATTAAAAGAAGTGACTAAACTGACAAAAAAAAAACAGAACATATGCACAACAAGTAGTTTTGACATTACTTATATGTTAACTCTTTTTGGCATTTTTTCAGAGCTTATTCAGGAAGGTTCCAGGCAGAATCCCACTGAAAAGACGTAATGTGAACACAACCGTTGGGGAAATCTGACATGGAGAAGGACCTGGGCGTCTTGGTTAATAGCAAATTAAATTGGAGTGCCCAGTGTCAGGCAGCAGCTGCGAAGGCAAATAGAGTCATGGCATGCATCAGAAGAGGAATAGGGGCATATGATGAGAACATTGTTCTCCCTCTGTATAAAGCGCTGGTAAGACCGCACTTAGAATATTGTGCACAGTTCTGGGCTCCGGTGCTCAGGAAAGACATATTGGAGCTAGAGAGGGTACAAAGGAGGGCGACTAAGGTAATAAAGGGAATGGAGGGACTAGAATACCCAGAGAGGTTGTCAAAATTAGGCCTATTTACGTTGGAAAAGAGAATGCTTAGGGGAGACCTCATAAACATGTATAAATACATCAGGGGGCAGTACAGAGATCTCTCCCATGACCTGTTTATACCAAGGATGGTGACAAAGACGAGGGGGCACACTATGCGTCTGGAGGAAAGGAGGTTCCTGCACCAGCATAGAAGGGGATTCTTTACGGTCAGAGCCGTGAGACTCTGGAACTCTCTGGGAGTGGAAGTGGTGATGTCCAACTCACTTAATGAGTTCAAGAGAGGCCTGGACGCCTTTCTTGAGAACAATAAAATTACATCTTATGCTTAGTGATAGTTAATTAATCCAGATTGGTGTCGGGAAGTGAATTTTTTCCTCAATGATGTCAATTGGCCTATACCGCATGTTTTTTTTTTTTGTTTTGTTTTGTTTTTTTTTGCGTTCCCCTGGATCAACGCTGCGGAATAGCTGCAGAGCACAAGAAATAGGCTGAACTGGATGGACGCTTGTCTTTTTTCGGCCTTATAAACTATGTAACTATGTAACCTAACATGTATTTTACATGTAAACTGCACTAGAGCAATCTGGCATTCACTTATTCCTGCTTTCGACTGAAATGAACATGAACTCGATCATTCCAAGTACTCATGCTTATGGAGGAGTCAGACAGAAAAACTGTCAGTGTAAGGGGAACCTGTCACTATGTCCACCTTCTTTAAATAATAGCTTTGGTGTGATGCCCTAATAGTGCTGAGCTAGTTAGTGTAATAGTATCCACCAAACAGCCCCCCAAAGTAACTAACAGAGGGGCTGAAATAAAAACACTTCACAGGCAATCAACAGCTCTGAAAAGTATCTTATACTCCCCAGCATTACGTGATCCCTTCCAGAACCATTAACCAGCTGAGACAGATCATGTAACTGTATAAAACACAAATAGCCACCCATACATATGAACGTGTAACCCAAATCTTAATTGTCAAATACAGCCATATAATGCCAAATAATACTCCACACAGTACCCCAATATGTAATGCCTAAATATTATGCAATCATGCCACACTATAGTATCACACACAGCTCTGTTTATCACAGACAGAAAATTACAATAGCAAGCTAGCTAGCTTTATTACGATATAGATCCCAGGCAATGACCCAGAAATGGTTAAAAAAATTTCCATTCTGTCACTTCCATATACTATGTACAGCTATAATATATCTTTATTATATTACAACTATGTGCTTAATGTCTAAGTTAATTAGCTCGAGTTAAATATTTTCTTCATCCTCTTCATTTCTATCTGAGCTAAATAAATAATTTAGGAGTAGATACATTGACCCTGACATCTTCAACTTTATTTTCCTTCAGCTATCAATTACAAGATGTAAGAATTTACAATGGCCATCTGTGTGGTCTTCTTTTGTCAATAAGAAGATACAATAAAGTAGATTGTTGTGAAGGCAGAGCCTGCCAACTTCATGAATAATCCCCACTTAATCCTTCAATGTTGCTGCATGTTTGCTTTTAATTTTTAATGCTCCAGAAAGTATTACTGATTTCTCTTCTCCAATTTCATTCAGTATAAGATCTGGCTGATGTACACAAGACAAATAGTGCACTAAAAGTTATAAATCTCTGGTTAGTCATAATTTATATGTCTAATATGAATTAATTGGAGCTATTTTAGGTATTGGTACTTATCATAGTTGCCAACTTGACTTTTTACTTTTTCTGGACAGCTTATCAAAAAATCACGGACAGACAATATTTTTTACGGACTCATTAGAAAACCATAATGAATGATTATGATTATAAGTGATACATGTCTATAGCCCATAATTTTGATATGAAGATAACAGCTGCATTCACTGTACACTAATATGATGATTATTACAGCCTAAATAATCTGCACAAGTTTTTTCAGTTTAAAAAAAAATCACAAACGCCTTAACTTTTTTTTACAGACGTGTCAAAAAAGTGACCAACCTTTACGGACTGTCAAGAAATTTCTGGCCGGTTGGCAACTTTGGTAATTATGTCACTTTTGCAATGTTTTGTGTTATTTTGCTGCCTTAGTCCTTGGTCACAAGCCAAAACAAGGAGAGAGTCAAAAATACAGAAGTACAATACTTGTATTGTTTGTTCCACTCCTGGTTTTGGCTTACAAATAATGATGTGAACTACAAATTAAAATACTGCAGTATGTACGAGACGTTATAGTAATTTAAAGGGAATCTTTCAGCAGGTTTTTGCTCTTAAATTTGAGGGCAGCATGAGTTAGAGGCTGAGCCACTGATTTTAGCGATGTGTCCCTTACACACATGGTCAAAATTGTTGGTACCCCTTGCTTAATGAAAGAAAAACCCACAATGGTCACAGAAATAACTTGAATCTGACAAAAGTAATAATAAATTAGCAATCTCTGAAAATGAACACATGAAAGTCAGACATTGCTTTTCAACCCTGCTTCCACAGAATTAAAAAAAAAAATTAAACTCATGAAATAGGCCTGGACAGAAATGATGGTACCCCTGAAAATAATGTGACAAAAGAGACATGTTAAATCAAGTTGTGTCCACTAATTAGCATCACAGGTGTCTACAATCTTGTAATCAGTCAGTGGGCCTGTATATAGGGCTACAGATACTCACTGTGCTGTTTGGTGACATGGTGTGTACCACACTCAACATGGACCAGAGGAAGCAAAGGAAAGAGTTGTCTCAGGAGATTAGAAAGAAAATTATAGACAAGCATGTTAAAGGTAAAGGTTATAAGACCATCTCCAAGTAGCTTGATGTTCCTGTGACTACAGTTGCACATATTATTCAGAAATTTAAGATCCATGGGACTGTACCCAACCTCCCTGGACGTGGCCACAGGAGGAAAATTGATGACAAATCAAAGAGACGAATAATACGAATGGTAATAAAAAAGCCCAGGATAACTTCTAAAGAGATTAAAGGTGAACTTCAAGCTCAAGGAACATCAGTGTCAGATCGAACCATCCGTTGTTGTTTGATCCAAAGTGGACTTTATGGGAGACGACCAAGGAGAGCACCATTGTTGAAAAAAAATCGTAAAAAAGCCACACTGGAATTTGCCAAACTACATGTTGACAAGCCATTGGCAGAATGTCCTATGGACAGATGAGACAAAAATGGAAGTTTTTGGCAAGGCACATCAGCTCTATATTCACAGACGGAAAAATGAAGCATATCAAGAAAATAACACTGTCCCTACTGTGAACCATGGAGGAGGCTCTGTTATGTTCTCCAGAGAAATCGGGGCGGGATGGTGCATGGCAACACCCGTCTATCCAATTCATTAAAAATATCGGCCTTTTGTATGCCAGAAATGCAAACACCACTCTGAAGATGTGACGAATTTGGTGAATTGTACTCCAGCGAGTCCTTTATTAAGACTGGCGGGCTCTATGCCAGTCTTAACGAATTGGCCCGAATGTCTTTTACTTATAGTGCACAGAGACACAAATTCTGTCTTGTGCTTCTAAGATTTGTTTGCTTCTGACCAAGCAACATGATTGTGCTTTTGTTCATAGACTATAAAGGCCAGAATTTTCTGACCCAGCTGGATCATTTCCCTTCACAAACCGTAGCCCAATCAGTCAGCAAATATACATTTTGGATCAGGATAGAATTCTAATACTTCATCCTTTATGAGCAAAATAAAAAGCATCAGAGTTCCTGCTGGCAAGTAAGGGCAGAGGCTCCTTTTATCAAGTTTGCGGAGCTGTTGCCTTTGGACCAATTCGTTAATGGTTCACGTTGCAGGACACAAATTTCAACATATAAATTACCTGGGAACACAGTGCAATCATTTTAACTGCTCGGTACAGTATTAACTTACATTGCCAGGCGGGTGCCCAAAACTCACTCACAAATCATAGCGGAAATAAGATCTATTTGTTCTGTGCGAAACATCTGAATGTGACATGAATTCACCAACCAATTATTTGCTTTAGAGAGCCAGTTTCTCATAGCACATGCACTATAAAGTATATATCTGCAGAATACACAGCAGTTTATCATTAATTAATAGATGTACAATATTTTACAATAAAGCACCAGCTTCATTTATTATATTAAGGCAGGGGTGGGGAACTTATTTTGTGCCAAGGGCCATTTGGATATTGATACCATCATTCAGGGCTGTACAAATTTATCAACTTTTTTATCCTGCTACATTTGGTCAAATATTTAATTGACTCACCCCTAAGGTGAAGGGTGAAACTGCTTCTCGTTGGTGTGACGTTAGGTGATATGGATGATGTTGCTTCTCATAACTGCTTTTCCAGATTTGCGTCGGTCTGGAGAGCAGGCGACTTTTTGCGATGATAAATTTTGTAAAGAACTCGCAGCAGTAAGTCATACCGAACACAGATGTATATTACTGTGCAGGTCTGCTCACAGTGGGAAATTCATTACTGCTCATGTTACATTTATAGAACTCAAGCAGTGGGAGATCTGCAGTATATACATCACATAGGAGACACCGAAGACTACTGAATACATCACATGGGAGACACAGAGGCTGCTGTATACATCACATAGCAGACACTGAGACTGCTGTATATACATCACAGGACACATGGTGCTGGAGCATAGACATGACAGGAGATGTGGAGCTGGGGCATAGACATCACAGGAGACAACTAGTAGACAGAATGAATCATTCATGTCTGTCTAACACGAGGTGAGAACACTAGGGCCTTTGCAGACATTATTTTTCTATCCTTTTTCATTCAAGGAGGAAATAGCAGAGACTGTAGATCAATTATTCTATTATTCGTGCTTTTATTATATGCTGGGCGATATTACTGCTGTCTATATGGACATCATACACATCACAAGTCAGCTATCAATAGTCTGTTCTCTACCCTGGTTACTACTTGGTTCACTTGTGCTGTTCACTGTTTAGTGGGGTATTCTAAACTATTTTCTGATATACTTGAATTAAAAAATCCCTATCCTTCCCTAACTACACTATTTAACTGCTTTTCTTTTTTACTTTATTTTCACTTGCTTTTTGGAATGACCCCTTTAAATTGTCACTTTCCAGACGCATAGCAGGGGATTCAGCTTGGGGGAACAAAACATCTGAGTGGGATGCTAACCAGGTAACCATGTTTAAAACTATGGAGACACACCCTAATCATGGGTATAGGGAAACCTCAGCGGATGACCATGCAGTAACTGAAAATAAGTCTCTATACCGATATTACCACCATACGATGTCCATATAGTGGTAGATATCAGTCCTGCAGAACATATAAGAGATTAGAGTACAGTTTTAGATAGAATGTTCCCTGTAACTCCCTATCTGATGTAGTCGTTCACTTTTCCCTTTTTTTCCATCTTGCCCAGACCATCATGACAACTTCTTCCACCCACGAATCATCTGCAGAGTTTATAAAAAAGACCCATTTGACTTCGCACATTTACAGCACTGTCTCTATCTATTCCCAACCTGCACAAACTCCTCATTCTGATGATACCCCTTTTGCTGTATTTGTCTTTATTACTGCACCTACTATGTGGCACAAAAACAATGTTCCTCTTAGTGCCCAACATAATACTAGCGACCACTTAGTGCCCGTTAAAAAGTTAAATGCCTCCTTTATGAGCTTCTAGATGGTAAAATTGCCCCCTATTAAATATGAATGCCCTTTACAAGTGCTCTATATTAAACAGTGCCCACATTTTGCTCCCTAGAAAGTAATAATGCCTGCCTTCACCTTTGACACACGCAATATCCTGAGTGTCTCAATTACAATAATGCCTCTTAAATAACCACTTAATATTTAATAATGTCCCTTGAGTCTACCTATTTACAGTAATAATGTCCCCTGAGTCCCCCATGTACAGCTCCCCTATACACAGTATATCCCCACAGCTCCCCTAAACACAGTATGATGCTCCTACAACTCCCCTATACACAGTATGGTGCCCCAGAGCTCCCCTAATTTCAGCATAACACCCCCACAGGTCATCTCTGCACAGTTTGATGGGGCCACAGCTCCCCTATGCACAATGTGATGGACCCACTGTAGCGTCGGCGTCCCTGCCCTCTGCTAGGCAGGGACGCTGTTCCCCTCACCTCTCTGCTCCGAGCCCGGTGTCCTCCTCCCGCTCTGCTGGCAGCGCTCGCTCCTTCCCGGCCACTGTGCTTAGGGCGCGCGCGCGCTTCCTCCCTCTTAAAGGGGCCGCGCGCGCCGTCCTAAGGAGTCCCCGGCCAATGGCCGGAGGACTTCACCATATATAAGGCACCTCCTCCAAAATGGAGGTGCCCGAGCAATGTTGTTGCACTGTTCACTACTCTGCTTCAGCCCTCAGGTCCCGTTGCCAGTTACCTGCCTGATTCCTGCCAGAGTCCTGCCAGTTTGCTGTCTGTTTCCTGCCCGATATTCCTGCTACCTGCCTGCTAGCCTGAGGTCCGACGGTCTGCCTTACTACTCCTGTCAGTCTGTCTAAGGACCAGCTTGCCCGCTCACCTGGGAGCGCACATCAACTACCTGCCTGCTTGCCTGAGGTCCGACGGTCTGCCTTACTACTCCTGTCAGTCTGTCTAAGGACCAGCTTGCCCGCTCACCTGGGAGCGCACATCTGCTACCTGCCTGCTAGCCTACCTGGAGGCTCTGCCGTCACGTGCTGTGACCACCTGCCTGTCCAGTGACTCCTGCCCGCTCACCTGGGAGCGCTCATCTGCTGCCTGTCTGCTAGCCTACCTGGAGGCTCTGCCGTCACGTGCTGTGACCACCCGCCTGTCCAGAGACTTCTGCCCGCTCACCTGGGAGCGCTCATCTGCCGCCTGTCTGTTGGTCTTCCTGGAGGCTCCGCCGTCACATGCTGTGACCACCCGTTTATCCAGAGACTCTCGCCTGCTCACCTGGGAGCTCACGTCTACCATCAGCCGCCACAGGTCGTACCAACCCTTTATCCAGAGACTGCCCCGGTCACTTGCCGTGACCTCCTGCCCGTTCATCCAGAGACTGCCCCGGTCACTTGCCGTGACCTCCTGCCCGTTCATCCAGAGACTGCCCCGGTCACTTGCCGTGACCTCCTGCCCGTTCATCCAGAGACTGCCCCGGTCACTTGCCGTGACCTCCTGCCCGTTCATCCAGAGACTGCCCCGGTCACTTGCCGTGACCTCCTGCCCGTTCATCCAGAGACTGCCCCGGTCACTTGCCGTGACCTCCTGTCCGTTCATTCAGAGACTGTCCCAGTCACCTGCTGTGACTGCCTGCCCGTCTACCCTGGTCGCCACCCGCTCCCTTACAAGGACCGCCCCCTTGTATAGTAGCTCAGAGGTTCCGCCTCCCAAACCCGTTACAGTTTGCTCGGGCCAAGGAACCCGGTGGCACCCAAGCTCCCTCGCTCTCGGACCTCTGTCATGAACTGTCCCGTCAGAGGTCCCAACAGGAGTCCATCCTGGGTCACCTGCGGAATGTCAATTCTCGCCTGGACACTCTGACTGCTCCACCAGCAACCACCGCCTGTGCCCTGACTCGCAACCCGGCAGCTCCGCTGCCCACCAATACCATGGTATCCTACCCCGGACCCCGGCTTTCTGCACCTCCTCGCTTCGGAGGCGACTCCGCCCAGGCTCGGGGCTTCATAAATCAGTGCACCCTGCACTTTGAACTCCTGTCCCACCAGTTTAACTCCGACCGGGCCAAAATTGCCTTCATCATGTCCCATCTCACCGGGGAGGCCCTGGCCTGGCTAAATCCTCTATGGGAGAGAGGAGACCCCCTGGTGTCCGACTTGCCTGCCTTCCTCATGGCTTTCCGGAAAATCTTCGACGAACCCGGACGGAAGACCTCATCCGCATCATCTCTGCTACGCCTCCGTCAGGGAAGTCTCACCGTGGGCCAACATGCCATACGGTTCCGTACCCTTGCCTCGGAGCTGGCCTGGGATAACGACGCTCTGGTATCCGTCTTCTGGGAGGGTCTGTCCGGCCGTATTAAAGATGAACTTGCCGGTCGGGACATTCCTACCACTCTCGATGACCTAATAACTCTTGCCACCCGGATTGATCTACGGTTCCAGGAGCGTGCCAAAGAGGTCACCCGTGAGAGGAGGTTTCCACGTCTAGCTCCTACTTTTCAGAAATCCGTCTCTTCCCAGGTACACTCTTCTGAGCCTATGCAGGTCGACCAGACCAAGATGGTCAAAACCCGTCAGGACTTACGCCGTGCCGAAGGGAGCTGCTTCTACTGTGGCAGTAAGGAGCACCGGATCCGTACCTGCCCGGAGAGGTCGGGAAACGCCTGTGTCTAGGTTCGCTCAGAGAGGTCAACCTAGACAAGAATAAATCCTCTCCATCTCTGCTACTGTCAGTCTCTATTATCTGCGGGGAGAATCGTTATTTCGAACTAGCCCAACTTGACTCTGGAGCCGCCGGGAATCTTATCTCACAGTCCCTGGTAGAAAAATACCGCATTCCCACCAAACCTCTGGCTGTACCATTATCTGTCGCTGCTGTGGATGGGGGCCTCTTACCACGTCCCATCCAACTCATCACCGAATCCGTAACTCTGCAGGTGGGAATGCTGCATTCTGAGAGCATCTCTTTTCATGTTCTGCCTGGACTCTCTCACGCCCTCTTGCTAGGTCTACCTTGGCTCCAGAGACATGCACCCGTGCTTGACTGGCAGACCGGAGAAGTCCTTCGCTGGGGACAGGACTGTCATAAGACTTGTTTGGTTCCTGTTCATCCCGTCCGTCCTTCTCCTACCCCAACTAATCTACCTGGACTTCCGATTCCCTATTGGTCATTTGCTGATGTCTTTAATAAAAAAGAGGCAGAGACATTACCTCCTCATAGACCATACGACTGTCCTATCGACCTGTTACCCGGTACTACTCCTCCCCGTGGGCGTATTTACCCATTGTCCGCTGCTGAGACCCGGTCGATGTCCGAATATATTGAGGAGAATTTGGCCAGGGGATTCATCCGGAAATCTACCTCCCCGGCGGGAGCAGGCTTCTTCTTCGTAAAAAAGAAGGACGGCTCTCTCCGTCCCTGTATAGACTATAGAGGCCTTAACCAGATCACGGTGAAGAATAAGTATCCCCTTCCGCTCATTCCAGAATTATTTGATCGCCTGAGGGGGGCTAGAGTCTTCACCAAACTGGACCTCCGTGGGGCGTACAACCTGGTCCGTATCCGTCAAGGGGATGAATGGAAGACTGCATTCAACACCCGGGACGGCCACTATGAATATCTGGTAATGCCCTTTGGTCTCTGTAATGCTCCTGCCGTCTTTCAAGAGTTGGTCAATGACATCTTCCGGGACCTTCTCTACTCCTGCGTTGTGGTGTACCTGGACGACATCTTGGTCTTCTCTCCGGATCTCCAGACTCACCGGAGGGACGTTCGTCAGGTCCTGCTCAGGCTCAGGCAGAACCACCTCTTCGCTAAATATGAGAAGTGCCTCTTTGAGCAGACCTCGCTTCCGTTTTTGGGCTACATTATTTCTCAGACCGGCCTACGAATGGATCCAGAGAAACTGTCTGCCATCGAGAAATGGCCCCGACCGGAGGGGTTGAAGGCCATTCAGCGGTTCCTGGGCTTCGCCAACTACTACCGCCTCTTCATACCGCATTTCTCTTCCCGGACTGCCCCAATTTCCGCGCTCACCCGTAAGGGTACTAATCCCAAAGAGTGGCCGCCCGAAGCAGAGGAGGCCTTTCTTTCCTTAAAACAGGCCTTCTCTTCCGCCCCGGTGCTGCATCGTCCGGACGGCAACAAGCAGTTCTTTCTGGAGGTTGACGCCTCCTCCTCTGGAGCCGGAGCTGTACTTACTCAAAAATCTTCTTCCGGGAGGATGGTAACTTGCGGCTTCTTTTCCAAACTCTTCTCCTCTTCTGAGCGCAATTATTCCATAGGAGACCGAGAGTTATTGGCCATCAAGCTGGCATTGGAGGAGTGGCGTTACCTACTCGAGGGGGCTCTTCATCTGGTAATAATTTACACTGACCACAAGAACTTGGCTTATCTCCAGCATGCCCAGAGACTTAATCCGCACCAAGCCCGGTGGTCCTTGTTTTTTGCTCGCTTTGATTTTGTTCTACATTTTCGCCCGGCTGACAAGAACATCAAAGCAGACGCCTTGTCCCGATCCTTTCTGGTATCTGATCTCGAGGAAGAACCTAAACATATCATCGATCCCGCCAGAGTAATGCAGGTGGCTCCCGTGAGTCTAAATCGTCTCCCTCCCGGTAAGACGTTCGTATCGGTATCTGATCGGGAGAAGATCCTACACTGGGGTCATTCGTCTAAACTAGCTGGCCACGCCGGTCAGAAAAAGACCCTACAGCTTATTTCCCGGCACTACTGGTGGCCTAACCTGCGCAAGGATGTAATAGACTTTGTTTCTGCCTGTGTGTCCTGTGCCCGCAACAAAGTTCCGAGACACCTGCCAGCCGGTCGCCTTCTTCCTCTGCCAGTACCTGCTGCCCCCTGGCAGCATATAGCGATGGACTTCATAACTGATCTTCCCGTCTCTGCCGGTTGTACGGTCATTTGGGTGGTCGCTGACCGCTTTTCCAAGATGGCTCACTTCATTCCCCTGCCAGGCCTCCCGTCTGCACCCGAGCTGGCTAAAGACTTTATCCGCCACATCTTCCGTCTTCATGGCCTGCCCCGTCACATCGTGTCGGATCGTGGGGTACAGTTCACTTCTCGTTTCTGGAGAGCCACTTGTAAATTGCTAGACGTCACCCTGGACTTCTCCTCCGCTTACCACCCACAGTCTAATGGTCAAGTGGAGCGGATCAACCAGATCCTGACCTGTTACCTCCGGCACTTCGTTAATGCCCACCATTCTGACTGGGTGGATCTCCTGCCATGGGCCGAATTCTCGTACAACAATCACGAGAGTGAATCTTCCTCCAAATCCCCATTTTTTGTAGTCTTCGGTCAGCATCCTCGGATCCCGTTTCCCGTCTCCACCTCGGTGGACAATCCGGCTGCGGAATCTCTTGTTAACAAACTTTCCTCCACATGGGAGAGTACCCGGTCCGCACTCCTTCTGTCATCCGAGCGTATGAAAAGACATGCCGACAAAAAACGTCTGGATCCTCCTCAATTCCGTCCAGGGGATAAGGTCTGGCTCTCGTCCAAGTATGTCCGGCTCAAGATTCCTTCCTATAAGTTAGGGCCTCGGTTCATCGGTCCTCTGGAGGTCATCAGTCAGATCAACCCGGTGGCCTATAAATTGAAACTCCCGGCCAACTTACGGATCCCTAACTCCTTCCATGTATCTCTCCTCAAACCTGTGGTACTTAACTCTTTTTCCAAGTCTACAGGTACGCCTCCTGCTCCGGTTTCTGCTGAGGACGAGTTTGAGGTAGAGAACATTCTTGCCACCAAAAGGGTAAGAGGAAAGACCTTTTTTCTAGTAGATTGGAAGGGGTTTGGTCCTGAGGAGAGAACGTGGGAGCCCCGGGAGAACATCCATGCCCCTCTCATTCTAGCTAAATTTCTGTCTGGCCTAAAAAAGGGGGGGCCTAAAGGGGGGGGTACTGTAGCGTCGGCGTCCCTACCCTCTGCTAGGCAGGGACGCTGTTCCCCTCACCTCTCTGCTCCGAGCCCGGTGTCCTCCTCCCGCTCTGCTGGCAGCGCGCGCTCCTTCCCGGCCACTGTGCTTAGGGCGCGCGCGCGCGCTTCCTCCCTCTTAAAGGGGACGCGCGCGCCGTCCTAAGGAGTCCCCGGACAATGGCCGGAGGACTTCACCATATATAAGGCACCTCCTCCAAAATGGAGGTGCCCGAGCAATGTTGTTGCACTGTTCACTACTCTGCTTCAGCCCTCAGGTCCCGTTGCCAGTTACCTGCCTGATTCCTGCCAGAGTCCTGCCAGTTTGCTGTCTGTTTCCTGCCCGATATTCCTGCTACCTGCCTGCTAGCCTGAGGTCCGACGGTCTGCCTTACTACTCCTGTCAGTCTGTCTAAGGACCAGCTTGCCCGCTCACCTGGGAGCGCACATCAACTACCTGCCTGCTTGCCTAAGGTCCGACGGTCTGCCTTACTACTCCTGTCAGTCTGTCTAAGGACCAGCTTGCCCGCTCACCTGGGAGCGCACATCTGCTACCTGCCTGCTAGCCTACCTGGAGGCTCTGCCGTCACGTGCTGTGACCACCTGCCTGTCCAGTGACTCCTGCCCGCTCACCTGGGAGCGCTCATCTGCTGCCTGTCTGCTAGCCTACCTGGAGGCTCTGCCGTCACGTGCTGTGACCACCCGCCTGTCCAGAGACTTCTGTCCGCTCACCTGGGAGCGCTCATCTGCCGCCTGTCTGTTGGTCTTCCTGGAGGCTCCGCCGTCACATGCTGTGACCACCCGTTTATCCAGAGACTCTCGCCTGCTCACCTGGGAGCTCACGTCTACCATCAGCCGCCACAGGTCGTACCAACCCTTTATCCAGAGACTGCCCCGGTCACTTGCCGTGACCTCCTGCCCGTTCATCCAGAGACTGCCCCGGTCACTTGCCGTGACCTCCTGCCCGTTCATCCAGAGACTGCCCCGGTCACTTGCCGTGACCTCCTGCCCGTTCATCCAGAGACTGCCCCGGTCACTTGCCGTGACCTCCTGCCCGTTCATCCAGAGACTGCCCCGGTCACTTGCCGTGACCTCCTGCCCGTTCATCCAGAGACTGCCCCGGTCACTTGCCGTGACCTCCTGTCCGTTCATTCAGAGACTGTCCCAGTCACCTGCTGTGACTGCCTGCCCGTCTACCCTGGTCGCCACCCGCTCCCTTACAAGGACCGCCCCCTTGTATAGTAGCTCAGAGGTTCCGCCTCCCAGACCCATTACACCCACAACTCCCTTATACACAGCATGATGAACCTACAGCTCCCCTACACACAGTATGATGGGCCCACAGTTCCCCTATACACAGTATGATAGGCCTACAGCTCCCCTACACACAGTATGATGGACCCACAGCTCCTGTATACACAGTATGAGGGGCCCACCGCTCACTTACACACAGTATGATGGGTTCACAGCTTCCCTACACAGTATGATATACTCAAAGCTCCCCTATACACAGTTTTATGAACCCACAGCTCCTCTATATACAGTATAATGCCCCCACAGTTTCCTATACACAGTATGATGCCCCCACAGTAGCCACCGCACTGTATGATGCCCCCACCATAGTCCTTACACTGTATGATGCCTCCACAATCCCCAATAAGTACTATTAAAATAAAATAAAAATCATATACTCACTTAACCCCAGATCCTGATGAGTCTGACAGCTGACAGTGGCAAGGCGAGGGCAGATTTGCACAAGACTTCAGAGTCCCGCCACGATGGACCTTTAACCAAATTTTCCATGTTGAGCTGGATACACAATGTAATAGTGGCTGAAGAAGGGAAACTTTTTTTTTTATTTCGCATCTCCGTTAATAATTTATAATTAATAGTAATCATTTTTATTTCTATAGCGCCAACATATTCCACAGCACTTTACATTTAATATTTACATTTACTTTAACAGATACTAAGAGGTGTGAGGGCCCTGCTCGCAAACTACAATCTATGAGGAAATAGGGGAGACACAAAAGTTAAGTGGTAAAAAGTGCTAATATTGCATGCTCCAGCCATCAGTATAATAAATAGGGTATTCACATAATGCTGCATGAACCGGTCACCAGCCAGTATCTGTATAAGTACAGAGTGCTATTAAGTGCATGGAGGGTGTGTGAACAGACGCTACTAGGGAGTCGGGACCAGATTTTGAAAAAAATTTGGAATGGCAAAACTGGAATAGCTACGTAAGAGAGGTGAGGCAATAGGCCAGTATAAAGAAGTGCATTTTTAGGGTGGGTATTGGGAATTAATGTGTTCATTGCTGACACATTAGCAATCAAAGTATTTGACACTTAATGAGCTAACTTTAGTTAAGTCAGAGTGGGAGTTATTAAAGCGCACCTGTCAGCTGGATTGTGCTCAGTAAACCACATACATTGTCAGGTGGGCGCTGTTATACTGAGTAAAATGATAACTTTGTTGATGAAATTCGTCCAGTGGTTCTTTTAGAATCTGACATAATGAGATTCGGGGCGGGCCTTTGGGGAGGGGCTGTAACTGGTGCTCTCATTATGTAGTCCTATCTCTACCTTGTGACAGGTCACTGTGCTTTCAGTGACCTGCCTGCTATTTTAAATACTAACTTTGTAATTTCTGTGACAAATTGAAATTTGCATGACCCAAAATGGCCACCACCGCCCGCGCATGTGACTCGCCCCCTGGGCCTAGTGTGGACGTATGTGGGATACCCGGAGCCGGGTCTCTGGGGGTTGTAGAATCCGTGGCGGTGACCCGGTCCCGTGGCTCAGGGTGGTCAGGCCGATGGCGGTATTTTGTGGGGGTTTTAGGTTATTTGTCCGACTACGCCACTCGTGGATTGCGGTCAGCGCGGACCGCCGCTGCAAGGCAGACCGCTGGGGCTGATGGTGTGTGCAGCTGAGGTAGTGTGACTCCCCACGGGAAGAGTGGAGCCCCAGGGCAGTGTAGTTGATGGTAAGGGTGATAGTGCACGGGAGTCCCTGCACTAGTAGTGCTGGTGCGGCGATGAAGCAGGAACGACTCAGAGTCTTTACAGTGCAGTTCAGGGTCTTTACTGGTGATATTAAGGCAGACCCTCCCGGGAGTACTGGCTAACATAAGGGGCCTGGTCAGTCTGCGAGCAAACAGGAGTTCCCCTGGCCAGGTGGAGTTGTAGGCCTCCCCGTCTATCTGCACTCTTTCTGGCTACCTTGCAGTAAGCGGGTAGAAGTAGCCCACGTCCCTGAGTATACCATGTGGTACTCACCCGTATGGCTGGTGACTTGGGGCCTTCTGTTAGCATCCTCTCCTGGATGGCGGTGCTGGTCCCTTCCTTGTGACTGAGCCTCCGGGCTTCTATGGCCAGAGGACCTGGAATCCCCTGCCGGCTGGTTTCTGCTGCTGGGTGAATATCAGTCCCCACAGCCTCGGACTCCGGTGTCCGGTTATCAGATTCTTCTGCCAGGGCGAGCTCTGCTCAGCTCCAGCCCCTGGTCTTCAGCTACTGCTCCTACAGAGCTCCTGCTGTAACTCTCCCTGTGTCTGGAACTGTCTCCAGGCTCTGACTCCCAGACTCTGACTGACTAATCCTGCCCCAGACCCAATTTATAATGGCAGATTCCTCCCCTCCCAGGTCTGGGCAGGAAGTGTTGCATGCTTAAGGGCTCCTGACCAGAGAAACCTCCCACTTGCTCTCAGACGTAATATTCCTATTACTGTGGTAACCAGACCCCTGGGGTGCCACATTCCCCCCTAGTAAATTTTAGTACACAGGGACTAAACACATTTTTAAGAAAACACAAATACAGGGTATAAACAATAATACAACAACATATATTCAAGAAGCTTTAGTCTTTAGAGGTCACGGCGTGTCCGTGACCGGGTGTCCATATCACCCAACAAGGTGAAGTCTTGGCACAGAGTAGGGGGACCTGTCCAAAGCAAACCCCAAACGTTGGCCCTGGGCGTGGCTGCAAGGCTGAGGCTAGCTACTTTGGGCCACAAGGAGGCCACGCCAGACAGGTTTTCTCTTCCGCGGCCATCTTCGCAAGAGGCACCAAGGTACAACTATCTACAATGTAGTTCTTGTTATTCAGCGTCCATAACCTGTCAGTCCAAATAAACCTGCAGGGTAACTAGAGAAACATAATTAGTAACCAAGGTAACAAAAACATAAACCTTTTTCAACATTTGCAATTTACAGATTACATTTTAGATTCTCCAGCGAGCGGGCATCTGTCCTCTAGTGCTCCTGGTGGACCTACGTAACCCACTATCTGGTTCTGCACTACAGGGTGTAGAAGGTGTTACGGGCAGGCCTGGCAGCTTTCTGCATACTCTTTGGCTTACTAGGGGCACGGCAGGCTAACTACTAGCAGAGGGCTGATTCTCCTGGGCTGCTGGTATGGATTCTTCTGCCTCGTGGGCCGGCTGCTTTCTGACACTACCTGTTCTTCTGTAGGTCCTTGAGGGGCTGGATGGAGAAAGGTGAGGATGGGTACCACGACTGCACTGTTGATTTGAGTCCAGGACCGGGGAAAGTCTCCGAGTACGGTACTGATCATTTCTTCCCTTTCCTCTGCGGGTTGAGGGTTTTCTTGATCTTCTTCAGGGCTTTGCAGCTGCTCGGGACACTTCATCAGGTGGTCTCTGGAGACAATGGCTGTGGTCTCTCCTCCATCCTTACTGATGATACATACTTATGGGTTCTCATGACTTGAGGGTAGTACTGTGTACGGGTCCTTCTCCCACTGGTCATCCAACTTGTGGAGCCGTCTCTTTCTCTTCAAGACCTGCTCTCCAGGTACCAGGGGAACAGCGGGAGCATACTGGTTATAAGCCTTCTCTTGCCTTTCTCTTGCTTGAGACAGACTTCGCTCGACGCTTTCCTGTACTTTCCGATACTGCTGCTGCCGTTCTGTATCCCAGTCTGTCTCTGGCGAGGTGTCCTCAGGTGTCAGGACTCCCATATCCAGGTCAATAGGCAGCTTACCAGGTATTGCTCTCATTAGGTAAGCCGGGGTACAGTTGGTGGAGCCTACGGGGATGTGATTGTACAAGTCCACCAAATCAGGCAGTTTTTCAGGCCACAGACTGCGTTCCTCCAGGGGCAACGTTTTTAGCAAGTCTATCACCACCTGGTTCATTTGCTCACATAGTCCGTTGGTCTGAGGGTGATAGGGCGTTGTTCTTATCTTCCTGCAGCCATACAGATTGCAGAACTCCTGGAAGACCTCCGCTTCGAAGGCTGGTCCTTGGTCTGTCAGCACTTGCTCTGGGTACCCGTGTGGACGGCAGAAGTGCAGCTGGAAGGCCCTGGCTGCTGTTTGGGCCGTTAAGTCCTTGACAGGGACCACCACTAGAAACCGGGAGTAGTGATCTACGATGGTGAGGGCGTAGACGTACCCAGATTTGCTTGGAGCCAGTTTCACATGGTCCAGGGCTACCAGTTACAGTGGCTGCCTGGTGATGATGGGCTGCAGGGGACTCTTCTGGCTGGCACGGTCCTTTCTTCTTAGGTTGCACGGGCCACAGTCTCTGCACCACCTCTCGATGGCTCCTCTCATGCCTACCCAGTAGAACCGTTCACGCAACAAGAACTCCAGCTTTTTCCATCCGAAGTGTCCTGTTCCGTCGTGGTACGCCTCCAGAACCATAGCCGCGTCTCGTCTTGGGACCACTACCTGCCAGGTCAGCTCATGTGTTCTAGAGTTGACCATTCTCCGGCACAGCTTCTCCTTGTAAAGAAACAGCCTGCTTTTCTCCTTCCACAGTTGCTTGGTCTCCTCCGGAGCGTCTGGGTCAAGACGGGCATCTGCCTGTGTCAGCATTTCCTTCACCAGACGGACTGCGGGATCACTGTCTTGTGTCTCTGCCCAGCTGTAGTGGGGTAAGGGACTGAACGTGGCAGAGTGCCTGTCCCTTGCACAGTGGGAATACAGGGTAATCCCATGACGGTGGAACGCAGGGAGTTTGACTTCTGGATCTTCCCCTACGTCCGGTAAGTTTGGCATTCTGGACAGGGCATCCGTGTTGGCATTTGAGCGTCCCGTCCGGTATTTGATGGTGAATTCATAGTTGGACAGGCGAGCCATCCATCTCTGCTCCAGGGCACCAAGTCTTGCAGTGTCCAGGTGTGTCAACGGGTTGTTTTCCGTGTACACGGAGAACTTGGAAGAGGCAAGGTAATGCTTGAAACGTTCGGTCACTGCCCACACTACTGCCAGGAACTCTAGCTTGAATGAGCTATAATTCTCAGGGTCTCTCTCTGTGGGCCGTAGTTTTCGGCTGGCGTAAGCAATTACCCGTTCTTTCCCCTGCTGGATCTGGGACAGTACGGCTCCTAGCCCAATGTTGCTCGCGTCCGTGTGGAGGATAAAGGGCTGGCTGTAGTCAGGGTAGGCCAGGATTTCAACCCCCATGAGGGCCATTTTCAGCTGGCGGAAGGACTCCTCTTCCAGCTTTTCCCACCTGAAGGGCGGCTTCTGGTTTTTGGCGTTCCTGGATTGACCTATCAGGAGGTCCTGCATAGGAGCTGCCATTTTGGTGAAACCGGGAATGAATCTTCGGTAGTAGCCTACCAACCCGAGAAACTGCCGCTCTTCCTTTATGCTGGAGGGTCTTGGCCAGTCTTTAATCACGGTGATCTTATAGGGGTCGGGAGCTACTCCGTCAGCACTCACCACGTGTCCCAGGTACTGCACTTTTGGTTTCAGCAGGTGACACTTGGAGGGTTTCACCTTGAGGCCGTAGCTTGCCAGGGCGTCAAACACTTCTGCCAGGTGTTTCAGATGGTCCTCGTAGGTTTTGGAATAGCCGATGACATCGTCCAGGTATAACAGGACCTTCTCGAAATTCCGGTGTCCCAGACAGCATTCCATCAACCGTTGGAAGGTTCCTAGTGCGTTGCAGAGCCCGAACGGCATACAGTTGAATTCGCTGAGGCCCATCGGGGTGGTGAATGCAGTCTTCTCCTTGTCTGCCTCTGCTACAGGAACCTGCCAGTACCCGCTAGTAAGATCCAAAGTGGAGAAGAAGTTAGCAGATTTTAATGCAGCTAAAGATTCTTCTATCCTAGGTAACGGGTACGCATCTTTGTGTGTGATACGGTTGACCTTTCTGTAGTCTACACACATTCTCATGGTGTTGTCCTTCTTTTTCACTAGAACTAGTGGAGCTGCCCAGGGGCTACAGCGGTCCCTGATTACCCCAGCCTCCTTCATGTCCCGCAACATCCCTTTTGCATGCTGATAGTGTGCAGGGGGTGCAGGTCGGTATCTTTCCTTTATGGGCGGATGGTCTCCTGTGGGGATGTGATGTTCTACCCCCTTTACTCGCCCGAAGTCTAGCGGGTGTTTACTAAAGACTCTTTCGTACTCCTGAACCACCCGGTAGACTCCCTGTTTTTGGTTTGAGGGAGTGGTGTCAGTACCCAAATGCAGTTGCTGACACCAGTCCTCCATTTGTTTCTTAGAGTCGTTACCTTCCTCTGGTTGAGATGTCGGCAAGGGTTCCACGGCCCTTACAGAATTTTGGTTTATGGTGAACAATTTTGCTAGCGTGGCATACCGGGGCAGGTATACTTCTCTCTCCCCGATATTTATGATGCGGATGGGCACCCTCCCATGGCGTACATCGAGCACCCCCCGTGCTGTCAAAATGGTGGGCCTACTGTCTGAGTAGACGGGTTCTACCATTGCTTGGTAGTCTCTACCTCTTAGACCAATAGCTGCCCGGCACCAGATCATCATCTCACTTTTCAGGGGCATGGCAATATGGAACGGGTCACACATTCTCACACTACCTATCTCACCACCAGATAGTTCCACTTGTTGCCACTTCATCAGTGCCGAATCTCTTTTTGGAGCACACGCTGCTGGCTGGAACTGGCGTTCTTGGCAACCTGCTATAAAATAAGAATCACCTCTGCAAGACAATTTTCAATCACGTTAGTCCCTAAGGTGATTTTAGGGTGGCTCTCATGACGGTCTATGTCCACAATAATCAGTCCTTGTGCCGCCAGCTCGACTTTACCGACCTTAATGGTCACCTCCTTGAATCCCACCTGCGGCACGGGCTGACCATTGCTGGCGATGATACTCAGGTTGTCATCTGGGTAGCGGGTTATGTCCGAGTCATTCCAGTACCGCTTAAAGAGCACGTACGGGATGGTAGTCACTTGTGACCCAGTGTCCAGTAGGGCACTCATAGGAATGCCATCCAGTACCACAGGCAAGACCGGACGTCCCCCTACGTATTTATCACGCCAGTTCGATCGGCCTAATGATCTTATGCCTGGGGGTTGGCCCTCTACCCCAGGTTGTGCCCGTTTAAATGACAGTACCTTGCCATGAGTCCGGGCTGATTGCAGCGGCGGCAGATGGGTTGTCCGTCCTCGTTGTATCTGTCGCTGGGTCTTCCTCTGGACGTTGGGATCCTCCTCTGTCGGCGCCACGGGATGTCCTCCGGTCCGGATGCCAGCTGGATCTTCCCTGGAGGGGAAACCTGTAAAGACTGCACAGTTCTGGTTAGCGCGGCTACGCTTTTGGTTAACTCTTGGACCTGATGGTGCAGGTCTGTAGCCGGGTTGTTATCCAAAGCCTGCGCACCAGCTCCTACAGACTCTGTAGACAAGGGCGCCGCCTCCTGGTGATAGGTAATAGCAGGGCGCCGGTGGGTTACAGCGCTACCCGGTGCCGGTTCTCGGAGCACCCGGATGGCCCTATCTTTGAACTTTGCAAAGTCTAAACCAGGGTTCTGCAAGGCCATTGCACGTAACTGGGTTCGGTGGGCGTTGGACAGCAGACCCTCAATGAATTGCTCAGTTAACAGTTCATCTGCATTCCGCACACTGTCAGGGTTTGCCTGTTTAATGGCTCCCAGGGCCTCTTGCAAATTCAAAGCATAGTCTCTTATACTGTCTTGGGCCCGCTGCTTGCACCCATAAAATTTCATTTTGATCTCTGCTGAGGTGCGGGTATCAAAAGTGTCTCTCAGACGGGTTAAGATTTCTTTTACAGTCTCCTTGTCCCGGACTGACCTGGACTTTACTTCACGTTGGGCTGCCCCGGTTAGCTGGCCTACCAATATGCTCACTTTTTGTCCTTCTGTCAGGGGGTATACCTTAAACAGGCTGTACAGTCTCTCTTTAAAGTCGCTTAGGGTATGCGACTCCCCTGAGTACTGGGGCAGCCAGGCCGCTCCGGGGATATAGGGCATTGTAAATGGCATTACTGTGGCAGAGGGCCGCGCTGGTGGTAGAGGGTCCCTCCGTATCCGTCATCTTCCTCCCCCCTAGTTAAGTGTGGCCTACCTTCTGTTGCTTCTTCTCCGTAGGCCGCGGCTCCGCAGACGATCGTCAGGGTGGAGGACCTTGCGTCGCGCTCTGGTGACATCAGCGTTGCCCTCTCTCCTTCCAGGACCTTGCGCAACGTCGGTGCGTGGGGCGGAGCTTTGGGTCTCGCGCGCTTTCGGCGTCCACGCCCCTCTTCTTCCCATGCGGCATCCTGAAGATGGCGTCCGATGGCGGGAAAACGACTGCGGATGGCGGGAAAACAGCTGCGGATGGCAGGAAACTTCTGAAGATGGCGGGAGATGACTGAAGATGGCGGGAAACGGCTCCGGATGGCGGGATATCAGCTGCGGATGGCGGGAACCGACTGAAGATGGCGGGAAACGGCTCCGGATGGGGGGGACCTTCACCACGGCAGGTATGACAGTCTTTTGAAGGCGCACAGTACCCGGTGGTTGCGGGCACGAAATCCTGCCGACTACGCCAAAGCTGACTCGCCCCCTGGGCCTAGTGTGGACGTGTGTGGGATACCCGGAGCCGGGTCTCTGGGGGTTGTAGTATCCGTGGCGGTTACCCGGTCCCGTGGCTCAGGGTGGTCAGGCTGATGGCGGTATTTTGTGGGGGTTTTAGGTTAATTGTCCGACTACGCCACCCGTGGATTGCGGTCAGCGCGGACCGCCGCTGCAAGGCAGACCGCTGGGGCTGATGGTGTGTGCAGCTGAGGTAGTGTGACTCCCCACGGGAAGAGTGGAGCCACAGGGCAGTGTAGTTGATGGTGAGGGTGATAGTGCACGGGAGTCCCAGCACTAGTAGTGCTGGTGCGGTGATGAAGCAGGAACGACTCAGAGTCTTTGCAGTGCAGTTCAGGGTCTTTACTGGTGATATTAAGGCAGACCCTCCCAGGAGTACTGGCTAACATAAGGGGCCTGGTCAGTCTGCGAGCAAACAGGAGTTCCCCTGGCCAGGTGGAGTTGTAGGCCTCCCCGTCTATCTGCACTCTTTCTGACTACCTTGCTGTAAGCGGGTAGAAGTAGCCCACGTCCCTGAGTATACCGTGTGGTGCTCACCCGTATGGCTGGTGACTTGGGGCCTTCTGTTAGCCTCCGCTCCTGGATGGCGGTGCTGGTCCCTTCCTTGTGACTGAGCCTCCGGGCTTCTATGGCCAGAGGACCTGGAATCCCCTGTCGGCTGGTTTCTGCTGCTGGGTGAATATCAGTCCCCACAGCCTCGGACTCCGGTGTCCGGTTATCAGATTCTTCTGCCAGGGCGAGCTCTGCTCAGCTCCAGCCCCTGGTCTTCAGCTACTGCTCCTACAGAGCTCCTGCTGTAACTCTCCCTGTGTCTGGAACTGTCTCCAGGCTCTGACTCCCAGACTCTGACTGACTAATCCTGCCCCAGACCCAGTTTATAAGGGCAGATTCCTCCCCTCCCAGGTCTAGGCAGGAAGTGTTGCATGCTTAAGGGCTCCTGACCAGAGAAACCTCCCACTTGCTCTCAGACGTAATATTCCTATTACTGTGGTAACCAGACCCCTGGGGTGCCACACATGCGCAGTAGCATCTCTCGTTTGCCGATAGCTGCGCCATGTTGCTTGCGCAATACCATTTCTCGTTTGCTAAGAGACACTATTGCGCGTGCGTGGCACCATATTGCTGCAGGCAAATTATTTTTCCTTCAGCAAAATAGCACCTGAGCGTGCACAGTAGCATCCCTCGGCATTTGGGGCATGCAAATTTCAATTTGTCACAGAAATTGCAAAGTCAGTATTTAAAATAGTAGACGGGTAGAGATAGGCATACATAATGAGAGCATCAGTTACAGCCCCTCCCTAAAGTCCCGCCCCAGAGCACGAGCATTTCATTATGGCAGAAATGAAAATAAAGATTATAAAAGAGCCACAGGACTGATTTCATCAACAATCATTTTACTCAGTGTAACGGCGCCCACCTGACAGTGCATGTGTTTTACTAAGCACAATCATGCTGACAGGTGCCCTTTAAGCACTTCCTCCAGGGCCTCCTATGGGCACAGGCCTACTGTGCTGATGGGTAAATATGGCCCTGGCCTTCATTATGCATCAGATTCCTACCAAGAATCTTGGATGGTGTACTGTTTTGGCATAGGATGTGCACAGATCTGAGCAGAGCTGCTTTCTGCCCTTCACTGATGGCGATTTTGTCAATATTGAGTTGTGTTTCCCAAGATTTTTCGTGATGGCGCACAGTGTGCCGATGACCACTGCTGCTGGTTTGTACCATAGTCTTTGAATTTTGATTTTCAGTTCTTTACATTTTTCAGCCTTTTCCATTTCTTTTCCCTTGACCCTGCTATCTCCAAGTATGTCAGTGACCCATGCTATGTTGATAATCCAAACACTTTTTTTTATCGATGAAGGATAAGTTGTCTGTGTTGCGGACCAGTACTTTGTCCGCTTTAATGTGAAAGTCCCACACTATTTTGACATATTTATTCTCAACCACTTTTTCCACTATGTGCTCCCAACATTTCTTCTAAATGGGTAATTTTCACCAGTGTTCCAATGAATCATTTTTGTCACAGTATTATGTTGCTGTTTGTAGTCAGTCTGAGCATTTTTTTTTACATAAACTGCGACCATGGTCAACTGTTTCATCTGATTCCTTGCACAGTGTGTGCTTGGCATCATCAAAAGACTTTTCTATCCTGGCTTTTTTAGTATTTATTCAAATTCAAATGGCCTGTTCTTGTGCAGCTAGTATTAGTTCGGTTTCTTTCTTCTAAGTTTCATTTGTAAGTCATAGCCATGTTTTTTCCTGGTCAACTTTTCCGTTGATCTTGTCCAAAAACTGCCCATACAACGCCTTTTTTTACCAAGTTGTCCATTCTTGTTTTGACTGCAGGTTTCCGGTACTCTTGTTTTCGTCTGCTGGACTTTTAGTCATTCTCTGTATTTCACTTCAATCAGTCCACTTTCTTGGCTGTTACTGATATAGTCCACCAGTGAATGCTTTTCTTCATTGACTGATTCAGTAGTAGTTTTCTGCCATCAGATTTTTTGGGCAAGTACTGTCTATCAACAACTCTACAAGACTGTAAAGCATAGGGAATAATATTAATATTATTATTATTATTATTATTATTATTATTATTATTGTTTACGCAGAAAATCTGAAATAAGAATTATGAAAATTCTTAATTCATCTATAGAATTTTCTTGTTGACAAAAGTAGAAACAAACAAACTTTTGTGTTTTTTCTAAATATGGCAAAGTTTTCCAATTTCAGAATAAACTCCCATTCTTCTAGTTTTATAACATTCACTACTCTGCTGTTTATGTAGATGTAGTCCTCATAAGATTCAATGATATATAAAATACTATAATTTTCATTCTCTACTACTTTCCCAATTGTCCCATTATGCACATTTTGATGTAACAGCAGCAGTTCTGCAGTGTTGTCATTATGAATATTTCCTTACTTCAATTTCCGCCTATTAAGCCTTCACTCACAGTACTTACCACCGTGGTTTTACTAAACTGGTATTTGTTATTCATATATATTAGATCAACTTTCTTAAAGGAAATAGCATACAATTGTGTGTAATTCGCTGCAGATGGATTACTTAGAAAACAGTGAACAGAACATAAATTGGCGTAATTGCATTAAATATATCATTCTGCAGCAAAAAGTTTGTTTAAAGAAAAAGCATGACAGTTTAGAGACACAGTAGTATTCACAATGAAGATACTTGAAGAATAATACTATGATTTATCGTCCATTTTTTAGCAAAAGTAAAATACACAAAATACTTTATAATTTCTAGGTTTTCAATGAGTATGAGCTGTGTACTTAATCCTACAGTGTGCATAATATTTTGCAATACTGGTTAGTGAAAAAACAATTAAAAAATGTTTAGATTAACTTTTCTTCTGTTCATCTACCAGTAATTGGTGAGCAAGCCAAAACCTACAGTAGTTTGCATGTTGTGGTTCCCTTTGTCTTGCACTTTTTTAATCTTGTACCCTTTTTTCTATACTTTTTGGGCCATGTTGCCACTTGTTTTTTGTTAAATAATCAATAGAAGTTTTGGATTCATAAACTCTTCGTGCATCATGGCAGGACTGTGAGTAGGGTCTTCAACTCTGCCGCGGCCCCTCCGCTGCCTATGGTGTCTTTATCTTCTTCCTCATTATAATTTCATGCCTGCGCCATCATATTTGTGGACGGCGCTTGCGCATATTGATCTGGTATCGGGCTTTATTAGAAAGGCACCGTGGCGGCGCATGCACAGATCGACCTCTAGTGGTCTTCGGTAAAATGGAGCCAGTGGCAGCGCATGTACAGAACGAGATTTCGGCTCATCATTCAGCCAAGGCCTATCTCTGTGCATGCGCCGCCTCAAGCTCCATTTTCCTGAAACCCGCCACCAAATTAATTTGTGCAAGTGCCACCTGCAGTTAGGACGGCGCCAGTGCAAAACTTAAATGAGGAAGAAGATAAAGACACCAGAGGCAGCAGAGGGGCCTTGGCAGAGCTGAAGACTCTACCCACAGTCCCACCCCGAAGCACGAAGAGTTTATGAATCTGAAAATTCTAATGATTATTTAACAAAAACCAGGCTGCAGATTTCTACCCTAAAGGTATCTATTAAATCAGTATGACAGCGCCTTTATGCCTATATCTTTAGTTTAACAAGAATAATCCTGATGTCAGGTGTCAGGTTCTCTTTAAGCTTCAGTATTGTGAATATTTTTAAGAGGACACAGAGCAATTACAAGAACATAGAAGTTGGTTCTTGAAGGGATTTTGTCACCAGGCTTTTCCCACCAAATATTAGAGCAGCATAATGTAGATACAGAGACCCTCACTCCAGCAATGCGTCACTTACTGGGCAGATTGCTGTACTTTTGACAAGATAATTGTTTTATCAGCAGGATATTATCACTTGAGGACTAGTAAACCTGCTGCCAGGTAGTTCTCCTATTCATGAGCCATGTATAATCCCATCCCCACTACTTATTGGCAGCTTTCTGCCTATGAACAGTGAACACAGAAAGCTAACAATCAGTGGTCAATAATAGATCAGTATTCAGAGAACTGGTAGAGATGTAGAAGATAAAACGGTGATTTTTATAAAACAGAATACAAAACTGAGCCCTGTAAGTAATACATCACTTGAATCAGGACTCTTCCCCAACATCTTGTTGTTCTCACATGGGGAAGCAAAAACATGGTTAAAGATTTTCTTTAAAGGTTTTTTCCCAAGTTGGGTCAACCTCTTATTCTATTTGTAGGTTCTGGTCTGGTTTTTTATTTTTGTAATATACTCCTTTCTGACTGAGCATTCCTCCCATCAGCTCAACGCATTTTTAATTAGAGCTGGAACCTGCCTGTCCTTAAATTTGTAGGCTTTCAGCCTGGGAGAAGCATATAAGCTTAGGGTCCCATCAAAGGAGTACACCTTGTCGTGGTTGGTGGGCCCTCATGAATTGGCCAATTTGTACGCTAAGGACCTTCATTTTTTAACATACAGTATTTTCTATAGCAGTTCCAATTTTATACATTCAATGTTTGCATATCATAGCATTTCAGAGTGCAGCTGTATTTTGTTGGTTATATTGAATAGTTGTAATGGCTTGCATCTGTTCAACGCTCACTGTATAGCTGTGAATACGCCCTGGCACATTGACTGACAGCTGAATCTGCACTGATATGTTACAGATACAGCTATCAAAGTGTCAGGCCATGCTCACAGCCCCCGCTTAAGGTGTACAGACAGGTAACTGAAGCCACACTGGCACACCTCTGTAAGAGTGATGGACAGTTCTGCTGCTTTCCTACCCCTGAAGACAACAATGGCGCTATTTGTACAGTGCCATGCGGTTTTATGTTTAATGTGAATAATGATGTGTGTCTTATTATATATCGTATGATGGTAATGTACAGCGTTGTACAATGTGAGTAGTGCATAGTGCAGGGTAAGCACAGGTTTAGACTTGGGATAGTATAAGCACTGTTCATATAGTTAAGTGGTTTAGCAACAGCATGGGACATAAGATGGACACAATAGGTTTAGTCTACAGGATACGATATAATAATGAATAGAACTAGCCCAGTGGGTGGGGACTAGTGTTAGGGAAAAATGGGCACTTCTGGATATTGAGACAGATAGGGAAGTACTGTGACATGATCAAGTTCAGGTGCAGAGGGCTGCTAGGGCCAGCATGTACCAGTTATTTCAAGCAGTGGGAAGGCCTACTGGAATCCCAAGCAGATGCCCCTATCGCGTCCAGAGGCAAAGGTCTGGCATAGGAGCTGCCGGGCACATCGTGTTCTCTGGCGTACAGTGGAAAATGTACAGGGACCTGTGTAGACAGAAAGTGGTGGATCCTGGGTGCTCTGCTAAAGTGGACAGGAAATTGCTGAGGCTGAGGGAGTCAGTGGGCTTAGGGATAGTCCAGAACGAACGAGTGGTAGAGCTCAAGAAGCGTTGTACTAAGGAAGTAAGAAATATGAAGTGCTGTGCCCTATCCCACATGTTACAACCTGATGAACTTGAAATGACCAGTAAATGTTTGCTTGTTCCAATGAACTTGCTGTTCCCGGAGTTGGGTTCAGCGGCTCCTGAGGATGGAGGCCTGGAAACGGAAGAAGACTGCAGCCTAGAAGTGAGTGTGATGCACCCCACACCTGACAGCACACTGGGACTGGGACATTGTTTTTTTGTAAAGTGCCAGACTGTAACCCATCAGCAGCTTGGTCATTAATACCACTCTTGGCAACTTTACACCTCCATGACTGAAAGCTGCAGGGAGGAATACAGTTAATTTCTTCCTGGTAGCTGATCTTTCAGTGCGGTGGCTAGGCAGCTTTACAACACTATTAACCTACCGAATGATCTCATTTCTACAGGTTGATAGCGTTCGGGGGCATGACAGGTTCCCTTTGAATAAATCTTAAATTTCACAAAAACGGTGCACATACTTTTAAACTCCATGTTAGAATGGCTGTGTAATCCTTTTTGAACGTTTCCCTATATTACAAAGTCTCTGCCTAATATTAAAATGAGCATCTCATGACTCTAGCTATTTTATTTGAGAATTTTACTGCCATTCTAACATAGATTTTCAAAGTAAGAACACCAACCTCTTCAGATCTTTATCTGTGTAATATCGTGTGCAGTTAGTGATGTGAGATTTGCTGAAAGATCAAGTTTAAGGATTGAACAGGCATGTGTGGCGCCCCTGCTGCGCATTGGTGCCACAAATCCTAGAGGGGTGTGTAGCACCCTGAGGATTCGGCTGCTACAGGGGTATTGCACCTCACTCCAGAGGTGTGGTATTCCACTCCCGGGTAAGGATGGAGTGTGGAACTGAGCTAGTAGGCTGCATGCACTACATACATCCCATTTCCGGGGGACAGAACGACGGTACTCCCACCAGTATATGTGCAGGTACGACTGCGTCTGTCCCTGGCTGGAGTGGGAGGGGGGTGGAACATCCCAGTAGTGTAGGGGCAGATAGGGGGAGTAGTCTGGGTAAAGATAGGAGCTCATTGGGTGCTGGTCACCTGAGCTCACACATAGAGGGAGTATATAAGGTGGGCACCATCTTAGAACAGGGTGAGGTCAGTCAGTCAGAGTTTAGCCTGAGGAGCAGAGCAGAGGAGCTCAGCCAGAAGGGCTGACAGGGAGCTGTGGCTCCGGCTGGGCCCAGCTCCAGAGCAAGGCCTGCTGAGAGAGAGAGAGAGGAGTCAGAAGGACCCAGAGAGGAAAGAAGAAAGAACCCCAAGACCCCAGAATACAGACAGAAGGGTGAAGGGTTGGCGGACCAGCGTACCGGAACCCAAGCTGGCAGAGGCCAAAGCACACCTTAGCCAGGAACCGGAGGTCGTGGTCAGGATCTGCCACGACCCTCACCAAGTCCACTAGAAAGGCACACCAAGCATAGGGTCAGGGAACCCAGAAAAGGTGCAACCAACAAGAGACCCGAGGGAGCCGGACATAAGTGGATCCCTGGTGGGAACGGCCAGTAGAAAGGGAAAGTCAGAAAGGAGCTCAGGACCACGCTCCAGAATTGCCTGGGGGTTGGCCGAGTCCAGGACCTGGTGGACGCAGCACGGCTCGGGTGGTCACTCAAGGCCAGAGTGACCAAAAGAACATCAGTAAGTAAAAACCCTGAACTGCACCTCCCGTCTCAGAGTCTCCTTTCTACACCACAACAACCCCCATCATCCACACCTGCTGCCCTGAGGCCATACCCCTCCCGTTGGGGGTTATATCATCATTGCTGCACATACACCACCGGCCTCAGCGGACTGCTTTGCAGCGGCGCCTTCAAAGCCGCACTCAACGGGTGGCGTAGTCGACAATCAAAGTAACATCTACTGCCATAGACTGCCACTTAGTTTGACACCCTGGGCACGGACCGGGTCACCGCCACAAGGACTACTACCCCCATCGAGATCCGGCTCCGTGTATCCCCTACAGCACTGGCCCAGGGGGCGCGTCAACTTTGGCGTAGTCGGCAGGATTTCGTGCCCGCAACCACCGGGTACTGCGTGCCTGAAAAAGAGACTTTTAAAACTTACCATCCGTGAAGTTTTCCCGCCATCGGTGAAAATTCCCGCCATCCACGAAGTTTCCCGCCACTGGGAGACGATTCCCGCCATTTCAGAAGATTTCCCGCCCTGGCAGAGCGGACGCCATTATGGGCGTGCCGGAGGGTGGCAAGAGGCCACCTCCCATCGTGGGCCAGGTCAAGGAATGGCGCCAAAAGCGGAAACCGCCCCCACCAGCAGAGACTGTGATGTTAGAGATGTCCATCAGCGTGAGGGGACTGCCCCTGGAACTGACAATCACCAAGTTACCCCAGGACTGCCCTCAGTATGGGCGTATACAGAAAAAAAGAGAGAAGATGGGAGCAGCCTGGAGGAGTCTGGAGGAGCCGTACCCGGAGATGGAGGGAGAGGCAGGCAGCACCGACCCAGTGGTCAGGAGCCTGTTGCAAGCGACAACTCCAGAAGGCCTGCTGGAGATCCTGGCGCAGCTCCCCGGAGATCGGGAGCGTGCACAGACCGCGCTGGAGGGCCTCGCACGAAGGATGGCCCGGGTGCAGCGAGAAACACTGGCGGAGTGGACCCGAGAGATGGCCCTGCAGGCTGGAGCCTGCCAGCGAAGCATGCCACCCGCAGCGAGGAGCAAGTCCACCTCTGAGGACGGCGAAGGAGGGACGACGGCCGGAGACGACGCCGCGGAGGGAGCTGAAGAGATGAAGGCAGGTAATGGGGACGACAATATCCCGTGCCCAGAAGCCGTAAACCTGCCCCAGCTCCCCGTCGCAGAGCCCGAAGCCCCACTCACCATTCCCGTAGCCGCTGCGTCATCGCTCCAAGCTAGGCCTCAAGCGGCCGGAGCCGCGGCCACGCCCCCTGTGACGTCACGCGCCTCGATCCAGAGCACGGCCAAGCAGGAGACGCCACCGGCCTGGTCGCAAGGCCGAGTGCCCCCGGGCGCCGCAGTGCCAACAGCGCCCTCTACCTCCACTGAGCCACCGGCCTGGTCACTGGGCCAGGTAACCCCGGGCGCCACCGTCTTCACGGTGCCCTTTACATTCAGGGTGCCCCAGGCCTGGTCGCAAGGCCTGGTGAACCCGGGCGCCGCCACCACAACAGCGCCCTCAACGTCCACAGCGCCACACCTGGGTGAAGACCTATTTGCCCAGCACACATGCCCGGATGGGCAGCCCTTTGTGTGGCCACCGGAGTATTACCATCCCCGACTCCGGAAGGAAAGACCCCTGGATGAGCCCCTGATCCCAGCTCCGGCGCCCGCCAAGATCACCCCACTCTCGTTGGAGGAAGCGCAGTTTGCGTGGGACCCCACCGGAGAAGACCTCATCGGGTTCACCAAGGAGACCCGGGCAGCCGCAGCCCAGCGTGCGGAGTGCTGCCAGCAACAATTGGAGGTTTTTGCTAGAGATCGACGAGAGAGGCGGGTCCGCGAGGAGCGGCTCCAAGTGAAGAGCGCCGAGCAGAAGAGCCGAGCCCGCAGAAACCCCCGTGCTGCCCACGGTCCCCGTGCCAGCGGGACTGTAATAAAATTCCAGTTGGAGCACGGGTGGGGTTTCATCCGGGACCACAAGACCCCCGGCGACGTCTTTGTCACCCGCAAAGACGTTGAAAGTCATCTGCCGGAGGGACACAGAGGTCGTGACCTATACCTGGGTGATGAGGTCACCTTCACCCGGCATCAGTGCGCCAAGGGCCCGTATGCCCTGCACGTGCATAGACTTACTGAGAAGGAGCTACGGGGTGAGGAGGAGCAAGAGGACCCGGACGGGTCTGAAGCCTACTTGCGAGAAGGAACAGGAGGACGCCGTCATTAGAGTACGGTATAGTGAAACTGTAAAATAGTTACCCGTCGGGGTACAAGAACTGCTGCCGTTTAAAATATGTTCCCCGTTGGGACAAGTGTAAACTGTTACCCGTATATCCCTTATTCCCACTGACCGAGGACTGAGAGCGGTCATCCTTTCCTAATATCTGGCCGAGGACTGAGAGCGGCCATTTTCCTTGTATATAGTTGCGCTTTCTAAGGCGCCCCCTACTGGTTTTATGGGAAAACTGTTTTTCTTGAAGAGACTGTTGCACTTTACCCGGTCACAAGTTGCACCGTGGCCGGAGGAACAAGAATGTTTACTATGAAAAGTTTTATGCTGATGATATATATAATGTTTTATATGTTTATGATGTTTTTGAAAAAAAAAAAAATTTGTATGTTTGTGGATGTTTTTATTCTTTTACAGCCCGAGGACGTGCTGTGATTTACCAGGGGGGAATGTAGCACCCTGAGGATTCGGCTGCTACAGGGGTATTGCACCTCACTCCAGAGGTGTGGTATTCCACTCCCGGGTAAGGATGGAGTGTGGAACTGAGCTAGTAGGCTGCATGCACTACATACATCCCATTTCCGGGGGACAGAACGACGGTACTCCCACCAGTATATGTGCAGGTACGACTGCGTCTGTCCCTGGCTGGAGTGGGAGGGGGGTGGAACATCCCAGTAGTGTAGGGGCAGATAGGGGGAGTAGTCTGGGTAAAGATAGGAGCTCATTGGGTGCTGGTCACCTGAGCTCACACATAGAGGGAGTATATAAGGTGGGCACCATCTTAGAACAGGATGAGGTCAGTCAGTCAGAGTTTAGCCTGAGGAGCAGAGCAGAGGAGCTCAGCCAGAAGGGCTGACAGGGAGCTGTGGCTCCGGCTGGGCCCAGCTCCAGAGCAAGGCCTGCTGAGAGAGAGAGAGAGAGGAGTCAGAAGGACCCAGAGAGGAAAGAAGAAAGAACCCCAAGACCCCAGAATACAGACAGAAGGGTGAAGGGTTGGCGGACCAGGGTACCGGAACCCAAGCTGGCAGAGGCCAAAGCACACCTTAGCCAGGAACCGGAGGTCGTGGTCAGGATCTGCCACGACCCTCACCAAGTCCACTAGAAAGGCACACCAAGCATAGGGTCAGGGAACCCAGAAAAGGTGCAACCAACAAGAGACCCGAGGGAGCCGGACATAAGTGGATCCCTGGTGGGAACGGCCAGTAGAAAGGGAAAGTCAGAAAGGAGCTCAGGACCACGCTCCAGAATTGCCTGGGGGTTGGCCGAGTCCAGGACCTGGTGGACGCAGCACGGCTCGGGTGGTCACTCAAGGCCAGAGTGACCAAAAGAACATCAGTAAGTAAAAACCCTGAACTGCACCTCCCGTCTCAGAGTCTCCTTTCTACACCACAACAACCCCCATCATCCACACCTGCTGCCCTGAGGCCATACCCCTCCCGTTGGGGGTTATATCATCATTGCTGCACATACACCACCGGCCTCAGCGGACTGCTTTGCAGCGGCGGCTTCAAAGCCGCACTCAACGGGTGGCGTAGTCGACAATCAAAGTAACATCTACTGCCATAGACTGCCACTTAGTTTGACACCCTGGGCACGGACCGGGTCACCGCCACAAGGACTACTACCCCCATCGAGATCCGGCTCCGGGTATCCCCTACAGCACTGGCCCAGGGGGCGCGTCAGGTGCATGGACGGATTCCTCCACAAGAGGCCCTCATAGCATACACACACCTCCACCTTCCACCTCAGACCACCAGAGGGAGCCCGGATAGGGATATAAATAGGGAAGGTGGAGCTAGGCAGTTCAGTCTGTGAGAGAGTTCCTGCAGTAGATGAGCCTGAGAGAGGTCAGCCTGCAGTGGAGCTCAGTCTAGAGAACAGTTTTCTCAGGGGACAGAGGTAGTTCCAGTTCCTCTAGAGAGAGTTCAGACTCAAGAAGCTCAGTCAGTGAGCCTAAGGCGTGCCGACGCCATAAGAGCGGTGAAGAGTAGCGAGGCCTACTGCCAGTGTGAAGCCTAGTGAGGGACCCCAGCGTGGCCGAAGGCAAGTGGAGTAAGCGAGCTACATAGGGGGCAGAGGAGCTTAACCAGCTCGCCCCACAACCATTTACCGGACACCGGGTCCGCGTCTGCAGGGATCCCTAAGGCCCAGCAGAAACTACCGGAACCCCTGGCGAACTACATGTCCCAGGAACACCAAACGCTGACTTTCATACCAGGGTCAGGAGTCACTGAGGCCCAAGATACCAGGGAGTGTGATCTCCAACAGAAGGCCCTACCACCAGGTCAGCAGGTGCAAGACAGAGACCAAGTTAGGCCTAGCTTCAGGCAGGTCATAAACTTAACAGGAAAAGGCAAGAAACAGGAGGCCCCACACCCGCTCACTGGGGAGAGTCCTGAAATGCACCCTTCACCCTACAGTGCCCTGGATCGTGCCTGAAACACCACCAGTAAAGGTACTGAAGTGAGCTGTCGTGTGTGTGCCTATTCTTCCTCTGACCCGGCAGTGTCCACTCTGTCCTGCATCCCCTCTCCTACGCTGCCCTGAGGCCCCGCTCCACCTGTGGGAAGCCGCACCAACTAAGCTGCCTGACCATCGGCCTCAGAGGACTGTAGCCGCGCTGGTGATCCTCACCAGACACCACGGGTGGCGTCACAAACTTTCCCCTTTCCCATACATCTTTTCCCCCATTATTCCTTGCTTTTAAGAGTGACCTCAGGGTACGGCCCCGGGAGCCGGCCACCGCGGCCTCCCCAAAACCAACAACAAGGCCCGGGCGCCGAGTCGTCCCCATCCCCTGGGCGTGTCACATGATTCTTGAGATTTCAATGCAAATTCAGTAAGGATATGTGGGTTTACTGATCGGATCTGTAACTTCTCACATAAGTTCACATTTCCAGTAATCATCTGTTTGAAACTGATCCAGCAGCAATCAGTTAACTTAGCAGGATAAAAAAGTTGTGCAGACACAACTATTTTGTCTGGCTAAAAAAAATGATCATAACTGAATCAGGGGTTTTTTTTGCATTGAAGTCTATGGAAAATGTATCTGTTAAGTAGCCCTCCATTTTTCTTCCATTTGAAACGGGTTGTTTTTTTGCTTATTGGATAAGTTTCAAACAAATGATTTCAGGATATGTGAACTGTCAAGTAATCCTCCATTTGTAACTGTTCTAGTAAGCAAAAAACAGATTTGTTTCAAATGGAAGAAAAATGGAGGGCTACTTAACAGATACATTTTCCATAGATTTCAATACTAAAAAAAATGGTTCCAGTCGAAATCAGTTTTTTTAGACGGATGGAAAAGTTCTATCTGCACAAATATTTTGTCCTGCTAAGATAACTGATTGCTGCTGGATCTGTTTCAAACGGACATGTGAACTTAGATTAGACCGTTAGTTAACCAGTGTATCTCACCCATGATGTATCAGTAAGGAGAGCAATCGTTGTGTATAGGAGTTGTATTTTTCAGCTTTTTAGAAAAATTTTACTGTGTTTAATATTAAATATAATCCCTTCTTGCCAATGATAGTATCTTGGTTCTTCCAAAGATTTCAGATAATTTCAATCAATTAGGGACTTTTAAAAAGAAAACAATAAGGCATCATTTCTGCATCTCCCTGGCAGAAAAATCGCATGCGGATTGTACATGCGTTTTTCCTGCGGAATACATGCGGATTCACATGCGTTTCTGCATGCGGATTGACAAGCGCTTTCCAGGCGATTTTAGCATCACCTGGAAAGTGCTTGACAACTAGGTCACACTATATAAATCCATGCAACCGGCATGGATTTATATAGTTTGACCGTAAAAGAATGTAAAAATAAAAAAATAAAGCTATACTTACGCTCCGATGGCCCGGCGTGTGCTGCCGCGTTCGTTCCTGGCTTGTTCCTGGCTGCCGGGATATCGCGAGACACTGCGCTGAAGGGCCTGCGGTCACATGACTGTGACGTCACCGAAGGTCCTTCAGTCTTGCACGCAAGCAGAGGGAAGGAGACCGAGGGCCGTCGGAAGGTGAATATAATCTTTATTTTTTATTTTATTCTTGTTTTTGCAGCTTTTAATGGTACCTGGGTGTGGAGGAGAGTCTCCTCTTCTCCACACTCGGGTACCATCCGCACATTAGAACGCACCAATAACGCAAGTACAAATGCAGTCTTGCGGTATTGGCGCGTTCTAATGCAAGTCAATGGCGGCGAAAACGCCGCGTTTCCGCAAAATTAATGGACATGCTGCGGATTTTTGAGCGCAGCATAAATGCTGCGGAAAAATCCGCAGCATGGGCACAGCACCATGCGGATTATCATTGGGGAACATTGCTGCCCTTCTACCATGCGTTTTTAATGCGTTTCCGCAGTTTTTCCGCAGCTGCAAAAAACGCTGCGGAAACGCATTAAAAACGCATCGTGTGCACACAGCCTAAAGGTAGCTCACAAAAATCTATTACTTTAGATCTTTTTATTATTTAGATTCAACTTTTCATATTCATGTTGATCCTTAAGAATCCGGACAAGATATGTAGTATACATTCGTAAGGCAGACATCTTATATGCTATTTCAGACTGTGCTTCTGATCTAGTTTTGATGAATTTATCAGGACCAGCATATATTTTTATTGTACACAGTGTTCCATCAGTGCATTGTACATGTCTGTGCTCTGCAATAATGGCCATCAACAACAATCCATTTAGTGGAACTAGTGCTAACTAAAAATAGATGTAGCTATCAGTCAACAGAACCTGTTATTGCTTTATACTGATATATGTTATTTGGAAATTCGGCTGCATAAGAGAACACAGCTATCAGGAATGCCGAGGATTCAGAGAGCAGTCAGGATTGTGCTCAATACAAAGACCTGATAAATCCTGAAAATTCTTTGGATGCTATTTGAGTGAAATCTTGTGAACTATTTGGGAGCCGATTAGCTCTACTAGTTTGGAATTTTCCTTAATGCAAAAGTGCTAAATAAAAACCACAGTGATATCAGACGTTAGTGATTTCACAAGCATCTAGTCTGTGATCATGCGTGATGTGACCATGTTAGGAGCTGGATTAGGCTTGATCAAATGGTGGCATAGCAGCTAAGGTCAAGGACTACGGAGCAAATAGTCTTTCATTCTTCTGATAACAATGCAGACTGAAAGCTGGCCAAATACCACATCATTATTTGATTCTCACATTAGAGCGCTGCCCAGGCTCGGGGATCTCATTTCACTGCTTTCCTTTAATAAACCGCACTCCCAGAGGAGGCTACTAGATGCTATTAGTCAATTTACATTTCAGTTGTAGACATGAAGCATAATATTTACTCTTGAAGAGTCAGATTGAGGAGCTCACAGACTGTCTTGGTTAAAGGGAAGCTAGCACCAGAAAATGACATATTGTTTAAATCATGTTTCTGTATTACATGGATTTTTTTTTTTTTTTAAAATGGTTTATTTTTACATTGATCTATTGCAGATAAGCAAAAATTTACAACACTGAACATAAAGTCCTCAGTTTAAAATTATGATCAGACTGTATGAAGAGCACTTGACCTTAAAGGTGCAGTGCCATGCTCCAACCATTGATGCAGTGATGGCACACCAGCAGGGTGAGCGAACTCGTGACCCATAACCCTCATACTGCAAGGCAGTCTGATCAGAATGTTAAACTAAGACTCTCATCTTTAATTTTGTAAATTTTTACTTCACTGCATTAGATCAATGTATAAGTTTTGGATGTGCGATCCATGTCTTTCTCTACATCTGTTTTTGAGGTTTTTTTTCGTATCACAATCTTTATATACAGTACAGACCAAAAGTTTGGACACACCTTCTCATTTAACCCCTTTACAGCCTGTGACGTATTAGTACGCACAGGCTGTAATCCCCCGATTCAGTGAGGGCTCCGGCGGTGAGCCCGCACTGAACCGAGCACATGTCAGCTGATTATTACAGCTGACATGTGCCCGCAACAGCCGTGGGTGGAATCGCGATCCATCCGTGGCTGTTAACATGTTAAATGCCGCTGTCAATCTCCGACAGAGGCATTTAACACGTGCTTCCGGGAAGCGCGTCCTAAGCCCCGCCCATCGGCGACCCCCGTTACGTGATCGCGGGTCACCGATGGGCGGGCATGACAACCCAGGGTCTGCAGCAGACGCCTGCGGTTGTCATTAGCTGGTCGCTATGAGCGCCACCTAGTGGTCGGCGCTCATAGCACAGGACCATTTCTGCTGCATACAGGGGATCTGCTGATCCCCTGTATGTAGCAGAGGCGATCGGACAGTTGCTGCTTCTAGTCTCCTATGGACACTATAGAAGCATGCAAAAAGTGAAAAAAAAAGTTTTTAAAAATATAAAAAAAATTAAAAAATATAAAAGTTTAAATCACCCCCTTTTCACCCCATTAAAAATAAAATAATAAAAAAAACACCCTACATAGACATATTTTGTATCACCGCGTTCAGAATCGCCCGATCTATCAATATAAAAAAAGAATTAATCCGATCGGTAAACGGCGTAACGAGAAAAAAATTCTAAACGCCAGAATTACGTTTTTTGGTCGCCGCAAAATTGAAATAAAATGCAATAACGGGCGATCAAAACATCCGATCTACCCCTAAATGTTACAATAAAAACGTCAGCCCGGCGCGCAAAAAATAATCCCTCACCCAGCCCCAGATCCCAAAAAATAGAGACGCTACCGGTCTTGGAAAATGGCGCTATTTTTTTTTTTTTTTACCACATTTTGGAATTTTTTTCACCACTTAAATAAAAAAGAACCTATACATGTTTGATATCTACGAACTCGTAATGACCTGGAGAATAAGAATGACAGGTCAGTTTTAGCATTCTGTGAACGTGGTAAAAAAAATAATTAAAAAGCAACTGTGGTATTGCACTTTTTTTGCAATTTCACCGCACTTGGAATTTTTTTCCCGTTTTCCTGTACACGATATGGTAAAACCAGTGATGGCGTTGAAAAGTACAACTCGTCCCGCAAAAAATAGGCCCTCACATGGCCATATTGACCAAAAATTAAAAACGCTATGGCTCTGGGAACAAGGGGAGCAAAAAACGAAAATGCAAAAACGACAAAACCCAAGGTTGCGAAAGGGTTAAAGATTTTTCTGTATTTTCATGACTATGAAAATTGTACATTCACACTGAAGGCATCAACACTATGTATTAACACATGTGGAATTAGATACTTAACAAAAAAGTGTGAAACAACTGAAAATATGTCTTATATTCTAGGTTCTTCAAAGTAGCCACCTTTTGCTTTGATGACTGCTTTGCACACTCTTGGCATTCTCTTGATGAGCTTCAAGAGGTAGTCACCGGAAATGGTTTTCACTTCACAGGTGTGCCCTGTCAGGTATAATAAGTGGGATTTCTTGCCTTATAAAAGGGGTTGGGACCATCAGTTGTGTTGTGCAGAAGTCTGGTGGATACACAGCTGATAGTCCTACTGAATAGAATGTTAGAATTTGTATTATGGCAAGAAAAAAGCAGCTAAGTAAAGAAAAACGAGTGGCCATCATTACTTTAAGAAATGAAGGTCAGTTAGTGCGAAAAATTGGGAAAACTTTGAAAGTGTCCCCAAGTGCAGTTGCAAAAACCATCAAGCGCTACAAAGTAACTGGCTCACATGAGGACCGCCTCAGGAAAGGAAGACCAAGAGTCACCTCTGCTTCTGAGGATAAGTTTATCCGAGTCACCAGCCTCAGAAATCGCAGGTTAACAGCAGCTCAGATTAGAGACCAGGTCAATGCCACATAGAGTTCTAGCAGCAGACACATCTCTACAACAACTGTTAAGAGGAGACTTTGTGCAGCAGGCCTTCATGGTAAAATAGCAGCTAGGAAACCACTATTAAGGACAAGCAACAAGCAGAAGAGACTTGTTTTGGCTAAAGAACACAAGGAATGGACATTAGACAAGTGGAAATCTGTGCTTTGGTCTGATGAGTCCAAATTTGAGATCTTTGGTTCCAACCACCATGTCTTTGTGCAACACAGAAAAGGTGAACGGATGGACTCTACATGCCTGGTTCCCACCGTGAAGCATGGAGGAGGAGGTGTGATGGTGTGCTTTGCTGGTGACACTGTTGGGGATTTATTCAAAATTGAAGGCATACTGAACCAGCACGGCTACCACTGCATCTTGCAGCGGCATGCTATTCCATCTGGTTTGCGTTTAGTTGTACCATCATTTATTTTTCAACAGGACAATGACCTCAAACATACCTCCAGGCTCTGTAAGGGCTATTTGACCAAGAAGGAGAGTGATGGGGTGCTACGCCAGATGACTTGGCCTCCGCAGTCACCAGACCTGAACCCAATCGAGATGGTTTGGGGTGAGCTGGAGAGTTAAGGCAAAAGGGCAAACAAGTGCTAAGCATCTCTGGGAACTCCTTCAAGATTGTTGGAAGACCATTTCCGGTGACTACCTCTTGAAGGTCATCAAGAGAATGCCAAGAGTGTGCAAAGCAGTCATCAAAGCAAAAGGTGGCTACTTTGAAGAACCTAGAATATAAGACATATTTTCAGTTGTTTCACACTTTTTTTTGTTAAGTATTTAATTCCACATGTTAATTCATAGTTTTGATGCCTTCAGTGTGAATGTAATTTTCATAGTCAAAAAAAATCTTTAAATGAGAGGGTGTGTCCAAACTTTTGGTCTGTACTGTATATATATATATATATATATATATATATATATATATATATATATATATAAATGACGTGCCCCCTGGGCCTAGTGTGGACACGTGTGGGATACCCGGAGCCGGGTCTCTGGGGGTTGTAGTCTCCGCGGCGGCGACCCGGTCCCGTGGCTCAGGGTGGTCAAACCAGTGGCAGTCTTTATAGCGTTTTTGTGGTTTAATGTCCGACTACGCCACCCGTGGATTGCGGTCAGGGTGTACCGCCGCTGCGAGGCAGTCCGCTGAGGCTGGTGTGGTGTGCGCAGCTAAAGATGGGATAACTCCCCTCGGGAAGAGTATGGCCTCAGGGCAGGGAATGTGGATGATGGGAGTGATGGTGCACGGGCGTCCCAGTACTAGTAGTACTGTATGCGGTGAGAAAGCAGGAACGACTCAGAGTTTTTGCAGTGCAGTTCAGGGTCTTTACTGATGATATTAAGGCAGACCCTCCTGGGAGTACTGGCTAGCATAAGGGGCCTGGTCAGTCTGCAAGCAAGCAGGAGTTCCCCTCGCCAGGTGGAGTTGTAGGCCTCCCCGTCAATCTGCACTCTTCCTGGCTACCTTGCTGTAAGCGAGTGGAAGTAGCCCACATCCCTGAGTATACCGTGTGGTGCTCACCCGTATGGCTGGTGACTTGGGGCCTTCCGATAGCCTCCGCTCCTCGATGGCGGTGCTGGTCCCTTCCTTGTGACTGAGCCTCCGGGCTTCTATGGCCAGAGGACCTGGAATCCCCTGCCGGCTGGTTTCTGCTGCTGGCCTTAGAGGTTCCCACAGCCTCGGACTCCGTTGTCCGGTAGTAGTTTCTTCAGCCAGGACGAGCAATATATCTGCTTCCAGTCCCTGGCACTCAGCTCCTGCTCCTACAGAGCTGCTGTTTCTTGCCCTGTGTCTGGAACTTCACTCCAGGCTCTGACTCTGACTAAACCCGCCCCAGACCCAGTTTATATAGGGCAGATTCCTCCCCTCCCAGGTCTGGGCAGGAGGTGTTGCATGCTTAAGGGCTCCTGACCAGGAAACCTCCCACTTGCTCTCAGACGTAATATTTCTATTACTGTGGTAACCAGACCCCTGGGGTGCCACATTCCCCCCTAGTAAATTTTAGTACTCCGGGACTAAACACATTTTTAAGAAAACACAAATACAGGGTATAACAGTAGCATAACATATGTACAAGAACTTTTAGTCTTTAGAGGTCACGGCATGTCCGTAACTGGGTGTCCATGTCACCCAACAAGGTGAAGTCTTGGAACAGAGTAGGGGAACCCCAAATGTTGGCCCTGGGCGTGGCTGCAAGGCTGAGGCTAGCTACTTTGGGCCACAAAGAGGTCACGCCAGACAGGTTTTTCTCTTCCGCGGCCATCTTCGCAAGAGGCACCAAGGTGCAACTATCTACAATGTAGTTCCGGTTACTCAGCGTCCATAACCTGTCAGTCCAAATAAACCTGCAGGGTAACTAGAGAAACATAATCAATGAACAGGCAACAAAAACATAAACCATTTTCAACATTTACAGTTTACAGGTAAATTTACATTATAGTTTAGATTCTCCAGCGAGCGGGCATCTGTCCTCTAGTGCTCCTGGTGGACCTACGTAACCCACTATCTGGTTCTGCACTACAGGGTGTAGGAGGTGTTGCGGGTAGGCCTGGCAGCTTTCTGCGTACTCTTTGGCTTACTAGGGGCACGGCAGGCTCACTACTAGCAGAGGGTTGATTCTCCTGGGCTGCTGGTATGGATTCTTCTGCCTCCTGGGCCGGCTGCTCTTCTGACACTACCTGTTCTTCTGTAGGCCCTTGAGGGGCTGGCTGGAGAAAGGTGAGGACGGGTACCACGACTGCGTTGTTGATTTGAGTCCAGGACCGGGGAAAGTCTCTGAGTACGGTACTGATTATTTCTTCCCTTTCCTCTGCGGGTTGAGGGTTCTCTTGATCTTCGTCAGGGCTTTGCAGCTGCTCGGGACACTTTTTCAGGTGGTCTCTGGAAACAATGGCTGTGGTTTCTCCTCCATCCTTACTGATTACACAGACTTTTGGGTTATCATGACTTGAAGGCAGTACTGTGTACGGGTCCTCCTCCCACTGGTCGTCCAACTTGTGGAGCCGCCTCTTTCTCTTCAAGACCTGCTCTCCAGGTACCAGGAGAACAGCGGGAGCATGCTGGTTATAAGTCTTCTCTTGCCTTTCTCTTGCTTGAGACAGACTTCGCTCGACGCTCTCCTGTACTTTCCGATACTGCTGCTGCCGTTCTGTATCCCAGTCTGCCTCTGGCGAGGTGTCCTCAGGTGTCAGGACTCCCATATCCAGGTCAATAGGCAGCTTACCAGGTCTTGCTCTCATTAGGTAAGCCGGGGTACAGTTGGTGGAGCCTACGGGGATATGATTATACAAGTCCACCAGATCAGGCAGTTTTTCAGGCCACAGACTGCGTTCTTCCAGGGGCAACATTTTTAGCAAATCTATCACCACCTGGTTCATTTTCTCACATAGTCCGTTGGTCTGAGGGTGATAGGGCGTTGTTCTTATCTTCCTGCAGCCATACAGATTGCAGAACTCTTGGAAGACCTCCGCTTCAAAGGCTGGCCCTTGGTCAGTCAACACTTGCTCCGGATAACGGTGTGGACGGCAAAAGTGCTGCTGGAAGGCTCTAGCTGCTGTTTGAGCCGTTAAGTCCTTGACAGGGACCACCACCAGGAACCAGGAGTAGTGATCTACGATGGTGAGGGCGTAGACGTACCCAGATTTGCTTGGAGCCAGTTTCACATGGTCCAGAGCTACCAGCTCCAGTGGCTGCCTGGTGATGATGGGCTGCAGAGGAGTCTTCTGGCTGGCACGGTCCTTCCTTCTTAGGTTGCACGGGCCGCAGTCTCTACACCACCTCTCGATGGCTCCTGTCATGCCTACCCAGTAGAACCGTCCACGCAACAGGAACTCCAGCTTCTTCCATCCGAAGTGTCCTGCTTCGTCATGGTATGCCTCCAGAACCATAGCCGCGTCTCGTCTTGGGACCACTACCTGCCAGGTCAGCTCATGTGTTCTAGAGTTGACCATTCTCCGGCACAGCTTCTCCTTGTAAAGAAACAGTCTACTTTTCTCCTTCCACAGTTACTTGGTCTCCTCCGGAGCGTCTGGGTCAAGACGGGCATCAGCCTGTGTCAGCATTTCCTTCACCAGACGGACTGCGGGATCACTGTCTTGTGTCTCCGCCCAGCTGTAGTGGGGTAAGGGATTGAACGTGGCAGAGCGCCTGTCCCTTACACGGTATGAATACAGGGTAATCCCATGACGGTGGAACGCAGGGAGTTCGACTTCTTCCAGTTCTTCTGGATCTTCCCCTACGTCCGGTAAGTTTGGCATTCTGGACAGGGCATCCGCGTTGGCATTTGAGCGTCCCGCCCGGTATTTGATGGTGAATTCATAGTTGGACAGGCGGGCCATCCATCTCTGCTCCAGGGCACCAAGTCTTGCAGTGTCCAGGTGTGTCAACGGGTTGTTATCTGTGTACACGGTGAACTTAGAAGAGGCAAGGTAATGCTTGAAACGTTCGGTCACTGCCCACACCACTGCCAGGAACTCTAGCTAGAATGAGCTATAATTCTCAGGGTTTCTCTCTGTGGGCCTTAGTTTTCGGCTGGCATAAGCGATTACCCGTTCTTTCCCCTGCTGGATCTGGGACAGTATGGCTCCTAGCCCGATGTTGCTCGCGTCCGTCTGGAGGATAAAGGGCTGGCTGTAATCAGGGTACGCCAGGATTTCATCCCCCGTGAGGGCCATCTTCAGCTGGCGGAAGGACTCCTCTTCCAGCTTTTCCCACCTGAAGGGCGGCTTCTGGTTTTTGGCCTTCCTGGATTAACCTATCAGGAGGTCCAGCATAGGAGCTGCCATTTTGGTGAAACCGGGAATGAATCTTCGGTAGTAGCCTACCAACCCGAGAAACTGCCGCACTTCCTTTATGCTGGAGGGTCTTGGCCAGTCTTTAATCACGGTGATCTTATCGGGGTCGGGAGCTACTCCGTCAGCACTCACCACGTGTCCCAGGTACTGCACCTTTGGTTTCAGCAGGTGACACTTGGATGGTTTCACCTTTAGGCCGTAGCTTGCCAGGGCGTCAAACACTTCTGCCAGGTGTTTCAAATGGTCCTCGTAGGTTTTGCTATAAACTATGACATCGTCCAGGTATAACAGGACCGTCTCGAAATTCCGGTGTCCCAGATTGCATTCCATCAACCGCTGGAAGGTTCCTGGTGCGTTGCAGAGCCCGAACGGCATACAGTTGAATTCGCTGAGACCCATCGGGGTGGTGAATGCAGTCTTCTCCTTGTCTGCCTCTGCTACAGGAACCTGCCAGTACCCGCTAGTAAGATCCAAAGTGGAGAAGAAGTTAGCAGATTTTAATGCAGCTAAAGATTCTTCTATTCTAGGTAACGGGTACGCATCTTTGTGTGTGATACGGTTGACCTTTCTGTAGTCTACACACATTCTCATTGTGTTGTCCTTCTTCTTCACTAGAACTAGAGGAGCTGCCCAGGGGCTACAGCTGTCCCTGATTACCCCAGCCTCCTTCATGTCCCGCAACATCCCCTTTGCATGCTGATAGTGTGCAGGGGGCACAGGTCGGTATCTTTCCTTTATGGGTGGATGGTCTCCTGTGGGGATGTGATGTTCTACCCCCTTTACTTGCCCGAAGTCTAGCGGGTGTTTACTAAAGACTCTTTCGTACTCCTGAACCACCCGGTAGACTCCCTGTTTTTGGTGTGAGGGAGTGGAGTCAGTACCCAAATGCAGTTGCTGACACCAGTCCTCTATTTGTTTCTTAGAGCCGTTACCTTCCTCTGGTTGAGATGGAGGCAAGGGTTCTACGGCCTTTACAGAATTTTGGTTTATGGTGAACAATTTGGCTAGCGTGGCATATCGGGGCAGGTGTACTTCTCTCTCCCCGATATTTACGATGCTAACGGGCACCCTCCCATGGCATACATCGACCACTTCCTGTGTTGTCAAAATGGTAGGCCTACTGTCTGAGTAGACGGGCTCTACCATTGCTTGGTAGTCTCTACCTCTTAGACCAATAGCTGCCCGGCACCATATCATCATCTCACTTTTCGGGGGCATGGCAATAGGGAACGGGTCACACATTCTCACGCTACCAATCTCACCACCAGATAATTCCACCTGTTGCCGTTTCATCAGTGCCCGGATCTCTTTTTGGAGGACACGTTGCTGGCTGGAACTGGAGTTCTTGGCAACATGCTGTAAAATGAGAATCACCTCTGCAAGACAATTTTCAAACACGTTAGTTCCCAAGGTTATTCTAGGGTGACTCTCATGACGGTCAATGTCCACAATAATCAGTCCTTGTGCCGCCAGTTCGACTTTACCGATCTTAATGGTCACCTCTTTGAACCCCACCTGCGGCACGGGCTGACCATTGCTGGCGATGATACTCAGGTCGTCATCTGGGTAGCGGGTTATGTCCGAGTCATTCCAGTACCGCTTAAAGAGCACCTACGGGATGGTAGTCACCTGTGACCCAGTGTCTAGTAGGGCACTCATAGGAATGCCATCCAGTACCACAGGCAAGACCGGACGTCCCCCTACGTATTTATCACGCCAGTTCGATGGGCCTGATGATCTTATGCCTGGGGGGTTGGCCCTCTGCCCCAGGTTGTGCCCGTTTAAATGACAGTACCTTGCCATATGTCCGGGTTGATTGCAGCGGCGGCAGATTGGTTGTCCGTCCTCGTTGTATCTGTCACTGGGTCTTCCTCTGGACGATGGGATCCTCCTCTGTCGGTGCCACGGGACGTCCTCCGGACTGGTGGCCAGCTTGATCCTTCCTGGAGGACAGACCTGTAAAAACTGCACAGTTTGGGTTAGCGCGGCTACGCTTTTAGTTAGCTCTTGGACCTGATGGTGCAGGTCTGTAGCCGGGTTGTTATCCAAAGCCTGCGCACCAGCTCCTACAGGCTCTGCAGACAAGGGCGCCGCCTCTTGATGATAGGTAATAGCAGGGCGCTGGTGGGTTACAGCGCTACCCGGTGCCGGTTCTTGGAGCACCCGGATGGCCCTGTCCTTGAACTTTGCAAAGTCTAAACCAGGGTTCTGCAAGGCCATTGCACGCAACTGGGTTCGTTGGGCGTTGGACAGCAGACCCTCAATGAATTGCTCAGTTAATAGTTCATCTGCATTCCTCACACTGTCAGGGTCTGCCTGTTTAATGGCTCCCAGGGCCTCTTGCAAACTCAAAGCATAGTCTCTTATACTGTCTTGGGCCCGCTGCTTGCACCCATAAAATCTCATTTTGATCTCGGCTGAGGTGCGGGTATCAAAAGTGTCCTTCAGACGGGCTAAGATCTCCTTCACAGTCTCCTTGTCCCGGACTGACCAGGACTTTACTTCACGCTGGGCTGCGCCGGTTAGCTGGCCTATCAATATGCTCACTTTCTGGCCCTCCGTCAGGGGGTATACTTTAAATAAGCTGTACAGTCTCTCTTTAAAGTCGCTTAGGGTATGCTACTCCCCTGAGTATTGGGGCAGCCAGGCCGCTCCGGGGATGTAAGGCATTGTAAATGGCATTACTGCGGCAGTGGCCGCGCTGGTGGTAGAGGGTCCCTCCGTGTCCGTCATCTTCGTCCCCCTTAGTTAAGTGTGGCCTACCTTCCGACGATCCTCTTCTGTAGGCCGCGGCTCCGCTGGTGCTGCTCCGGACGAGGACCTTGCGTCGCGTCCTGATGACGTCAGTGTCGCTCTCTCAGCCTTCCAGGACCTTGCGCAGCGTCGGTGCGTGGGGCGGAACTTCGTGTCTCGCGCGCTTTCGGCATCCACGCCCCTCTTCTTCCCGTGCGGCGTCCAGAAGATGGCGTCCGATGGCGGGAAAACGACTGCGGATGGCGGGAAAACAGCTGTGGATGGCGGGAAACTTCTGAAGACGGCGGGAGTCAGCTGAAGATGGCGGGAAACGGCTCCGGATGGCAGGAACCTTCACCACGGCAGGTATGACAGTCTTTTGAAGGCACACAGTACCCGGTGGTTGCTGGCACGAAATCCTGCCGACTACGCCAAAGTTGACGCGCCCCCTGGGCCTAGTGTGGACACGTGTGGGATACCCGGAGCCGGGTCTCTGGGGGTTGTAGTCTCCGTGGCGGCGACCCGGTCCCGTGGCTCAGGGTGGTCAAACCAGTGGCAGTCTTTATAGGGTTTTTGTGGTTTAATGTCCGACTACGCCACCCATGGATTGCGGTCAGGGTGTACCGCCGCTGCGAGGCAGTCCGCTGAGGCTGGTGTGGTGTGCGCAGCTAAAGATGGGATAACTCCCGACGGGAAGAGTATGGCCTCAGGGCAGGGAATGTGGATGATGGGAGTGATGGTGCACGGGCGTCCCAGTACTAGTAGTGCTGTATGCGGTGAGAAAGCAGGAACAACTCAGAGTCTTTGCAGTGCAGTTCAGGGTCTTTACTGATGATATTAAGGCAGACCCTCCCGGGAGTACTGGCTAGCATAAAGGGGCCTGGTCAGTCTGCAAGCAAGCAGGAGTTCCCCTGGCCAGGTGGAGTTTTAGGCCTCCCTGTCTATCTGCACTCTTCCTGGCTACCTTGCTGTAAGCGAGTGGAAGTAGCCCACATCCCTGAGTATACCGTGTGGTGCTCACCCGTATGGCTGGTGACTTGGGGCCTTCTGATAGCCTCCGCTCCTCGATGGCAGTGCTGGTCCCTTCCTTGTGACTGAGCCTCCAGGCATCTATGGCCAGAGGACCTGGAATCCCCTGCCGGCTGGTTTCTGCTGCTGGCCTTAGAGGTTCCCACAGCCTCGGACTCCGTTGTCCGGTAGTAGTTTCTTCAGCCAGGACGAGCAATATATCTGCTTCCAGTCCCTGGCACTCAGCTCCTGCTCCTACAGAGCTCCTGCTGTTTCTTGCCCTGTGTCTGGAACTTCACTCCAGGCTCTGACTCTGACTAACCCCGCCCCAGACCCAGTTTATATAGGGCAGATTCCTCCCCTCCCAGGTCTGGGCAGGAGGTGTTGCATGCTTAAGGGCTCCTGACCAGGAAACCTCCCACTTGCTCTCAGACGTAATATTTCTATTACTGTGGTAACCAGACCCCTGGGGTGCCATATATATATATATATATATATATATATATATATACCCACTGACGATCAAAAGAGTAACAATGTTTTGAACTTTTGACTCCCAGGCTGGGTGCCCACGTAGCGTTTTTCAAGCGTTTATGCTGCGGAATTTCCGCAGCGTAAACGCTTGTGAAACGCTAGGTAATCCGCTCCCCATGGTCCCCAAGGGGATTCCGCATGTTCTATGCACATGCTGCGGATTTTTCCGCAGCGTTTATGCTGCGTACAAAAATCCGCAGCATGTCATTTAATTTTGCGGTAGCGCAGCGGAACTCCCGCCATTGACTTGCATTGAAACGCATAGAAACCGCGACTGTACATTTCTACAAGCGGCTTCTATGCGTTTCTATGTGCGGATGGTACCCAGTTCTGGAGGAGAAGAGACTCTCATCCAGACCTGGGTACCATTGTACCTGTAAAAAAAGAATAAAGTAATAAATAAAGTTATATTCACCTGTCCGGCGGCTTCTCTCTGAATGCCGGCATCGCTTGAGGACCTGCGGTGACGTCACAGTCATGTGACCGCAGGCCCTTCACCGCTCTGTCTCGCGATATGCCGGCAGCCGGGAACCAGACAGGAACGAGCGCTGCTGCACACACCGGGGCCTCGGGGGTGAGTATAGCTTTATTTGTTTTAATTTTTACTGTTCACACTGTATAAATCCATGCCGTTTGCATGGATTTATATAGTGTGACCTAGTTGTCAAGCACTTTCCAAGTGATGCTATCGCCTGGAAAGCGCTTGTCAATCTGCATGCGGAAATGCATGTGAATCCGCATGTGGATCCGCATGTATTCTGCAGGAAAAACGCATACACAATCTGCATGCGTTTTTTCTGCCAGGGAGATGCAGTAATGCTGCAGAAATTTTCTGCTTCATTTCTGCATCGTGGGCACATAGCCTCAGGCTCATATCTCACCGTCCACTACTGCTTCGAACGTGACGCAACCATCATTTTATAGACAATCATCTTGGCTATCTCATACATAAATTTGACTTGCAACTATTTAGCATATGATTAGTTGAGCAGATTCCTGTCATTTCACTGCATTGTTACTCTTTTTCCCCTGAAATCTTTTTCTTCCCGTATACTACAAATTACAATCTGTTCTCACATTCCCTAATAGCTCAGTGTGTTATTAGGTTGATTCCCAAGAGCCAGGTCACTGGTTCAAATCAAGGAGCAGCCATGAAGATTTGAAGATTTCCCTTGAAAAGAGAAACAGCATCATCCAGCTCATCCATAGCGGTCTCTCGGCCAAGAAAATTGCCAAACTGCATCATGTGAGTGCTAGGACAGTTGGAAAATGTCCAGGGAAGCTTATTCAGGCACCAATCCCAACTTTTAGCGGTGTGTATACCTTACAAACCCCCACTTGCAGAGAAATATGCTGTATGGCTATGTGCCCACGATGCAGAAATGCTCCGGATTTTTTCCTGAGCATTTCTGCATCTCCCTGGCAGAAAAAACGCATGTAGATTGTACATGCGTTTTTCCTGCCAGGGACATGCGGAAGTGAAGCGTTCTTCACATGCATTTCCGCATGCGGGTTGACAAGCGCCTTCCAAGCGATTTTAGCATCACTTGGAAAGTGCTTGACAACTTGGTCACACTATATAAATCCATGCAATCGGCATGGATTTATATAGTGTGACCTTAAAGAATGGTAAAAAATAAAAAAATAAATCAATACCTTCTGATGACCCCCGCAGTCTTGCTTCGCTCCGTCCTGGCAGCTCACGGTACACTACACTGAAGGACCTGCCGTCACATGACTAAATGACGTCAGCGCAGGTCCTTCAGTCCAACGCGAGCTCCCGGCAAGTGAAGACAAGGAGACCGGGGGCCATCAGAAGGTAAATATAATATTTTTTATTTTATTCTTTTTTTCACAGGTTCTATGGTACCCGGGTCGGGAGGAGAGTCTCCTCTTCTCCAGACCCGGGTACCATCCGCACATTGAAACGCATGTAATTTGCATGTACAGATGCAGTGAAGCGTTCCAATGCAAGTCAATGGCGGCGAAAATGCAGCGCTTCCACAAAATAATTGGTAGTGCTGCGTTTTTTTCCGCAATGATAACCCGCAGCGGAAATTTCCGCAGCATGTGCACAGCACATGCGAATTATCATTGGGGAACATGGCAGGCCTTCTACCATGCATTTTTTAAGCGTTTCTGCAGTGTTTTTGCCGCTGCGGAAACGCTTAAAAAACGCATCGTGGGCACACAGCCTATATCACATATATAGGTGGTGCTCACATTAGAGTTGCAAATAATGCATCCAAGAAAATTGGTGAAAAGCAGCACTCACCAAGCATGCGATTCATGAGTCCTTTATTTCCAGTACATTGGACCAGGATCTAACTGAGCGGAGGGCAGGGAGTGTGCAGGGGACTCTTGAATCGCATGCTTGGTGAGTGCTACTTTTCTTCAATTTTCCAGGACAGTTGGAAGAATACAAAATGAAGTCCGTCCAAGAGGTGGACGTCCAGGCAAAATACCGGAGTCAACAAGTCGGCTCATCACAAGGTCTGTCAGTTCTGGAGCGACAAACACGGCAGTGGAGGCAGCTCGTATGTGACGCGCCCCTGGGCCTGTGTCGCGCTGCGTTGCGCACGCGGGAGCTTACCCGGAGCCGGATCTCTTGAGGGTTGTAGTCTCGTGGCGGTGACCCGGTCCGTGCCCAGGGAGTCAAACTGAGCGGCGATGTAACAGCGGTAGATGCAGGACGACTACGCCACCCGTTGAATGCAGCTATGGAGCTGCCGCTGCAGGACAGTCCGCTGAGGCCGGTGGATGGATGGTGCAGCGTAGATGGTATAACCCCCAACGGGAGGGGTATGGCTTCAGGGCAGCAGATGTGGATGATGGGGGTAGCAGGAACCACTCAGAGACGGTGCGGTGTAATTCAGGGTCTTTACTGGTAACAACGATAGACCCTCCCGGAGTACTTGCTAGTGAACGGGGCCTGGTCAGTCCTTGAGCAGATGGGATCTCCCCTGGCCAGGCGGAGTTGTAGGCCTCCCAAACTGACTGTACTCTTCTGGCTACCTTGCTAGAAGCGGATATAAGTAGCCCACGTCCCTGAGTGTACCGTGTGGTGCTCACCCGTATGGCCGGTGACTCGGGGCCTTCTAATGGCTTCCGCTCCACGATGGCGGTGTTGGTCCCACGCGTGTGACCGTGCCTTCGGGTTTCTGGGCCTGAGGACCTGAAATCCCCTGCCGGTCGGCTTCTGCTGCTGGGTAAGAGTTAGTCCCCACAGCCTCGGACGCCGGGTCCGGTAAGAAATCTTCTCAGTCAGGGCGTGCTCTGCAGCTGCCAGCCCCTGACTTGTAGTAGTATTGCTCCCACTGAGCTTCTGCTGTTTCTTCCTATGCTGCTTCTCTGTCTCTACTCTCCTTGACTCCTAACCCTGCTTCAGCCCTCGGGTTTATATAGGGGAAGTTCTTCCCCTCCCAAGACTGGGCAGGAGGTGTGGCATGCACAGGATCCCTGACCAAAGGACCTCCCACCTGCTCTCAGACATAACATCTCTATCACTGTGGCAACCAGACCCCTGGGGTGTCACATTCCCCCCTAGTGAAATTTAGTACTCCGGGACTAAACATATTTTAGAAAAACATAACAAGATAAAAACAATAATAATACAATAAGAAAATCATATAAAGATGGTTACGGCATGTCCGTAACCGGGTGCAGTCTTTGAAGAAAAGCAAGGTGTCCATTTCACCAAAACAGGGAGACGTAACCAGGTAGGGGTCTGTCCTACCCCGAGTCCTTAACAGTCTCTAGTCCATCCTGGGTTACGCTCCAACTATGTATAAGGATTCCCGGTAATCCACCAAGGATTCCTAAAAGTAACTGGAAACACAAAATTATACACAAGCAACAATACACAGGTAAACATAAATAAAACAATTTATACACTTCAAATCCTCCAGCGTGCGGGTAACTGGCCTCTAGTGGCCCTAGTGGACCTACGGAGCTGACTGTCTGGCCCTGAACTACAGGGTGTAGGAGCTGTCAAGGGTAAACTGGGCAGCTGTCTACCGGCTCTTTGTCTCACCAGGGGTACGGCAGGCTCACTATAAGCAGAGGGTTGATCCTCCTGTTCTGCTTGTGTGGAGTCTTCTGCCTCCTGGACCGGCTGTTCTTCCAGCTCTACCTGTTGCTCCGTAGGTGCTTGGGATGCTGGTTGGAGGAAGGTGAGTACGGGTACCACAACTGCACCATTGACTTGAGTCCAAGACCGAGGGAAGTCCCCGAGCACAGTACTAACCATATCTTCCCTTTCCTCTACGGGTCGATGGTCTTCTTGTTCCTCTTCAGGGTTCCTCAGTTGTTCGGGACACTTCTTCAGGTGGTCCCGGGATACAATGGCTGTGGTTTCCCCTCCGTCTTTACTGATGGTACAAACCTTCGGGTTCTCGTGGCTTGAGGGCAGTACGGTGTACGGGTCCTTCTCCCACTGGTCGTCCAACTTGTGGAGCCGTCTCTTCCTCTTCAAGACCTGCTCTCCGGGTACCAGGGGAACAGCAGGAGCATACTGGTTGTAAGTTTTCTCTTGTCTTTCCCTAGCCTGACAGAGACTTCGCTCCACGCTCTCCTGTACTCTCCGGTACTGCTGCTGCCTCTCTGTGTCCCAGTCTGTTTCTGGTGAAGTGTCCTCGGGTGTCAGGACTCCCATTTCCAGGTCAACAGGTAACTTACCAGGTCTTGCCCTCATTAGGTAAGCCGGGGTACAGTTGGTGGAACCTACCGGGATGTGGTTGTATAGGTCCACCAGATCGGGCAACTTCTCAGGCCACAGATTGCGTTCTTCCAGGGGCAACGTTTTTAGAAGATCCATTACCACCTGGTTCATTTTCTCACAAAGTCCATTAGTTTGCGGATGGTAGGGTGTCGTCCTTATCTTCCGGCAGCCATACAGATTGCAGAATTCCTGGAAGACCTCCGCTTCAAAGGCAGGTCCCTGGTCCGTCAGCACTTGGTCCGGGTACCCGTGTGGACGGCAAAAGTGCTGCTGGAAGGCTCTAGCTGCTGTTTGAGCCGTTAAGTCCTTGACGGGGACGACAACCAGAAACCGGGAGTAATGATCCACGATGGTTAACGCGTAGACGTAGCCACTTCTGCTTGGGGTCAGTTTTACATGATCCAAGGCTACCAGTTCCAACGGTTGCCGGGTGACGATGGACTGCAGGGGAGTCTTCTGGCTGGCGCGGTCCTTCCTTCTCAGGTTGCACGGGCCACAGTCTCTGCACCACTTCTCAATGGTTCCCCTCATGCCTACCCAGTGGAATCGCTCGCGCAGCAGGAACTCCAGCTTCTTCCACCCGAAGTGTCCAGCTCCGTCGTGGTATGCCTCCATCACCATGGCTGCGTCCCTCCGTGGCACCACTACTTGCCAGAGTAGTTCATGCGTCCGGGAGTTAACCATTCTGCGGCACAACTTCCCCTTGTAAAGGAACAGTCGACTCTTCTCTGCCCATAGTTGTTTGGCTTCCTCCGGAGCGTCTGGTTCAAGGCAAGCCTCCGGGCGAGTCAGCATCTCCTTCACCAGTCGGACGGCAGGGTCGCTGTCTTGCGTTTCCGCCCAGTTGTAGTGAGGTAAGGGGTTCAACGTAACAGCCTGCTTACTCCTTACCCGGTGGGAATACTGGATAGTCCCATGACGGTGGAACGCAGGGAGTTCAACTTCTTCCAGTCCCTCCGGATCTTCTCCTTCGTCCGGCAGGTTGGGCATCCTGGACAGGGCATCCGCGTTGGTATTGGAGCGTCCGGCCCGGTATTTGATTGTGAACTCGTAGTTGGACAGACGGGCCATCCACCTCTGCTCCAGGGCACCGAGTCTTGCCGTGTCCAGGTGTGTCAACGGGTTGTTATCCGTGTACACGGTGAACCGGGAAGAAGCGAGGTAATGCTTAAAGCGCTCGGTGACTGCCCATACTACGGCCAGGAACTCTAGCTTAAATGAGCTGTAATTCTCGGGGTTCCTTTCGGTGGGTCGCAGTTTTCGGCTGGCGTAGGCGATTACTCGTTCCTTCCCCTGCTGGATCTGGGACAGTACGGCTCCTAGCCCGATTTTACTGGCGTCGGTGTAGAGGATAAAGGGCTGGCTATAATCCGGGTACGCCAGGATTTCGTCCCCCGTGAGGGCCATCTTCAGCTGGCGGAAGGACTCTTCTTCCAGCTCCTCCCATTTGAAGGGCGGCTTCTGGTTCTTGGCCTTCCGGGACTGGCCTATCAGGAGGTCCTGCATAGGTGCTGCCTTTTTGGTGAAACCGGGAATAAACCTTCGGTAGTAGCCTACCAACCCGAGGAACTGCCGCACTTCTTTTACGCTGGAGGGGCTTGGCCATTCCTTAATTGCGGTGATCTTATCAGGGTCGGGAGCCACTCCGTCAGCGCTCACCACGTGTCCCAGGTACTGCACCTTTGGTTTCAGGAGGTGACACTTGGAGGGTTTCACCTTTAGGCCGTAACTCGCCAGAGCCTCGAACACTTCCGCCAGGTGTTTCAGGTGGTCCTCATACGTCTTGGAATATACGATGACATCGTCCAGGTACAACAGGACCGTCTCAAAGTTTCTGTGGCCCAGACAACACTCCATTAGTCGTTGGAAGGTTCCTGGTGCGTTGCAGAGTCCGAACGGCATGCAGGTGAACTCGCTAAGTCCCATCGGGGTGGTGAATGCGGTCTTCTCCCGGTCCGCCTCTGCTACAGGAACCTGCCAGTACCCGCTAGTGAGATCCAAGGTAGAGAAGAAGTTAGCAGATCTTAAAGCAGCCAATGACTCCTCTATCCTTGGCAAGGGGTACGCATCCTTGTGTGTGATACGGTTGATTTTCCGGTAATCTACACACATCCTCATGGTGTTGTCTTTTTTTCTGACTAAGACTAGTGGAGCTGCCCAGGGGCTACAGCTATCCCTGATCACCCCAGCCTCCTTCATGTCTCTAAGCATCCCCTTGGCGTGTTGGTAGTGGGCAGGGGGTACGGGTCGATACCTCTCTTTTATAGGAGGATGGTCTCCCGTGGGGATGTGGTGTTCTACCCCCTTGACTCGCCCGAAGTCTAACGGGTGTTTACTGAACACTCTCTCGTACTCCTGAACCACCCGATAGACTCCTTGTTTCTGGTGTGCGGGAGTGGAGTCAGTACCCAGATGTAGTTGCTGACACCAGTCCTCCATGTTTTTCTTAGAGCCGTTACCTTCCTCCGGGTGAGATGGAGGCAAGGGTTCCACAGATTGTATAGAATTTTGGTTAATGGTATATAATTTAGCTAGCGTGGCATACCGGGGCAGGTACACTTCCCTCTCCCCGATATTTATTATGCGAACGGGCACCCTCCCATGGCGTACATCAACCACCCCTCGTGCTGTCAAAATGGTGGGCCTACTGTCCGAGTAAACTGGTTCTACCATTGCCTGGTAATCCCTACCTCTCAGACCAATAGCTGCCCGGCACCAAATCATCATTTCACTTTTTGGGGGCATGGCAATAGGAAAAGGGTCACACATTCTTACGCTACCAATCTCACCGCCGGAGAGTTCCACCTGTTGCCGTCGCATCAGTGCCCGGATCTCTTTCTGGAGCACCCGCTGCTCGCCGGAGCTGGCGTTCTTGGCAACCTGCTGTAAAAGGAAAATCACCTCTGCAAGACAATTTTCAATTACATTAGTTCCTAGAGTTATTTTTGGGTGACTCTCATGTTTGTCAATATCTACAATGATCAGTCCCTGTGCTGCCAGTTCGACTCTACCGATTTTGATGGTCACCTCTTTAAATCCGATCTGTGGCACGGGCTGGCCATTGCTGGCGATGATACTCAAGTCGTCGTCAGGGTAGCGGGTAATATCCGAGTCATTCCAGTACTGCTTAAAGAGCACGTACGGGATGGTGGTGACCTGTGACCCGGTGTCCAGTAGGGCACTCATGGGAATGCCATCCAGTACCACAGGCAAGACTGGACGTCCTCCCACATATCTGTCGCGCCAGTTCGATGGGCCTGGTGATCTTTTTCCTGGGGGTTGGCCCTCTACCCCAGGTTGTGCCCGTTTAAAGAACAGTACCTTGCCATATGTCCGGGTTGATTGCAGCGGCGGCAGATGGGTTGTCCGTCCTCGCTGTATCGGTCACTGGGTCTTCCTCTGGCCGGTGGGGTCCTCCTTGGTCGACGCCACGGGATGTCCTCCGGTCCGGATGCCAGCTGGATCTTCCCTGGGGTGGAAGCCTGTAAAGACTGCACAGTTCGGGTTAGCGCAGCAACGCTCTTAGCTAGCTCTTGGACCTGATGGTGTAGGTCTGGAGCCGGGTCATTGTCCAAAGCCTGCGCATCAGCTCCCACAGGCCCTGCCGACAAGGGCGCCGCCTCCTGGTGGTAAGTGATAGCAGGGCGCCTGTGGGTCACAACGCCACCCGGTGCCGGTTCTCGGAGCACCCGGATGGCTCTGTCCTTGAACTGTGCAAAGCCCAGATGGGGATCCTGTAAGGCCATTGCCCGCAACTGAGTTCGGTGGGTATTACAATACAGTCCCTCTATAAACTGTTCGGTCAACAGCCTGTCCTCGTTTCCCACTCCATCAGGGTCGGTCTGCTTAATGGCCCTCAGGGCCTCTTGTAGGTTTAGTGCATAGTCCCTTATACTCTCATGCGCTCGCTGCTTGCACCCGTAGAATCTAAGCTTAATCTCGGCTGAGGTGCGGGTATCAAAGGTGTCCTTCAGCCGGGTTAGTATCCCTGCGACAGTCTTCCTCCCAGGTGGCCAGGATTTTACTTCCCTTTTGGCTGCCCCGGTTAGTTGGGCCACCAGGATGCTCACTTTTTGCTCTTCTGTGAGGGGGTACACCTGGAAGAGGCTATCCAGCTTTTCTCTAAAGTCATGCAGGGTATGTGACTCCCCTGAGTACTGGGGTAGCCAAGCTGCTCCCGGGATATAGGGCATGGTGAAGGGCATAACTGCAGCAGCGGTAGCGCTGGTGGGGGTTGAGGCAGTGAAGCTCTCCTCCGTATCCGACATCTTCCTCCCCCCTAGTGGACCGTGGCCTACCTTGCGATGATCCTCTTCCGTAGGCCGCGGCTCCGCAGTGGATCGTCAGGGTTGAGGACCTTCCGTCGCGCTCCTGTGACGTCGGCGTCTGCTGGGCTCCTTCCAGGACCTTACGCAACGTCCGGACGTGAGGCGGGGCTTCAGTTCTCGCGCGCTTTCGGAGTCCACGCCCCTCTTCTTCCCGCGCGGCGTCCTCAAGATGGCGTCCAATGGCGGGAAAACTCCACGGATGGCGGGAAGAAGGCAGAAGATGGCGCCGGATGGCGGGAAACTTCACCGATGGCGGGAAGAAGGCTGAAGATGGCGCCGGATGGCGGGAATCTTCACCACAGGTAAGTTTGAAAAGTCTCTTTTTCAGGCACGCAGTACCCGGTGGTTGCGGGCACGAAATCCTGCCGACTACGCCAAAGTTGACGCGCCCCTGGGCCTGTGTCGCGCTGCGTTGCGCACGCAGGAGCTTACCCGGAGCCCGATCTCTTGAGGGTTGTAGTCTCGTGGCGGTGACCCGGTCCGTGCCCAGGGAGTCAAACTGAGCGGCGATGTAACAGCGGTAGATGCAGGACGACTACGCCACCCGTTGAATGCAGCTATGGAGCTGCCGCTGCAGGACAGTCCGCTGAGGCCGGTGGATGGATGGTGCAGCGTAGATGGTATAACCCCCAACGGGAGGGGTATGGCCTCAGGGCAGCAGATGTGGATGATGGGGGTAGCAGGAACCACTCAGAGACGGTGCGGTGTAATTCAGGGTCTTTACTGGTAACAACGATAGACCCTCCCGGAGTACTTGCTAGTGAACGGGGCCTGGTCAGTCCTTGAGCAGATGGGATCTCCCCTGGCCAGGCGGAGTTGTAGGCCTCCCAAACTGACTGTACTCTTCTGGCTACCTTGCTAGAAGCGGATATAAGTAGCCCACGTCCCTGAGTGTACCGTGTGGTGCTCACCCGTATGGCCGGTGACTCGGGGCCTTCTAATGGCTTCCGCTCCACGATGGAGGTGCTGGTCCCACGCGTGTGACCGTGCCTTCGGGTTTCTGGGCCTGAGGACCTGAAATCCCCTGCCGGTCGGCTTCTGCTGCTGGGTAAGAGTTAGTCCCCACAGCCTCGGACGCCGGGTCCGGTAAGAAATCTTCTCAGTCAGGGCGTGCTCTGCAGCTGCCAGCCCCTGACTTGTAGTAGTATTGCTCCCACTGAGCTTCTGCTGTTTCTTCCTATGCTGCTTCTCTGTCTCTACTCTCCTTGACTCCTAACCCTGCTTCAGCCCCCGGGTTTATATAGGGGAAGTTCTTCCCCTCCCAAGACTGGGCAGGAGGTGTGGCATGCACAGGATCCCTGACCAAAGGACCTCCCACCTGCTCTCAGACATAACATCTCTATCACTGTGGCAACCAGACCCCTGGGGTGTCACATATGCTTCGTAATAGTGAGATCACAGACGTCCATGCAAGCACCGTTACATGTTACACAAGTCTGGAATGGTAACCCGAAAAAAGGTGAAGAAGCCCAGACTTCAATATCGTCATAAGAAGCTCGAGTTTGCAAAAAAGTACGAAAAGTGGACAGTAGAAGATTGGAAATGGGTGATTTGGAGAGATGAGTTGAAAGTCAATAGACTAGGCTCTGATGAGTACAAATGGGTCTAGAAGAAACAAGGCAAAAAGGGGCTAACGGATGGAGAAATTGAAGGAACTGTCAAGTTCGGTGGAGGAAGCCTGATGATATGGGGTTGTTTCACAGCCAAAGGCATTGGATACTTGACCAGGATCGATGGTGGTCTCAATGCAGAGATATACAGTACAGACCAAAAGTTTGGACACACCTTCTCATTTAAATATTTTTCTGTATTTTCATGACACACTGAAGGCATCAAAACTATGAATTAACACATGTGGAATTATATATTTAACAACAAAGTGTGAAACAACTGAAAATATGTCTTATATTCTAGGTTCTTCAAAGTAGCCACCTTTTGCTTTGATGACTGCTTTGCACACTCTTGGCATTCTCTTGATGAGCTTAAAGACATTTTTATTGTCTGCACTGCAGAGAAAAGCAGATCACTGTGCAGTGAACTGACTCTGGTAAAGGCGACTTAGGACCAAAACAGGAACATTGCGGTGACATGACAAGAATCTGCATAACTAATCATATGCTAAATAGTTGCACATCAAATTTATGTATGAGATAGCGAAGAAGATTGTCTATAAAATGATGGTAGTCTCACATTGATAGCAGTAGTGGATGGTGAGATATGGAGCCTGAAAGTCAAAAGTTTAAAACATTGTTACCCTTTTGCTCGTCAGTGTATACACCTTCCCACCTGCTTGGTTTCAATCTATCTCCAATCTTTTATGGTTCTATGAAGCAAGAGCTGTCAATCAAATAAGAGGCGGTGGAGATAGCGGGAAAACAAGCATGTGGGAAGGTATATTTAAATGGCTGGCACTAAGGGTGCACCGAGTGCCCGTATTTAGCTTGAATAGTCATTTTGTGCTGACGGAGTCCCTTTAACCAAGTAAAAACAAAAGAAAAAATCTCCACCACATGAAAAAAAGTGAAAAAACATATACTGCTCAACATTGAAATTGCAACCCCAGAAAGGAAAAGTTGCATAATTATGGAAATCACAGGATGGATAGACATGTTAATGATATACAAATAATGAAAAAATATAAATACAATTTTCAAAACATTTTGATTTATTCAGTATAGAGTATGAGCACCACATGCAGAAATACACGCACTTACACGCTTTGGCGTGCTGTCAACAAAGTTATTAATAGGTGTCTGAGGAATGTACTGCCACGCCGAATTCACTTAGCCCGCAAATCATCAAGATCCGCTGCTGGCAGTTCCCTTTACAAATGCTGACTAATCACATCCCAGATGACATCTTGAGATGCTTATTGGTGTTGTTCGACGTCTGAAAATTTAAAATGAATTAAAAAGGTTGTCCAGTGCTATATATTGGCCTATCTTTAGGATAGGTCATCAATATCAGATCAGTGAGGGGAGCAATTTCCCCTTCCTTCCCTCAATAAACTGTTCCCTGTGCATGTGGTGACTGGATGTGATCAGTAGCGGAGCGGCACAGCACAGCTTCGTCAACTGTATAAGTGACCTTAGCTGGGTGCTTCACATCCAGGCCTATTCGAAGGAATAGAGGTGGATCTGCAGAACCCTATGGACACTATACAGTAGACAGAGCGGTGCTATTTCGCTCTGCAACTAATCACAGCTGATTCTTTGGGGTGCCAGGTGTCGCATCCCCACAAATCTGATATAGATGACTTATCCTAAGGACAGGCCATCAATATAAAAGTACTAGACAATCCTTTTAATCTATACAGTAAATGGTGGATAGAAATAAAAAATGTTTGGTCTCCGCACCACCATTAACAATGGGTAAAATGAGATCAAAACATTGTATGCACCCCTAAAATAGAGGCAATAAAAATGACATGCAGTAAAAAAAAACACAGGTTTGTCAATGGAAAAATAAAAAAAAAGTTATAGGTCTCAGAAAAAGGTGACACAAACCAATTTTTTTTTTTACAAAGTTCTGAACATTTTTAACCTCAAAGTTTGGTATCATCAAAATTGCACTGACCATGTGTTGCCAGGTTATTTTTACCACAGAATTACCACAGACTTAATGCATAAAACAATATCCCCAAAAAATGGTGGAATTGCATTTTTTCAACATTTTCACCCTTCTGGAATTTCTTCCCGGTTTTCAATCTGGATTGTAATAGGAATGTTGTCATTCAAATCAACTGCTCATCCCACAAGTAAAAAAAAAGTTTTAGTTCTTAGTTAAAAGGGGAGCAAAAAAAAATCACGAAAAAGTGTCCCAGTACTTAAAGGGTGGAGGGTGACCTTTCGAATACTTCTTACACTGTGCTGTTTCTGGCCTGCTGCCTCACTGCCAAACTTACTGTCTTCTCCCGCAGCTATACTTGCATCTCTGCATCATGCTGTACAACAGTCCTTCCCCTGAATTTCCTCGTCCTTACCTATCTGCTGATCACATGTCTTCCTTTATGGTGGCCCTGCCTTCTCTCTTCATTGGTCCACTTGGATCTTCTAGAGCAGTGCTGGCGAATCTATGGCACGCGTGCCAGAGGGGGCACGCAGAGCCCTCCCGGTGGGCACGCGAGCCATCGCCGCAGCACTAGTGCTACTGGATCGGCCCGGCGGGTGAGAACTCTCAGCCCGCCGAGTGCCGACGTCAGCACCGCTACTTCAGCTAGATGTGCGTTCTCCTACACACATCCAGCTGAAGTGTATTGCAGCGCACGAACTTCCCAGGCCCGTGCGCCGCAATACACACTGCTGTCCAATCAGAGGCCAGCAACTAGCAGCTGACATCAGCATACAAGCGACTGGGCGCATGGCAATGACGTCATGCGCCCCCGTTGCTAGGACGCTGGAGTCAGCTGTCGGCTACAGGAGAGGACGCTGCGCGGAAGAAGAAGGAAGGTGAGTAGGAGTGTTTATTATGTGTGTGTGTTTTTTTTAATATGCGATGAACAGCGGCACTAGCCAGTTGGGTGGAGCATATATACATGGACTGGGGGGGAGCATATATACATGGACTGGGGAAGGGAGCATATATACATGGACTGGGGGGAGCACATATACATGGACTGGGGAAGGGAGCATATATACATGGAGTGGGGGGGAGCATATATACATGGACTGGGGGGGAGGGAGCATATATACATGGACTGGGGGGGAGAATATATACATGGACTGGGGAAGGGAGCATATATACATGGAGAGGGGGGAGCATATATACATGGACTGGGGGGAGGGAGAATATATACATGGACTGGGGAGGGAGAATATATACATGGACTGGTGAAGGGAGCATATATACATGGACTGGGGGGAGCATATATACATGGACTGAGGGGAGGGAGCATATATACATGGACTGGGGAAGGGAGTGATTCGCCCCCTGGGCCGTGGGGCACGCGGATCCGGGCGATAGGGGAACGATGGGGGTAGTAGTGGCGGCCCGGTCCCGCGGCTCAGGGTGGTCAGACCAATGGTAGTCTGCTACGTGCTTCAGATAATGTCCGACTACGCCACCCGTGGATTGCGGTTATTAGGAACCGTCGCTGCAAGGCAGTCCGCTGGGGCTGATGATGTATGCAGCTGGAATGGTGTGACTCCCCACGGGAAGAGTGCGGCCCCAGGGCAGTGTAGTGGATGGTGGGAGTGATGGTGGTGAGAGTCCCAGTACCGGTAGTGCTGGAGGAGCGAAAGAGCACACAGACAACGTACTGCAGTCCAATGTCGTTTACTCACAGTTCAGGTACTCCAGGTCACTTCTGTACAGGTAGTGACCGCCCGAGCTGCGTCCACCAGGTGCGAGGCTCGGTCAACTCCCAGGCAGTTCAGGAGCATGGCACAGGACCCCCTTTTTCTCTGGCCTGCCTCACCAGTGACCCACTTTTGTCCAGCTGCCGCGGACTTGTGCGGTTAAACGTGGGCCCCGTCCTCCGCTGTCCTATATGGTGCCTTCCTAGCAGGTTTGATGAGGTGTCGCACCAATAAATGATCATGACGACCGGTCTTTGGCTGAGGGTAGTTTCTCCTCCACCAACTTGGGATCCGGTACCCTTAATCTGCCTGACCCTTCACCCTGGATTCTCGTGGGTTCTTAGAGTCCCTTCCACCTTCTTGTTCCTGAGCCCTTCTGTTTCTCTGTCTCTTCTTCTCCCTTTCCGTTCCTTCCTGTTCCTTTCTGTTCCGTTCTCTTGGAGCTGAGATGAGCCAGAATCTCAGCTCCCCTTCACCTCCTCCTCGGCCTCTCACTAGGCCCTCCTGGAGTAGAGCTCCTACAGAGCCTCTACTCCCTGTCTTCCCCTCTCTGGACAGAACCTAGATCTAAGATGGTGCCCACCTTTTATACCTCCCTCTGACCATGAGCCCAGGTGACCAGCAACCAATGGGCTCCTTCCTATGCTCAGGAACCAACCCCTATCTGCCCCTACAGCACTGGGTGTTCCACCCCCCTCCCCACTCCAGACAGGGACATAGTCGGTCGTGCCTGCACTTCTGTCTAGTGGGAGCACCGTTGAGCTGTCCCTCGGTAATGGGGTGTGTGTGCTGTATGCAGCTAACTGAGCCCTGGTCCATACTCCATCCTTACCTGGGAGTGGAATATCACACCTTTGGTCTGAGGTGCAATACCCCTGTAACGGCCGAACCCTCGGGGCGCTACAGGAGCATATATATATGGACTGGGGGGAGGGAGAATATATTCATGGACTGGGGTGAGCATTTATACATGGACTGGTGAAGGGAGCATATATACATGGACTGGGGGGAGCATATATACATGGACTGGGGAAGGGAGCATATATACATGGAGTGGGGGGGGCATATATACATGGACTGTGGGAGGGAGAATATATACATGGACTGGGGAGGGAGAATATATACATGGACTGAGGAAGGGAGCATATATACATGGAGTGGGGGGGAGCATATATACATGGAGTGGGGGAGGGAGCATATATACATGGACTGGGGGGGAATATATACTTGGACTGGGGAAGGGAGCATATATACTTGGACTGGGGGAGGGGAGCATATATGCAAGGATGAGGGGAGGGCAGCATTTATACAAGGATGGGGGAGGGCAGCATATATACAGTACAAGGATGGGGGGAGGCCAGCATATATACAAGGATGGGGGAGGCCAGCATATATACAAGGATGGGGGCATATACCAAGATGGGAGTGAGCATACAGTGGGTACGGAAAGTATTCAGACCCCTTTAAATGTTTCACTCTTTGTTTCATTGCAGCCATTTGGTAAATTCTAAAAAGTTAATTTTTTTTCTTATTAAAGTACACTCTGCACCCCATCTTGACTGAAAAAAAAACAGAAACGTAGAAATTTTTGCAAATTTATTAAAAAAGAAAAACTGAAATATCACATGGTTATAAGTATTCAGACCCTTTGCTCAGTATTGAGTAGAATCACCCTTTGAGCTAGTACAGCCATGAGTCTTCTTGGGAATGATGTGTGACACCCCAGGGGTCTGGTTGTCACAGTGATAGAGATATTACGTCTGAGAGCAGGTGGGAGGTCCTTTGGTCAGGGATCCTGTGCATGCCACACCTCCTGCCCAGCCTTGGGAGGGGAAGAACTTCCCCTGTATAAACCCGGGGCTGAGGCAGGGTTAGGGAGTCCAGGAAGAGTAGAGACAAGAGCAGCATAGGAAGCAGCAGAGTCACAAGGAGTCAGGGGCTGGCAGCTAAAGAGCTCGCCCTGACTAAGAAGATTCTTTACCGGACCCGGAGTCCGAGGCTGTGGGGACTAACTTCTACCCAGCAGCAGAATCCGTCAGGCAGGGGATTTCAGGTCCCCTGGCCCAGAAGCCCGAAGGCCCGGTCACACGCGTGGGACCAGCACCGCCATCGTGGAGCGGAAGCCATTAGAAGGCCCCGAGTCACCGGCCATACGGGTGAGCACCACACGGTACACTCAGGGACGTGGGCTACTTACATCAGCTTCTAGCAAGGTAGCCAGAAGAGTACAGTCAGCTTGGGAGGCCTACAACTACGCCTGGCCAGAGGAGATCCCATCTGCTCAAGGACTGACCAGGCCCCGTTCGCTAGCAAGTACTCCGGGAGGGTCTATCGTTGTTACCAGTAAAGACCCTGAACGCTACCATACCGTCTCTGAGTGGTTCCTGCTACCCCCATCATCCACGTCGGCTGCCCTGAGGCCATACCCCTCCCGTTGGGGGTTATACTATCACGCTGCACCATCCTTTCACCTGCCTCAGCGGTCTGCCCTGCAGCAGCAGCCCCCTGGCTGCATTCAACGGGTGGCGTAGTCATCAACCATTTTCTACCGCTAACAGACTGCCGTCCAGTTTGACTCCCTGGGCACGGACCGGGTCACCGCCACGAGACTACAACCCTAAACAGATCCGGCTCCGGGTAAGCTCCCGCGTGCGCAACGCAGCGCGACACAGGCCCAGGGGCGCGTCAACTTTGGCGTAGTCGGCAGGATCACGTGCCCGCAACCACCGGGTACTGCGTGCCTGAAAAGCAAAGACTGTTCAAACTTACCAGTGGTGAAGATTCCCGCCATCGGTGAAGATTCCCGCCATCCGGCGCCATCTTCAGCCTTCTTCCCGCCATCGGTGAAGTTTCCCGCCATCCGGCGCCATCTTCAGCCTTCTTCCCGCCATCCGTGGAGTTTTCCCGCCATTGGACGCCATCTTGAGGACGCCGCGCGGGAAGAAGAGGGGCGTGGACTCCGAAAGCGCGCGAGAACTGAAGCCCCGCCTCACGTCCGGACGTTGCGTAAGGTCCTGGAAGGAGCCCAGCAGACGCCGACGTCACAGGAGCGCGACGGAAGGTCCTCAACCCTGACGATCCACTGCGGAGCCGCGGCCTACGGAACAGGATCATCGCAAGGTAGGCCACGGTCCACTAGGGGGGAGGAAGATGTCGGATACGGAGGAGAGCTCCATTGCCTCAACCCCCGCCAGCGCTACCGCTGTTGCAGTTATGCCCTTCACCATGCCCTATATCCCGGGAGCAGCTTGGCTACCCCAGTACTCAGGGGAGTCACATACCCTGCATGACTTTAGAGAAAAGCTGGATAGCCTCTTCCAGGTGTACCCCCTCACAGAAGAGCAAAAAGTGAGCATCCTGGTGGCCCAACTAACTGGGGCAGCCAAAAGGGAAGTAAAATCCTGGCCACCTGGGAGGAAGACTGTCGCAGGGATACTAACCCGGCTGAAGGACACCTTTGATACCCGCACCTCAGCCGAGATTAAACTTAGATTCTACGGGTGCAAGCAGCGAGCGCATGAGAGTATAAGGGACTATGCACTCAACCTACAAGAGGCCCTGAGGGCCATTAAGCAGACCGACCCTAATGGAGTGGGAAACGAGGACAGGCTGTTGACCGAACAATTTATAGAGGGTTTATATTGCAATGCCCACCGCACCCAGTTGCGGGCAATGGCCTTACAGGACCCTCATCTAGAATTTGCACAGTTCAAGGACAGAGCCATCCGGGTGCTCCGAGAACCGGCACCAGGTGGCGTTGTGACCCACAGACGCCCCACTACCACTTACTACCAGGAGGCGGCGCCCTTGTCAGCAGGGCCTGTGGGAGCTGATGCGCAGGCTTTGGACAATGACCCGGCTCCAGACCTACACCATCAGGTCCAAGAGCTAGCTAAAAGCGTTGCTGCGCTAACCCGAACTGTGCAGTCTTTACAGGTTTCCACTCCAGGGAAGATCCAGCTGGCATCCGGACCGGAGGACATCCCGTGGCGTCGACCAAGGAGGACCCCACCGGCCAGAGGAAGACCCAGTGACCGATACAGCGAGGACGGACGACCCATCTGCCGCCGCTGCAATCAACCCGGACATATGGAAAGGTACTGTTCTTTAAACGGGCACAACCTGGGGTAGAGGGCCAACCCCCAGGAAAAAGATCACCAGGCCCATCGAACTGGCGCGACAGATATGTGGGAGGACGTCCAGTCTTGCCTGTGGTACTGGATGGCATTCCCATGAGTGCCCTACTGGACACCGGGTCACAGGTCACCACCATCCCGTACGTGCTCTTCAAGCAGTACTGGAATGACTCGGATATTACCCGCTACCCTGACGACGACTTGAGTATCATCGCCAGCAATGGTCAGCCCGTGCCACAGATCGGATTTAAAGAGGTGACCATCAAAATTGGTAGAGTCGAACTGGCCGCACAGGGACTGATCATTGTAGATATTGACAAACATGAGAGTCATCCAAAAATAACTCTAGGAACTAATGTAATTGAAAATTGTCTTGCAGAGGTGATTTTCCTTTTACAGCAGGTTGCCAAGAATGCCAGCTCCGGCGAGCAGCGGGTGCTCCAGAAAGAGATCCGGGCACTGATGCAACGGCAACAAGTGGAACTCTCCGGCGGTGAGATTGGTAGCGTAAGAATGTGTGACCCTTTTCCTATTGCCATGCCCCCAAAAAGTGAAATGATGATTTGGTGCCGGGCAGCTATTGGTCTGAGAGGTAGAGATTACCAGGCAATGGTAGAACCAGTTTACTCAGACAGTAGGCCCACCATTTTGACAGCACGGGGGGTGGTCAATGTACGCCATGGGAGGGTGCCCGTTCGCATAATAAATATCGGGGAGAGGGAAGTGTACCTGCCCCGGTATGCCACGCTAGCCAAATTATATACCACTAATCAAAATTCTATACAATCTGTGGAACCCTTGCCTCCATCTCACCCGGAGGAAGGTAACGGCTCTAAGAAAGACATGGAGGACTGGTGTCAGCAACTACATCTGGGTACTGACTCCACTCCCTCACACCAGAAACAAGGAGTCTATCGGGTGGTTCAAGAGTATGAGAGAGTGTTTAGTAAACACCCGTTAGACTTCGGGCGAGTCAAGGGGGTAGAACACCGCATCCCCACGGGAGATCATCCTCCCATAAAAGAGAGGTATCGACCCGTACCCCCTGCACATTACCAACACGCCAAGGGGATGCTTAGAGACATGAAGGAGGCTGGGGTAATCCGGGATAGCTGTAGCCCCTGGGCAGCCCCACTAGTTTTAGTCAAAAAGAAAGACAACACCATGAGGATGTGTGTAGATTACCGGAAAATCAACCGTATCACACACAAGGATGCGTACCCCTTACCAAGGATAGAGGAGTCATTGGCTGCTTTAAGATCTGCTAACTTCTTCTCTACCTTGGATCTCACTAGCGGGTACTGGCAGGTTCCTGTAGCAGAGGCGGACCGGGAGAAGACCGCATTCACCACCCCGATGGGACTTAGCGAGTTCACCTGCATGCCGTTCGGACTCTGCAACGCCCCAGGAACCTTCCAACGATTAATGGAGTGCTGTCTGGGCCACAGAAACTTCGAGACGGTCCTGTTGTACCTGGACGATGTCATCGTATACTCCAAAACTTATGAGGACCACCTGAAACACCTGGCGGAGGTGTTCGAAGCTCTGGCGAGTTACGGCCTAAAGGTGAAACCCTCCAAGTGTCACCTCCTGAAACCAAAGGTGCAATACCTGGGACACGTGGTGAGTGCTGACGGAGTGGCTCCCGACCCCGATAAGATCACCGCAATTAAGGGATGGCCAAGCCCCTCCAGCGTAAAAGAAGTGCGGCAGTTCCTAGGGTTGGTAGGCTACTACCGAAGGTTTATTCCCGGTTTCACCAAAAAGGCAGCACCTATGCAGGACCTCCTGATAGGCCAGTCCCGGAAGGCCAAGAACCAGAAGCCGCCCTTCAAATGGGAAAAGCTAGAAGAAGAGTCCTTCCGCCAGCTGAAGATGGCCCTCACGGGGGATGAAATCTTGGCGTACCCGGACTATAGCCAGCCCTTCATCCTCTACACCGACGCCAGTAACATCGGGCTAGGAGCCGTACTGTCCCAGATTCAGCAGGGGAGAGAACGAGTAATCTCCTATGCCAGCCGAAAACTGCGACCCACCGAAAGGAACCCCGAAAATTACAGCTCATTTAAGCTAGAGTTCCTGGCCGTGGTATGGGCAGTCACCGAGCGCTTTAGGCATTACCTCGCTTCTTCCCGGTTCACCGTATACACGGATAACAACCCGCTGACACACCTGGACACGGCAAGACTCGGTGCCCTGGAGCAGAGGTGGATGGCCCGTCTGTCCAACTACGAGTTCACAATTAAATACCGGGCAGGGCGCTCCAATACCAACGCGGACGCCCTGTCCAGGATGCCCAACCTGCCGGACGGAGGAGAAGATCCGGAGGGACTGGAAGAAGTTGAACTCCCTGCGTTCCACCGTCATGGGACTATCCAGTATTCCCACCAGGTAAGGAGTAAGCAGGCTGCTACGTTGAACCCCTTACCTCACTACAACTGGGCGGAAACGCAAGACAGCGACCCTGCCGTCCGACTGGTGAAGGAGATGCTGACTCGCCCGGAGGCTAGCCTGGAATCAGACGCTCCAGAGGAAGCCAAACAACTATGGGCAGAGAAGAGTCGACTGTTCCTTTACAAGGGGAAGTTGTGCCGCAGAATGGTTAACTCCAGGACGCATGAACTACTCTGGCAAGTAGTGGTGCCACGAAGAGACGCAGCCATGGTGATGGAGGCATACCACGACGGAGCTGGACACTTCGGGTGGAAAAAGCTGGAGTTCCTGCTGCGCGAGCGGTTCCACTGGGTAGGCATGAGGGGAACCATCGAGAAGTGGTGCAGAGACTGTGGCCCGTGCAATCTGAGAAGGAAGGACCGGGCCAGCCAGAAGACTCCCCTGCAGTCCATCGTCACCCGGCAACCGTTGGAACTGGTAGCCTTGGATCATGTAAAACTGACCCCCAGCAGAAGTGGCTACGTCTACGCGTTAACCATCGTGGATCATTACTCCCGGTTTCTGGTTGTCGTCCCCGTCAAGGACTTAACGGCTCGAACAGCAGCTAGAGCCTTCCAGCAGCACTTTTGCCGTCCACACGGGTACCCGGACCAAGTGCTGACGGACCAGGGACCTGCCTTTGAAGCGGAGGTCTTCCAGGAATTCTGCAATCTGTATGGCTGCCGGAAGATAAGGACGACACCCTACCATCCGCAAACTAATGGACTTTGTGAGAAAATGAACCAGGTGGTAATGGATCTTCTAAAAACGTTGCCCCTGGAAGAACGCAGTCTGTGGCCTGAGAAGTTGCCCGATCTGGTGGACCTATACAACCACATCCCGGTAGGTTCCACCAACTGTACCCCGGCTTACCTAATGAGGGCAAGACCTGGTAAGTTACCTGTTGACCTGGAAATGGGAGTCCTGACGCCCGAGGACACTTCACCAGAAACAGACTGGGACACAGAGAGGCAGCAGCAGTACCGGAAAGTACAGGAGAGCGTGGAGCGAAGTCTCTGTCAGGCTAGGGAAAGACAAGAGAAGACTTACAACCAGTATGCTCCCGCTGTTCCCCTGGTACCCGGAGAGCAGGTCTTGAAGAGGAAGAGACGGCTCCACAAGTTGGACGACCAGTGGGAGAAGGACCCGTACACCATACTGCCCTCAAGCCACGAGAACCCGAAGGTCTGTACCATCAGTAAAGACGGAGGGGAAACCACAGCCATTGTATCCCGGGACCACCTGAAGAAGTGCCCCGAACAACTGAGGAACCCTGAGGAGGAACAGGAAGACCATCGACCCGTGGAAGAAAGGGAAGATATGGTTAGTACCGTGCTCGGGGACTTCCCTCGGTCTTGGACTCAAGTCAATGGTGCAGTTGTGGTACCCGTACTCACCTTCCTCCAACCATCATCCCAAGAACCTACGGAGCAACGGGTAGAGCTGGAAGAGCAGCCGGTCCAGGAGGCAGAAGACTCCACCCAAGCGGAACAGGAGAATCCACCCTCTGCTTATAGTGAGCCTGCCGTACCCCTAGTGAGACAAAGAGCCGGTAGACAGCTGCCCAGTTTACCCTTGACAGCTCCTACACCCTGTAGTTCAGGGCCAGACAGTCAGCTCCGTAGGTCCACTAGGGCCACTAGAGGCCAGTTACCCGCACGTTGGAGGATCTAAATGTTTAAGTTGTTTTACAATGTTTACCTGTTTATTGTTGCTTGTGTGTAATTTTGTGTTTCTAGTTGTTTTTAGGAGTCTTCGGTGGATTTACCGGGAATCCTTTGTATATAGTTGGAGCGTAACCCAGGATGGACTAGAGACTGTTAAGGACTCGGGGTAGGACAGACCCCTACCTGGTTACGTCTCCCTGTGTTGGTGAAATGGACACCTTTGCTTTTCTTCAAAGACTGCACCCGGTTGCGGACATCCGTGACCATCTTATTATGTTTCCTTATTGTATTTTATTGTTCTTTGATATACCTTGTTATATTTTTCTAAAAAGTGTTTAGTCCCGGAGTACTAAATTTCACTAGGGGGGAGTGTGACACCCCAGGGGTCTGGTTGTCACAGTGATAGAGATATTACGTCTGAGAGCAGGTGGGAGGTCCTTTGGTCAGGGATCCTGTGCATGCCACACCTCCTGCCCAGCCTTGGGAGGGGAAGAACTTCCCCTGTATAAACCCGGGGCTGAGGCAGGGTTAGGGAGTCCAGGAAGAGTAGAGACAAGAGCAGCATAGGAAGCAGCAGAGTCACAAGGAGTCAGGGGCTGGCAGCTAAAGAGCTCGCCCTGACTAAGAAGATTCTTTACCGGACCCGGAGTCCGAGGCTGTGGGGACTAACTTCTACCCAGCAGCAGAATCCGTCAGGCAGGGGATTTCAGGTCCCCTGGCCCAGAAGCCCGAAGGCCCGGTCACACGCGTGGGACCAGCACCGCCATCGTGGAGCGGAAGCCATTAGAAGGCCCCGAGTCACCGGCCATACGGGTGAGCACCACACGGTACACTCAGGGACGTGGGCTACTTACATCAGCTTCTAGCAAGGTAGCCAGAAGAGTACAGTCAGCTTGGGAGGCCTACAACTACGCCTGGCCAGGGGAGATCCCATCTGCTCAAGGACTGACCAGGCCCCGTTCGCTAGCAAGTACTCCGGGAGGGTCTATCGTTGTTACCAGTAAAGACCCTGAACGCTACCATACCGTCTCTGAGTGGTTCCTGCTACCCCCATCATCCACGTCGGCTGCCCTGAGGCCATACCCCTCCCGTTGGGGGTTATACTATCACGCTGCACCATCCTTTCACCTGCCTCAGCGGTCTGCCCTGCAGCAGCAGCCCCCTGGCTGCATTCAACGGGTGGCGTAGTCATCAACCATTTTCTACCGCTAACAGACTGCCGTCCAGTTTGACTCCCTGGGCACGGACCGGGTCACCGCCACGAGACTACAACCCTAAACAGATCCGGCTCCGGGTAAGCTCCCGCGTGCGCAACGCAGCGCGACACAGGCCCAGGGGCGCGTCAGATGCAACAAGTTTTTCACCCCTGGATTTGGGGATCCTGTGCCATTCTTCCTTGCAGATCCTCTGGTTGGAGAATGCGGGCAACTGCAGCCTGGTTGCTAGGGGTAACGGCACAGGACGACGATTGTGGATGCAAGCATCTTGCTGTGGCTTGGCGGGGTCACGAAGATTAAAGCATCTGGCTGTAACTCGGCGGGGTTACAAAAATTGTCGTCGCACTCCAACCTGGTGTTGCTGTGGCTTGGCGGAGTCATGAAGATTAAAGCATCTGGCTGTAACTCGGCGGGGTTCCGAAAATTGTCATCGCACTCAAACCTGGTTTGCTGTGGCTTGGTGGGGCCACGAAAATTTTCCGGGGAGAGCGGTGTGAAGTGTCTAGTGTGAACAGTGTACCGCGATGGCTATGATTGGAGCAGTATCCCCAGACGGAATGGAGAAGTGGTTAGATAACCGGCTGCAAACACTCTTCAGCAAAATAGAGTTTTCTGAAGAAATGCAGGAGCAGATGAAAATGGCTGTGAAGGGAGCAGCAGATGAGACTGAAGCTGCTGAGCGGTTAAGGTACCTGTTAAAATTACAGCAACAGGATATGGTGCAGGAACGGCAGGAGCTGTTGGCACCGTATAGAATGGCGGCAGCGGACCATTCTGTGAGTTCTCCTGGGGCACCGGTATTGTCCCAGAGTGCCCGAGGAGGTGGAAAGAGATGTTGTGAACTGGGTCCTAAGACTATCGCGTGGGGTTTTAAAAAAAATCCCCCTACAGGTGTGGGTGTCCAAAAGGGGGCGGAGTCTCAAAAGGGGGCAGAGTTTCAAAAGAGCGTGGAGTATAGAAAACCAAAATTGGTTACTGGTTGTGGGTTGGTGCCACAAATGACAATTTGACTGTTGATAACGGGGTAGCTCCAGTAGAAGGGGTTGACGGCAAAGTGGGAGGTGACTTGTTGGTCCACAACACCATGGGGAGTGACACAGACCCCATAGCTGACGGTGACACTACGAAAGTAGAAAGAGAGTTCAGTCAGGAGGAGCTAGACGAGGTGAGAAAGTCCCCCTCTCGTCGTCGACGGCGCATGGGCCACAAAAAAGTTGCTCCTGCAGACTTTGCTGAAAGGGCAAATAAAGAAAATGCCATGTTGTGTGCCTTTATTCCGAGTGTGGATCCTCCTTTAGAAGCAGAAGATAAGGAGGAAGAGTTGGATGCAGTTCTGCAGATTAGTTACAAGCAGGATGATCTACTGAGACAGAAGGATCAGGAACCAACAGCCCTGTAGGAGGAGGTGGCCAATCCTGACCAAGAGCTGGAGCCTGTCAGGCAGCAGTATCAGAGTGACGTGCAGCAACTAAGGAAAACCTGGAGAACGTGTCCTCAGACCAGCTGAGCCTGGAGTCTGAAGGGCAGAAAATAAACCAGGTTGTGAGGAACTTACAGCGAGAACTGGAGGAAAGCAGCAAAGAAGTCAACAATTGGAAGGAAAAATTCCAGAAAAATAAAGAGGAGGTTTTTCAGTTGGAGCTTGATAAAGCGGAGTTTGAAGATGAGCTGTGCGAGTTGAAAGATCGTTTCTCCCTGGTAAGTTTAGAGCTAAGGCAGGCGAAGCAAAGGCTGGATGAGGGTCTACACCAGAGGGATAGGGAGCTGTCTGCCTTAAAAAGGGCGCTGCAGGATGAAGTTTCTGGACGTGACCAAAACCTAGAACGACTGCGCGAACAGTTCAACCGGGAGCTGTGTGACTCCAAGAAGGAGTATGGTGAACTCATGAGGGAGCAGCAGCAATTCCAGGACCAAGTAAAGCCTCTAATGCAGGAGAAGGAGCGGCTGGTGGACTCTCTGTACCAGCGAGACCAGGAGCTATCCGCCCTGAAAGAGGCAATAAAAGATGAAGTGTCTGGTCACGACCATGAGGCAGAAAAGAGGCATGAAAAGTTCAATAGGGAACTGCAACAAATCAAGAGAGACTATGAGGATCTCCTCAAGGCTAAGGAAAAACTAGAGGATGTTAAAACTGATGCAGAGCACATGCGCCAAGTGATTGAGATTACTCTACAGGACACCCGTGATGAGAATGATGATCTCCGCAGAAAGATCCCAGGTCTGGAAGCTCAAGTGAAGGAGCTGCAGACGTTCTGTGGTGATCTCCAGAGGGCAGAGATGTGCCTTAAGGATAGAATTTGCAGGATGGAGGAGTCCATCAGAGACGGGAGGTATGAAGCAAATGCCTCTTCGAATAATGCGACCTTGGATGATTCGGTGGATGTAAGAGCCGAGATCAAGGAGCTCAAGGAGGCGCTACAAGCCAATTTGAAGCAAGAGGAGTTTGAGAGACTGGCTGTCGAGAGCCGAGTGGGTACATTGGAGACAGAGAGCTCTGAGAATATTCTGCTGATAAAGGAGCAGTTGAAGCCGGAAGAGCTTCAGAGATGGGCTGCTGAGAGGCGAATAGCTGAGCTAGAGAAAGAAGTTGTCGAGCTCAAAGGTCGCCTGGCAAAGTACTAATCAGTGAACGAGGCCTCCTTGGAGAAGGAGAAGGGCAAACAAGTTGCGCTCAGTCCTTTGGGCCATGAGAGGGTGGACCTGAGGAGAGCTGAGAAAGTGTTGAAAGAAAATAAGTATGAAATGGGGGTGGTCAAAATGAGAATTCTTGAGTTCATAGCTGTGAGTCAACTCAGTGGAAGCATACAGGGTGAAGAAGCTGAAAGTCAGTTGTCCCTGAAACCTGAGCCAGATGATCATTTGGAGACCACTGGTGAGACAGAAACGTCTCGGTACAAGTGTCTCATAGATGTACCCGAAGATTTGAGAGAAGAATGCACCAGAGAGTCAGTGCATGAAGAGTTCAAGAAGGCCGTGGGAGCCTGTAAGGCGTACTCGACCTCAGAAGCTAAACAGCTGGTGGTCCTGTCCTCAACCGAAGTCACAGTGAAGAGGGTGGCTATCCTAAGTGACATGCATTGGCGATGTATTCGCACGAAGCGGTTTGTCCGACTGAAGACGGAACAAGCCATTAGACAACTGGAGCTTATGAGAGAAGCTCAAAGTCTGCGGGAAGAAGTCATCCGGGTGCCTCAAACTCTGGTAAGAAAGCTCATTGGGAGAAATGGCCAAGCCATGCAAATGTTGTTAAAGAAGTCTGGTGTGATGAAAGTAAGCAGTCCATGTGATCATCAGGACTGGATACCAGATGAAGACGGCATGGTGTCATTCTCCGCTGTAGGAAAGGAAGAAAATCTTGCATATATACGCATGCTGATGGAGTACCGAGTGACTTACCTGCGAGGGGTAGAACAGTTGAATCTCGCCAGACTGCGAATGGAATGACGGCATCGTCTGAGCAGCAGAAGATGGCAGCCATCTATAAATTGTGAGACCAGACAGAGAAAAGGCCCTTCAAATAATAGGACGGCTACAGTAGAAGTTAGAGACCTTTCAAGATGTCCTGAGGATAGTGGGCATGGGTTTAGAGGTAGTGAGACCTCCAGTAACTCAGGTTTGAGAGACCCATACAAACGACCCAATAGAGTACGGAACAGCACGAAGTCAGACCTGACCATAGATACAAGGGCAAGTAAGTCACACTGCTGTATTGACCGCTGGGAGCGGGGGAGGTCTGACAAGGTTACGACTGACCACTGGGAGCAGGGGAGGTCTGACAAGGTTACTACTTGGAAATGTGACTTGACGAAGTTAGTGACAATAACAGATGGTAGGTCCGTAAGGAATGGGATAATGTCGATGACTAATGTTCCAGGGGCTGAGCAGCGTAATTGTCAAGTACGTGGTCTCTGTGTGAACCGTGGGTTATAATGTGATTGTGTATGCTAAGTGTTCAACTTCACAAGTTTGAACAGAGAGGGGGTATGTAATGCAGCGTCTTGCTGCATTGCTAGAATGTCCAGGGGGTGTGCTCTAGCTGACCATTTACCTCCCCCTCAGGTGACTGATCACGTGACTGTGACATCATCACAGGTCCTGTGTGCACAAAAGGATATATAAACCCTGGTAGTTTTGAAACAGGGAGAGAAAGAGTGGCCTGGTGAGGCCTAGAGAGAGAGGCCTGGTAAAGCCTGGAAGGCAGAGGCTGGATCCCCTGTGTTTGAGATACCAGTAGCCTTGGAAGGTACGTGGCCCGGAGGCCCCATCTGGGAAGCCTTAAAGCCACAGCTGTGGCAGAACTGAGCTGATTGAAGCAGCTACGACCCTGCAAAGGTAAAAACGCTGCTTGATGTGAACATTGATATTGTTACCTTGCTGAAGGCTGTATCTGGAGCCAAGTGGGCATGTCTGTCTCTAGAAAGGCTCTGGGATATTATGTGTAACATGTCGGCGAGCCACTGAGATAGACTATGTTATGAGCGGTTTATGAGATGTAATAAACTGCTGGACTGTGAATTATCGGAAAAACGTTGCATGTGTGCTTTAATTGACCCGGTGAAGGGAGTACCCCCAGCGTGATGAATAGCGCTACCTTACAGTGGACATACAGACCCTGGGCATTAGCCCAGCAGGTTGTCAGGCACATGAGGATGAGGACAGAAAAAACGAGTAACGCAAACAGCAGACAACTAGTAATGCAGGGCACTCTGGAAGGCAGATCTGAAACATACAGATATAGGTAACGTGAACAGTCTCCAACAACGGTTCAGGATGTTCACAGCAGGGAAGTGGGTTAAATGACATTAGGTGCATGTATTCCAAACAGACTTCAATAGTAGTTTAAGAAGAAAATGGCAAGGTATGAGTTAACCTGCTGAAATGAAGAAGAGTTCACAGAAATCTGAGGAGACAACAGGAACTGAGGACTTGGATAAAGTCAGAGTTCAAACACACTTCTTTAGGACACAGTTCTGATTTAACACTCTGACACAGAGGTGTGTCTAAATGGACCATAAAAGGCCTAGGGAAATTATGTCATGGAAATGCGCTGGGCAACTTGTAAAACCAAATGTGGAGCACAGCAGAGGGCAGCGGCCATAGGGGAGGGAGGCAGATCCCTGCTGAACTGAGACTGTTGCATAACACTCACTACAAAATCACAGATGTTCTGAGGACATTGTGCTATAGCGAAACGAGAGCCTGAATATTGGATTTGAAGAGTAACTGAATTTTCACAAAATTTTTGACATTTCAGAAGTTTTCATACTCAGCAGTCGCTAAAACAAAGGGGAAAATGCACTCAGCACTAGCAAAGATGGGCTCATTTACTTTTATTGAGCAAGTGTTCAATGTTTCTCCAGCTCTGTCTTAGCAAATGGTGAACATCCTGCCACCTTCCTTTAAAAATAGCTGATGCTTTTGTGAACATTCACTCTTTGTAAATACTTCTTTTGCTTTTGTGTTATTATTGTTTTGCATGTGAATTCTATTAGATATTTTTCTTTTTGTATAGCTCTAACGCCTACACTAGTCACCTTTCTATCTCCCTTGTGCTCACATTAGTTCTCTGAGCCTTCACAACTCCATCTGTTTCAGATTTTTCAGTTTTGCATTGAAATTGATTTCCTTTATTGCCCTATATTGTCTAAACAAAAATGTAAGAGATACTGTAAGAAAACTCTTGTAATGTTGATATGAGGAGTATTATTGCATCTGATATTGTTCAGAGCCAGTTGTAATATCAGATGTAATATTATGCCGGTATGACTTATGGCTATCTATTTAAAAATCCTTGGATCTAACACTGACCACAACCTAAAAATATACTCACCTAGAAATCCAAGGCAGATGCAGCGTTCTGGTGCCCATCTTTCACCTCTTTCCATTATAAAATGCATAATAAATAAACATCGCCAGTCCTTATATTTTATCGAAAGAAACAATGCCAAATCCTCTGGCTTTGGCACCTCCAGGGCGGCTTCTTATGTTGCTCAGTAATATCCTACACATATTCAAGCTGAGACTTACAAAACACTTGGGCAGATATGCTTAAATTTCTAGTTAGTGTAAACTTAGACTAAACAGTCCTAAATGTTCCAAATTTCGCAAAGTCACTTATAGTTTTTGATAAATTTGGGGCATCTTTAGCCGGATTTTGCATATTTTTAGTATGGATCCACACTTTACTCTAGACCCCTTTCCAGTGAAGTCACGCCCATTTCTAAATGAAATCCCCTGGTTGGGCATAATGTCTAAAACACATAATAAGTGTTGTGAAATGCATTTAATAAAGGGTATTTTTGCCACAAGTTGTTGTAGAATTCTGGTGTAATGAGGATAGTAAATTGCCCTAAGTCTGAAAATATTAATTGAAAAAAACACCAATAACCAGTTAGTGCAAAATGACAATTGTACATCAGTGCTGGTGTCTACACTTGTGAAGGGGGTTCAGTGATCAGAGCTCCAACCGATGCAGTTAACTACACACATGGTCAAAATTGTTGGTACCCCTCATTTAATGAAAGAAAAATCCACAATGGCCACAGAAATAACTTGAATCTGACAAAAGTAATAATAAATCTATGAAAATGAACAAATGAAAGTCAGACATTGCTTTTCAACCCTGCTTCCACAGAATTTAAAAAAAAATAAACTCATGAAATAGACCTGAACAGAAATGATGGTACCCCTGAAAATAATGTGACAAAAGGGACATGTTAAATCAAGTTGTGTCCACTAATTAGCATCGCAGGTGTCTACAATCTTGTAATCAGTCAGTGGGCCTGTATATAGGGATACAGATACTCACTGTGCTGTTTGGTGACATGGTGTGTACCACACTCAACATGGACGAGAGGAAACAAAGGAAAGAGTTGTCTCAGAAGATTAGAAAGAAAATTATAGACAAGCATGTTAAAGGTAAAGGTTATAAGACCATCTCCAAGCAGCTTGATGTCCCTGTGACTACAATTGCTCATATTATTCAGAAATTTAAGATCCATGGGACTGTAGCCAACCTCCCTGGACATGGCCGCAGGAGGAAAATTGATGACAAATCAAAGAGACGGATAAACGAATGGTAACAAAAGAGCATAGGAAAACTTCTAAAGATATTAAAGGTGAACTTCAAGCTCAAGGAACATCAGTGTCAGATCGCACCATCCGTCATTGTTTGATCCAAAGGGGACTTCATGGGAGACGACCAATGAGAACACCATTACTGAAAAAAAATCATAAAAAAGCCAGAGTGAAATTTGCCAAACTACATGTTGACAAGCCACAAAGCTTCTGGGAGAATGTCCTATGGACAGATGAGACAAAAATGGAAGTTTTTGGCAAGGCACATCAGCTCTATGTTCACAGATGGAAAAATGAAGCATATCAAGAAAAGAACACTGTCCCTACAGTGAAACATGGAGGAGGCTCTGTTATGTTCTGGTCCTGCTTTGCTGCATCTGGCACAGGGTGTCTTGAATCTGTGCAGGGTACAATGAAATCTCAAGACTATGAAGGCATTCTAGAGAGAAATGTGCTGCCCAGTGTCAGAAAGCTTGGTCTCAGTCGCAGGTCATGGATCTTTCAACAAGATAATGACCCAAAACACACAGCTAAAAACACCCAAGAATGTCTAAGAGGAAAACATTGGACTATTCTGAAGTTGCCTTCTATGAGCCCTGACCTAAATCCTATTGAGCATCTTTGGAAAGAGCTGAAACATGCCGTCTGGAAAAGGCAACCTTCAAACACGAGACAACTGGAGCAGTTTGCTCATGAGGAGTGGGCCACAATACCTGTCGAGAGGTGCAGAAGTCTCATTGACAGTTACAGGAATCGTTTGATTGCAGTGATTGCCTCAAAAGGCTGTTCAACAAAATATTAAGTTAAGAGCACCATCTTTTCTATCCAGGCCTATTTCATGTGTTTAATTTTTTTTAAAATTCTGTGGAATCAGGGTTGAAAAGCAATGTCTGACTTTCATTTGTTCATTTTCATAGATTTTTAATTTATTATTACTTTTGTCATATTCAAGTTATTTCTGTGACCATTGTGGGTTTTTCTTTCATTAAACGAGGGGTACCAACAATTTTGACCATGTGTGTATTTATACACCGTTGTCAATCTCTGACAGTGACATTTGAATGGATCAGTTGCTGGTGTCCGCATACACTAGTTCCAATGATCACCCCATCGACTCAATAGGGGTGACTCCATTGAGTAACTATTGTAGCTGGGGACCTGCTGAAGCCCCCCCTCCTGGCTGCCATTTTGGTACTCATGTGAAGCGCAGCCACAGACTGAGCTTCACAGGCTATCGAGATTTCAAGTGGTTCAAGTGGCCAAAGGGGATTAAAAAGTAAAATAAAAATTAAAGAAAAAATGTTTAAAATTATAAATAAAATAAAAAAATTTCAATCATCTTCCTTTCCAGTCATTAAAAATAGACATTTAAAAAAAATCATATTTGGTATCAGTGTATCTATAAAACTTCAATCTATCAAAGTAAAAAAAATAATAATTAGCCTATAGAGTAAATGCCGTAAAGAGAAAAAAAAATTGAAACACCAGCATGAAGGTTTTTCAGTCACCACTCAAGTGCAGTAAAATTGAAAAAAAAAAACACTATTAAGTAATAGTTTTGTTTATATGATACTCATTGTGTGGTAAAAATGACTTGTCAACAATATTCTCCAGGTCAGAATGATTACTGCAATACCAATCTTATTTACTTTTTTACTATTTAAAATAAGGAAAAATTACTGTTGCAATATTTTGAGACTTGTAACATTTTCATTTTTCAGTCGATGGAGCTGTGTGATGACTTGTATTTTTGTGTGGCAAGCTGCCATTTTTATTCATACCATTTTGGGTAGATTCAACATTTTTACCACTTCTTACTGCAGTTTTTTGCAAAATTATGACTAGCCAAAAACAAATTCTGGCATTTTGTTTTTTTTTATGCTGTTTATCAATTGGGTTAATTAACTTTAGACTTTTATAGACCAGATTTTTACAGATGCAGTTATACCAAATTTATTTATTTATTTATTTATTTTTATATATATTTTTCAATACTTTTTTTTTGCTTTATTTTTTTAATCCCCTTAGGGGACTTGAACCAGTGATCATCTGATATGCTTATACCATATACTGCAAAAAAAAAAGTGTTTAAAGATATAAAAAAAAATGAATCACCCTCCTTTATTATTAAAATTATTTCACAAATAATAATACAATATGTCAAGAATGACACCGGGGAGATCACACAGATCTCACCGCTGATACCATTTGTCAAGGAGATGCAACTCCGCTGCCTCCATTAGTCAGGACAATTATGCTGGATGAAGTTACAGCTGCTTTCACTACTAGGCCGGTTATTGGGAAAGTCACAGTGAGTGTATGGTATATATACCACTGATTCCAACACATGGAATATACATAAAAACCCTGGTACTCTCACTGCCAACTCCACAATAAAAACAAGAACTGCTACCAATTGTTTATACAGGCCGAATGGACACCTGTTACAGGTAGCGTATGGCTTCAGGGGTGTGGTTTACAGAGCAAGAAGAACAGAGCTATTACTTTATTGTATAATTACCATATATACTCGAGTATAAGCCAACCTGAATATAAGCCAAGGCACCTAATTTTACCACAAAAAAATGGGAAAACTTATTGACTTGAGTATAAGCCTAGGGTGGGAAATGCAGCAGCTACTGGTAAAATTCCCCATCCTGGTAAGTATTGCCCACTCATCACCAATCCTGGTATGCATGGCTCCCCTCAACCCAATCCTGGTATACATAACCTCATCATCCCCAATCCTGGTATGCATGGCATCCCTCATCCTCAATCCTGGTATGCATGGCCAATTATCCCCAATCCTGGTATGCATGGCCTCCTCATGCCCAATCCTGGTATGCATGGCCCATTATCCCCAATCCTGGTATGCATGGCCCCCTCATGCCCAATCCTGGTATGCATGGCCCCCTCATCCCCAATCATGGTATGCATGGTTCCCCTCAACCCAATCCTGGTATGCATGACCTCATCATCCCCAATCCTGGTATGCATGGCACCCCTCATTCGCCAATCCTGGTATGCATGGCTCCCCTCATCCCCAATCCTGATATGCATGGCCCCCTCATTCCCAATCCTGATATGCATGGCCCCCTGATCCCCAATCCTGATATGCATGGCCCCATCATCCCCAATCCTGGTATGCATGGCCCCCCCATCCTCAATCCTGGTATGTATGGCACCCCTCATCCCCAATCCTGGTATGCATGGCCCCCTCATCCCCAATACTGATATGCATGGCCCCCTCAGACCCAATCCTGGTATGCATGACCCCTTATACCAATCCTGGTATGTATGGCACCATCATCCCCCAATCCTGGTATGCATGGCTCCCCTCATCCCCAATCCTGATATGCATGGCCCCCTCATCCCCAATCCTGGTATGCATGGCCCCCTCATCCTCAATCCTGGTATGTATGGCACCCCTCATCCCCAATCCTGGTATGCATGGCTCCCTCATCCCCAATACTGATATGCATGGCCCCCTCAGACCCAATCCTGGTATGCATGACCCCTTATCCCAATCCTGGTATGTATGGCCCCCTTATCCTGGTTTGCATGGCCCCCATTTCTGCACACATTAAAAAAATAAACAATCATACTCACCTTCCTTCCCTCTGCCCCAGAGCTGCTCCTGTTCTGCCAGAAGCAGCTCGCCTTCGCATCTGAGCAGCGCATGACGTCACTGCCATGTGCTCTCAGACGCCGAGGTGAGCTGCGGGGATATTCACTCCTCTCCATGCTGGGACTATGTGTGTGGAGAAGAGTGAATATCCCTGTTCTTTAATGGCATGCGCACAGTGTCAGCAGCATCGCAGCTCCCGCTGCGGCTCAGCTGTCTTGTGTCCCCGCTAATAAAGAGAATGCATATTCACCCTTGAATATGCATTCTCTTTAGTAGCGGGCACAGCGGATCACTGACACTGTACGCATGCCATTAAAGAAATGAATATTCACCCCTCTCCACTCTCATGGGCGTGGAGAAGGGTGAATATTAATTTCCCTTTAGCAACGGGCACACGTGGTAGCTACAGCATCCGGCTACTGCGTGTGCTCTGCTCCTCCACCACCGCAACCCCCCCACCCCACTATCCACCACTGGACTATGTATATATTCGAGTATATACCCGAGTATAAGCCGAGAGGGGCTTTTTCAGCCAAAAAATGGGTTGAAAAACTAGGCTTATACTCGAGTATATACGGTAATCTGGAAAGGTAGGCAGTGCTTATAAAAATATTCAAAGATGATACGAAATGGGAACAAAACAATACGGTATGTACAATTACATAGGATAAAAAGGAATAACGGAAGAGAATTACTAAACCTAATGTTGCAGGAATGGCTCTTATCTTTATGGAGGGAAGCACTCTGATTGGGAAAATGGAACACTTTCACAGTGAACTATGTCTTCCAGAATGACAAAGACATACACCCAAATTCTGCTTTTTATTAGATCAAGGTTACGCCCTCATACCTTCCCATGGTGAGCTTATATGGGTGGCTGGTTGTGGAATGTGCTAAGTCTGTTAGAATTTTATGAGATCCCTAACTTTCAGGATATCTTTGCCCCCAGAGGTCCCAGGTGGTAGATATTGTCGTCATGTTTCTTATCGTGATTTTATATGTATAGAGGTATAGAGATGAAACATGGCCTGGACAGCATCATCCATCAGACCGATATTAAGTTGGAAGGGTTAGAATGGCCTTAAAGTGATGTGAGTGAATGCATTATGTTCATCCCTTCGTTACAATGCAAAAAATACAGTGGAGAAAGTAAGTATTTCTCCACAACCAATTTTGCAAGTTTGCCCACGTACAAAGAATGGAGAGGTCTGTAATTTTTATCATAGGTACACTTCAACTGTGAGAGACAGAATCTTAAAAAAAATCCAGAAAATCATATTGTATGATTTTTACATAATTAATTTGCATTTTATTGCATGAAATAAGTATTTGATACAATGGAAAAACAGAACTTAATATTTGCTATTGAAACCTTTGCTTGCAATTAGAGAAGTCAGATGTTTTCTTTACTTTTTGACTAAGTTTGCACACACACTACAGCAGGGATTTTGACTTACTCCTCCAGACAGATCTTCTCCAGATCTTTCATGTTTCGGGACTGTTGCTGGGCAACATTGAGTTTCAGCTCCCTCCAAAGGTTTTCTATTGGGTTCAGGTCTGGAGACTGACTAGGCCACTCCAGGACCTTGAAATGCTTCTTACGGAGCCGCTTCTTAGTTGCCCTAGCTGCGTGCTTCAAGTCATTCTCATGCTGGAAGACCCAGCCATGACCCATCTTCAATGCTTTAACTAAGGGAAGGAGGTTGTTGGCCAAAATCTTGTGATACATGACCCCATCGATCCTCCCTTCAGTATGGTGCAGTCGTCCTGTCCCCATGGCAGAAAAGCACCCCCAAAGTATGATGTTTCCTCCACCATGCTTCACGGTTGGGACGGTGTTCTTGGGGTTGTATTCATCCTTCTTCTTCCTCCAAACACAGCGAGTAGAGTTGATAGCAAAAAGTTCTATTTTGGCTTCATCTGACCATGTGACCTTCTCCCATGCCTCCTCTGGATCATACAGATGGTCATTGGCAAACTTCAAATGGGCCTAGATATGTGCTGGCGTGAGCAGGGCGACTTTGAGCGCCCTGTAGGATTTTAATCCATGACGGCATAGTGTGTTCGAGACTGTGGTCCCAGCTCTCTTCAGATCATTGACCAGGTCTTCCTGTGTAGTTCTGGGCTGATTGCTGACCTTTCTCAGAATCATCCTTACCCCCACGAGGCGAGATCTTGCATGGCGTCCCAGACCGAGGAAAATTGACAGTCATCTTGTGTTTCTTCATTGTTCTAATAATTGTGCCAATAGTTTTCGCTTTCTCACCAAGCTGCTTGCATATTGTCCTATAGCCCATTCCAGCCTTGTGCAGGTCTACAGATTTGTCCATGGTGTCTTTAGACAGCTCTTTGGTCTTTGTCATGGTGGAGAGGTTGGAGTGTGATTGATTGAGTGTGTGGACAGGTGTCTTTTATACAGGTAACGAGTTCAAACAGGTGAAATTAATACAGGTAATGAATGCAAAGTAGGAGGGCTTCTTAAAGAAAAGCTAATAGGTCTGTGAGAGCCAGGATTCTTGCTGGTCGGTAGGTGATCAAATACTTATTTCATGCAATAAAATGCAATTTAATTATTTAAACCTACCTACAATAAAAATTACAGACCTCTCCATTCTTTGCATGTGGGAAAACTTGCAAAATCAGCAGTGTATCAGATAAATATTTTCCCCACTGTATATCTCCCATAATTATCTGATTAATGCAAACCTCAATATTCATCGCTGACCACTAGCTCCAGCTGGTCTGCGACCAGTGCTTTGATCAGAGGAAGCTCTTAGGTTTGGAAGGGTACTTCCCCACCTCTGCGTAAACAAATTTCAGCCTCGGTGTCTTCTTCCCAGCAAATGTCCCTGCTGTAATTACCTGGTCACTGCATGAGATGCCTACTTCAATGGAGGTAGAAGTGTCAGCTCTCTCACTTCCCCTGTTTTAATAGTTTTTCTCTTCCTCGGTTACTGTAACAGATCCGGATGGTGGAACCTCTGTGCTGCAGTGCAAGAAGGGACCCAGAGGGGCGTAACTAAGCATCAACTCGGACCGACCCAGGTCGTACGGCGGCTAATGACTCCGTGACCAGGGAGGGACCGAGCAGAGGGACCAGGTGCTACTCTGGGGACGACCTTGTAAGGGAGCAGGTGACTCCCACGGGTCAGATGGCTGAGACTGACTGATACTGCAGATGGGCACAGCAGGCAGGCTGACGAGAGGTCTGGGTAGATGAACTGGCAGAGACAGCAGGCGACAGGCGAGAGCCTCTAGGTAGGCTGTCAGGTGGTCACGGCAAGTGACAGGCGGGAGCCTCCAGGTAAGCTGGCAAGTGGTCACGGCAAGTGACAGGCGGGAGCCTCTAGGTAGGCTGACAGGTGGTCACGGCAAGTGACAGGCGGGAGCCTCTGGGTAGGCTGTCAGGTGGTCACGGCAAGTGACAGGCGGGTGAAGCCCATAGACAGACTGGCAGACTGAATGGAAACAGACTGTCGGGCTGGAGAGTAGTCAGGCTGGCGGACTGGACTGATAGTCAGGCTGGCGGGCAGGACTAGTAGTCAGGCTAGCAGCGGGACCTCAGCACTGAAGCAGAGGTTAGAACACTGTGCAACAACTATTGCTCGGGCACTTCCATTTTGGAGGAGGTGCCTTATATATGGGAGGGCCTCCGGCAACTGGCTGGGGACTCCTTAGGGCGGCGCACGCGGCCCCTTTAAGAGGGAGGGAGTGCGCACGCGCCCTAAGCACAGTGCCCGGGAAGCTGCGCGCGCCGGCATCAGAAGCAGGAAGAGGAGCGCTGGAGGACGCCGGGCAGGGAGCGCGGCTGTGAGAGGGACGGCGTCTCTGCCCCCTGCCACAGTTATAATTAGTTTTTCTCTTTCCCAGCCACAATTAATCCCGTATGTTCAATGTGAGGGTGAGATGTCCCCTCTCCAGAGATGTCTTATGGATGTTAAGTTTTCTATGAAATGTTAAACATTGTGCTCTTAATTGTCAGTATAGATAATGGTGAATCCAATTAGAGAAAATAAGAAGTATTGCAAAAAGTTAGTGCTTTGAATATTTCTGCATAGTACCATTTGTGATGCAGCAGACATCCCTTTAATGGTTCAGTGTGTTTTGAATGACCATGTACCTTCCCTTTTAACTGACTGGTCACATGACCGTGACATCACACAGGTCCTTATGCACACAGAAGGTCTGGACACATGACTGTGACATCAGTCAAGATCCTATCTGTGGGTGTGGGTGTGTGCTGCAGTATATATAAACCCTGTGTGTTCCTGTGTGTAGGAGTTCCTGGGTGTTGGGAGCTCCTGTGTGGGCACCGTGTGAGAGGCAAGAGGCTGTTCCCTGTGTGTGGGGGGAACACCGCTCCTGTGAGGCCTGGTGAGGCCTGGTGGACTCCTGGGAGGTGAAGCCTGGATCCCTGTGTGAGAGTGTGGGGGATGCCAGTAAGCCTCGGAGTGCCACACAAGCGTCCTGGAGGGTGAAGCCTGGGTATGATATGTGTAATATGCCAGTAAGCCTTAAAGGGAGTGACGGCTGGAGACCACGTGTGGTAAGCCGTAGAGCCACAGTGGTGGCGTATGAAAAGGACTATAACAGCTGAAGCCGGCAAAGGTAATACTCTGGTGTTATGGACATTTACATGGACATTGTTTTAGTATTACCTTGCGGAGGGCTGTAATTAGAGCCAAGTAGGCCGGTCTGCCACTTGGGCTCGTGGACTTTATCAGTGTGTCGGCGGGCCACGGAGTTGGACCCGGAAATAAGCTGTTTATGAAGTGGAATAAACTGCTGAGCATTGCTGAAAAACGGAAAGCTTATCATATGTGAGTTGATTGACGCAGCGAAGCGAGTATCCCCCAGGATAATGACAAGCGCTGCCTTACACATTGTTCTGAATGATCAACCCAATGTAATATAGTTTTCTGAGCATTAAATCGGTGCAAGAATACATTTACCTTACATGACCCTCAGTAGTGCAGAGCACTAGAGCAGAGCGGCAATGATCCTGTATTTGTTTACAAAACTTTTACACTCTAATAAACTGGAAGCATGATCTTTTTAATGTACATGTATTTACCCTGCAGGACATAACACATGATTAAAAAGTGTTGGAAGTACAGTAAATGAATATGTTAAAAAGATAACATCTAAAATATTTACAAAGGGTAATTATTGGGTAGTTGGTTTAGAACACTATACACATTATACGGCTGTTGGCCGAACGATGCTTCAGCCTATTGTTCTTCTGGCAGTCTTCTCAGCCAGCTCTCCCATACATGGGAGAGCTGTTTCAGCTGAGCACTCCTGTGTTCACTAGAAGAAAGCCACTGACAGACATATAGGCCAATGGCAGTCTGAAGTCGGACATAAAACATCGACATCGCCCCCAACAATCACTTGATCAACACCCTCCACACACATTAGACTGTCGGCCAAGCTCATTGATATCTCGGGTTCAGCCGACATTGGTCTAATGTATATGGGGGGGGCTTAATTTTGTTCAAGATATCCACATTGAGTTATAAATATAATAGTATTATTTCAAGAATTTCAATCATGTCTGCTTGCTGTGAATGGAGTTAGCATGGCGTTGTCACACTATTCAGACATTATGACAGCCTTTCTACTATTTTCATGGAGGCACATTTCATTCATGGGAAGACATTTGGTAACTTACAGAAGTATGACATTGCATGGACATTGCATATCACACGGCATTCTGACAGGAATATACTTGTGTAAGTGACGCGCCCCCTGGGCCTGAGTTGTGCAGGGGAACCCGGAACCGGGCCTGTTGTAGAATGCTGGGGGTTGTAGTCTCCGTGTGGCGGTGATCCGGTCCGTGCCCAGGGTGGTCAAACCAGTGGCAGTCTTAATGTATAGCAAATGTCCGACTACGCCACCCGTGGATTGCGGTCAGTGGGGACCGCCGCTGCGCTGCCGACCGCTGAGGCTGATGTTGTTTGCGCAGCCGAGTATGGGATAACTCCCCACGGGAGAAGTATTGCCTCAGGGCAGCTAATGTGAGAGATGATGGGAGTGATGGTGTGAGGGTCCCAGTGCTAATGGTGCTGGTGCGGCAAGGAATCACAGAGACGTGAGGTGCAGTTCAGGGTCTTTACTGATGGTACAAGGCAGACCCTCCCGGGAGTACTGGCTAGTATAAGGGGCCTGGTCAGTCTGCGAGCAAGCAGGAGTTCCCCTGGCCAGGTGGAGTTGTAGGCCTCCCCGTTTATCTGCACTCTTCCTGGCTACCTTGCTGTCAGCGGTTACAAGTAGCCCACGTCCCTGAGTATACCGTGTGGTGCTCACCCGTATGGCTGGTGACTTGGGGCCTTCTGTTAGCCTCCACTCCTGGATGGCGGCGCTGGTCCCTTCTTTGTGACTGAGCCTCCGGACTTCTATGGCCAGAGGACCTGGAATCCCCTGCCGGCTGGTTTCTGCTGCTGGGTATATATCAGTCCCCACAGCCTCGGACTCCTGTGTCCGGTTTTAGTAACTTCAGCCAGGGCGAGCTATATCTCTGCTCACAGCCCCTGGCCTTCAGCTGCTGCTGCTCCTACAGAGCTCCTGTTCTCACTTTCCCTCTCCAGGCTCTGCTTGTTCTGCAGGCTCTGTCTCTGTCTGCAGCTTCACTCACTAATCCCGCCCCAGACCCAGTTTATAAGGGCAGATTCCTCCCCTCCCAGGTCTGGGTGGGCCGTGTTGCATGTTTAGGGCTCCTGACCAGAGAAACCTCCCACTTGCTCTCAGACATAATATCTCTATTACTGTGGCAACCAGACCCCTGGGGTGTCACATAAGTATTAGTGATGAGCGAGCATGCTCGCTACTGCTCGGTGCTCGCCGAGTATTTCCAGGGTTGCTCGGCGGGAGCTCGGGTCCCCTCCCTGCATGTTTGGCGCTCTTTAGAGCCATGTTGGTTGTGGCATTACAGTGATAGGCTGGCCGCATAGCGTCATCGGGTCTATATCAGACCTGGCGCTGCCATGTTCGTCACAGTCACTCTGGGATTAGACATTGTAGGGAGAGGTCAGGGAGAGATTTGCTTGTGTATTTCATAGTGTAGAGAGAAAAACCGTACATTACACATATCCATCTTAACAAACAGTCCTTTTGAGGACTAACTAATCCATCTGCAGAGATATCAGGCAGGTAGTGAATATAGCAGACTGCAATTCATATAGCACAAGAGGCTCCATTCCAATTCTGCCTTCTGCTGCTGTTAGATATTTCTATACAAAGGCCCAGGTCTCAGGAGCCAGGAATACTTTTCTTTGGATCTTAAACCTCATTATTTAATTAAAAAGCAATCCAGAGAACACCGTATTTCTGCGCCATTTGCTTGTTGGCACTGCAGAATACAGCCAGGTCCTTTCCATATTACAGTGCTAGAAATCCAGCTATTTAAAACTATGTTTTCTCCGTCAAACGGATCACATATACGTTGTCAGAAAATACTGCCATTTCTGGCCTCCATTAAAAATTTCCTTTAGTGTGTCAGTGAAGCAATTCACACCAGTTTGCTGTTCAAACTACTTTTCTACAGGCCAGGTATTTAAAACTCTGTTTTCTCCGTCACACGGATCACATATAAGTTCGCTCCAAACTCAGTCATTTTTAGTGAGCGTGGAAGATACTGTCCTCCATTTAAAATGAGCAAGGCACGTGGCAAGGGACGGGGAACTGGACGTGATGGTAATGGTGCATGCAGAGGCAGAGGACAAAGCTGTAGGCAAGCTGAAATTGTGCCACAACAAATACCCACTTCTTCTCGCCTGACCTTCCTGTCCCAATTTCTAGGACAGTGTCAAAATGTTGTTGGTTGGATAGCAGATAATGCTTCCAGTCACTTAGCCACCACCACCACCCTGTCTTCCATACGGTCAAGTCTCAGTAGCCGTGAGTCTGGACCGCATATTCCTCACCCTGATCCTCCTTCCTCCCACCATGCCGAGTACCCAGAGACAACTGATCCCACACTTGGACACTCTGAAGAGCTGTTCACTTTTCCATTTATAGATTCGGGCCTCTCGCCTGGTCCACTTGAAGCGGGGCAAGAGGAGATCGCGTGTAGCGATACCCAAATATTTGAGCAGCCACGGTCACACGAAGGCGACTGTGGGAAAATGTCACAAGAGGTGGACGATGATGAGACATAATTGCCAGAAAGTCAGGAGGAGGACCAGGGTGCGGAAGTGGAAGACGAGGTGGTGGATGATATAGTAACTGACCAAATCTGGCAGGAGGACATGCAGAGCGAGGACAGCAGCACACAGGGGGAGGGAGGCAGAGCACCCCAACAAGCACGAAGAAGCAGTGTGGTGGCCGCAGACGGAAGGCAGGCAACCGTTCCCCGTAACACCAACATGAAGGAAGTTGCCAGTACAACTGTTAGGTCTTCCCGAGTTTGGTTGTTTTTTAAAGACTCTGCTGATAACCCAAAAAAGGCCATTTGCACCACCTGCCAGGCCAGCATCAGCAGGGGTGGCAAAAGGACCATCCTGACCACCACCAGCATGATCAGGCACATGGCAGTAAAGCACCTGACTTTGTAGGCCGAACCCCAGTGTCCAGGAACAGTGTCTGCAGGTGGCACCATTGCTTCTTCCGCTGTTGTGCATGCAAGCCAATCCCCTGTCCATAGTGCATGCGAAGATGCCTCCTGCCCTGCACCTATCGTTGCACACTCTCAAGTAGCAGCATCAGGTAGCACGTCCATGTCCTTATCCCAGCGCAGCGTTCAGTTGTCCATACCCCAGTCCTTGGAACGCAAGCGCAAATATGCAGCCAAAGCCCCACAGGCCACACTACTAATCTCTCACATTTCACGACTGCTTGTGCTCGAAATGTTGCCTTTTAGGCTCGTGGAGACGGAAGCATTCCGCAACCCCAGCCGCCACTATTTCTCCCGGTGTGCCGTCACTGCATTACACGAGCACGTTTCCCAAAAAATTAGCCGTGGAAAGTCCACTTAACCATGGACACGTGGACAAGTGCTTTTGGGCAGGGACGGTACATCTCGCTGACGGCACACTGGGTTAACATAGTGGAAGCCGGGACCCAGTCAGACTTTGGGACGGAACACGTCCTCCCGACGCCAAGGATTGCGGGTCCTACAGTACAGACCAAAAGTTTGGACACACCTTCTCATTTAAAGATTTTTCTTTATTTTCATGGCTATGAAAATTGTACATTCACACTGAAGGCATCAAAACTATGAATTAACACCTGTGGAATTATATAGTTAACAAAAAAAGTGTGAAACAACTGAAAATATGTCTTATATTCTAAGTTCTTCAAAGTAGCCACCTTTTGCTTTTATGACTGCTTTGCACACTCTTGGCATTCTCTTGATGAGCTTCAAGAGGTTGTCACCGGAAATGGTCTTCCAACAATCTTGAAGGAGTTCCCAGAGATGCTTAGAACTTGTTGGCCCTTTTGCCTTCACTCTGCGGTCCAGCTCACCCCAAACAATCTCGATTGGGTTCAGGTCTGGTGACTGTGGAGGCCAGGTCATCTGGCGTAGCACCCCATCACTCTCCATCTTGGTCAAATTGCCCTTACACAGCCTGGAGGTGTGTTTGGGGTCATTGTCCTGTTGAAAAATAAATGATGGTCCAACTAAACGCAAACCGGATGGAATAGCATGCCGCTGCAAGATGCTGTGGTAGCCATGCTGGTTCAGTATGCATTCAATTTTGAATAAATCCCCAACAGTGTCACCAGCAAAGCACCCCCACACCATCACACCTCCTCCTCCATGCTTCACGGTGGGAACCAGGCATGTAGAGTCCATCCGTTCACCTTTTCTGCATTGCACAAAGACACGGTGCTTGGAACCAAAGATCTCAAATTTGGACTCATCAGACCAAGGCACAGATTTCCACTAGTCTAATGTCCATTCCTTGTGTTCTTTAGCCCAAACAAGTCTCTTCTGCTTGTTGCCTGTCCTTAGCAGTGGTTTCCTAGCAGCTATTTTACCATGAAGGCCTGCTGCACAAAGTCTCCTCTTAACAGTTGTTGAAGAGATGTGTCTGCTGCTAGAACTCTGTGTGGCATTGACCTGGTCTCTAATCTGAGCTGCTGTTAACCTGCGATTTCTGAGGCTGGTGATTCGGATAAACTTATCCTCAGAAGCAGAGGTGACTCTTGGTCTTCCTTTCCTTGTGTGGTCCTCATGTGAGCCAGTTTCTTTGTAGCGCTTGATGGTTTTTGCAACTTTACTTAGGGACACTTTCAAAGTTTGCCCAATTTTTCGGACTGACTGACCTTCATTTCTTAAAGTAATGATGGCCACTCGTTTTTCTTTACTTAGCTGCTTTTTTTCTTGCCATAATACAAATACTAACAGTCTATTCAGTAGGACTATCAGCTGTGTGTCCACCTGACTTCTGCACAACACAACTGGTCCCAACCCCATTTATAAGGCAAGAAATCCCACTTTTTAAACCTGACAGGGCACACTTGTGAAGTGAAAACCATTTCCGGTGACTACCTCTTGAAGGTCATCAAGAGAATGCCAAGAGTGTGCAAAGCAGTCATCAATGCAAAAGGTGGCTACTTTGAAGAACCTAGAATATAAGACATATGTTCAGTTGTTTCACACTTTTTTGCTAACTATATAATTCCACATGTGTTAATTCACAGTTTTGATGCCTTCAGTGTGAATGTATAATTTTCATAGTCATGAAAATACAGAAAAATCTTTAAATGAGAAGGTGTGTCCAAACTTTTGGTCTGTACTGTAGGTCAATCAGGGTTGCCCCCACGGTCTACAGCTCCTGCACCTCATCCTTGTCAGCCTCCTCCTCCTCTTCAGCTTCCATCTCCGAAATGACCATATCAGTCACAAGCTGGAAGCACTGCAGCACTGCCTCGGCCAAGCGGCAACAGGCTGTGCTGAAGCTAATATGCTTAGGCGACAAACCGAACAATGCTGAAGCGTTGTGGACAGCTCTGAAAGAGCAGGCAGATCTGTGGCTCACACCGCTGAACCTACAGCCAGGCATGGTCGTGTGTGACAATGGCCGGAACCTGGTGGCGGCTCTGAGGCGAGGCGAACTCACACACGTACCATGCCTGGCCCATGTGCTTAACCTCGTGGTTCAGCGGTTTCTCAAATCCTTCCCGTAGCAGCCAGATCTGCTTGTTAAAGTATGCCGCCTGTGTGCCCATTTTAGAAAGTCAGCTACAGCTTCTGCCGCTCTTGCCGTGTTTCAGCAGCGTTTGCAGCTTCCGGCACACAGACTGGTGTGTGATGTCCCCATGCATTGGAACTCTACACTGCAGATGTTGGGAAGGATTTGTGAGCAGAAGAGGGCAGTTGTTGAGTACCAGCATCAACAAGGCCATCGGTATTCAGTTCAGACTCCACACATAAGACCTCAGGAGTGGACATGGATGTCAGACATATGTACCATCCTCCAAAACTTTGAGGACTCCACCAAGATGGTGAGCAGCGATGACGCCATAATTAGCGTCACCATCCCACTTCTCGGTCTTCTGAAATGCTCTCTGCTCACAATCAAAGAGGATGCATTGCAGGCAGAGCACGATGAGATGGAGCAAGGAACCATACAGGGTGATTACACACAGCCAAGCCTCATCTCATCCCAACGTGGATTGGGTGACAATGAGGAACAGGAGGAGGAGGAAGGACAGGAGCTAGTTTCATGCACTATAGACGGTACTACCTGCACAGCTGTCATACCTTCTGTTCAGTGTGAATGGCCAGAGGACAGAGAGGAGGAGGAGCAGAGCATGGTCAGTGATCCTCTTGGTGAGGACACGGAAGTCTTGCCTGTTAGTAGTCTGGCATGCATGGCTGAGTTTATGTTACGCTGCCTTTCCCATGACCCTCGCGTTCTCAAAATTTTGGGTGACAGCCATTACTGGTTGGTGACACTTCTAGACCCATGCTACAAGGAGAACTTTATATCTCTTATTCCTGAGGCAGACAGGTCTACAAAAATGGGGCTGTACCAGAAGGCCCTTGTTGCGGAACTATTAAAAAAATTCCCATCTGAAAACGCTGGCGGCAGAGGGCACACTTCGTTGGACAACCAAGGAGTACAGGCGAGAGAGACACAACTTCAATCCAGCAGAGGCAGGGGAACACTGTCAAAGTTCTGGGAGAGTTTTCTCAGCCCTCCCATCGCACAGGCCCTGAGGCGCGGGGTACTCTCACAAGGAGTGCAAAGTTTGGGAAGATGCCGACCGTACCAACGTCCTCCGTGATTCTTCTGTGCCTTATAATTATTGGGTATTCAAGCTGGATACGTGGAATGAACTGGCTCTCTATGCCTTGGAGGTCCTGGCCTGCCCTGCCGCCAGCGTTTTATCAGAGCGGGTTTTTAGTGCCGCTGGTGAAATTATAACTGATAAGCGCATCCGCCTGTCAACTGAAAATGCTGACAGGCTGACTGTTATAAAAATGAACAAGGGCTCGATTGGGCCAGACTTCTCAACACCACTGAATGATAGCAGCGTAACATAAACTCAAATCCAGTGTCTTTTCTTGGGAGGTGTATTCCCATGCACCTTTTCACACCCACACATGGGTATACGCTTCCTGATTTTGGCTATTTGCTCTTGTCCTCCTCCTTCTACTCATCCTCCACCACCATATCACCAGGGTGACCGTGGTCCGTGATGCAACACCCACATAATTTTTTTAAAGGGTGTTTATGATGCCAGTAAAAAAATTTTTTTATACAGTATGTTCATGTATACCCCCCAGGGGTAAGTGTTTGTCAGCCCATACACTTAGTGCATGGGCATTACAAGTATAGGAGGCCCGCTCCTTTCTAATGTGAACATTTTTTTATGAGGCCCTCCTCCATGTCTCTTCCAAGGGGCATTGAAGTGCCTCCAAATTTTTCGCAGCCCTTGCATTCACTGCATAGGCCAAAACTATGAGAGACTCTCTCCTTTCTAATGGGAATTTGTCGTTACTGTGGCCCTGCTCTGTGTGTCTTTAAATTCTTAGTGGGGTTTTTCCAAAAATTGGTCAGCCTTTGGACTCACTGCATACCCTATAACTGTATAGCAGACCCTCTCCTTTCTAATGGGAACATGTCGTACTTGTTACTGTGGCCCTGCTCTATGTGTCTTTAAATTCTTAGTGTGGTTTTTCCTAAAATTGGTCAGCCTTTGGACTCACTGCATACCCTATAACTGTATAGCAGACTCTCTCCTTTCTAATGGGAATTTGTCGTTACTGTGGCCCTGCTCTATGTGTCTTTAAATTCTTAGTGGGTTTTTTCCTAAAATTGGTCAGCCGTTGGACTCACTGCATACCCTATAACTGTATAGCAGACTCTCTCCTTTCTAATGGGAATTTGTCGTTACTGTGGCCCTGCTCTATGTGTCTTTAAATTCTTAGTGGGGTTTTTCCTAAAATTGGTCAGCCTTTGGACTCACTGCATACCCTATAACTGTATAGCAGACTCTCTCCTTTCTAATGGGAATTTGTCGTTACTGTGGCCCTGCTCTATGTGTCTTTAAATTCTTAGTGGGTTTTTTCCTAAAATTGGTCAGCCGTTGGACTCACTGCATACCCTATAACTGTATAGCAGACTCTCTCCTTTCTAATGGGAATTTGTCGTTACTCTGGCCCTGCTCTATGTGTCTTTAAATTCTTAGTGGGGTTTTTCCTAAAATTGTTCAGCCTTTGGACTCACTGCATACCCTATAACTGTATAGCAGACTCTCTCCTTTCTAATGGGAATTTGTCGTTACTGTGGCCCTGCTCTATGTGTCTTTAAATTCTTAGTGGGGTTTTTACTAAAATTGGTCAGCAGTTGGACTCACTGCATACCCTATAACTGTATAGCAGACTCTCTCCTTTCTTATGGGAATTTGTCATACTTGTTACTTTGGCCCTGCTCTATGTGTCTTTAAATTCTTAGTGGGGTTTTTCCCAAATTTTGGCAGCCCTTGCAGTCATAGCATGGGCATTACCACTATAGAAGACCCGCTCCTTTATAATGGGAACATTTTTTTTACTGAGACCCTCCTCTGTCTCTTCAAAGGGGTATTGGTTTGCGTCCGAATTTTTCGCAGCCCTTGAAGTCACTGGATATGCAATAACAGTATAGGAGACCAACTTGTTAATAATGGGAACAAAAAAGCATAGCCGGCTGATGGCTCACTAACAATAGCGAGGGCCGACTGCTGGCTTTTTAAGAATAGTAAGGGCCGTCTGCTGGCTCTATAAAAATAGGCTTTATGACTTTCAGAGTCCCTCCATCATAAATAAAAAAGGATGTGTCTGATGATGTGTCACACACCACATTGCCAGATAAGGTTGTAAAATGTTAAAATGACATTTCCCGGTAAATGCATTTGTCTTAAAAAATAACGTAATAAAACAAAACAATAGGATCTTTCTTTAGTATAAAAAACAGCATCACCAATTTAACCTTAATGTAATCACATTGTTCAGCTCATGCACCTCCTCCTCCATCTACGAAATGACCACATCAGTCACAAGCTGACAGCACTGCAGCACTGCCTTGGCCAAGCGGCAACAGGCTGTGCTGAAGATAACATGCTTAATTGACAAACCGCCCAGCGCTGCAGAGTTGTTGAAAGCTGTAACACAGCAGCCTCATCTGTGGCTCTCACCGCTGAACATACAGCCAGGCATGGTCGTGTGTGACAATGGGCGGAACCTGGTGACGGAGAAATGACACCCAGAGTAGATACGGTTTCCCTCTATGCCAGTCCTTTCTCCGGGCTAAATACAACTCTCATCAAAAAAAGCTGTGGACTGGCTACTTACCGTCCCTGGCCACATTCACCTGTCCATGTGGGTAGACGGTCCTTCCCAGTAAGTGCACTGGGGACGGCACGAGTAATGTTGTGGGACCCGTGCTTGTGGAAGGCAGAGACGATACCTGGAAAAATAATGGCGGCTGGGGACCGAGTATGGATACCCGGCCGCCGCCGGCATGAGGTTGTGAAGAGCTTCCGCCTCCACGAGCCTGAAAGGCCACATTTCAAGTGAAAGCAGCTTTAGAGGACTTCCTGGGAGAAATGTCAGCTGGGTAGATATGGTAGATATGGTTTCCCAAGTCCTTTCACCAAGCTAAAGAATATGGCTGTGGTGAAATACAACTCAGCAAAAAAAGCTGTGGACTGGCTCCGTACTGTCCCTGACCACATTCACCTGTCCACGTGTTTGAGGTTAGGCGGTCCTTCCCAGTAAGTGCACTGGGGAGGGCATGGGTAATGTTGTGGGACCCGTGCTTGTGGAAGGCGGAGACGACACCGGGAGAAACAGTGGCGGCTGGGGACCGAGTATCGACACCCGGCTGCCGCCGATATGAGGTTGTGAAAAGCTTCCGCCTCCACGAGCCTAAAAGGCCATATTTCAAGTGCAAGCAGTTGCCCAGAAACCTGGCAGTTTAGTGTTGCGGCCTGTGGGAGGGTGGCTGGCTGCATACTTGTGCTTGCATTCCAAGTAACAGAAAACTAAGCAGATGGTGGCCTCTATCATCATCATGGCCTCACCTCGGTACTATTAACTCTGCTGAAGGAGGAGCCAGGGCCCACCGGAGGAGTCTCCGGTTCTCTGGTGGGCCCGTCCAACCCTGCCGAGAAGCAGCCCTGGCTAAGAAAAGTGTGGGGGAAGGTTCCCGGACACTCTATGGCTGCTTTTTAAAAGTGGATCGGACATGCTTATGCGTGTTATTTCTTAAACCGCATTGCATATCAGGCCATTGTTCAACTCTGTATTCATGAAATTAAATGCTCAAAGAAAGATGTTTGTGTGTCAAAGCACCACCGACAAGTGCAAGTTGATGTTGGACGGGCTGCCATTGCTTCTGCAACAAGCTGCATTAGAGTACTTCCTGGGAGAAATGACACCCAGGGTAGATACGGTTTCCCTCTATGCCAGTCCTTTCACCGAGCTAAATACAACTCTCAGCAAAAAAAGCTGTGGACTGGCTCCGACTGTCCCTGGCCACATTCACCTGTACACGTGTTTGTGGTTAGGCGGTCCTTCCCAGTAAGTGCACTGGGGATGGCACGGGTAATGTTGTGGGACCCGTGCTTGTGGAAGTCGGAGACGATACCTGGAAAAATAATGGTGGCTGGGGACCAAGTATGAACACTCGGCCGCCGCCGGCATGAGGTTATGAAAAGCTTCCGCCTCCACAAGCCTAAAAGGCCACATTTCAAGTGAAAGCAGCTTTAGAGAACTTCCTGGGAGAAATGACAGCTGGGTAGATATGGTTTCCCAAGTCCTTTCACTAAGCTAAAGAATATGGCTGTGGTGAAATACAACTCAGCAAAAAAAGCTGTGGACTGGCTCCGTACCATCCCTGGCCACATTCACCTGTCCACGTGTTTGTGGTTAGGCGGTCCTTCCCAGTAAGTGCACTGGGGAGGGCTCAGGTAATGTTGTGGGACCCGTGCTTGTGGAAGGCGGAGACGACACCGTGAGAAACAGTGGCGGCTGGGGACCGAGTATGGACACCCGGCCGCCGCCGGCATGAGGTTATGAAAAGCTTCCTCCTCCACGAGCCTAAAAGGCCACATTTCAAGTGCAAACAGCTGTCAAAAAATTGGCAGTATAGTATTGCAGCCTGTGGGTGGGTGGCTGGCTGCATACTTGCGCTTGCATTCCAAGGAATAGGGTAGGGACAACTGAACGCTGCACTGGGACAAGGACGTGGACGGTGATTGTTGCAAGTCTGCAATGACAAGTGCATGGCGGGAGGCATCTTCGCATGCGCCAAGGATCACTTATGATGGGCACACTTTTAGGCAGTGACCCGGGAGTCAGAAATGCTTCCACAGGTCGTCCCCATGCTGTTCCCATGTCTTTTCAGCACTTTATGCATGTGTCTGATGATGTGTCACACACCACATGGCCAGATAAGGTTGTAAAATGTTAAAATGACATTTCCCAGTGAATGCATTTGACACAGTTGAAAGTAACGCAAAAGTGAAAAAATGCATCAAAAACGCTACGTGTGAACATAGCCCAAGGTGTGGAGGAGTACTTTTGGTTTTGCTTATTTATTTTACCTTATATACAAGTCATTACCCTGGAAAGGATGTTCCTTAACATTGTAATGCAGCGACTTGCTGGCATTACGGTAATGGTCCAGGATGTGTTTTACCTGACCATGTACCTTCCCCCTCAGGTGACTGGTCACATGACTGTGACATAGCACAGGTCCTGCACGCACAGAATGTCTGTCTGATCACATGACTGTGACATCAGCAAGGTCCTGTCAGTATGTGTGTGTGTGTGTGCACAGGATGCATATATAAACCCTGCTTGATGGGAGACAGGTGTGTTCTGTGAGAGGCATGAGGCCTGTTCCCCATGTGTGTGGGACACCGTTCGTGTGAGGCCTAGTGAGGCCGAGAGTGAAGCCTGGCAGCCTAAAAGGTAGAGCCTGGATCCTGTGCGTGGATGCCAGTGACCTTTGAGGGAGAGCCGGCTTGGCATACAAGAGTCCTGAAAGGCGCAGACTGGATGTGAGTGAAAGCATACCAGTAGCCTTCGAAGGTACGAGGGCTGGAGACCCCCACCTGGGAAGCCTAAAAGTGAAAGTGGTGGCAAACTAAACCTGGAACCATTCAGACCCTGCAAAAGGTAAAAGCGGTACGTTATATGGACATTGTGATATATGGACATTGTTATCGTTTGCTGAAGCCAAGTGTTATAGTTTACCTGGAGCCAAGTGGGCATAGCTGCCACTGGAAAGGCTCGTGGTTTTTATATGTGTGAACTGCAGTTTATGAAGTGCAATAATAAACTGCTGAATTAAGAAATACCGGAAGTGTCGGGGTCGTAGCGACATTCCACTCGTCCTCCAGTCACTCCAAATTAAGGCTATGAGCATGGGTCAACCATTCAAAGAATGAGTCAGACAACAAGCTGGTTCAAACTCAGAGCATGTTCAGAAGGCTACTGGCAAGCCACGATCTCAGCAATGTTCCGCTTTTATTTCCGCATGCACAAACTTAAATACACTACATAATGGGGAGGGGATAGGGGTTGTTCGGGGCGGGGTAAGCCATAAATGGATTGTTCGGGGCGGGGTAAGCCATAAATGTCTAGTATCCGGCCACTCCTGATTGGTCCATGTCTCCTTAACTCAGTCTCTGGGCAGACAACCGTCTGTTGATGATTCGGTTTCATTTCTCTGGAACAGGTGCTGGCTGATACCGGCGCCATCTTAGCATAAATTTCGATCTAAGTAACACGTAGCAAGGAAAGCTTGTTGTTATAAGACACAAAATGGTGGTTAGTACATAAGCAAAGCGTATAAAAATATAAAAGTAGAGAAAATATATATTCTTTTTTACCCTGACATTCCCCCCTAAACACTAAGCTTTCCCTTGCTTTGGGGCCTTTGAGACTGTCCATGTGTGGGGAGAGGGGAGGTGTATTTCTTCACCCAATTATCTTAGAAGCTGCCCCCTTATGGGACGCCCCCAAACAATTGAGCCCTACCCTAAATGACACATGGAGTTCTCCCAACTGACCCTAAACTAGATCTCTCAATTGGACTCTGTCATAGGGGGTCTGGTCAGGCTTATTCAAAGGAGTGTATTTCTCCATATCTTCCTTACTGGTATCATCATGTAACAGAGATGTGGTTTCTTGATTCAAAAAGGTCTCGGAGGTTGGAACAGCATTGTTTATAGCTTTCCTGTATAAGGGGACTATGCAGCATACCATGTCATTCCTGCGCAATTCACTATGTCACAGTAATCAAATCGATACGTCTGGATTTTTGCGTGAGTATCTACCCAAAATGTGGTAGCTGTCCACCCTGGGACAGACAGTAAGCATATGGAAAGGATATAGAAGAAGGTAGTCATCTTTTATAGGCTCATTTTGTCTCTCTTGCAGTGGGAGGCGTGAATCCAGGTGCTCTTGCCCTCAAGCTTCAGAGCTGTAGGAGTAGTCAGGATCACAGTGTAGGGGCCCTCAAATCTGGGTTGGAGACAGTCTTTCCGGACAAACTTCTTTACGTACACCAGGTCGCCTGGGGTGAAATCATGTACCGCATCACCTGTGGATTCTGGGAGAGAAGCAGACACTGTAGAGCGGGTGTTAGTCAATTCTTTAGACAGAGCAATCACAAATTTTACTACTCTATCATGTGTTTCAGACAACTCTTGGGGCCTAATTTCTCCTATTTTAGGTGGGGTCCCAAACAAAATTTCATAGGGCGTTAGCCCATGTTTAGCTTGTGGGGTGTGTCTGATATGATACAATACTATAGGGAGTAGGTCGGGCCAGGGGAGGGGATGATCCTGGGTCATTTTCAAGAGCTGGGTCTTGAGTGTGGAATTCATCCTTTCCACTTTGCCTGAACTGGCAGGATGGTATGGAGTGTGGAGGCCCAAATCTGTTCCCAACATGTTCCAAAGTTCTTTGTAGATATTTGCTGTGAAAGCTGGTCCTTGATCCGATTCTATGACTTGGGGAACTCCAAATCTGCAGGCAATTTCAGTGATCAGTTTCTTGGCTGTGACTTTAGCAGTCATGTTGACAACCGGGTAGGCCTCGGGCCAGGCTGAGAACATATCCACGGCTACCAAAACGTACTCATATTTTCCTGCTTTAGGCATTTGGATATGGTCGACTTGTATTCTCTGCCAAGGGTAGTCTGGTTTAGCCAGGTGTTGGAGAGGGACCCGTGCCGTACACGTTGGGTTCCAGGTAGCGCAGACAGAGCAGGATTTTGAGTATGCAGTCACAGTGGAAGAGATTCCGGGTGCAAAGTACAGTTTCTTGATACATGCCAAGGCTTGATTCTTTCCTCTGTGTGTAGGCCCGTGAGCCCATGCTGCCACGGCTGAGTACATGCGCCTAGGCAAGCAAGGTTTTCCGTCCACTTGGTAAAGAGTTGCGTCGACCTTTAAATCTTTGCGACCTGCCAGCACGGCTCCCGCCGCTTTCCATTGCTTGACTTCTTCAGTGGGGGTCTTCCTTTGTTCTTCACACAATTTTTCTTCAGGCATCCTGACCCCCCTGGATTCCACTCGTGTCTCCGCTGGACTTGTATGGTCTTCCGCCGGCTGTTCTTTGGCTCTTGCTCTAGTGAGCGCCACAGCTACGGTTTGCAGGGTCTCCCCCATCTCTTCTTCCTTTTCCTGCCACTTTGATGACACATTCTCCACTGCCGCAGTCTTGGCTGCTTGGTCAGCTAGGTGGTTGCCCCTGGCTTCCCTGGAATCTAGTCTTCCATGAGCCTTGACCTTGATAACAGCAACCTGAATGAGTAGTTCCGGGGCCTTCATTAGGGCCTTAATCCATGAGGCATGTTTCACTGGTGTACCTGCAGCTGTGATGAATCCTCTAGACTTCCACAAGAGTCCAAAATCATTGCAAATTCCATGTCCATACCTAGAATCAGTATATATGTTTGCCGTTGTTCCAGCTGCCAGGTGGCAGGCTTCTGTGAGAGCTACAAGTTCAGCTTCTTGTGCAGACATGTATGGTGGTAGAGCTTCAGCCTTGAGGACTGTTAGGTCTGTTGTGACAGCATATCCCGTGTGGAACTTCCCTTGAGGGTCTGCGAAACGGGATCCATCAGTCCATAGGTGCAAGGCAGGGTGTGCGAGCGGATGTGCCACCATATTCTCTGGAGCAGAAGTCTCTTCCTGCAAAATTTTTATACAATCATGAAAATCATGAGGTTCCACCAATGGACCTTCACCCTGTTCGTCTTCCCCCCTAGAAGGTGGAAGCAAAGTGGCAGGGTTGATAGTCAGACATCTGGTAAATGTTATATTGGAGGGCAACAATAGGGAACACTGCAGCCGCAGGTGTCTTTGGTTGGTTAGATGTTTCGGAGATGTTTGTTGCAGAACAGCTGAGAGATCATGGCCAGCCTGTATAACTAGATCATGTCCAAGGACGATATCAGCTGACTTGTCAAGGAGGATGTGAGCAGCGTGGACCGCCTTAAGGCACGTGGGGGCAGTTCGGGCGACCGGGTCCAGGCGGGCTGAGTAGTAGCCTAAAGGCCGATACTTATGATCATAGCGTTGTACTAGAACTCCAGAGGCATGACCTTCCGATTCAGAGACAAAGAGGTGAAATGGCTGAGTATAGTCTGGTAAGCCCCAAGGCCGGGGCAGAGACAACAGCCTGTTTAAGGCTGTCAAAACATAGTCTGCGTTGGTGAGAGATACGTGAATCTTCAGCATGAAACCAGACGGAGCCTTCGTCCTTAAGACAGTCATACAGGGGTTGCATAAGCTTTGAGGCATCCGGGATCCATTGCCTGCAGTAAGTGATGAGACCAAGGAAAATCTGCATAGCGGAGTAGGTGGTTGGGAAGGTGATATCCATGATGGCTTGTTTTCTTTCTTCAGTCAGATGTCTAGCACCTTGTGATATACAATGTCCGAGGAAAATGACCTTGGGCAGACACCATTGGACTTTGCCTTTCGAGACTTTACAGTTAGCTGAGTGAAGAAACCAGAGAAGGGATGTTGACATCTCTGGCAAATTTTCTTCAGTGCCGCAGAGTTAAAGATCATCCACATATTGTAGAAGAGTGACCTGAGGGTTCTCTTGAACCCATGGCTCCAGAATAGACTTCATAGAATGAATGAATTGGTTAGGAGAGTTCTGGGCTCCTTGTGGAGTCCTGGTCCATGTAAGCTGTGCTCCTTGAAAGGTAAAGGCAAAAAGAAACCACGAATCTTCATGCAAGGGTATACTGAAGAAGGCGTTGGCCAGATCTAACACCGTAAACAAGGTGGCCGCTGGAGGCACCTGAGACAAGAGGGTGTTTGGGTTGGGTACCACTGGAGTTTCTAAAATGGTAGCTGCATTGACGGCTCTGAGATCCTGAACCAACCGGTATCTTGGAGGCTCTCCCGGAGCGGTTTTCTTTTTTACAGGAAAGAGGGGTGTATTGCATGGAGATACACATCTGACAAGGACTCCTGACTCCAGGAGGGAAGCGACTTGGGTACCCAAGCTTTGTTCTTGTGCCGCCTTGAGGGGGTATTGTGGCAACCGTGGGTACCTGTGTCCAGGCTTGAGGTGTACTTGGACCGGGGGAACCTGCAGGAGGCCAACGTCCTCTGGCCCGCTGGACCACAGAGAGTGAGGGAACTGTAAGGTATCAAGAAGAGTGTGAGGTTGTATGGTCATCATCATGAGAGGGAAGGCTTTGAGAACGCAGCGGTCTTCAGTCCCTTGTTCGGAATGAGGATCTCGCAGAAGAAGCTCCATGCCATGGTTTCCGAAGGTAATAGTTGCCTTCATCCGCTCTAAGAGATCGGCTCCCAACAAATTAACGGGGCAAGTTTCTGAGACCAAGAATCTTGTGAGTACTCCAGTGAATGGTCCTGCAGACACAGGGACTGTGAGTGGAGAGGAAATATGTTGGCCTTCCACCCCAACACAGGTGAGGGTATCCGGTGATAGGGATACCGAGGGAGGGAGCTGTGTGGAAGAAATGACAGATGTGGCCTCCCCAGTGTCCACCAGGAACTTCAATGGTTGATGGTCCACCTGTAAAGTGACAGTCCCACAGGCGGCCGTGGGGTGCATAGCCGGGAAAGTGGACACTGGTTGACCGGGCCGTCATTGGCGTGGGTGAGATGGTTCACGGGAAGGTCCATGGTTGTGTGGACCGTCATGAAACGAGCGGTCATGGTACTGTCTGCGGGTTGGACAGTCTCTGAGAATGTGATTAGGGCTACCACATTCCCAACACAGCATGCGTCCTTCAGAATCACGAGATTGTCTCTTGTCTCTAGGTGGCCCCCTGTCATTTCTTCTGTCTTGTTTTCTATATGTGGGAGGAGTATCATCACCTGTGCCTTTAACCATTACCCACTTGATTCCATGTTGGTTGCCAGGGGGTGGGTAGCTTTCTTGAGCTTGATATACCATGGCAGGAGCGGCTTTCTTCTTTGGCTTAGTATCCTTTTCCATTTTTAGCATGGCTTTTTGGAAAGCTTTGACAATGTCCACCGCGTCGTTAAAAGAAGAAGAACGAATCTCGGGGCGTACCCTCAGAACCTCATCTCTGAGAGCGTCTTGTAGGCCATCTACTAGGGCCTGAACCAACAGGGCGGCCTGCGTCTTGACGTGAGGACTGTATCTGAGATTCTCAAAATGCATGCTGAGTCTTGCAGCATATCCTTCCACAGATTCATCAGGGTGTTGTTGAACATCTTGTACAGACCCAGGTTGATCTGACAAGCGATCCTGAGCCCAGGCTTTTAACTGTTTCATGTATTCTAGGCCGGATTCATACGTACTAAGGGATCCTGCTTTTGTGGAATCCATGGCCTTTTCGATAGTAGGCAAGAAATATTCCTTGGCCTTCACAGATGTGATACCTGCCAAATCAGCCCAGGTTGCACCATAAATGGCTCTGGTTGTGTCCAAGCGTCTAGCATACTGCATGGGAGATTTATCGGGATCAGGAAGCTTTGAGACTAGAGTGTCTACTTGTACTGGGGTAAAGGGTTGATATTTGATCATCCCTAAAGGTCCAGGAACTTGTTGAGGACCGGGCAGCGTCGCGTGTTCCTTGATGGTGTTTGGGGTGGCCGCTAGGGAGGATTCTTCAGGCAACAGAACCGCATTAGGTATCGATGTCGGGGAGGAGGTTGCCACTAGTAGCTTAAGGGCCAAAGGCATAGCAGCATGAACTACTGGACTACGGACACATACAATGCGTATTGAGTCCAATCCATGGGGGAGGGTCTCCATGCCTTCCTTGAGGGCTAGTACGTGTTCCTCCATGCACGGCCCGAGTGGGTAGCCGAAAATTCCAGAAGATATAAGTGGTATCGCTAAAGTGCGTCTGGGCATATCCTGATGACTCAATTTTCCTGCATGGAGGAGTACTGAACGGATGGTAGATGCGAGAGTGGAACGTGACTCTTCGGGGTTCTGGGGGTCATAAATAGGACCCACTGCATGTATGATGACATCAGCGGGCAGTCTACCCGCACGGGTGACTAAGGTCTGGCCTTTTGAAAGCTCTCCGTTTTCGGCTAAGTGAGCCTGGCATTCTGCAGCCAGAGTGGAACCAGCAGCAAGGGCAATTTTATGAGCCAATCCTCCAGCATGGCTCATACGGGTGTTTGCAGGGTTGACTATGGCCCCCACCCGATGTGTAAGGATGTCACCATAGCCTATTGACAGAGTGACAGGGCGTCCTGGTGGGTCTACTAGATTCCGGGAGCGGCAGGGGTCCCAGACTTCTGAGGGGCTGGGGGGTGGTGCTCTTTCAGCAGTTGCTTGGAGCAAGGGCCGGAGTATGGGTAATGAATGTGGGGTGGAGGATGCCATAGGAGACGTATGGGGTAAAGGGAGGGGCGCTGGAGTATCTTGAGCCCATCCCTCATCTGGCTCCGTATCGTCTTGAGTAACAGTATGTTGGCGGCGTGAGAGCAGTCTGGCCTGAAATTCTGGGGAGTTGAGGAGGATATCCCCAGAGTTATGGGCGACCCCCATGGGGAACAGAGGGAGCGCCTCAGCATCGTAGACTGGAGCAGAGGGTATCACATTAGTTTCAGATGGGTGCTCTGGGACTGCGGGCTTTTCCACCCATGCTGGTGGCTGGTAATAAGCACCGGACGGATCTAGTAATGGATATAGGCCGGATTGGGGTTTCCCGGGCCTCCCACAACAAGTAAAAGGTGTAGTGAGATGGCCGTTGGAGGGAGGAGTTGGAGTGGGGGTGGGATTGTTCTTGGGGGCAGGGAAAGGTGTAGTAAGATGGCCGTTGGAGGGAGGAGTTGGAGTGGGAGTGGGATTGTTCTTGGAGACAGGCTGGGCATCGTGCCATGGGCGGCCCGCCCCACAGACACAGCAGAATTTCGCCCAGGGCGGGTTTTGCTCTCCGCACATACGACACGTCCATCCTTCCGATGATTTGGCGTCGGCGCCATTATAGGGTGGTGGCTGAGGGCTCGGTGTAGTGACAGGCATCAACGGGGTTACGGCCAATTTAGGGTCACATAACAAATCACATTCTGCAGCTTTCATGTATCCGAACAAAGGCTCGGCATTCTCTGTTCCCCCTGCACCATCTACTTCTTTCCAGCCCTCAACCTTTAAATCATTTGCTACTCTAAAATGTGCCGGAGCCTGGTGCAGGAGTCCTTCGTCACTCAACTTCCCCTTATTTTGTATAACGCATTCTTTCACACTGAAGGCTGAAGCCTGCCCGTACTGGGTAGGCTTATCATTTTATACAGATTCCTAACATTCTTAACAGCCTTCTTGCCTTCCCGTGACTCTACTAGCTGGATGACTCCCACTGCACCATCCGGCAACTTGTGAAGTCTTTCAGATTTGAACATACGCAACATTTTCTTATAGAATGCAATGATCTGTCGCGACTCAGATCACTGGTGCAGTCCACAGGTCGCCACCCGTCAGTGTAGAGCACACCTCAATACACTGGTGAGATAGAGAGACACCTCAATCTATCCCCTTCCCTAACCTTGAATGGCGACTTTACAGTGCGACTCACCACGGCACCCTGACTACAGGTCGCCACCCGACAGTGTAGAGCACACCTCAATACACTGGTGAGATAGAGAGACACCTCAATCTATCCCCTTCCCTAACCTTGACTTTACAGCAGTCTCTGTGGTAGACGAAGAGCACTCCTCAATTCGTCACAGATTCTTTCTCCCTTACACTTCAATTCAGGGATGGCTTGGAATCGACTATCAGTCACGGGAGGCAAATATCTAAGAAAAGTACAGTGACCGGGGGAGGAGGAGGTGGTGTGCACACGAGCACGCGCAGGCATGCAACGTCACTCGGTCTCACAGTTGCTGGTTCAGGACGTGGCGCAGGACGCCTGAGGTCTCACCACTCGACCGGTCACCCACCCAGATCCAAACTGACAACCCCACAGGAACCGCTGCGGCTGACACACAGGCAAGTGAGACATATAAAATATATTTCGACTTACCGTGTTCGATGGAGGTTGATCAGGCCTCAGATTCAGCCGCCGCGGTCACCACCAGGGAAGTCTGCAATATGGGTCCGGGAGGGCGGCGTACCGCTAGCCACGCCCCACGTTGGGCGCCATTTGTCGGGGTCGTAGCAACATTCCACTCGTCCTCCAGTCACTCCAAATTAAGGCTATGAGCATGGGTCAACCATTCAAAGAATGAGTCAGACAACAAGCTGGTTCAAACTCAGAGCATGTTCAGAAGGCTACTGGCAAGCCACGATCTCAGCAATGTTCCGCTTTTATTTCCGCATGCACAAACTTAAATACACTACATAATGGGGAGGGGATAGGGGTTGTTCGGGGCGGGGTAAGCCATAAATGGATTGTTCGGGGCGGGGTAAGCCATAAATGTCTAGTATCCGGCCACTCCTGATTGGTCCATGTCTCCTTAACTCAGTCTCTGGGCAGACAACCGTCAGTTGATGATTCGGTTTCATTTCTCTGGAACAGGTGCTGGCTGATACCGGCGCCATCTTAGCATAAATTTCGATCTAAGTAACACGTAGCAAGGAAAGCTTATTGTTATAAGACACAAAATGGTGGTTAGTACATAAGCAAAGCGTATAAAAATATAAAAGTAGAGAAAATATATATTCTTTTTTACCCTGACAGAAGGACATTGCACGTGTGCTTAATTTACCCGGTGCAGCGAGTATCCCCCATTATGATGACTAGTGCTGCCTTACAACATATTTCCCAGGAAAATCCATTTTGGTTTTGCTTTTGTATGTTTTATTGGGAGTCCGTAAAAGTGGCGTAATACTCTGACAACGTTGTTGACAGCAGTGACCTGGGAGTCAGAAATTCTTCCAGGGGTCTTCCCCATGCTGTTCCCATGTCGATTTGGGCAATTTTTAGGCCTTTTGCAGACCGCCGGGAGGAGCCGCCTGAAAAATGCTCGAGTTTCCCATAGACTTACATTGGGCTCGTTGCTCGGGTCGAGCACCCGAGTATTCCAATTTGCTCGACCTGAGCAACGAGTACCTGGCATTTTAGTGCTCGCTCATCACTAGTAAGTATCCCTTATAGTCTTACATGAATCAGTTATTACAATAATGTCAAAAATGTATTATCAAATTACTAGGAAAGCAATTATCTGTTGAATATATAATGCAGCTCAAAGTTTCAACACTTGTTTTATATAAGAGGCAGGATAATTATTATACCCTTCAGTATCCCAGACCAGGCGAACAAAGGTCAATGGACTGCCATCGTCCTAATAGGTGATGGTGCTAGAAGTACACCCCTCACCTATCAAGCATTTTTATTCCGTATATAGTCATGCCAAAAGTTTTGAGACTGACACTAATTTAGGTTATCACAATGCTGCTTCAGTTTCTATAGTGGCATTTTGTATGAACTATAGATTGTTATGAATAGTGATCAAGTGAATTGCAAAAATTGCAAAGTCATTCTTTGCCATGAAAATTAACGTAATCACAAAAAAAAACATTTCCTCTGATTCTCAGCCTTACTATAAAATGACCTGCTTACTAGTGTTGAGCCACCCCCATAGTGTTCGGGTTCGGTTCGGTTCGTCGAACACCGGGATGTTCGAGGAACTGTTCGTCGAACACCTTAGAACACCGTCGAACACCGTTAAAACCAATGGCAGGCAAACAAAAACACATAGAAACACATAGAAAACACCTGCAAAGTTGTCCAAAAGCTGACAAACTGCTCAGAAGACACTCTCTTTAAAAAAGCCGGCCGGCAAATTCAGCAGCGGCATACAACGGTACCCGACAATTTAGACAAGAAGGAATAGAGCATCACACATAGATTAGATAGATAGAAACATGTCAGTCACACATATAAGAAGCACAGTGACAGTGTTGGTTACTGCACTTGTCATTTAGTGTAAAGGATTTAGTAAAAAAAATATTAGTGTTTTCATGCACCGTCTCTTTAAAAAAGCCGGCCGGCAATTCAGCAGCGGTACCCGACAATTTAGAACAGAAAGAATAGAGTTTCACACATAGATTAGATAGATATTATAAATGTGACAGACATGTTTCTAAGTACAGCGACAGTGTTGGTTACTGTACTTGTCATTTAGTGTTAAAATAAAGGATTTATTAAAATAAAAATTGGCATGGGGTTCCCCATAATTTTAGTCTCTAGCGGAGGTTAAGCAGACGGCTGGGGCAGAGGTTTGAAGCCTGGGAAGGGGGTAATACCCACGGAGCTTCCTAGGCTACTAATATCAGCCCCCAGCTGAATACCTAGCCTTTACTAGCTATTAAAATGGGGGACCCCTCAAAAAAAATGACGTGGGGTCCCCCCTATGTTAATAGCTAGCAAAGGCTAGGCAGACAGCTGGGGGCTGATATTAATAGCCCAGGAAGGGTGCCATGAATATTGGCCCCCTCCCAGGCTAGAAACACCAGCCGTCAGCCGCCCCAGAAATGGCGCATCCATAGGATGCGCCAATTCTGGCACTTAGCCTCGCTCTTCCCACTGCCCTGTAGCGGTGGCAGTGGGGTAATAGGGTTGGGGTTGATGTCAGCTTATAACGCCTGCTGACATCAAGCCCAGGTTAGTAATGGAGAGGCGTCTATAAGACACTCCCATTACTAACCCCATAGTAAAAGTTAAAAAAAACACAAACACCCAGAATAAAGTCCTTTAATTTAAATAAACACACAATTCTTTATTGTTCTAAATTAAACCATACTTACCATCACGCCCATTCCAGCTGAAGCCAACGATCTCCTGTAATAAAAATAAAATAGTAAACCAACATCATCCTTACCTTTCGATGGTTCCCAGGACAGCTTCAGCTCTGCTACATCGAGATGACAGGCTGGACCGCAGGAGAAAGCTGCCATCCAGCATGTCATCCCGCAGACACTGAGAAGCGCAGGCATGCTTACGCTCCTCAGTGTCTCGCTGTGACGGCATCCAGATGAGCCGAGTTAATGTCCAATGAACTCGGCGCACCTCATGCACGTCACTGACAGCGTGGGAAAATTCTCCTGCACTCAGCGCTTCAGCGTGGGAGAATTCTCATGCTGAAGCGCTGAGTGCAGGAGAATTTTCCCACGCTGTAAGTGACGTGCATGAGGTGAGCAGAGATCATTGGACATGAACTCACCTCATGCACGTCACTGACAGCGTGGGAAAATTCTCACGCTGAAGCGCTGTCAGTGACGTGCATGAGGTGAGTTCATGTCCAATGATCACTGCTCACCTCATGCACGTCACTTACAGCGTGGGAGAATTCTCCTGCACTCAGCACTTCAGCGTGAGAATTTTCCCACGCTGTCAGTGACGTGCATGAGGTGAGCTGAGTTCATTGGACATGACCTCGGCTCATCTTTATGCCGTCACAGCGAGACACTGAGGAGCGCAAGCATGCCTGCGCTTCTCAGTGTCTGCGGCATGGCAGGCTGGATGGCAGCGTTCTGCTGCGGTCCAGCCTGTCATCTCGATGTAGCAGAGCTGGAGCCGTCCTGGGAACCATGGAAAGGTAAGGATGAGGTTGGTTTATTATTTTTCTTTTATTGCAGGAGATCGTTGGCTTCAGCTGGAATGGGTGTGATGGTAAGTATGGTTTAATTTAGAACAGTAAAGAATTTTGTGTTTATTTCAATTAAAGGACTTTATTCTGGGTGTTGTGTTTTTTTTAAATACTTTACTAGAAATTCATGGCGGTCATGTCTAATACTGGCGTGACCCCATGAATTTTGGGCTTAGGGCCAGCTGATAATACCAAGCTGGCCCTAACCCCTTTATTACCCAGTGAGCCACCGCACCAGGGCCCTGGATGAGTTGGGTACAGCGCCAGAAGATGGCGCTTCTATGAACGCGCCATTTTCCGGGGTGGCTGCGGACTGCATTTTGCAGCGGGGGGGGGGCCAGAAAGCTTGGGCCTCCCTGCGCTGCAGATTCCAGCCCCCAGCTGCCTAGTTGTACCTGGCTGGATACAAAAATAGGGCGAAGCCCCACATATTTTTTTTTTAATTATTTCATGAAATTCATGAAATAATTTAGAAAAAAAGGCCTTCCCTATATTGTTGTGTCCGGCCAGGTACAAATAGGCAGCTGGTGGTTGGTGGCAGCCCGTTCCTGCCTGCTGTACCTGGCTGGACACAAATATAGTGCGAAGCCCCACTTCAATTTTTTTTTATTATTTTATGAAATTCATTAAATAATTAAGAAAAAAAGGCCTTCCCTATATTGTTGTGTCCGGCCAGGTACAAATAGGCAGCTGGTGGTTGGGGGCAGCCCGTTCCTGCCTGCTGTACCTGGCTGGACACAAATATAGTGCGAAGCCCCACTTCAATTTTTTTTTATTATTTCATGAAATTCATGAAATAATTAAGAAAAAAAGGCCTTCCCTATATTGTTGTGTCCGGCCAGGTACAAATAGGCAGCTGGTGGTTGGGGGCAGCCCGTTCCTGCCTGCTGTACCTGGCTGGACACAAATATAGTGCGAAGCCCCACTTCAATTTTTTTTTATTATTTCATGAAATTCATGAAATAATTAAGAAAAAAAGGCCTTCCCTATATTGTTGTGTCCGGCCAGGTACAAATAGGCAGCTGGTGGTTGGGGGCAGCCCGTTCCTGCCTGCTGTACCTGGCTGGACACAAATATAGTGCGAAGCCCCACTTCAATTTTTTTAAATTATTTCATGAAATTCATGGAATAATTAAGAAAAAAAGGGCTTCCCTATATTGTTGTGTCCGGCTAGGTACAAATAGCCAGCTGGTGGTTGGGGGCAGCCCGTTCCTGCCTGCTGTACCTGACTGGACACAAATATAGGGCGAAGCCCCACATCAATTTTTTTTAATTATTTCATGAATTTCCTGAAATGATTTTAAAAAAATTGACGTGGGGCTTCGCACTATATTTGTGTCCAGTCAGGTGCAGCAGGCAGGAACGGGCTGCCCCCAACCACCAGCTGCCTATTTGTACCTGGCCGGACACAACAATATAGGGAAGCCCTTTTTTTCTTAATTATTTCATGAAATAATTTAAAGAAAATTGACGTGGGGCTTCGCCCTGTTTTTGAGTCCAGCCAGGTACAACTAGGCAGCTGGGGGCTGGAATCCGCAGCGCAGGGAGACCCAAGCTTTCTGGGCCACCCCCGCTGCAAATTGCAGTCCGCAGCCACCCCGGAAAATGGCGCGTTCATAGAAGCGCCATCTTCTGGCGCTGTACCCAACTCATCCAGGGCCCTGATGCGTTGGCTCACTGGGTAATAAAGGGGTTAGGGCCAGCTTGGCATTATCAGCTGGCCCTAAGCCCGAAATTCATGGGGTCACGCCAATATTAGACATGACCACCATGAATTTCTAGTAAAGTATTTAAAAAAAACACAACACCCAGAAAAAAGTCCTTTAATTGAAATAAACACACAATTCTTTATTGTTCTAAATTAAACCATACTTACCGTCACGCCCATTCCAGCTGAAGCCAACGATCTCCTGAAATAAAAGAAAAATAATAAAGCAACCTCATCCTTACCTTTCCATGGTTCCCAGGATGGCTCCAGCTCTGCTACATCGAGATGACAGGCTGGACCTGCAGAACGCTGCCATCCAACCTGTCATCCCGCAGACACTGAGAAGCGCAGGCATGCTTGCGCTCCACAGTGTCTCTCTGTGAGGGCATCCAGATGAGCCGAGTTAATGTCCAATGAACTCGGCTCACCTCATGCACGTCACTGACAGCGTGGGAAAATTCTCCTGCACTCAGCGCTTCAGCGTGAGAATTTTCCCACGCTGTCAGTGACGTGCATGAGGTGAGCTGAGTTCATTGGACATGAGCTCACCTTATGCACGTCACTGACAGCGTGGGAGAATTCTCCTGCACTCAGCGCTTCAGCGTGAGAATTTTCCCACGCTGTCAGTGACGTGCATGAGGTGAGCCGAGTTCATTGGACATGACCTCGGCTCATCTGGATGCCGTCACAGAGAGACGCTGAGGAGCGCAAGCATGCCTGCGCTTCTCAGTGTCTGCGGGATGACAGGCTGGATGGCAGCGTTCTGCTGCGGTCCAGCCTGTCATCTCGATGTAGCAGAGCTGGAGCCATCGTGGGAACCATGGAAAGGTAAGGATGATGTTGCTTTATTATTTTTCTTTTATTGCAGGAGATCGTTGGCTTCAGCTGGAATGGGCGTGACGGTAAGTATGGTTTAATTTAGAACAATAAAGAATTGTGTCTTTATTTCAATTAAAGGACTTTATTCTGGGTGTTTGTGTTTTTTTTTAACTTTGACTATGGGGTTAGTAATGGGGGTGTCTTATAGACGCCTCTCCATTACTAACCTGGGCTTGATGTCAGCTGGCATTATAAGCTGACATCAACCCCAGCCCTATTACCCCACTGCCACCGCTACAGGGCAGTGGGAAGAGCGAGGCTAAGTGCCAGAATTGGCGCATCCTATGGATGTGCCATTTCTGGGGCGGCTGACGGCTGGTGTTTCTAGCCTGGGAGGGGGCCAATATTCATGGCACCCTTCCTGGGCTATTAATATCAGCCCCCAGCTGTCTGCCTAGCCTTTGCTAGCTATTAAAATAGGGGGGACCCCACGTCAATTTTTTGGGGGGTCCCCCATTTTAATAGCTAGTAAAGGCTAGGCATTCAGCTGGGGGCTGATATTAGTAGCCTGGGAAGCTCCATGGGTATTACCCCCTTCCCAGGCTTCAAACATCTGCCCCAGCCGTCTGCTTAACCTCCGCTAGAGCCTAAAATTAAGGGGAACCCCACGCTAATTTTTTTTAAAATAAATCCTTTATTTTAACACTAAATGACAAGTACAGTAATCAACACTGTCACTGTACTTCATATATATGTGACTGACATGTTTCTATCTATCTAATCTATGTGTGATGCTCTATTCCTTCCATTCTAAATTGTCGGGTACCGCTGCTGAATTGCCGGCCGGCTTTTTTAAAGAGACGGTGCATGAAAACACTAATATTTTTTTTAATAAATCCTTTACACTAAATGGCAAGTACAGTAATCAACACTGTCACTGTACTTCTTATATATGTGACTGACATGTTTCTATCTATCTAATCTATGTGTGATGGTCTATTCCTTCCATTCTAAATTGTCGGGTACCGCTGCTGAATTGCAGCCGGCTTTTTTAAAGAGACGGTGCATGAAAACACTAATATTTTTTTTAATAAATCCTTTACACTAAATGGCAAGTACAGTAATCAACACTGTCACTGTACTTCTTATATATGTGACTGACATGTTTCTATCTATCTTATCTATGTGTGATGCTCTATTCCTTCCATTCTAAATTGTCGGGTACCGCTGCTGAATTGCCGGCCGGCTTTTTTAAAGAGACGGTGCATGAAAACACTAATATTTTTTTTAATAAATCCTTTACACTAAATGGCAAGTACAGTAATCAACACTGTCACTGTACTTCTTATATATGTGACTGACATGTTTCTATCTATCTAATCTATGTGTGATGCTCTATTCCTTCCATTCTAAATTGTCGGGTACCGCTGCTGAATTGCAGCCGGCTTTTTTAAAGAGACGGTGCATGAAAACACTAATATTTTTTTTAATAAATCCTTTACACTAAATGGCAAGTACAGTAATCAACACTGTCACTGTACTTCTTATATATGTGACTGACATGTTTCTATCTATCTAATCTATGTGTGATGCTCTATTCCTTCCATTCTAAATTGTCGGGTACCGCTGCTGAATTGCCGGACGGCTTTTTTAAAGAGACGTTGCATGAAAACACTAATATTTTTTTTAATAAATCCTTTACACTAAATGGCAAGTACAGTAATCAACACTGTCACTGTACTTCTTATATATGTGACTGACATGTTTCTATCTATCTAATCTATGTGTGATGCTCTATTCCTTCCATTCTAAATTGTCGGGTACCGCTGCTGAATTGCAGCCGGCTTTTTTAAAGAGACGGTGCATGAAAACACTAATATTTTTTTTTATAAATCCTTTACACTAAATGACAAGTACAGTAATCAACACTGTCACTGTACTTCTTATATATGTGACTGACATGTTTCTATCTATCTAATCTATGTGTGAAGCTCTATTCTTTCGGTTCTAAATTGTCGGGTACCGGTGTATGCCGCTGCTGAATTGCCGGCTTTTCATGTTTCACTGTGAGCACAGTTCCCATCGATTTGGGCAATCACTCTAATGCCACAACCACCATGGCTGTGGCATTACAGTGAGTGGCAGACAATCCCTGCATGATTGGTGCTCTAAATAGCGCCAGACATGCAGGACACGCTTTTGGTGCACGAACAGTTATCGAACATAACCTCGAACAGCCGAATTTTTTGCAAATCGTTCGGGTTCGTCGAACAACTTGAACACCGCCCAAAACAGCTCGAATTTGAGATTGGCGAACAGTTCTAGTCAAACACCGCTCATCTCTACTGCTTACATCTTTTCAGTGATTTCTTTAGCTCCGGAGAAACAAAAACGATCTAGTTACTCTGCCATGCTTTTTGAATTATAAGAGCAGACTGGTTGCTTTACAAGTGGGCTGGTACTTGACATCATTGTCTTCTTCTGTTGGCTGTGGTTACCTCCAAGGAAATATCACCGAAATAAATGTATCGGAAAGTACAACTGACTAGAATAGTTCACCGAAAATTGTACTATTAAAACTACATTTTATTGAAACCATTAAAAACACAATAGTTAGAATCCATATATATGAAAACTGCAATTCACAGTAGACACCCGCCACGTTAAATCAAACCAATTAATTTGTAACCTACGATATCCTAAAATATCAATGAAGATATCCCTAGAAAAAGCCCTTCCTGGCCGCAGAAGTTGGGACCCTAAATTCGCAAATGCTGTTGCCGCTCACCGATGATTGTCCCTAGTGCACCCTTATAGGTTTTTCTAGAAATGTGCCCTTGGTACCACTAGAAACACATGTGCTAGGTAAAACTAACCCAGGAAAATGTCACAGGATAGATAGAAAAATGCAACCAATCCAATTCAATTATATAAGCATAACCTGATAGATGACAAAGTGGATGCCAGGTAACAAACCCTGTCAATTCATGTGCTCTTATGGGATTACGTAGTCCTATAAGGTTAGCGACACCCCAATAGAGCATTCCCTAGATGGCAACACGTTTATAGATTAGTGTACAAAAGAAGGTAAACGTGAGATAAGTACATCAGCTATCAGTGTGATAACTCAACCTGTTTCCCCTTTAATAGGTTCATCAGGAGTAAAAGATATTAAACACTGTACTTAGCTGTTGATTCTCAGATACAGGCTTGCCAAATTGATAGGGCACAGCACGGCACATGGGGATGATGTCCACAGGAATCGTGTGCGTAGGCTGTGAAGTGCTCCCAGCTAATATAATCGTGTACCGGAAATGAGAAAATACTCATGTGTTTCAATAAGTGTTCCATCGAATGCACATGCGCAGATCAGTTGTACAGGACCCAGAAATGGCCATGCATTTCATATTACGTTCCAGCGTTAGAGCATGCGTGGATCACAAAGAAAGTCTATGTCAGAAACTAGTTGTGTTCCATCCATGCGAGTCACAGTAGATGTGCAAAGGAGAAATGCAAAAAAGATATATTAAAAAGCTGTTGGCCCATCATAAGATGAAAACAAGGAGATAATATTCCATATTATGTGACCCCCATAGGAAGGGGATTAAATTTCATTGTATGTGACCCTCGTAATTATAAGGTGATCTACATGCAACACTGTGAAGAACATGGGGGATATAATTTCATGCAAATCGACTGTATCATATCCAGTTCAAGATTATAGACGTCCTTCAAAGTGAGAATCTGAGACAGGACACCTGGCTCAGCAGGTGGTCCAGCTTCAAAAGCTCCAAAGTGGGAAAACTCACAGTCCCAGCAGCCTAGCTGAAAGGCCTTCCTAGCAGGATGAACCCCTGCTGGGAGCCCAAGCTGCTTAACCACTTCAAATAAATCCCCCCAGATAAATGGGAGCCATAATTTCGTAAGGAGTTATGGAGTTATAGTACGTCCTAGTTGTACAGCGGTTACATCTTCCATCTCTGGAATGAGCCGAATACCTGCCTGTGTCTCGACTTGTTCTAACACTCCAGAGTGGGGAGATACATAGAACAGCTAGTAGAAGCTAGGTATTGAAGTTTGGTCTCCAAGCGTAACGGGGGCCCGTTTGAATCTGATGGTGCCAAATCCCCTGCCCTATGGATTGAGAAGTTATGATCCATCATAGGTTTTGGAGTTTTAGCTACCAGAGCCAAGGGGAGGGAAACTAGGACCATTCCGAGGGCAGGAAAGGAAGTAACCAAACAAGGGGTTAAGTGCTCATGATAGTCTGTGGCCCGGGGTTCACTTCTAAGGGGAGGTCACCTGGGTATCGTGTTAGAAGAAACTGGAAACAGCTTGCACTCCACACCTCCAATGTGGCTGCCAGCACCAAGGCCTAACATCAAGCTGGTAACTGACATTTGTTTCATCTGCTTATACTTATTGTACTACCACCTGTACTTGCATATCTGACCACCATATATGTATATCCATTGTGAATATAGTGTTTTGTCTAATGTGCCCTTAAGGTGATTAAATATCTAATTTAACCTTGGCCTGCTCTGTTATCTTCATCCATGAATTCACACAAGCTGACATTATGTATCAGAACATCATGTTGGTGAAAGTGGGGAGACTGTACCGCTAGACACCCCTGACGTATTAGTGATGTCAGGCGGGGCCGCGAGGTGTGGTTTTTCACAAAAGCTAATGAGAATTATCCTGAAATAAGGATTAACATGTGTGAATATAAATACCCATTAGGGTCAGTGCATCATAGCTTGATTTCATTAATAAGTTTCCAATCTGGAAGGTCAGAAAAGCATGAAAAACAAAAACTGAACCTGCAAAAATCAACCAAAATGTAACTGTTCATTAAGACCCTTAAGAGCAATGGAGTCCATCCGATGGATCCATTTCATCTCCTTTTGTAAAATTCTCTGATCCCAGTTGCCCCCCCCCCTTATGAGGGTGAAATTACTTCAATAATAGTAAACCAAAAGCACTTTAGGTCCCACCATGTATCTCCCTAATGTGCCTTGAGATAGGGGTATCTCTGCCTAATATCCCTTAGGTGATCCCCAATTCTCTTTCTTAGTTTTCGCTTGGTTTTGCCAATATAGTCCATTGGGCAAGAACAATTAAAGAGATAAACTACACCAACTGTTTTACAATTTGCAAAATGTTTGCACTTATAAACGTATCCTGTGGTGGTGCTGTCAAATACATAAGATATACCAATCTATTGACAGTAGAAACAGCCACCACATCTAAAGGTGCTTAGACTTATTTGATCCAACCATGTACTTGACGGTTTAGGAGGTGTGTAACCACTATGGACCAATTAGTCCCTGATCGATGTCCCCTACCTAAACGTAATAGCAGGTGTGGAGGGAAAAAGGTCACAAATGTCCGGGTCCTCCTTAAGAATATCCCAGTGTTTAGTGAGAATATCCCTCACCTCTGAAGCTCGATCATCAAATTCTCAGCACAGGGTCACTTTCTCCAATTTTTCATTAGGCCTGAGTAGGGTGGATTGCTCCCTAGAATTAGCATTCAAAAAATCATAATTGAGAACTTTTTGAGAGTATCCCCTCTCAAGAAGCCTATTTCTTAATTGTCACGCCTGAGTATAATAGGTTGCAGGGGAGGAGCAATTGCTTTTAACCCGCAAATTATTGTCCCTTCGAAATCCCTTTTCTCAAACTAAGTGGGTGATGACTATCCAATTGAAGAGAATTGTTGGTAGAGGTTGGCTTCCTAAAATTTTCATCTGTAAACAACTCCCCATATTATTTTTGACGGTGATATCAAGAAAGTGGATCGATCTCGGATTTATCTCAGAAGTAAACCTCAGACCTAATGCATTAATGTTTAGCTCTTGAACAAACCTATTGAAGGAGATAGTATCTTTGGCCCATAGTATCAGAACATCTATATATTATCCCCAATAAAGAATGTGGGATGCCCACCAAGAAGCTTCGGTGTGACCAAAAACTATAGCCTCCTCCCACTATCCCAAATACTGATTGGCGTAAGTGGGGGCAAAGGGGCTCCCCATGGCGGTGCCCCTGATCTGATGGTAAAACTTGCCATTAAATGAGAAATAACTATAGGTTAGGGCAAAATTAAGGAATTTACAGACACATTTATTGTGAGATGTGAAGTGTATTCCTCTAGATCTAAGATAGTATTTGGTAGTCCTTAAAGCACCACTCCAGCGTTTTTTTTTTCATTGCACCACTGGAGTGATGCTTTAAATGTAAGTCCCCTGCCCTCTGTCATATACTCACCTTCCGCCGCCTTCATCAGTTTCCCCGCCGCTCCCATCTGTGTCCTGTGAGCGTACTCCAGTGTCTTCTGGACTGCGTCAGACGTCACTTTTCAATGCAAATCTATGAGAGCCTCTTTCTGACTTGTATTGAGAGCTTGTGAGTGGAGCTTCTGACTTCTGGTTGTCAGAAGCTGCGCTCACAAGATGGCGCTGTGGGACCGGAGCGGTGCTGAAAACTGGGCAAGATGCCGGAGGGTGAGTATATGATCTGGGGCTGTGTGTTTACACTTAAAGCGCCACTTCAGCCCCGAAAAAAAGATCTGGAGTGGTGCTTTAAACCAGCATCATGGGGGATGCGGCTATAAAGGGCTTCAATATCAAAAGATGCTAGCTATACATTTTCACTCACCGTGATGTCTTCTAATTTCAAAAGAAGATCGGATGCATCATGTACATATGATGGAAGTGAGGTGACAAATTGCCTCAGGATTCTGTCGATATAAATATACTGAAGTTTTGAATGATGGAATTGATGCCTGATGCTATGGGCCAGCCTTTGAGGGGAAGAAGTTCCATGTGCACTTTAGGGAGGGCATAGAAAACTGGTGTCATTGGGAACTTGGGAAATATAAAATACATCTAATTTTTCTAATATCAATTTATCATCATTTTCTAGTGTATCAAGAGCTTATCTCTCTTGTGGATGTAAATTTGAGACATAACCCCTGTTGGAATGACTAATACTCTTAAGGTCTTCAGTTGCTAATTTAGTGAAGATATCGATACTGGTAATATCAGAACATGGGGGCATCCTGTTAATTGCAGGTCTCAAATCAATGAATGATCCAGAACTCAGTTCTTTAGTATTTTCCTTCAATATGCCAGTTAATAATCTAACATTGGTAAATCTGCCTCATCAATCCATAGGGCGGCACACTCCACACTACCACAATTCTTGAAAAACTTCTATTTCAATTTGCAAAAAAACAATTTAACATGTTTTATCTATTCAAAAATGCAAAAAAACAAAAAAATTTGCATCCCCTGACAGGCTAGAATCAAAAACGTATCCATCCCCCTACAATATTTCAAGAGTATTCCTTTTTAACTTGCTAAAGATACCTGCTACATTTCACCAAGGTTTTTCTTACTGTTCTTGATGAAAATGTTGGCTGTAATGTACCAGGGCATTGTACCTGCTTAAGAGGTCAGTTAGAATTTACGAGAACTTTCGTTATTGCACATGCCAAAATCAAATGACAAACCAGAAGAGGTTCATAGCATAGGCAACCAGTCTGCAACCACCTGCTATGGATCTCAGAGCTTCTACAGAAGCTCAACTCAGAACATAAATCCTCTTACTGCTCACCTCTGGGACAGGTTTTTAATGGCTAGTCTGTACTCTGCCCAACAACAATAGTTCTTTCAATGTATTGCTCCCAGTCTGACCATGAGGTGACCAAAGCTTTTTCCTCTATAATCTGGACCCACCTAGAACAGAGCACAGCATCTTCAAATGAGATTACCACTATAGCCAACCTGCATGCCAACAATGCAGTACAACCTCAAAGGCACATATTCTGCAGCACCTGTAAGAAATGGCACATACCGTACATCACTTGTCATATGCAATAACACACCATACCACACTACAGAGCACATGTGCTAAATATTTAAAAAAAAAAAAAAAACACACAACTTTCTTTGTACTCTTGCAGAAGCACACGGCATACCAAAACATCAAGTTTTAGTGCAAAGCAACACTACAGGGCAAGAGCCACTAACCTCTTCACTGGGGACACAAAACTCAGGTATATACAGGCAATAGGGGAGTGAACAGACAGTTTCCTTCAAAGCAGGCCCCTGCCAGTGAATATTTGTGGAAAATACCTGTGGTCAAAGTGGGAATGCTCTTTTGCTTATGAACAGACTATATGTTAACACCTGTTGCAATCTAATTATTCGATGACTGCAACAGTCTGACATTGAGAGGGCACATCCCTTGCATACAAGTAAAAAACACCATATACTGTTGAAATTACATAAGGACTTGTCTGTCAACACAAATTTTTGGCATATCAAATTATTGTCAATCAATCATCATGAGTACTTCACGACATTACCATACAGCGGGCATGATGACACAGAATGAATGAATTAAATTGCATACAAAATTTTAATATGGAAGTTGTGTTTTTGTGTCATCTGGGAGAATAGACTAAGGCCGGGTTTATACCAGCCGATCCATGTCATTAAATGACCACCAATTAGCTATACTATATATTTGCTAATCGGCAGTCATTTAATTAGCTTTTTTACATGGGCACTTTAAGTGCAAATAGAATGATCTTTAATAGATCGCTCTATTGCAAAGAGGCTGTCATTGTTCTTGGCAGCACATTGTACCGTGCAAACATCTTTGCTGCCAAGAACAATGATCTTTTAGGCAAGCCGAAAGATCATTTCACCCAACGAACAAGTATTTTGCTTGTGCGTCAAGTGATCTTAAGCCTGTTCACACTGCATGATCATCGGGAAAAGAGCGTTCCATGGATAATCGTGCAGCGCAAATGCACCCTGAGGCCAGGTTATATCAGCCGATCCACTGCGTTACATGACCTTCTTATTAGCCACATGTTTGCTACACGGCGGCCATCTAATTGCCTGTTTAGAGGTCATATGCGCTTACGATGCTCACAGAACAATCAGTAATAGATCATTCATTGTGCATAGGCTGCCATCGTTCTCAACTGCGGAGGTACTGTTAACAAAGGATGATCCGCTGCAGAGAACAAGATAAAAGATAATTTCACTGAATTAACAAGCATTTTGCACCTATATAAAATCTATAATAAATTATCATATGTTTAGCCAAGTTTATGTGTAGATAAGAAGACTAAGCAACGTTCAAAACATATCTGACTGCTTTAATGTACTCACAATGTTCGGATGCAGCTGTCAGAGGAAGATATTAAGTAAGTGCTAAAATAGGATGTGATTATTTTCTTGGAGCCTGATAAATATATAAAGATATATTTAGAATAGCGTGGATATAAAAGCTATCCCCTTGCAATTTAAGTGCCCTTGTTTTATATTATGTTTCTGGCTTGACAAGCGCAGTTGCTTTATTAATTGTCACATCGCCAAATACATACACTAGGAAGGTGTTAATAACTAATTGCTGACCTTTGACATTCTAGTGTCCGTTGATGTAAGATGATCTGTGCTGACATGAGATTAAAGTCTCATTTCATGCTTAGCAGGAGTCAATTTGGTCTCAAGTCTATATCAAGAATATTTAGGATAGAACCCAAGACGCCACCGAGTCACATCCTCTCACAGCGCACTGGAGTTTAGAACTACCCTACAATGTCACAAATCTACAGATATTCCTCAAGTTGTTTCTGGAGATGTGATTCCACATGTAGAACATTTCAGAAGGAACTTGGCACTCAGTAGAATATCATGGGTTCTAACGCTCCAGAGACTGATTTGGGTCCCAACATTGGGACCCCCTTGTATGGCCTGACTTGTATCTATGACATTTGTTGAAGTAAAAGAACAGGTGTGACATCCAACTTTGAACAGAAATTAGTTTTCAAAGTTTAGACCTACCTCCTTTCACCAAGCTTTAAAATTAGAAACTACAATTCTGCTACTTGCAGCTATACCTGCAAGATACTTAGGAGCTAACTGCATATGGATTTACTATAAAGAGGTTATCCACTACTTCAACTTTGACGGCCTATTCTTAGGACACACAACAGTTGTTCTCGATGTCGGCAGAGGCCAGAACTGCTGAGTTACGGAGCTTCACAGCGCAGCTCTGTCTACTGTATAGTGGCCGCAGCCGAGTACTGCAGATACGCATCCTAATCAAATCAATAGGGGAAGGATGTGCAGTACCGAGCCGCAGCCACTATATAGTAGATAGAGCTACGCTGTGCAGCTCCCTAACTGGTCTGTTACCGCTGCCGCCAACACCGAGAACAGCTATCGGCAGGGGTGCCACAGCTGATTGATAAGTCTCTCTCATGTGTGTACATAGGGAAAGACCTGGAGCAAAGTGGCACTGGACAAGTCAGGAGAGGGAGGCGGAATCCGGTCAGGGGCCTCCCCGGACTAGTCATGGCTATCCCTAGAGTCCACTGTTGGCTTTTCAAACTATGTTTTCTCTGAAATGTTGGAACAGTTTAGACCAAAGCATACAAGTCTGCAGTCGCACAGCCAGGCTCTGATCCCTGCGGCTCGTGACTCTGACAGCATAAATATAATGACAGGTTCCCTATAAGCGTCCCTTAGCAGTGACACATTTTTATGCTTTCTGAATGTGTGGAAGAAAGCAAGAGAATTTGGGGCTCTATTTTAGTAAAAAATACCAAAGAGAAAATCCCTGTGTCATGCACTGAACACATATGGTCTGCTTATACTAAGCACAAGGCTAAATTCACACATCTGGGAGAAATAGATTTACACCATCCAAGACAAATATTTTTTCTCAGGCGTCATCCTAGTTGTTTCCATTTTTTTTCTCCTCCATTTTTTTTCTTTTCTTTGAGGAGGTGTGCTTGTTTCCAAGTCAATAAAAAAAAAACTTGGAAAGTCACATGTTTTTATTAAAGTTTAAAGGAAAATCTGTCAGCAAGTTTTTACTATGTAATCTGAGGACAGCATGAGGTAGGTGTTAAAACACAGATTTCAACTATATGTCACATGTTAGGCTGTGTGGTGTTGTTTACTTACACTGAAGGTTTTATAACCTTGTGATTATAATTGTCCGGACTACAGCAGCATGTGCCTGGTAGTCCGACTCCACCCCCTCCTCTGATAAGCAGCTCGCTGTCTATAAACAATGTACATGTGGCGCCCAGCTGCGCTTGGTACCACTGATCTTAGAAGGGTGTATTACTGGAATCCTCCACAAGAGGCCCCCATAAACATTCACACATCTCCACCTTCCACCTCAGACCAGCAGAGGGAGCCCGTTAGGAATATAAAAAGGGAAGGTGGAGCTAGGCAGTTTAGTTCCTCTGAAGAGTTCCTGCAGTAGAGAAGCCTGAGAGAGGTTAGTCTGCAGTGGAGCTCAGTCTAGTTTAGAGAACTCAGCTAATAGTTCAGCAGTGGAGCACGAGGCTCCTGCTAGCTAGATTCAGGGAGCTCAGTTAGAGCTTAAGGTGTGCCGGCGCCATAAGATCGGTGAAGCGCGGCAAGCTGCCATTAGTGTGAGTAGCCTAGTGCGGGCCCGAGCGTGGCCGAAGGCGAGTGGAGAGTGAGTAATATAGGGGGCAGAGGAGCTCAACCAGCTCACCCCGAAGAATTTACCGGACACCGGGTCCGAACTTACTGGGATCTCTACGACCCAGTAAGGCATAACCGGAATCCCTGGAGAACTACAGGTCCCAAGTTCACCAGACAGCTGATACGTAACAGAGCTAGGACACACAGAGGCCCCGTAAGCTGGGAGCGTGCACTCCAAGAGAAGGCCCTACCACAACGTCAGCCAGTGCAGGACAGAGATAAAGTTATGCCTAGCTCCAGGCAGGTCAGAAACTTACTACGCAGAGGCAAGAAACAGAAGGCCCTACACCCGCTCATTGGGGAGGATCCTGATATGCACCCCTCACCCTACAGTGCTCCGGGATGTGCCTGAATTACCACTAGTAAAAGGTAGTGAAGTGACTACTGTATCCGTCCCCGTTCTTGCTCTGACCCGACTGGGTCTCGCCTGTCCTGCATCCCCCTCTCCGTACGCTGCCCTGAGGCCTAGCTCCACCTGTGGGGAGCTATACCATCGAGCTGCTTTATCACTGGCCTCAGTGGACTGCCGCAGCGCTGGTGATTCTCACCAGAAACCACAGGTGGCGTCACAAACTTTCATAAAATTAACAAACAATCCCCTTTTTAAAGCTGACCCCAGGGTACGGGCCCGGGAGCCGACCACCGCGACATCCCCAAGGCCAGGCAAAGGCCCGGGTACCGAGTCATCCCCATCCCCTGGGCTAGTCATCTTCCCTGGCGTCACGAACAGGATCGCGTGCCCGCTGCAATGGCCGCGTGTTATGCCAGTTGCCACCGGGTACTGTGCGCCTTTAATTAAAAAAACTGTGTGTTTTGACTGTGGTGAAGATTGCCGCCATTGTTGGGCCGTCGAGCGAGAAGAAGGGCGTAACTGCAGGAAACTGAGGGGCGTACGTACAAAAGCGCGCAAAGCCCTGGACACGCCCCACGCCTTGACGTCAAACCAGGAAGCGCTAGGTCCTGGAAGGAGCGTCGCTGAACGTTCTGACGTAGGACGCAAGCGACGCAAGGTCCTGAAGACGACCATCACCTGCGGAGCTGCGGCCTACCGGAAGAAAAGAAAAGAAGGTAGGCCACGGTTCGCTAGGGGGGCGCCAGAATGTCCGAGGAACAGCACAACGCCAGAATACCGGTTAACGGCCCTGATGTTCAACCCTCGCCCGACGCCGGGCAGGCCGAGGTGGCCGCTCCACCAGCAGCGCCTGTAACCCCTGTCATCCCCATAACTCTACCGTACATTCCTGGAGCAAAGTGGCTCCCCCAGTACAACGGCAAACCAGATACCCTGTCTGGATTCAAACGGAAGATATGCGGTATCTTGGACATGTACTCTATGACAGGCAAGCAGAGGGCCGCTGTTGTATTAGGACAACTGACTGGTGCTGCGGAACGGGAAGTGGAAACATGGTCAGCCGCAGACCAGGAGTCAGTGTCCGCAATCTTTAAAAAGCTACAGACTGTTTTTGAGGATCATACTGAGGCGGACCTCTGGATGAGGTTCTACAACTGATCTCAACAGCCGGAGGACAATGTCCGGGACTATGCCTGGCGTCTACAAGGGGCCCTGCGGGCTCTGAAACAGGTTAGTCCGACCAGCATCGAAAATGAAAACAAAATGCTGAAGGAACAGTTTGTCCGGGGACTGAGGTCTCCAGAGGAGAGCAGGACTGTGCGTTGGTGGTCCTTAGATCATCCAGATGCCACCTTTGACAATCTTAAGGACATGGCTATAAAAGGACTGCAGCCCCTGGAAACAAATGCCATCCAATGTTACCAGGGTGGGGCTACCCCAGTGCCTGCTACACCCACATTTTCCCCAGTGGCTGCTGAAGCCAAGGTTCCAGCAACGTCCCCTAGAGAGCTGGACAGTCTGCGCTCTGAAGTGCGCCAGTTGAGAAAAACCCTGACCACTGTGCTGAGTGCTCTGCAGCTGCGGACGGAGCCCGAGGAAGGAGGGAAAATCCTGTTAGCCGATAGCCCTGAGGATGTCCCCTGGATGCGAAGGAGGAGGAGGACAACACCACCCTCTACGAGGATCAGTGACCAACGCCGTCCATAAAAGGACCCTGCCTGCTACCGCTGCCGCAAGACCGGACACACCACCCAGAATTGTCCTTTAAACGAGAAAACCTTGGGGCCGAGGGCCGACACCAAGGAGTAAACTCCCCAGGCCCATCAGACTGGTACAACAGGTTCGTCGGAGGAAGACCTTTCCTGTCCATTGTGCTGGTCAGCATCCCGAAGCACGCTTTGCTGGACACAGGATCCCAGGTAACCATAATGCCTGATGTCCTCTACAAGAGGTTCTGGTCCATGGACGACCTAAGCCCGCCAGCTCCAAATCTTTCTGTTTATGCCTCAAATGGACTCCCCCTTAACCTAATCGGGGTTAAGAATGTGACAGTAAAGGTGGGGAGAGTGGAGATGAAGGACCAGGGACTAATTGTAGTAGAGACTAATCCTGATGATACCAATCCGTATATGGTACTAGGCACTAACATTGTTGGTAACTGTTTGGGAGAAGTTGTGTTCTTGCTCCAACAGATAGCTGACACTGCCAGACCAGGACAGAGGAGGGCGCTGCAGAAGGAGATCCGAGTCCTGATGTACCAACAGCAAGTAAGGTTAACAGATGGTGAAATCGGTAATGTGCGGGTGACGGACCCCATACCCATTGTGATCCCCCCAATGAGTGAAATGCTTATCTGGTGTAGAGCTGCCATAGGTCTTAGAGGACAGAGCTACCAGGGGGTAGGAGAAACCCTTTGCTCCGAGCACAGACCCACGCTCTTGAACGCCAGAGGAGTGGTAGATGTAAGCAATGGGAGGGTGCCCGTCCGTCTTCTCAACTGTGGGGAAGATGAGGTCAGATTGCCACGTTATGCCACTGTTGCCAAATTACATGCTGTAAATAACAACTGCATTCACAAGGCGGAGTCATTAACCTCACCAGATGAAGTGGAGGATGATGACCCTGCAACCCAGGTGGAGGATTGGTGTCAACAGCTCCATGTTGGGACAGAAACCACTCCTGCCCATCAGAAACAGGGTGTACACCGGGTGGTTCAAGAATACTTGCAGGTGTTCAGTAAACATCCACTTGACTTTGGGAGGATTAAGGGGGTTCAACACCATATCCCCACAGGTGACCATCCACCCATCAAAGAACGTTACAGGCCTATACCACCAGCACACTACCAGAAGGCTAAGGAAATGTTGCACGACATGAGAAAGGCGGGGGTAGTAAGGGATAGTTGTAGTCCCTGGGCAGCTCCCCTAGTGCTAGTTAGGAAAAAGGATGGGAGCATGAGAATGTGTGTAGATTACCGACAAGTAAATCGCATTACACATAAAGATGCATACCCTTTACCACGCATAGAGGAGTCCCTAGCTGCCTTAAAGTCTGCAAATTACTTTTCCACTCTTGACCTCAATAGTGGGTACTGGCAAGTAGCTGTTGCTGAGGAGGATCGGGAGAAGACGGCCTTAACTACCCCGATGGGACTCTGCGAGTTCAACAGTATGCCGTTTGGACTCTGCAATGCCCCTGGAACGTTCCAGAGATTGATGGAGTGCTGCCTGGGACACCGCAACTTCGAGACTGTGTTACTTTACCTGGACGATGTGATAGTGTACTCTGAGACGTACGAGGACCACTTGAAGCACCTGGCAGAGGTATTTGAGTCACTGTCCCGGTACGGGATGAAGCTGAAGCCCTCAAAGTGCCACCTGCTCAAGAGGAAGGTACAGTACCTGGGGCACATTGTCAGTCCGGAAGGAGTAGCACCAGACCCGGAGAAGATCACTGCCATCCAGAAGTGGCCGGAGCCGAAGAACCTCAAGGAGGTGCGTCAGTTCTTGGGACTAGTAGGATACTACCGGAGGTTTGTAAAAGACTACACCAAGAAAGCAGCTCCTCTGCAAGACCTCCTGGTAGGGCAGTCCCCCAAAGGCAGAAATCCCCCATTCCACTGGGGTAAGGAGCAAGCCGAGTCATTTCAGGAGATGAAGGAGATCCTGACAGGTGATGAGATCCTAGCCTACCGTGACTACAGCCAACCATTCCTGCTGTATACTGATGCCAGCAACGAGGGACTGGGAGCTGTCTTAAGTCAGAAGCAGAATGGCCAAGAGAAAGTGATCGCATACGCAAGCAGGAAGCTCCGCCCGACCAAGAGGAACCCGGAGAACTATAGCAGCTTTAAGTTGGAGTTCCTGGCCTTGGTCTGGGCCATCACTGAAAGGTTCAAGCACTACCTAGCCTCCAGTAAGTTCACTGCCTTCACTGATAACAACCCCTTGACCCATCTTGAAACAGCTAAGCTAGGAGTACTGGAACAATGATGGATGGCTCGGCTGTCAAACTACCAATTTACAATTAAATACTGGGCGGGCCGCAAGAACGCCGATGCCCTGTCCAGGATGCCTCACCAGTCAGACACAGAAGAAGAAGTGGATGACCTGGAAGAGATTGAGCTACCTGCCTTTCACCGGAATGGGATGATCCACGAGCAACGAGCCTCCAGGAGGCAGTGTGGAAAGACGTTAAACCCCTGCCTCACCACAGCTGGAAAGAGACCCAGGACAGTGACCAGGTTGTCAGCCGCATCAAGGAGCTGATAACCCAAGAAGGTTCCTCCCTGGAAAAAGAAGCGTCTCTGCAAGCAAAGCAGCTGTGGAACGAGAGAAGCCGCCTGTTTATCTACCGTGAGAAGCTGTGCCGGAGGTACGTCAATCCAAAAACCCATGAGATGGTATGGCAGATAGTGGTCCCCAAGACAGACATCCAAATGGTGTTGGAGGCCTACCACGATCAGGCGGGGCACTTTGGCTGGAAAAAGCTAGAGACCCTGCTGAAGTGTCAATTCTACTGAGTAGGAATGTGCAGCTCCATTGAGAGGTGGTGCCGGGACTGTGGACCCTGTGGCCTAAGAAGAAAAGACTACAGCAGCCAGAAGGCACCCCTGCAACCCATCAAGACGACTCAACCTCTGGAGATCATGGCCCTGGACCATGTCAAGCCTGTCCCCCAGCAGGTCAGGGTACTCTTATGCTCTGACCATGGTGGATCACTACTCTCGTTTCCTGGTGGTCACCCCCGTCAAAGACCTGACGGCAGAGACAGCAGCAAAGACGTTCCAAGCGTATTTCTGTAGACCCCATGGTTATCCTGAGCAGGTGCTGACGGACCAAGGCCCGGCCTTTGAGGCTGAGTTGTTCAAGGAGTTCTGCCATCTCTACAGGTGTAAGAAGATAATAACTACACCGTACCACCCACAAACCAATGGTCTCTATGAGAAGATGAATAACATCATCATCGACCTGCTAAAGGCCATACCACTTGAGGAGAGGATTCAGTGGCCAGACCTACTACCTGACCTAGTGGATCTGTACAACCACATACCCGTGAGTTCCACCAACTGTACTCTGGCATATCTCATGCGGGCAAGGCCAGGAAAGCTGCCCATGGACCTGGAGCTTGGTGTTGTAGAACCAGAAGCGGATGTGACCACTGAGGACTGGGACACGGCCAGACAGGAGCAGTACAGAAGAGTACAAGCCTGTGTTGAAGACAGTCTCACTCGAGTGAGGGACAAGCAGGAAGCTCAATACAACAGAGGTGCCCAATAGAGATGAGCGTTGTTCTACTCGAACTGTTCGCCAATCTCAAATTCGAGCTGTTTTGGGCGGTGTTCGAGCCGTTCGGCGAACACGAACAATTTGATAAAAATTCGGCTGTTCGAGGTTATGTTCGATAACTGTTCGTGCACCAAAATCATAACTGGATTTTTTCTCAGTAATGATGAAAATTAATGTTAATACGCAGTTTGAGTGTACAGCGGGGTGGGGGGAGGGGCAGGGGATGGATCTCTGCAGGAACAATGAAGATCTCCATTTTTTTTTTCTCTTTCCCGCATTTGCAGTGGGGAGGTGCAATCTGTCAGCCTATCAGCAGCGCACACACGGAGCGAAGTGCTTTTTTTCACACAAGCAAGGGCATGTGTCATTGGCAGTGTATGTCACATGTCCTTGCCCTATAAGACCAAGCCATTTTCCCCGTCGCCACCATTTTCTCACTGCTGCAGCTGCGTGTTAGACGGCACCGCTGTTGCTGTGTGCGCTATACCTTGTTAATTTCAAGCCAATTTTCGCACAAATATACAGATAGCTTGGGAGTAGGGAATAGTTGTGATTGCAGTCCTTTTAAGGACTAGGTTACAGCATTTCCTATGACTTTTATCAGGGAGGTCTGTGCTCTTAAATAGATAGGTTGTGGGAGTAAAGACTAATTGTAATTGGAGTCCTTTTCAGGACTAGGTTACATCAGTTCCTATCAGTTTTTGCCAGGCAGGTCTGTGCCAGTGCTGTGCAAGTTTTTTTCACAGCATTTGGCTGAATCTAGCAAAGCTAATCCTTTTTGGCCTATTGCAGAGTGTGTTAGTCAGTGGAGTAGCCTATCTGTGCTGCAAGACATACCACCTGTGTATAGAATACCAATTTTTTTACTGCACCTAGTGAAGTAAAATCTTTTGGGCATAGCATCATTCTATTAGTCCATCTATACTGACCTCCATCAGGTTGCAAATTAAAACTAATTTTTATCTGCATCTATAGTACCTCTGAAAAAATATTTGGGCTTCTAGCTGTGTGTGGGACTTGATGTATTAGTCCATCTATACTGACCTCCATCAGGTTGCAAACTGAATATATTTTTTTCTGCATCTACCTCTGAAAAAATATTTGGGCTTCTAGCTGTGTGTGGGTCTTGTTCTATTAATCCATCTATACTGACCTCCATCAGGTTGCAAACTGAATATAATTTTTTTCTGCATCTAGCTCTGAAAAAATATTTGGCCTTCTAGCAGTGTGTCGGACTTTCTCTATTAGTCCATCTATACTGACCTCCATCAGGTTGCAAATTAAAAATAATTTGTATCTGCATCTACAGTACCTCTGAAAAAATATTTGGGCTTCTAGCTGTGTGTGGGACTTGTTGTATTAGTCCATCTATACTGACCTCCATCAGGTTGCAAATTAAAAATAATTTTTATCTGCATCTACAGTACCTCTGAAAAAATATTTGGGCTTCTAGCTGTGTGTGGGACTTGTTGTATTAGTCCATCTATACTGACCTCCATCAGGTTGCAAACTGAATATATTTTTTTCTGCATCTACCTCTGAAAAAATATTTGGGCTTCTAGCTGTGTGTGGGACTTGTTGTATTAGTCCATCTATACTGACCTCCATCAGGTTGCAAATTAAAACTAATTTTTATCTGAATCTACAGTACCTCTGAAAAAATATTTGGGCTTCTAGCTGTGTGTGGGACTTGTTGTATTAGTCCATCTATACTGACCTCCATCAGGTTGCAAACTGAATATATTTTTTTCTGCATCTACCTCTGAAAAAATATTGGGCTTCTAGCTGTGTGTGGGTCTTGTTCTATTAATCCATCTATACTGACCTCCATCAGGTTGCAAACTGAATATAATTTTTTTCTGCATCTAGCTCTGAAAAAATATTTGGCCTTCTAGCAGTGTGTCAGACTTTCTCTATTAGTCCATCTATACTGACCTCCATCAGGTTGCAAATTAAAAATAATTTTTATCTGCATCTACAGTACCTTTGAAAAAATATTTGGGCTTCTAGCTGTGTGTGGGACTTGTTGTATTAGTCCATCTATACTGACCTCCATCAGGTTGCAAACTGAATATATTTTTTTCTGCATCTACCTCTGAAAAAATATTTGGGCTTCTAGCTGTGTGTGGGTCTTGTTCTATTAATCCATCTATACAGACCTCCATCAGGTTGCAAACTGAATATAATTTTTTTCTGCATCTACCTCTGAAAAAATATTTGGCCTTGTAGCAGTGTGTCGGACTTTCTCTATTAGTCCATCTATACTGACCTCCATCAGGTTGCAAATTAAAAATAATTTTTATCTGCATCTACAGTACCTCTGAAAAAATATTTGGGCTTCTAGCTGTGTGTGGGACTTGTTGTATTAGTCCATCTATACTGACCTCCATCAGGTTGCAAACTGAATATATTTTTTTCTCCATCTACCTCTGAAAAAATATTGGGCTTCTAGCTGTGTGTGGGTCTTGTTCTATTAATCCATCTATACAGACCTCCATCAGGTTGCAAACTGAATATAATTTTTTTCTGCATCTACCTCTGAAAAAATATTTGGCCTTGTAGCAGTGTGTCGGACTTTCTCTATTAGTCCATCTATACTGACCTCCATCAGGTTGCAAACTGAATATATTTTTTTCTGCATCTAACCCAGCCAATAGTTTTGGCCTAATACCACAGTTTGGCCACTCAGCTCTGCTCAGTTACCATCCATTGTTTTTTTGTGCAAACAACTCCAGAGTTGTGAATTAGTTAACCACCAAAATGAGTGGAAAAAGGCCTGCTGCTGGTGGAAAGGGGAATAGGCGTGTTGGGAAGGGGAAAAAAGGTTGTGTCCGTGGGGTAGGTGTTAAAGCAACAGTAACATCTGCAGAAGAAAGACCATCTTCCAGCCAAACTAAAATGTCTACTTCTTTTAGCGGACAATGTGATAAGATACCTTTCTTACGGCCACGCCAATCGCTACAAATTCCAGATGAGGCACAAAAACAGCAGGTGCTTCAACGGATATCAAGTGCTCCTTTAAGTGGGCTCTCCTCCACATCAACTTCAACATCACAAATACTCCAGTCCTCAAAGGTGTCACCCAAATCGCACTTGCTTCCTCACAGCTCCCAAATCTCCAGCTGCCCGTCTGAGTATGAGGTAGAACAGATGGTTGAGTCTGCAGAGCTGTTTACTCATACTATAGCCTGGGAATCAGAGGTTGACTCCAGCGCTTCTGTGAATCCAGACGAGGAAATGATCTGCACTGATGCCCAGAATCTTTATGAGTCGGATCCAGGACCAGACGCAGAAGGTTCTGACCATAATGTAGACCCTCATTCCCAAACTGTAACTCCTGTTGGTGGAGACAATGAGGAAGACGATGATAAGACTCAAATACCTGATTGGAGCGACAACTTTAGTTTTTTGTCAGGGCAGGAACAGGTTGGCTCTGAGGACGACGGGTGTGATAACACACAGGGTGATGATGATGAGGTTGGAGATCCCACTTACTGTCAACCCACAGTCAGCCAAGAGATGAGGTCAGCAGAGGAGGTGGAGGAAGATGCTAGTGACGACGAGGTCAGGTTGCGCCTTCCTGGACAGAGACGTAGTACTGGAAGCACGTCAACAACTGCATCCTCAAACACAACTCTGCCTCTCACCACAAGTCGTGGTGGCTCTTCAGGTCGCATGGGTGCTAAGCCTTGCATAGCCTGGGCATTTTTTCAGATCGATAAAGATGACCCAACTCGTGTTATCTGTAACATTTGTCAGCAAAAGCTAAGTAGAGGCCAAAAAATACATAGTTTGAGTACTTCATGCATGAACCGGCACATGGACATGAAGCATAAGTTGCAGTGGGAAGCTCAGTGTGCTACAATGCGGCCTAGCCGGCCGGGCCAACCACCGTCTGCCATATCTTGTGCATCCGCGGCCTCTTCATCCTCTGTGACTGGGGGGACAGCAGTCACACCTGTTTTGGGGCGCAGACCTGCCACCTCTTTACCCGCAACAGCCAGCGTGATTGGCAGGTCATCATTTTCTTTGGAGGTGGTAACAGCAGCTGGTGTTGAGCGCTGTCCGACATCGATAGCACCACCTTTGGATCAAGGCAACCTAACATGTCCGCCTGCATCTTCCTCACAGACCGGCAGTTTGCCGGGGACACCCTTATCAACCCCGTCTAAGCACAATAGCCAGCCCTCGGTCCCTCAGATGTGGACAAGTAAAAGACCATTTCCTCCTAGCCATGAAAAAGCTAAGAGGTTGAATTTCACCATCTGCAAGCTCTTGGCTACAGAAATGCTGCCTTTCCGCCTGGTGGACACAGAGGATTTTCGAGACCTTATGTCCGTCGCAGTGCCCCAGTACCAGATGCCCAGTCGGCACTACTTCTCAAAGAAAGGTGTGCCTGCGCTCCACCAGCATGTCGCACACAACATCACCGCTTCTTTGAGAAACTCTGTGTGTGACAGGGTGCATTTCACCACAGACACTTGGACGAGTAGGCATGGACAGGGGCGTTACATGTCGCTGACTGGGCACTGGGTAACTATGGTGACAGCAGGACAAGGGGCTGCTGTCCAAGTCTTGCCGTCCCCACGAGTTGTGCGTCAATCCTCTTTATGTCAAAGTTCCTCCACTGCTTCTGCCTCCTCAACCTCCTCTCGGTCTTCCACCTGCACCCAAAGCCTGTCTGGTCATGCCACAAGCTTTCTAACTGCGCAGAAGGGATCCTGCACACCTCCTTACTATGCTGGCAGTAGGGCTCAACGTCATCAGGCGGTTTTTACATTGAAATGTCTGGGAAATGTGAGTCACACAGCTGAGGAGTTGTGGTCAGCTCTGGAGAACCAATTTCATGAATGGTTGTCTCCACTGGACCTGAAACCAGGGAAGGCCGTGTGCGACAATGCTGCAAACCTGGGTGCGGCCCTTCGCCGGGGCAATGTCACACACGTGCCTTGTATGGCTCACGTGTTGAACCTGGTTGTCCAGCAATTTTTAGCCCACTATCCCAGACTAGATGGCCTTCTGCAGAGGGCACGGTCGCTGTGTGCTCACTTCCGCCGTTCGCATCCCGCAGCTCAGCGACTTACATCTCTACAGAAGTCGTTGGGCCTGCCACTTCACCGGCTAAAATGCGATGTGCCTACCCGGTGGAATTCAACTCTGCACATGTTGCAGCGACTGTGGCAGCACCGACAAGCCCTGGTGCAATACGTTCTGACGTATAGCCTGGGCCAACGAGATTCAGAGGTGGGGCAAATCACGCTGGAGGAGTGGTCTCAGATCAGGGACCTATGCACCCTTCTGCACAGTTTTGAAATGGCGACGAAGATGTTTAGTGCTGACGATGCCATTATCAGCATGACTATTCCGGTGATTTACATGCTGGAGCACATGTTAAACAGAATTCGGAGTCAGGTGGTGGCACAAGAGGAGGTGGAGGAAGTAGAGGAGGAGGAGTTGTATGCGGAAGGGCTAACATCTGCAAGGTCCAGACGGTCGGCAGCACCAGGGCGGCAGGCATGTGAGGGTGGGGGAGATGGTTTTACCAGGGCGCATGGTAGCAGCCAAACTAGTGAGGAAGGTGCAGGAGCCCAGGAAGAAGTGGAGGACGAACTGATGGAAGACTCATCAGATGAGGGAGACCTTGATCACATTTCTGTTGTGCGAGGTTGGGGGGAGAGGACAGAGGAAGGAAGCATGATTGTTACCTCGCCACCAACACAACAGGGACTTGGTGCTCCTGGATGCCCAACACACATGAGTGCCTTCTTGCTGCACTACCTGCAACATGACCCTCGAATTGTGAGAATTAGAAATAATCCTGACTACTGGGTTGCCACACTGTTAGATCCCCGGTACAAAAGTAAATTTGCAGAAATTATTCCTGCCATAGAAAGGGATGCACGCATGCAGGAGTATCAGCAGAGACTGTTGCAGAATCTTACATGTGCTTTTCCACAAAATACCAGTGGTGCACGTAGTGAATCTCACAGTTCCAACTTGCCAACCGTGGGACCGTCAAGTGTTCAGCACTCAAACCGTAACAGAGCCACAGTATCTGGTGGTAACATCAATTTTGCGGAATCATTTCACCACTTTTTTAGCCCATCCTTTGCAAGGCCACAGGAGACAAGAAGTCTGACACATAGTCAACGCCTAGAGACGATGGTACAGGAGTATCTCCAAGTAAACATTGAAGCCACGACTGTGTCACTGGACCCTTGCTCTTTTTGGGCTTCCAATCTGGATAGATGGCCGGAGCTAGCCACTTACGCCTTGGAGATCTTGTCATGCCCCGCAGCCAGCGTTCTGTCTGAACGTGTGTTCAGCGCTGCTGGTGGTGTGCTGACAGATAAGCGCACGCGGCTCTCCACTGATAATGTAGACAGACTCACGTTCATAAAGATGAACAAATCATGGATCCGAAACGACTTTTCTACCCCTGTGTCATCCTGGGGAGAGTGAAAGCTTGATGATTGTTTAAAATCACCCTACCAACCGTTTTAAGCTTTCAAATTACTAATCATGTTTATCTGTATCTTGACTGGAAAATAATTTGGGCTTTGTAGCAGTGTGCAGCACTGATCCTATTAGGCCATCTATAATAAGCTCCACCAGATTTAAAATTAAAAATAATTTTTAGCTGCATCTAGCCCGGAAAATAATTTTGGGGCTCGGAGATGCGCAAGACACATAAGTGCCTTCTTGCTGCACTACCTGCAGCATGACCCTCATATTGTCAGAATTCGAAGTAATCATGACTACTGGGTTGCCACACTCTTAGATCCCCCAAACTTTTCGATCAACCTTTTCATTTTAATAAAGACCAAAAAAATGGTCATTTTTGAAATTATAAGCATTAGCAGGTTGTTAGAAACTGAAATCAAACAGTTTTCAACTCAAAACTTTATTCTAGGTGATGTTACATTTTCACATAGGACCCCTTGTTCGAAAGGAGCTTCTGAACTCTCTCGTCCATTGAATTTGTCAGGTTTTGGATGGTTTCTGCTTCAATTGTTTTGCATGAGGACAGAATACCCTCCCAGAGCTGTTGCTTAGATGTGAACTGCCTCCCGCCATCATAGACACTCCTTTTAATGATGCTCCAAAGGTTCTGAATGGGGTAGAGGTCAGGGGAGCATGGGGGTCACACCATAAGTTTGTCCCCTTTTATGCCCATATCAGCCAGAGATGCAGATGTTTTATGTGCAGCATGAGATGGTGCATTATCATGCAGAAAAATGATCTTGCTGTGAAATACACGGTTCTTCTTCTTGAACCATGGCAGGAAGTGCTGTTTGAGAAAATCCACATACATTATGGAGTTCATCTTTAGCGCCTTCAGGGATCCTAAAGGGGCCAACAATCTCTCTCCCCATGATTCCAGCCCAAAACATTACTCCACCTCCTCCTTGTTGGCGCTGTAGCCATGTTTGCGTGGGGTGTCCATCAACCAGCCATCCTCCACTCCATCCATCTGGACCATCGAGCGCTGCACGGCACTCATCCGTGAACAAAACAGTTTTGAAATCAGTCTTCATGTAATGTTTGGCCCACTGGAGCCGTTTCTGCTTGTGTGAAGTGGATAGAGGAGGTCGACAGGATGGCGTATGCACAGCTGCAAACCTCTGAAGGACCCTGCATCTTGTTGTTCGGGGGACGTTGGAGGCACAAGCAGCTTCAAAAACTTGTCTGCTGCTATGACAAGGCTTTTTTGCCGCTGCTCTTTCAACCTGACGTAATTGCCTGTAGGAAAGAGTCCTCAATTTGCCCTTATCAGCACGCACACGTGTGTACTGTGAATCAGCTACATACTTCTTGATTGCCAAGACACTTCATCCTGATCATCGCACAATGTTGATTGTAGTCATGCCTTGACCTAAACACTCCACAATTTGTTGCTTCTCAGCAGCCGACACATCCTTTTTCTTTCCCATTTTGGCAGAAAATGTAGGCTGCTGAATAATGTGAGAGAGCCTTCTTAAGTAGTCTTGCCTTTCATTGGACACACCTGCCAAACTAATTAGCACTGGTGTCTGCAATTGCTTACAGTGATATAAAGAGCCCTGACACACATCACCATCAATGAGTTTAACTGACAAACAAACAAATTCTTCCCTTATCACTCCTAAACACTTTTTGCATAATAATTTGGAACACAGTGTACATGTGCTTTTCCACAAAACACCAGTGGTTCACGTAGTGAATCTTACAGTTCTAACTTGCCAACCGTGGTCTGTATGGAGTTGTTCAATAAAGGGCCCAAAATTAAGATAACATAGATGGGAGAGGTCTCTATGAATAGGAATTCCTAAGTATTTGATACCCTGTGAGGGCCAGGCAAAGGGAAAGTTGGACTGGATGGAATCCTATATGGATTTGGGGAGGGAGACATCGAGGGCCTCAGACTTCGCTGCATTGATTTTAAAATTTGACCATGTAACAAAGTGATCTATTTCAGCCATAACAGCATGGATGGATATATGTGATTGAGTGATATATACTAGGACATCATCAGCAAATAGAGAGCACTTGTACTCGGTGCCTCCCACCTCAATCCACCTAATATTGGGGTTATGGCGAATTGATGAGAGCAGGTGCTCCGTCACTAGGATGTATAAGAGAGGGGACAGAGAACATCCCTGCCTTGTCCCATTGGTGATTGTGAAAGGTGATGAAAATGTTCTGACGCGCCCCCTGGGCCTTGGGACACCCGGAGCCGGACCCTTTTTGGTGGATGCTGGTGTTTGTAGTCTCCGTGGCGGTAACCCGGTTCCGTGGCTCAGGGCGGTCAAACCAGTGGCGGAACTATTTATGTGGTTTTGATGTTTAAATGTCCGACTACGCCACCCGTGGATTGCGGTCAGAGTGAACCGCCGCTCCAGGGCAGACCGCTGAGGCTGGTGTTGTGGGTGCAGCAGAGCGTAGCATAACTCCCCACGGGAGGAGTATAGCCTCAGGGCAGTGTATGCGGAGGATGGGGGTGATGGTGCAGGGCAGCAGCAGTAATGACACGGAGTCAGTGATGCAGTCCAGGGCCTTTACTCACAGTTCTTATTATCCAGACCACGTCTGCAGGTAACGGCTGCCCACGTCGTACTGTGCTCACCAGGTGAGGGGCTCAGACAACTCCCAGATAACTTTGGAGCGCTTCACAGGACCCCCTTTGTGTGTCCTTTGTCTGGCCTTTCTTACCAACCCTTCTGTCCGGCTGCCTCGGGCCTCCTCTTGGTAAACTTGGCGCCAGTTTCCCTGACCCTATGTGGTGCCTTCCTAGCGGGTGTAGCGAGGGGCTGCGCCACATAAAATGTCACAGCCTCCTGTTTCTAGCTGAGGGTCGTTTCCTGCCTCCACTAGTTTCGGGGACCGGTCTCCCCCTTTGGCCTGACCCCTCCACGCAGGTGGATTCTGGCGTGCGGTGGCGACTCGCCCGTCCGCACCCCTGAGATCCCTTCGTTCCTCGTTCCTGGAGCCTTCTCCGCTCCTCTTCCTTCCTTCTCCCTCTTCCAGGCCTGGGCCTCTGTTACTAGGCCCGCCTCCGGAGCAGAGCTCATGCAGAGCCCCTGCTCCCTGCCACTTCTGCTCAGACTTCTCTGCACTGAACTAAGATGGTGCCCACCTTTTATACTCCCTTCTCAATGCACCCAGGAACTGCTTCCTCCCTGCTCCTGCACTACAGGGTTCCCCTTCCTCAGTGTTCCCTCCCCCCACTCCAGCCAGGGACAGGGACTGTCGTGCCCATCTCAGGGGCATATTGGTCGCCCTGCCCCACGGCAATGTGGTGTAATGCATGCAGGTGTCGGGTCCTGATCCACACTACATCCTTACCTGAGAGTGAGATATCACACCTCTGGGTGAGGTGCAATACCTCTGTAGCAACCGAGCCCTCAGGGTGCTACAGTTCCATTTATCTTCAGCCTAGGTGACGTATTGCGATACAGGGCCGTGATTTTGGCTATAAAAGGGTCCCCTAGACCCCTACCCCAAGCTTTTTAAGAGAATCATATATGGCGTGCCAGGAGACTCTATGGAATGCTTTCTCAGCATCCAACGAGAGTATCTAATTACAAATTTTTAACTGCATCTAGCCCAGGAAATACTTTGTGCCTAGTAGCAGGGTCTGCTAGTCAGCGGATTATCCCGGCTGTTAAGCAAGCTACACCACCTGTAGTTTGGACACTTCATTTTTTCAAAGGAAATGCTTCGGGACCACGGGATACTCAGTGAAGAGCATCAGGAGGCACCCCAAGGCATAGGGGCTGGGACTGGCAGTAGGATGCCTTGCGGTGGACAGCCGAGCTCGATCCTTATAAAAGCTTTTTAACTGCAGCAGCTTTAGTGGACGCTACTGGAGCTGGAATTACGCGGCTGCTGGCATGAGACTTGCCCTCCAATAGATCCTTGTAAATGGATTTAAAGTGTATTCATTCAAATTAGAGAGACAATTTAAATTAAAAAGCTTAGAGCTGCCTCCACCACAGGGGGGCTCGCTCGACCCACCAGCGGACAGGCACCAGTATTGGGAGAGGGGGGCTGGCCATCAGGGTTCACCGCGGCTCTGGCACAAACCCGGCGACACGGAGGTGGCACGGGCAGGAGCGGACTGGCCGTGTCGGCTTCTCACTTTTTGGATTTTAGAAGGGCATGACATGCCTATATCTGTGTCTCCCCCTCCTTTTACTCCTCCACCTCTTTTATTTTCGCATGACTATATGTACTTGTCACTTTTCCATGTGTTAGTTATGTCTTCTGAGCAGTTTGTCAGCTTTTGGACACCTTTGAAGGTGTTTTCTATGTGTTTCTATGTGTTTTTGTTTGCCTGCCATTGGTTTTAACGGTGTTCGAAGGTGTTCGACGAACAGTTCGACGAACAGTTCGGCGAACACACGGGTGTTCGACGAACCGAACCGAACTCGAACACTACGGGGGTGGCTCAACACTAGTGCCCAAGCAGAGCCTTTCACACCTAGTGAAGTAGCATTGAAAAGAAAAAGAAGGAACCACAAACTTGATGACCAGTGGGAGAGAGAACCCTACACTGTGTTGAATTCGAGATTCGACAATAAGAAGACCTGCTTAATTAGTCGAGATGGAGGAAGGACGACTGCAACAGTGTCCAGGGATCACCTAAAGTTGTGTCCAGACCTGCTAAAGCCTCAAGAAGAAGTGCCTCTCGCTATCCCGGAGGAGCCTAAAGAAGCAGTGATACACACTGACTTAGGAGATTTCCCGGCAGATTGGCCCCAACTAGGAGGAGAAGTAATCATCCCCGTACTCCAATTCTTCGAACAGCCAGAAGACCCTCCACAGCAAGATGAACCTGTAAGTGTTGCAGAAGAGCCTAGTGCTGCAGAAGAGCCAGCTCAAGAAGGATCCCTGGCAGGAGAAGAGCCAGAGGGCCCAGCCAATGGTACACTTGCTAGTCCCAGAGAGAGGTTAAGGCAGTTTTACAACTTAGTCACACGTAGAACCGGTAGGGTAACTGACAATGCAGACTCTGATACCAAACAGACCACCACACTACACAGATCAACACATAGTACTAGAGGTAAACCGCCTGTCAGATACACTAAGTAAATAGTTACCCCTGGGGTATTGTGTACTGAATAATTGTGTATTTTCATGCATATGTATATTACTTTGTGTTTTGCCTAATGACTTCTTTATTTAACTAAGAACTCAGTGGCTGAGGACTGTGTGCAGCCCAAAAACTATTTATTGTATATAGTTGCGCTCCCTGGAGTGCCCCTTTTAGGTGACCTCAGAAGAAAAAAACCTGTCTGGAGTGGCTCTATTGGAGGTCCAACTCGGGATCTTCATGCCCTGCAGCCACCCCAGGGCCTACGTTGAGGGTTTGGGACAGGTCCCTCAAACTACCAAGTACTCTACCCTGTGAGATGGACATCCTGTCTGGGAACCTCACCACAAGAGACTTGAATTCTGAGGACACTTTGTATTTGTTAATATTGTTATGTAACGTTTAAGCTTGGTGCCTCCCATAAAGGGAAGATTGTTCATGTTTCTTATTGTTGTTTTAAAATGTACTTCAGCCCGGGAGTGCTGAGCTTTGCTAGGGGGGAATGTGGCGCCCAGCTGCGCTTGGTACCACAGATCCTAGAAGGGTGTATTACTGGAATCCTCCACAAGAGGCCCCCATAAACATTCACACATCTCCACCTTCCACCTCAGACCAGCAGAGGGAGCCCGTTAGGCATATAAAATGGGAAGGTGGAGCTAGGCAGTTCAGTTCCTCTGGAGAGTTCCTTCAGTAGAGAAGCCTGAGAGAGGTTAGTCTGCAGTGGAGCTCAGTCTAGTTTAGAGAACTCAGCTAATAGTTCAGCAGTGGAGCACGAGGCTCCTGCTAGCTAGATTCAGGGAGCTCAGTTAGAGCTTAAGGTGTGCCGGCGCCATAAGATCGGTGAAGCGCGGCAAGCTGCCGTTAGTGTGAGTAGCCTAGTGAGGGCCCGAGCGTGGCCGAAGGTGTGTGGAGAGTGAGTAATATAGGGGGCAGAGGAGCTCAACCAGCTCACCCCGAAGAATTTACCGGACACCGGGTCCGAACTTACCGGGATCTCTACGACCCAGTAAGGCATAATCGGAATCCCTGGAGAACTACAGGTCCCAGGTTCACCAGAGAGCTGATACGTAACAGAGCTAGGAGACACATAGGCCCCGTAAGCTGGGAGCGTGCACTCCAAGAGAAGGCCCTACCACAACGTCAGCCGGTGCAGGACAGAGATAAAGTTAGGCCTAGCTCCAGGCAGGTCAGAAACTTACTATGCAGAGGCAAGAAACAGAAGGCCCTACACCCGCTCATTGGGGAGGATCCTGATATGCACCCTTCACCCTACAGTGCTCTGGGATGTGCCTGAATTACCACCAGTAAAAGGTACTGAAGTGACTACTGTGTCCATCCCCGTTCTTGCTCTGACCCGGCTGGGTCTCGCCTGTCCTGCATCCCCCTCTCCGTACGCTGCCCTGAGGCCTAGCTCCACCTGTGGGGAGCTATACCATCGAGCTGCTTTATCACCGGCCTCCGTGGACTGCCGCAGCGCTGGTGATTCTCACCAGAAACCACAGGTGGCGTCACGAACTTTCATAAAATTAACAAACAATCCCCTTCCCTTTTTAAAGCTGACCCCAGGGTACGGGCCCGGGAGCCGACCACCGCGACATCCCCAAGGCCAGGCAAAGGCCTGGATACCGAGTCATCCCCATCCCCTGGGCTAGTCATACACACAGAGCCTAGTGTGGGCGGGGTCAGCTTTCTCAGCCCTGCAGCACTGCTAATTCTAAGAACTCTCTCTCAGAACTGCTGCACCCAGTAAACTAAGTGAAACATCGTTGGATTCGGGGTCTCTTTTCCTACATTATGCTGCTGTGAGATGAGGTAGCAAAAACCTGCTGACAGATTCCCTTTAATACTGAGTAATAGATCAGTGAGACACAGATGCAAAATGCAAGCTAATTGAAAGCCTTCTGATTTTCTTCAGTGTCTCTCAGATTCCCATTGACTTGAATGGCCAATCTGATCAGCAAACCAGATCACAATAGGACATGCTCTGAGTTTCATGGATCTTACTCTCAGATCCGTGATATGTGTGTGCCGCCCTGCCTGGCTGCTGCGGTCACGGTACTAGTGCACGGCGCTCAGAGTGCTGGTCAGGCCCACCCGGGGCGCACCACAGTCTTTGTCATTTGTGGGGTTAATAATAAAATAATTAAAAGGTTTGTGACACCAGTTGGGATGTTTGACCTGGTATGGCCGGACACTGAGGTGATGGACAGTGCCAGATGATTAACCCTTCCCAACCAGGGCTGGCTCCCAGGGGAGTTGGAGCAGGGATGGTGCAGCAGAGAATAATCAGCATTAGACAGGGTAATAACCAGTTTGTACCTTTTACTAAAGTTCTGCAAACAGTTCCAGAAGATTCCATACAACTCTCACAAAGGGTTTTGGACGGACCTGCATGGTGAGGGTTCAGTTTCTCTGCTGTGATGTAATGTAGAATTCCTACTGCTAATTATATTTCTGATAAAAGATTTCTTGGACCCCAGGGATTCCAGATAGACAGGTACTGGATACGTGATCGCTTCCAGCGAGCAGGCAACGTGAATCCCTGTCAGAACACTCACTTTCTTTTGCAGCAGTGTCCCTGATTCCATGCAGCTGCTGAGCTCCTGGGCAAAACACTTCACTGCTCATTATATGAAGCCCAAGCAGTCTCTCAGTTTACTCTGGAAGTCTCTGTGACTCTAGGGACTGATATTCTGCCTCATGCTGCTTGTCCTTGTAGAGAGCACGCTGCTCTTCTCTACACCCTTACCTCCATGATGCCACTTCTTCCTCATACTACACTACAACTTCAGAAGCACCTCCTCCCCCCAGAGGGTTCATGAACAGTATCTGGTTCAGACAAAAGTTCACAAAAGTAAGGGATCGGGTAAAATGTGTTAATGCAGTTATAACAGCAGAGAAACCAGCCCTCACCATAGCTGGCAATACATATAAAATTATATCACACATGCAGGCATTTTGTGGTGTTATAGACACGGGCACCACATGTGTATACACCCATTCTACTCTATGGGTCCAAGTGCAGCCTAAGAAAAAATCAGACAGCATTTGGACGAGTCACACGGATGTGTGGACGTAGCCTAACACAGCACCACTGTACGGAAAAACTACAGTGCCCTATGAAATTAATGACATATAAAGCAGTGAAAGAGAGATGCTTGTTGTAGCTGTGTTCTGCTCTAATTAATTGATAAGGGTTCCAAATGAAAGACCTCCAGTCATATAGATCAATTATATAGTATTTTAAAAATTAAAAAAAAAATTCTAAACCAGATAATTCCTTTACGTTTTATCATTAACTCGCTATTAACAGAGTGAATTTAACATGTCTGTCTGGGACTAGGTTTATCATTAGGCACAATAAGTATGAGACCATAGACTATATAGTTGATGGGTAACTACTTGAGAAGCATGACTGAAAAAATAACAAAAACTTGTAAAACAACTATAAACTAAAATAATCCAATGACGGAACAGAAAAAAACAGAAGTCTTAAAACGGATGTGAACCTGGTCTCATCCAGCTGTAGACTTCCGAAACAGACACTAGTGAGTAGTGTTGAGCCACCCCCGTAGTGTTCGAGTTCGGTTCGGTTCGTCGAACACCCGTGTGTTCGCCGAACTGTTCGTCGAACTGTTCGTCGAACACCTTCGAACACCGTTAAAACCAATGGCAGGCAAACAAAAACACATAGAAACACATAGAAAACACCTTCAAAGGTGTCCAAAAGCTGACAAACTGCTCAGAAGACATAACTAACACATGGAAAAGTGACAAGTACATATAGTCATGCGAAAATAAAAGAGGTGGAGGAGTAAAAGGAGGGGGAGACACAGATATAGGCATGTCATGCCCTTCTAAAATCCAAAAAGTGAGAAGCCGACACGGCCAGTCCGCTCCTGCCCGTGCCACCTCCGTGTCGCCGGGCTTGTGCCAGAGCCGCGGTGAACCCTGATGGCCAGCCCCCCTCTCCCAATACTGGTGCCTGTCCGCTGGTGGGTCGAGCGAGCCCCCCTGTGGTGGAGGCAGCTCTAAGCTTTTTAATTTAAATTGTCTCTCTAATTTGAATGAATACACTTTAAATCCATTTACAAGGATCTATTGGAGGGCAAGTCTCATGCCAGCAGCCGCGTAATTCCAGCTCCAGTAGCGTCCACTAAAGCTGCTGCAGTTAAAAAGCTTTTATAAGGATCGAGCTCGGCTGTCCACCGCAAGGCATCCTACTGCCAGTCCCAGCCCCTATGCCTTGGGGTGCCTCCTGATGCTCTTCACTGAGTATCCCGTGGTCCCGAAGCATTTCCTTTGAAAAAATGAAGTGTCCAAACTACAGGTGGTGTAGCTTGCTTAACAGCCGGGATAATCCGCTGACTAGCAGACCCTGCTACTAGGCACAAAGTATTTCCTGGGCTAGATGCAGTTAAAAATTTGTAATTAGATACTCTTGTTGGATGCTGAGAAAGCATTCCATAGAGTCTCCTGGCACGCCATATATGATTCTCTTAAAAAGCTTGGGGTAGGGGTCTAGGGGACCCTTTTATAGCCAAAATCACGGCCCTGTATCGCAATACGTCACCTAGGCTGAAGATAAATGGAACTGTAGCACCCTGAGGGCTCGGTTGCTACAGAGGTATTGCACCTCACCCAGAGGTGTGATATCTCACTCTCGGGTAAGGATGTAGTGTGGATCAGGACCCGACACCTGCATGCATTACACCACATTGCCGTGGGGCAGGGCGACCAATATGCCCCTGAGATGGGCACGACAGTCCCTGTCCCTGGCTGGAGTGGGGGGAGGGAACACTGAGGAAGGGGAACCCTGTAGTGCAGGAGCAGGGAGGAAGCAGTTCCTGGGTGCATTGAGAAGGGAGTATAAAAGGTGGGCACCATCTTAGTTCAGTGCAGAGAAGTCTGAGCAGAAGTGGCAGGGAGCAGGGGCTCTGCATGAGCTCTGCTCCGGAGGCGGGCCTAGTAACAGAGGCCCAGGCCTGGAAGAGGGAGAAGGAAGGAAGAGGAGCGGAGAAGGCTCCAGGAACGAGGAACGAAGGGATCTCAGGGGTGCGGACGGGCGAGTCGCCACCGCACGCCAGAATCCACCTGCGTAGAGGGGTCAGGCCAAAGGGGGAGACCGGTCCCCGAAACTAGTGGAGGCAGGAAACGACCCTCAGCTAGAAACAGGAGGCTGTGACATTTTATGTGGCGCAGCCCCTCGCTACACCCGCTAGGAAGGCACCACATAGGGTCAGGGAAACTGGCGCCAAGTTTACCAAGAGGAGGCCCGAGGCAGCCGGACAGAAGGGTTGGTAAGAAAGGCCAGACAAAGGACACACAAAGGGGGTCCTGTGAAGCGCTCCAAAGTTATCTGGGAGTTGTCTGAGCCCCTCACCTGGTGAGCACAGTACGACGTGGGCAGCCGTTACCTGCAGACGTGGTCTGGATAATAAGAACTGTGAGTAAAGGCCCTGGACTGCATCACTGACTCCGTGTCATTACTGCTGCTGCCCTGCACCATCACCCCCATCCTCCGCATACACTGCCCTGAGGCTATACTCCTCCCGTGGGGAGTTATGCTACGCTCTGCTGCACCCACAACACCAGCCTCAGCGGTCTGCCCTGGAGCGGCGGTTCACTCTGACCGCAATCCACGGGTGGCGTAGTCGGACATTTAAACATCAAAACCACATAAATAGTTCCGCCACTGGTTTGACCGCCCTGAGCCACGGAACCGGGTTGCCGCCACGGAGACTACAACCACCAGCATCCACCAAAAAGGGTCCGGCTCCGGGTGTCCCAAGGCCCAGGGGGCGCGTCAGAACATTTTCATCACCTTTCACAATCACCAATGGGACAAGGCAGGGATGTTCTCTGTCCCCTCTCTTATACATCCTAGTGACGGAGCACCTGCTCTCATCAATTCGCCATAACCCCAATATTAGGTGGATTGAGGTGGGAGGCACCGAGTACAAGTGCTCTCTATTTGCTGATGATGTCCTAGTATATATCACTCAATCACATATATCCATCCATGCTGTTATGGCTGAAATAGATCACTTTGTTACATGGTCAAATTTTAAAATCAATGCAGCGAAGTCTGAGGCCCTCGATGTCTCCCTCCCCAAATCCATATAGGATTCCATCCAGTCCAACTTTCCCTTTGCCTGGCCCTCACAGGGTATCAAATACTTAGGAATTCCTATTCATAGAGACCTCTCCCATCTATGTTATCTTAATTTTGGGCCCTTTATTGAACAACTCCATACAGACCACGGTTGGCAAGTTAGAACTGTAAGATTCACTACGTGAACCACTGGTGTTTTGTGGAAAAGCACATGTACACTGTGTTCCAAATTATTATGCAAAAAGTGTTTAGGAGTGATAAGGGAAGAATTTGTTTGTTTGTCAGTTAAACTCATTGATGGTGATGTGTGTCAGGGCTCTTTATATCACTGTAAGCAATTGCAGACACCAGTGCTAATTAGTTTGGCAGGTGTGTCCAATGAAAGGCAAGACTACTTAAGAAGGCTCTCTCACATTATTCAGCAGCCTACATTTTCTGCCAAAATGGGAAAGAAAAAGGATGTGTCGGCTGCTGAGAAGCAACAAATTGTGGAGTGTTTAGGTCAAGGCATGACTACAATCAACATTGTGCGATGATCAGGATGAAGTGTCTTGGCAATCAAGAAGTATGTAGCTGATTCACAGTACACACGTGTGCGTGCTGATAAGGGCAAATTGAGGACTCTTTCCTACAGGCAATTTTGTCAGGTTGAAAGAGCAGCGGCAAAAAAGCCTTGTCATAGCAGCAGACAAGTTTTTGAAGCTGCTTGTGCCTCCAACGTCCCCCGAACAACAAGATGCAGGGTCCTTCAGAGGTTTGCAGCTGTGCATACGCCATCCTGTCGACCTCCTCTATCCACTTCACACAAGCAGAAACGGCTCCAGTGGGCCAAACATTACATGAAGACTGATTTCAAAACTGTTTTGTTCACGGATGAGTGCCGTGCAGCGCTCGATGGTCCAGATGGATGGAGTGGAGGATGGCTGGTTGATGGACACCCCACGCAAACACGGCTACAGCGCCAACAAGGAGGAGGTGGAGTAATGTTTTGGGCTGGAATCATGGGGAGAGAGATTGTCGGCCCCTTTAGGATCCCTGAAGGCGCTAAAGATGAACTCCATAATGTATGTGGATTTTCTCAAACAGCACTTCCTGCCATGGTTCAAGAAGAAGAACCGTGTATTTCACAGCAAGATCATTTTTCTGCATGATAATGCACCATCTCATGCTGCACATAAAACATCTGCATCTCTGGCTGATATGGGCATAAAAGGGGACAAACTTATGGTGTGACCCCCATGCTCCCCTGACCTCTACCCCATTCAGAACCTTTGGAGCATCATTAAAAGGAGTGTCTATGATGGCGGGAGGCAGTTCACATCTAAGCAACAGCTCTGGGAGGGTATTCTGTCCTCATGCAAAACAATTGAAGCAGAAACCATCCAAAACCTGACAAATTCAATGGACGAGAGAGTTCAGAAGCTCCTTTCGAACAAGGGGTCCTATGTGAAAATGTAACATCACCTAGAATAAAGTTTTGAGTTGAAAACTGTTTGATTTCAGTTTCTAACAACCTGCTAATGCTTATAATTTCAAAAATGACCATTTTTTTGGTCTTTATTAAAATGAAAAGGTTGATCGAAAAGTTTGGGGGATCTAAGAGTGTGGCAACCCAGTAGTCATGATTACTTCGAATTCTGACAATATGAGGGTCATGCTGCAGGTAGTGCAGCAAGAAGGCACTTATGTGTCTTGCGCATCTCGGAGCCCCAAAATTATTTTCCGGGCTAGATGCAGCTAAAAATTATTTTTAATTTTAAATCTGGTGGAGCTTATTATAGATGGCCTAATAGGATCAGTGCTGCACACTGCTACAAAGCCCAAATTATTTTCCAGTCAAGATACAGATAAACATGATTAGTAATTTGAAAGCTTAAAACGGTTGGTAGGGTGATTTTAAACAATCATCAAGCTTTTACTCTCCCCAGGATGACACAGGGGTAGAAAAGTCGTTTCGGATCCATGATTTGTTCATCTTTATGAACGTGAGTCTGTCTACATTGTCAGTGGAGAGCCGCATGCGCTTATCTGTCAGCACACCACCAGCAGCGCTGAACACACGTTCAGACAGAACGCTGGCTGCGGGGCATGACAAGATCTCCAAGGCGTAAGTGGCTAGCTCCGGCCATTTATCCAGATTGGAAGCCCAAAAAGAGCAAGGGTCCAGTGACACAGTCGTGGCTTCAATGTTTACTTGAAGATACTCCTGTACCATCGTCTCTAGGTGTTGACTATGTGTCAGACTTCTTGTCTCCTGTGGCCTTGCAAAGGATGGGCTAAAAAAGTGGTGAAATTATTCCGCAAAATTGATGTTACCACCAGATACTGTGGTTCTGTTACGGTTTGAGTGCTGAACACTTGACGGTCCCACGGTTGGCAAGTTGGAACTGTGAGATTCACTACGTGCACCACTGGTATTTTGTGGAAAAGCACATGTAAGATTCTGCAACAGTCTCTGCTGATACTCCTGCATGCGTGCATCCCTTTCTATGGCAGGAATAATTTCTGCAAATTTACTTTTGTACCGGGGATCTAACAGTGTGGCAACCCAGTAGTCAGGATTATTTCTAATTCTCACAATTCGAGGGTCATGTTGCAGGTAGTGCAGCAAGAAGGCACTCATGTGTGTTGCGCATCCAGGAGCACCAAGTCCCTGTTGTGTTGGTGGCGAGGTAACAATCATGCTTCCTTCCTCTGTCCTCTCCCCCCAACCTCGCACAACAGAAATGTGATCAAGGTCTCCCTCATCTGATGAGTCTTCCATCAGTTCGTCCTCCACTTCTTCCTGGGCTCCTGCACCTTCCTCACTAGTTTGGCTGCTACCATGCGCCCTGGTAAAACCATCTCCCCCACCCTCACATGCCTGCCGCCTTGGTGCTGCCGACCGTCTGGACCTTGCAGATGTTAGCCCTTCCGCATACAACTCCTCCTCCTCTACTTCCTCCACCTCCTCTTGTGCCACCACCTGACTCCGAATTCTGTTTAACATGTGCTCCAGCATGTAAATCACCGGAATAGTCATGCTGATAATGGCATCGTCAGCACTGAACATCTTCGTCGCCATTTCAAAACTGTGCAGAAGGGTGCATAGGTCCCTGATCTGAGACCACTCCTCCAGCGTGATTTGCCCCACCTCTGAATCTCGTTGGCCCAGGCTATACGTCAGAACGTATTGCACCAGGGCTTGTCGGTGCTGCCACAGTCGCTGCAACATGTGCAGAGTTGAATTCCACCGGGTAGGCACATCGCATTTTAGCCGGTGAAGTGGCAGGCCCAACGACTTCTGTAGAGATGTAAGTCGCTGAGCTGCGGGATGCGAACGGCGGAAGTGAGCACACAGCGACCGTGCCCTCTGCAGAAGGCCATCTAGTCTGGGATAGTGGGCTAAAAATTGCTGGACAACCAGGTTCAACACGTGAGCCATACAAGGCACGTGTGTGACATTGCCCCGGCGAAGGGCCGCACCCAGGTTTGCAGCATTGTCGCACACGGCCTTCCCTGGTTTCAGGTCCAGTGGAGACAACCATTCATGAAATTGGTTCTCCAGAGCTGACCACAACTCCTCAGCTGTGTGACTCACATTTCCCAGACATTTCAATGTAAAAACCGCCTGATGACGTTGAGCCCTACTGCCAGCATAGTAAGGAGGTGTGCAGGATCCCTTCTGCGCAGTTAGAAAGCTTGTGGCATGACCAGACAGGCTTTGGGTGCAGGTGGAAGACCGAGAGGAGGTTGAGGAGGCAGAAGCAGTGGAGGAACTTTGACATAAAGAGGATTGACGCACAACTCGTGGGGACGGCAAGACTTGGACAGCAGCCCCTTGTCCTGCTGTCACCATAGTTACCCAGTGCCCAGTCAGCGACATGTAACGCCCCTGTCCATGCCTACTCGTCCAAGTGTCTGTGGTGAAATGCACCCTGTCACACACAGAGTTTCTCAAAGAAGCGGTGATGTTGTGTGCGACATGCTGGTGGAGCGCAGGCACACCTTTCTTTGAGAAGTAGTGCCGACTGGGCATCTGGTACTGGGGCAATGCGACGGACATAAGGTCTCGAAAATCCTCTGTGTCCACCAGGCGGAAAGGCAGCATTTCTGTAGCCAAGAGCTTGCAGATGGTGAAATTCAACCTCTTAGCTTTCTCATGGCTAGGAGGAAATGGTCTTTTACTTGTCCACATCTGAGGGACCGAGGGCTGGCTATTGTGCTTAGACGGGGTTGATAAGGGTGTCCCCGGCAAACTGCCGGTCTGCGAGGAAGATGCAGGCGGACATGTTAGGTTGCCTTGATCCAAAGGTGGTGCTATCGATGTCGGACAGCGCTCAACACCAGCTGCTGTTACCACCTCCAAAGAAAATGATGACCTGCCAATCACGCTGGCTGTTGCGGGTAAAGAGGTGGCAGGTCTGCGCCCCAAAACAGGTGTGACTGCTGTCCCCCCAGTCACAGAGGATGAAGAGGCCGCGGATGCACAAGATATGGCAGACGGTGGTTGGCCCGGCCGGCTAGGCCGCATTGTAGCACACTGAGCTTCCCACTGCAACTTATGCTTCATGTCCATGTGCCGGTTCATGCATGAAGTACTCAAACTATGTATTTTTTGGCCTCTACTTAGCTTTTGCTGACAAATGTTACAGATAACACGAGTTGGGTCATCTTTATCGATCTGAAAAAATGCCCAGGCTATGCAAGGCTTAGCACCCATGCGACCTGAAGAGCCACCACGACTTGTGGTGAGAGGCAGAGTTGTGTTTGAGGATGCAGTTGTTGACGTGCTTCCAGTACTACGTCTCTGTCCAGGAAGGCGCAACCTGACCTCGTCGTCACTAGCATCTTCCTCCACCTCCTCTGCTGACCTCATCTCTTGGCTGACTGTGGGTTGACAGTAAGTGGGATCTCCAACCTCATCATCATCACCCTGTGTGTTATCACACCCGTCGTCCTCAGAGCCAACCTGTTCCTGCCCTGACAAAAAACTAAAGTTGTCGCTCCAATCAGGTATTTGAGTCTTATCATCGTCTTCCTCATTGTCTCCACCAACAGGAGTTACAGTTTGGGAATGAGGGTCTACATTATGGTCAGAACCTTCTGCGTCTGGTCCTGGATCCGACTCATAAAGATTCTGGGCATCAGTGCAGATCATTTCCTCGTCTGGATTCACAGAAGCGCTGGAGTCGACCTCTGATTCCCAGGCTATAGTATGAGTAAACAGCTCTGCAGACTCAACCATCTGTTCTACCTCATACTCAGACGGGCAGCTGGAGATTTGGGAGCTGTGAGGAAGCAAGTGCGATTTGGGTGACACCTTTGAGGACTGGAGTATTTGTGATGTTGAAGTTGATGTGGAGGAGAGCCCACTTAAAGGAGCACTTGATATCCGTTGAAGCACCTGCTGTTTTTGTGCCTCATCTGGAATTTGTAGCGATAGGCGTGGCCATAAGAAAGGGATCTTATCACATTGTCCGCTAAAAGAAGTAGACATTTTAGTTTGGCTGGAAGATGGTCTTTCTTCTGCAGATGTTACTGTTGCTTTAACACCTACCCCACGGACACAACCTTTTTTCCCCTTCCCAACACGCCTATTCCCCTTTCCACCAGCAGCAGGCCTTTTTCCACTCATTTTGGTGGTTAACTAATTCACAACTCTGGAGTTGTTTGCACAAAAAAACAATGGATGGTAACTGAGCAGAGCTGAGTGGCCAAACTGTGGTATTAGGCCAAAACTATTGGCTGGGTTAGATGCAGAAAAAAATATATTCAGTTTGCAACCTGATGGAGGTCAGTATAGATGGACTAATAGAGAAAGTCCGACACACTGCTACAAGGCCAAATATTTTTTCAGAGGTAGATGCAGAAAAAAATGATATTCAGTTTGCAACCTGATGGAGGTCTGTATAGATGGATTAATAGAACAAGACCCACAAACAGCTAGAAGCCCAATATTTTTTCAGAGGTAGATGCAGAAAAAAATATATTCAGTTTGCAACCTGATGGAGGTCAGTATAGATGGACTAATACAACAAGTCCCACACACAGCTAGAAGCCCAATATTTTTTCAGAGGTAGATGCATAAAAAAATATATTCAGTTTGCAACCTGATGGAGGTCAGTATAGATGGACTAATACAACAAGTCCCACACACAGCTAGAAGCCCAAATATTTTTTCAGAGGTACTGTAGATGCAGATAAAAATTATTTTTAATTTGCAACCTGATGGAGGTCAGTATAGATGGACTAATACAACAAGTCCCACACACAGCTAGAAGCCCAAATATTTTTTCAGAGGTACTGTAGATGCAGATACAAATTATTTTTAATTTGCAACCTGATGGAGGTCAGTATAGATGGACTAATACAACAAGTCCCACACACAGCTAGAAGCCCAAATATTTTTTCAGAGGTACTGTAGATGCAGATACAAATTATTTTTAATTTGCAACCTGATGGAGGTCAGTATAGATGGACTAATACAACAAGTCCCACACACAGCTAGAAGCCCAAATATTTTTTCAGAGGTAGATGCAGAAAAAAATATATTCAGTTTGCAACCTGATGGAGGTCAGTATAGATGGACTAATACAACAAGTCCCACACACAGCTAGAAGCCCAAATATTTTTTCAGAGGTACTGTAGATGCAGATACAAATTATTTTTAATTTGCAACCTGATGGAGGTCAGTATAGATGGACTAATACAACAAGTCCCACACACAGCTAGAAGCCCAAATATTTTTTCAGAGGTAGATGCAGAAAAAATATATTCAGTTTGCAACCTGATGGAGGTCAGTATAGATGGACTAATACAACAAGTCCCACACACAGCTAGAAGCCCAAATATTTTTTCAGAGGTACTGTAGATGCAGATACAAATTATTTTTAATTTGCAACCTGATGGAGGTCAGTATAGATGGACTAATAGAGAAAGTCCGACACACTACTAGAAGGCCAAATATTTTTTCAGAGCTAGATGCAGAAAAAAATTATATTCAGTTTGCAACCTGATGGAGGTCAGTATAGATGGATTAATAGAACAAGACCCACACACAGCTAGAAGCCCAAATATTTTTTCAGAGGTAGATGCAGAAAAAAATATATTCAGTTTGCAACCTGATGGAGGTCAGTATAGATGGACTAATACAACAAGTCCCACACACAGCTAGAAGCCCAAATATTTTTTCAGAGGTACTGTAGATGCAGATAAAAATTAGTTTTAATTTGCAACCTGATGGAGGTCAGTATAGATGGACTAATAGAATGATGCTATGCCCAAAAGATTTTACTTCACTAGGTGCAGTAAAAAAATTGGTATTCTATACACAGGTGGTATATCTTGCAGCACAGATAGGCTACTCCACTGACTAACACACTCTGCAATAGGCCAAAAAGGATTAGCTTTGCTAGATTCAGCCAAATGCTGTGAAAAAAACTTGCACAGCACTGGCACAGACCTGCCTGGCAAAAACTGATAGGAACTGATGTAACCTAGTCCTGAAAAGGACTCCAATTACAATTAGTCTTTACTCCCACAACCTATCTATTTAAGAGCACAGACCTCCCTGATAAAAGTCGTAGGAAATGCTGTAACCTAGTCCTTAAAAGGACTGCAATCACAACTATTCCCTACTCCCAAGCTATCTGTATATTTGTGCGAAAATTGGCTTGAAATTAACAAGGTATAGCGCACACAGCAACAGCGGTGCCGTCTAACACGCAGCTGCAGCAGTGAGAAAATGGTGGCGACGGGGAAAATGGCTTGGTCTTATAGGGCAAGGACATGTGACATACACTGCCAATGACACATGCCCTTGCTTGTGTGAAAAAAAGCACTTCGCTCCGTGTGTGCGCTGCTGATAGGCTGACAGATTGCACCTCCCCACTGCAAATGCGGGAAAGAGAATAAAAAATGGAGATCTTCATTGTTCCTGCAGAGATCCATCCCCTGCCGCTCCCCCCACCCCGCTGTACACTCAAACTGCGTATTAACATTAATTTTCATCATTACTGAGAAAAAATCCAGTTATGATTTTGGTGCACGAACAGTTATTGAACATAACCTCGAACAGCCGAATTTTTATCAAATTGTTCGTGTTCGCCGAACGGCTCGAACACCGCCCAAAACAGCTCGAATTTGAGATTGGCGAACAGTTCGAGTAGAACAACGCTCATCTCTACTAGTGAGTGCAATGTATACTAAGTATTTCACAATTTTATTTGACAGCATTACTTGTATTATTATTATTTTTCTTCCTTTTTTTGTTTTCCCTTTTTCATTTAATCTCATTATGAGAAAATCTAATCTATGCCTTCTTCCTGTAACATAATATTTTGTTTCCTCAGGCTACCAACTTTTAAAGAGTTCTTTTAATCAAATTGAATCTCTAACAATGATGTTGCTGAGTCCGGCTCTGTATTTTTAATGTGTGTTATGCATAGTATCAGTGTGACTAAGGGTCTGGTTCTCATAGACAGGACTTTGTTCTCAAAGCAAGACAAATCAAAGCTCTTAATCCATTTGCTCAGCAGATTGCTGGTCCAATTTAAGAAAAGAAGCAAAAAATACTTTTTTGATGATGTTTTTGTGCAAACATTTTTGGTACTTTTATAAAAAATAAATATGCAAATTGCCTCTTCAGAGAGGAAGAGGACTAGAACTCTATAGCGCCACCTGTTGGAAGCCGCAATCCTACAAGTCACTATCGACCCTTTAATGAGCCTTGCAATATGTCTTAGGATGAAAGCCAAATCAGAATTTGAATTTGCAGACAGTGCTTCGGGGTATTGCTCCTTGTCAGTGCAAAGTATGAAATCTGATTTGGCTAGTTGAGAGGCTCTGGACTGAGGTCTAAGGGCTAATGTTTCTCCTTGTGAACAGTGACATACTGGCCTTGGCATGACAATGTAAGAAGGAGGCTAATTTGCCGTGCAATGCTCCTCTGGGAAATTTAGTATGCAAATTGCCTCTTCAGAGAGGAAGAGGACTAGAACTCTATAGCGCCACCTGTTGGAAGCAGCAATCCTAAATAGAAATCTGCTACTCTACATTGATTCTCTAGAGCAACAGTTTTGATTCTGCTTCCACCAGTAAACTCTTACTCATAAGCATCCCATATTTACTGTGTTCACGCTTTGCAATCATACCATCATTAGACCGCAACATGTGAACACAGATTTAAAGGGAACCTGTCATCAGGATTTTATACCCCAAGTCTATGTTATGTATATAAATGTGCTTTAATGCTGAGTAAATCCTTACCTGCCTCATAGAAATCCATTTTGCTGTTTTAGAGAAATCCATAGTTGAAACTGTATGCTAATGAGTTGCAGAGGGTGGACACTGCACTTACATCTCTCCTGCCTCTCAACCTATTCTCCGCCCACTGCCTGCCTCCTGTCACCAGGTAGCTCATGTTTCAGTGACTTGTCAGTCAGAGACAGGCAACGAGCGGGGAATAGGGAGAGAGGCAGGAGAGCTGTAACTGCTATGTCCAAGCCCACTGCACTTGCAACTCAATAATATACAATTTCAACTATTGATTTCTCTAAAACAGTAAAATAGATTTCTAGAAGAAAATTAAGTATTTACCCAGCATAAAAGTATCTTTTTGCATCCATCCCCTTATACTTCTGTTTGATCTGTGATCATATTACGCATATATACCGTGTATAAATACATATACAGTACAGACCAAAAGTTTGGACACACCTTCTCATTTAAAGATTTTTCTGTATTTTCATGACTATGAAAATTGTACATTCACACTGAAGGCATCAAAACTATGAATTAACACATGTGGAATTATATACTTAACAAAAAAGTGTGAAACAACTGAAAATATGTCTTATATTCTAGGTTCTTCAAAGTAGCCACCTTTTGCTTTGATGACTGCTTTGCACACTCTTGGCATTCTCTTGATGAGCTTCAAGTGTGCGCTGTCAGGTTTAATAAGTGGGATTTCTTGCCTTATAAATGGGGTTGGGACCATCAGTTGTGTTGTGCAGAAGTCAGGTGGATACACAGCTGATAGTCCTACTGAATAGAATTTTAGAATTTGTATTATGGCAAGAAAAAAGCAACTAAGTAAAGAAAAACGAGTAGCCATCATTACTTTAAGAAATGAAGGTCAGTCAGTCCGAAAAATTGGGAAAACTTTGAAAGTGTCCCCAAGTGCAGTTGCAAAAACCGTCAAGCGCTACAAAGAAACTGGCTCACATGAGGACCGCCCCAGGAAAGGAAGACCAAGAGTCACCTCTGCTTCTGAGGATAAGTTTATCCGAGTTACCAGCCTCAGAAATTGCAGGTTAACAGCAGCTCAGATTAGAGACCAGGTCAATGCCACACAGAGTTCTAGCAGCAGACGCATCTCTACAACAACTGTTAAGAGGAGACTTTGTGCAGCAGGCCTTCATGGTAAAATAGCTGCTAGGAAACCACTGCTAAGGACAGGCAACAAGCAGAAGAGACTTGTTTGGGCTAAAGAACACAAGGAATGGACATTAGACCAGTGGAAATCTGTACTTTGGTCTGATGAGTCCAAATTTGAGATCTTTGGTTCCAACCACCGTGTCTTTGTGCGACGCAGAAAAGGTGAACGGATGGACTCTACATGCCTGGTTCCCACCGTGAAGCATGGAGGAGGAGGTGTGATGGTGTGGGGGTGCGTTGCTGGTGACACTCTTGGGGATTTATTCAAAATTGAAGGCATACTGAACCATCATTGCTATCACAGCATCTTGCAGCGGCATGCTATTCCATCCGGTTTGCGTTTAGTTGGACCATCATTTATTTTTCAACAGGACAATGACCCCAAACACACCTCCAGGCTGTGTAAGGGCTATTTGACCAAAAAGGAGAGTGATGGGGTGCTACGCCAGATGACCTGGCCTCCACAGTCACCAGACCTGAACCCAATCGAGATGGTTTGGGGTGAGCTGGACCGCAGAGTGAAGGCAAAAGGGCCAATAAGTGCTAAGCATCTCTGGGAACTCCTTCAAGATTGTTGGAAGACCATTTCCGGTGACTACCTCTTGAAGCTCATCAAGAGAATGCCAACAGTGTGCAAAGCAGTCATCAAAGCAAAAGATGGCTACTTTGAAGAACCTAGAATATAAGACATATTTTCAGTTGTTTCACACTTTTTTGTTAAGTATATAATTCCACATGTGTTAATTCATAGTTTTGATGCCTTCAGTGTGAATGTACAATTTTCATAGTCATGAAAATACAGAAAAATCTTTAAAAGAGAAGGTGTGTCCAAACTTTTGGTCTGTACTGTATATATATATATATATATATATATATATATATATATATGTATGTATGTATGTATGTATATATATGCAGTTGGTGAAATAAGTATTGAACACATCACCAATTTTCTAAGTAAATATATTTCTAAGGGTGCTATTGACATGAAACTCTCACCAGATGTCAGTGACAACCCATCCACACAGGCAAAGAAATTAAACCAAAGATATCCATAAATTAGGTTATGTGTAATAATTAGAAATGACACAGGGAAAAAGTATTGAACACGCTTACTGAAATATATTTAATACTAGGGTCAAAAGCCTTTGCTGGTGATGACAGCTTCAAGATGCCTTCTGTATGGAGAAACTAGTCGCATGCATTGCTCAGGTGTGATATTGGTCCATTCTTCCACACAAACACACTTCAAATCCTGAAGATTCCGTGGGCTCCTTCTATGAACTCTGAGCTTTAGTTCCTTCCATAAATTTTCTATTGGATTCAGGTCAGGTGACTGGCTGGGCCATTCTAGCAGTTTTATTTTTTCTTTCTCTGAAATCAATTGAGAGTTTCCTTGGAAGTGTTTGGGATCATTGTCTTGCTGACTTGTCCACCCTTGTTTCAACTTCATCATCCTGGAAGATGGCAGCAGATTTTTATCAAGAATGTCTCGGTACATTTGTCCATTCATCTTTCCTTAAATAATATGAAGTTTACAAGTGCAGTATGCTGAAAAACAGCCCCACACCATGATGTTCCCACCTCCAAACTTCTCTGTTGGTATGGTATTTTAACATGGTGTGTATTACGACATCCAGAAAGTTCAATTTTGGTCTCATCTGACCAGACTATATTCTCCCAGTATTTCACAGGCTTGTCTAAATGTTGTTGAGCAAACTTGAAACACAGTTGAACATGCTTTTTGTTCGGCAATGGAGTCTTGCTTTGTGAGCGTGCATACAGGCCATAGAGGCTGAGTGCATTACTTATTGTTTTCTTTGAAACATTTGTACCTGCTGATTACAGGTCTTTCTGTAGCTCTCCACAGGTGGTCCTTGGCTCTTGGACAACTCTTCTGATAATTCTTTTCACTCCTCTGTCTGAAATCTTGCAGGGTGCACCTGCTCATGGCCAATCTATGGTGAAATTATGTTCTTTCCACTTCTGGATTATGGTCCCCAACAGTGCTCACTGGAACCTTCAGTAGTTTAGAAATTCTTCTGTCAATGCTATCAGTTTGTTTTGCAACAATATGATTGCGAGGGTCTTGAGACATCACTGGTTTTACCCATCATGAGATGTTTCTTGTGTGGCACCTTAGAAATGAGACACCTTTTTATAGGCCATCAGTTGAACCAGCGGATATTATTTTTCACTAAGTGTCAGGATTGCTTTCTAATTACTGATAGATTTCAGCTGGTGTCATAACTTTCAATATCTTTTTGCACCTCTCATACTTCATGTGTTCAATACTTTTTCCCTGTGTCATTTCTCATTATTACATATAACTTAATTTATTGACATCTTGCCTGTGTGGATTGGATGGGTTGTGACTGACATCTGGTGAGAATTTCATATCAATACCACCTTTAGAAATATATTTACTTAGAAAATTGGTGACGTGATATATATCTACAAACAGAAAGAAATACTTTCTAAAAAAGCACTTCCATTAAGTTTTTATTCCCTAAACCTGTTTAACTGTGTATGTAATGTAGTGTAAGTACAGTAACATGGTCACTGATCGCCATCTTCCCCAGTTTCCAGCGCAGCTCTTGGTCATCTCTCTAGTCACATGTCTGAAATTCTGACTCGTTAAATCACACTGGGGTTTATGTATAAATTGGAAGTTCCTTCTACAATATACGCCTATAAACCCTCTTTCTAATGCTCTATAGGCCTGCATTGTAAAAGAGAAATCTGACGGACATATAGACCCCAGTGTGAGCTGGCGAGTTCGAATGGCTTTCACTTGACCCCAAAGAAGCACTAAGTGGCGCTGGAAACCATGAAAGACAGCGATCATTGAGTATATAATGCATTTACACTAACTTACACATACATTTACATAGATTTAAAGAATAGAAAAAATTGTGCTGTGTTTTGTTAAAGAAATTAATCAGGTACTTTCAAGTATAACAGCTAAAATCCGTAAGCATTGTCCTTAGCAAAACCAAACTGAAGTACTGGAATGCTAAAAACTAGCAAAAACGTAATTTTCCAGGGTAACTATTAACCCATTTTAACTTGAATGAGCAGAGGCCAAACAAATTATTCATGCCAGGATGAGGAATTTACCAAGAGTTCGAAGAGCATCTGCTTGAAAAAAGAATCTCAGATATCAGTCAAATGGAGAGCTGTAGACGTCTACCATAATCCCATATACAGTAGCTATATTAACTCTATCTGCTATATAGGATATCTAGGACTTCAGCTTTAATGGGTAGCCAAATATAAGTACATTACCAATGGCAACTAAGAAAAATGGTCATAAGAATCTTCATTGTACATAACTTTTTCAACAATAATTCACTGGGTCAATTCTTACATGAGAAGTCCCATGCATCATGTCCTGAGCCTTATGAAATAGATGCTCCCTAAGGATCTGCAGGTCTGTTTAACACCGAAGCAGTTAATTTACTGAAATGTATCCATGTGCTAAGTGATTACATTTTTCCCTAAAGGAAACTTCAGTTAATTTAGTTAGTGACTCATATGCCAGTCTGCCAATTACAACACACATGATTACAGGCACATCCAAGCCTCTAGCAGCTTTCACGGTAAAGCTCTGTCTGTAGACTACAGTAGAAACATAAACTTTACCTTTTTTTGTTTCTTTATGTTCAATTTATCTTCTAGGAGCCCAAAAGGGACAACAACCTCTATATATTAGATTCTCCATCAGAGAGGGGGAATCGATTCATAGGACTTTGGTCCATCAGCCATGTCAGTAATATGTGACCGATTGACGGGAGAATCTCTTTACCTCCAGGCCTTCCTGGCTCTTCTTTTGATTAGCTGGGCTGGTGCCATGCCATCTTTGCAGAGTGACGCACACACAACGTCGTGCCAGCTTGGCTAACCAAAGAAGAGCCATAAATACCAGGCGGTAAAGAGATTCAAAGACCTCCTGTCCATCGGTCACAGAATACTGACTTGACAGACGGACCGGAGTCCTACGAATTGATTCTCCCATCTCTATTGTGTATATAAGAAAAAAGCTATTTCATATTATATTGCTATCATTGGCATTCACACGCTGAATATTTGTTGCGGAATTTGATTGTCACGCACAGTGTAGGAAAGACAAAGTGCAACACGAAGGGATGAGGGGAAGGGAGCTCAGATACTAGTGAAAGAGGGAGTGGAGACCTCCTAGGCTGATCTGTTATCACCCTGTCTCTTCTACCATCCCTATATTGGTTCCTCACCAATCGCTGAATAGGAAACCTACATCCTGTAAATCTCTAGAGCTAGACCCTGGATAGGGAAGGGGGATGAGCACTGGTCAGTCCCCACTATAAACTAAAGACAACAAGGGAGACGAACACAGGAGAAAGAAACTTAGCTTGAGCCCACTTCAGAGAGATTACACCAAACGTCCTCCAAGCACCAGAGAGGAAGTAAGCAGAGTGCAATAGCTCCAAGTCTTCACAAGGGAACATGTGACTATCACTGGCCCCTCCCTGCAGCAAACTGCAAGTATTTAAACACCCAGGTCCGGGTGTTAATCAGAGCAGGAGGGAGGCAGCCGCTGGGTCCTAAAGTAAGACAGATTTAAGAAGGCGTCTGTAATGTCAAACAAAGTGACCTTCTGCAACCAGCTGCAGAATGACTGTCTGCTACATCTGACACACCCGTGACATTAAGGTTCGAAATCCTTGCCAAAATTCTGCAACAAAGTCTAGCACAATGATAATGAAAGGGGTTATAAAGGGAACCTGACTGCTCATCCATGCTGCCCGATCCAATGGCAGCATATATCAGATCAAACACGGCTGATCTCAGGCAGCTATGTTTTACTCCAAAATGCTTCAGCATTTCAGAAAAAAACATACTTTAGAAGCCGCCGGGGACCGAGCCGCACAGGAGATAGCCAGACAGGCGGATCCATGGCAGCTTCTCCCCTTCAGCTCCCCCAGAGCTCCTTATACTCACACTGTTACAATACTGGCATAGTACTGCTGGAAACCAGTGGCTGAAGGAGCACAAGCAGGAACAGCAAGAGGTAGCAGAAGTTCTTGGAGTTAGCAAAAGGAGTTGTAGGAAACAATCCCTAGATAGGTGAGAATAGTCTGGGTAAGAATGTTCAGGAGCTCGAGACTGGAACTAGGCTAACAGCTAAGCACAATACTCAAGCAATGAGTGAGCGATCCATGCGGCTTTAAGTAGGCCAAAACAGGAAACAAGATAGATCCCACAGGTTCAGAATCCGCCATCTTAGTAAAGGGCAATTGCAGAACACAACAGCAGCCTCCAGTGTTAAGGAGTGGGATTGCAGCACAATTATTAAGGTGAAAAATAGTAGCCACTAGTGGTCAAACTGTAGAAGGATAACAAGAATTCTGACACACACGCAGGGAGAGACCTGTCACTCAAGAGAAGCAGACAGGGGGAAGCTGCCGGGAACCCACCTGTCCGTTTAGTCTTCAGCGCGGCTTTTAAACTATCCTTTTCTCAGAAACACTGCAGCATTTCAGAATCAAACATACCTGGCTGAGATCATACAGTCAGTGCCTGATACAAGCTGCCCATAGATCGGACCGCTTGTATCAACTGTCAAGTTCCCTTTAACAATACCAAGTCACTCACAGCCCATGACCGGCATTCATAGGAGATTGTAATTTCTGCTATGCATAGCAGCTGAAGCCCTGCAATGTATAGCACAAGCAATCAAACGATCACAGCTTCAAGTTGCTATGATCTGCTACAAGCACGAAGGAAAGAAAGGAGATCTGTCCCTACAATAGAACTAAGCTAGATCCCTACGATGTAACGGGGAACCTGATCCTGCGATCAGACCCGCTAAAGTCCTCGGCTAGTCTGTACGAAAACCTATAGATGCAAGGGAGGGATCCCTACAAGAACTAGGGACTGGGATAAAGTTGGACACCTCCTAGCAGAGATTGTAGCAGTAAAATACAAACACACAACATAGAACATAAAGGTCCGAAGACCTAGCTAAACTGACTGAGAAAGGTAACTAAGCACCAGGCTAGCTAAAGAGTAGAAATTACAATGAAGTCCAGCAAGGCCAGGAGGGCGGAGCAGGATTAAATAGGCAAAAAAGGTCATGTGACCAGCAAGATGGAAAAAACCTAACAGGAGAGTTCTAACAGTACCCCCTCTTCTATGAGGATCCTCCGGATCCCCTAGGCCCAGGCTTATCAGGAAACCTCTTGTGAAACGCTCTGACAAGTCTGGAAGCAGAAACATCATCTGCCCTCACCCATGAGTTATCCTCGGGTCCGAAACCCTTCCAAGCGACGAGATACTGCAAACTCCCTCTATACCGTCTAGAATTTAGGATGCGGGAAATTTCGTATTCCCCGTCCTCCACCACCGGAGGAACAGTGGCGGAGGCGTCTCCATCCGACACATAAGCTTTTTTCAACAGAGAAACATGAAACACCGGATTAATCTTCCAGGAGGTAGGAACCTCCAACCTAACAGCAGATTGGTTAACTACCTGAAGCACCTTAAAGGGCCCTACAAACTTGGGACCCAATTTTTTAGAAGGAATCCTCAACCGCAGATTCTTAGAGGACACCAAACCATGTCACCAATAGCAAACAAAACCTCTTGCCGTTTCCTATCAAAGTACCTCTTAGATTTTTTGTTAGCCTCCTGAAGATTACCACGCACATCCGTCCAAACTCTCTCCAAATCACCGGAAAAACTCTCCTCCTCAGGCACAGCCGATACCAATTTGGAGAATGACCCAAAAGACGGATGTCTCCCAGAACAACAAAAAAAAGGCGAACAACCAGCAGAAGAGGATGTATGGTTGTTAAGAGCAAACTCAGCAAGTGGCAGAAACTCAGACCACCCCTCCTGATTATCTGCCATAAAACAACGCAAGAACTGCTCAACATCCTGATTCTTCCTTTCTGTCTGGCCATTAGACTCAGGATGATATCCGGATGAAAACGACAAATGAACTCCCAACATGTCACAAAAAGCACATCAAAAACGAGCCACGAACTGAGGTCCCCTATCCGAAACAATGTCAGTAGGAACGCCATGTAGTCTGACAATTTCCTTGACAAAGGCCTTAGCGAGTGTCTTAGCGCAGGGCAGTTTGATGAAAGGAACCAAGTGACACATCTTGCTAAAACGGTCCACGACCACCCAGATGACTGTGAAACCCTCAGAGGGGGGAAGGTCAGTAATAAAGTCCATTGCCAGATGTGTCCAAGGTGCACTAGGAACCTCCAGAGGGCAAAGCAACCCCGCTGCAGGAGTATGTGAAGACTTAGATCTAGCACACACCGTACATTGACGCACCCACTTAATGACTTCCTTCTGCCATCCAGGCCACCAAAAACTGCGACCCACAAGTCTCTTGGTCTCAGAAATTCCTGAATGACCTGCCAACCGAGACTCATGACACTCAACAAACAAATCTCTCCTAAAGGTCCTAGGTACAAACAACCTCCCATGGGGAGTGTTAGATGGGGCATTCTCCTGTGCTTTAAGAATCTCATCTTCCAAAACGGAGTCCAATGCAGCAATCACAACACCTTCTTGTATAATGCTCCCCTCCTCCTCAGCACCTACCATGGGAGAAAAGCTGCGAGACAAAGCATCAGCTTTAACATTCTTGGTACCCGGGATGTAAGTAACGGAAAAATTAAACCGCGAGAAAAAAAGTGCCCACCTAGCCTGACGGGCATTCAAGCGCTTGGCAGCATCAAGATAGATCAGATTTTTATGATCAGGGAAAACCTGAATGGGAAATTCAGCACCTTCCAAGAGGTGACGCCAGTGTTCAAATGCGAGTTTAATAGCCAGCAATTCCCGATTACCAATATCGTAATTAAGTTCAGTCTCAGAAATTTTTTTTGAAAAAAAAGCACAAGGATCTACTCTATCCTTGTTTTTCTGAGACAACACCGCACCGACCCCCACCGAAGAAGCATCAACCTCAACCAAAAACGGCTTAGTCACATCAGGCTGCATAAGGATGGGAGCACAGCTGAACCTCTCTTTAGAAACACAAAAGCTTCAATGGACTCAGTAGTCCACTGAACCGCATTAGCACCTTTCCTGGTGAGATCGGTCAGTGGTTTGACAATAATAGAAAATTTTTTAATGAATTTTCTGTAATAATTGGCGAAACCCAAAAACCTCGGTATCGATTTCTTACCAATAGGCCTAGGCCATTCCTGAACCGCCTGAACCTTCACAGGGTCCATCTCAAAGCCCTCGCTGGAGATAATGTAGCCCAAAAAACTAATTCTCTGTACAGCGAACTCACATTTCTCCAGCTTAGCAAAAAGTGAATTGTCAATTAATAACTGTAATACCTCACGTACGCTCCGCCAATGAGACTCCAGATCCGGTGAATAAATCAAAATGTCATCCAAATACACAACCACATTTTTGCCGATCAAAGGTCTAAGGATGTCATTAATAAGATTCTGAAAAAATGCTGGAGCATTGGTAAGACCAAAAGGCATAACCAGATTCTCAAAATGACCCACAGGAGTGTTAAAAGCAGTCTTCCATTCATCACCCTCCTTCATGCGCAAAAATTGTATGCCCCCCACTTGGCCCCCACTAACTGGTTAAACAAATCAGGAAACAATGGCAGTGGGTAAGGATTGCGTACAGTAATTTTATTAATCTCACGAAAATCCAGACAAGGACGTAAACCGCCGTCCTTTTTTTTAACAAAAAAAAATCCAACAGCCACAGGAGACTTGGAAGGCCTAATGTGACCGGCGGCCAAGCTTGTCTGTATGTATTCCTCCAAAGCCTTTCTCTCAGGAATAGTAAGATTAAATAAACGACTTTTAGGAAGAGTCGCTCCAGGGACAAATTCAATGGTACAATCGTAGTCTCTATGGGGAGGCAAAATTTGTGACTCCTCAGAAAAAACTCTCCAAAAATCCTGAATAGGTACAGGTAATTCCCCTTTTTCCACCGCAGCAATACATCCGTTACAACAGTTGTCATAACACTTAGGGCTCCAGGACTTAATTTCATTGGTAGACCAATCCAGTACAGGATTGTGCAATTTTAACCAGGGTAACCCCAAAATTACTGGAGAAGGCAAATTATTTGATACTACCAAATCCAAATTTTCTTGGTGAATACCATTAATAGTGAGGGGAAATTCACAGACCTTGTGAGTAACACCCTTCAAGGGGGAGCCATCGACAGAAACCACAGCAATAGGGGATGACAAAGGTTTGGGTTTTAATTTAAGTTTTTCCAAGAATCCCCCATCAATCACATTCAGAGTAGAACCACAATCCACAAATATCCGAAATTCAATTAATTCTTCCTGAGCAGCAGTAGTAGCAGAAAGAAATACCCCCTTAGTATTTAAACAGGCAATACGGGCGTAACTGACCTTTTTTTTTGTTGTTGTTCATACGAAGCACACAGTTCTTAATAAAATGGTCAGATTTCCCGCAATAAAAGCACAAACCTTCAGAAGATCTGATGTCTTTTTCCTGAGAGCGGGGTGCCATCGCCCCAATCTCCATCGGCTCTCCAATGTCATTACAGACCCTCTCAAGACTAGGAGCTGACATGGCTGAGGATTTACTCTCATTAACCCTTGCACGCAGTCTCCTGTCTACCCGTATAGCTAATTTCATTGCCTCCTGCAAGCTTCCAGGTGTGGGATAAGCAATCAGCAAATCCTTAACCCTTTCACCTAGCCCCACAAGAAACAAACTTTTCAAAGCTGAATCGTTCACCCCACCTGGGCAGACCACCGACGGAAGTGAGAACAATATTTTTCCACATTACCTGATCCCTGCCTCAAACGTCTCAATTCAGTCTCAGCTGATGAGACACGATCAGGATCATCATACAACAAACCCAAAGCAGAAAAAAAACTATCCACTGATCTAAAGCACGGATCACTAGGTTGGAGAGAAAAGGCCCATCCCTGAGGTTCTTTGCGCAAAAGTGACATTATGAACCCTATGCGCTGTGATTCATCACCAGAGGATCTGGGTCTCAAACGAAAATACAACAAACAAGCATTTTTAAAGGAAAAAAACTCTTGCTGACCACCAAAAAATAAATCAGGCAAACGTACCTTTGGCTCCACAAAATGTGCTCCAGAACAGCTACTCACGTGTTGTTGGAGCTCGGCCACCTCCAGAGAGAGTCCCTGCAGGCGTTGAGCCAAATCCTGAACTGACACCATGATGGAAACTGGAGGTCTTTCCTTAGAGATATTTTTGGGCTGGACTTACTGTTATGATCTGCTACAAGCACTAAGGAAAGAAAGGAGATCTGTCCCTACAATAGAACTAAGCTAGATCCCTACGATGTAACGGGGAACCTGATCCTGCGATCAGACCCGCTAAAGTCCTCGGCTAGTCTGTACGAAGACCTATAGATGCAAGGGAGGGATCCCTACAAAAACTAGGGACTGGGATAAAGTTGGACACCTCCTAGCAGAGATTGTAGCAGTAAAAGACAAACACACAACATAGAATATAAAGGTCCGAAGACCTAGCTAAACTGACTGAGAAAGGTAACTAAGCACCAGGCTAGCTAAAGAGTAGAAATTACAATGAAGTCCAGCAAGGCCGGGAGGGCGGAGCAGGATTAAATAGGCAAAAAAGGTCATGTGACCAGCAAGATGGAAAAAACCTAACAGGAGAGTTCTAACACAAGTCCCATAAGGGGACTATTAAATACAGTAAAAAGTTTTTTTTTTAAAAAGTTTTCAAAAATATGAAAAAAAAAAAGTTCAAATCACCCCCCTTTTGCCCCATTGAAAACAAAACAATAAAAAAATACACATAATTGGTATCGCTTTGTTCAGAAATGTCCGGTCTATCAGAATATTAAAAAATTAATCCAAACGACAAACAGGGTAATGAGAAAAAAATTAAAAACACCAGAATTATGTTTTTTTGGCCGCCGCAACATTGCAATAAAATGAAATAAGAGGTGATCAAAACATTGTATCTCTGCCAAAATGTTATCATTAAAAATATCAGCTCAGGGCGCAAAAAATAAGCCATACACAGGCCCATAAACTAAAAATTAAAAAAGCTACTGGCCTCAATAAATGGCGACAAAAGCAAAAAAAAAAAAATTTCACACAAATTTCCGAATTTTTTTTTACAACTTAAATAAAAAAACTATACATGTTTGGTATCTGCATACTTGTACTGACCTGGAGAATCATACTGCCAGATCAGTTTTACCATATAGTGAACATGGTAAATAAAATGTTAAAAAAATAATTGTGGAATTGCACTTTTTTTTGCAATTTCCCTGCACTTTGAATTTTTTTTCCACGTTTTAAAGTAAATTATAAGACAAAATGAATGGTGTAATTCAAAAGTACAACATGTCCTGCAAAAGACAATTCCTCAAACGGCTAGATTGACAGAAAAATAAAAAAGTTATGTCTCTTAAAGAAGGTGCGGAAAAAAACAAAAACGAAAAAAAGGATGATGGCCTGGCGGCGAAGGGGTTGAAATCAGCACCAGAAATAAACAATGCAATCATTTAAAAAACATAAAAATTCAAGAAAATTTCACTTTAGTTGTTTTTGGTACCCCTAGGAAAGTTTTTAGCAGCTAGCCCCCTATGAAGGACTGAGAGTCCGTGGTATTTATCCAGAGTAGTAGGTTTAAGTTTGTACTCTGAAAGCAAAAAATATCATGGACTCACCCCGTAAATAACTTTGGTTTCCATACAGTTAGGGATATGTGTATGATGTATAAGGGCGATTATATAGTGATATAGCCCTGCATGACAGATCACATCATTATGTTTCCATACTGTTCTCTTATGTAGCACAGAGGTGTCTGGACCACGCAGCAGGGTTGCCAACCGTCCAGAAATTCCCAGACAGTCCATAAAAATAGGGCACTATTTTTCCCTGACTGTAAACTAATCATAAATATTTCATGTAGAAAAATTCAATTGTGGCACTGACTAGGTATAAATATATAAATAATGTGCTCTAATTTTTCTACATGAAGTATTTCTAAGGCTGTCTATCTGTTGTGTACCATTACCGCACTATGAGGATGGTGAAAGAGCAGTGCAGACTTTATCTTACTCCTATATTTGATAATTTGGTTCTATTGATGCTGGATTAAAGTTACTGAATTTACCATAGGAAACCGAGGACATTTAATGAACATGTATCTAAGTTTCTAAAGTTTCAGCTGTGAACACTAGGTGGCGATCCCATAACAGTGCAATGACCTATGCTGTACTGGACACTCACTGAGTTAGGAACTTAATAAATGCAAAACTTTAATAAACTTCACCGTACATACGACGATCTTGTGTTTTTCATAAGCAATTTAACAAGACTTTGTGTGATTAGCACTGATGCAATGTTGTTGCTGTAAATCAGGGTTAGTGACGCCAACATAGGGCAGGAAATTATTGGTTTGCTTGTACGTTTGATCTTTCTAATTACTGTGGCTGTAAAAATCTAATGATGTATGATCTGATTTTTCTTACCAGTTTTACTAGGAGTACAGTTACAAATGCTTTGCAAATATATATATATATATATATATATATATATATATATATATATATGCAAAAATATGAAGACAGCACTCGGAAAAAGCGACTACTGCAACCTCCGGCTCTGTGGCCTCCCTTCTAACACTCTCGCACCCCTCTGATCTATCCTAAACTTTGCTGCCCAACTAATCCACCTGTCCCCCGGTTTTCCCCGGCCTCTCCCCTCTGTCAATCCCTTCACTGGCTCCCCATTGCCCAGAGACTCCAGTTCAAAACACTAACCATAGCATATAAAGCCATCCACAACGTGTCTCCTCCATACATCTGTGACCTAGTCTCCCGGTACTTACCTGCACGCAGCCTCTGATCCTCACAAGATCTGCTCTACTACCCTCTTATCTCCTCTTCCCACAATCGCATATAAGATTTCTCCCGTGTATCCCCCACTACACTGGAACTCTGTACCCCAACATATCAGACTCTAGCCTACCGTGGAAACCTTCAAAAGGAACCTGAAGACCCACCTCTTCCGACAAGCCTACAATCTGCATTAACCATTGCTGCATGACCAGCTCTACCCTCTCCTACTGTATCCTCACCCATCCCTTGTAGACTGTGAGCCCTCGCAGTCAGGGTCCTTGCTCCTCCTGTACCAGTTGCTGACTCATTTTTTGTTCAAAATATTGTAATTATTTTTGCATGTATACCCCTTTCACATGTAAAGCTCCATGGAAAAAATGGCGCTATAATAATAAATAATAATATATCTATATTTATTTATATATATACAGTCATGGCCCAATTATGTCCAATTTGCCTTTTTTCAGGTTTTTTTGTTGTTGTTCCAGTGCACACAATGGAAATAAACATGTGTATAACAAAACATGTGTAATTGCAATAATTTCCTGAGAGAAATTCTCCATTTTCTGGTACAATTTCAAGGGTGCCAACACTTTCAGCCAGGACTGTATATGATATATTGCTAACTAATGTACAGATTCTACAGTGCTGCTGAACTCACTGGTTATGTGGTGAAGGCGTAGGATGTATGGCAACTTGAACTCAGTTGGAAGAGGATGTTTGCAATTTGTTTTTGAAAGTTAATGTAGATAAATATAGATTAATGCACCTAGGACAGAGTAATCCTATTGCTGCATACACATTAAATGGGAGTATACTCGGGACTACAGAACAGGAGAAGGACTTGGGTATTCTGGTTACAAGTGAGTTGAGCAGCAGTACTCAATGTCAAAGAGCAGCCGCAAAAGCAAATAAGATTTTAGAATGTATAAAAAGAGATAAAATCCCGTGATCCCAACATATTGTTAGCCCTCTATAAATCACTGGTCAGGCCACATCTAGTATATGGGATCCATTCTTGGGTTTTACATTTTAAAAAGGATATTCAGATGTTAGAGTCAGTTCAAAGGCAGAAACTAGATTTTTACAAGGGATGGAAGGTCTCTCATATGACGGGAGGTTGGAAAAGTTGGGCTTGTTTAGCTTAGAAACAAGACGCCTCAGAGGAGATCTCATCTATATGTATAAATATATGTGTGGTCAGTACAAAGTACTGGCACATGACCTATTACTTCCAAAGACCATACTAAGGACCAGGGGGCACTCATTACAGGTGGAAGAAAGTTGATTCTGGCAGGGTTCTTTACAGTCCGAGCGGTCAGACTTTGGAATGTCGACCACAAGAGGTAGTAATGGCTGACACTATAAAAGCATTTTAAAAAGGGTTAGATGCACTTCTCTCAGAAAATGGCATTTTGGGTTATATTTTTAGTTATTTTTTTACTCACTTATTTAGCACCATTAATTCCACAGCGCTTAACAGACATTATCGGCACTGTCCCCATTGGGGCTCACAATCTACATTCCCTATCAGTATGTCTTTGGTAGTGTGGGAGGAAACTGGAGAACCCGGAGGAAACCCACGCAAACACGGGGAGAACATACAAACTCCTTGCAGATGTTGTCCTTGGTGGGATTTGAACCCAGGACCCCAGTGCTACAAGGCTGCAGTGCGAACCCCAGAGCCACCGTGTATTGTTATAGATAATTTAGTGACGAATAATGTATAATTGGTGGAGAAAGGATGAACTTGGTGGACCTAGGTCTATTTTCAACCTATATAATGATGTAACTGTGTAATGTGCATCTAAAAAAAATTCTCAAGGCATCTGTATCCTTACATACAGTAAATCTCTCGGACATTTCAACACCCAGCTTTTTGCTGAACTGACGTTTCCTACCTTCAAATTCAGAACAAAGTGTTTGTCACCGTGGAGCTTTCCATGGAGGATCTTTAGTCCTCACTGACACCGGCCAAATCTTGTAACCTCCCCCTCATTTTACCTCCTGTCCGCCTCAGTATTCACTAACCTGTGACATCGCTGTGTTAAAGGTCCTGGAATGCTTGTATTGAAACTTTACTAGTCACGAGCATATAATTGTGCAGCTTTATGCTGTTTTCACATGTCGTGGTAACGTTGTGTTTTTTATCCATGATTGCGGGAAGAACAAAGTGCAATTTTCAAAAACCGCAGTGGTTTTACTGCGATCACAGCAAAAAAAAAACCTCTGTCACAATTTGTGAACTTTGAGGCTTAGGCTGTGTTCACAATACCATATTTTAAGTCCAAGTCTGTCAATGTAAGAAACTGTCAGCACTCGAACCAATGTCATTCAAAAGAGTTTTTTAGATGAGCATTTTTTTCACGGACTGAATGTTCTCATGAAAAAAAATAGCATGATATACTAGAATCAACTATATAGCCACCCTTTAGACATAAAACTAGAGTGGATGGTCAGTCCTATGTTCACTGACAGAAAACTGCAAACATTATTTAACAGATCTGTTAGACCTCATGGGGCTGGTGTCCTTCCTTTGAAAATCCAAGTTTGAATAGCTGTATAACCCTGTTAGGAAAATGAGCATTTATGATTCCAGCTTTTCAGTGATATAGCTCATGAGTTGAAGTGCATTCAGTTTCTGCCCACCCAGCCTGACAGCTGCAGATTGTATTTAGCAGTGAGAGATCTGAGCAGCAGGGAGGAGGGACACTGAAGTGTTGTCAATCAGGCTAAGTGGGTACAGATTGATATAAATTTTTACCAAGAACTATACAGCCATACTGTCAAGGATAACAGCCAAGGGGGTCGCACAGATAACACCTCTGTTACCACTTTGTCACAGATGACACCGGAGAGATCATGCAGATCCCACCGCTGTCACCAGTTTGTCAAGTGAACACAACGCTGCTGCCTCCAATCATCAGGACAATTATGCAATTGGGTGATGAGTGATGGATGAGGCCGTGGCTGCCTCCACTACTAGGCCAGTTATTGTGGAACTCACAGTGAGCGTATGGTATATACACCTCCGATTCCAACGCATGGAATATATATATACCCCAGTATGATCACTGCCAGCTCCACAATAACAAAAAAAAGGAACCACTACTAGCTGCCACTAACAATCATTTATACAGGCATATTGGACACCCATTACTGGGAGCGTATGATTTCAGGGGTGCGGTTTACAGAGCAAGAGGAACAGAGCTATTACCTTTTATATATTTAATCCAAAGAGTTAGGCAGTGTTTATAAAAAATATACAAAGATGATACAAAATAGAAACAAAACAATACAATATATACAATTACATGAAATAAAAAGGAATAATGAAAGAAAATGACTAAACCTGATGTCATGGAAATGGCTCAGAGCTTAGTGGAGGGAAGCACTCCGATTGGGAAAATGGAACACTCTCAAAGCAAAAGCTCATATGGGGGCTGGCTGAGGCATATACTAGATCGTTCAGAATTCCATGAGATCCCCAACTTACAGGGTATCTTAGTGCCTGAAGGTCCCAGGAGGTAGATATTGTCACCATGTTTTTTATCATGATTTTATCAGTCTATAGAGATGAAATATGGCCTGGATAGCACCATCCATAGGAACATTACTAAGTTGGAGGGGTTAGAATGGCCTTACGGTGATATAAGTGAATTTGTTCTGTCCGTCCCTTCGCTATCACATCGAAACTATATCTCCAATAAATATTGGATCGATGCAAAACCCCAATATTCATCACTAACCACTGGCTCCAAGACTTCTAAGAAGATTCTTTGATCAGAGGAAGCCCTATCCCCGGGGAAAGGTACTTCCCCGCCTCTGCTTAAAAAGATCTCAGACTTGATGTCTGGAGAGTTCGCTCTCTCTTACTTCCCCAGTCATAATTAGTTTTCTCACTTACCAGCCACAATTACTTAGTTCCATATGTTCAATAGGAGGGTGATATGTCCCCTCTCTGGAGATGGATTTTAAGAGTAACTAAACCAGAGTCATCAGATCTAAGAGATCTATATTATTATGTATGCATAATGCATTATGAAATCTGGCGCAGAGTTTAAAGTTTAAAGCTTATTAATATAAAAAACTTTTTTTATAGAAATATTTATATTGCAATGTTTAATTTACAATTGTAAAATACTAATGTACTGGATGTAATGATAATATATAACATCTTTAGCAGGACATAAACATCATAGCAGTCAGCTAAAGAGTAGTTTGGCCTACAGCTATAATCCTTGTCCATGCTATTTACATCTATTTTGGCTCTAGTGGAAGTACATGTTATATCAATGAAGGGAAGATAAGAGGCTGGGAGACAAATCGGACTTTGCTTATCTCTGGGGTAAACAAAGAATCTAACAGATGAAAAAAGCTATTTTATTTCCTGACTAAATAGCGCTAGCATGTTCTGCTGAACAGATATTGTCATCACTTACATCAGTCGCTGTTCCCAATGGGGCTCACAATCTAATTTCCCTATCTCAGACACACTAGGGTCAATTTCATAGGTAAATCCTTAGCAGGGAGCCTGCACACAAACCCAAGAGGGAGGACGTCTAAACTCCATGTTTATGTTGTTCTTGGTCAGAGTCAACCCAGGACCCCATTCATAAAATATGTCTTAAACCTTATTTGCATAGTTAACCATACCTGCTTTCCAACCAATTGGAATTATATCAAATTTAGTGTTTGAATTTTTAAAATATTTAAAGGCAAAAAACTGGTAAAAATGGCTTGATGCATCTCCACCACCTTCTTCATTTAGACTTGATTTCTGGACACAAAAGAATTTCTCCTGTGTGAGTTTTAGAAAAGCCTACTCACACATCCAAATACTACTCCTCCAACTTTGTGCACATTTTGTAATCAGTCAACTTACTCGTTAAATTTGAAGAATGACACGAAAAGTGGGTATGGTCTCCCAGGAGAAGAAGTTTTGATAAACTTTAGTATCTGGAGTGAGGGAAAATGGTGAAAATTTATGTAACAAATCTATGTCTGCCTATATCAAGGGGATATAGGCAGACATAGTTTCTCTGTCAGAGTGGTCAAAAATACATAAAATTACAGAACAATATAGAAGAAAATGGAAGACACAGGCGCTGCTGATAATGGTTGTTCAAAGAAGTTAGGATGTAATAAAGCCTCCTTTATAAGACATTTAGGATATGCGATTCGATACCAAATTGGTATCTTCATCAGACCAAATACCATTGTTGTGTATACTACGTTTTTTGCACACCATCAGTCAGGAAAGTAGCAGCAGCTCATTAACCGGAATTCTACAAGCCCTTACTAGGGATGTGCCTGCACTTGCATAACCCCAGAAGGTGAGCAGATCCCCACTAATCTACCTATATCTCTACCTCATGTTGGGTTTATTGCGCTAGGAGGCGCTCTATAGACTGAGATTGTAGAAGTCACTTCCGGGTCAGGCAGAGCGCAGTGTGTTTCAAAAAGTCTGAAGAGCACTGATGTATGTCACTGAGAAGAGGAGACGAACGGCACCGTACACTGGAAAGAACAGTAGTAGGTGAATGTATTAATACATTCACACTACATTACATGCATATACACATATTTAATGAATGAAAACTTAATTGGAGTGCTTCTTTAATGTTTCTATAAATTGATCAACTTATGTTCAGTATTTATTATATATGACTTTTGTATTCCCCTAGCTTACTTCTATGAATACTTGATTCTCTAGTTTCTAACATTTTTTTTACATTTTCCATATGATTTCATGCAATCCCAGTAAATCCACAAGATCACTGCTATAAAATATTACTGGGTAAATACTAAAAGTTAAGCATCCATTGAATTGTGTAATAGTGTTGTACAACATAAAGCAAATTACCCAACATCCAGTGTATAACCTACTATGGACAAAGTAATGGTTATTTACATTAAAACGGCATTGGGTCTAGAACGGATCACGGTCGGAGACGCGCGTCCTGCTGTTTTAGTGTGCAGCTCTTTCAGATGTAGAAGCACCTGGAATTCAGTCCAAGCCAAGTCATTACTTTTAATTCCCCAAAAACTTGGCACATGGAAACCTCTAAAATTGTTTGATTTACAACTATTAGTGGTTGTACAAAGACTTTGGTGTTATACCCATTTTATTTTAATATAGATGCTGATAATGGCGATGGCCGGAGAGAATTTTGTTCTTTTCGAATATAAAATGATTATAGATTTATGAAAAAGGAAATTGAACTTCATAAATATAAATCTTTTTTTTTATTCATCACATTTTTACTATTATAGGTATGGGCACAATATTCATTTTCAGGAATTTGATTCCCATTCAGTTTTTTCACATACTTTTCAATACTTCCATAATGTGCTATAAATATAGGCTGAGTTGCCCCGTAATATGAATGTAGGTATAATCCATACTAGAAGATTGGCTTATATAAATAACTAAGTCAACTAATGTGTATGATGACAATCTCCGTACATCCCATTCCCTACACAATATGTTGGAACTATTTTAGCAACTGGAAATACAGTCATAATTTTACAGGTGTTATAAAAAGAAGTCAGTCAGAAGTTTTCTGCCTACCAAGATCTATGGGCATGCATTAGATAACTTAAAAGCAAGTGGCAACATACAGTTGTGCTCAAAAGTTTACATACCCCAGCAGAATTTTTCCTTTGTTGGTCTTGTTTCAGAGAATATGAATGATAACAGAAAACTTTTTCTCCACTCAAGGTTATTGGTTGGGTGAAGCCATTTATTTTCAAACTACTATGTTTTCTCTTTTTAAATCTTGATGACAACCAAAAACATCCAAATGACCCTGATCAAAAATTTTGGCCTGATAACATGCACAGAATTTGACACAAATGGGTTTGAATGGCTGCTAAAGGTAACATCCTCACCTGTGACCTGTTTGCTTGTAATCAGTGTGTGTGCATAAAAGCTGAGTGAGTTTCTGGGATCCAGACTGACTCTTTCATCCAGCCACTGACATTTCTGGATTGTGAGTCATGGGGAAAGCAAAAGAATTCTTAACGGATCTATGGGTAAAGGTAGTTGAACTGTATAACAAAGGAAAGGGATACAAAAAAAATATCCAAGGAATTAATAATGACAGTCAGCAGCGTTCAAACTGTGATTAACAAAAGGAACATCAGGGGCTCTGTAAAAACCAAACCACGGTCAGGTAGACCACCAAGAATTTCGGCCACAACTGCCAGGGAAATTGTTCTGGATGCAAAGAAAAAGCCACAAATAAAATCAACTGAAATTCAGGACTCTCTGAAAACTAGCGGTGTGGCTGTTTCAAGATGCACAATAAGGAGGCACTTGAACAAAAATGGGCTGCATGGTCGAGTCACCAGAAGAAAGCCATTACTGCGGAAATGCCACAAAGTATCTCGCCTACAATATGCCAAACCGCACAGAGACAAGTCTCAAAATTTCTGGAACAAGGTAATTTGGAGTGATGAGACCAAAATTGAACTTTTTGGCCACAACCATAAATGTTACATTTGGAGAGAGGTCAACAAGGCCTATGATGAAAGGAACACCATTCCTACAGTAAAGCACGGAGGTGGATCGCTGATGTTTTGGGGAAGTGTGATCTACAAAGGCATAGGAAACTTGGCAACAGTTAAAGGAAAGATGAATGCAGAATGTTATCAGCAAATATTGGAGGCAAATTTGCACTCATCAGCCTGGAAGCTGCGCATGGGACGTACTTGGACGCTCCAACATTACAACGATCCAAAACACAAGGCCAAGTTGACCTGTCATTGGCTACAGCAGAACAAAGTGAAGGTTCTGGAGTGGCCATCTCAGTCTCCTGACCTGAATATCATTGTGCCACTCTGGGGAGATCTCAAGCACGCAGTTCATGCTAGACAGCCCTGGAATTTACAGGAACTGGATGCTTTTTGCCAAGAATAATGGGCAGGTTTACCATCTGAGAAATTAAAGAACGTCATCCACAACTACCACAAAAGACTTCAAGCTGTCATTGATGTTAGAGGGGGCAATACACAGTATTAAGTACTGGTGTATGTGAACTTTTTATCAAGATAATTTGGATGTTTTTGGTTGTCTTTAACCCCTTTACATCCCAAGGTGGCTTGCACGTTAATGACCAGGCCAATTTTTACAATTCTGACCACTGTCAATTTATGAGGTAATTACTCTGGAACGCTTCAACGGATCCCCCTGATTCTGAGATTTTTTTTGGGACATATTGTACTTCATGATTGTGGTAAAATTTCTTCGATATCACTTGCGTTTATTTGTGAAAAAAACGGAAATTTTATGAAAATTTTGAAAATTTTGCAATTTTTAAAATTTGAATTTTTATCCCCTTAAATCAGAGAGATATGTCACACAAAATAGTTAATAAATAACATTTCCCACATGTCTACTTTACATAAGCACAATTTTGGAACCCAAATTTTTTTTTATTAGAGAGCTATAGGGGTTAAAAGTTGACCAGCAATTTCTCATTTTTCCAACAAAATTTACAAAACCATTTTTTTAGGGACCACATCATATTTGAAGTCACTTTGAGAGGTCTTTATGACAGAAAATACCCAAAAGTGACACCATTCTAAAAACTGCACCCCTCAAGGTACTCAAAACCACATTCAAGAACTTTATTAACCCTTCAGGTGCTTCACAGGAATTTTTGTAATGTAGAAGAAAAAAATTAACATGTAACTTTTTTCACAAAAATGTTACTTTAGACCCAAGTTTTTTTATTTTTGCAGGGGTAACAGGAAAAAATGGACCCCAAAATTTGTTGTGCAATTTCCCCTGGGCACGCAGATACCCCATATGTGGGGAAAAAACACTGTTTGGGCGCACGGCAGAGTTCAGAAGGGAAGGAGCGCCATTTGACTTTTTGATTGCAAAATTTGCTTGAATAATTAGCGGACACCATGTTGCATTTGGGGAGCCCCTGATGTGCCTAAACAGTGGAAACCCCCCACAAGTGACACCATTTTGGAAACTATACCCCTCAGGGAACTTATCTAGATGCGTGGTGAGCACCCTGAACCCCCAGGTGCTTCACAGAAGTTTATAACATTGAGCCGTAAAAATAAAATTTTCACATTTTTCCCACAAAAATGTTTTTCAGACCCCACTTTTGCATTTCATAAGGGTAACAGGAGAAATTGCACCATGCAATTTGTTGTGCAATTTCTCCTGAGTAAGCAGATACCCCATATGTGGGGGAAAACCACTGTTTGGGCGCACGGCAGGGTTCGGAACGGAAGGAGCGCCATTTGATTTTTTGATTGTAAAATTTGCTTAAATAATTAGCGAATGCCATGTTGCATTTGGGGAGCCCCTGATGTGCCTAAACAGTGGAAACCCCCCACAAGTGACACCATTTTGGAAACCCCCTCAGGGAACTTATCTAGATGTGTGGTGAGCACCTTGAACCCCCAAGTCCTTTACAGAAGTTTATAACATGGAGCAGTAAAAATAAAAAAATCTAACTTTTTCCACAAAAATGACATTTTAGCCCCATTTTTTTTATTTTCACAAGGGTAAGAGGAGAAAATGGACCCCAAAAACTTTTGTGCAATTTCTCCTGAGTACGCCAATACCCCATATGTGGGGAAAATACAGTGTTTGGGCGCACGGCAGAGTTCAGAAGGGAAGGAGCACTGTGTGACTTTTTGAACGCAAAATCGTCTGGAATCAAGAGCGGACGCCATGTCGAGTTTGGAGAGCCCCTGATGTGCCTAAATAGTGGAAACCCCCCACAAGTGACCTCATTTTGGAAACTACACCCCTCAAGGATTTTATCAAGGGGTATAGTGACATCGGGTCATCATGGCAACATCCGGGAAGCCGCGGCAGACAGTGCTGGAGGCCGGAAGAGGAGGTGAGTATACCGATCACCTCCCCTTAGCCACCGCAATGCTGCGATTGACTTAGATCGCAGCATTGCGGGGGTTAATGTGCCGGACCGCTCCCTGCACATAGTACCGGGTGTCAGCTGTGACAATCAGCTGACACCCGGCCACGATCGCGCCTGTGTGCGCGCGCGATCGCCATGACGTACTAATACGGGTCAGGCTCTTAAAGCCCAGGGCACAGACGCATATTAATACGTCATGGGCTTTAAAGGGGTTAAGATTTAAAAAAAGAAAACACAGTAGTTTGACAATAAATGGCTTCACCCAACCAATAACCATGAGTAGAGAAAAAGTTTTTTTGTTAGCATTCATATTCTCTGAAACAAGGCCAAGAAAGGACATTCTGCCAGGGTATGTCAACTTTTGAGCACAACTGTATATTTGTTGTCGTTCATAGAATTGCAGAGCATATGAACTTTATTTCCATATGTAAAGTAGCTGTCAAGAACCCAGCAGGTGATTCAAGCCTGCAATGGTCTGGCAGCTGTGACTAAACCCACCTCAACCATGGCCCAAACCCCTCTCCATTGATATTGATAGATAGGCTAAGTGGCTATTTGCAATGTAAAGGAGTGGAGAAGCTGGTTGGCACTCCTTCTGAAAATCTCATAGTAATATAATGCATTGACCTGTGCTGTATGTCTGTTTATCTATTCTGTGGCCTATAGCACTTAGTTAACCCTGTCTGCAGGCTAACTATTAGGCCAGCCCATGTTGGGAGGAGTTAAGTGGGTTTAGGGACATAATTCCTGTTTGTTAGTTGTTAGAAAGTACTAGAAGGAGAAAGAACTATTGTTGGCAGACCATCATATCATTGCTTAAGGGGATTATGTGTGAAGATGAGAGAAGACTGTACTCAAGTAGCAAGTTCTGAAGTAACCAAGTATCAAGTGTCAGCAGTAGGCCTTTATAGCAGGCAAGTGGGTTGCCTACAGAAGTGCTATCTACACTAGATAACGAAGGTCAAATGTCTTGAGGGTCATAGTGAATACTGGCCAGGCTGGGACACATTATCTCCTAAGGAGTTGTAACAAGTGTAACCAAGTGTGAAGAGGCAGCAGCGCACCCAGATATGGTTGGCCCATATGAATTGGAAATTGAGAATAGTTGTGAGGAGCCATAGCAACACACCTTGACCTGTGCAGCCCTCACATGGGAAGATGGAGGCCCTCATAGTGACTTGTTCTTCAGTACAACAAGTATTATCAGAAATGTGCTGCCACATGTAAACGTCAAGCTTATACCTATGACATGTGCAGAAGATGTATTGCTTAAGTGCTATTCCTGCTACCGGATTTTACCAGTTTGTTTAGTAAAGAAAAGTTTATGTTCTTACTCCAAGGTCTCTCATTCACCTTTATTTCATTGGGTCCTGGCCTGCCATGACAAGTTGCAGTATGCGTTCTGGAGTTCTGTGTACAAGATGTAACAACACACACACCCAGCCAGGCACCGTTTTCTGTAGGAACACTGAAACCACCCTTGGCCAGAGTAGTCCCACAGCCAGGAAAGTCAATGTTATGGAATACATGGCAGAGGCAAGAGATTTAAGTGTCATAAAGGACACAGGAGCCATTAGTCAACACCAAAGAAAAGATGATGGGAAGGGTTTAGTGCTGAGAGCACTTGCCAAACTTGGAACTGTCAAAGAATCATAGAATGTTAGAGTTGGAAGGGACCTCCAGGGTCATCGTGTCCAACCCCCTGCTCAATGCAGGATTCACTAAACCATCTCAGACAGATGTCTGTCCAGCCTCTGTTTGAAGACTTTCATTGAAGGAGCACTCACCACTAGAGATGAGCGTTGTTCTACTCGAACTGTTCGCCAATCTCAAATTCGAGCTGTTTTGGGCGGTGTTCGAGCCGGTCGGCGAACACGAACAATTTGAGAAAAATTCGGCTGTTCGAGGTTATGTTCGATAACTGTTCGTGCACCAAAATCATAACTGGATTTTTTCTCAGTAATGATGAAAATTAATGTTAATACGCAGTTTGAGTGTACAGCGGGGTGGGGGGAGGGGCAGGGGATGGATCTCTGCAGGAACAATGAAGATCTCCATTTTTTTTTTCTCTTTCCCGCATTTACAGTGGGGAGGTGCAATCTGTCAGCCTATCAGCAGCGCACACACGGAGCGAAGTGCTTTTTTTCACACAAGCAAGGGCATGTGTCATTGGCAGTGTATGTCACATGTCCTTGCCCTATAAGACCAAGCCATTTTCCCCGCCGCCACCATTTTCTCACTGCTGCAGCTGCGTGTTAGACGGCACCGCTGTTGCTGTGTGCGCTATACCTTGTTAATTTCAAGCCAATTTTCGCACAAATCTACAGATAGCTTGGGAGTAGGGAATAGTTGTGATTGCAGTCCTTTTAAGGACTAGGTTACAGCATTTCCTACGACTTTTATCAGGCAGGTCTGTGCTCTTAAATAGATAGATTGTGGGAGTAAAGACTAATTGTAATTGGAGTCCTTTTCAGGACTAGGTTACATCAGTTCCTATCAGTTTTTGCCAGGCAGGTCTGTGCCAGTGCTGTGCAAGTTTTTTTCACAGCATTTGGCTGAATCTAGCAAAGCTAATCCTTTTTGGCCTATTGCAGAGTGTGTTAGTCAGTGGAGTAGCCTATCTGTGTTGCAAGATATACCACCTGTGTATAGAATACCAATTTTTTTACTGCACCTAGTGAAGTAAAATCTTTTGGGCATAGCATCATTCTATTAGTCCATCTATACTGACCTCCATCAGGTTGCAAATTGAATATAATTTTTTTCTGCATCTAGCTCTGAAAAAATATTGGGCTTCTAGCTGTGTGTGGGACTTGTTGTATTAGTCCATCTATACTGACCTCCATCAGGTTGCAAACTGCATATATTTTTTTCTTCATCTACCTCTGAAAAAATATTGGGCTTCTAGCTGTGTATGGGACTTGTTCTATTAATCCATCTATACAGACCTCCATCAGGTTGCAAACTGAATATATTTTTTTCTGCATCTACCTCTGAAAAATATTGGGCTTCTAGCTGTGTGTGGGACTTGTTCTATTAATCCATCTATACAGACCTCCATCAGGTTGCAAACTGAATATATTTTTTTCTGCATCTACCTCTGAAAAAATATTGGGCTTCTAGCTGTGTGTGGGACTTGTTGTATTAGTCCATCTATACTGACCTCCATCAGGTTGCAAACTGAATATATTTTTTTCTGCATCTACCTCTGAAAAAATATTGGGCTTCTAGCTGTGTGTGGGACTTGTTCTATTAATCCATCTATACAGACCTCCATCAGGTTGCAAACTGAATATATTTTTTTCTGCATCTACCTCTGAAAAAATATTGGGCTTCTAGCTGTGTGTGGGACTTGTTGTATTAGTCCATCTATACTGACCTCCATCAGGTTGCAAACTGAATATATTTTTTTCTGCATCTACCTCTGAAAAAATATTGGGCTTCTAGCTGTGTGTGGGACTTGTTCTATTAATCCATCTATACAGACCTCCATCAGGTTGCAAACTGAATATATTTTTTCTGCATCTACCTCTGAAAAAATATTGGGCTTCTAGCTGTGTGTGGGACTTGTTGTATTAGTCCATCTATACTGACCTCCATCAGGTTGCAAACTGAATATATTTTTTTCTGCATCTACCTCTGAAAAAATATTGGGCTTCTAGCTGTGTGTGGGACTTGTTCTATTAATCCATCTATACAGACCTCCATCAGGTTGCAAACTGAATATATTTTTTTCTGCATCTACCTCTGAAAAAATATTGGGCTTCTAGCTGTGTGTGGGACTTGTTCTATTAATCCATCTATACAGACCTCCATCAGGTTGCAAATTGAATATATTTTTTTCTGCATCTACCTCTGAAAAATATTTGGCCTTCTAGCAGTGTGTGGGACTTTCTCTATTAGTCCATCTATACTTACCTCCATCAGGTTGCAAATTAAAAATAATTTTTATCTGCATCTAGCTCTGAAAAAATATTTGGCCTTCTAGCAGTGTGTGGGACTTTCTCTATTAGTATATCTATACTGACCTCCATCAGGTTGCAAATTGAATATAATTTTTTTCTGCATCTAACCCAGCCAATAGTTTTGGCCTAATACCACAGTTTGGCCACTCAGCTCTGCTCGGTTCCCATCCATTGTTTTTTTGTGCAAACAACTCCAGAGTTGTTAATTAGTTAACCACCAAAATGAGTGGAAAAAGGCCTGCTGCTGGTGGAAAGGGGAATAGGCGTGTTGGGAAGGGGAAAAAAGGTTGTGTCCGTGGGGTAGGTGTTAAAGCAACAGTAACATCTGCAGAAGAAAGACCATCTTCCAGCCAAACTAAAATGTCTACTTCTTTTAGCGGACAATGTGATAAGATCCCTTTCTTACGGCCACGCCAATCGCTACAAATTCCAGATGAGGCACAAAAACAGCAGGTGCTTCAACGGATATCAAGTGATCCTTTAAGTGGGCTCTCCTCCACATCAACTTCAACATCACAAATACTCCAGTCCTCAAAGGTGTCACCCCAATCGCACTTGCTTCCTCACAGCTCCCAAATCTCCAGCTGCCCGTCTGAGTATGAGGTAGAACAGATGGTTGAGTCTGCAGAGCTGTTTACTCATACTATAGCCTGGGAATCAGAGGTCGACTCCAGCGCTTCTGTGAATCCAGACGAGGAAATGATCTGCACTGATGCCCAGAATCTTTATGAGTCGGATCCAGGACCAGACGCAGAAGGTTCTGACTATAATGTAGACCCTCATTCCCAAACTGTAACTCCTGTTGGTGGAGACAATGAGGAAGACGATGATAAGACTCAAATACCTGATTGGAGCGACAACTTTAGTTTTTTGTCAGGGCAGGAACAGGTTGGCTCTGAGGACGACGGGTGTGATAACGCACAGGGTGATGATGATGAGGTTGGAGATCCCACTTACTGTCAACCCACAGTCAGCCAAGAGATGAGGTCAGCAGAGGAGGTGGAGGAAGATGCTAGTGACGACGAGGTCAGGTTGCGCCTTCCTGGACAGAGACGTAGTACTGGAAGCACGTCAACAACTGCATCCTCAAACACAACTCTGCCTCTCACCACAAGTCGTGGTGGCTCTTCAGGTCGCATGGGTGCTAAGCCTTGCATAGCCTGGGCATTTTTTCAGATCGATAAAGATGACCCAACTCGTGTTATCTGTAACATTTGTCAGCAAAAGCTAAGTAGAGGCCAAAAAATACATAGTTTGAGTACTTCATGCATGAACCGGCACATGGACATGAAGCATAAGTTGCAGTGGGAAGCTCAGTGTGCTATAATGCGGCCTAGCCGGCCGGGCCAACCACCGTCTGCCATATCTTGTGCATCCGCGGCCTCTTCATCCTCTGTGACTGGGGGGACAGCAGTCACACCTGTTTTGGGGCACAGACCTGCCACCTCTTTACCCGCAACAGCCAGCGTGATTGGCAGGTCATCATTTTCTTTGGAGGTGGTAACACCAGCTGGTGTTGAGCGCTGTCCGACATCGATAGCACCACCTTTGGATGAAGGCAACCTAACATGTCCGCCTGCATCTTCCTCACAGACCGGCAGTTTGCCGGGGACACCCTTATCAACCCCGTCTAAGCACAATAGCCAGCCCTCGGTCCCTCAGATGTGGACAAGTAAAAGACCATTTCCTCCTAGCCATGAGAAAGCTAAGAGGTTGAATTTCACCATCTGCAAGTTCTTGGCTACAGAAATGCTGCCTTTCCGCCTGGTGGACACAGAGGATTTTCGAGACCTTATGTCCGTCGCAGTGCCCCAGTACCAGATACCCAGTCGGCACTACTTCTCAAAGAAAGGTGTGCCTGCGCTCCACCAGCATGTCGCACACAACATCACCGCTTCTTTGAGAATCTCTGTGTGTGACAGGGTGCATTTCACCACAGACACTTGGACGAGTAGGCATGGACAGGGGCGTTACATGTCGCTGACTGGGCACTGGGTAACTATGGTGACAGTAGGACAAGGGGCTGCTGTCCAAGTCTTGCCGTCCCCACGAGTTGTGCGTCAATCCTCTTTATGTCAAAGTTCCTCCACTGCTTCTGCCTCCTCAACCTCCTCTCGGTCTTCCACCTGCACCCAAAGCCTGTCTGGTCATGCCACAAGCTTTCTAACTGCGCAGAAGGGATCCTGCACACCTCCTTACTATGCTGGCAGAAGGGCTCAACGTCATCAGGCGGTTTTTACATTGAAATGTCTGGGAAATGTGAGTCACACAGCTGAGGAGTTGTGGTCAGCTCTGGAGAACCAATTTCATGAATGGTTGTCTCCACTGGACCTGAAACCAGGGAAGGCCGTGTGCGACAATGCTGCAAACCTGGGTGCGGCCCTTCGCCGGGGCAATGTCACACACGTGCCTTGTATGGCTCACGTGTTGAACCTGGTTGTCCAGCAATTTTTAGCCCACTATCCCAGACTAGATGGCCTTCTGCAGAGGGCACGGTCGCTGTGTGCTCACTTTCGCCGTTCGCATCCTGCAGCTCAGCGACTTACATCTCTACAGAAGTCGTTGGGCCTGCCACTTCACCGGCTAAAATGCGATGTGCCTACCCGGTGGAATTCAACTCTGCACATGTTGCAGCGACTGTGGCAGCACCGACAAGCCCTGGTGCAATACGTTCTGATGTATAGCCTGGGCCAACGAGATCCAGAGGTGGGGCAAATCACGCTGGAGGAGTGGTCTCAGATCAGGGACCTATGCACCCTTCTGCACAGTTTTGAAATGGCGACGAAGATGTTTAGTGCTGACGATGCCATTATCAGCATAACTATTCCGGTGATTTACATGCTGGAGCACATGTTAAACAGAATTCGGAGTCAGGTGGTGGCACAAGAGGAGGTGGAGGAAGTAGAGGAAGAGGAGTTGTATGCGGAAGGGCTAACATCTGCAAGGTCCAGACGGTCGGCAGCACCAAGGCGGCAGGCATGTGAGGGTGGGGGAGATGGTTTTACCAGGGCGCATGGTAGCAGCCAAACTAGTGAGGAAGGTGCAGTGGCCCAGGAAGAAGTGGAGGACGAACTGATGGAAGACTCATCAGATGAGGGAGACCTTGATCACATTTCTGTTGTGCGAGGTTGGGGGGAGAGGACAGAGGAAGGAAGCATGATTGTTACCTCGCCACCAACACAACAGGGACTTGGTGCTCCTGGATGCGCAACACACATGAGTGCCTTCTTGCTGCACTACCTGCAACATGACCCTCGAATTGTGAGAATTAGAAATAATCCTGACTACTGGGTTGCCACACTGTTAGATCCCCGGTACAAAAGTAAATTTGCAGAAATTATTCCTGCCATAGAAAGGGATGCACGCATGCAGGAGTATCAGCAGAGACTGTTGCAGAATCTTACATGTGCTTTTCCACAAAATACCAGTGGTGCACGTAGTGAATCTCACAGTTCCAACTTGCCAACCGTGAGACCGTCAAGTGTTCAGCACTCAAACCGTAACAGAACCACAGTATCTGCTGGTAACATCAATTTTGCGGAATCATTTCACCACTTTTTTAGCCCATCCTTTGCAAGGCCACAGGAGACAAGAAGTCTGACACATAGTCAACGCCTAGAGACGATGGTACAGGAGTATCTCCAAGTAAACATTGAAGCCACGACTGTGTCACTGGACCCTTGCTCTTTTTGGGCTTCCAATCTGGATAAATGGCCGGAGCTAGCCACTTACGCCTTGGAGATCTTGTCATGCCCCGCAGCCAGCGTTCTGTCTGAACGTGTGTTCAGCGCTGCTGGTGGTGTGCTGACAGATAAGCGCACGCGGCTCTCCACTGATAATGTAGACAGACTCACGTTCATAAAGATGAACAAATCATGGATCCGAAACGACTTTTCTACCCCTGTGTCATCCTGGGGAGAGTAAAAGCTTGATGATTGGTTAAAATCACCCTACCAACCGTTTTAAGCTTTCAAATTACTAATCATGTTTATCTGTATCTTGGCTGGAAAATAATTTGGGCTTTGTAGCAGTGTGCAGCACTGATTCTATTAGGCCATCTATAATAAGCTCCACCAGATTTAAAATTACTAATCATGTTTATCTGTATCTTGACTGGAAAATAATTTGGGCTTTGTAGCAGTGTGCAGCACTGATCCTATTAGGCCATCTATACTAAAGCTTCACCAGATTTAAAATTAATAATAATTTTTAGCTGCATCTAGCCCGGAAAATAATTTTGGGGCTCCGAGATGCGCAAGACACATAAGTGCCTTCTTGCTGCACTACCTGCAGCATGACCCTCATATTGTCAGAATTCGAAGTAATCATGACTACTGGGTTGCCACACTCTTAGATCCCCCAAACTTTTCGATCAACCTTTTCATTTTAATAAAGACCAAAAAAATGGTCATTTTTGAAATTATAAGCATTAGCAGGTTGTTAGAAACTGAAATCAAACAGTTTTCAACTCAAAACTTTATTCTAGGTGATGTTACATTTTCACATAGGACCCCTTGTTCGAAAGGAGCTTCTGAACTCTCTCGTCCATTGAATTTGTCAGGTTTTGGATGGTTTCTGCTTCAATTGTTTTGCATGAGGACAGAATACCCTCCCAGAGCTGTTGCTTAGATGTGAACTGCCTCCCGCCATCATAGACACTCCTTTTAATGATGCTCCAAAGGTTCTGAATGGGGTAGAGGTCAGGGGAGCATGGGGGTCACACCATAAGTTTGTCCCCTTTTATGCCCATATCAGCCAGAGATGCAGATGTTTTATGTGCAGCATGAGATGGTGCATTATCATGCAGAAAAATGATCTTGCTGGGAAATACACGGTTCTTCTTCTTGAACCATGGCAGGAAGTGCTGTTTGAGAAAATCCACATACATTATGGAGTTCATCTTTAGCGCCTTCAGGGATCCTAAAGGGGCCGACAATCTCTCTCCCCATGATTCCAGCCCAAAACATTACTCCACCTCCTCCTTGTTGGCGCTGTAGCCGTGTTTGCGTGGGGTGTCCATCAACCAGCCATCCTCCACTACATCCATCTGGACCATCGAGCGCTGCACGGCACTCATCCGTGAACAAAACAGTTTTGAAATCAGTCTTCATGTAATGTTTGGCCCACTGGAGCCGTTTCTGCTTGTGTGAAGTGGATAGAGGAGGTCGACAGGATGGCGTATGCACAGCTGCAAACCTCTGAAGGACCCTGCATCTTGTTGTTCGGGGGACGTTGGAGGCACAAGCAGCTTCAAAAACTTGTCTGCTGCTATGACAAGGCTTTTTTGCCGCTGCTCTTTCAACCTGACGTAATTGCCTGTAGGAAAGAGTCCTCAATTTGCCCTTATCAGCACGCACACGTGTGTACTGTGAATCAGCTACATACTTCTTGATTGCCAAGACACTTCATCCTGATCATCGCACAATGTTGATTGTAGTCATGCCTTGACCTAAACACTCCACAATTTGTTGCTTCTCAGCAGCCGACACATCCTTTTTCTTTCCCATTTTGGCAGAAAATGTAGGCTGCTTAATAATGTGAGACAGCCTTCTTAAGTAGTCTTGCCTTTCATTGGACACACCTGCCAAACTAATTAGCACAGGTGTCTGCAATTGCTTACAGTGATATAATGAGCCCTGACACACATCACCATCAATGAGTTTAACTGACAAACAAACAAATTCTTCCCTTATCACTCCTAAACACTTTTTGCATAATAATTTGGAACACAGTGTACATGTGCTTTTCCACAAAACACCAGTGGTTCACGTAGTGAATCTTACAGTTCTAACTTGCCAACCGTGGTCTGTATGGAGTTGTTCAATAAAGGGCCCAAAATTAAGATAACATAGATGGGAGAGGTCTCTATGAATAGGAATTCCTAAGTATTTGATACCCTGTGAGGGCCAGGCAAAGGGAAAGTTGGACTGGATGGAATCCTATATGGATTTGGGGAGGGAGACATCGAGGGCCTCAGACTTCGCTGCATTGATTTTAAAATTTGACCATGTAACAAAGTGATCTATTTCAGCCATAACAGCATGGATGGATATATGTGATTGAGTGATATATACTAGGACATCATCAGCAAATAGAGAGCACTTGTACTCGGTGCGTCCCACCTCAATCCACCTAACATTGGGGTTATGGCGAATTGATGAGAGGAGGTGCTCCGTCACTAGGATGTATAAGAGAGGGGACAGAGAACATCCCTGCCTTGTCCCATTGGTGATTGTGAAAGGTGATGAAAATGTTCTGACGCGCCCCCTGGGCCTTGGGACACCCGGAGTCGGACCCTTTTTGGTGGATGCTGGTGGTTGTAGTCTCCGTGGCGGCAACCCGGTTCCGTGGCTCAGGGCGGTCAAACCAGTGGCGGAACTATTTATGTGGTTTTGATGTTTAAATGTCCGACTACGCCACCCGTGGATTGCGGTCAGAGTGAACCGCCGCTCCAGGGCAGACCGCTGAGGCTGGTGTTGTGGGTGCAGCAGAGCGTAGCATAACTCCCCACGGGAGGAGTATAGCCTCAGGGCAGTGTATGCGGAGGATGGGGGTGATGGTGCAGGGCAGCAGCAGTAATGACACGGAGTCAGTGATGCAGTCCAGGGCCTTTACTCACAGTTCTTATTATCCAGACCACGTCTGCAGGTAACGGCTGCCCACGTCGTACTGTGCTCACCAGGTGAGGGGCTCAGACAACTCCCAGATAACTTTGGAGTGCTTCACAGGACCCCCTTTGTGTGTCCTTTGTCTGGCCTTTCTTACCAACCCTTCTGTCCGGCTGCCTCGGGCCTCCTCTTGGTAAACTTGGCGCCAGTTTCCCTGACCCTATGTGGTGCCTTCCTAGCGGGTGTAGCGAGGGGCTGCGCCACATAAAATGTCACAGCCTCCTGTTTCTAGCTGAGGGTCGTTTCCTGCCTCCACTAGTTTCGGAGACCGGTCTCCCCCTTTGGCCTGACCCCTCCACGCAGGTGGATTCGGGCGTGCGGTGGCGACTCGCCCGTCCGCACCCCTGAGATCCCTTTGTTCCTCGTTCCTGGAGCCTTCTCCGCTCCTCTTCCTTCCTTCTCCCTCTTCCAGGCCTGGGCCTCTGTTACTAGGCCCGCCTCCGGAGCAGAGCTCATGCAGAGCCCCTGCTCCCTGCCACTTCTGCTCAGACTTCTCTGCACTGAACTAAGATGGTGCCCACCTTTTATACTCCCTTCTCAATGCACCCAGGAACTGCTTCCTCCCTGCTCCTGCACTACAGGGTTCCCCTTCCTCAGTGTTTCCTCCCCCCACTCCAGCCAGGGACAGGGACTGTCGTGCCCATCTCAGGGGCATATTGGTCGCCCTGCCCCACGGCAATGTGGTGTAATGCATGCAGGTGTCGGGTCCTGATCCACACTACATCCTTACCTGAGAGTGAGATATCACACCTCTGGGTGAGGTGCAATACCTCTGTAGCAACCGAGCCCTCAGGGTGCTACAGTTCCATTTATCTTCAGCCTAGGTGACGTATTGCGATACAGGGCCGTGATTTTGGCTATAAAAGGGTCCCCTAGACCCCTACCCCAAGCTTTTTAAGAGAATCATATATGGCGTGCCAGGAGACTCTATGGAATGCTTTCTCAGCATCCAACGAGAGTATCTAATTACAAATTTTTAACTGCATCTAGCCCAGGAAATACTTTGTGCCTAGTAGCAGGGTCTGCTAGTCAGCGGATTATCCCGGCTGTTAAGCAAGCTACACCACCTGTAGTTTGGACACTTCATTTTTTCAAAGGAAATGCTTCGGGACCACGGGATACTCAGTGAAGAGCATCAGGAGTAGAGATGAGCGGTGTTCGACTAGAACTGTTCGCCAATCTCAAATTCGAGCTGTTTTGGGCGGTGTTCGAGTTGTTCGACGAACCCGAACGATTTGCAAAAAATTCGGCTGTTCGAGGTTATGTTCGATAACTGTTCGTGCACCAAAAGCGTGTCCTGCATGTCTGGTGCTATTTAGAGCACCAATCATGCAGGGATTGTCTGCCACTCACTGTAATGCCACAGCCATGGTGGTTGTGGCATTACAGTGATTGCCCAAATCGATGGGAACAGTGCCAACAGTGAAACATGAAAAGCCGGCAATTCAGCAGCGGCGTACACCGGTACCCGACAATTTAGAACCGAAAGAATAGAGCTTCACACATAGATTAGATAGATAGAAACATGTCAGCCACATATATACGAAGTACAGTGAAAGTGCTGCTTACTGTACTTGTCATTTAGCGTAAAGGATTTATCAAAAAAAATAATAGTGTTTTCATGCACCGTCTCTTTAAAAAAGCCGGCCGGCAATTCAGCAGCGGTACCCGACAATTTAGAATAGAAGGAATAGAGAATCACACATAGATTAGATAGATAGAAACATGTCAGTCACATATATATGAAGTACAGTGACAGTGTTGATTACTGTACTTGTCATTTAGTGTAAAGGATTTATTAAAAAAAATAATAGTGTTTTCATGCACCGTCTCTTTAAGAAAGCCGGCCGGCAATTCAGCATCTGTACCCGACAATTTATAACAGACAGAATAGAGCTTCACACATAGATTAGATAGATAGAAACATGTCAGTCACATATATATGAAGTACAGTGATAGTGTTGGTTACTGTACTTGTCATTTAGTATTAAAATAAAGGATTTATTATTAAAAAAATTGGCGTGGGGTTCCCCTTAATTTTAGGCTCTAGCGGAGGTTAAGCAGACAGCTGGGGCAGATGTTTGAAGCCTGGGAAGGGGGTAATACCCACGGAGCTTCCCAGGCTACTAATATCAGCCCCCAGCTGAATACATAGCCTTTACTAGCTATTAAAATGGGGGACCCCCCAAAAAAAATGACGTGGGTTCCCCCCTAATTTAATAGCTAGCAAAGGCTAGGCAGACAGCTGGGGGCTGATATTAATAGCCCAGGAAGGGAGCCATGAATATTGGCCCCCTCCCAGGCTAGAAACACCAGCCGTCAGCCGCCCCAGAAATGGCGCATTCATAGGATGCGCCAATTCTGGCACTTAGCCTCGCTCTTCCACGCTGCCCTGGTGCGGTGGCAGGGGGTAATAGGGCTGGGGTTGATGTCAGCTTATAATGCCAGCTGACATCAAGCCCAGGTTAGTAATGGAGAGGCGTCTATAAGACACCCCCATTACTAACCCCATAATCAAAGTTAAAAAAAACACAAACACCCAGAATAAAGTCCTTTAATTGAAATAAAGACACAATTCTTTATTGTTCTAAATTAAACCATACTTACCATCACGCCCATTCCAGCTGAAGCCAACGATCTCCTGTAATAAAAATAAAATAATAAAGCAACCTCATCCTTACCTTTCCATGGTTTCCACGACAGCTTCAGCTCTGCTACATCGAGATGACAGGCTGGACCGCAGCAGAAAGCTGCCATCCAGCCTGTCATCTCGCAGACACTGAGAAGCGCAGGCATGCTTGCGCTCTGCAGTGTCTGGCTGTGACGGCATAAAGATGGGACGAGTTCATGTCCAATGAACTTGGCTCACCTCATGCACGTCACTGACAGCGTGGGAAAATTCTCACGCTGAAGCGCTGAGTGCAGGAGAATTCTCCCACGCTGTCAGTGAGGTGCATGAGGTGAGCTGAGTTCATTGGACATGAGCTCACCTCATGCACGTCACTGACAGCGTGGGAGAATTCTCCTGCACTCAGCACTTCAGCGTGAGAATTTTCCCACGCTGTCAGTGACGTGCATGAGGTGCGCCGAGTTCATTGGACATGAACTCGTCTCATCTTTATGCCGTCACAGCCAGACACTGCAGAGCGCAAGCATGCCTGCTCTTCTCAGTGTCTGCGGGATGACAGGCTGGATGGCAGCGTTCTGCTGCGGTCCAGCCTGTCATCTCGATGTAGCAGAGCTGAAGCTGTCGTGGGAACCATGGAAAGGTAAGGATGAGGTTGCTTTATTATTTTTCTTTTATTGCAGGAGATCGTTGGCTTCAGCTGGAATGGGCGTGATGGTAAGTATGGTTTAATTTAGAACAATAAAGGATTGTGTCTTTATTTCAATTAAAGGACTTTATTCTGGGTGTTTGTGTTTTCTTTTAACTTTGACTATGGGGTTAGTAATGGGGGTGTCTTATAGACGCCTCTCCATTACTAACCTGGGCTTGATGTCAGCTGGCATTATAAGCTGACATCAACCCCAGCCCTATTACCCCCTGCCACCGCTACAGGGCAGCGTGGAAGAGCGAGGCTAAGTGCCAGAATTGGCGCATCCTATGAATGCGCCATTTCTGGGGCGGCTGACGGCTGGTGTTTCTACCCTGGGAGGGGGCCAATATTCATGGCTCCCTTCCTGGGCTATTAATATCAGCCCCCAGCTGTCTGCCTAGCCTTTGCTAGCTATTAAATTAGGGGGGACCCCACGTCATTTTTTTTGGGGGGGTCCCCATTTTAATAGCTAGTAAAGGCTATGTATTCAGCTGGGGGCTGATATTAGTAGCCTGGGAAGCTCCGTGGGTATTACCGCCTTCCCAGGCTTCAAACATCTGCCCCAGCTGTCTGCTTAACCTCCGCTAGAGACTAAAATTAAGGGGAACCCCACGCCAATTTTTTTTAATAATAAATCCTTTATTTTAATACTAAATGACAAGTACAGTAACCAACACTATCACTGTACTTCATATATATGTGACTGACATGTTTCTATCTATCTAATCTATGTGTGAAGCTCTATTCTGTCTGTTATAAATTGTCGGGTACAGATGCTGAATTGCCGGCCGGCTTTTTTAAAGAGACGGTGCATGAAAACACTATTATTTTTTTTAATAAATCCTTTACACTAAATGACAAGTACAGTAAGCAACATTGTCACTGTACTTCATATATATGTGACTGACATGTTTCTATCTATCTAATCTATGTGTGAAGCTCTATTCTGTCTGTTATAAATTGTCGGGTACAGATGCTGAATTGCCGGCCGGCTTTTTTAAAGAGACAGTGCATGAAAACACTATTATATTTTTTAATAAATCCTTTACACTAAATGACAAGTACAGTAAGCAACACTGTCACTGTACTTCATATATATGTGACTGACATGTTTCTATCTATCTAATCTATGTGTGAGGCTCTATTCCTTCTTGTCTAAATTGTCGGGTACCGGTGTATGCCGCTGCTGAATTGCCGGCCGGCTTTTTTTAAAGAAAGCGTCTTCTGAGCAGTTTGTCAGCTTTTGGACACCTTTGAAGGTGTTTTCTATGTGTTTCTATGTGTTTTTGTTTGCCTGCCATTGGTTTTAACGGTGTTCGACGGTGTTCTAAGGTGTTCGACGAACAGTTCGACGAACAGTTCCTCGAACATCCCGGTGTTCGACGAACCGAACCGAACCCGAACACTACGGGGGTGGCTCAACACTAATCAGGAGGCACCCCAAGGCATAGGGGCTCGGACTGGCAGTAGGATGCCTTGCGGTGGACAGCCGAGCTCGATCCTTATAAAAGCTTTTTAACTGCAGCAGCTTTAGTGGACGCTACTGGAGCTGGAATTACGCGGCTGCTGGCATGAGACTTGCCCTCCAATAGATCCTTGTAAATGGATTTAAAGTGTATTTATTCAAATTAGAGAGACAATTTAAATTAAAAAGCTTAGAGCTGCCTCCACCACAGGGGGGCTCGCTCGACCCACCAGCGGACAGGCACCAGTATTGGGAGAGGGGGGCTGGCCGTCAGGGTTCACCGCGGCTCTGGCACAAACCCGGCGACACGGAGGTGGCACGGGCAGGAGCGGACTGAGCGTGTCGGCTTCTCACTTTTTGGATTTTAGAAGGGCATGACATGCCTATATCTGTGTCTCCCCCTCCTTTTACTCCTCCACCTCTTTTCTTTTCGCATGACTATATGTACTTGTCACTTTTCCATGTGTTAGTTGTGTCTTCTGAGCAGTTTGTCAGCTTTTGGACACCTTTGAAGGTGTTTTCTATGTGTTTCTATGTGTTTTTGTTTGCCTGCCATTGGTTTTAACGGTGTTCGAAGGTGTTCGACGAACAGTTCGACGAACAGTTCGGCGAACACACGGGTGTTCGACGAACCGAACCGAACTCGAACACTACGGGGGTGGCTCAACACTACTCACCACCACCTCTCGTGGCAGCCTGTTTCACTCATTTATTACCCTCATTGTCGAAAAGTTTTTTCTAATATCTAACCTGTATCTTCTCCCTTTCACTTGCATTCCATTGCTTCTCGTGTTTCCATGTGCAAATGAGAATAAAGATGATCCCTCTACACTGTGACATCCCTTCAGATATTTGTAGACAGCTATTAAGTCTCCTCTTAGCCTCCTTTTTTGCAAACTAAACATTCCCAGATCCTTTAACCGTTCCTCGTAGGACATAGTTTGCCGTCCACTCACCATCCTGGTAGCTCTTCTCTGAACTTGCTGCAATTTTCCAATATCTTTTTTAAAATGTGGTGCCCAGAACTGGCCACAGTATTCCAGATGAGGTCTGACCAAGGAGGAGTAGGGGGGTATAATTACTTGATGTGATCTAGACTCTATGCTTCTCTTAATACATCCCAGAACTGTGTTTGCCTTTTTTGCTGCTGCATCACACTGTTGACTCATGTGCAGTCTGTGATCTATTAGTATACCCAAGTCTTTTTCACATGTGCTGTTGCTTAGTTCAATTCATCCCATTCTGTAGATGTTATAATAATTTTTCTTTCGTTTTTTTTCTTTGTTTTTCTGTCCAAAGAGACCTTCTTAAGCTAATTTACTTATAAATAATGAAGGTCTGCAACTCTAAGGCTGTGTGCCCACGATGCGTTTTTTAAGCGTTTCGGCAGCGGCAAAAACGCTGCAGAAACGCTTAAAAAACGCATGATAGAAGGCCTGCCATGTTCTCCAATGATAATCCGCATGTGCTGTGCACATGCTGCGGAAATTTCCGCTGCGGGTTATCATTGCGGAAAAAAACGCAGCACTACCAATTATTTTGCGGAAGCGCTGCGTTTTCGGCGCCATTGACTTTCATTGGAACGCTTGGATTCCGCATCACTGGATCTGTACATGCAGAATCCATGCGTTTCAATGTGCGGATGGTACCCAGGTCTGGAGGAGAGGAGACGGACCCGGGTACCATAGAACCTGTAAAAAAAAAAGAATAAAATAAAAAATAAATATTATATTTACCTTCTGATGTCCCCCAGTGCGCTCGTCTTTACTTGCCGGCAGCTCGCGGTGGACTGAAGGACTTGCGCTGACGTCATAGTCATGTGACGGCAGATCCTTCAGTGTAGTGTACCACGAGCTGCCGGGGGGAGCGAAGCAAGACTCCGGGGGCCATCGGAAGGTAAGTATAGATTTATTTTTTTATTTTTTACCATTCTTTAAGGTCACAGTATATAAATCCATGCCGGTTGCATGGATTTATATAGTGTGACCAAGTTGACAAGCACTTTCCAAGTGATGCTAAAATCGCTTGGAAAGAGCTTGTCAACCCGCATGCGGAAATGCATGTGAAGAAAGCTTCACATCCGCTTGTCCCTGGCAGGAAAAACGCATGTGCAATCCGCATGTACAATCTGCATGTGTTTTTTTCTGCCAGGGAGATGCAGAAACGCTCAGGAAAAATCCGAAGAATTTCTGCATCGTGGGCACATAGCCTAAAGCTATTAATGGATGCAAAGGTATGTTGCCACTTGTTTTATAGTTTCCTACCCAGGGCTATTAGTAATTGGGAGAGGGGGCAGAAACCTTCTGAAAGTGTCTCTTGAGAGAAGCCCTCTGGGTCACACTGCGCTCTGCAAGATCCAGAAGTGGCTTTTACAATTTAAGTCTATGAAGCATCAGAACGAGGCTCCATAGACTTATATTGTAAAAGAGACTTCCAGCTCACACATATGGATGGTACAGAGTGATCTGTAGCGTCTGAAGAGCGCTGACATCACTCTGAGAAGACAGATCCCGGAGAAGATGGCGATAGGTGAATATATTAACACACTGACACTGTACAACATACACATGTATACAGTTTAGGGGGACATAGTTCAAGGGAGACCCTCCGTAAGCAAGACATCACAGAAGTATGGCAGCGTTATGAGAATGGAGTGGTTCTAGTAGATAATTTCTGAATCACTTATCCAATCACTTACAATTACAACCTTTTGTTCCTTCTCCACTTACCTCTCACATTTCTTAATTTTGAAAAATCACTTTAAAAGTCGCAATTCCCATTGATATGACTATAGCTTCATTTATTCATCTACCCAAATCTATATCTAAAATATAGACTTATAACTTTGATCAATTCAGGTTGTGCTCTACAGATGTGACACAGCACCAATTAATATTAACCCTTACATAACAATGATATCACCTAATCTTGCCAGCTCTTTTGCTGACACTTCCAACATGAAGTGGAAGAATTAAGTTTAATTCCCATCTCAGACATCTGTTCTCTAGTGTACTTATTCTGAAGTGCTGCTAAAATAACTCTCAAAACCAAAGACCTTCATCATGTCAAGTAAAACTTGTCCTGTACTTCAATTCGGTTATAACAACAGCAACATTAATCATTTACTATCACATGTTCAAGCACCAAGGACAAAAGCCCAAGAAAAAAAATTGAATATAGTTCCCAAAACCAACATGTATGCCATCTATATTAAATATAAATCACAGGAATCATATTATAGCTCTCTTTCTTAACCCCTTCCTGACAAGGCAATTTTCTGTTTTTCAACTGTTGTTTTTTCCTCTTTTTCCTCCAACTTTTAATTTTTCCATTCACATAGTCATATGAGGGCTTGTTATTTGCAGGACGAGTTGTAGTCATATTAACATTCAATTCACAGGGACATGGAAAAAAAAATCCAAATGTGGAGAAATTATGGAAAAAAAATGTAATTCTGCAATAGATTTTTGGGTCTTGTTTTTACGGTATTTATTGTATGGTAAAAATGACTAATCAACATGATTCTCCAGGTCAGTATGATCAGGCTCAGACTGGCCCACAGGAGAACAGGAGAATCCTCTGTGCAAGAGTGGCCACCACCCTCTGATATGAGCAGCACTTGGCACAATATACCTGACTCACTATACAAAGGTGACATCATTTTCATTTATCTATCTACCCAGATCATTGTTATATAAATTTGTGATTGAGGATAATGTCACAGTTGCATGAAGCTGAAAAGTGGAGCCCTAGATTTGGTTACTGATGGGCCTTCATCACCCCAGTCCGGCACTGCTCGTGTCTCTTGTATTCGGCGGCTCTGTGTCCCGGTCTTCAGTCTTCTATCAGGTAGTTTGTTGTGTAGGACATAAACTATTTTAGTACCCTGCCCCCATCACACAGATCGGCCCCCCTAACAGTTGTAATGTAACTTGGGACAGGAGCTGACATTATGATACCACAATGGTGGAGATATATGTGGTCTGCCGACTGTAAATGGTGCCCACATAATTCCTGGTTCTACTTGAGGAATATTGAGGGTAGTAATGATCACTCCCATCATTGTAACTGTAAAAAAAAAGTCAAGATAAAAAACCTCACATGACACTTTTATTTTCTTTCTTTTTATTTTTTATTGGAATAGCAATAAGCAACATTGTAATAAAAATATTACTGGCCTTTCAAGAAATTAAGCTATGATCGCAATGACTCTCAGGTCAGGCCCCATAGAGACCACAGAACTGGCTGTGATCATTGAGGACCGGCTGAGAGACACTGGACCCAAAGATCCAGAGGAAGGCGAAGAAACCCCCCGGAGAGTTCTGCCTCAGGGGGGGAAAAAATTCCTTCCTGACCCCAGTTGTGGCGATCGGATATTTCCCTGGATCACGTCTGTCCTGCTGCATATTGCTGTAAATCTGCATGTATTATAAGCTCAGGAGAGCCGACCCTGGGAAGGAAAAGACAAATACACCCTGATAAAGAGGAGCTTACAATCTAATATACAATATACAGGCTGCTCCTGAGGGCATGTAGAATAATGCACACCCTGTCCAATGAGCTTACTATCTAATATATAATATACAGGCTGCTCCTGAGGGCATGTAGAATAATGCACACCCTGTTCTAGGAGCTTATAATCTAATATATAATATACAGACGGCTCCTGAGGGCATGCAGAATAATGTACACCCTGTCCTAGGAGCTTACAATCTAGTATATAATATACAGGCTGCTCCTGAGGGCATGCAGAATAATGTACACCCTGTCCTAGGAGCTTACAATCTAATATATAATATACAGGCTGCTCCTGAGTGCATGCAGAATAATGTACACCCTGTCCTAGGAGCTTACAGTCTAATATATAATATACAGACTGCTCCTGAGGGCATGCAGAATAATGTATACCCTGTCCTAGGAGCTTACAATATAATATACAATATACAGACTGCTCCTGAGGGCATGCAGAATAATGTACACCCTGTCCTAGGAGCTTACAATCTAATATACAATATACAGACTGCTCCTGAGGGCATGCAGAATAATGTACACCCTGTCCTAGAAGCTTACAATCTAATATACAATATACAGGCTGCTCCTGAGGGCATGCAGAATAATGTACACCCTGTCCTAGGAGCTTACAATCTAATATATAATATACAGACTGCTCCTGAGGGCATGCAGAATAATGTACACCCCGTCCTAGGAGCTTACAATCTAATATATAATATACAGGCTGCTCCTGAGGGCATGCAGAATAATGTACACCCAGTCCTAGGAGCTTACAATCTAATATATAATATACAGGCTGCTCCTGAGGGCATGCAGAATAATGTATACCCTGTCCTAGGAGCTTACAATCTAATATATAATATACAGACTGCTCCTAAGGGCATGCAGAATAATGTACACCCCGTCCTAGGAGCATACAATCTAATATATAATATACAGACTGCTCCTGAGGGCATGCAGAATAATGTACACCCCGTCCTAGGAGCTTACAATCTAATATATAATATACAGGCTGCTCCTGAGGGCATGCAGAATAATGTACACCCAGTCCTAGGAGCTTACAATCTAACATATAATATACAGGCTGCTCCTCAGGGCATGCAGAATAATGTACACCCTGTCCTAGGAGCTTACAATCTAATATATAATATACAGACGGCTCATGAGGGCATGCAGAATAATGTACACCCTGTCCTAGGAGCTTACAATCTAATATATAATATACAGGCTGCTCCTGAGGGCATGCAGAATAATGTACACCCTGTCCTAGGAGCTTACAATCTAATATATAATATACAGGTTGCTCCTGAGGGCATGCAGAATAATGTACACCCTGTCTTAGAAGCTTACAATCTAATATACAATATACAGGCTGCTCCTGAGGGCATGCAGAATAATGTACACCCTGTCCTAGGAGCTTACAATCTAATACATAATATACAAACTGCTCCTGAGGGCATGCAGAATAATGTACACCCCGTCCACGGAGCTTACAATCTAATATATAATATACAGACTGCTCCTGAGGGCATGCAGAATAATGTACACCCCGTCCTAGGAGCTTACAATCTAATATATAATATACAGGCTGCTCCTGAGGGCATGCAGAATAATGTACACCCTGTCCTAGGAGCTTACAATCTAATATATAATATACAGACTGCTCCTGAGGGCATGCAGAATAATGTACACCCTGTCCTAGGAGTTTACAATCTAATATACAATATACAGGCTGCTCCTGAGGGCATGCAGAATAATGTACACACTGTCCTAGGAGCTTACAATCTAGTATATAATATACAGGCTGCTCCTGAGGGCATGCAGAATAATGTACACCCTGTCCTCGGAGCTTACAATCTAATATACAATATACAGGCTGCTCCTGAGGGCATACAGAATAATGTACACCCTGTCCTAGGAGCTTACAATCTAATATACAATATACAGGCTGCTCCTGAGGGCATGCAGAATAATGTACACCCTGTCCTAGGAGCTTACAATCTAATATATAATATACAGACTACTCCTGAGGGCATGCAGAATAATGTACACCCTGTCCTAGGAGCGTACAATCTAATATATAATATACAGACTTTTCCTGAGGGCATGCAGAATAATGTACACCCTATCCTAGGAGCGTACAATCTAATATACAATATACAGGCTGCTCCTGAGGGCATGCAGAATAATGTACACCCTGTCCTAGGAGCGTACAGTCTAATATATAATATACAGGCTGCTCCTGAGGGCATGCAGAATAATGTCCACCCTGTCCTACGAGCTTACAATCTAACATATAATATACAGACTGCTCCTGAGGGCATGCAGAATAATGTACACCCTGTCCTAGGAGCTTACAATCTAATATATAATATACAGACTGCTCCTTAGGGCATGCAGAATAATGTACACCCTGTCCTAGGAGCTTACAATCTAATATATAATATACAGGCTGCTCCTGAGGGCATGCAGAATAATGTACACCCTGTCCTAGGAGTTTACAATCTAATATACAATATACAGGCTGCTCCTGAGGGCATGCAGAATAATGCACACCCTGTCTTAGAAGCCTACAATCTAATATATAATATACAGGCTGCTCCTGAGGGCATGCAGAATAATGTACACTCTGTCCTAGGAGCTTACAATCTAATATATAATATACAGACTGCTCCTGAGGGCATGCAGAATAATGTACACCCTGTCCTAGGAGCTTACAATCTAATATATAATATACAGGCTGCTCCTGAGGGCATGCAGAATAATGTACACCCTGTCCTAGAAGCTTACAATCTAATATACAATATACAGGCTGCTCCTGAGGGCATGCAGAATAATGTACACCCTGTCCTAGGAGCTTACAATCTAATATATAATATACAGACTGCTCCTGAGGGCATGCAGAATAATGTACACCCCGTCCAAGGAGCTTACAATCTAATATATAATATACAGACTGCTCCTGAGGGCATGCAGAATAATGTACACCCCGTCCTAGGAGCTTACAATCTAATATATAATATACAGGCTGCTCCTGAGGGCATGCAGAATAATGTATACCCTGTCCTAGGAGCTTACAATCTAATATATAATATACAGACTGCTCCTGAGGGCATGCAGAATAATGTACACCCCGTCCTAGGAGCTTACAATCTAATATATAATATACAGAATGCTCCTGAGGGCATGCAGAATAATGTACATCCTGTCCTAGGATTTTACAATCTAATATACAATATACAGGCTGCTCCTGAGGGCATGCAGAATAATGTACACCCTGTCCTAGGAGTGTACAGTCTAATATATAATATACAGGCTGCTCCTGAGGGCATGCAGAATAATGTCCACCCTGTCCTAGGAGCTTACAATCTAACATATAATATACAGACTGCTCCTGAGGGCATGCAGAATAATGTACACCCTGTCCTAGGAGCTTACAATCTATTATATAATATACAGGCTGCTCCTGAGGGCATGGAGAATAATGTACACCCTGTCCTAGAAGCTTACAATCTAATATACAATATACAGGCTGCTCCTGAGGGCATGCAGAATAATGTACACCCTGTCCTAGGAGCTTACAATCTAATATATAATATACAGACTGCTCCTGAGGGCATGCAGAATAATGTACACCCCGTCCAAGGAGCTTACAATCTAATATATAATATACAGACTGCTCCTGAGGGCATGCAGAATAATGTATACCCTGTCCTAGGAGCTTACAATCTAATATATAATATACAGGCTGCTCCTGAGGGCATGCAGAATAATGTATACCCTGTCCTAGGAGCTTACAATCTAATATATAATATACAGACTGCTCCTGAGGGCATGCAGAATAATGTACACCCCGTCCTAGGAGCTTACAATCTAATATATAATATACAGAATGCTCCTGAGGGCATGCAGAATAATGTATACCCTGTCCTAGGAGCTTACAATCTAATATATAATATACAGACTGCTCCTGAGGGCATGCAGAATAATGTACACCCCGTCCTAGGAGCTTACAATCTAATATATAATATACAGAATGCTCCTGAGGGCATGCAGAATAATGCACACCCTGTCCTAGGAGCTTACAATCTAGTATATAATATACAGGCTGCTCCTGAGGGCATGCAGAATAATGTACACCCTGTCCTAGGAGCTTACAATCTAGTATATAATATACAGGCTGCTCCTGAGGGCATGCAGAATAATGTACATCCTGTCCTAGGAGTTTACAATCTAATATACAATATACAGGCTGCTCCTGAGGGCATGCAGAATAATGTACACCCTGTCCTAGGAGCTTACAATCTAGTATATAATATACAGGCTGCTCCTGAGGGCATGCAGAATAATGTACACCCTGTCCTCGGAGCTTACAATCTAATATACAATATACAGGCTGCTCCTGAGGGCATACAGAATAATGTACACCCTGTCCTAGGAGCTTACAATCTAATATACAATATACAGGCTGCTCCTGAGGGCATGCAGAATAATGTACACCCTGTCCTAGGAGCTTACAATCTAATATATAATATACAGACTACTCCTGAGGGCATGCAGAATAATGTACACCCTGTCCTAGGAGCGTACAATCTAATATATAATATACAGACTTCTCCTGAGGGCATGCAGAATAATGTACACCCTATCCTTGGAGCGTACAATCTAATATACAATATACAGGCTGCTCCTGAGGGCATGCAGAATAATGTACACCCTGTCCTAGGAGCGTACAGTCTAATATATAATATACAGGCTGCTCCTGAGGGCATGCAGAGTAATGTCCACCCTGTCCTAGGAGCTTACAATCTAACATATAATATACAGACTGCTCCTGAGGGCATGCAGAATAATGTACACCCTGTCCTAGCAGCTTACAATCTATTATATAATATACAGGCTGCTCCTGAGGGCATGCAGAATAATGTACACCCTGTCCTAGGAGTTTACAATCTAATGTACAATATACAGGCTGCTCCTGAGGGCATGCAGAATAATGCACACCCTGTCTTAGAAGCTTACAATCTAATATATAATATACAGGCTGCTCCTGAGGGCATGCAGAATAATGTACACTCTGTCCTAGGAGCTTACAATCTAATATATAGTATACAGACTGCTCCTGAGGGCATGCAGAATAATGTACACCCAGTCCTAGGAGTTTACAATCTAATATATAATATACAGACTGCTCCTGAGGGCATGCAGAATAATGTACACCCTGTCCTAGGAGCTTACAATCTAATTTATAATATACAGGCTGCTCCTGAGGGCATGCAGAATAATGTACACCCTGTCCTAGGAGCTTACAATCTAATATATAATATACAGGCTGCTCCTGAGGGAATGCAGAATAATGTACACCCTGTCCTAGGAGTTTAAAATCTAATATATAATATACAGACTGCTCCTGAGGGCATGCAGAATAATGCACACCCTGTCTTAGGAGCTTACAATCTAATATATGATATACAGACTGCTCCTGAGGGCATGCAGAATAATGTACACCCTGTCCTAGGAGCTTACAATCTAATATATAATATACAGACTGCTCCTGAGGGCATGCAGAATAATGTACACCCTGTCCTAGGAGCTTACAATCTAATATGCAATATACAAGCTGCTCCTGAGGGCATGCAGAATAATGTACACCCTGTCCTAGGAGCTTACAATCTAATATATAATATACAGACTGCTCCTGAGGGCATGCAGAATAATGTACACCCCGTCCAAGGAGCTTACAATTTAATATATAATATACAGACTGCTCCTGAGGGCATGCAGAATAATGTATACCCTGTCCTAGGAGCTTACAATCTAATATATAATATACAGGCTGCTCCTGAGGGCATGCAGAATAATGTATACCCTGTCCTAGGAGCTTACAATCTAATATATAATATACAGACTGCTCCTGAGGGCATGCAGAATAATGTATACCCCGTCCTAGGAGCTTACAATCTAATATATAATATACAGAATGCTCCTGAGGGCATGCAGAATAATGTATACCCTGTCCTAGGAGCTTACAATCTAATATATAATATACAGACTGCTCCTGAGGGCATGCAGAATAATGTACACCCCGTCCTAGGAGCTTACAATCTAATATATAATATACAGAATGCTCCTGAGGGCATGCAGAATAATGCACACCCTGTCCTAGGAGCTTACAATCTAGTATATAATATACAGGCTGCTCCTGAGGGCATGCAGAATAATGTACACCCTGTCCTAGGAGCTTACAATCTAGTATATAATATACAGGCTGCTCCTGAGGGCATGCAGAATAATGTACATCCTGTCCTAGGAGTTTACAATCTAATATACAATATACAGGCTGCTCCTGAGGGCATGCAGAATAATGTACACCCTGTCCTTGGAGCTTACAATCTAATATACAATATACAGGCTGCTCCTGAGGGCATACAGAATAATGTACACCCTGTCCTAGGAGCTTACAATCTAATATACAATATACAGGCTGCTCCTGAGGGCATGCAGAATAATGTACACCCTGTCCTAGGAGCTTACAATCTAATATATAATATACAGACTACTCCTGAGGGCATGCAGAATAATGTACACCCTGTCCTAGGAGCGTACAATCTAATATATAATATACAGACTTCTCCTGAGGGCATGCAGAATAATGTACACCCTATCCTTGGAGCGTACAATCTAATATACAATATACAGGCTGCTCCTGAGGGCATGCAGAATAATGTACACCCTGTCCTAGGAGCGTACAGTCTAATATATAATATACAGGCTGCTCCTGAGGGCATGCAGAATAATGTACACCCTGTCCTAGGAGCTTACAATCTAATATATAATATACAGACTACTCCTGAGGGCATGCAGAATAATGTACACCCTGTCCTAGGAGCGTACAATCTAATATATAATATACAGACTTCTCCTGAGGGCATGCAGAATAATGTACACCCTATCCTTGGAGCGTACAATCTAATATACAATATACAGGCTGCTCCTGAGGGCATGCAGAATAATGTACACCCTGTCCTAGGAGCTTACAATCTAACATATAATATACAGACTGCTCCTGAGGGCATGCAGAATAATGTACACCCTGTCCTAGCAGCTTACAATCTATTATATAATATACAGGCTGCTCCTGAGGGCATGCAGAATAATGTACACCCTGTCCTAGGAGTTTACAATCTAATATACAATATACAGGCTGCTCCTGAGGGCATGCAGAATAATGCACACCCTGTCTTAGAAGCTTACAATCTAATATATAATATACAGGCTGCTCCTGAGGGCATGCAGAATAATGTACACTCTGTCCTAGGAGCTTACAATCTAATATATAGTATACAGACTGCTCCTGAGGGCATGCAGAATAATGTACACCCTGTCCTAGGAGCTTACAATCTAATATATAATATACAGACTGCTCCTGAGGGCATGCAGAATAATGTACACCCTGTCCTAGGAGCTTACAATCTAATTTATAATATACAGGCTGCTCCTGAGGGCATGCAGAATAATGTACACCCTGTCCTAGGAGCTTACAATCTAATATATAATATACAGGCTGCTCCTGAGGGAATGCAGAATAATGTACACCCTGTCCTAGGAGTTTAAAATCTAATATATAATATACAGACTGCTCCTGAGGGCATGCAGAATAATGCACACCCTGTCTTAGGAGCTTACAATCTAATATATAATATACAGACTGCTCCTGAGGGCATGCAGAATAATGTACACCCTGTCCTAGGAGCTTACAATCTAATATATAATATACAGACTGCTCCTGAGGGCATGCAGAATAATGTACACCCTGTCCTAGGAGCTTACAATCTAATATGCAATATACAAGCTGCTCCTGAGTGCATGCAGAATAATGTACACCCTGTCCTAGAAGCTTACAATCTAATATATAATATACAGACTGCTCCTGAGGGCATGCAGAATAATGTACACCCTGTCCTAGGAGCTTACAATCTAATATACAATATACAGGCTGCTCCTGAGGGCATGCAGAATAATGTACACCCTGTCCTAGGAGCTTACAATCTAACATACAATATCTGAAGGTAGTTTACCGAGGGGTGGCTGCGCTGGAGGGGGGTCACTGGAGGCAGTGTCGCTGCTTCAGGAGTCCGGTGTCAGCGGGCCCTGGGCTCTCACAAGATCTCAGCGTCAGTGAGCAGATTTCCTTTTCCCATTGATTGCCCTGCAGTGGGTTTTGCGAAAATGGATGCTGGAGGCTGAGCATGCATATCCCGAGATCTCAATCTGCGCATGAGTTGCCTCCAGCGGCCATTTTCCAAAGCCCACTGCAGGTCAATCAATAGGAAAGGGGACTTTGCTCACCAGCGCCGACACCTTAGAGCCCAGGGCCTGCAGTATTGCCCCACTCCTGCCGCCGGGCCCCCCCGCTCCACCACCGCCACCCCCTGGTAACCTACCGTTAAACGAACTATAAAAGGCACCACCATTTTATTTAAAAAAATTATTTTCCACCCCAAAATTTGGGGTGCTTCTTATGGTCCGGTGCGTCTTATAGTCCACAAAATATGGTAATGGCAATGCAAGTCTATGGGTCTGTGAAAAAATTGGACCGCGCTTAGTTGACATCTGAGTGTGGTCTGATTTTCACCAACTGACAAAAGGGAGAAGGTGAGAAACCTTTTTTTTTCTCCTCTCCACGTCAAAACTGATGCCGCTCTGATCAAAGTCTGATCAGAGTCTGTAACTCTATTACACCAGTAGCCGTTGCTTTAGTTCTGCTCATGATTTCCTGTGGGTCCAGTTCTGGTCCTCTGGTCAAGCTACTACATTCTCCGTTGTTTCTGCTCGGCCATCCTGCTGCGCCGCCGTCATCTGTCCGTGCTTCATTACAGCTGCTCATCTGAACTAGATGAGACATAACACCTATCATTACAAAAAAAAGAGGATTAAATGATAAGTCCTATATAAGAAATCATCCTGATACACAAGAGAGAACACGTCACTCAGACATGTTTGCTGAGATTTTTAGGGGTAAATGGTGCAGTTCTAAACTTTACCACAAACACCACACAGCCACATGAGGTGTGAATGGGGCCTTAGTGTTAAGTGAACAGCTACCTACTTGGACTTGTCTTCCTCAAGCTGCTGCCTCTGGGACACAAGATGGTTCAGAATTAGAACTTTATACATTCTGTACCAATTGTGATGTCATGTGATATCTATGATGTCATGTGCCCTGTGATGTCATGTGCCCTGTGATGTCATATCCCCTGTGATGTCGTAATAGCTGCCACCGCTGTGTTATGTGTCAAGTTTCCAACATCATGGAAGAGTGAATTAATAAAACAAAAACAGAGGCTGCAAATAACCACCAGCCCCATTTTTAATTAAGTCATGACGCACGTTATAACCTAAACATTTTCACCCTTCTATTCTAATCCGCATCACCTACTGTTCTATGAACTAAAGGAAAACTCAAGACGCCATACTGCAATCCCTGATCACGATAAACCGTCAGCTCCAGGTCACCCCTGATCCAACAGGACCAAGAGAGCTGACAATGGAGAACTGGAGCAGTCTGCAATTACATTTATGTTATGAAAATGCTATGGTTTGACAAAATTAATGGCAAAACTACCCAAATATGGAGCCAAATGGAGTGGTCTCAACTGGCCCGCCCCTTTCTAAATGCTTTTATTAGAGCACATGGGTGTAATAGAGGGCAAAACCAGCCGATTGCTGAGGGTCTTCAAGACCTCTGACAGATGATCAGTTGATCACCAGCAAGTCCTCATTTAGGGAAGGGGTTGTCCAGATTGGTAGCCGCTGTTAGGCCGGGCTCACACTGACTTACTAAAGCACCCAAATGTGCCGATTTTCCTAGGAATCTGGTCAATAACATTTTTTTTTTAAATCATAGAATCATTATAACAATCACAGCACAGGACACAAGATCCAGCGCCATCTGCTGAGATTTTCACGTGAATGATGCAGTTCTGAATCCCACTACTAACCCCCCATCTATACAATGTATGAGTGAGGTCGTAAGTGAAGAGTTCCCTACCTGGACTTGTTTCCTTCAAGCTGTCAAGCTCTAATGAAACAAGATGGCTCAGGTGTTACACATTGTACATTCTATACCAATTGTGATGTCACATGATGTTTATGTGCTTTGTGATGTCAACAAAACTGCCTGTTTAACCCCTTCCAACCCAATGACATACTTTCATTTTGTGAACAGATTATTTGGATATATAGATACAGTATATATACACATGAGTCACCAGACCTGAACCCAATCGAGATGGTTTGGGGTGAGCTGGACCGCAGAGTGAAGGCAAAAGGGCCAACAAGTGCTAAGCATCTCTGGGAACTCCTTCAAGATTGTTGGAAGACCATTTCCGGTGACTACCTCTTGAAGCTCATCAAGAGAATGCCAAGAGTGTGCAAAGCAGTCATCAAAGCAAAAGGTGGCTACTTTGAAGAACCTAGAATATAAGACATATTTTCAGTTGCTTCACACTTTTTTGTTAAGTATATAATTCCACATGTGTTAATTCATAGTTTTGATGCCTTCAGTGTGAATGTACAATTTTCATAGTCATGAAAATACAGAAAAATTTTTAAATGAGAAGGTGTGTCCAAACTTTTGGTCTGTACTGTATATATATAGGGTCAGACTGGTCCACCGAGGGACCGGAGGATCATCCGGTGAGCCCACATGCTGGCACTGTCAGCTGTCTACAGACTAAAGTTACAGGCACAACAGTGATAAAGAGCCGGCTGACCGGAACAGTGTTCCGTTCAGTACACATGAGCTGCAGAAGAGAGAGATTCACCGATGGCAGCACCGATCTCCCTGGTTGTTCCAGGTGCGGTATCTCAGTGTTCAGGATCCAGCAGAATTGATCAGTGTTCTGGTCAGTACGAGAAGTGAGCTGCAGTCTGCAGCTGAACAGATTCAGTGACCCTTGCTCTGGTCTCCTGGGATGTCTAATGCTGGGAGGAGCAGTCAGCAGTACTCAGTGGCACTAACACATGGCATGCTGCAAGCACGGCAGCTCACACGTGTTAGTGCTACTGATTACTATTCACCGCTCCTCCCAGCATTACACATCCTGGCGGAGTCCATGGGTCACTGAATCTCTTTTGCTGCAGTGCAGACAGCAGCTCACTTCTTGTACTGACAGAACGCTCATCAATAATGCTGGATCTTTGTCACTGCGATACCGCACCTGGAAGAACCAGGGAGAGTGGTGCTGCTGTTGGTAACTCTTACATTGATTGGCAGCAGCGCAGCCAATCAGTGTTAGTTTTGTTTGTGGCCTCTCCCCTGCGCTGACCGCACAGCTCAGGTAATGACTCTGTGCCATGCTGTGCTGAGTAACAGTGCTCCCTCCCCACTGCGCCACAGGCTGACAGTAAGAAGCTCAGGAAGAAGGATGGCTGCCTGCTACATCACTCACCAAAGGTTAGATATATGTAGCTGAGCAGGATTATCACACATAACTAAGTGAGCCCCCGCCAACACCAACAGTGAGTGTCATAGGGGGGCTTTACTCATTGGTGATAGAGGGTGAGAGGGCTCAGTCACTAAGGGAGGATTTCCCTCATTTTTTTATTTCACTCCTTGCTGAGCCTCCCCTGTATCACCCCTGACTGAGCCTCCCCTGTATCACCCCTGACTGAGCCTCCCCTGTATCACCCCTGAATGAACCTCTCCTGTATCACCCCTGACTGAGTGTCCCCTGTATCACTTCTGACTGACTGAACCTCCCCTGTATCAACCCTGACTGAGCCCACCCTGTACCACCCCAGACTCATATAATGTTCCCATTTTGGTATAATGTCCCCCATCCTGGGCCCCATGCTATAACCATGTCCCCCTTCTGGGATAATGTTCGCCATCCTGGTGTAACATCACCCATCCTGGTATATTATCCCAATTCTGCTATATTGTCCCCATCCTCATATAATGTCCCCAGCCTGGTATGTTATCCCCCATCCTGATATAATGTCCTCCATCCTGATATAATGTCCGCCATCCTGATATAGTGTCCCCATCCTGATATAATGTTCGCCATCCTGGTATAATGTCCGTCATCCTGATATAATGTCCCCCATCCTGGTATAATGTCCCCCATCCTGGTATAATGTCCGCCATCCTGGTATAATGTTCGCCATCCTGATATAATGTCCGCCATCCTGATATAATGTTCCCCATCCTGGTATAATGTCCGCCATCCTGGTATAATGTCCGTCATCCTCTGGCTGTTCCAGTCTGACCCGTGGACTGAGAGAGCCGAAGGGCTGAAACAGTGGCCCCCGGGCCGCACCATGCCTTCGCCCGCCGCCCGCTGTCACCGCTATCTGCATCCTGGGATGCAGACAGTGGTGAATACATTGGTGGATGATGGTGCCGTCGGCTCCTTCTTCCACCAATCAGCGAGTCAGACAGCTGATGCGATTATGTCATTTCATCACGCCAGCTGTGCACTGCGGAGAGTGAGTGCACCGGAGAGAGCAGATTCAGAGCACTGGGGGAACAGGGGTGAGGTGAGAATGTGTTGTTGTTTTTATTGTTCAGGTGTATGGGATGTTTATATGTATATAGGAGGCTATGTGGGGCTCATGCTGTATATAATAGGTTATGTGGGAATCATGATGCATATAGGGAGGCTATGTTGGGCTCATGCTCTATATAGGGAGGCTATATGGGGTTTGTGCTGTATACATAGGGGCTAGGTGGGGCTCATGCTGTATATGGGAGGCTATTTGGGGGCTCATGCTGTATATGGGAGGCTATGTGGGACTCATACTGTATATAGGAGGCAATGTGGGGATTCACATTGTATATAGGAGGCTATGTTGGGGCTTGTGCTGTACGTAGAAGGCTATCTGATGGCTCATGCTGTATATTAGAGGCTATGTGTGGCTCATGCTGTATTTGGCAGGCTATGTGAGGGCTCATGCTGGTCATAGGAGGCTACCTGGGGGCTCATTCAGTATATTAGAGGCTATGTGGGGGTTCATACTGTATATAAGACGATATGTGGAGGCTCATACTGTATATCGGAGGCTATGTGGTGGCTCATACTGTATATAGAAGGATATGTGGGGGCTCATACTGTATATAGGGGGCTATGTGAGGGCTCATTATATATAGAGAAGCTATGTAGGAGCTCATATTGTATATAGGGGCTATATGGGTCCCATACTGTATATAAGGGACTATGTGGGGGCTGGTACTGTATATAGGGGGCTAGGTGGGGTCCATACTGTATATAGGGGGCTATGTGGGGGCTCATACTGTATACAGGTGGCTATGTGGGGGTCATATTGTATATAGAGATGCTATGTGAGGGCTCATATTGTATCTAGGAGGCTACGTGAGGTCTCTTATGGTATATAGAAGTCTGTGTGTGGGCTCATACTGTATATGAGGGATGTCAGCATACTTAATTCTGCTCAATATTAAGTGATCCAATTAATATTTATATAAAATAATTATAATTAATATGTTAATATTAAAATTGAGCAGAATTAATTTCAGCCTATTGGTTCGGCCCTCCACAACTGATAACACCCTGACTCCCCTAATGTCCCTAAATAGGTTCCGCACCTATTGCCAAGCAGTAAACCTAATCCCTGACTGCCCCTAGCGATAGGCCCTAGATAGGGAGGGGAAGGGGTGAGCACTAGTCAGCCCCCACTGCAACCAAAGACAAAAAGGTAAGCAGACAAGGGAATACACTTAGCTTGAGAAGACGCCAGAGAGATCATGCCAACTATCCTCCAAGGGAAGTCCAAGAAGACACTAGCCAACTACTAGTGCTTCCAGACTGGACAGAGGAAAATAGAGCTATCACCAGCGACTCTCTGGAGAGACTGAGGGTATTTAAACATCCTCTAGGGTGTGTCAATAAGCAGCAAAAGGTGAAGGTAACTGCTAGGTCCTAGAGAGAGAAGGATATCACTGCACTGCAGAGATGGAAAGATCAAAAAGGTGCCTGCAGAGCCAAGCACAATGACCTTCTACAGCTGGATCCAGAACGACTGTCTGTCACACCTGACACACCCGTGACACCTAAAAGGCAAAATTTCTAGGGTAAGCAGTCGAGAAATGTGGCAGTTTAGTATTGTGGCCTGCGGGTGGGTGGCTGCGTATTTGCACTTGCGTTCCAAGGATTGGGGTAGGGAAAACTGAACGCTGCCTTAGGACAAGGACGTGGACGTGGATGCTGACGGTGTTGGTTGCAAGTGCGCAATGACAGGTGCAGGGTGGGAAGCATCTTCGCCTGCATCATGAACGGCGGCTTGCACGTGCACGTACAACAAAGGAAGAGGCAGTGGCCTGACCCGCAGACACTGTTTCTGGACCCTGGCGTTCGGCCCATCAGCTTCATCATCCACCACCTCGTCTTACACTTGCGCATCCCGGTCCTCCTCCTGACTTTCTGGCAATTGTGTCTCATCATCATCCACCTCTTGTGACAGCAATTGCACTTTCCCACTATCATTTTCGGTTGACCATGGATGCTCAAATATTTGGGCATCGCTACATGCAATCTTCTGTTTCCCCGCTTGAAGCGGACCGAGCCAGGGGCCAGAATCTATAAAGGAAAGATGAACAGAACAGCTCATTGTAGTTTCCAAGTGTGGAATGAGTTGTCTCCGGGCATTCGGCATAGTGGGAGGAAGGAGGATCAGGGTGAGGAATATGCCGACTACAAGTTAAAAAAATCTCCCGGATCAGCACATTCCTCAAGCAAGAATCTGCTGCAACCAGTAATGCATGAGCTCATCATCTACCGCCTCGACTACTGCAACCTCCTGCTATGTGGCCTCCCTTCTAAAACTCTCGCAATCTATCTTAAACTCTGCTGCCCGACTAATCCACCTATCCCCCCGCTATTTCCCGGCCTCTCCTCTCTGTCAATCCCTTCACCGGATCCCCATTGCCCCGAGACTCCAGTTCAAAACCCTAACCTTGGCATGCAAAGCCTTCCACAACCTGTCTCCTCCATACATCTGTGACCTAGTCTCCCGATACTTACCTGCGTGCAACTTCCGATCTTCACACGATCTCCTTCTCTACTCCCCTTTTATCTCCTCTTCCCACAAGCGCATATAAGATTTCTCCCATGCATCCCCCCTACTCTGGAACTCTCTACGCCAACATATCACTCTCGCCTACTGTCGAAGCCTTCAAAAGGAACCTGAAGATCCACCTCTTCCGACAAGAGTACAACCTGCAGTAACCCTCGCTCCACCATACCAGCACAACCAGCTCTACCCTCACCTACTGTATCCTCACCCATCCCTTGTAGACTGTGAGCCCTCTCTGGCAGGGTCCTCTCTCCTCCTGTACCAGTCGCTGTCACGTTTTTGTTCAAGATTATTGGAATTGTTTTTGCTATATATACCCCTTTTTCACATGTAAAGTGCTATGGAATAAATGGAGCTAAAATAATAATACTAATAATAATGTGGTCCAGACTCACGGCTACTGAGACTGGACCGTGTGGAAGACAGGGTGGTGGTGGTTGCAAACCGACTGGAAGCATTATTTATTTATCTGCTATCCAACCAATAGCCTTTTCACACTGGTCTGGTTTCAAGAGTTGTATTCGTGGCCCCCTAGAAAGTGGGACAGGAAGCTAGGTCGACATGATATGGGTGTTTGTTGTGCTCCCTCAGCAGTCACAGTTTCATCTTGCCCATGGCCTCGGCCTCTGCGTGCACCATCACCATTACCTTCACTTCCCCGTCCCTTGCCATGTGCCTTGCCCATTTTAAATGGAGTTTAATATTTGTCATACTGCCAAAAATGTCTGTATTATTACGGCAGTAATATAGGATTACGTCTGATGACCATGGTTTTAGGCAGTGACCTGGGAGTCAGAGATGCTTCCAGGAGTCTTCCCGATGCTGTTCCCATACCATTTGATCACTGTTTCCATCTATTTGGCCAATTTATAGGCCCCCTCCAGACCTCCGGGGGGGCGCCAGAAAAATGCTCGAGTTTCCTATAGCGATACATTGGGCTCGTTGCTCTGGTCAAGCACCCAAGCATTACGAATTGCTCGACCAGAGCAACAAGCACCCGAGCATTTTGGTGCTCTCTAATCACTAATACCGATATTATTGGAAATAGACGTCTTGTAATAAATCTTGATTACCTCCAGGCAGGATATCATAAGTAATAGAGACCCCAATCTGGGGAAGGGCATGGAGCCAGCATGGGCCCATGTGCTCTAAAATGCCAGGGCTGAATTTTAGTCACAGTCCATCCCTGGATGGGTCAAATTAACTTTCGAGGTCCTATCTGGAGTCTGACCAATTGTAGGGGCCTGGTCAGAATTTTGTTTTTGGGGACTTGGACTGAATTAATTTTAGGGCTTTAGTCTGGACTCTTACCCTCCCTAAAACTAGTTAAGTACCCCTGGTTTAGAAAAGGTGGATACAAAGGCTGGGTGAAAGTTGCTGGCTAAATTATGCCAAAATTACACTACATTTTGACACCTCACAAACATGACTGTTAACATCATCAGAATATATAATCTTTGATGTTGACTGGTTGGCTGGACATCATTGCTGAACTACCTATCTAGAAGTACCACTTCTGACAGTTCTACCTCAATTACTGTGGTGCTAGTTTTTTTCCATTCTGTACTTAGGTTCCAGGTGGATTGAAATCTGCCAAAACCCAAGCCAGCAAGCAGTCTACCTCAAATCTAAACAATGGTGGTTTTGAAGGGACAACTGCTATTTATGTGCAGAACTGTGCCCTCGTTAACAAATTCATTATCTTAACAGTGTTGGTTTCAATAACACCATGTATCAGAGTAAATTTTGTCCACATCTCAGTATCAACTTATTGCCCAGGCTTTCTTATTTCCTCTGGACATCTGTTGTCTACTATAGATAATTCTCTTTTTCAGCAGTCTCTGAGGTGACAAACATAAAGGTTGCAAAATGGATATCATGATGGTAAATGGTCAACCTAGGTCAGGTTATGATGATGCTGTTAGAGCCTTTGCTTTGGGCCAATAATATGTGAGATTATTAGGGATAATGTGTCTAGGTTACGTCATTGCTGAAAATATAATCAGGGTTTGTTAGAGGTATAAACTGTTGACTAGTAGAGATAGTGTATGAGCATGAAGACAGCATAAAATAAAGTCCACTCCAGTCTCCTAGAATAATGTGAAGAACCTGATACATAAAAATATCTTGGTTAGGCTAAATTCAAACATCCATGTGAGTGTTACTTTCTGAGCGAAATGGACTGATTTATTTCTCGGGTGTCTTGCTGGTTGCATCTGTTTTTTTTTCTCATCTCTTTTTTTCACAGAAGCAGGAAGACTGTCGTAGTTTGTTTCATCCATTGAATCTTAGCAATAGATCAGTTAAAAATGGATGAAACTGGAATGAAACACTGAAGTACAATGTATGTCTTCCCAGTTTCATATGGATCCCCATAGACATTAATTGCCGAGTCTGATCCGCGAAACCGATGAGAATAGGACATACTCTGAGCCTCACAGACTGAATACATGGATCTGCTTTTACAACCTCAATTTTAAAAAAAGTTGGGACTCTTTGTAAAACATAAAGAAAACAAGAATGCAATAATTTGGAAAACTCTTATCACCAGAACATAGAGCACAGATCAGAAGGTGAAAGTTAGACATTTTCTCATTTAATTTGAAAATATGTACTCATTTAGAAATTGAGGGGAAGGACAAATCTCAAAAAATTTGGGGCATGGCCATGTCTACCATTAGGTAGCATCCCCTCTTCTCTTTAAAACAGTCTGTAAACTTCTTAGAAATGAGGAGAACAATTGCTGGAGTTTGGGGAGAGGAATGTTGTCCCATTCTTGTCTGATTCTAGCTGCTGTACAGTCAGGGCCGTAGTTGGCATTCATGCTGCCATAGGCACTTTAAGTGGTTACGCCCCTAGGTAAGTCAGATTAGGGGTATGCGCACACAACGTTTTTTTCAGGTGATTATGCTCTGTAAATCGTTTGGCAAAAATGCCAAATAAGAGCTAAAAAAAAGAATATACATGTATGCCCTACAGCAGGGTTCCCCAACTCCAGTCCTCAAGGCCCACCAACAGGTCATGTGTTCAGGATTTCCTTAGTATTACACAGGTGATAATTGCATCACCTGCACAGGCAATAATTCCATCACCTGTGCAATACTAAGGAAATCCTGAAAACATGACCTGTTGGTGGGCCTTGAGGACTGGAGTTGGGGAACCCTGCCCTACAGTGTAAAAACAACTTGTTGTGTATATGTTCAGTCTTTTGAGCTTTTCTGTTTAAAGGGGTTGTCCGGTCCAAATCGATAAGTCTGCAGTCACTGTGTGTGACATTGCGTGCGCTGGGGAGATTCATAAGTCTGCAATCACACAGAGTGACTGCAGACTTATCGATTTGGACCGGACAACCCCTTTAAGTTTCTAGAGACAACAAGCTTTTAAAAAATGGAGTGGTCTATAATTAAGTTTATTTACTACAATTTAAATTTTAAAAAAATGGCCAAAAGATGATGAAAAAAATAACACAAAAGAAGCAGAAAAATTTGCTTTGGGACAAAAGCCACTGGAGTTTCTTGAAGAGTCTTCCGCCTGAATAACTTGTTGGCTGCGCAGATGTCTAAACATATCATCTGCACATACCTCTTTACATATTAGTTAAGGCACCCATACACATTAAGTTAAAGGGGTGTTCCAAAACGCAAATTCATTTTCATCCTAAATGCCTATTAAATCTATTTAATGCCATAATCTAATCTATTTTCTAATATACTTTCATTAAAATTTCCTATCTTTCCCTAACTACACTATCTAAATGCTTTACTTTTTACTACTTCCTTTTTTGATGATGCTTCGTTTGAGGATCCCAGTGCATGCTGGGATGTGCAAAATCGAGGCATCATCAGGGGGCATAGTCAGTGGTCACTGAAGCGGCCTCTGGCTTCTCCATGAAATTAAGTTTCATCAGTGACATTTGTTTCAGGGGCTGGGCTAGTCTCTGCGCAATGTTCACTATGTGATGTGCACAATGACAGTGCGCTCATTTGCCAGCTCAATACTTCTGATCTGAGCCAGCCAGAGAGCGCACTGTCATTGTGTACATCGCACAGTGACAGAGAAGGGACTGGAAAAAAGGTCTGGACCACCCCTTTAAAATTGGCCAAACCAGCTGAAATCGACGGGATCAATTAACAGTAATGTGTATGAATACCTTTGACTAATGATTGTCAGGTGAGATAAGGATCTTGTGGGTTCAATTTTGTACTGTTGACCCTTTTGTTCTCTAACAGATAAGCCATCAGCAGAGATGTCTGGCAGAAGCTCTCTCATAGAAAACATAGGACCGTTCAGCACCTGTATATGGGAGAATCAGGCGAGATCGGACAGCTGTCTAAAATATATGGGGCTTTAGTCAACCTCTTGATTGGCTGATATAAATCGCTTCATTCAGATGACCATATTTTCAGTCATACACACTGACCCAATAATGGTCAAGTATCGAGTCTTATAAATTAAAGATTACTAAATCTACATAGCTAAATCACCAGAACCACCATCAGTGCATGACTATATCACCAGAACCACCAAAAGTTCATTGCAACATTACCAGAACCACCGTCAGTACATAACTACATCACCAGAACCACCGTCTGCAAAGGAATACAGCACTAGAACCACCATCAGTGCATGATCTATTAAGCATTTGAATCAGAAACCTACATTTTTGTAGATATCTTATATGTTTTAGGCCCATTAATTGGGGTGGAGGGAGGTGGGTCCCTCCACTGATTGCTCAACAGACCTCTTAGAAGTGTGCATGTCAACAGACAGGACTATGACTTTCTACTATATAAACTCTGTGTTGTGTATGCTCTTCTGTCTCCTGAGATGTGCATTTCAAATTGGCCTGTGGAGCGATTTGTGGAGTGTCAGGACTGCATTCCCCACTGATCTGCTAATAATAAATGGGCCTAAAGCATAAAAAATCTACCAAAAGTTTAGTTGCTCTTTAAGGTGCAATTACACTGCAGCTGATAATCGGAAACGGAATATCAGCCTTTCTAAACAGCCTGTCAAACGTTCAATGCACGAGCAAAATGTCTGTTTGTGGGGTAAATTATTTTTAGTCTTGCTTAAATATCATCATTCTCTGCAGCACATCATCCTGTATAAACATCTGCTGCAGAAAACCATGCTATTTTTCTGATGAGCACAGGATGATCATGTCACCGATCATTCTGTGCACATGAATGTGTAATCACAGCCTGTCTAAACTGTCTAATAAATAACTGTTGGTTGGCTTCATATAGTAGATTGGTGGTTTAAAGATGGAAATTCAATTGGCCAGTGAAAATGCAGCCTTACATCTAGGTACCTTATAGGTAACATCTTCTCTGATTGGATTTCTTCTCATTCTTTTGTCTTCATCTAGTCCTCATGCCAGGATGACTTTTCCCATCTACAGCTCATTTCTTCAGACTTCCATCTTCTCCGCTCTTCTGCGGCACATCCCCACATGGTGCCCTTAAAAATAACAGTATCATAATAATGCTCCGGAATAAGTGTAACCACCCATGCTGTGCCCTAAATCAGCCCTACACTGTGCCCCGGAATAAATAATTGCTCCTCACTGTGCTCCCAGTACAAATAATGATTTCCACCATGTCCCTCTTATGTTACATAGTGTCCACACTGTCCTCTCCTATAAAAGATTCCCACCATACAGTCCCCCCTTTTATACTATGACCACCGCCATACTGTACGCCTTGGTAAACTACAACAACCACTGTCCTCGCTTATGAGTTATACCCACCACATCTTCATCCTTAATTAACTATGCTCTGTGCATTGTTTCCTTCATGCTGACCCGCCCACTATGATTTCACTCCATATTGAGCCCACTTTTTGCTCTGCCCCCTCTCCACACCCAGACTTGCACCATCTTGACACACAGACTATCTCCCTTTTTACGTTACCCCATCTCCACACCCAGACTTGCCCATCATGCTGCCCCATCTCCACACCCAGACTTGCCCATCATGCTGCCCCATCTCCACACCCAGACTTGCCCCTCATGCTGCCCCATCTCCATACCTAGACTTGCCCCTCATGCTGCCCTATCTCCACAAACAGACTTACCCTCATGCTGTCTCATCTCCACACCCAGACTTGCCCCTCATGCTGCCCCATCTCCACACCCAGACGTTCCCTCATGCTGTCCCATCTCCACACCCAGACTTGCCTCTCATGCTGCCCCATCTCCACATAAGACTTCCTCTCATGCTGCCCCATCTCCACAACCAGACTTGCCCCTCATGCTGCCCTATCTCTACACCCAGACTTGCCCCTCATGCTGCCCCATCTCCACACGCAGACTTTCCTCTCATGTTGCCCCATCTCCATGCCAAGTTGCCCTATACAGCCCATACTGAGAACAACCCCACCCTCCCTTACTGCCTTGCATTCATAAAGAGCTACCAAACCCTAGCTTACCATCTCCTGGCTGCTGCTTCCACATCCTCCAGTCCTCTGCAGAGCTCTGACGACGTTTCAGTGTGATGAAATTACATCATCGCACTGCACATCAGACAGGGAGTTTATCCCGGAAGTGTCGGCGCTCACATATGCATTTGTATTTGCGTCTTTGTAGATGCTGATACAAGTGAATGCCAAGAACTTCCGACACCACACTGCACCACACCACACCCCTCCCTGCCAAGGTCGCACAATCGGGTGGAGGAAGGAAAGGAGAAAGTAATTAATTCTTTTGTTCGGGGTATTTTTCATATTCATGACAGGCCAGTGCCGCCCCCGCAACCCACCGCCCTAGGCACCGGACCTCTCGTGCCTAGTGGAAGATCCGGCCCTGTGTACAGTCCTAGGTCATTTTTGCCAGATTTTTTGTTTCATAATGTGCCAAATGTTTTGTATTGAAGAAAGATCTGGACTGCAGAGGGCCAGTTCATAACCCAAACTCTTTTCTGTGAAGCCATGTTGTTGTGATGGAGGCAGTATATGGTTTAACATTGTCTTGCTGAAATATGGCAAGGCCTTCCCTGAAATAGATATTGTCTGGATGGCAGCAAATGTTGTGCTATATAAAATACTAATGGGGCCTTTCAAGATGTGTAAGCTGTCCATGTCATAGGCACTAATGCCCGCCATACCATCAGAGATGTAGGCTTTTGAACTGTGAACTGATAACAAGCTCGATGGTCCCTCTCCTCTTTAGTCTGCAAAACATGGTGTACACAGTTTCAATGAAGAATTTCAAATTTTGCTTCATCTGACCACAGAGCAGTTTTCCATTTTGCCTCAGTCCATTTAAAATGAGCTTTGGCTCAGAGAAGACGGCAGGCTTACTGGATTGTGTTGATGTATGGCTTCTTCTTTGTTAGAGATTATCATGCATGTGTAGATTTAAAGGGAACCTGTCATGTCCTAGCTACTATCTACACTGCCCCATAGCGTTGTTAGTGATGCAATGTGCATCACTAACAAGCTTTTTTCCTTAAAACTGTTGGTATTATAATGATTTTCTATCATTATATACACTTTGTCCTTCCTGCTCGTTTTCAGTCATAGGGGTGTGATTCTCACATTCAGTCATGGGCAGGCTCAGCATTCAGCCACTGCTGGTGTGACCCACGTATTTGAATATGGTGTATTTTGCTGTGTAGTTCGCAGCTTCACTGCGCATGCGCTATGACGCTCTATTCCCCTCATGTGCGCAGTGAGGCTGTGTGATTACAGCTTCACTGCGCACGCGTTATGTTCTCGCACGTGCGCAGTGAGGCTGTGTAGTTCGCAGGTTCACTGCGCACACGCGGGGAACATGGTGCGTGCGCAGTGAAGCAGGTAATCACACAACCTCACTGCACAGGCGGCCAGACATGTACAAATGCGCATGTGCCCCACAATAATATCGCTTGCCGGGAGCAATAGTTAAATACATGGGCGGCGCCAGAAGTGACTGAATGCTGCGTCCGCCCATGACTGAATGTGAGAATCACACCCCTATGACTGAAAACGAGCAGGTAGGACAAAGTATATCAAAGGTTATAAAATCATTATACTAAAAACAATTTTAATGAAAAAAACTTGTTAGTGATGCACATTGCATCACTAACAACGCTATGGGAGCATTGTAGATAGTTCCTAGGCTAGGACATGACAGGTTCCCTTTAATGGTGAACTATGTTCACAGAAAATGATTTCTGGAAGTATTCTTGAGCCCATGCAGTGGTGTGCTTGACCAAATATTAAGGGTATGTGCACACGATGCAGAAATGCTCAGGATTTTTTCCTGAGCGTTTCTGTATCTCTCTGGCAGGAAAAAACGCATGCGGATTGTACATGCGGTTTCCTGCCAGGGACATGCGGAAATGAAGCGGTCTTCACTTTCATTTCCGCATGCGGGTTGACAAGCGCTTCCCAAGCGATTTTAGCATCACTTGGAAAGTGCTTGTCAACTTTACACTATATAAATCCATGCAACTGGCATGGATTTATATAGTGTGTGAATGTCAAAAAATAAAAAATAAATCTATACTTTACCCTCTGATGGCCCCCGGTGTCCTGCTTCATCGGTCCCGGCTGCCGGCAGTGAAGACTTTAGGACCTTCCGACGTCAGCGTCACGTGACCCGTCACATGACTGTGACGTCAGCGAAGGTCCTTCTTCATTCAACCGCGAAGTGCCCGGGAAGCCGGCAGGACGCAGCGCTGGCCGTCAGAAGGTGAGAATATATATTTTTTTTATTTTATTCTTTTTTTTTTAATGGTACCTGGGTCTGGATGAGAGTCCTCTCATCCACACCCGGGTACCATCCGCACATTAGACCGCATGAAAAGCGCATCAACATATACAGTGATGCGGATTCCATGCGGTCTAATGCAAGTCAATGGCGGCAAAAGAGCAGCGTTTCCGCAAAATTAATTGACATGCTGCGGATTTTTGACCGCAGCGTTTACGCTGCGGAAAAATCCGCATCATGGGCACAGCACATGCGGATTTCCATTGGGGAACATTGCTGCCCTTCTACCATGCGTTTTTCATGCATTTCCGCGGCGTTTACGCAACTGCAAAAACGCCGCGGAAACGCATGAAAAACGCATCGTGTGAACTCAGCCTAAATGTCAGGGTATGTGCACACGATGCAGAAATGAAGCAGAAAATTTCTGCATCATTTCTGCATCTCCCTGGCAGAAAAACGCATGCGGATTGTACATGCGTTTTTCCTGCGGAATACATGCGGATTCACATGCGGTTCCACATGCGTTTCCGCATGCGGATTGACAAGCGCTTTCCAGGCGATTTTAGCATCACCTGGAAAGTGCTTGACAACTAGGTCACACTATATAAATCCATGCAAACAACATGGATTTATATAGTGTGACCCGAGAGAATGGTAAAAATAAAAAATAAATGTATACTTTACCCTCCGATGGCCCCCGGTGTCCTGCTCACTCCGTTCTCCCTTGCCGGCAACATTGAATTGAAAGACCTGCCGACGTCAGCGTCACGTGACCCGTCACATGACTCTGACGTCAGCGCAGGTCCTTCAACTCACTGCAAAGTGCCGGGAACCAAGCAGGAGCGGTGCGCGGGCCGACAGAAGGTAAGTATACATTTATTTTTTATTTTATTCTTTTTTTACAGATTTTTTAATGGTACCTGGGTCCGGAGGAGACTCTCCTCTACTCTCCACCCGGGTACCATCCGCACATTAGACTGCGCCAATAACGCAAGTACAAATGCAGTCTTGCGGAATTGGCGCGTTCTAATGCAAGTCAATGGTGGCGAAAACGCCGCGTTTCCGCAAAATTAATGGACATGCTGCAGATTTTTGAGCGCAGCATAAACGCTGCGGAAAAATCCGCAGCATGGGCACCGCACATGCGGATTTCCATTGGGGAACATTGCTGCCCTTCTACCATGCGTTTTTAATGCGTTTCCGCAGCTTTTCCGCTGCTGCAGAAATGCTGCGGAAACACATAAAAAACGCATCGTGTGCACACAGCCTCAGACTTGTTCTTTATGCACATGGATTTCTCCAGAAATTCTGTTGATGATATTTTGTAAAAATATCTCTAAAACAAAAGAAGCCATATTTGCAATTCCATGTCCAGACACAAATGCACAACAAGATGCAGCAGGTCCCCGATAATAAAGGTGGGGGCAGCACATGTACAAAATTCTCTGATTTTTTAGTCCTTTTTCAGTGAATTGGTGATGATATTATGCACTTTAGATGGTGAGAATGGTGAGATATTCAAAGTCTTTTCAATTTTACGTTGTGGAACAGTATTCTGAAATTGTTCTACAATTTTAGACATACACTGTGTGCAGAATTATTAGGCAAGTTGTATTTTAGAGGATTATTTTTTATTATTGATCAACAACTAAGTTCTCAATCAACCCAAAAGACTCACAAATATCCAAGCTTAATATTTTGGAAGTTGAGTGGGGATTTTTTAGATTTGGCTATCTTAGGAGAATATCTGTTTGTGCAGGTAACTATTACCGTGCAGAATTATTAGGCAACTTAATAAAAAACAAATATAATCCCATCTCACTTGTTTATTTTCACCAGGTAAACCAATATCAGTGCACAAAATTTAGAAATAAACATTTCTGACATGCAAAAACAAAAACCAAACAACTTAGTGATTAATATAGCCACCTTTCTTTATGATGACACTCAACAGCCTTCTATCCATAGATTCTGTCAGCTGCTTGATCTGTTTTCGATCAACATTGCGTGCAGCAGCCACCACAGCCTCCCAGACACTGTTCCGAGAGGTGTACTGTTTTCCCTCCCTGTAGATCTCACATTTTATGATGGACCACAGGTTCTCTATGGGGTTCAGATCAGGTGAACAAGGGGGCCATGTCATTATTTTTTCTTCTTTTAGACCTTTACTGGCCAGCCACGCTGTGGAGTAGTTGGATGCATGTGATGGAGCATTGTCCTGCATGAAAATCATGTTTTTCTTGAACGATACTGACTTCTTCCTGTACCACTGCTTGAGGAAGTTGTCTTCCAGAAACTGGCACTAGGTCTGGGAGTTGAGTTTCACTCCATCCTCAACCCGAAAAGGTCTCACAAGTTCATCTTTGATGATACCAGCCCATACCATTCGGTGATCAAGCTTCAAAAGTTTGGAAATTTCAAGACTGCTGCATCCCTCTGCAAGACATCTCACAATTTTGGACTTTTCAGAGCCCGTCAAATCTCTCTTCTGACCCATTTTGCCAAAGGAAAGGAAGTTGCCTAATAATTAAGCACACCTTATATAGGGTGTTGATGTCATTAGTCAACACCCCTCCTCATTACAGAGATGCACATCACCAGATTTACTTAATTGGTAGTTGGCTTTCAAGCCTATGCAGCTTGGAGTAGGACAACATGTATAAAAAGTATCATGTCATCAAAATACTCATTTGCCTAATAATTCTGCACACAGTGTAGTTGTTCACAGATTGGTGAACCTCTGACCATCACTGTTTCTGAGAGACTCTGCCTCTCTCACATGCTCTTTTTATACACAGTCATGTCACTTTAGCCCGTCAGTTGTTTTTCATTAGTACTACTTACTTTTCCAGACATTTGTTAACCCTGTCCTGACTTTTTGTGATGTGTTACTTTCATTTCTAAATAAGTACATTTTTTTAAATGAAATGGAGATTGTATAACTTTCACCTTCAGATCTGTATTCAATGTTCTTTTGTGAATAAAATATGGATATAACAGATTTACAAATCATTGCAATCTTCTTTTCTTTACATTTTACATGTCACAAGGATGTGTGAATGTAGACTTAGTTGGATTGTGGCAATAAACACTGTAATGCTACATTATGTCAATGTGCACTCACAATATAATCTGAAGAATAAAAATGATGCTTACACATCTACAATTTACAAATATTAGAGCTTCAGGTAATCCACATAAACCTCTTATATATAATGTCCAACTGTCCAAATATATGATTTACCTCTAATTGCTTTTGAAATTACTATAATACATAACATTAATAAATACCCTAATTTTACTTCTTTTAATTAACAATTAAATAACATGATTAACAAGGCCACAATATTGTTCCTTAAACTTATCAAATAATCTAATTGAGTGTGTTGTATAAGAGTTATCTCTGCTACTATGTTACAATAGCGAATGTTGAAGTCTGCCAAATGGAGAAAACCCTCAGTACAGATGAATTAAGAATTCATGGGAAATGTCCAAGACTGTCCAACAACAGCTTCTAACCATGGTACTAATACAGAACAGTACAGAAAACTAATTCCAGGTGCCATGTCACAGCTTATTGTTTTATTACATTTATATGTGAGCTTTCAGTTTTGTTGGCAGCAATATAGAGACTTCAGAGCACTTCATTAGTTTTAGTTTCTGAAAAAGAGTTTTTAAGCTTAATCTCAGGAATAAGTTGCCTTCAAGACCTAATCAAGCTCTAGTGTTCTTCAGAACCACATGAAATTTCTCCTAATAAAACCAAGAATTATTACATATTAACCTACATACTAATTGCTACAAAGCTCTTGTTAGCTAATCATTTTGATGTAATTAACATACTATTTTTTTCTTACATACTTAAAAAAATAGTTCCCTAAAAATTGAAAAAAAATATTGTAGCTATAAATATAAAACCTTTAACTATTTTTACATTCTCATTAGAGAAGTGGATCATCTAGGCCACAACCAGTGCAGGTTAGACTATGGTAAGCTTTCCCAATCATATACTCAGGTCCCGTTTCCTAGAATAGTCTTTGATTGGCAGCGAAAGAGCTATAGCGAGAAGCTTGTAATGAAGTCCAAATGTAGCCAAGGATCAGCAACATAATAGCCGTTACGATGCAATAAGCAGGAAGATGAGATAGAACAGAAATCAGGAAACAGGCCAGAAGTCAATACCCTAGAAGAAACAGAAGTGATGGAACAACAATGAAAGGTAAGACAGTAAGGAGCATTATCTGGGAACAAGGCTGAGATCAGAGTTAGGTATAGAGCCAATGGAATAAGCAGGGACAAAATCAGAAAAGCCTGAAGTATCATAATAGTTTCCAACCACTCCTCTGCCTTCATACTCCTTATGGGATGAGCCACTTTCAACTTGACACAGGCAGGAGGAGAGTGACCATTATTTGAGTAAGAGATCATCACATATATCTATGATAATAATAATTTTTATTTTTATAGCGCCAACATATTTCGCAGCACTTTACAATTTTAGGTGGGACTTGTACAGACAATAAAGACATTACAGAATAAGCATAACTCAGATATCAAAAGGAGTTAGGGCCCTGCTCGCAAGCCTACAATCTATGAGGAAATAGGGGAAACACCAAAGGTAAAATGTACTTATATTGTATGATACAGCCATAGAATACTAAATAGGGTATGCACTTAACACTACATGAACTGGTCGCAAGCCAGTATGTGTACAGTACAGACAGAGGCTATAAAATGCATGCAGGGTATGAAAAGGATTTTGAAGAAAATTTTGTATGGGCCAAACTAGGACAGTTAGATAAGTAGGTTGAGGCGATAGGAAGAAGAAATGGATTTTTAGGTCACGCTTGGGAATGAATCTAATTGTCCTGGGTATTGCATTCCAAAGAATTCACATAGCATTCAAGAAATCTTTCAGACGGGAATGGGAGGTTCGGATTATGGAGGATTTTAGTTAGTCATTAGCAGAACGGAGGGCACGTGTAGGGTGGTAGATTGAGATGAGGGAGGAGATGTAGGGCGGTGCTGAAACATGGAGAGCTTTGCGGGTGAGAGTGATAAGTTTATATTGAACTCTGTATTGGATGGGCAACCAGTGCAATGACTGGCACAGGGAAGAGGCATCGGTGTAGTGGTTTACAAGGAATATGATCATTGCTGCTGCATTCAGGATGGATTGGACAGGAGAAAGTTTAGTAAGAGGGAGACCAATTAGTAAATAGTTGCAATAGTCCAGACGAGAATGAATAAGAGCTACAGTAAGAGTTTTTGCTGAGTCAAAGGTAAGAAAAGGTCTAATTCTAGAGATGTTTATGAGGTGTAGTATGTAAATTGCCTCTTCAGAGATAAAGAGAACTTGAACTCTATAGCGACACCTATTGGAAGCAGCAATCCTACAAGTCATAATCAACCCTTTAACGAGTCGGCCAAATCAGAATCTCAATTTGTAGACACTGTGTTTCAGGCTGTTGGCCCTCGTCAGTGCAAAGTATGAGAACTGATTTGGCTAGGTGAGAGGCTCTGGACTGAGTTCTAAGGGGTAACATTTCTCCTTGTCGAGAGTGAAACACCGGCTCTGGCATGCCAAGGTAAGGAGCCTTATTCGCCATGCAATGCTCCTCTGGGAAATTTAATATGCAAATTGCCTCTTCAGAGAAAAAGAGGACTTGAACTCTATAGCGTCACCTACTAGAAGCAGCAATACTACAAGTCATAATCGACTCTTTAACGAGTCATGCAATATGACTTAGGATAATAGCCAAATCAAAATCTCAATTTGCAGACACAGTGTTTCGGGCTGTTGGCCCTCATCAGAGCAAAGTATGAGAACTGATTTGGCTAGGTGAGAGGCTCTGGACTGAGGTCTAAGGGATAACATTTCTCCTTGTGGAGAGTGCCACACCCGCTCTGGCATGCCAAGGTAAGGAGGCTTATTTGCCATGCAATGCTCCTCTGGGAAATTGAATGCAAATTGCCTCTTCAGAGAAAAAGAGGATTTGAATTCTATAAAAACTTTACCCTCAGTCCAGAGCCTCTCACCTAGCCAAATCAGTTCTCATGTTTTGTACTGACGAGGGCCAACTGCCCGAAATACCATGTCTGCAAATTGAGATTCTGATTTGGCTATTATCCTAAGTCATATTGCATGACTTATTAAAGGGTCGATTGTGACTTGTAGGATTGCTGCTTCCAATAGGTGGCACTATAGAGATCAAGTCCTCTTTTTCTCTGAAGAGGCAATTTGCATGTTGAATTTCCCAGAGAAGCATTGCACAGCAAATAAACCTCCTTACCTTGGCATGCCAGAGCTGGTGTGTCACTCTCCACAAGGAGAAACGTTACCCCTTAGACCTTTGAGGTGTATGTGACATGAGCGGGCAAGTAATCAGATGTGAGGAGTAAATGAAAGATCTGAATCAAAGATGACTCCAAGACAGCAGGCATGTTGCTGGGGTCTATCTACTAAGATACCAAGATCAAAAGCAACCAGTTATGTAAAAAACTTGACAGAGGGAGAGGTCTTCCTCTGTCTGACGTCTGGCACCCCAGAACACTATCACAAATTGCCAATGCCTTACTATGACTGCAGGGGGCCTGACTAAGGTCCCCAAGTCTGACAGAGACATTAGCCTATTAGGAAATACTATAGAAGCTGACTAATAGTTTGCACTGACAGACAATAATTCATTAGAACACTCGAAAATCCAAAGAATTCTGAAAGCGATCAAAGCATCCCAGCTCCTAGATCCCTAAATGGCAGTATTTGGGTCCAAGTTTCAAATGTTCTCCCCGTTTTTGCATGGGTTTCCTCTGGGTACTTTGGTTTCCTCCCACACTACAAAGACATACTAATAGGGATTGTGAACATCAAAGGGGTCACAGTTGGTGACTGTAAAATGCTGTGGGATATGGTGGTGATATATAGTCAAGTAAAATAAATAAAATGAAATTAAAAGTCTATTCTCAAATACATATTCATTAGATTAATTAGCAAATCAGTGGATTTGCCTCAGTTTTACAAGGACGTTCATTACTTTTTTGCAGAATAAGTGCAAAATCAGGTAAGATTCTCTTCGTTAGGAAGTGTCAATTGTGAGAAGGTAATTTTTTACAGCATCTAATTGGTAGATATACACTGCTGTTCAAAAGTTTGGGGTCACCCAGACAATTTTGTGTTTTCCATGAAAACTCATACTTTTATTTATCAAATGACTTGCAAATTGATTAGAAAATATAGTCCAGACATTGACAAGGTTAGAAATAATGATTTTTATTAGAAAGAATAATTTTACCCTTCAAACTTTGCTTTCCTCAAAGAATGCTCCCTTTGCAGCAATTCCAGCATTGCAGACCTTGGACATTCTAGCTGTTAATTTGCTGAGGTAATCTTGAGAAATTTCACCCCATGCTTCCTGAAGCCCCTCCCACAAGTTGGATTGGCTTGATGGGCACTTTTTGCGTACCATAGGGTCAAGATGCACCCACAACAGCTCAATGGGGTTGAGATCTGGTGACTGCGCTGGCCACTCCATTACAGATAGAATACCAGCTGCCTACTTCTTCCCTAAATAGTTCATGCATAATATGGAGGTGTGCTTTGGGTCATTGTCCTGTTGTAGGATGAAATTGGCTCCAATCAAGCTCTGTCCACAGGGTATGGCATGGCGTTGCAAAATGGAGTGATAGCCTTCCTTATTCAAAATCCAATTTACCTTGTACAAATCTCCCACTTTACCAGCACCAAAGCAACCCCAGACCATCACATTACCTCCACCATGCTTGACAGATGGCGTCAGGCACTCTTCCAGCATATTTTCAGTGGTTCTGCATCTCACAAATGTTCTTCTGTGTGATCGAAACACCTCAAACTTTGATTCGTCTGTCCATAAAACTTTTTTCCAATCTTCCTCTGTCCAATGTCTGTGTTCTTTTGCCCATATTAATCTTTTCCTTTTATTAGCCAGTCTCAGATATGGCTTTTTCTTTGCCACTTTGCCCTGAAGGACAGCATCCCAGAGTTGCCTCTTCACTGTAGACATTGACACTGGCATTTTGCGTGTACTATTTAATGAAGCTGCCAGTTGAGGAGCTGTGTGGCGTCAATTTCTCAAACTAGAGACTCTAATGTACTTGTCTTGTTGCTCAGTTGTGCAGCGGGGCCTCCCACTTCTCTTTCTACTCTGGATGGAGCCTGTTTGTGCTCTCCTCTGAAGGGATTAGTAGACACCGTTGTAGGAAATCTTCAGTTTCTTGGCAATCTCTTGCATGGAATAGCCTTCATTTCTTAGAACAAGAATAGACTGTCGAGTTTCACATGAAAGTTCTCTTTTTCTGGCCATTTTGAGAATTTTATAGAACAAACAAATGTAATGCTCCAGATTCTCAACTAGCTCAAAGGAAGGTCAATTTTATAGCTTCTCAAATCAGCCAAACCATTTTCAGCTGGGCTAACATACTTGTGCAAGGGTTTTCTAGGTTTTTCTAAACATCCATTAGCCTTCTTACACAGTTAGCAAGCACAATGTAGCATTAAAACACTGGAGTGATGGTTGTTGGAAATGGGCCTCTATTCACCAATGTAGATATTGCAATAAAAACAAGACGTTTGCAGCTAGAATAGTCATTTACCACATTAACAATGTATAGAGTGTATTTCTAATTCATTTAATGTTAGCTTCATTGAAAAAAAATATGCTTTTCTTTAAAAAAATAATGACATTTCTAAATGACCCCAAACTTTTGAACGGAAGTGTAGGTAACTTCCCAGATCTCACAGGTCTAAGGGTAAAGCGTAATTGGTTCATAAAATATAATGGGAAAATCCATTTATTTATTTTTCTAAAATGTTTGCTAAAAGTGAATCGAAAATGTAGTGAGCTAATTCACGGATGCACCCCAAGGATAGCGATTCAGTGAGTCTATTGAGGTCCACCAGGAGTCGAAACTAAATCAAGAAAACTATTTTTCAGCTATTTAATAAGGTGTGTGTGATAGCACACAGATGCAATCAATATGCTGTTTGGTTCTCACTCACTAAGGCCGGTTTCACACGTCCGGATATTTCTGGTACCGGAAAAACCAAACCGGAGATATCCGCGATTGGGAATCAGTGTACAGTTAGCGCTGTTCCCAAGCGCCGGGTGCTGAACGCTGCCCTGATCATAGTCCCCTGCCAGCGCGGCAATCAGCACCAGCAGGAACAATGATGAGAGTAGTAGTGTCTGCTCCCGCAGTGTCCACCTGTAAAAATAAGAATAAAATAAAAAAATCCTTATACTTACCTGTCCTAAGTGTCCCCTGCTGTAATCCATGCGACCGATCACGCCGAAGAGCCAGGGAGAATGACTCCTGCAGCGAGTGAGCCTTGGACCTCCGCTGCGCTCAGTGAGTGACAGGACACCGCTCGCTTAGCACAGCTCTGTGGCTCACTGCAGGAGTCTTTCTCCCGGGCTCCTCTCCTCTAGGAACTACTCTCATCATTGTTCCTGCTGGTGCTGATCGCAGTGCTGGCGGGGAACAATGATGAGGGCAGCCTTCAGCACCCGGCGCTTGGGAACAGCGCTAACTGTACCGCTGATTCCAATGCGTCGGTACGTGTCACATGGATGGCATCCATGTGAGGTACATGTTTACATGGACCCATTGACTTGAATGGGTCTGTGCGATCCAAAAACCGACATGTCAGCACGTGGAGCACATGGACACACGGTCCGTGGAAATACACTGACATGTGCGCAGACCCATTCATTTAAATGGGTCTGCATGTGTCAGTGTCTCCGGTACGTGTGAAAGCTGTCACAAAACGTACCAAACAGACTGATGTGTGAAAGAGCCCTAAGGATAAGTTCACAAGAAGGTATGAAAAATTGTCCGTTTTTCTCTCAGGCAAAAAAATTTCTTTTTTTATCCTTATGGAAAACCATTTGTCATCCCCATGTCTGGTTTTGACATAGAAATCACATCCATGTTTTACATTTACATGAAAAAAAATAAAAGGCAAAATTTATTTTTCAATATATTCTTTGCAATGGATGTGTTAAAACAGATGTTACACACATGGTTTCAGCATGGAATCTATTTTTTTAAACACACCTAATAAATTCAATGGCCAAGTCTCATCTGAAAAATGGATGAGGCTATGCTGAGATTTTTTCCAAACAGACAATCAGTCCCACTACATTAATTAATATTAGTCTTGAGCTATCTGTATGTGGTCTGTTTTTGACCCCCGACACACGGACAGAAAAGTTGTGGAAACTTAGCCTTATCCATTAGCCTTAATATGAGTTTCTCACTAAATAAACAAGGAGCCTGCAACAACCACAATGAGGAGCAGGATTTCACATGGTTTACCTCTGTTCCTGTTTTTTCTAGTCTCATCTGCCTGTTCCATAACACATAGGAATCATCTTATATTGCAGTCTCCCTTTCTTGAAAGGCCAGATCGTTTTTGAATAAATCAAAGATTTTTTTTACTTTTCCTAATTATATATATTTTAAGGCAGTAATAAGTTCTATTTAGAGGGAACCTGTCATGAGAAAAATGCTATTAACCTGCAGATATGGGGTTAATCTATAGGTTAATAATGTTTAAAAGCCGTGTGGCCTCTGCACTAAAAGTCTGTTTTTTGGGAGAAAATGAAACTTATTCTTCCTGACAACCTTCGGCTTTCAGTTTTAGAGGTGCAGCCTGCGCGGCTTTAGTCACCGCTCAGTGCATAGTGAGCAGTGGCTGTAACCAAATCCTGGCACTGACAGTCAGCTCTGTACTGATGCACTGCTGAGCCGGCTGTCAGTCAATGCCAAACTTTCAGTGTGGTGGCATCATGGCTTCAGAACACTATTAACCTGCAGATGATCTGCAAGTTAATAGTATTTTTTTACATGACAGGCTTCCTTTAAGTTCAATACACCCCCCAAAAAACAATTTTTTAATTAAACAATGTATTCTTTCATGAAAAAAAGGGAAAAAAATACAATCAAACAGAAAGTTATGGCAACTCTGAAGTAACAAGTGGTTACGGTAACTCATGATTACTTATAGGCTACTTCAGTCAACTTAGACCTCCATGTAAAAATATGTATTTCATGGGTTATAAAACCAAGTTGCAGCTTTTGGAAAAGTCACCGATTGGTGATCATTGCTGGCATAAAGAGAAAGTTGAATAAAGACATGAAAGTATAAAAATTGGAGATGAGTCTGAAAGCACAGATAGGACACAGTTGAAGCAACTCAAATAGCAGAATAGGTGTCAGGGCAGGTGGTCACACCCATGTAAGCACAGAAAATGTACCAAAAACATTGAGCAAACTTGAATTCACACGTTTGCTGTTTTGTTACAAAAATGATAGCCACTGTCACATATGTCTAAATTAGACTTGCAGAACGCTATGCAGATATTTTCTAAACAAACTTGTGAATTAAATAGGAATTGCGTTTTCAATAAACTTTACATGAATCAATAGTACAAGTGGATATAAGAAACTTTGTAATATATCTTATCAGACAAATCTGCTTCTTTCTCCACTTATGAGCTATGTCTTTGGCTGTGTGCCCACTGTGCGTTTTTTAAGCGTTTCTACAGCTGTAATTCCACCGCGGAAATGCTTAACAAATGCTTGGTAGAAGGTCTGCAATGGTCCCCAATGATAATCCGCATGTGCTGTGCACATGCTGCAGAAATTTCTGCTGCGGATTGTCATTGCGGAAAAATCCGCAGCATTACCATTAATATTGCATAATTGCCGCCATTGACTTGCATTGAGTACATGTACACATGCGGATATTAAGCGATTCAATACGCGGATGGTACCCGAATCTGGAGAAGAGGAGACTCTCCTCCTGACCCGGATACCATAGTACCTGTAGTTACAAAATGATTAAAATAAAAAAAAAAAACATTATACTCACCTTCAGATGGCCCCCGGTCTCCTGTGCGGTGCGTCCGGTGTCTTTGGCGGCGTGGTGTAAAAGGACCTTCCATGATGTTGTTTAGTCATGTGACAGGTCACGCGACCACCGCGAGCTGTCGAAGACACCGGAGAAGGAGAATGGGGACCTCAGAAGGTGAGTATAATGTTTTTTTTTATTTTTCACCATTTTATTCTTTTTTTTACTATTGATGCTGCATTTGCAGCATCGTAACTTGGTCACACTATATAAATCCATGCCGGTTGCATGGATTTATATAGTGTGACCAAGTTGTCAAGCACTTTTCCAAGTGATACTAAAATCGCTTGGAAAAGAGCTTTACAACTCGCATGCGGAAATGCATGCAAAAACGCTTCTACCTGGCAGGAAAAACGCATGTAAAATCTGCATGCGTTTTTCCTGCCAGGGAGATGCAGAAAAAATCCGGAGCATTTCTGCTTCGTGGGCACTTAGCCTTCCCCTGCTAATTCTCCAACCAGTCTGACAAATACAGTTCAAATCCATCATGCTCAAGACAAGTCAAACTGCAGGTACAATGAGGTGTCAGGTTAGAAATCCTATTCTGCTCTTTGGAAAGGGTAGAGAGAGGTGCAGTGAGGAGCAGAGTGAGAAAACAGAGGAAGACACAAAAAGATGCTACTGGGCTTTCTAACAAATCTTTGACTTCACCCCAGGACTGGATTCAGATATACTCAGCTCAGTACTGCTGTATAATGTCCTCCAAGCTGGTAATGTTTCTGTCCCTGAGCTAAGGAATGAAGAGCAGGCATCCCTCATGTCTGTGTTGTGTGTATGGGAGAGATCATAGCAACTAGTCTCCTCCCACCAGCTCAGAGTCAATTGCAGATTAAGAGGTAGAACCTACAAAGGGGAAAACTGGTGAAAATGCAGAATGCAAGTCAAATAATGGCCAGAAATAGTGTTACTTCTCAAGCACACACATATGACACCTTATTATGCAAAGTTACTCGCAGTATATTTAACCTTTACTCTTAGTTACAAACGATAAAATACAAGAAAAAATGACATCACTAAAAACACCAGACAGAGAACATTTGTGAAGTAAGATACTTTGCCAAGTCATAAAGGAAAAAAGCCCCTTTAAAGTTCCTGCATCAAGGGAAAAATGTAGTAAGAGGAGCAGTTCAATGCCTCAAGTGTAACAATTCAGAGTTAGATTATGATGACATAAAGCATTAATGTCTAGGACTGAAAAATACATTCCACATACTGTATCTGAATATTGTCATTTCTGGAGTATGTATTTAAAGGGGTTTGACTGAGAAGCATTGCAAACATCCCTTACAGAAGTCATATCCTTGAACTTTATTATTCCTATGTTGCCCTGTAAAGTAACCAGCCAAATTGAGTCATTTTATCTAATATTGTGTTTGTACTGAAACATTCCCTTAAAAAACAGTGTGTGTGTGTTATATACTAATGTGTGTTATATACTAATGTGTGTGTGCTATATACTTGTGTGTCATTTTAATTACCATAATTAGTACATATTGAATTTATGTAAAAATGCAGTGTTGGTAAGAGATGCAGAGGTAAGGTGTGTGTTTGTGCTATATACTGTTGTGTGTGCTATGTACTATTTACAATTTGTCCTATCGGATAAATAATATCTTGCTTCTACCAACGAATGAATATATAAAATGTAACTTTTATTATATTGATTAAAACATCAATGTCTCACTACGATGTTTAAAATTAGCAGTCAAAATAATAGAAGATATATTGCTAAAGAAAGCCAGTATATAGAAAATGCTAATGACAGCCCTATAGTCCCTTGATAACGCTTCTGATGCACCGAAACATGTCGGAGGGGCTGTGATCTTTTGTTTACTTTGCAGTCAAATGGACATTAATTGTCAGCGGCACTGCAGGCACGCTGTCTACTATTCACTAACACTGACTGCTTTAGAGATTGCATTACATCTATACATCAGCCAGTAGGCTAATATAAATAGATTATAACCACTTTACTGGGACAGCATTTTCTATAAGCTGGCTTTCTTTAACAATATATTTTCTATTAATTTGATCACTAATTTTAAACATCGTAGTGAGACATAGATGTTTTACTCGATAGTATAAAAGTTACAATTTATATATTGGCTTCTTCTCTGATGCCCTTGGGGGACAGTTGGCGTTTCCCCTCTGGTGTCTGCTCAAGCTAAGTTATCCCCTTTGTTTGTCTTCCTTGTTGTCTTTAGATTGTACTGGGGCCTGACCAGTGCTCACCTTTCCCCCTCCCTATCTAGGGCCTAGCTCTAGGGATATACAGGGTTTAGGTTTCCTGCTCGGCGATTAATGTGGAACCAATATAGGGACGGTAGGGTGGGCAGGGTGTCATTAGATCTGCCTAGAGGTCTCCACTTCCCCTTTCCCTAGTGTTTGGGCTTCCTTCCTGTGACAGCTTAAAATGTTTATCAGCCAGACATTTAGATTTGTTAATCCAAGAGAAATACACTATTGTGTTTCTGTTGACTTGTGAATGTAAGTGTATTTATCTGCCTGGTCAAGAAGAACAGACCAGTATTTGCATAACCCTGATTGTTGTCTCCTCTTTGATTCTGGAACAATGAATGTTTGCTAATCATGTTGATTAACCTTTGTGGACACTGTGGCTTATTGACTCACAAGACAGGAAGACAAGCTAAGCAAATTCATTAAATGCTCAAACAATGAGACATGAAGCTGCCCTTTCCCCCCAACCTGTGGATGTATACTTAAAAAGGACATGTGCTTCTGTAGCAGGGGAGACTAAAAACAGAGAATCAAGGAGAAGCAATAGGACACTCAGACTCTCTTCACACCATCAGCTTGGTAGTATGGTTTTACACAAAGAGACACAGATTTGGATTCTACATGATTCTAGCCTAAGGGTATATAGTTCTGACTGGAAAGATACGGATCTGCTCCACTTACCATTAGAGAGACCATGGATACGTTTGGGGAGACCAGGTTGGGGTAATGAAGTCACCTGGCCCCATGGATATGTTGTTTGGGGTTGCCAAGAGGGACCCACGGGTCACCTGGAACTCATGGAGAAATTAGGAGAAACCAGATTAGGACCAGCTGGTCATCTGGTCTCATGGAAACTCTCAGAGAGGCCAGGGTGGGACCCTCGGGTCTCCTGGCCTTGTACCTCGATGGACTGCTAGCTTCCTAAGCTTGCCATTACCTCCTCTCTGTGGGAGCCCGCCCGAAGCGCAAGACCACTGGTTGAGGTAGTTGGCCCTGGAAGACCCAAAGTTGCAGCTGTTCGATCCCAGGCGGGTGGAGCGAAAGAGTGAGAGTGTGTAATGTTGTTCTATGTGTTTATTGTCTGCTTTGTGGTTCAATAAAGTATTGCCACGCTGTTTTACCCTCACCTTGTGTTGAGTAGTATTACGAACATGGAGGACCCCGGGTCTTCACACTTCTCTCCTTCCCTTCGTGTTGTACGGAGTCTTTCCCACACCTTGCATGACATTATCACCGGCCATGCACATCTTAAAAAAAAAAACTGACACGTGGTTTTATTTGTGGGTGTTTTTTTGTGGGTGTGTTCTTTTTTTTCCTTTCTCCCTGGGTTCATGAATCCTGTTGCAGAGCTTGCAGAGCAGCTGTGCAGGCTGTCTCTGGAGGTCACTGACCTCCGCTATGAGGTTCAGCAGCAGCAACAGCTGCAGCAGGTCCCTAATGTTGGGTTCTTTGCGGGTAGGCCAGTCCAGCTTGATCCCAAGGTTGCCCTCCTGGACAGGTTTTCAGGATGTAGGGACAAGTTTTTTGTGTTCAAGGAAGCTTGAAAACTGTATTTAAACTTTGTCCTTACTCCTCTTGGTGGGAATTGTGATCTCACTGTTGCAAGGAGATGCTCAATCCTGGGCTTTCTCTTTGCCGTAGGATTCGGTTTGTCTCCAGTCTGTGGAGGGGTTTTTCGGGGCTCTAGCCCTCATTTATGATGACCCTGACCGAATCTCCTTGGCTGAGTCCAGGCTATTTCGCCTTCAGCATGGGAATCGGTCAGTAGAGACGTACAGCTCCGAATTCCGCAGGTGGGCAACTGAAACAAAATGGAATGACCCGGCTCTTAGAAGCCAATTTTGTCAGGGCCTTACTGAAAGGTTGAAAGATGCTTTGGCAGTGTATGAGACCCCGGAGTCCTTGGAGGCTGCCATGTTGTTGGCTATGCGTGTTAATAGACGCCTTCGGGATAGGTGGGTGAGACCACCTTCTCCGGAGCCTTCTTTTCGAGGTAGTGTTTTCCGGACCCTTTTTTTCTAAAACATGGTCTAGCATGGTCTGGGAAAAAAATATACTCACCGTCCAATCACCTGCTGCTCCTTTGTAACAATGCCTGAACCCCCTGACAGTTTCAAAGCTTCCACTTCCTCCTGGAATGGACATGTTATCACTGCAGCGAATCACAGGCCTCATCAGTGACCACCAACTGTGGATAGCAGTTTATAAGAACACGAAGGCTTGCCTGGCAGGGACACTGAGAGAAGCTGCTGGAACAATTCATGTTTGTGCCAAACACTGAGGAAGATGTGTGTGCCATATGTATTCATCTTTGCAACTGAAACTCTTAAAGAGGACCTTTCACAACTTTTGACCTTACAAACTGTACATTCCAAGCACATAGTAGCAGAAATGTAGATTAAATATTATTATTTTTTTGGGTTGGGGGGGTTTGATTTTTTACACTCTGTTGTGAAGATGCAAGGCGCTTAATGTGTTAAAAAATGTATCATTCAACCAGGGGTGGATTAAGAGTAGCAAGGGCCCCGGGCAGTTTAGAAGGCACGGCCCCACCCCACACACACACACACACCTGATGTATAATGTGATATGTCACATGATCCCCTGTGATAGATCATGTAATAGTTCACGTGAAATTAATATAATCCCCCTATATACAATATGAGACCCTACACACAATATGAGCTGCCACAATCCTCCTATACACAGCAGGGGGCCGCATGTAGCCATCTATACACAGCAGGAGGCCACACGTAGCCATCTATACACAGCGGGAGGCCGCACGTAGCCATCTATACACAGCGGGAGGCCGCACGTAGCATCTACACACAGCAGGAGGCCACACGGTGCCATCTATACACAGCAGGAGGCCGTACGGTGCCATCTATACACAGCAGGAGACCGCACGTAGCATCTATAAAGAGCGGGAGGCCGCACCTAGCCATCTATACACAGAAGGGAGCCACACGTAGCCATCTATACACAGCGGGAGGCTGCACGTAGCCATCTATACACAGCGGGAGGCCGCACATAGCCATCTATACACAGAAGGGAGCCACACGTAGCCATATATACACAGCGGGAGGCCGCACGTAGCTATCTATACACAGCGGGAGGCCGCACGTAGCTATCTAAACACAGTGGGAGGCCGCACGTAGCCATCTATACACAGCGGGAGCCCACACGTAGCCATCTATACACAGCGGGAGCCGCACGTAGCCATCTATACACAGCGGGAGCCCACACGTAGCCATCTATACACAGCGGGAGCCGCACGTAGCCATCTATACACAGCGGGAGGCCGCACGTAGCCATCTATACACAGCGGGAGGCCGCATGTAGCATCTATACATAGCAGGAGGCCGCATGTAACCATCTATACATAGCAGGAGGCCGCACGTGCCATCTATACACAGAAGAGAGCCGCACATAGCATCTATACACAGCCGGAGGCCGCACGTAGCCATCTATACACAGTGGGAGGCCGCACATAGCCATCTATACACAGCGGGAGGCCGCACGTAGCCATCTATACACAGCGGGAGGCCGCATGTAGCATCTGTACATAGCAGGAGGCCGCATGTAGCCATCTATACATAGCAGGAGGCCGCACGTGCCATCTATACACAGAAGGGAGTCGCACATAGCATCTAAACACAGCCCGAGGCCGCACGTAGCCATCTATACACAGCGGGAGGCCGCAAGTAGCCATCTATACACAGCGGGAGGCCGCACGTAACCATCTATACACAGCGAGAGGCCGCACGTAGCCATCTATACACAGCGGGAGGCCGCACGTAGCCATCTATACACAGCGGGAGGCCGAACGGTGTCATCTACAGTACAGACCAAAAGTTTGGACACACCTTCTCATTTAAAGATTTTTCTGTATTTTCATGACTTTGAAAATTGTACATTCACACTGAAGGCATCAAAACTATGAATTAACACATGTGGAATTATATACTTAACAAAAAAGTGTGAAACAACTGAAAATATGTCTTACATTCTAGGTTCTTCAAAGTAGCCACCTTTTGCTTTGATGACTGCTTTGCACACTCTTGGCATTCTCTTGATGAGCTTCAAGAGGTAGTCACTGGAAATGGTTTTCACTTCACAGGTGTGCCCTGTCAGGTTTAATAAGTGGGATTTCTTGCCTTATAAATGGGGTTGGGACCATCAGTTGTGTTGTGCAGAAGTCAGGTGGATACACAGCTGATAGTCCTACTGAATAGACTGTTAGAATTTGTATTATGGCAAGAAAAAAGCAGCTAAGTAAAGAAAAACGAGTGGCCATTATTACTTTAAGAAATGAAGGTCAGTCAGTCCGAAAAATTGGGAAAACTTTGAAAGTGTCCCCAAGTGCAGTTGCAAAAACCATCAAGCACTACAAAGAAACTGGCTCACATAAAGACCGCCCCAGGAAAGGAAGACCAAGAGTCACCTCTGCTTCTGAGGATAAGTTTATCCGAGTCACCAGCCTCAGAAATCGCAGCTTAACAGCAGCTCAGATTAGAGACCAGGTCAATGCCACGCAGAGTTCTAGCAGCAGACACATCTCTACAACAACTGTTAAGAGGAGACTTTGTGCAGCAGGTCTTCATGGTAAAATAGCTGCTAGGAAACCACTGCTAAGAACAGGCAACAAGCAGAAGAGACTTGTTTGGGCTAAAGAACGCAAGGAATGGACAATAGACCAGTGGAAATCTGTGCTTTGGTCTGATGAGTCCAAATTTGACATCTTTGGTTCCAACCACCGTGTCTTTGTGTGACGCAGAAAAGGTGAACGGATGGACTCTACATGCCTGGTTCCCACCATGAAGCATGGAGGAGGAGGTGTGATGGTGTGGGGGTGCTTTGCTGGTGACACTGTTGGGGATTTATTCAAAATTGAAGGCATACTGAACCAGCATGGCTACCACAGCATCTTGCAGCGGCATGCTATTCCATCCGGTTTGCGTTTAGTTGGACCATCATTTATTTTTCAACAGGACAATGACCCCAAACACACCTCCAGGCTGTGTAAGGGCTATTTGACCAAGAAGGAGAGTGATGGGGTGCTACGGCAGATGACCTGGCCTCCACAGTCACCAGACCTGAACCCAATCAAGATGGTTTGGGGTGAGCTGGACCGCAGAGTGAAGGCAAAAGGGCCAACAAGTGCTAAGCATCTCTGGGAACTCCTTCAAGATTGTTGGAAGACCATTTCCGATGACTACCTCTTGAAGCTCATCAATAGAATGCCAAGAGTGTGCAAAGCAAAAGGTGGCTACTTTGAAGAACCTAGAATATAAGACATATTTTCAGTTGTTTCACACTTTTTTGTTAAGTATATAATTCCACATGTGTTAATTCATAGTTTTGATGCCTTCAGTGTGAATGTACAATTTTCATAGTCATGAAAATACAGAAAAATCTTTAAATGAGAAGGTGTGTCCAAACTTTTGGTCTGTACTGTATACACAGCGGGAAGAGGCCACACGGCACCCCCCCAGATACAGCGGGAGGAGGCCGCATGGTGCCCCCCAGATACAGCAGGAGAAGGCCGCACGGCGCCCCCCAGATATAGCGGGAGGAGGCCACACGGCGCCCCCCAGATATAGTGGGAGGAGGCCGCACGGCGCCCCCCAGAAATAGTGGGAGGAGGCCGCACGGCACCCCCCAGATATAGCGGGAGGAGGCCGCACGGCGCCCCCCAGATACAGCGGGAGGAGGCCGCACGGTGCCCCCCAGATACAGCGGGAGGAGGCCGCACGGCGCCCCCCAGATACAGCGGGAGGAGGCTGCACGGTGCCCCCCAGATACAGCGGGAGGAGGCCGCACGGCGCCCCCCAGATATAGCGGGAGGAGGCCGCACAGCGCCCCCCAGATACAGCGGGAGGCCGCACGCAGTCACGCACACACACACAACCATAAAGACATATACATACACGTATAAACACATTTGAAACACTTCAGGGGCCCCCCCTCCTCTGCCTGCTGGTGTCTGCCACATTGGCGCCGCCGCGCCGCACATGTTATAATGAGGGCAATCTGGCCAAGGGCCCCCCCCGGAGCCAGATTGCCCTCATTATAATCCGCCTATGCATTCAACTGAGTGTTTAATTTCTTTCAGCTTTGAGGTCGTGTACTTTCAAACCACTAAGATGGTTACAGAGCCTAAAGTAATGAAACGTCCAGCTGAATGTTTAAAAAATGAACACATTGGGCACGAGTAATTTTGAGTGGAGAAAATAAAACAGTAAAAAAATATTTTTATCTACATTCCTACTATATTGCTCCTATATGCAGAAATGTAAAGTTTATAAGGTCAAAATTTGTGAAAGGTTTCCTTTAAAGCCCTCTGAGACCGTTAAGCCATTGGCTCTGCATGTGTCAGAAGTGGTGTATGCAAAGTCCTCTGCCTGCTATCAACTGCGACTGTTTCTGTTCAAATTCTTCAGTAAAGAAAAAATTGTTTTTAACAATAGCCTTTCCTCTTCCTCTGAAAGGTACAATCACCAACGTGTATACCATGACAGATCAACCAGTCATCAATGCAGCGCTAATAACACAGTGAAACTCAACACACATCCACAAAAAAACTTATCACTGGTGTTAAAGGTGTTGTCCACTGTTCAGACAACCCTTTCTCAATCCCTATATGTACCCCTTGTAAAATAATAACACCTATACTCACCTCCAGTGCCGGCTCTGTTCCAGCGGTGTCGGCATTGGCCTCCCAGGGACCTAGTGACATTGTTATATCATGGGAGCCCTGCAGCTAATTAGTGCTGGCTTCACTCTCTCCGCCTTTTGACATAAAATCCAGAGGAAGTGAGAGCTGGTGCCCTCTCACTTCCTCCGGATTTATGTGATTCGTCTGAAGGTGGGGAGAGTGAAGCGGCTACTGGTTGGCTGAAGGGATTGTTATGTCAGGCTATCCCAGGGAGAGTCAGTGCTGACACCGCTGGAACATCGCCGGCACCGGAGTTGAGTATAGGTATTATTATTTTACAAGGAGGATTGAGAAGGGGTTATCTGAGGAGTGGACAACCCCTTTAAAGTGCACACAATGTGGCTTGGCCTGTGCACACCCTACTGTACCATAAGGTTTTTTAATACACAAGTGATCATCTGACTAATAAGCAAAACTCTGTTCACATTTGTGCCAAAGGCTCTGTCAGATGCTCTGTTGCAGATCCTGTAGTTTTTTTTACTGTAAAAATCTTGGTGCATGCCGCACACCAGTCAAAACAAAGAACACCTCTGTGCAACTTCATAGAACTTATTATATAATTTAATTGTTTAATTGTAGAAGCTGCACCCTGGTCAAAATCCCTCCAATGCTAAAGACGTGGTGTGTTTGGTTTGACATACCCAAAACATCCTATGATTGTCAGGAGCAATAGGCAACGACACAGAAGTAAGATTTCCTTTTACTCAACATCATGCAACACACAGCCTGTGATAGCTTTTTTCAGGTTTATACACTAATTGGGTTCCTCGTGGCTCTTTTAATGGAATAGACATAATTTAAGGAGCATAACAGTTGCAAGTACAGTTGTTGCAGGGGCACCTGAGAACCCTCTGCCACATATGAGAAGACCAGTAGGGTGCATCATATATTGGAGACCCTATTGCAGATATTATCTACTGCCTTGAGCTTTTCAATTTATACTTCTACACATTTTCCTACAGTACTGCAGTTCAGCTAAAGCCAAGTAATTTATTATGTTCTCAATTAGTTGACGTCTTTTTGCTGAAAGCTTATTAAAATTATTCCTGGGGTACTGTTCCTTTAATCTTGACCAGACATCACAGTGCAGCTTTTATCATGCCTATGGCTCATTGCGACTGCTGATTTCATAATACTCCGTTGTGCCAAATAAATGTAGCCAAGTACACACAAGATCCTTGTTCCTTATACGCATTTACTCAAATAAATTTAATAAAGTCACACATGGCAGTAAAAATCCATTGCTATTATTTCCTTTTAAGTTGTCTAGTTACTGAACCAATAAAATTTTATTTTCCTGTGCAATATTCCTTTCATGAATGGATTACTGTTCCAATCTCTTCCAGAATTTCTTGCTATTGATTGTTGCACTGCACATCTGTCAAAAATTTAGGGATTTAGTGAGCAGAGGTGTAATCCAAAAATGAGTTAAATTAACTGTGATTGTGATAGGTGTCCACCAGGGAAGGCTGGCACAGAAGGGCAATCAAACACCACCTCACAAGTTGGCAGTGGTGTATGGCAGTGCTAGTCCCTCCCATACTGAGCTGCTTTTTTTCTTTTTTTTTTGAATGACAGGACTAGTTTCCAATAGGCTTTTTTATGTGCTCGGCTTCGGAGCTGAATACTTGCTTTTTAGCTCATTTGAACCACATGCTAAGATTATTATCTTGAAGCTTTGTTCTCTGCATTTGTGTTTCATGCAGTAAAATACAATGGATTTGTCTAGTCATTCATCTAATATAGAAACAAAGCAGTGGGATATATTGAAATTTTCTGCTATGAAGTTAGACTTTTGAAGTGGTAGATCAGAAGTAATGCTTAAAAACGCAGTACATGAGAAAGAGAATAATAATAAAGAAAATAATGGAGAGCGCAATGTTAGATTTTAATGATCATTTCTCTGCGATGCTCCACCACCACACTGGAGGTTTTGGCAATTCTCATCATAGATCTCATTTTATAATGTCTCCCAACATTTGAAGTCTTAACTGTGGGACATTTGAAATGCTTCCCCGTCCAACTCTGTCCAGGACTGCCTACAAAGCCTCTGAAAGTGCCTATTTTGTGGAACATTTGTACATTATAGGTCTGTGTGGCGCCCCTGAGGGTTCAGTCGCCACAGGGGTACTGCATCTCTTTAATGAGGTGTGGTATCTCTCCTTCGAGGTAAGGATGGTGCAGCTGTCAGGACCCCACCTCTGCATCCAACACTACACCTCCCCCACCTGAGGGGGGCTAATATGCACCAGGGTGCTGCCCCAGCCGGGATAAGAGGAGACGGGGGAATCAAAGTTAGGGGGAACCTAGTAGTGGGTGAGGGTGGAGGACGCACATTAAGGTTAAACTTAATATTTCATATTTAATATTCAGCCATCTTGGGCTTATGGTCTTTTGATTGTGATCTTCATCACTGAACGTGGCTTTCTGTGTGAACCTGCAGTTGATGGGGACACGATCCTCGTGCTCTGGCCTTGAGTCGAGGAGCAGGCTAGAGTTAACGGCTGTCTCTACCCGGTCAAGGTCCCTACCCAAGAAGGCCTGGAGGGGAGCAGAGGAGTAAAGCTCCACAGGCAAAAGGATCCCAGGGGGATGCAGACGGAGCGGTATATGCCACCTGTCCTCACTATTCTGGCCTAGTCAGAGGGAGTCCTGCTGCAAAAGGGGTACCGGCCCCCAAAATCTGACTCTGTCACTTTAAGTCTTAGTCGGAGAAGCCCGGAGGCTCAGTGGATCCCACCGGGTAACGGACGGAGTGGAGTCGCCACCCGTACCCTTGTTCTGTGCATAGTCCAGAGGGAGACCCGGCCTTAGTACATGCACCACATACGGACAGGAGAGGACCTAGTGGGGACTTTTAGGAACACTCTGGTGCGGGGTCCTGACCAAAGCACCTGAACTACTCGGAGGTTGTCGGATCCCCGGTCCTGGTGGCCGCAGCGTGCCGTGAGGAGCAGGGAGAAGCCTTGCAACTGTGAATTCTACTGTGAGTACAGCTTGGAAGACTACCCCTATGGCCTCCGGTTTCTTATTGCAACGCGGCACCGCACGACACCGCACCACATCTCCCACTAAAATTCCCATCCTCCTGCCTCCTCTGCCCTGAGGCCCTGCTCCGCCTGTGGGGAGTAGTACCATCTGCTGCTGCCACTACATCCTGCCTCAGAGGACTGAACGCAGCGCTGGTGGAGGATCACCAGAAACCACAGGTGGGGTAGTCAATATAACCACTCGATTAACACCAAAAACCTGAAAGCCCATTACATCTTTTATTGTGACGGCCCTGGGCACGGAACGGGTCCAGGCCACGGCTACAACCCACCAAACATCTGACCCAGCTCCGAGTACCCCCCATCTCTCAGGGTTGGGCTGCGAGCGTCACATCTGTTCTGCATGGTAAACTTAATAACCAACCCAACAGATAATATTAGGAACGGGAAAAAAAAAGAGCAATGACTATAGAGAGTGTTGGAATACATTGGTTAAAATGTTGTTGCATACACTGTTTTCACCACATGATGTGGGGTGCACCTTCAGGGGTTAACTTATCTCCTTTCACACAATCTTGCACTCAACTTCAGTTATAGGCTGCAAAGTGAGCATAAATCACTGCCCAAAACAGTCCACACACCCCGGATACAAAAAACGCTGCCACCACTCATCAAACACACGGGGTGATGAGTCTCCAAAATATATATATTACTGTCCAACAGTCAAAAGGCCACATACTCTATGAAAGGCTATGAATTCTTTAGAGCATAGAAGGACCAAACTTATTAAATTTTTAAGCTTTAATATAAAAAATAAAGAGCTTACAAGAAAAGATATAAAATAGAAAAATAAAGCGACACATAAATAAGCAAAACCGTTATAAAATAAAAAGGGAGAAACGACAGAAATATCTAAACGTTTCCATCTAGTTATTCTTCTGTTTCCTTGAGGGAAGGAGAAATGGATTCTCGATTATATCAAGCACAAGTTAACCCCCACATGTGAACACCTTTCCATTCTATAACCCATCTTTTATATGCCTGGTCCTGGGCTGGAGTTTCCAAGGCAACCTAGATTGTAATATTGAAATCATTAGTCTGTAATTGGACCGTGGGCTTATTTGGAACGAGCACCTTGCATGTAAATACAACCACCATCCTCCTTATAGTAGATAGAAAATATACAGCCTTGTCACAAATGACTATCTGCCCACGCTTTGAAGCTCAGGCTCACGAAACAGAGGTGTCAGGAATGACACCCATTGTAGTCTCAGGGAGATCCCCCTTGGTCCTGAGTTCCTGTAATAAGAGTACATAGAGGTTATGCTCTTTGTGTAATGTTAATCATGTGAATGGCAGACTTAAACTAATTTTACTCTACTGATATTATAATTCTTCCTTACTGATGTAATACCTCATCTAGTAGTAGTATTATAATTTTTCCTGAGACTTCCACTTCATCTCATACAAAGCAAAAAGATTATAACCCTAGGCAGGGTAACTGTCATACATGCACCAAATGGATATAGAAACCAACAAAGCGAAAAAATGTGCTGGAGCGGAGTTCAATACAAATAGTGTAAATCTTTATTCGTTAAATTAAATAAAAGAGGGAAATGGGGGAGAGTAAAATCCAACATAACAAACACAGATATACAAACTTGGGGGAGTCAAAAGAATAGTAAATACTGAAAATCAATATGGCAGGTATATAGCAAGATGCACTTTATATAGATATACACTTGTATTTATTTTCAGTATTTACTATTACTTCTGGCACATTACTTACCTATCAGATGCCAAGGTGTCTTTTACCCTTTTTTGCCCTTCCTTTATTTTTAAACATTTGATTTTTCGGGTTAATTGGTGCTCAATAGTGCTAGATAGTAGCTCTTCTGTACAAATGAACCTATACTTTGATGTAATTATTGTGCTATATAGAACTTACTACCAGAAGCAAGGACTGGATACCTCTGTAACAGTTTATGTAATTGTCTATGTTTAATAATACTTATTCCTGGTATGGAGGATATTGATTCGGGAAACAGTATGGAGTCTATTGATCCGGTAGTCTCATATCTGCCTCCTTCAGAGTAATACATCATTTTATTGCGTATTAGTTGCCGTCAGACTGGCTACAAATCTTACTTGTGCATAAAGAGCATGGTAAAACAGTCTATTGTACCTCAGTCCGCTGCTTTCAGGGCCAGCGGGTTACTTTGCGTATCAAAAAAGCCATAGATTCATGGGCAGGGACACAATATTACTGATTTACAAAACATTACTGCAGCTTCATCTAGATAATGAAGTTTGGTTCTGGGCACCAGATCAGAGACAAGATGTCCCGAAGTTAAGAAAAAGAGAACCCCCAAATGTGAGGTATGGCACATCGTAATTATGAAAAAAAGAAGTTAAAATGGTATTTCCATCTCCAAGATACTATCCCAATATGTAGTAGGTGTAATAATAATAATAATATTAGCAAACAACTCCAATTAGTTAGTAGTTCTTCTGATTCGTTATGTCTCTTTCCTCATGTGCAGGCATTGCAGGACCTTAGGTATCATGGTTACGACCACTCATATAATGACAGTTAGTTAGCTAGTTGCTAGTGGTCGTAACCATGTGACTCACCCCCTGGGCCAGTGCTGTAGTGCGGCACGCGTGCGCGCGGGGGATACCCGGAGCCGGATCCGATGGGGGTAGTAGTCTTCGTGTGGCGGTGACCCGGTCCGCGCCCAGGGTGGTCAAACTAAGTGGCAGTTATTGGTATGATGGTATTAGTGTCCGACTACGCCACCCGTTGAATGCGGTTATGAAACCGCCGCTGCAGGGCAGACCGCTGAGGCCAGTGGTATAGGTGTGCAGCAATGTTGATATAACCCCCAACGGGAGAGGTATGGCCTCAGGGCAGCGGATGTGGGTGATGTTGGGAGTGATGGTGTGGATGTCCCAGCACTAACGGTGCGACAAGGAAGCACGGAGACGCGAGGGTACAGTTCAGGGCCTTTACTGATGGTACAAGGCAAATTCCCCCGGGAGTACTGGCTAGTAGTTGGGGCCTGGTTAGTCTGCGAGTAAGCCAGAGTTCCCCTGGCCAGGTGGAGTTGTAGGCCTTCCCGTTAGTCTGTACCCTTCCTGGCTACCCTGCTTTCGGCGGTTACAAGTAGCCCACGTCCCTGGGTATACCGTGTGGTGCTCACCCGTATGGCTGGTGACCTGGGACCTCCTGTTAGCCTCCGCTCCGGGATGGCGGTGCTGGTCCCTTCGTTGTGACTGAGCCTCCGGGCTTTTATGGCCAGAGGACCTGGAATCCCCTGCCGGATGGATTCTGCTGCTGGGTATATCTTAGTCCCCACAGCCTCGGACTCCTGTGTCCGGTTTTAGTACCTTCTCCCAGGGCGAGCTCTGCACAGCTCCAGCCCCTGGCGCTTCTCCTTGGCTCCTACAGAGCTCCTGATGTCTATCTGTCCCTGTTTGTGCGTGTCCAGACCAGACTCCATCTCTGTCTGGAACTCCTCTCTCTAACCCTGCCTCAGCCCCAGTTTATGTAGGGGAAGTTCTTCCCCTCCCAGGACTGGGCAGGAGGTGTGGCATGCTTAGGATTCCTGCCCAGGAGACCTCCCACCTGCTCACAGACGTAATACTGCTATTACTGTGGAAACCAGACCCCTGGGGTGCCACACATGGATACCTAAGGTCCTGCGATGACTGCACATGAGGAAAGAAACATAGCGAATCAGAAAAACTATGCTACATTTCTAATTGGAGGTATTTGCTAATATTATTATTATTACACCTACTACATATTGGGATAGGATCTTGGAGATGGGAATACCCCTTTAAGTTGAGAAGAGATGCTTAAAGGTGGACATGATACATTACTAAATTACACTATATAAATCACAACCCATCACATATCCAAGGCAGGAAATAAATCCAAAGGGACTGTATAGGTAAATAAATAGTGTTGAGAGAACATGCTAGACACTGCTCGGTACTCGCCCGAGCATCACGCTACTCGGGATGTTCGGCGAGCACCGAGCATTTCCGGGTTACTCGGGCGGGAGCTCGGGTCTCCGCCCTGCATGTTTGGCGCTCTTTACAGAGCCAATGAACATGCAGGGATTGCCAGCCAGTCACTGTAATGCTGCAGCCATGTTGGTTGTGGGCATTACAGTGATTGGCTGGCCGCACAGCGTCACCTCGAGTATTTAAAATGGGGCGCCGCCATCTTGGACACAGTCGCTCCGGATTAGACAGTGTAGGGACAGCGCTTCTGATTTAGGGAGAGATATAAACTGCGAAATAGTTAGTGTAGGGTCTGTAAAGGCTGCCAGAACAAACAAAAGTCCTTTTCAGGACTAATATCCATCCCAGATACCAGGCAGGCAGGCTGTATAGGAGACACAGTGGTTATACCAGCAAACGCTGCATTACAGTCCTGTGTGCTCCTGTTGCTGAAATTGCTGGACTTAGCACCAGGTGTCGGGGGCCAGGAAAAATCCTTTTTTTTTCATCTAAATCCTCCTTTTTTTTTTCCTCCTTCACACTGTACAAATACCCGTCTTATTAACCTTTTGGTGTGTCCCGTCCCCCCCCCCCCAAAAAAAAAGCGTGTCTCTGATTTTTCAGACACAAATATAACTGTTGAAAATAGTCTGGTGTAGGCTAGAGAAACAGAAGTGTTGTTTTGCACTTCCACGGTTCAAACCTCTGTATTATCCATTTTGGGCCATTTGTATCTAAAAAAAAAAACAGTTTGAGTGTGTCGCTCACTGTTCAGCCGCAAATATCTCTATTTAAAAAAGTGTGGTATACCCCAGTAAACAATAACTGTGGTTTTGCCATCCCACGGTAAAAAATCTCTATTATTCAGGTTTTGGTAGTTTTTTCCGTAAAGAAAAACAGTAGTGTCTCCTGACTGTTGTGACACAAAAATATATCTGTTGAAAATAGTCTTGTGTAGGCCCGACATCCCAGTGTGGTTTCGCAGTTCCACGGGTCAAATCGCTGTACTATCCAGTTTTGGGCCTTTGGTATCTAAAAAAAAAGCAGTTTGAGTGTGTCGCTCACTGTTCAGCCGCAAATATCTCTATTTAAAAAAGTGTGGTATACCCCAGTAAACAATAACTGTGGTTTTGCCATCCCACGGTAAAAAATCTCTATTATTCAGGTTTTGGTAGTTTTTTCCGTAAAGAAAAACAGTAGTGTCTCCTGACTGTTGTGACACAAAAATATATCTGTTGAAAATAGTCTTGTGTAGGCCCGACATCCCAGTGTGGTTTCGCAGTTCCACGGGTCAAATCGCTGTACTATCCAGTTTTGGGCCTTTGGTATCTAAAAAAAAAGCAGTTTGAGTGTGTCGCTCACTGTTCAGCCGCAAATATCTCTATTTAAAAAAGTGTGGTATACCCCAGTAAACAATAACTGTGGTTTTCCTCTTCCACGGTTCTAATCTACTCTTTATTACCCTTTTTCCATTGATAGTGCAAGTGTAAGCTATTTTACTTCATTTACAATGGGCAAGGCACGTGGCAAGGGACGTGGAAGTGGACGTTCTGGTGATGGTTCGTGCAGAGGACGGGGCCGTGGCCAAGGTGAAAATGTGCCACAACCAACAGCCACATCTTCTCGCTCCCACTGCTTGACCGAATTACTAGGAAAGCACAGAACAACAACAGTATTGAGAACTGATCAGTGTGAACAGGTTATTAATTGGATAGCAGATAATACTTCCAGTTACCTGGGCACCACCACCTCCGGTCTGTCTTCCACACGCTCAACTCTTAGTAGCCGTGAGTCTCGACCGCATACTCCTCCTCACCCTGATGCTCCTTCCTCCCACCATGCCGAGTGTCATCAGACAGCAAGTGATCCCACACTTGGACACTCTGAAGAGCTGTTCACTGGTCCATTTCCATATTTGGGCCCCTCACCTGATACGCTTGAAGTGGTGGAAGAGGAGATCCCATGTTGCGATGCCCAAATATTTGAACAGCCACGGCCACAGGAAGTCGACGTTGGCAATCTGTCACAAGAGGTGGACGATGACGAGACACAATTGCCAGGAAGTGAGGAGGAGGATCGTGGTGCGCAAGTGGAAGAGGAGGAGGTGGTGGATTATCTAGTAACTGACCCAACGTGGAAGGAGGACATGCAGAGTGAGGCCAGCAGCACACAGGGGGAGGGAGGCAGAGTACCCCAACAGGCAGGAAGAAGCAGTGTGGTGGCCGCAGACAGAAGGCAGGCAACCGTTCCCCGTAACACCAACACGAGGGACGTTGCCAGTACAAGCGGTAGGTCTTCCAGAGTCTGGAATTTTTTTAAAGACTCTGCTGATAACCCCAAAAAGGCCATATGTTCCACCTGCCATGCCAGCATCAGCAGGGGTGACAAAACTACCAGCCTGACCACCACCAGCATGATCAGGCACATGGCAGCAAAGCACCCGACTTTGTGGGGCGAAACCCAGGGTCCACGACCAGTGTCAGCGGGTGTCACCACTGCTTCTTCCACTGTTGTGCGTGCAATAGAACCCCCTGTTGTGTGTGCAAGGCAATCCCCTGTCCATACTGCATGTAAAGATGCCCCCTCCTCTCAGTCTTCACTTGATATGGCAGTTTCTCAAGAAACAGCATCAACGTCCACATCCACGTCCCACCGCAGCGTTCAATTGTCCATATCCCAGACCTTTGAACGAAAGCAGAAATTCACAGCTAACGCCCCACAGGCCACAGTCCTAAATTCGCACATTTTACGACTGCTTGCATTGGAAATGCTGCCTTTTAGGCTGGTGGAGACGGAATCCTTCCGCAATCTTATGGCGGTGGCCGTCCCTCGGTACTCGGTCCCCAGCCGACACTATTTTGCCCGGTGTGCCATCCCCGCACTACACAAGCACGTGTCCCAAAGCATCTGCCGTGCCCTCAACAACGCAGTTACTGGGAGAGTCCACCTGACAACGGACACGTGGACAAGTGCTTGTGGCCAGGGACGGTACATCTCTCTGACGGCACACTGGGTAAACATAGTGGAAGCCGGGACCCAGTCGGACCTTGGGACGGAACACATCCTCCCCACCCCGAGGATTGCGGGCCCTATGTCAGTCAGAGTTGCCCCCACAGTGTACAGCTCCGGCGCATCCTCCTCCTCCTCCTCCTCCTCCTCCTCCTCATGTTCAGCCTCCATCTCAGATATCACCACATCAGTTACAAGCTGCAATAATTGCAGTACTGCCTCCGCCAAGCGGCAACAGGCTGTGCTGAAACTCATAAGCTTAGGTGATAAACCTCACACTGCTTTTGAGTTGTGGACAGCTGTGAAAGAGCAGGCAGATCTGTGGCTGAGACCGCTGAACCTACATCCCGGCATGGTCGTGTGTGACAATGGCCGTAACCTGGTGGCGGCTCTGAGGCGAGGTGAGATCACACACGTACCATGCCTGGCTCATGTGCTTAACCTCGTGGTTCAGCAGTTTCTTAAATCGTACCCCGAGTTGCCAGATCTGCTCGTGAAAGTACGCCGCCTGTCAGCTCATTTTCGCAAGTCGGCTACAGCTTCCGCCGCCCTTGCTGTGTTGCAGCAGCGTTTGCAGCTTCCGGCACACCGACTGGTGTGTGATGTCCCCACACGTTGGAACTCTACCCTCCACATGTTGCAAAGGATTTGTGAGCAGAAGAGAGCAGTTGTGGAGTACCAGCTGCAACAAGGCCGTCGATATTCAGGTCAGACTCCACACATAAGACCTCAGGAGTGGACTAGAATGTCTGACATATGTACCATCCTGACAAACTTTGAGGAGGCCACCAAGATGGTGAGTGGCGATGACGCCATCATTAGTGTCAGCATCCCACTTGTCTGTCTTTTGCAACGCTCTCTGCAGAGAATTAAAGAGGAGGCATTGCAGCTAGAGTATGATGAGATGGATCAAGAAGCCGTAGCGGGCGATTACACACAGCCCAGCCTCATCTCATCCCAACATGCATTGGGGGACAATGAGGGAGAGGAGGAGGAGGAGGAGGAGGAAGAACAGGAGCTGCTATCATGCATTGTAGACGGTAGTACCTGTACAAGTGTCATACCGTCGGTTAAGCGTGGGTGGCCTGAGGACAGGGGGGAGGAGGAAGAGGAGGAGGAGAGCATGGTCAGTCGTCATCTTGGTGAGGACACGGAAATCTTGCCCGTTACCAGTCTGGCACGCATGGCTGACTTTATGTTACGCTGCCTTAACCGTGACCCTCGCGTTGTCAAAATGTTGGGTGACAGTCATTACTGGTTGGTGACACTTGTAGACCCCCGCTACAAGGAGAACTTTCACTCTCTTATTCCTGAGGTGGAGAGGTCTACAAAAATGGGGCAATACCAGAAGGCCCTTGCTGCAGAACTCTTAAAAAAATTCCCATCTGAACACGCTAGCGGCAGAGGTCACAGTTCGTTGCCCAACCAAGGCGTACAGGCGAGAGAGATGCAACTCCAATCCAGCAGAGACAGGGGAACACTGTCAACGTTCTGGGACAGTTTTCTGACACCCACCCAGCTTACAGGCCCTGAGGCGCGGGGTACTCTCACAAGGAGTGGAAAGTTTCAAAAGATGGTGAGGGAGTACCTTGCCGATCGTACCAGCGTCCTCCGTGATTCCTCTGTGCCTTTTAATTATTGGGTATCCAAGCTGGACACTTGGAATGAACTCGCTCTGTACGCCTTGGAGGTCCTGGCCTGCCCTGCCGCTAGCGTGTTATCGGAGCGTGTTTTTAGTGCCGCTGGGGGAATTATAACTGATAAGCACACTCGCCTGTCAACTGACAATGCTGACAAGCTGACCCTTATCAAAATGAACAAGGGCTGGATTGGGCCAGACTTCTCATCACCACCAAATGACAGCAGAGTAACATAAAGTCAAATCCACTGTGTTATTTCGGGAGGTGTATTCACATGCACCGCTTCACACCCACACATGGGTATACGCTTCCTCGTTTCGGCTGTTTAATCTTCTTCTCCTTATCCTCAGCCTCCACCACCACTATACCACCAGGGTGCCAGCATTGCAAGTTCCTCCGTCCTAATTTTTGGCAGCTTTTGCTTGTAAAGCATAAACAAATACTATGGGACACCCACTCCCCAATAATGGGACTTATGTTTGTAATATGCTGTACTGCATGGCTCTTGTAAGGGGCATTGCAAGTTGCTCCGTCCTAATTTTTGTCAGCTTTTGCTGGGAAAGCATAAGCAAATACTATGGGACACCCACTCCCAAATAATGGGACTTATGTTTGTAATATGCTGTACTGCATGGCTCTTGTAAGGGGCATTGCAAGTTGCTCCGTCCTAATTTTTGGCAGCTTTTGCTGGGAAAGCATAAGCAAATACTATGGGACACCCACTCCCCAATAATGGGACTTATGTTTGTAATATGCTGTACTGCATGGCTCTTGTAAGGGGCATTGCAAGTTGCTCCGTCCTAATTTTTGGCAGCTTTTGCTGGGAAAGCATAAGCAAATACTATGGGACACCCACTCCCCAATAATGGGACTTATGTTTGTAATATGCTGTACTGCATGGCTCTTGTAAGGGGCATTGCAATTTGCTCCGTCCTAATTTTTGGCAGCTTTTGCTGGGAAAGCATAAGCAAATACTATGGGACACCCACTCACCAATAATGGGACTTATGTTTGTAATATGCTGTACTGCATGGCTCTTGTAAGGGGCATTGCAAGTTGCTCCGTCCTAATTTTTGGCAGCTTTTGCTGGGAAAGCATAAGCAAATACTATGGGACACCCACTCCCCAATAATGGGACTTATGTTTGTAATATGCTGTACTGCATGGCTCTTGTAAGGGGCATTGCAAGTTGCTCCATCCTAATTTTTGGCAGCTTTTGCTTGGAAAGCATAAGCAAATACCATGGGACACCCACTCCCCAATAATGGGACTTATGTTTGTAATATGCTGTACTGCATGTGACGCGCCCCCTGGGCCGTGTGTACACGTGTGTGGGATACCCGGTGCCGGGTCTCTGAGGTCTGTAGTCTCCGTGGCGGTGACCCGGTCCCGTGACTCAGGCTGGTCAAACCAGTGGCAGTCTTTCTTAGGTTTTGAGGTTAATTGTCCGACTACGCCACCCGTGGATTGCGGTCAGGGAGTACCACCGCTGCGAGGCAGACCGCTGAGGCTGGTGTTGTGTGCGCAGCATAGAATGGGATAACTCCCCTCGGGAGGAGTATAGCCTCAGGGCAGTGAGTGTGGATGATGGGGGTGATGGTGCACGAGCGCAGCAGGAATGACTCAGAGTCTTTGCAGTGCAGTTCAGGGTCTTTACTGATGATTATAAGGTAGACCCTCCCGGGAGTACTGGCTAGCATAAGAGGCCTGGTCAGTCTGTGAGCAAGCAGGAGTTCCCCTGGCCAGGTGGAGTTGTAGGCCTCCCCGTCTGTCTGCACTCTTCCTGGCTACCTTGCTGTAAGCGGGTAGAAGTAGCCCACGTCCCTGAGTGTACCGTGTAGTGCTCACCCGTATGGCTGGTGACTTGGGGCCTTCTGTTAGCCTCCGCTCCACGACGGCGGTGCTGGTCCCTTGCTTGTGACTGAGCCTCCGGGCTTCTATGGCCAGAGGACCTGAAATCCCCTGCCGGCTGGTTTCTGCTGCTGGATATATAAGTCCTCACAGCTTCGGACTCCTGTGTCCGGTTCCTATTTTCTTCTGCCAGGGCGAGCTCTGCTCAGCTTCCAGCCCCTGGTCTTTAGCTCCTAGCTCCTACAGAGCTCCTTGCTGTTACTTTCCCTTGCTCTCACTCCGACTCTGACTGTTCTCTGACTCACTCAAACCCACCCCAGATCCAGTTTATAAGGGCAGAATTCTCCCCTCCCAGGACTGGGGCAGGAGGATGTTGCATGTTTAAGGGATCCTGACCAGGAAACCTCCCACTTGCTCTCCGACGTAATATCTCTATTACTGTGGTGACCAGACCCCTGGGGTGCCACACATGGCTCTTGTAAGGGGCATTGCAGTTCCTCATAATTTTTGGAAAGCCTTCCATTCACTGCTTAGGCCAACAGTGCACGGGAGACCCAGTTGCTATAAATGGAAAAAAAGGTTTAGTTAACGCCCTCTGACCTCCATGTCATTTCCAAGGGGCATTGGAGTGGCTCGAAATTTTTGGTAGGCATTGCACTCACTGTATGCCCTATAACTGTGTAGCCGAACTGCTCCTTTTGTTACAGAAACATATCCTACAAGGCATATCTGGTTGACTGGCCTGATATTGATGTGAATGGTCCCTGTTCCTCCTGCTCTTTCTCCTTTGCCACTACCTCATCCATCATTTATCACCTGAAGCTTTGTTTTAACGGGAGTCATAGAACTTGGATAGTAGCAGGAAAACATTCAGCAATCCTCGGAGGAGGTAGGATATGCGCCAAAACGCTGACCACTTCAGGCCTAGCCGCTACTACATACATGCGCTTGCATTACAACAAAACAAAGCAGATGCTAACTTCTATCATCCTCATCATGCTCCTCACCTTGGCACTCTCAACTCCCCTGATGGAGAAGCCAGGGCCCACCGGAGGAGTCTGATAGTCCGGTGGGCTCGGCCAATGCTGCCCTAAAGCAGGCCAGGCTAAGAAAAGTGTGGGAAAGGTTACCGGGACAAATCGGGGTGGCTGGGGACCGAGTATGGACACCCGGCCACCCCCTGGAGGCTGGGGAGCAAGCGGGGACACCCGGCCACCAGGCGGCTGGGGACTGAGTATGGGGATACCAGGCCGCCGACACAGCCATGGCGTGGTGGCCAGATTCCGCCTCCACATGCCTAAAAGGCCCAATTTAAAGTGCAAGCAAGCAGTATGGTATTGCAGCCTGGGGGTGGGTGGGTGGCAGGCTGCATACTTGCGCTTGCATTGCAAGGAATGGGAGAGGTACAATTGAACACTGCCCTGGGACAAGGACTTGAATGGGGATAGTTGCAAGTCTGCAACGACAGGTGCAAGGTGGGAGGCATCTTCGCATGTACCATGAACAGGGGTTTGGCATGCACACACTACAGCGGAATAGGCTCTCCTTCCCACTAAATGCACTGGGGAGGGCACAGGTAATGTTTTGGTATACGCGCTTAATCTTATGTATAAGGCACACCAGGACAAATATGGGCGGCTGGGGACTGAGTATGGATACCTCGCTGCCGAAGCAGCCATGAGGTAGTGGCCAGCTTCGGCCTCCTCCAAACTAAAAGGCCCCATTTCAAGTGCAAGCTAGCAGTATGGAATTGCAGTCTGGGGGTGGGTGGGTGGCAGGCTGCACACTTACACTTGCATTAAAAGAAAACATAGCAGATGCTAACTTCTGTCATCATCATCATGCTCCTCACCTTGGCACTCTCAACTCCACCGATGGAGAAGTCAGGGCCCACCGGAGGAGTCTGGTTCTCTGGTGGGCTCGTCCAATGCTGCCTAAAGCAGGCCGGGCTAAGAAAAGTGTGTGGGGGGATGTTCCATGGAGAAATAGGGGCAGCTGGGGACCGTTTATGGACACCCGGCTGCCCCCACGCGGCTGGGGACCGTGTGTGGACACCCGGCCGTGAGGCGCCTGGGGACCGAGTATGGACAACCAGCCGCCGGGCGGCTGGGGACTGAGTATGGATTCCAGGCCGCCAACACAGCCATGATGTGGTGGCCAGATTCCGCCTCCACATGCCTAAAAGGCCCAATTTCAAGTTCAAGCAAGCAAGCAGTATGGTATTGCAGCCTGGGGGTGGGTGGGTGGCAGGCTGCATACTTAAGCTTGTATTGCAAGGAATGGGGGAGGTACAATTGAACACTGCCCTGGGACTAGAACTTGCATGGGGATAGTTGCAAGTCTGCATCTTCTGATGCGGTAAGGATCACTTATGATGGCCACACTTTTAGACAGTGACCTGGGAGTCAGAGATGCTTCCAGGGGTCTTCCCCATGCTGTTCCCTTGTCTTTTCAGCACTTTATGCATGTGTCACACAGCACATGGCCAGATAAGGTTGTAAAATGTTAAAATGACATTTCACGGTGAATGCATTTGTCATAGTTGAAAGCAATACAAAAGTGCAAAAACGCATAAAAAATGCTACTTGTGAACATAGCCGAAGGTGTGGAGGAGTATTTTTGTTTTTGGTCATTTATTTTAACTTATACACAAGTCTTTACCCTGTAAAGGATGTTCCTTAACATATTTCACAGGAAAAAAGTTTCACTTTCGTTTTTGAACGTTTTATTGTGAGCCTGTAAAAGTGGCTTAATACCTCTGACCACGTTGTTGACAGCAGTGACCTGGGGGTCAGAAATGCTTCCTGGGGCGATCCCCATGCTGTCCCCATGTCATTTGAGCACTGTCACTATCGTTTTGGGCACTTGTTAGGCTTTTAAAAGACTGCCGGGGGTGCCACCGCAAAAATGCTCGAGTCTCCCATAGACTAACATTGGGCTCGTTGCTCGGGTCGAGCACCCGAGTATCACGGCGAGCTCGGCCCGAGCTTCGAGCACCCGAGCATTTTAGTGCTTGCTCAACACTATTAATAAACATATACAATTGCAAGGAATACCCTATCACATCCTAATAATACCCTGCCTAAATAGCGTATGTGGTGCCCCTGCTCAGCGATGGCTGGCCCTAATGTCCCCTACAGTCCTTAGTTACCTTGTAGTCACATTGACCAGTCTGCACACGCATTAATTAATCCAATGGGAGCTTACATATGTCAAAGATAACCTCAAGTTCCTGATCAGAACCAAGAGTAACAGATGGCAATAGACTAGTCCAGCGTGACTGAATAGCAATGTCAGCATAATCAACAATAAGAATGACCATCTCTATCACAGGAGGTATAGAACTATCCCTGGACCAGTCTACTACACACACAATAATTATTCCAATCATCTATAGCTTTTTTACATATGTCAAAAATAACCTGATCTTACTGATCAGTACCAAAGATAACAAAAAATTAAACTTGGGACACTGCCTCCTGGGTTGCCTTATGCCTTTTCGTTTGGTATGAATTGACACATTAAATGACAGCTAAGTATATTATTTTTTACCAGTTGTCTATCACTCCTGAGGAACCTTGTTTAAGAGGGGAAACGCATGGAGTTCTGACACTGGAACTGGTTGTATAGTTTTATAGGATACAGATGGTCATTCTTATTGTAGACTGGGCTAACATTGCTGCTCTGCCACTCTGGACTAATCTAAGATTTTTTGTTATACAACCCCTGGCAAAAATTATGGAATCACCGGGCTCGGAGGATGTTCATTCAGTTGTTTAATGTTGTTGAAAAAAAGCAGATCACAGACATGGCACAAAACTAAAGTCATTTCAAATGGCAACTTTAGGGCTTTAAGAAACACTAAAAGAAATCAAGATTAAAAATGTAGTACTCAGTAAGGGTAATTTTTTTCAGATCAAGCAAAGGTAAAAAATTATGGAATCACTTAATTCTGAGGAAAAAATTATGGAATCACCCTGTAAATTTTCATTTCCAAAAGTAACACCTGCATCAAATTAGATCTGCTCGTTAGTCTGCATCTAAAAAGGAGTGATCACACCTTGGAGAGCTATTGCACCAAGTGGACTGACATGAATCATGGCTCCAACATGAGAGATGTCAATTGAAACAAAAGAGAGGATTATCAAACTCTTAAAAGAAGGTAAATCATCACGCAATGTTGCAAAAGATGTTGGTTGTTCACAGTCAGCTGTGTCTAAAATCTGGACCAAATACAAACAACATGGGAAGGTTGTTAAAGGCAAACATACTGGTAGACCAAGGAAGACATCAAAGCGTCAAGACCGGAAACTTAAAGCAATATGTCTCCAAAACAGGAAATGCACAACAAAACAAATGAGGAACGAATGGGAGGAAACTGGAGTCAATGTCTGTGACCGAACTGTAAGAACCCTCCTAAAGGAAATGAGATTTACATACAGAAAAGATAAACATAAGCCATTATTAACACCTAAACAGAAAAAAACAAGGTTACAATGGGCTAAGGAAAAGCAATCGTGGACTGTGGATGACTGGATGAAAGTCATATTCAGTGATGAATCGCGACTCTGCATTGGGCAAGGTGATGATGCTGGAACTTTTGTTTGGTGCCGTTCCAATGAGATTTATAAAGATGACTGCATGAAGAGAACATGCAAATTTCCACAGTCATTGATGATATGGGGCTGCATGTCAGGTAAAGGCACTGGGCAGATGGCTGTCATTACATCTTCAATAAATGCCCAAGTTTACATTGACATAACAGAATGGCTGCCATTTTAATATACTACAAAGATTACACCCCCTAGATCATACATGTGAAACTCTGGCCCGTGGGCCAAATTTGGCCCGCAAGAGGATTATATTTGGCCCGTGACATCAGAACCATAACCCCTATGTGGGGCCATTATTCTGCATGGAGGACTACGTGGGGCCATTATTCTGTATGGAAAGCTATGTGGGGCCATTATTCTGTATGGAGGACTATGTGGGCCATTATTTTGTAGGAAGGACTATGTGGGGCCCATTATTCTGTATGGAGGACTATGTGGGCCTTATTATTCTGTATGGAGGACTATGTGAGGCCATAATTTTGTATGGAAGACTATGTGGGGCTCATTATTCTGTATGGAGGACTATGTGGGGACATTATTTTGTATGGGGGACTATGTGGGGCCCATTATTCTGTACGGAGAACTATGTGGGGCCCATTATTCTGTATGGAGGACTATGTGGGGCCCATTATTCTGTATGGAGGACTATGTGGGGCCCATTATTCTGTATGGAGGACTATGTGGGGCCCATTATTCAGTATGGAGGACTATGTGGGGCCATTATTCTGTATGGAGGACTATGTCGGGCGCATTATTCTGTATGGAGGACTATGTGGGGCATTATACTGTATGGAGCACTATGTGGCGCACATTACACTGTATGGAGCATTATGTGGGGCCATTATACTGTATGGAGCACTATGTGGGGCCACTTATTCTGAATAGAGGACTATGTGGGGCCACTTATTCTGTATGGAGGACTATGTGGGGCCACTTATTCTGTTTGGAGGACTATGTGGGACCCATTATTCTGTATGGAGGACTATGTGGAACCCATTATTCTGTATGGAGGACTGTGTGGTGCTGAGGTAGAAGGTACAAGACCACAGAGGCTGGAGATTAGCTGCAGTGGTCACATGAGTAGATGGCATATGATTATTACAGTAAATTAAACAAAGGCATAGAGAGCACTGGAGTGGTGACTCTGGAGTGAAGACAAGTGAATATTATTATTTTTTTTTAGCACATTTTCTCTCGGAAACCCACTTATTTGAAGGGATCTACTTAGAATGTTGTGTCAAATTTTCATTAACAGAAATCTCTAAGCAGTGCCAAAGGGGTTTAAACACTCTACAGATTCATTTCTTTCTTTCTTATATGACAGAAAATCATTTTGACTGCATTTTTCTGTTTGTTATAGTAACAGGACCTTACCAGTTTTCACTGAGCTTTTTATATACTTGCATCTATAATATAATTTATAATACACAGTATAAATTCTATGTTACCCCAATAATCATTGATCCCTCCTTAACTGACTGAGAAATTTCAGCTTAGTTGGCTTACCTAACAAATTATTGCCTACAGCGGAAGTACTTTTATTCCCCTGTTGCAGAAATCAATTATTTACATACAGAGCTGAGTTCTCCTGCCTCTTTCTTCCAGTGTACTTGGTTACTGGCCTACTTAATTTTGCTTAACTATTACCAGCAATTCAAAGTAAAAGCTTTAATAACAGTTTCTGACATGCATCATAAGCTTTAACCCATGCCTTCCAAGCTGCAGAAACCATGTTTATTTACCATTAATCATTACCACAATGTATAGGTTCACATCAGGTTTTTATGCTGCATCAAATGTATGTATTTGTTTGTAAATATACAGTATATTGCAATACAGAGGTGGATACATGACCGCTCGTTCCCATCACTGGAGAACCCTTCCAGCACGCAGTGCATGCGATGTGAGGATTCACAGGTTTGCAGTCACATAGAGTCACTGCATACGTGTAGCCTAAGGCTGGGCCACACCTTTAAGAGTACATGTACATGTTTAATATATGGAGGGGATATTTATGCTGCTAAAAACAGAATGCTAACAGGAAAAATGCTGCCTAAAATATGTACATTTTGATGCTTTTTTTACATGCATCTTTTTCCCATTAATTTGAATGGGTGAAAAACACTGAAAGGCTATGTTCACGTGTTGCTTTTTTGCTGCTTTTTTTCTGATCTGCTGATCTCTTGGTAGTAAAAAAGCTGCAGACAAAAAGCAGGTTTTGCTGTCTTTTGTTGCGTTTTTTACTGTGGTTTTCAGGAGCCTAAAGTTCAGCTTTGCTTCCACCTTACAAGCATGAACAACACAAGGGTGTTAGGCCACCAATGCAAGACATATGTGAAACCATAAAACATTCTTGGTTAAAAGGGCAATTTGATCAAATTATTTGGTGGAAAAAGATTTCTATGTCTGAAAAAAATAGTGATTATTCTGAACAAAAAAGTTCACAAGAGTTCATGAAAAAAATACACAGTTGCAAATGTAAAAACAGCAAGGGGAGTTGAATTGGTCAGTCATAGTTTACCTAAGGCCCTCTTCACACGTCTGTGTTTCTGTTATGTGTGGCATCATTTTTCACACGTACCGGAGACACATACACACGCACACCCATGATAATCTATGGACCTGCGTACATGTCCGTGTTTTCACATTGACCATGTGTCCATGTGACCCACATGTTGACATGTCCATTTTTTTCCGGCAGCACGGATGACAATACATACTGCACACGTGCTCACGGATGACATAAGTGTGGCATCCGCGTGCAGTCTGTGTGACATGTTTTGTGTTAAAGATGTGCAAATATATAGATAGATAGATAAATAGATAGACAAATTGACATCCGTGAGATAATTAGTGCCTTATGTGTATAGCTTACTGTACATAGATTATCCTAGTAAATAAAAAATAAATGAAAAAAATGACGTTACCCATTTTTGGTAACCAGCAAAGGTAAAGCAGACAGCTGTGAGCTGATATTATCAGGCTGGGAAGGTCAATGGTTATTGGGCCCTTTCCAACAAAAAAAAATTTCAGCTCGCAGCCGCTACAAAAGTGGCGCATCGCATTGGATGCGCCAATTCTGGTGCTTTGCCTTCGCTCTTCCCAATTGCACTGGTGCTGTGACAATCTGGGTAGTGGGGTTTGGGGTTGATGTCAGCTGTGAATTGTACAAAAACACAGCTCACATCAAGCCCGGGTGTTAGTAATGGAAAGGTGTCTATCAGACACCCCCATTATTAACCCAGTAATAAAAAAAAAACACACACACCCAAAAATACTTTATTTAAATAAACACTCCCCAACTCTTTCCCTGGTTCACAAATTTATTTTTAAAAAAATCCCATGCAGGTCCAACGTAGTCCAGGGAATCCGACGTAGTCCCCAAACAGAAACCTGAAAAACATAAAAAGAGAGAAACAAAAATAAGACACTGTCCCTCGTTCACCAATTTATTAGAAAGAAGGTTCCCACGCAGGTCCGGCTGCAGGCTGGTATTTTTAAGCTGAGAAGGGCCCAATAACCATGTACCTTCCCAGCCTGATAATATCAGCTCACAGTGGTCTGCTTTATCTTTGCTGATTACTAGTGATAAGCGAGCACTAAAATGCGAAGCTTATCATGAAATAATTTAAAAAAAATTGACGTGGGGCTTCACCCTATTTTTGTGTCCAGCCAGGTACAGCCGGCAGGAACGGGCTGCCCTCAACCACCAGCTGCCTATTTGTACCTGGCCGGACACAACAATACAAGGAAGCCCTTTTTTTTTTTTAATTATTTCATGAATTTCATGAAATAATTTAAAAAAAAAATACGTGGGGCTTCGCCCTATTTTTGTGTCCAGCCAGCTACAACTATGCAGCTGGGGACTGGAATCGCAGTGCAGGGAGGCCCAAGCTTTCTGGGCCCCACTCGCTGCAAATTTCAGTCCGCAGCCACCCCAGAAAATGGCGCGTTCATAGAAGCGCAATCTTCTGGCGCTGTACCCAACTAATCCAGGGCCCTGGTGCGGTGGCTCACTGGGTAATAAAGGGGTTAGGGCCAGCTTGGTATTATCAGCTGGACCTAAGCCCGAAATTCATGGGGTCATGCCAATATTAGACATGACCGCCATGAATTTCTAGTAAAGTATTTAAAAAAAACACAACACCCAGAATAAAGTCCTTTAATTGAAATAAACACACAATTTTTTAATGTTCTAAATTAAACTATACTTACCATCACGCCCATTCCAGCTGAAGCCAATGTCTTCTGCAATAAAAGTAAAATAATAAAGCAACCTCATCCTTACCTTTCCATGGTTCTCAGGACAGCTTCAGCTCTGCTACATTGACATGACAGGCTGGATCGCAGCAAAAAGCTGCCATCCAGCTTGCCATGCCACAGACACTGAGAAGCGCAGGCATGCTTGCACTCCTCAGTGTTTGGCTGTGACGGCATCCAGATGAGCCGAGTTCATGTCAAATGAACTCAGCTCACTTCATGCACGTCACTGACAGCGTGGGAGAATTCTCCTGCGCTCAGCGCTTGAGCAGGAGAATTCTCCCACGCTGGGATGGCATTCTGATGACAGGCTGGATAGCAGCTGAGCGCTGCCATCCAGCTTGTCATCCTTCAGACACACTGCAGAGCGCAAGCATGCCTGCGCTCTGCAGTGTCTATGAAGGATGGCATGCTGGATGGCAGCGCTCAGCTGCGATCCAGCCTGTCATCTCAATGCCATCCCAGCGTGGGAGAATTCTCCTGCTCAAGCGGTGAGCGCAGGAGAATTCCCCCACGCTGTCAGTGACATGCATGAGCTGAGCTGAGTTCATTGGACATGAACTCGGCTCATCTGGATGCCGTCACAGCCAGACACTGAGGAGCGCAAGCATGCCTGCGCTTCTCAGTGTCTGTGGCATGGCAAGCTGGATGGCAGCTTTCTGCTGCGATCCAGCCTGTCATGTGAATGTAGCAGAGCTGAAGCTGTCCTGGGAACCATGGAAAGGTAAGGATGAGGTTTCTTTATTATTTTACTTTTATTGCAGAAGACATTGGCTTCAGCTGGAATGGGCATTATGGTAAGTATGGTTTAATTTACAACATTAAAAAGTTGTGTGTTTATTTCAATTAAAGGACTTTATTCCGGGTGTTTGTGTTTTTTTTTTAACTTTGACTATGGGGTTAGTAATGGGGGTGTCTTATAGACGCCTCTCCATTACTAAACTGGGCTTGATGTCAGCTGGCATTATAAGCTGACATCAACCCCAACCCTATTACCCCACTGCCACCGCTACAGGGCAGTGGGAAGAGCGAGGCTAAGTGCCAGAATTGGCGCATCCTATGGATGCGCCATTTCTGGGGCGGCTGATGGCTGGTGTTTCTAGCCTGGGAGGGGGCCAATATTCATGGCACCCTTCCTGGACTATTAATATCAGCCCCCAGCTGTCTGCCTAGCCTTTGCTAGCTATTAAAATAGGGGGGACCCAACGTCATTTTTTTGGGGGGTCCCCTGTTTTAATAGCTGGCAAAGGCTAGGTATTCAGCTGGGGGCTGATATTAGTAGCCTGGGAAGCTCCGTGGGTATTACCCCCTTCACAGGCTTCAAACATCTGCCCCAGCCGTCTGCTTAACCTCCGCTAGAGACTAAAATTACGGGGAACCCTATGCCAATTTATTTTTTTTAATAAATCCTTTATTTTAACACTAAATGACAAGTACAGTAACCAACACTGTCACTGCACTTATTATATATGTGACTGACATGTTTCTATCTATCTAATCTATGTGTGATGCTCTATTCTTTCTGTTCTAAATTGTCGGATATAGGTGTATGCCGCTGCTGAATTGCCGGCTTTTCATGTTTCACTGTGAGCACTGTTCCCATTGATTTGGGCAACCACTGTAATGCCACAACCACCATGGCTGTGACATTACAGTGAGTGGCAGACAATCCCTGCATGATTGGTGCTCTAAATAGCGCCAAACATGCAGGACGGGGACCCGAGCTCCCGCCAGAGCATCTCGAAAGTACTTGGTGAGCTCCGAGCATCTCGAGTACTGAGATGCTCGGGCGAGTACCGAGCAGTGGTGAGCATGCTCGCTCATCACTACTGATTACCAAAAATGAGGGGACTGCACGTCATTTTTTTTTCATTTATTTAGTTATTAGGATAATTTATTTACAGTAAATTACACACACAAAGCTCTAATTATATATTCCACGGATATCCATCTAAACCTTAACATTTAAAGATCTGTAATTTCTATTCTGTATTCTATTTTGGTCACGGACGGCACACGGATGTCACACGGAGGGTGCACACACACACGCGGATGGTACACACGGACGTCCAAAAGAAAACCACATGGATAGTAAAAACGGACTGTCTTACATGTACGTTTTTTTATGCGCACTTGAGAAGGGGGCCTAAGACATTGGCAGTACATTGAGTAGGTCAGGCATTGTTCAATTTCACATACTAATTTAATTAAACTGTACTAATACTAACATACATGCTCATGTGAAGATACCAAGACATTTTGGTTTAAACTTGTTAGTGCTTTTTCTCACTAAAACACTGCAAAATCTGATGGTAACGTTTTTTCCTGGGATTTTGCTGCTTTTTTTTGCACTTACTCATTGCTTTCTATGGGTGAAAAAACGCAGCAAAAACACAACATGTGAACATAGCCAAAGAATTCACAGGCTGCAGATTTGAAAAAAAAAACTTTGAAGTTTCAGATCTGGAAAGGAAAAAAAAGCAGCCTGTACATGAGATTTCAGAAATCTCAGTGACTTTTCTGGTAATGTAAAACACTGCATTTTCTCCACTGCAAAAACGCAATGAGTGAACAAGCCCTATTACACAAGTGAGTTAATTCAAAGTACTAATACAGAAGTGACAACAAGATATTGTGGTGGCCCCAATAGCAACAGCAAAAGGGTTTACCAGCAGGAGTCCACAATTTTTTAGACGATTGTTCCATAATTGACGTTAGGCGTGTAGGCTAGATATGATCTCCATGCCGCTTACTGTCAACACCGGCCCGTCAGATATTTACCAGATGAGTAACCAAAGTAGCCCACACTGCATCTACAAATATTAGCCACAGGCACAGTATCACCGTCATAGTACCAGAGTCCCTTTAACACAGCTGGAACAATATATTTTTCACTTCTTCCACACTGTGTGATATGCTGGTGCAGAGATTATAATCAGAATTTTAGAAAGTCATAAAATAGGTCACACTTGATTTACGATTTATAGACAAGTCAAATTCTGTACCTCCCAATTAGATACTTGGAAGGTCTAGGTTTGGCAATTGTAACTTCTATCATTGTTGTCATCTGGTCAGCTCTAAAATCTTTTCTGCTGTCAGAATGAATTATATTTGAAGGAGTCCATAGCAGAGATGAAGTGCCAGTGCTTGTGAGTTCTTCTGGTCTAAATTAGATTGGCAGCAGAAAGATTTTGGGTCTCAGTTCTAATTTAATTATTTCACTTACTTACATAGCGCCAACATATTCTACAGCGCTTTATTTTCATTGTTGTCTCCATTGGGGCTTACAATCTATATTTCCTGGAGAACCCGGAATAAACCCACACAAACACAGGGTGAACATACAAACTTTTAAAAGATATTGTCCTTGGTGGGATTTGATCCCAGGACCCCAGTGCTAGAAAGCTACAGTGTTAACCACTGAGCCACCATGCTGCCCACTACTATTAACTGCTTACATATGTCACAAAAACACATAAAAACACAATACACAATGCCTTATAGCTGAGCAGTAAGCATTTCATCAACCTTTTACTTTTCAGTCTGACACCTGGGCTTTATTCTTCTTGCACAAGATTTGAATCTGCTGCTTGATTTTCAAAACTCATAATTATTCTTCACTAGAATTCAACCAGTTTTTTTATATGTTATAAATGTTGGTCAGGCAGGTGAATGCTTGCTCATAAAAGTAGAATGCCCATGGGCCTGTAGGGGGTCAGCCCTTACTGGACATTGAATGACATTGTGGTTTTAATAGACCATGCTCTCCTCTGATTATTGCTCTTGAACTACTCACCTCCCCCTGTTGTTTTGGTGTGTGCTGTTGAAGGGGGAAGAACCAGGAAGTGAGAGACAGCATGTGTGTCTGAGGTAACACAGGACGTTTCCCTATGTACTGATAAGGAGAGATAATAAAGAGCCTGATGTTCTCTGGGGAAAAGATAAAGACTGGAATATTGCAAGATTGGTTGTCAGGAATGTGTCTAAAAGTAAAGAGCGGCATTGCTCCTCCTGGACGGCTTCGCTGAAGACTGGTGACCAGAGGTAACAGAGAACACAGGGAATCAGCCATCCCTCATCATTGGGAGGGAAATAAGACTTGCCTGACTGGAAGATAGAGAGAGACCAAATCTACAGGAGAAAGAACTCAAGGATAACTCATCAAACTCAGCTACAACAGAACCTAGTAGCAGCTGCCTATCTATTCCTGAACTGCACAATTGTGAGTGAAACACCGGTACCATATTGTGTGAGGGTGTAGCTCAGTTTTCTCTTTAGTTAGGATGCTGTAGCAGCGTGGCCCGGATTAGCCAGATAATGAATTAGCCGAGAGTAGTTTGCAAAAGTGAATTATACTGTTTGTATTGTACTGTCATTGGCATAGCTGGAGTATAGTTTTGTGATACCCTTCAGCTATTTCTCCTTATATTCATATTATTAACATCATTGTTATAAAAACTGTTATTTCTATTTTTCAGCATATATCCTCTTTTACTTAATAAAGTCAGTGTTTTGTTTCTGCCTCCTCGTCTGCTGTGCCGTACTTGAATCCTGGCTTGTGGTGTTCTTTGGATACCACTACAGGCTGGTAACAAAAAAATATAGCGCACATGAATATGCATAGTGACCTCTGGATCTGTAAAAAAAGATACAGTACAGACCAAAAGTTTGGACACACCTTCTCATTTAAAGATTTTTCTGTATTTTCATGACTATGAAAATTGTACATTCACACTGAAGGCTTCAAAACTATGAATTAACACATGTGCAATTATATACTTAACAAAAAAGTGTGAAACAACTGAAAATATGTCTTATATTCTAGGTTCTTCAAAGTAGCCACCTTTTGCTTTGATGACTGCTTTGCACACTCTTGGCATTCTCTTGATGAGTCTAACATCCCTGGCGGCGTGCTTGCATAGTGCACCACCTCCCACTATGCAAGACCGCAATGTTACCTGTCAGTACAGCCTGCAAATCTTGCTGCAGTTCATGCTGTGTGCAGGTCTCTTGACTGACTGTTTAGGGCGGCGGCCCGGTTACTTCCTGATTCTTATAGCTGCTGTGGGCGCACCCCTAATGCGTCTCCAGCCTATTGCTGTGAGTCACTGGATATTTAAACCCCCTCCATGCAGTAGGAGGTGCCTGAGCAACACTAACATTCAGTATGCTCCTTGACTCTGAAGTTGCCAGGTCCAGTTCTGCTTCTTGTCTGTTTCCGCCATCTCTGGGGGCTGCATACCCAGACCTGTTATCTGTGACTTCTTGTCCGTTTCCGCCATCTCCGGCGGCTGTATACCCAGGCTTGTTCTTGTATCTCCTTGCAGTAGCAGTTCCTGTCTGAACTGTATCCTAGCCTGTTACCTGTTTGTCTCTATGTCCGTACCTTCCCTTTTCCTGCAGTATCTGAACCTGCACCTAACTCCAACTCGTTGTCTCTGTACTTCTGTTTGTGAGTTTTGTGTCCACTTGCTACTTCATAGGAAGTACCTTGTGTGTATCTGGTTCTGCTTGTCCCTTTTCCCTTCCTCCGTATCTTCCTGTATTTTCCAGTCTGTTCCATGTGAACAGAGCCCTGTCCTCTCTGCCTTGCCCACCACTCCGGCGGTTTCTCTCTGCTCTGACTGGCCCACCGCTCCGGCGGTTTCTCTCTGCTCTGACTTGCCCACCGCTCCGGTGGCTTCCCTCTTCTCTGACTTACCCACCGCTCCAGCGGTTTCTCTCTGCTCTGACTTGCCCACCGCTCCGGCGGTTTCCCTCTGCTCTGATGTACCCAACGCTCCGGCGACTTCTCTCTGCTCTGACTTACCCGCCGCTCCGGCGGCTTCTCTCTGCTCTAACTTGCCCACCGCTCCGGCGGCATCCCTCTGCTCTGCCTTACCCACCGCTCCGGCGGCTTCTCTCTGCTCTGACTTGCTCACCGCACCAGCGGTTTCTCTCTGCTCTGACTTGCCCACCGCTCCGGCGGTTTCTCTCTGCTCTGACTTGCCCACCCCTCCGACGGCTTCCCTCTGCTCTGCCTTACCCACCGCTCCGGCGGCTTCTCACTGCTCTGACTTGCCTACCGCTCCGGCGGCTTCTCTCTGCTCTGCCTTGCCCACCGCTCCGGCGGTTCCGCTTTACTCTGCTTGTCTACCACATCTGCGACTCTGTACCCTATCCAGCCTGCGCTCCAACCTGCTAGTACCTCCCTGTCTGCACTCCAGCCGTGCTTGCCAGTATCTCTCTGTCTGCACTTCAGCCGTGCTTGCCAGTGCCCACCTGTCTGCATACCAGCCGTGCTTGCCAGTGCCCACCTGTCTGCATACCAGCCGTGCTTGCCAGTGCCCACCTGTCTGCATACCAGCCGTACTTGCCAATACCCACCTGCCTGTATGCCAGTCTAACCTGCCGGTTCCTGCATTCCCCGGTGTGGGTCAACAACTGTGACCGGGGTCTGACCTGGAGTCGCACCTGGTCCCTCTGCTCGGTTCCTCCTTGGTCCACGGAGTCGACTAAGCCGCGGTTCGACCTTGGTCGGATCGGGTTGATACTTAGTTACGCCCCTCCAGGCACTCCTCGGTTCATGGTACAGTGGGATCACTAATCACGCTCACGCCAGTCAGTCCGGGCGCGAGCGTAGCAATGAGCTTCAAGAGGTAGTCAACGGAAATGGTTTTCACTTCACAGGTGTGCCCTGTCAGGTTTAATAAGTGGGATTTCTTGCCTTATAAATGAGGTTGGGACCATCAGTTGTGTTGTGAAGAAGTCTGGTGGATACACAGCTGATAGTCCTACTGAATAGACTGTTAGAATTTGTATTATGGCAAGCAAAAAGCAGCTCAGTAAAGAAAAACGAGTGGCCATCATTACTTTAAGAAATGAAGGTCAGTCAGTCTGAAAAATTGGGAAAACTTTGAAAGTGTCCCCAAGTGCAGTTGCAAAAACCATCAAGCGCTACAAAGAAACTGGCTCACATGAGGACCGCCCCAGGAAAGGAAGACCAAGAGTCACCTCTGCTTCTGAGGATAAGTTTATCCGAGTCACCAGCTTCAGAAATCGCAGGTTAATAGCAGCTCAGATTAGAGACCAGGTCAATGCCACACAGAGTTCTAGCAGCAGACACATCTCTTCAACAACTGTTAAGAGGAGACTTTGTGCAGCAAGCTTTCATGGTAAAATAGCTGCTGAGAAACCACTGCTGAGGACAGGCAACAAGCAGAAGAGACTTGTTTGGGCTAAAGAACACAAGGAATGGACATTAGACCAGTGGAAATCTGAGCTTTGGTCGGAAGAGTCCAAATTTGAGATCTTTGGTTCCAACCACCATGTCTTTGTGCGACGCAGAAAAGGTGAACGGATGGACTCTACATGCCAGGTTCCCACTGTGAAGCATGGAGGAGGAGGTGTGATGGTGTGGGGGTGCTTTGCTGGTGACACTGTTGGGGATTTATTCAAAATTGAAGGCATACTGAACCAGCATGGCTACCACAACATCTTGCAGCGGCATGCTATTCCATCCAGTTTGTGTTTAGCTGGACCATCATTTATTTTTCAACAGGACAATGACCCCAAACACACCTCCAGGCTGTGTAAGGGCTATTTGACCAAGAAGGAGAGTGATGGGGTGCTACGCCAGATGACCTGGCCTCCACAGTCACCAGACCTGAACCCAATCGAGATGGTTTGGGGTGAGCTGGACCGCAGAGTGAAGGCAACTCCTTCAAGATTGTTGGAAGACCATTTCAGGTGACTACCTCTTGAAGCTCATCAAGGGAATGCCAAGAGTGTGCAAAGCAGTCATCAAAGCAAAAGGTGGCTACTTTGAAGAACCTAGAATATAAGACATATTTTCAGTTGTTTCACACATTTTTGTTACGTATATAATTCCACATGTGTTAACTCACAGTTTTCATGCCTTCAGTGTGAATGTACAATTTTCATAGTCATGAAAATACAGAAAAATCTTTAAATGAGAAGGTGTGTCCAAACTTTTGGTCTGTACTGTATATAATTCCACATGTGTTAATTCATAGTTTTGATGCCTTCAGTGTGAATGTACAATTTTCATAGTCATGAAAATACAGAAAAATCTTTAAATGAGAAGGTGAGTCCAAACTTTTGGTCTGTACTGTATATGTCACACATAAATATACACTGTGCCCCTCTAGGCCTGTACAAATGCATAGTGCCCATGAATGTGCACTGTGCCCCTTGGGCCTGTAGAAAAACAGAACATAGTGTAATTGAATATACACTGCCCCCTCCCCTGGGTCTGTAGAAAAGATATATGACGCACATAAATATACACTGTGCCCCTTGGGCCTGTCCAAATTTATAGTGTTCCTTAATGTGCACTGTGCCTCCTTGGGCCTGTAAAAAATAGAAAGTACCCATGAAGATACACTGTGTCCCCTGGGCTTGTAAAGAAAAAATAGCGCCTGTGATACATAGTGTCCAATATACTGTGTATATTCATTGACAATATTTATTCTTAATACACTGTGCCCCATGTGCCTGTAATTAAACAAAAAAAAAACCTTGGGGCTCTCTGTTCCCCTTGCGTTCGAATGATGCTGGCAGTCACAGTGGCGTACCGCCAATGGCGGCAGACCACGCGACTGCTATGGGGCCCGTGAGCCAGGGGGGGCCCCATAGCAGTCCAGGGGTGGACATACCGCCGCCGGTGCAGCTGCGCCGGGTCCCCACCATGCAGCTGCACCAAGGGGCCCGCAAGGTGCAGCTGCTCCCTGCACGCGGCGGTCAGGGAGCGATCCCTGCAGCTCTGCTGCTGTCAGGAGGAGAATAGCAGCGGAGCTGGAGGGTTCGTCCTCTGCTTCCTCCCTGACCCAGGCGCGCGCAGCTTGTGACGTCATCATGCAGTGCGCGCCTGGGTCAGGAAGAAAGCTGCCGGCAACCAGGAGGATGCAGCTGCAGGGGAGCGAGCTGAGGTAAGTTGTTGTTTTTTTTTACTGAAATGCTGGGGAGGGGAGGTGGGGGGAGAGCAATGGTGGGATGGTGGGGCTGGGGAGAGGAATGATGGGGCTGGGAAGAGCAATAATGGGGCTGATGGGACTGGGGAGAGAAATATTGGGGCTGGGGAGAGGGCTGATGGGGCTGGGGAGAGGAATAATGGGGTTGATGGGGCTGGGGAGAGCAATAATGGGGTTGGGGAGAGGAATAATGGGGTTGATAGGGCTGGGGAGAGCAATAATGGGGCTGATGGGGCTGGGGAGAGGAGTGATGGGGCTTGATGACGTCATCAAGCAGCGCGCGCCTGGGTCAGGAAGAAAGCTGCCGGCAACCAGGAGGATGCTGCTGCAGGGGAGCGAGCTGAGGTAAGTTGTTGTTTTTTTTGTTTGTTTTTTTTACTGAAATGCTGGGGAGGGGAGGTGGGGGGAGAGCAATGGTGGGATGGTGGGGCTCGGGAGAGGAATGATGGGGCTGGGAAGAGCAATAATGGGGCTGATGGGACTGGGGAGAGAAATATTGGGGCTGGGGAGAGGGCTGGTGGGGCTGGGGAGAGGAATAATGGGGTTGATGGGGCTGGGGAAAGCAATAATGGGGTTGATGGGGCTGGGGAGAGGAATAATGGGGTTGATGGGGCTGGGGAGAGCAATAATGGGGCTGATGGGGCTGGGGAGAGGAGTGATGGGGCTTGGAATAGGAATAATGGGACTAATGGGGCTTGGAAGAGCAATAATGGGGCTGGGGAGAGGAATGATGGGGTTGATGGGGCTGGGGAGAGGAATAATGGGATGGTGGGGCTAGGGAGAGCAATGATGGGGCTGGGGAGAGGAATGATGGGGCTGGGGAGAGCAATGATAGGGATGGTGGGGCTGGGGAGAGCAATGATGGGGATGGTGGGGAAGGGGAGAGCAATGACGTGTTGCTGGGAGAGAGCAATGATGGGGGTGCTGGGAGCGAGCAATGATGGGTGTGCTGGGACAAAGCAATGGTGGGGGGCTGGGAGAGAGCAATTATGTGGGGCTGGGAGAGAGCAATGATGGAGGTGCTGGGACAGAGTAATGATGGGGGTGCTGAGAGGAAATAATGGGGGTGCTGCGAGAGCGTAATGATGGGGGTGCTGGGAGAGAGCAATGATGGGGTGCTGGAAGAGAGCAACGATGAGGGTGCTGGGACAGAGCAATGACGGGGGTGCTGGGACAGAGCAATGACGGGGGTGCTGGGAGAGAGTAATGATGGGGGTGCTGAGAGAGAACAATGATGGAGGTGGTGGGAGAGAGCAATGATGGGGGTGCTGGAAGAGAGCAACGATGAGGGTGCTGGGACAGAGCAATGACGGGGATGCTGGGACAGAGCAATGACGGGGGTGCTGGGAGAGAGAAATGATGGGGGTGCTGAGAGAGAACAATGATGGAGGTGGTGGGAGAGAGCAATGACGGGGGTGCTGGGAGAGAGCAATGATGGGGGTGCTGGGAGAGAGCAATTATGGGGGTTTCACTTTGCTTGTACTGTGAAGCCTTGTATGTTTTCCGTGTGCACATAGCCTTACAGTTAATTGGGGAGAGTCACAGAGACTGAATAATTTATATTATTGTCCGGTGCAGATTATAGTTAATAGGGGGCACAGTGCTGCTTATCACTTTATATTTTGATTACTAAGTGGCTAATAGTATATTAATGGGGGGGGGGTTACATATCTGTATTTGAGGATGCAGTGTGGGGGAGACACATGTATGCATACAATGTATGACCTTGTTATTTTCTAGGCTGGAGATCATCGTGACAAGACGAGTCGTGGCTGGGAGATGTCGACATGAAGGTCTGACCAGATGGAGAAGAAGCAGCAGAAACCGGCTCTGATCAGATGAGACGTCAGCGGTAAGTGCCTGGATGTAAATATTATTCTGTATCTGCACTGTGTGACTTGGAGTGATAATGTTATCTGTAAAATCCCTTAGGCCACATTCTCACATTTGTGTGAAATGTCCGTGTGCTGCCAGATCTTCTTATCGGATGGTCCACGGACTCCTACAGTTTTATAGATCCATTCACACATCCATGAAAATCACGTATCTGAGAATGAGAACTAAGAGGGTCAGAGAATGTCCTGTTCTGATCCGATTTTGAGGATTAGAATAGGACATGCTCAATGCGTCAGTAAAACAGGGCAGCACACTGACACTGCACACAGATGCAGGAATGTAGCCTTATTATGTATAGCACAGTCCCTTAGTATATGGTGTACTCACTTATTATGTATAGCGCCATCCTTAGTTATATAGTTTCCTCTTTTATTATGTATAGCGCCATCCCTTATTATGTACCATCCTCTCTAGCGGCTCACAGTTGGGGGATCATACTGTGTTAGGGTCAGCATACTTTACCCTGGGAGTTGAGCTGGGGTACAGTAGGGTCATTATACTGTGCATGTGGAGGAATTCACCATGGGGGTTTCATACTGTGTTTGGGGGGCCCTTTTATTGGCATCACACTTTATGGGGCAATGAAAGAGAGATCTAGGACGTCAGCAGGAGGAAAATTACTATGTAAAGGATGGAAAGTTGTGAGATCTGATCTTTGGTGACCCCGACAATTATTTACATTTTTTTTTGGGGGGGGGGGGAATTAGAGCTTCTGCTATGGGGCCCCATGATTCCTATGTACGCCCCTGCTGGTAGACCAATGATTTCTTACACAAGTTGTGAGTATGCAATGCAAGAAGCCGATTATGGCCTCCTGCAGTACAACTGACTATTCATTTGTCTCACCTCTTTAAAAACGTAAATGCAATTGACTATATTAGCGCCTCTCACGGCTTCCTCCCTAGCACCACGTTAACATCAATTTTTTTTTAATTCAACCATTATTTACTGGGATGTGGTCCTATGCCTGAGGGTTTCAATAGCACTCCAGGGTGACGCATCCCCCCTTTTTTTTTGGAAATCGCTTGTCTTCTGAACCTGCACATTATATTCATAACATGAAGACTGGAGTTTGGGATCGAGCAGCAGAGCTCTCAACCTATACCAAGAATAATGTGGTCCTATTTCTGGCACACTAGAGTCATGGCTGTACATATTTAGTCATTTACCACCAGGACCGGTTTTAGACAAAGTGGGGCCCTGGGCAAAAGTTTAAAGTGAGGCCATAAATGCTAACCTATTGCACCATCGCCCTCAAACATTTAGGTTGCATTTACATGCTCTGAGTTCCGACCGTTAAACAAGTGCAATTGACCATATTGAAGTCGTTAGGCGCTTGTTTCCCGGCCTCTTTACACAGGTTGAAGAAGAATGATGGGCACATAACGATCACTAGTAGCTCAATCTGTCCCCATACATATAATGTTATCAGCAGCATATCTGCAGTTTTCATCGGGCAATGTACTGCTGAGAAAAATGAGTGTTCCGCCATAAACAATCCAATCAAATGATCAATGAACAGCATTTTGCTCATTTGTTGGGTGATTGCCAACATGTTTACACCTATGAACTCTCATCTGTGAAGCTGGAATTTATAAATGGATGCTACATACACACACAGTATGTGACACAAACACTGTATGCTACACAGACATACAGTCATGGCCAAAAGTGTTGGCAACCTAAAGAGGAACTGAAGAGGAGACAGACTGGTGTTAAGTCCTCTATTGTCTGTGTCTTTCTTTCTGTGTGTCTCTGTCTGTCCTTGTAGCTATCTGTGTGTGTTTCTGTGTGTGTCTCTGTGTGTGTGGTTGAGCCTAGAATGTATGGGTTCCTGGTTGTATATATTAGTGAAGACATCAGAAGGTATGGGCTCCTGGTAGGTATATATGTGTGCATGTGTTCTGCGTATACATATACGTCTATGTATGTGCTCTGTATACATTGTGACAGAGTCACTGGTGTTATATTTGAGGGGAGATATGTTTCACTATGGCTACTATACTTAGTGAACTGAACCTGCAACTTTTCTACAGCATGTTATATGTTTGGGGGGTTAAATCACCATTGTGAAGGGCGGGAGGTCATTCACCATATCTTCACCTCAGTGTGTGGCTGAGCAAGGTTAAATGCTCAGTCACTGTTTCTTTTTTTTCGGTGTTGTGAGTTTGGAGAGCCAAGTCTCCAGACGGTGGAACCTCAGCTCAGGAGGAGCTGAAGTGTGCAGCAAATTGGTGCAGGCGAACCCACACACTTATGGACTGTGTTATCATTTGTCTTTTGTTTTACGTTCATGCCAGCATGGCTGAGTTTATTTTGCTGAAGTCTGCAGAGCTTTATGCTAATATAATAAACATGCAGATGAAACTGTTCCTGTGTCTACTTCCAACTGCAGCCAAGCAAGTGGTCCTGCCACAACATGTATATGTATGTGCTCTGTGTATACATATACAGGTACATCTCACTAAATTAGAATATCATCAAAACGTTAATTTATTTCAGTTCTTCAATACAAAAAGTGAAACTCATATACTCATATATTATATAGAGTCATTACAAACAGAGTGATCTATTTCAAGTGTTTATTTCGGTTAATGTTGATGATTATGGCTTACAGCCAATGAAAACACAAAAGTCACTATCTCAGTAAATTAGAATACTTTATAACACCAGCTTGAAAAATTATTTTAAAATCCAAAATGTTGGCCTACTGAAATGTATGTTCAGTAAATGCACTCAGTACTTGGTCGGGGCTCCTTTTGCATCAATTACTGCATCAATGCGGCGTGGCATGGAGGCGATCAGCCTGTGGCACTGCTGAGGTATTATGGAAGCCCAGGTTGCTTTGATAGCAGTCTTCAGCTCGTCTGCATTGTTGGGTCTGGTGTTTCTCATCTTCCTCTTGACAATACCCCATAGATTCTCTATGGGGTTAAGGTCAGGCGAGTTTTCTGGGCAATCAAGCACAGTGATACTGTGGTTTTTAAACCAGGTATTGGTACATTTGGCAGTGTGGACAGGTGCCAAGTCCTGCTGGTGAATGAAATTTCCATCTCCAAAAAGCTTGTCGGCAGAGGGAAGCATGAAGTGCTTTAAAATTTCCTGGTAGACGGCTGCACTGACTTTGGTCTTGATAAAACACAGTGGACCTACACCAGCAGATGACATGGCTCCCCAAACCATCACTGATTGTGGAAACTTCACACTAAACCTCAAGCAGCTTGGATTGTGGCCTCTCCACTCTTCCTCCAGACTCTGGGACCTTGATTTCCAAATGAAATGCAACATTTACTTTCATCTGAAAACAACACCTTGGGCCACTGAGCAACAGTCCAGGTATTTTTCTCCTTGGCCCAGGTAAGACATTTCTGGCGTTGTCTGTTGGTCATGAGTGGCTTGACACAAGGAATGCGACACTTGTAGCCCATGTCCTGGATACGTCTGTGTGTGGTGGCTCTTGAGGCAATGACTCCAGCAGCAGTCCACTCCTCGTGAATCTCCCACAAATTTTTGAATGGCCTTTTCTTAAAAATCCTTTCAAGGCTGCGGTTATCTCAGTTGCTTGTGCACCTTTTCGTATCACACTTTTTCCTTCCACTCAACTTTCCATTAATATGCTTTGATACATCTCTCTGTGAACAGCCAGCTTTTTTAGCAATGACTCTTTGTGGCTTACCCTCCTTGTCAATGACTGCCTTCTGGACATCTGTCCAGTCAGCAGTCTTCCCCATGATTGTGGAGCCTACTGAAACAGACTAAGGGACCTTTTAAAACGCATAGGAAGCCTTTGCAGACATTTTTTGTTAATTATTCTGATTTACTGAGATAATGACTTTTGTGTTTTCATTGGCTGTAAGCCATAATCAACATTAACAGAAATAAATACTTGAAATAGATCACTCTGTTTGTAATGACTCTATATCAGATATGAGTTTCACTTTTTGGATTGAAGAACTGAAATAAATTAACTTTTTGATGATATTTTAATTTTGTGAGAAGCACCTGTATGTGTGTGTATATACTCTTGGTGTATACATGCGTGCACAAATGTTTGTGTATAGATACAGTCATTGCCGAAAGTGTTGGCACCCTTGAAATTGTTCCAGAAAATGAAGTATTTCTCCCCGAAAATTATTGCAATTACACATTTTTTGTTATACACATGTTTACATTTTTTGTGTGTATTAGAACAACACAAAAACAACTGAGAAAAAAGGTAAATTAAACATAATTACATACAAAACCCCAAAATGGGCCAGACAAAATTGTTGGCACCCTCAACTTAATATTTGGTTGCACACCCTTTGGAATAAATAACTGCATTCAATCGCTTAGTATAACCATCAACAAGCTTCTTACACCTCTCAGCTGGAATTTTTGACCACTCTTCTTTTGCAAACTACTCCAGGTCTCTCAAACTTGAAGGATACCTTCTCCTAATAGCAATTTTAATATCTCTCCACAAGTGTTCAATGGGATTTAGATACAGACTCATTGCTGTCCACTTCAGAACTTTCCAGTGCCTTGTTTCCATCCATTTCTGGGTACATCTTGAAGTATATTTGAGATCATTGTCCTGCTGGAAGACCCATGACCTAGGACGCAAACCTGACAGTGGGCACTACACTGCAACCCAAAATCCTTTGGTAATGTTCAGATTTCATGATGCCTTGCACACAGTCAAGGGACTCAGTGAAAGAGGCAGCAAAACCACCCCAAAACATCTTTGAACCTCCACCATATTTGACTGTAGGTACTGTGTTTGTTTCTTTGTAGGCCTCATTCCGTTTTCGGTAAACAGTAGAATGATGTGATTTACCAAAAAGCTATATCTTGGTCTCATCTGTCCACAAGATGCTTTCTCAGAAGGATTTTGGCTTACTCACATACATTTTGGGAAACTGCAGTCTAGCTTTTTTATTTCCCTGTGTCAGCATTGGAGTCCTCCTGGTTCTCCTGTCATAGCATTTAATTTCATTCAAATGTCGACGGATGCACCATGTGGCAGGGGGACAGCTTGAATTTCTTTGGAACTTGATTGGGGCTGCTTATCCACCATCCGGACTATACTGCATTGCAATCTTTCATCAATTTTTCTCTGCGGACCACGTCCAGGGAGATTAGCTACAGTGCCAAGGGTTGTAAACTTCTTGATTATGTTGCGCACCGTGAACAAAGGAACATCAGTATCTCTGGAGATGGACTTGTGACCTTGAAATTGTTGATATTTTTAAATAAATTTAGTTCTGAAGTCCTCAGACAGTTCTCTTCTCCTCTTCCTGTCCTCCATGCTTAGTGTGGCATACACAGTGTTACGCTCGCGCCCGGACTGACTGGCGTGAGCGTGATTAGTGATCCCACTGTACCATGAACCGAGGAGTGCCTGGAGGGGCGTAACTAAGTATCAACCCGATCCAACCAAGGTCGCACGGCGGCTCAGTCGACTCCGAGAACCAGGGAGGAACAGAGCAGAGGGACCAGGTGTGACTCCAGGTCAGATCCCGGTCACAGCTGTTGACCCACACCGGGGAATGCATGAACAGGCAGGTTAGCTGGTATGCAGACAGGTGGGCACTGGCAGGCACGGCTAGTATGACAGCAGGTGGGTACTTAGCAGGCACGGCTGGTATGAAGGCAGGTGGGTACTGGCAGGCATGACTGGTATGCAGACAGGCGGGTGCTGACAGGCACGGCTGGAATGCAGACAGGCAGATACTGGCAGGTATGAACGCAGGCTGGATAGGGACCAGTACAGCCTGGGATACAGGAACAGAGCCGCAGGTGCGGTGGACTAGCAGAGCAAAACCACATGAGCAGTGAACAAGCAGAGTGGAGAAAAACCGCAGGTGTGGTGAACAAGCAGAGCGGAGCAAAACCGCAGGAGCGGTGAACAAGCAGAGCGGAGCAAAACCGCAGGTGCGGTGAGCAAGCAGAGTGGAGAAAAACCGCAGGTGCGGTGAACAAGCAGAGCGGAGCAAAACCGCAGGTGTGGTGAACAAGTGGAGTAGAGCGGAACCGTCGGAGCAGTGAACAAGCAGAGCAGAACAGAACCACAGGTGCGGTAAACAAGCGGAACAGAGCGGAACCACCGGAGCGGTGAACAAGCAGAGCAGAACAGAACCGCAGAAGGTGAAGGCAGACAGGACAGGGCTCTGTTCACATGGAACAGACTGGAAAATACAGGAAGATGGTAAGAACACAGGAGGTAGATACGGAGGCAAGGAAAGGGGACAAGCAGAACCAGATACACACAAGGTACTGAAGGTAATGAAGTAGCGAGTGGACACAAAACTCACAAACAGAAGTACAGAGACAACGAGTTGGAGTTAGGTGCAGGTTCAGATACTGCAGGAAAAGGGAAGGTACGGACATAGAGAGAAACAAGTAACGGGCTAGGACACTGTTCAGACAGGAACTGAACCGGGAACAAGATACAGGAACGAGCCTGGGAACTCAGCCCCCAGGGTGGCGGAAACAGACTAGAAGTCAGAGATACAGGTAGCGGCCCTGGGTACTCAGCCCCCAGGGAGGCGGGAACAGACTAAAAGTCAGATGTACAGATAGCGGCCCTGGGTACTCAGCCCCCAGGGTGGCAGAACAGACTAGATACAGGACAGGACCTGGCAACTCAGTTGCAAAAGACAAACTGAGTTAAAGTGTTGCTCAGGCACCTCCTACTGGGTGGAGGGGGTTTAAGTATCCAGTGACTCACAGCAATAGGCTGGGGACGCATTAGGACTGTGCACACAGTAGCTATAAGAAACAAGCAGAAAGCCGCGCCGACGCCGTAAGCAATCAGACAAGAGACAAGGATAGAACAGGTACTGGAGCAAAGAGTGCAGCATGGACTGACAGGTAAGATTGCAGTCTTGCATGGTGGGAGGTGGTGCACCATGCAAGCACGCCACCAGGGATGTTACACACAGGCACATAATGCAAAGATTGAGTCAATTTCCCCCCTTTTTATGTGGTTTCAAGTGTGATTTCCATATTTCCCACACCTGCCACTTGCCACAGGTGAGTTTGAATGAGCATCACATGCATGAAACAAAGTTGTTTACCCACAATTATGGAAAGGTGCCAACAATTTTCTCCAGCCCATTTTGGGGTTTTGTGTGAAATTATGTCCAATTTGGCTTTTTTTCTCTTTTTTTTGTGTTTTTCCAACACACACAAAGGAAATAAACATGTGTATAACAAAATGTGTAATTGCAATAATTTTCTTAGAGAAATACTTAATTTTCTGGAACAATTTCAAGGGTGCCAACACTTTCGGCCATAACTGTATATCTACACAAAAATTGCAAGTGCGCATGTATACACCGAGCATATATGCACACATATATATGTATACACAGAGCACATAAATATACATGTATACAGAGCACATACATAGACATATATGTATACACAGAACACATACACACATGTATACCTACCAGGAGCCCATAAATTCTGATGTTTTCACTAATATATACAACCAGGAACCCATACATTCTAGGCTCAACCACACACACAGAGACACACACAGATAGATACAAAGACAGACAGAGAAACATAGACAGACAGAAACACAGACAATAGAGGACTTAACACCAGTCTATCTCCTCTTCAGTTCTTCCAACTCCCGCAGAGTACAGGACTTTGGTGACATCACAGTCACCTGACTAGTTACATGATTGTGATGTCACCAAAGGTCCTGAAGTCTTGCAGAGTACAAGACCAAGATGTCACCAAAGGTCTTGAAGCAGTGTCCACTGGAAGCTATACTTATAACTATTATCAGTGTAGAGCCTGCTGTAGACTCTGGGGACCCCCAAGGGAGGTAGGGGCCCTTGGCAACTGCCCAGTTTACTCTCCCCCTAATGCCAGTCCTGCTCACTACTGACAGGGATGGTAAATTAGAGCATTCAACAACTTCAAGTTATTTTAGTGGAGAGAGGATCAGGGGAGGTCTCAACTGCATAAGTACAACTGATCTAATTTTTAGGATTTCTCTGACTGACATATCTTAAAAACAATTCTTTGGGAGAAACAAACCATGTAAATCGTTTTGCGTGTTTAGACCATTATAGCACAGAATATGGATTAGAAGTCTTAAAAGTTCCACCTCTGAGATGCCCACCATCATTTTGCCTAACAGGTTTGCTAAGTAATTTCCCTGAGGCTTCATCTGTATTGCAAGTATGTGTTGTATCAGTTTTGTTCATGGATAGAACACTTGCCTTTTATAATCTATGGTGCTATTCACATGTCTGTGTTTTTTCACAGACCATGTGTCTGTGCAAAACACAAGGAAACATGTCCGTTTTTTTCTTGCAGCATGAATGACAAGAGCCAATACAAGTCTATGGGTCAGTAAAAAACACATACAGCACACGGATGGAATCTTTGTGTCATCTGTGTGCCGTCCGTTTTTAACATTGCAAAGAGTAGGAGAAGCTTTAGAAAGTATTTATTTCTTTATCCATCCTTGAAAAACACTGATGACACACTGATGGTAAAAACAGACACACGGACCAAATATTGATGCAAAACATTGATGACACCGGTACCATTTTTCACGTACGTGTCTAAACATGAACGCGTGAATAAGGCCATTCTCTCAATACCTGGTGCAGCAGATTTTGATCTCCTCACCAGGGGGCCTGGACTCTAGGAACTCCCAATCATCAGTAGGGTAACCGGCAGCAATCAGACATATATGGCTTATCCTGTGCCATAATATGGCATATCCCAGTAAAGTCAGGCACTATCTTTCACCCATTCTTTCAGAAGTCTTCAGAAATATATGTAATGTTCCTATTTCTTATCCACTTAAGTTAGATGTTTATTTAGATGGCAAAAAAATGAAAATCTGCACATCTGCTGGCTCCATTTTGCTTTTTTTTAGCTTTCCTTCCAGCAGGCATGGGAAAGTTTATTTTCTATTTTTTCTTAACTCTGACATCTGCAATAAACATGCTCATTGCCTCAGACAGAAAATGAGCAGCCAGGAACAGAAGTGAGTAACCCCAGACCTTATTAGTGTAATTGATGACAGAGGCCACTTCCGCCAAGGAGTCTGGAAAGCAACAACAATTGAAATATTTAATGACACATTACAGCAAAGCACAAAGCACCAGGGAGACGAATAAAGCGGGATTTGCTGAGAATTTGGCAGCTCTTATCTAGAACATGAGATACGGAAGCTGAAATGCAGCCACTGTTTGAACACAGGATATTATGAAATCTTAAATTTACATTCTTCTAGCAACATGAATCATCTTCAACTTTTAGCCGCCAGAGGAGTACAGGGTGACCTGATCAGGTGACCAGCGCATTCATAGAAAAAATAGTCAACATGTTTTTCATTGTCTGTGTCTGTTTTTTTTAAATAGCATTATGTTAATATCTATTAAAAAATATTTATTTATATTGTAGTTTTTAACAATAGACAAGGTCAATGGTCAACTAAATTTTATTACCAGTGGGAGGCAAGACCTCTAACATACAAGTGGAGGCAGATGATACCACTGGCAATTGATTGCTGCACAGAGCTCATCTCTACGCCCTCCCTGCAGTGTGACCTCTGCATATGTCACAGATCATGCCCAGTACACTCTCCTATAGAATTGAATGATTCCTTTTCTTTTCATGCATTTTAAGTCCTGGTGTCTTCTGTAAATCAAATTTCCAGACTGCTGTTCACAGCAGAAAATAAAAACCAGTTACAAAAAGTGTATTGTTAATTACATGTTTTTTAACTAAAATGTGGGAAAACAAAATGTCAGGAATGTATTATCCACTTTATGTCAACATCCTGGAATTAAAAATTCATAAAGGTAGGCACTTGTGTTTTGCACATTAATTTGTTGATTTCAGGTTTTTTATGCCACTCTTGGCAGTTTTGCAAAAGTTTGAACAGGTTTAGTGGGAGGGGGCCTCCCGATGCTCAACAGATTTAATATAATATGCTCTAAAAACTAGTGAAAATTTTAGCACAAATCCACATCTGATCAAAGAAGACATATATTTTCTTTTTTGATACATGGTCGTGCACTGATACAAACAAACTAATCAAACGCCTATTAAAGCCTTTCAGAAATGTATCATATTTTAATCTAAACTAAGAGAGGTGTATATGAATCACCTCTTCTCTCAATGTCTATATGTACAGGGAAAATATATATTTTTGTACCGTGTTAACCAGTAGATAGAAAAATATTTAGATTTGAGAGTCCTCAGTGGTTGATACCTTTTAATGGCTAACTGAAAAGATGGTAACAAATTGTAAGCTTTTGAGACTACTCAGGTCTCTTCATCAGGCTGGTATAACACAAAATCTGAAGAGTCACATATTTATACACAATAAGACACAGAAATAATGCAATAGATGAGACAGGTGACAGAAAGAAAAGTTATTATGAGAGAGATAAATAGTTCTGGCTATAAATAATATTTTAGCAGTTAATAGATAAGGAGTGTGAAGGTTTTATTGTCCTGTGTTATGATGGCCTCACAAGTCTGAGGAGCACATTCCTTAGTTGATGTAGAATGACATAAATCCATGCGACACATTCATTCCTGCTCTGAAAGTGTCAAAGGTCACTATCAGTTTATATTCTGAGATTCTTCTTTCTCTTTGAGATTTGAAGTTACCTTTTAATACCAGTAATGTCATGTCTTTGATGCTGTGATCAGATGTCTATATGTACAAATTTTTTACATTTTCCATTGGTCTGAAGACTTAACCACTGTGGTCTACCATTTCTGCTATATAACTATTTACAATCTTAAAACCAAGCAATGTGAACTGAGGTCTAAGATGGTAGACATGCAAGAAATAGGAGCATGTTCACACTAGCAAAAAGAAGCAAAACCTACAAAAGACAAAAATATATCTCATACCCTACCATCATTATATATAAATGTAAAGCAAAGTTGCATAATAAATATAGGGTACTTAGTGAACTATTTTTGATCAAAAAAAGTATACAAGCCGTCCCACCAGCGGCAAGGTGACCCTAAATTGGGACGGTACCTATACTGTCTATATTAAAAACCTTACTGTATATCAAAGTTGAAGTAATGCATATAAAAGGGTAGACAAATAGGACCGGGTCCCAACTCCAGACCACCCAGGCCCGTGGTAAGCTACATATATACTAATCAGCTCAACAAAGGGGATGCCACACCCTTAAATTGCACAGAATGCAAACAAGACAAAAAACCAAGCAATGTGAACTGAGGTCTAAGATGGTAGACATGCAAGAAATAGGAGCATGTTCACACTAGCAAAAAGAAGCAAAACCTACAAAAGACAAAAATATATCTCATACCCTACCATCATTATATATAAATGTAAAGCAAAGTTGAATAATAAATATAGGGTACTTAGTGAACTAATTTTAAACTAAAAAAAGTATACAAGCCGTCCCACCAGCGGCAAGGTGACCCTAAATTGGGACGGTACCTATACTGTCTATATTAAAAACCTCACAGGCCAGACAGCATCCACGGTGCCTCCATCTGCCTCATTACAGGGAATTTTCCACCGGGGGTTCCATCTGAATCACGTATTTCAGAGATTTACACAGAAACCCCGATGTAAGCGCTCAGCGCAGAGCGCAGGATAAATGTGAGCCGAGCCATACTGCAATCTTTGGGAGGCAGAATGAACAAATCAGCAGTAGGTGAAGAATTGGTTTTATTTCTTTTTTACGCTGTTCCTCGTGCAGTGTAAGAGATTAGATGACTTCATTCTTCTAGTTGGTGCGATTACAGCGATACCAGATTTATATCTGTGTTTTTATGTTTGGCTGCTGTCACACAATAAAAAAAATGTTTGTTTTTTTTGCAAAGACTAGTTTTTGCATCGCCATATTTTGAGAGCTATAATTTTTCCATATTTTGGCCGACAGAGTCACGTAAGGGCTTGTTTTTTGCGAGACAAGTTGACGTTTTTATTGGTACCATTTTCGGGCATGTGACATTTTTTGATTGCTTTCTATTCTGATTTTTGGGAGGCAGAATAAAAAAATAACCAACAGTTCAGGAATATATTTTTTTTATGCCATTCCACGTGTGGTAAAAGGCAGTTTTATTCTTCGTGTCATTACATTTATAGCGATACTACATTCATATTTATTTTCATGCTTCGGCTCTTTTACACAATAAAAACTGTTTTATAGAAAAAATAATTTTTTTTGCGTTGCTTTATTCTGAGAGCTATAACTTTTTTATTTTTCGGCTGATCGAGCTGTTGCGCAGCTTGGTTTTTGCAGGACAAGATTACATTTTCAGTGTTACTATTTTTATTTACATTTGTCTTTTTGATCACGTTGTATTCCATTTTTTGTTCGGCAGTATTATGATAAAGCACAGTTTTTTGCTTCATTTTTTATTTATTTATTTATTTTTTTACCGTGTTCACTAAAGGGGTTAACTAGGTGGGGCAGATTTATAGGTCAGGTCGTTCCGGACATCGCGATACCAAATATGTGTAATTTTATATATATTTTCTTTATAATAATATTTATTTATCCAATATACATATATATATATATTTATCATTATTATTTTTTTAAAAAAATATATATTTTTACAACTTTTTTTTCACTTTTTTTACAGCTGACAGCTGACACCCAGCGGCGATCGCACCCGCACAGCCTGTGCGCGGGCGTGATCGCCATGTCATAATAATACGTAACTGGTCCATAAGGCCCAGGGCACCTGGACGTATTATTACTTACCATGTCAGAAAGCGGTTAAAGAAGCACTTCCATCGAAAATGTTATCCTCTAATTATTTTTAAACATAATCTGTTCAATTACTTACAGATTGCCATCTTCCCTGGTTTCCAGATGCGCTCTGCTCCTCTTCTGGATCACGTGACCTCAAATAAGACTAGCCAGATCACACAGAGATTTATGTGTGGATCAGAAGTCGCTTTCACAATGTAAGCCTCATTCTGAGGCTTCACAGCCTTACATTTACAAAAGTAGCACCACCTACATATATACATACTGATAAGAGAGAGTAACTGTAGTTAGCTAAGACATAGGATAAGAGACAGTTAAAGTTTGGGACTAGCCCATAGTGGGAGGGGGAAGCCATAGTAAAAAAGGACTACTTCCTGATAGTTAGTCACATAGGGAAGTACAGTAACCAAGGTCAAGTTCAAGTGCAGTGGTTTGCTAGCGTCAGCAAGTATTTATCATTCATGGCAGTGGGAAGCCTTACTAGAAACCCTTGAGGACATTCCAGCAACGTCTGGAGCTCAGGGCTCTCGTCGGCTGACCCAGATGCCTTTAGAAAGACTGCATGGACCAGGGCTCGTCTCATTGAATGCCTGCTCTCTGTTCCTGTAGGCAGAATACTATTCAGACAACACAGGGTGATAGTAAAACAGTGTGGCAATACTTTATTGAACCACTAAAAGATAATAACACATAGTACAGTCCCAGCAAATACACAAGATGGTGAAAACTACAGAGTCTCACCCTTCCGCTGGCTCACCAGGATTCGAGCAACTGCGACGTCGGGGCTTCCAGGGCCAACTACCCCAACCAGTGGCACCCAACTTTTGGCAGGCACCCCCAGAGAGGAGGTAGTGGAAAGCTTAGGAAGCTGATAGGTCATTGACCTATGTGACCAGGTGACCTGATGTCTCCATGGGCTCAGTGATGGGCAGTGTATAAAATCTGTATTCCTATGGCTGAAGTCATGGTGTCTTGATGCTGGTTTGTAAAATTTGCTTGTAGAAGCATGGAGGTATCTTTTTATACCCACATATGTAATCCAGGCCATCAGCCTCAGGTCAGGGTGAAGATGGGATGAGGTCAAAGCTCATTGTTCGATTATTTAATCAATCTTCATGGTTTGTCCTTCCCTGCTTGCAGGTTGACATGTTGCATGGACTTATACAATTGATAATCAACATATTAGCAAACATCAATTGTTTAATAACCCTGTGTCCCTATCATTCAATGATAACAATGCAATATGCTGCAACAAACATCAACTCTAGAATCAACGTTCAGGCTCATATAACAATGGCTTATGTTCCTGGGCCTCACATAGATCGCGCTTTGCTTCATCCCGGCTTTGTTTCTCCGTGCTCTGCGCCGCATGTTTCTATTGCGCAGGCGAGTCACTGTCAGTTCCCGGCGCCTGCGCAATAAAACTCGGCAGTGCAGTGCACAGGCAGACGGGACCGGGATGAAGCAGAGCACGCTCTATGTGAGCAGCACTTTGCGCATGACCGGGAAGTCAGGGAGAACAGTGCACGTCACAGGGCCCTGTGACGTGCATGGGAGGGGGGAATATGATAATTAAGCATACAAGTAGGGATTTGGGGGACTAATAAGCACATAGGCGGGGATTGCTTGGCGTCCCCAAAATAGAATTGATTAAAGCGCTTTTCTCTGCAATCAGACCTCTACTATGGGCCATATAGGTATGTATAGATTTACTTTTCTATATCCTGTATGGCCATAGTAGAGGTCTGATAGCTCCAAAGTGGTGACAGATTGCCTTTAAGGAATTCGACACCTATAACACTTTTTTTAATCTAAACATATCATAGTACATGTCTTGTAAATGGGATAAAGCTCATTTTATGTATTCCAAAATGTTTTTTTAAAAAATAATTCATAGAAGGAATACACAAAAAGAAAACAGTCTTTTTAATGGACTGACATTGGGGTCTTACCAGAGACGTAGCCATGTTGTATGTTTATGAACAAATCATGAATGTTTTCTGAACGTACAGAAGAAGCAGTGATGTAGGTAGGATTGCATGCAGAATATAACTAGCTACCGCCACATATACATTAGACTTTTCTTCCATTTTTGCTACTGTTCTGACCTCCATTCCAGCTTGATGGAGTCTCACAGCATCCTTAACACAAACTGTCTAGATCAATTTTTACCAATGTCATGTATGGCTGGGCCTCTGAGGGCGTCCTGTTTTAGCTATGCAGATGTGCTGCTGCATATAATTTGCATATACATATCCTTGTCAACATCAGTAAATATGATCTAGTCATTTGCTGTAAGCGACTGTGATATTCATCAATGCTGTTTGTATTTAACCAGTAGGCTTGTCTGAACTTGTGTATCTCAAAGTCTGTGTATTCTCTTGTTTTGTGAGAAATGAGCAGTTTATAGCTGCTTGGTTAATCACTGTCATTGTCACTGTCTTCCCATTAGATGACATTCAGATGTATTAAGTGACTTTTCACTGCAACTTTTTTTTCTCCCAACCATCATAGTACATACATTCCTATGGAAGCCTCCCATGAATGTGAGACTTAATTATAATGTACCACCTGACCAGCAGGTCATTGACCTACATAGAGCATGTAGCCTTCTTTTAATTAACTGCACCCTCTATGTGTAAAGCATTTGTAAGAGTCACATTTTATGTCTTGTCAACTAGTTTGTGAGAAACATGTCAAACTGATTAATATGAAGTTTTTGTACACCTTATGTTAGAACTAGACCTTCATATTACTACTCTCGATAAGTTGAGGCGGGAAATATATTCATAGATATCATGGAGTTTTAAAATGTGTGGATTCTTTTTTTAATTCATTTAAAATAATTTTATAATGTCTATTTTTTTAAGGCTTCAGGTGAAATTGAATGAATGTTTTGTTTCTCTCTGCTCTCCAAATTATCAGTTATTTCCGGTCTTTACATGCTCTTTGAAACCTGATCTCACAGTGTTACAGCAGACCTTCTGTAGAGCAGATCTGACATTTGTGGCTTCTCAGGCTCACTGCACATGAACTTGTCTCACATTTGAAGGCTAGTATTTTCTCTTTTTGTTCATCACAATTGTTTATTTAGTTTGTTTTATGAATGAATAATGCAAAGTTTGTGGAAATAAGTAGGATTTTCATAGAAAAAAAGAGGGTGGCTTCTAAGGCACAATGTTTAGTAATAGTTATGTCATGAAAACTGGAGGCTATTTGGCGGTAGTTGAGAAATTTGATACTTTTTATTTTAATATGTTTATGGTTATTAAAAAATTTTTGGCATCTGATTTTGTGTACTCTCTTTTAATACATCCCTATCAAGTTCACTGATTAATTTTAGAGTTCTGAAATTGAAATAATTAGATATTACAGGTGGTTTTATAACCTGTGCCTGTCCGACGCACTGCGCCTGAACACGGGAGTGCCAGAGGTACGCCTGAAGAGGGTCAAAGGGATATTCTTAAATTTGAAAGTCATCTCCTATTCAAAGGATAGGAGATTAGTAGATAACTTTCAGATTGCTGGGGGTCTACCCTGCCGTGTCCCCCACCAATCCCGAGAACCGAGACACTGAAGAGCCCCGGCTGAATGGAGAGGGGGTCAATCATGTGCACTGCCTCTTTATTCATTCTAATAAGAGTGCCAAAGATAAGCCAAGCACAGCGCTTGGCAATCTTGGGTGCTCCCATTAAGGATGAATGGGGTGGTAGTTTGCACTCCATTCAACTGGGGCTATTCAGATCCCTGGTTCTTGAGTTGAAGAGTGGGCATAGCCACACCCCGACTCCTCCTAAGTTCCACCCATTGAGGTGGAGCTGCTTGACACTGGCGTAAGAATGCCAAGAGTTGCAATATTTGTGCAACTATTAACACTGTTAACAGTTTTCTGGCATAAACACTTTGATGTATTGGCCCCTCAGTGTATTATCTGAATAATCCTATGCAATCCCGTCAACTTCTCCACACCCCACTCTTCATTACACAGTCTTCACCTGGCTTTTCAAGCTACTGTACTGAAACACCGCACTGTCTCAGAGTAAAATATACAGTACAGATCAAAAGTTTGGACACACATTCTCATTTAAAGATTTTTCTATATTTTCATGACTATGAAAATTGTACATTCACACTGAAGGCATCAAAACTATGAATTAACACATGTGGAATTATATACTTAACAAAAAAGTGTGAAACAACTGAAAATATGTCTTATATTCTAGGTTCTTCAAAGTAGCCACTTTTTGCTTTGATGACTGCTTTGCACACTCTTGGCATTCTCATGATGAGCTTCAAGAGGTAGTCACAGGAAATGGTCTTCCAACAATCTTGAAGGAGTTCCCAGAGAAGCTTAGCACTTGTTGGCCCTTTTGCCTTCACTCTGCGGTCCAGCTCACCCCAAACCATCTCGATTGGGTTCAGGTCTGGTGACTGTGGAGGCCAGATCATCTGGTGTAGCACCCCATCACTCTCCCTCTTGGTCAAATAGCCCTTACACAGCCTGGAGGTGTGTTTGGGGTCATTGGCCTGTTGAAAAATAAATGATGGTCCAACTAAACGCAAACAGGATGGAATAGCATTCAGCTCCAAGATGCTGTGGTAGCCATGCTGGTTCAGTATGCCTTCAATTTTGAATAAATGCCCAACAGTGTCACCAGCAAAGCACCCCCACACCATCACACCTCCTCCTCCATGCTTCATGGTGGGAACCAGGCATGTAGAGTCCATCCGTTGGAACCAAAGATCTCAAATTTGGACTCATCTGACCAAAGCACAGATTTCCACTCGTCTGATGTCCATTCCTTGTGTTCTTTAGCCCAAACAAGTCTCTTCTGCTTGTTGCCTGTCCTTAGCAGTGGTTTCCTAGCAGCTATTTTACCATGAAGACCAGCTGCACAAAGTCTCCTCTTAACAGTTGTTGAAGAGATGTGTCTGCTGCTAGAACTCTGTGTGGCAATGACCTGGTCTCTAATCTGAGCTGCTGTTAACCTGCGATTTCTGAGGCTGGTGACTCGGATAAACTCATCCTCAGAAGCAGAGGTGACTCTTGGTATTCCTTTCCTGGGGCGGTCCTCATGTGAGCCAGTTTCTTTGTAGCGCTTGATGGTTTTTGCAACTGCACTTGGGGACACTTTCAAAGTTTTCCCAATTTTTCACACTGACTGACCTTCATTTCTTAAAGTAATGATGGCCACTCGTTTTTCTTTACTTAGCTGCTTTTTTCTTGCCATAATACAAATTCTAACAGTCTATTCAGTAGGACTATCAGCTGTATATCCGCCAGACTTCTGCACAACACAACTGATGGTCCCAACCCCATTTATAAGGCAAGAAATCCCACTTATTAAACCTGACAGGGCACACCTGTGAAGTGAAAGCCATTTCCGGTGACTACCACTTGAAGCTCATCAAGAATATAAGACATATTTTCAATTGTTTCACACTTTTTTGTTAAGTATATAATTCCACATGTGTTAATTCATAGTTTTGATGCCTTCAGTGTGAATGTACAATTTTCATAGTCATGAAAATACAGAAAAATCTTTAAATGAGAAGGTGTGTCCAAACTTTTGGTCTGTACTGTACCTGTCTGCAATCGAGCAGGCAGGCTCTGATTCATGCCGCCCGTGATTCATGCAGCATGAATCTGATGACAGGTTTCCCATTAATGAAAAATGCATTCAGAAATGGTACTCAATTCCCTAATCTTTATTTAAACTTTCAGAATATTTCACACTTACCATATCCCAGCTAATTTTCGAATACTGCAACATCGATGTAGTAAAAGCCAAGTGAAAATTAAGCAAAATTAACTTTTTTTTTTAGACAATGAAGTGCTTATAGACATGATCGAATTATATCGGTGTGAAAGTTCCAATTTCTTTGATATCTTTAATACTTATAGATGTTGATGGAGCCTTTTTAAATTATCTACATTACAGTCTAGTGAATGCTGTAAAGATTGTTACAGTACAAATCAAACAAAAGTTTGCTGGGAAATGCTTACTAAACAAGTCCCATTATTTTAAATGTGAAAACCATTTCCGTTTGATGGCTGTGTTTCTTTCCAGCTTCGTTTCCAAAACCGTTGAATTGGGCTTAACACCATGTCCCCCTGCAGCAGATTAAACTACAAATCCACTGTCAAAACCTGAGATTATGCTTTGAATTCTTGCAGAGGAGTTCAGTTCAGAACAAATACAAGTCAGACTTTTACAAAGTTTATTTACTCTGTGTGTACATAACCATATACCTGAGGCACCATATGATGGCAAACAAAGCACTTATAACAACTGCAAAGCTCAAAAATCATAGTGACTCTACATTTTGCATTACACCATAAAGGAATATTACTATTAGAAGCAGATTATGGCAAATGTATGTGATATCTGGCGAGTAGGGTCATCTTTGAAGTTGGCAGTAACTTTGCATCAGCAAATTGATCAAGTGCCACTAGTCTCCAAGTAAGAAGAGGCACAGTGGTGTGATCTGTCAATTTTCGGTCCTATGGATCAGTGATACATCTGGAGGTGGAAGAGCAAAGGAAATGTTGAAAGTATGCCCTGCCTACAGTGAAGCATGGTGGTGGCTTGGTAATGCTTTGGGCTTGATTTGTTTCCTCTGTAAACTATCCCCCGGCTTTAGTCGTGTGAGTGGTCCGCCATTTTCACATTAGGGCCAGCTACAGAGAATTTTGTGTTGCTGGGAGGGGGTGCAACATTGTACGTGGATCTACTGCTCCCATCGTCGGTTCCATTGCACTTAGTACAGTCCCGTTCCCGTTGACCATTTGATGCAATAAGCTGGACCAGTCTTTAAAAAAAAAATGTCCATTTTATATTTGACCAAACTTGTAATCAGGGGATTACAAGTTATACATTCTGTTCCCCCATCTTCCACACAATACACCGGCTCCATTCTCAGAGTTTCAGACTGCACTTTGTTGCCGGAAACATGTACTGCAGGGGGCATAGTGAGATGTTTGATTTGCCTGCGTATCCTTAGGGGTAGGGTCATACGGGTCCATGTGTAATGCTATGATCCCGATACCCAGAGCCTTTAGCTAAGACAGTCCCAGGGGCCGCTTGTTGATACCTAAGCTCCCTGTTTCTAGTACTCACAGCAGGGCACTACCTTTTCCTAAGGTCCCTCTCTTCCGCTGGACTGTAGTTTTCCCGGACTTCTAAGCTTTCCTCTCCTCGCAGCAGGGGTCCCCTCTGTCACGCTAGGTAAGGTGAGGACCAAGTGTACGACAAAGGGAAAAGACAGGAAGCCCAACAACTAGGGAAAGGGAGAGTGGAGACCTCTAGGTAGATCTTACAACATCCTGACTCCCCTACCATTCCTAAACAGGTTCCACATCTATCGTCAAGCAGGATACTTAATCCCTAACTGTCCCTATAGCTAGGTCCTATGTAGGGAGGGGAAGAAGTGAGCACTAGTCAGCCCCCACTTCAACTAAAGACAAACAAGGAAAACAAACAAGTGGATACACTTAGCTTGAGAAGACACCAGAGGGAAGACGACAACAATCCACCAAGAAACTTCAAGAATAAACTAGCCGACTGCTAGTACTCCAGGCCTGAGCAGAGGAAAAATAGTTTTATGACCGGCGACTTTCTGGAGACACTGAGGGGTTTTTAAATATCAAGCAAGAGTGTGTCAATTAGCAGCAGAAGGTGGAAATCACTGCTGGCTTCCAGCGAGAGAAGGATACCACTATACTGCAGAAATGAAAGGATCAAGAAGGTGTCTGCAAAGCCAAGAGCAGCGACCTTCTACAGCCGGATCCAGAATGACTGGCTGTCAAACCTGATACACTCATGACACCCACTTGCCTGTGATGTCCTGCCGCCTGTGATTTCCTGCCGCCTCTATAAATAGCTTCTTTCCATGCCTTGTAGTCCTACCACTGATGAGCCTACTCCACACTCTGCCTACTGAACACTGAGTAATTACTTCCTATATCCCTATAGCCTTCCTACTGGTTCTCCCTGTATTGCCGCCCATCCCCTTTCTCTGGGGACGGCCTTGAAGTTAACCCTCCAGGAACCTGGCTGACACACACACCAGCCATAAGGATAAAATACTTTTCTATTTATATACATAAATTTTAAACACAACAACATAGCAATTTTAACACACTTGACCCAACGTCTTCTTGAGGGCGACAAGGCTCCTGTCCACCTTCTCACACCTCTGGTACTGGAAACCTTCAGTGTGTGAAAGGCAAGAAGAATTATTTTAAGTATCAAGAAATAAAAGGAGAAAACGGCATGCATTCTTTCCAAAATATTATTTCCAAATTTATTTCCAAAAATATTTGTGAACTGGAGGCTATTGCCCATGAAAAATGGGCTAAGATTCCTCAGAAAAAAATGTCAGAATTTGGTGTGTAGTTATACATCATGTTGACAACAGGTCATAACAGCCAATGCTGCGGCGCTAAGTTCTAAAGACGATTATCATGAAGGGGTTCAATAAATCTAAGACTGCAGTCATCATTAAAACTATCATTTTGTGTTGGATTTGGAGAAACCGCCTGTGTTATTAGTTGTATAGTGGTATTTATATTGTTGTTGTTTGATTGGTTTATTAGCAACATTTAGGCTATGTGCCCACGATGCAGAAATGCTCAGGATTTTTTCCTGAGCGTTTCTGCATCTCCCTGGCAGAAAAAAACGCATGCGGATTGTACATGCGGATTGTACATGCGTTTTCCTGCCAGGGACATGCGGAAATGGAGTGTTATTCACTGACATTTTCGCATGCGGATTGACAAGCGCTTTCCAAGCGATTAGCATCACTTGGAAAGTGCTTGTGACAACTAGGTCACACTATATAAATCCATGCAAACAGCATGGATTTATACAGTGCGACCCGAGAGAGTGGTAAAAGTAAAAAAAATAAATGTATACTTACCCTCCGATGGCGCCCGGTGTCCTGCTTTACACTCCGTTCTCCCGGCTGCCGGCATCGGTGGATTGAAAGACCTGCCGACGTAAGCGTCGCATGACCCGTCACATGCCTCTGACGTCAGCGCAGGTCCTAGTTCAGTCCACTGCAAAGTGCCGGGAAGCACGGAGGAGCGCAGCGCGGGCCGAAAGAAGGTAAATATACATTTATTTTTTATTTTATTATTTTTTTACAGATTTTTTAATTTTACCTGTGTGTGGATGAGACTGTCCTCTCATCTACACCCGGGTACCATCCGCACATTAGAACGCTTGGATTACGCATCTACATATACAGTGATGCGTAATCCATGCGGTCTAATGCAAGTCAATGGCGGCGAAGACGCAGCACTTCCGCAAAATAATTGGTAGTGCTGCGTTTTTTTCCGCAATGATAATCCGCAGCGGAAATTTCCGCAGCATGTGCATAGCACATGCGGATTATCATTGGGGAACATTGCTGCCCTTCTACCATGCGTTTTTAATGCGTTTCTGCAGCTGCAAAAACGCTGCAGAAACGCATTAAAAACGCATCGTGGGCACACAGCCTAACAAACTTTCTTTTGCTTGCAATAAACCAGATTTGCAATGGGGGTTGAATACTTTTTATTGCAACTGTGGATGGGAAAATCCCTTAAAGTGAGTGGCTCTATATACTGATAATTAAGGAATTATTATTAGGTTTTTGCACTCAGTGCAAATAAGAACTTGGCCTCCCTTTTCTTTAAGCTGGACATTACGTTTATATAGCTTCCCATTGTTGGCTGTCCAATAGTCTGGGTCTCAGTCCTGCTCGTCCCTTATTCACATTTATGTCATTTGACATGTGCTAAGGCTTTAATACTAGAGGTTAGGACGGTCCCAAGCAGGGTCACCTTGACATGGTGAGATGGCTTTCACGTTTTTTATCAAAACAATGTTAACTAAGTACCCTATGTTATTTTTATGCACTATTGCGATTTATTTATTTATTTACTGCTGGGTAATTGCTCATTTTGTTTTTATCTTAGGTTTTGTCTGATAATTATGGAATGTCTGACAATATTATTTTTAAGTCCTGTGATATCATTATAAGGAATTTGCTGTAGTTTCCCCCAAATGTTTGGATTTCTCATGTGACAACTGCTGGAGATCTCTCATCTGCCTGTTGCTATGAATATAGAATTGAATGTTATCGAGCTTATCTTCTGTTGAACTTAAATCTCACTTACTCAATATTCTGTATACAGAAACGGAAGTACAACCAAGTGCATTGAATTAAATATGATTGCATTTGCATTAAGTCCATTCCCCTGTGTTCAGTCATTTATTTCATTGAAAGAATCATGATGTACTTCCATACAAGCTGCAGTTTGTGTTACGGAAATAAATCCAACCTTCGCACATGTGCAGCATATGTTCTTGCTATTTTTTTTTCAACAAAAGATTAATTTCACTTATAATAATGATTAACACAGCACAAAGCAAACAGATGCATTAAACAGCATTTCCACCAGAAATGTGAAAAAAAAACTCACCGGTGAGTATAAGTCATTTAGTTTTCCCTTCTGTCAAGTATTCAAAGTTTGCCTAGATATGCAAAAGATATTTAACACCCATCCCTATTATGCTGCATAATAACTAGGTAGATTTGTCATCCAGACTGTACAAAGATAAGTAATAATTTTAGTTAGAGTTGTAATGGAAGATATGTTGATTGTCACATAGTATTCCCAAAATAAAAGACATTTAATGCTGGCAACTTGTAACTAACACTATTTTTACTATAATTATATCATCATCTCTATGTCCTACGATGTTAATATTAACGAATCAACTGGTGGAAATCCAAATGTTAAACATTTTCTTAGCATAGGATGATTAGAAGACTAGAAATACATCATTATCATGATATCATGTCATGACATTTAACAAAGTATATTGTATTACAGGGGTACACTCCCAAAACTACAGCAAAGACGGTCATATGCCATTAAATTATCAACATTAACCCCTTTCTGATGTGTGACCTAATAGTACGTCATGGTGACCTGGGCCGATTGGACCAATGACGCATTATTAGGTCATATGGCGATCACGCCCGCACACAAGCGGTGCGGGGCGATCGCCGCCGGGTGTCAGTACCAGGTGTCAGCTGTGACAATCAGCTATGTGCAGGGAGTAGTCCTGCACCGCTACCTGCACATTAACCCCCTCAATGCTGCAGCATTGCGAGGGCAAGGGGAGGTGATAGCCGATCCTCACCTCTCCTGCCGGCGTCCAACGCTGTCTGCCGCGGCTCCCGGATGTTGCCATGACGACCCGATGTCGTCATGACAACATCCGGGTCACCAAACAGCAGGAAGATACTTTGGTCATGCGCAGTGAATGACCAAAGTATCTTCTCCCTCTGCAGCAGTGACAGCCTGTATAGCACAGGGAGCTGCTGCTGCTCTCTATGCTATACAGGCGAACTGAAAATAAAGTGTGAAAGTGTAAAAGTAAAAAAAGAATCAGAATGTGAAAAAAGAATAAAAAATTGAAAAATATATAAAAAAAAAAATGAAAAAAATAATCCAAAAAAATAAAAATAGATTGTACCCATAAATAAATATTATTGTGGAAAAAAAACAAAAAAAATAATAAAAGAACCCATATATGATATTGCCGCGTCCAGAACAACCTGTTCTATAAAACTGTCCCACTAGTTAATACGGTAAAAAAAAAGCAAAAAAACATGCTTTATCATCATACTGCCAAGCGAAAAATGCCATAAAACGCGATCAAAAAGACAAATGCAAATAAAAATGCTACCGCTGAAAACAAGCCGCCATACAGCTCCATCGGCCGAAAAATAAAAAAGTTATATCTCTCAGAATAAAGCGATACAAAAAAAAAAATTTTTCTTTAAAATAGTTTTTATTGTGTAAAAGTGCCAAAACATAAAAAGATATATAAATGTACTACCGCTGTAATCATACTGACCCGAAAAATAAAGCTACCTTATCAATTTTACCACACGCGGAATGGTATAAAAAAAAACAATACCGGAATTGTTGTTTTTTGTTTATTATACCTCCCAAAAATCGGAATAGAAAGCGATAAAAAAATGTGACGTGCCCAAAAACGGTAACAATAAAAACGACAACTTGCCCCGCAAAGAACAAGCCATCACATGAATCTGTCGGCCGAAATACGGAAAAATTATAGCTCTCAAAATATGGCGATGCAAAAACTAGTCTTTTAAAAAAAAAGCGTCTTTTAGTGTGTGACAGCTGTCAATAATAAAAACCCGATATGAATCTGGTATCTCTGTAATTGCACCGACCTGAAGAATAAAGCTGTCTAATCACTTATACCGCACGAGGAATGGCATAAAAAATAAACTCTACGGTTAGGGTTATGCTAGGGTTAGGGTTGGGATTTTTTCAAAAGTAAAGAAAAAAAAATGATGACGATATGGCGACTAATGTTGAACGCAAGTGCTCGCTACTTGAGTTTGCATCGGGTGCTCAGGTATGCATCGAGTATCGCTGGTGCTGGAGTGACATGCTCGAGTCTCCGCCCCATATGTTTTGCAGCTGTTATACAGCCAAAAAAAACATTGCGTGGATTGCCTGCCATGCACGAGCGATCCCTGCATATTGGTTTTTTTTGGGTGTCTAATAACCGTGAAACATGCGGGGCGGGGACTCGAGCATGTCACTTGAGCACCCGCGATACATTGTGCATACCCGAGTACCCGATGCAAACTCAAGTAGCGAACACTTGCGCTCAAGACTATTGACAACATTAGGTCATCATATTGAATAAGTTATCAAATTCTGTGTTGTACCTCTGGGTTCAAAATGTTCACTATACCCCTTAATAAAATCCTTGAGGGGGTTAGTTTCCAAAATGGAGTCACTTGTGGGGGGTTTCCACTGTTTAGGCGCATCAGGGGCTCTCCAAATGCAACATGGTGTCCGCTAATTATTCAAGCAAATTTTACATTCAAAAAGTCAAATGGCGCTCCTTCCCTTCTGAGCTATTGACATGCTCAGGAGGAATTGCTGGTCAACTTTTAACCCTTATAGCTCCCTATCAAAAAAAAAATTTGGGGTTCCAAAATTGTGCTGATGTAAAGTAGACATGTGGGAAATGTTATTTATTAATTATTTTCTGTGACATATCTCTCTGATTAAGGGCATAAAAATTAAAATTTTGAAAATTGCAACATTTTCGCCAAATTCCCATTTTTTTCACAAATAAATGCAAGTGATATCGAAGAAATTTTACCACTATCATGAAGTACAATATGTCACGAAAAAACAATCTCAGAATCAGGGGGATCCGTTGAAGCGTTCCAGAGTAATTACCTCATAAAGTGACAGTGGTCAGAATTGTAAAAATTGGCCCGGTCATTAACGAGCAAACCACCCTAAAGGGGTAAAGGGGTTAAAGGAGTCATTTCGCTTTAGACAACCCAATTGATATAAGAAGTCACTGGGTACCTTCTTCTAAAGAACATTAATGGATTTTGTTGAAAGCTCAAGGTTGTCTTGAATGGTCACTGTAGGACTGCAGGCCACCAAGACAGATAACAAGAAGTAGGGTTGGGTCTTTGTCTCTCTGCTTTAGATTCGGCTGTCGGTTCAGGGCAGGCAATCTATTGGATAATGTCAGGATATACATGGTAAGTTAAAAAAAGAGGTCCTAAAGTCCTTGCAGATAGGTGATGAAGATGAACTGCCCACTGAAATGTGAGAAAGATGATACAAAACATGCATCTTGCCATCCACACTGGAATATTTATCTGTTATATGTGTTACTGTAAAAGTCAGAAGGCCGGTAAAACCTAGGATTTACCGGTCAATCTGGACATTTACCGAGGCCGTCGGTAAAAGCTCAAAATGAAAAGTAAAATTGGACTTTTACCTGTGAAGTCTTGGTAAATCTTAACATTTACCGTCGAGCGTGGTAAAAGTCAGAAATATCAGGTGTGAAGATGGAACATCTGACTTTAACCAAGCGCAGTCGGTAAATGTGCACATTTACCACGGCTTCTTGGTAAATGTAGCTGAGAAGGGTGTAATAAAAAGTGTAAGCCACCGCGGGAAAGGTGTCTGATTAGGCAGATATGGCGAGGAAATGGAGGACACAGTGGGAAAGGTGTCTGATTAGGCAGATACGGCGAGGAAATGGAGGACACAGTGTTCAAAGTTTTTATAAATGTAATAAGAGTAAATGGGGAAAATATGGTAATAACAATGAACAAAATCTGGTACCCTGTAAGGTATCTGCTACCCTGTAACGTATGTACGTTCTATATATACAGATGTCAATCCTGACTATCCTTAACGTATGTACGTTCTATATATACTGATGTCAATCCTGACTATCCTATGATTATTGTTCCGATCATACAGAAAGTGCCCACTTCCCGCTAACATACAACCACTAACCCCACACTAAAATATGCAAAAGAGAACGTCCTATGAATCTTAGGGTATCAGTGTTCCGCAGCACCTTCTCACAAAAAGTTACAAGAAGTACACACGCTGCCGGTGTAGTAGTGTATAAATTGTCCTGTACTTAGCTTCCTGTAGAGCGCAGAGTCCAAAGTCTTTCCAAGGGTCCCTTGCAAGGTGGACGCTAACACCGCTCACATGATTTACCGTTGCTGTGCCAATGTGGTAGAACCAGAAGATATGCAGATAAGCTCTGAGCCGGAGTTGCTGGGTGCCATGAATGGTCTGTTCCACCCGAGCACCGTAGTCTCTGATCAGGGGAATCGGAAGACAGCGCATTCCGAGAAAAGGCTGGAAGCGCAACAGCCCTGTCTGGGCTCAGTCTAGTCAGCATAGCACCAGTCCTCTCACTCTCCCTAAAATAGCTCCTGCCTCAAGTCCTAGTTTCCTGGGGTTCTTTTCTTAGATTGCTGCCCAATCACTGCCTGAAGAAAATCACTAACTCATCAATGGCAGTGTTAGACCAGTAGATGGTGCTGTTGTACAGTCTTTCACACAATGCTGAGTAACCCTATTACAAAAGAACAAGGGATTCTTGCCAAGCAGTGTGGGTAAATGGGCGTACTTTCTGTTTGTGTCCTCATGCTGGACGACTGCCTGAGTGTTTTGCAAGCTGCACATACTGCTCAAAGCTGCATAGCCGACTGCCTGTCAAAGCTGCACAGGCACTAGCTGATTGTCAGATCATGAGTGAGGAAATGAAAGATCGTTTTCGGAGCTCTTGAATGAAGTGGTGGAGAAAAATCGAGATAATAATTTTTATCTCACGGACGATAAATACGAGAATGTATTGAAAGAAGTGAAGGAGGCTAAGGTGGCGGTACCTAAACAGAGTATTCACTACAGGCGTTTGAAGAGGTACGACATCATGACCGTCGGAAGTGATGAAAAGTTAATTGCACCAATCTCGTGTGAAAAAGACAACGTGTTGCATTACGTTCGGTGTGCAGAACTCTTTAGTGTCATTCATAATGCGCACATCAGTACCGGCCACGGAGGGCGGACCAGGATCCTAAAGGAGGTGAACCGTAAGTTCAAAAATGTCACAACGGAGTCAATAGTTATTTATCTGCGACTCTGCCAGCCATGCCAGAAAAAACAGAAGATTACCAAAAAAGGCCTTGTTGTGAAACCCATCCTACACAGTGAAATGAATTCTCGTGCTCAAGTCGATCTCATTGACATGCAATCCAATTGTGATAATGATTTCAAGTTCATATTCGTCTATCAAGACCACGTCACTAAATTTGTTCTTCTACGTGCTTTATGCACTAAAAGAGCAGAAGAGGTTGCGTACCACCTCCTTGACATTTTTCCACTTTTGGTGCCCCGTATATTCAACATTCTGATAATGGGAGGGAATTTTGTAACAAGGTCATACAGAGTTTGTGCGCGATGTGGCCTGATATGAAAATAGTGCATGGTAAACCAAGACACAGCCAGTCCCAAGGCTCCGTGGAAAGAGCAAATCAAGACATTGAAAACATGTTGTCAACGTGGATGGAAACAAATAAGACACCCAAGTGGTCTGAGGGCCTTCGCTTTGTACAAGCAATGAAAAATAGAGCATACCATGAGGGAATAAAATGCTCGCCCTATGAAGCTATGTTCGGAGTACCAATGCAGATGGGTCTAGCTACCTCCAAAATTCCTAGTGATGGGATCAGAAATCTCTCTTCAGAAGAAGATCTTGAAAAAATGTTTGTTGGTTTGCAAGAGGAACCTAGTGATCCGACATCACCAACAGAAGCCGAAGGGTCAGATGAATCTAACTTTCATCCCACGTCAGCACCGACAGCAGCAGAAGCTTCGGATGAATCTAACTGTCATCAGCTGTTCACAACGGAAGGAGAAGCTTTGGACTTATCCAACTGTCCGCACACCTTAACAGCATATGAAACTCCACCAATTTTGCCATCCAAGAATAATGAAGACCTAAAAGAAAAAAGTTTCGAGTCAAAGCCTTCTAAGAAAGATGGAGAACTTCATGATGATCAGCAACCTGACGTTTTGATTTCGCATACAATCAATAGAAGAATTGGTGCGGTCAGAAGAGTTCAAAAAGCTGCAAGAGAAGGACTTGAAACACAGGCCAAGAAAATGTTGAAATGTTCCAGTCAAAAATTACCCGAACCTAACATTGGACAAAACATCAGAATCAGAATTCCAGACGTCGACAGTTCAAAAATGGACCCTAAGTCGATCATTGAGATTATTATAAAAAAATAAGATGACTTCTACCAAGTGGGGACTACCACTGGGATCCTAAATGCATTATATTATCACAATCAGTTCACCATCTGTCAGGAAAATTTCATAGGATTGCAGGATGTGAAAAAAGTTCAGATCAGCCTTCGCACGGCGGTTTCCCAACAATCGTTGGTGGGAGGTCAGGGATTGAAGAAATGCAACTGTTTAATGAAGTGCCTAAACAAGAAATGTGTTTGTAGGCTGGCAAAAATGAAGTGCCATTCAAAGTGTCACAATTCCCAACCGTGTTGCAACAAATAGGTCCTCTTTTGTGTTTGTTGTATGTCTTTTTCATTGAGATGAAAAATTAAGTGCAATTTAATGGGTCACAATTAGAGTTGAGTGGATAGCTGGATATCCGTCTATCCATACGGATAAGACCGAGATCCGAGTGGATCCGGATCCTATCCGTGTCCCATATAAGTCTATGGGACAACTATCCATGTGCAGGGACATCCCTCCTGCGTCACCAGTGATGCGGGGGAGACTCCCTGCACGCCGGTGGGCATCCCTGCCGTTACCAGTGATGGTGGGGACTAGGCCGGGGCATACCTGAGCGAGGAGATCCTCCCCGCCCACTAGGGTCATCCTGCCCTCTGGCCGGACCCCCCTTCTCCGCCACTTAAAGATCACTACTTACCGGAGGCTTCCCAGGTCTCGTCGGCCGGCTGCATCCTCCTTCTTCCGGGTCACATGACTGCATACGTCACCACGAAAGTGACAGGTGCATAAGTCATGTGACACGAGTTGTGTCACATGACTTACGCATGCGTCACTTGCGTGGTGACGTATGCAGTCATGTGACCCGGAAGGAGAACGCGGACGACGAGACCTGGGAAACCTCCGGTAAGTAGCAATTTAGCTTTATACCTGTCTGCCCTGCACACTCGCACCATCCATGCCTTCCGATGATGCATGAAACATGCATTATCGGAAGGCACGGATATATCCGACAGATATTGGGATTATCCGTATCCGTACAGCCCGTTATCCGCTCGGATAACGGGTCTGGACGGATCTATCCGCTTATCCCTAGTCACAATTACAGAATTACATAGTTTTGAAGTTGCGTTATTCTTGTATTTGCGTTAATTTGACATTTTTGAGAAGTATTTTCCTACATAAATGTTTCCTATTTGCATTTTCCTATTTGCATTCAGAATTACATAGTTTTGAAGTTGCGTTATTCTTGTATTTGCGGTAATTTGTCATTTTTGAGAAGTATTTTCCTACATAAATGTTTTCTATTTGCATTTTCCTATTTGTATTTGTTCATTTGCATTTGCATTTTGAAGAATAAAAATATTTCTAATGATTAAAGCCTTCATCAGAGTCGGAAATTGCGTTTAGTTAACTTTTACCACCATCATCTGCTTGTAAGAGTCAGAATTCTGTGACTCAAAGTTACTTTTACCAACACATGCTGGTAGTTACTTTTACCAACACATGCTGGTAAATGTAAAGATTTACCAATTCGCCCAGGTAAAAGTCCAAAATCGTTAGTTTTATATGGAATACATCTGACTTTTACCAACGCTGTTGAGAAATGTTAAGATTTACCAAGACTTCACCGGTAAAAGTCCAATTTTACTTTTCATTTTGAGCTTTTACCGACGGCCTTGGTAAATGTCCAGATTGACCGGTAAATCCTAGGTTTTACCGGCCTTCTGACTTTTACAGTAACATATGCACCAAAAGCAGCTTTGCCATGTTGTGGAGGATGAGGAGAATAAGGCCAAGCAGTTCTGTACGTTTTTTTTTCAGGGGATAGGAACATTTTAAGTCCACTGCTTGTTTCTGGCTCTACACTTTGGCTCATGACTAGTGGCCCTGGATGTTATATGTTATGTATACTGTCACATTCATCTGAATGGTGTTGACAAAAATCCATGTACGTGCTGCAAAAATAAACCCAAATGGAGAAAATTTTAATTCCCAGATATATCTGCAACAAATCTGCCATTAATCTTGCGAGAGACACAATATTTTACTGACAAGTTGCGTCAGGATGCTGCATGTCATAAGTGCTGCATGTTTCCTGTAGGTCACGCATTAAAAAATAATTCTACCTTAAATATGTAATCTAATCCAGTGAATCCACTAACAACGATTTACAAAGCATCCATAATCTGTCTCCCCCATATATTTCCAAACTAATCTCCTGATACCATTCCGAAAGGTAATCTCGGGTTCTTACAATACCTCGTTCTCGCCTCTGCTCTCATACCTTCCTCACCAATCACCTCCAAAACTTCTCCTGGGAGTCCCCCATCCTATGGAACTCAGTACCTCAACACGTCTGATTAGCTACAACATATGGATCTTTCAAACAGAACCTGAAAACTCATCTATATAAAATCACCTACAGCCTGCAATAATCCTGCTGCCACCTCACTACCACCAGAGCCACTGAATCCTCCCTCCCTGACATATTGTTTCCTGCCCCATTACTATGTAGATTGTAAGACAGTGAGGACAGTGACCTCTTATCCTCTGTACCTTTCTGACAGTCCGTTTAATTTAAATAAGCAAATTGTCTCTTCAGAGAGGAAAAGGATTTGAACTCTAGTGCCACCTACTTCCAATAGGTGGCACAAGAGTTCAACTCCTCTTTCTCTCTGAAGAGGCAATTTTCATATTTAATTTCCCAGAGGAGTATGCAAGGCGTTTAAGTCTCCTCATCCTGGCATGCCAGACCTGACTTGTCACTCTCTACAAGGAGAAACCTTACCCCTTAGATCCCATATTTAATTTAAAAAAATTATATATATATGTATATATATATATATATATATATATATATATATATATATATATATATATCACTGCTCAAAAAAATAAAGGGAACACTTAAACAACACAATGTAATTCCAAGTCAATAACACTTCTGTGAAATCTACCTGTCCAGTTATGAAGCAACACTGATTGTGAATCAATTTCTCCTGCTGTTGTGCAAATGGAACAGACAACTGGTAAAATGATAGGCTATTAGCAAGATACCCCCTATTAAGGAGTGGTTTTGTAAGAGGGTGACTGGTATGGTCATGCGCCTCTTCCCTCTTAATGCGCGTAATGTTGTGTTCTATGTTTATATATGAGTATTCATATGATCTAATGTCTGATGGGTTACTTATAGGTTCAATATAGGTTGGTGCGGGTAGACTATTAGATTGATAGAAGAAGTAGTGCAGAGGTGGGCACTATAGCACACAGAGTAAGCAGTTATAAGTTAGGAAAGAGTTTAGGAGTTTAGGAGCTGCTTCAGTGTGGGAGGAGCAGGTTCAGTGAAGGACTGAGACACTTCCTAATTGCAGACAGTTCTAGTTGAGTGAGGGACAGTGACTAGTGAAGACATGTCAGGAGGACACAGGAGAAAGTACAGGAGAAGGGCGTGTGTGTGTCACATTCTGGGAGTTTTTGGACAACCTTATCTGGAAGGTGAATCCGAACAGTTTAGGCAGCGGGGACAAGAACAGATGTACATGGAGAGGTCAATGTGGGAACTTCACCTTACGTGCCTAGACAGGACAGCCTCATCAGGGAGGTGGTTCCAAGCAGGTCAGGCAGTGGGACAGAGAATGGAGTAAGCCAGAGAGCTGGCGCATTTGGCGTTAATCTTCATATCCAAATCGGTGTCTGTGTCTTTCATCACTAGTAAAGTGCCGCTGTATGTGAAGAGATCACAAAGAGACTGTATTACTTGTTACTCCCTGTATGTGACTGTGGCTGCAAGTAGAGAAGTTTTTAAGTTTTTAAGCTGGTCTGGTTTTCTCCTTCTGAAGGCTAAAAGACTCAACATCCGGGACGGCGAGACTGAAGTGAGTATGGGGGTATTCTCCACGGAGACACCACAACACACACACACCCAGGGATTCTCAGGGTCCCCTTTTTCTGTAGCGGGCCAGGGTGAGGATTTAATCACTGAAACTGACATGCCACTCGCCACCGACTGCCACTCTGCCCCCTGTTACATTTGGCGTAGTCGGCAGGATGTGAGTGCCTCGCATGAAGAGAGCAGGGTAGAGAAGGCTTGTGGCGCAGATGAGACGGCGCCTGAATACATGCGGCCCAAAATGGCAGCTAGAAGCATGGACTCCAAGATGGCAACGGCGGCGGTGAAGAGATGAAGAAAGAACACCTATCATGGGCGTGGATGGCGCCCGAGAGTGCGAAAATGTGTCCAGCCCCCAAGGGTGTTGGCCAGAAGAAGGATGTGCCCTGCAGCTAGGATCCAGCCCGGAGTGGGAGGTGCATACCTAAGGAGAGCGGGGCGCAGTGCAAGGCGCTGCCCGTCGGGTGGAAGATGGCGAATGCAGGAGGCGTGGCCGAAAGCAGAGTTGCAGGGAGTGAAGTGTGATGCAGCAGATGTGTCTGAAGTCCGGCCCAGGAAGAGGCAAGCCAAGGGCCACCGGAAACGTACGTTTGCCCTGCAACTTCTGGAAAGAGAGGAGCTGGGGAAAACAGTAGTCGTGATGGCACACAGTGACCACCAGGCAAAGCCCAGTCTGCATGGTGAATGAGCATTGGTGGTGATGATGAGGAGGTAGAGACCATGAACGGTGAGAGCCAATATGAGGACCCATATACAGTGGACGAGTACTGGCGGGGGTTTGGAGTCTTTTGCCTGCCCTGGGGCCCTGATTACCACGATCAAGAAGTTCCGGAGATGCCACCATCACCAATTATTGTGGCTCAGCCTGAAGGGAGACACTCAATGTACATCGCTCGGGGAACCAGAGAGTACGTGATCCCTCCAGAGTACCAAGAAGAAGCGGAGCCCACTGCAGAAGATATGCAAGCCTCAGCTCTATCCCGTCCAGTAAGGTCGGACGCAAGCCAGCAACTATTGCATTGTGTTCAGTTGTCAACCCAAAGGAGCTGTGGTGAATTCCTCAGAAGCATTGAGCAGTGGTATGCCGAGGGGATGAAGATGATTGAGAGCTCCTGGAAGGATTTTGGGCTTTGACTTCACTACGGGAACCTGATGCAGATGTGCAGGTAGTTCCAGTGATGACTTCGTCTGGAAGTGGCTTGACTTTGCCTGAGAGAAGCCTAGAAGAAGATAGAGAAATTCCACGAGACACCTGAGCAGTGACCAAGGTGACCTCTGGGCAGTTGCAGTTACTCGATTTGTCCAGCAGGCTATTTTGAGGGGTTGAGTTCTGAGGAACCCCTATTTAAAGGCTGAAGACCAGTCGAGTCTCAGGAAACTAAGTTTAAGGCACCTCGCCTTTGTTATCCTTGGAAGGACTGTTGATGCCTTCATGGCCAGAAGATGACTTTATGTTTGTGTGTTTCCCCCTCTCCAAGTTCTGTTGCGCACGTTTGCGCATTCCCCTGCTGGATTACGGGCCTGAACCCTGATAGGGTTAAATCTCCAACACTGAAGGACTGTGTGCACCTGCTCCATGGACTGTTCTCTTGTATAGGAGGTATTGAGCAGTACATGGTTCTTAAAGGGACCGTACTCAGCAAAAAGGAGGGAGGGGGAGAAACTGTCAGGACGACCCGAGGATCGTGCCGGGTCACTGCTCCAGGACTGTCGGAGCTGATGTAAGTTGGCCAGTGGGCCATTGTGTTATTAACAAGGACTTCCTGTGTTTGGTAAACCCGGAGCAGGATTTTTTGGCCAACAGGCCTTTGATGGACATTTTTTTTGTGGGTCCCAGGAGCAAGGGGACCGGGGTCAGACGGACTCATATTCAAAGGAACTTGAACTCTGTGTTCCAGAGTCCCAACTGAGTGGGACCAAGGTCAAGGTTGACCAGCAAGAAGAAATGATTAAAGTGAATTAATCTATCATGCATTTTAATATAAACATATGTGTTGAATGTTTTAAACGTGCATTGGTGTTTCTTTTTTCAGGTGTTGTCATGGTCGGGACGACCATATTTTAGGAGGGAGGTGTGTAAGAGGGTGACTTGGATGGTCATGCGCCTCTTCCCTCTTAATGCACATAATGCTGTGTTCTATGTTTATATATAAGAGTATTCATATGATCTAATGTCTGATGGGTTACTTATAGGTTCAATATAGGTTGGTGCGGGTAGACTATTAGATTGATAGAAGTAGTGCAGAGGTGGGCAATATAGCACACAGAGTATGCAGTTATAAGTTAGGAAAGAGTTAAGGGGTTTAGGAGCTGATTCAGTGTGGGAGGAGCAAGTTTAGTGAAGAAAGGAGTCACTTCCTGATTGCAGGCAGAGTGAGTTGACTGAGGGACAGTGACTAGTGAGGACGTGTCAGGAGGACACAGGAGAAAGTACAGGAGAAGGGTGTGTGTGTGTCACATTCTGGGAGTTTTTGGACAACCTTATCTGGAAGGTGAATCCGAACAGTTTAGGCAGCGGGGACAAGAACAGATGTACGTGTCTTTCAACACTGGTAAAGTGCCGCTGTTTGTAAAGAGATCACAAAGAGACTGTATTACTTGTTACTCCCTGTATGTGACTGTGGCAGCAAGTAAAGAAGTTTTTAAGCTGGTCTGGTTTACTCCTTCTGAAGGCTAAAAGACTCAACATCCAGGACGGCGAGACAGAAGTGAGTATGGAGGTATCCTCCACGGAGACACCACAACACACACACACACCCAGGGATTCTCAGAGTCCCCTTTTTCTGTAGCGGGCCAGGGTGAGGATTTAATCACTGAAACTGACATGCCACTCGCCACCGACTGCCACCCTGCCCCCCGTTACAGTTCTACAGGTGGTGACCACAGACCATTTCTCTGTTCTCATCCTTTTTGGCTGTTGTTTTGGTCACTTTTTCATTTTGCCATTGCTCTCACCCCTAGAGGTACAGTAGCATGAGGCAGTGTCTACAGTACAACCCACAGAAGTTGCTCAGGTAGTGCAGTTCATCCAGGATGGCACATCAGTGCGAGCTGTGGCAAGAAGGGTAGCTGTGTCTGTCAGCACAGTGTCCAGAGCATGGAGCAGATACCAGGAGATGTGGAGGGAGCCATAGGAGGGCAGCAACCCAGCAGCAGGACCGTTGCCTCCTCCTTTGTGCAAGGAGGAACAGGAGGAGCACTGCCAGAGCCCTGCAAAATGACCTCCAGCAGGCCACAAATGTGCATGTGTCTGCACAAATAATTAGAAACCGACTCCATGAGGGTGGTATGAGGGCCCGACATCCACAGATGGGGGTTGTGCTCACAGACCAACACCGTGCAGGACGCTTGGCATTTGCCACAGAACACCAGGATTGGCAAAGTCGCCACTGGCGCCTTGTGCTCTTCACAGATGAAAGCAGGTTCACATTGAGCACATGTGACAGATGTGACATAGTCTGCAGACGCTGTGGAGAGCGATCTGCTGCCTGCAACATCCTTCAGCATGACCGGTTTGGCAGTGGGTCAGTAATGGTGTGGGGTGGCATTTCTTTGGAGGGCCGCACAGCCCTCCATGTGCTCGCCAGAGGTAGCATGACTGCCATTAGGTACCGAGATGAGATCCTCAGACCCCTTGTGAGACCATATGCTGGTGCGGTTGGCCCTGGGTTCCTCCCAATGCAGGACAATGCCAGACCTCATGTGGCTGGAGTGTGTCAGCAGTTCCTGCAAGATGAAGGCAATGAAGCTATGGACTGCCCCGCCCATTCCCCAGACCTGAATCCAATTGAGCACATCTGGGACATCATGTCTTGCTCCATCCACCAACGTCACGTTGCACCACAGACTGTCCAGGAGTTGGCAGATGCTTTAGTCCAGGTCTGGGAGGAGATCCCACAGGAGACCATCCGCAACCTCATCAGGAGCATGCCCAGGCGTTGTAGGGAGGTCATACAGGCACGTGGAGGCCACACACAATACTGAGCCTCATTTTGACTTGTTTTAAGGACATTACATCAAAGTTGGATGAGCCTGTAGTGTCTTTTTCCACTTTAATTTTGGGGGTGACTCCAAATCCAGGCCTCCATTGGTTAATAAATTTGATTTCCATTGATGATTTTTGTGTGATTTTGTTGTCAGCACATTCAACTTTGTACAGAACAAAGTATTCAATGAGAATATTTCATGCATTCAGATCTAGGATGTGTTAGAGTGTTCCCTTTATTTCTTTGAGCAGTGTATATATACACACACACACACGTTATGTATGTAAACCCTTTTTCAGATCTACAGCTCCCTGGAGTTAAGGGTGCTTTCAAAATAAATATTAATAATAATAATCTGAAGAAATAAAATGATATTCTGGTCAGTGATCCACTTTACCTGATGCTTTTGACCATACAACGTTCATGGTGTTTCAAATCATTTAGTAAAACATAGAGATTAGAGATCAGTAAATAAACTGAGTGGAATTGAATTCTACAGAAATCTGCAATCACCAAAATGTCCATCTTTTGTAATTTGTTTTGGCTTGGATTCAGCAAAGTCACAGCCACTGGCCACCATAGAGGGCCATCAAAAGGTTACAAGCTTCTGATCCCCTGTCACTCACACTAGATTCCCAGGGCCTTTCATGCTCAGCTGGGACTTCCCACTTTCATGAGGCCTGGGACGATGTGACGTCATGTTGGCGTGACCTTCCGTGCACTTACATAATAACCTCTCAAACCTCATAACAGCCAGTTTTCTTTAATTTTTTAACATATGACATTTATAATGCTCAGAAGTCTAGAGACTGGTGTTGAGCGAACATGCTCGGATAAGGTGTTATCTGAGCACACTCGGGTGCTAACAGAGTATCTTCGGCGTGCTTGAAAAATATATTTGCACCGCCGCGACTGCATGTGTCGCGGCTGTTAGAGAGCTGCAACACATGAGGGGATTGCCTAACAAACAGTTACTCCGAAGAAACTGTTGGCACCCGAGCGTGCTCGGATAACACCTTATCCGAGGACGTTCGCTCAACACTACTGGAGACATAATAAGGGACATTAAATTAGCAGAGAATGAGTTCTCCTTAAATTGAATATCCTGGGAAAAAATGCGTGAACAGGCGATTTTGCCTGATCCGCTCATCTCTCTCAGTGATCTTTGCCACACAATCAAGAACATTATTGAATACCATGTTATACAAGATGAAGACTGTCTTCATGATCTGCAATTTCCTGATTCTGTCCACCGCAGGTCAAACTGCATGATGTATTAACCTATGTAGTTTATAACCTACAGAGGGGCTACTTTTTATATAGTTCTACAATGAAACTAGGTGAGAAGAAACTACCAGACAAATCCTTCTATTCCGTCCACTTAAAATTTATCATCTGTGAATCTATTGAAAAAACATTTTCTGGGAAATAAATCCCTGGTTGTCTGCTTTTGCGTGTTCCTTACTTATCCTTGTATTGATTTCTGTCCTAAAGATTTAAGCCTCTCAATTTGTTTTACGAGTGCACTGCTGCAAACCTGACAAGAATAGACAGTGATAGATATTTTCCTGTGTCATTTTATACAGAGATAAAACGCTTTTTTTTTCATATTAGTCGTGCCCTTACATCATCACAGAATAGTCTTTCTGACAGAAGTACAGAGATGATTTGCTCCTTTTGCTCTCAGAGCTATTCCAAGTGTCAAAGTTAAGCCCTTTAATGTTATATTAATGTGAAGCCTGATAGGTTTTCCTTTTACATTACTGGATATATGCTGATGAAGTTATTTAATCGACAATTGCATAGTAATAACCATTTAATGCACCATCAAGTACATATTAAGCCTTAGAGCGAGGATCGTTGGTGATGGTAAGATGACTAAATAGTGTACTGCTTTAAGAAGATGACAATAACTTATGCAAAAACACTTTTAAATAATATGTACTTTGTATATATAGTCCACGATGTTATCATCTCATTGCTCAATAGCATATTATGTCAATTGTAAATGCTACTTTCTAATGGTGCTAAAAAGTTTGCACATTTTTTATTTTATGTTAAATATGACATAAATCTAATAAAAATAAAGCAAAACCAAAGAAAAAAACTGAAACATAAGTTGGCATATGTGCAATGCGTAAGAGCATGTTCACTCTGAATGCCAACTTATGCTCATTCCTTTGGTTTTCAGGCAGTCTCTTGTACTTCAAATAAACAGGGGTGTGGTCCCCCTTTCTCAGCTAGGCAGGCATCTCATCTATAGAGCTTCATATAGCTTCCCATGGGCAGTTGGCTGAACAGTCGGGCCCCTGTCCTGCTCTGCCCTTATCTACATTGAGGTCGGCTGACACAAGGTGAGGTTTTAACACTAGAGACAGGATAGGACCGTCCCGACTGGGTACATCTTGTCGCGGTGGGATGGCTTTTACGCTTCTTTGATCAAAATAGTGTTAACTAAGTACTTTATGTTATTTACATGTACTATTACTATTTACTTATTTATTTACTACAGGATATATGCTCATTTTGTTAGTTTTTTCTTGGGTTTTGTCAAATAAGAATAAAACCAAACTAAACCATTACCATGCAAAAGAATATTCCTTTCCATCCATCAATTAATCAAAATGTATTAATGTATCTAAATGAAGAAGTAAATCTCTACTGCCATCAATTTGGTAGAGTAGCATAGAATTTGTTTTACCAAAAGCTTACAATGTTATAAAATAACAAAGTAAATAAAAATAAAAAATCACCTGATTTTCGGGTCTTCTGCTGGTCGCTGCATCCTGCAGTAATTACATTTTAACATATGATAACATTTTAATATATGACCACTGCAGCCAATCACTGGCTACAGCGGACACCAATAAGGCCAGGTTCACACGTGTGTATGAAAAATCATCTATTTTACGTCCAAAAGAAAACTGACAATTTTTCATCTGAATTGTCATCCGTATGCCATCCATGTATCCGTTTTTTTACATCCATGTGACGCACCCCTGGGCCTTCGTCGCGCGGCATCGCGCGCACGGGAGCTTACTCGGAGCCGGATCTGTTGAGGGTTGTAGTCTCGTGGCGGTGACCCGGTCCGTGCCCAGGGAGTCAAACTGAGCGGCGATGTATTAGCGGTAGATGTTGGACGACTACGCCACCCGTTGAATGCAGCGAAGGAGCTGCCGCTGCAGGGCAGACCGCTGAGGCCGGTGGTAGGATTGTGCAGCGTGATAGTATCACCCCCAATGGGAGGGGTATGGCCTCAGGGCAGCCGACGTGGATGATGGGGGTAGCAGGAATCACTCAGAGACGATGCGGTGTAATTCAGGGTCTTTACTGGTGATAAAGATAGACCCTCCCGGAGTACTGGCTAGCGAACGGGGCCTGGTCAGTCCTTGAGCAGATGGGATCTCCCCTGGCCAGGCGGAGTTGTAGGCCTCCCAAACTGACTGTACTCTTCTGGCTACCTTGCTAGAGGCGGGTATAAGTAGCCCACGTCCCTGAGTGTACCGTGTGGTGCTCACCCGTATGGCCGGGGCCTTCTAGTGGCGTCCGCTCCACGACGGCGGTGCTGGTCCCATGCGTGTGACCGTGCCTTCGGGTTTCTTGGCCAGAGGACCTGAAATCCCCTGCCGGGCGGTTTCTGCTGCTGGGTAAAGATTAGTCCCCACAGCCTCGGACTCCGGGTCCGGTGATAGCTTCTCAGTCAGGGCGAGCTCTGCAGCTGCCAGCCCTGACTCCTTATAGCACTGCTCCCACAGAGCTCCTGATGTTCTTTTCCTAGATCTGCTTCTCTTCTCTGTCTCTACTTCTTCTCTACTCACTAACCCTGCCTCAGCCCTAGGTTTATATAGGGAAAGTTCTTCCCCTCCCAGGACTGGGCAGGAGGTGTGGCATGCACAGGATCCCTGACCAAGAGACCTCCCACCTGCTCTCAGACATAACATTGCTGTTACTGTGGAAACCAGACCCCTGGGGTGCCACAAATAAAACAATTTAAACACTTCAAATCCTCCAACGTGCGGGTAACTGGCCTCTAGTGGCCCTAGTGGACCTACGGAGTTGACTGTCTGGCCCTGAACTACAGGGTGTAGGAGCTGTCAAGGGTAAACTGGGCAGCTGTCTACGGGCTCTTTGGCTCACTAGGGGTATGGCAGGCTCACTATAAGCAGAGGGTTGATTTTCCTGGTCTGCTTGTGTGGGGCCTTCTGCCTCCTGGACCGGCTGTTCTTCCAGTTCTACCTGCGTCTCCGTAGGCACTTGGGATGCTGGTTGGAGGAACGTGAGGACGGGTACCACAACAGCACCATTGACTTGAGTCCAAGACCGAGGGAAGTCTCCGAGCACAGTACTAACCATATCTTCCCTTTCCTCTACGGGTCGAGGGTCCTCTTGTTCCTCTTCAGGGTTCCGTAGCTGTTCGGGACACTTCTTTAGGTGATCCCGGGATACAATGGCTGTGGTTTCCCCTCCGTCTTTACTGATTGTACAGATCTTCGGGTTGTCGTGGCTTGAGGGCAGTACGGTGTACGGGTCCTTCTCCCATTGGTCGTCCAACTTGTGGAGCCGTCTTTTCCTCTTCAAGACCTGCTCTCCGGGCACCAGGGGAACAGCGGGAGCATACTGGTTGTAAGTTTTCTCTTGTCTTTCCCTAGCTTGACAGAGACTACGCTCCACGCTCTCCTGTACTTTTCGGTATTGCTGCTGCCTCTCTGTGTCCCAGTTGGCTTCTGGTGAAGTGTCCTCGGGTGTCAGGACTCCCATCTCCAGATCAACAGGAAGCTTACCAGGTCTTGCCCTCATTAGGTAAGCCGGGGTACAGTTGGTGGAACCTACAGGGATGTGGTTGTATAGGTCCACCAGGTCGGGCAGCTTCTCAGGCCACAGACTGCGTTCTTCCAGGGGCAACGTTTTCAGAAGATCCATTACCACCTGGTTCATTTTCTCACAAAGTCCATTAGTTTGCGGATGATAGGGTGTCGTCCTTATCTTCCGGCAGCCATACAGATTGCAGAATTCCTGGAAGACCTCCGCTTCAAAGGCAGGTCCCTGGTCCGTCAGCACTTGGTCCGGGTACCCGTGTGGACGGCAGAAGTGCTGCTGGAAGGCTCTAGCTGCTGTTTGAGCTGTTAAGTCCTTAACGGGGACGACAACCAAGAACCGGGAGTAATGATCCACAATGGTTAACGCGTAGACGTAGCCACTTCTGCTTGGGGTCAGTTTTACATGATCCAAGGCTACCAGTTCCAACGGCTGCTTGGTGACAATGGACTGAAGGGGGGTCTTCTGGCTGGCACTGTCCTTCCTTCTTAGGTTGCATGGGCCACAGTCTCTGCACCACCTCTCGATGGTTCCCCTCATGCCTACCCAGTGGAACCGCCCGCGTAGCAGGAACTCCAGCTTCTTCCATCCGAAGTGTCTAGCCCCGTCGTGGTATGCCTCCATCACCATGGCTGCGTCTCTTCGTGGCACCACTACTTGCCAGATTAGTTCATGCGTCCGGGAGTTAACCATTCTGCGGCACAACTTCCCCTTGTAAAGGAACAGTCGACTCTTCTCAGCCCACAGTTGTTTGGCTTCCTCCGGAGCGTCTGGGTCAAGGCGGGCATCTGGCTGAGTGAGCATCTCCTTCACCAGTCGGACGGCAGGGTCACTGTCTTGCGTTTCCTCCCAGTTGTAGTGAGGCAAGGGGTTAAACGTAGCGGCTTGCTTACTCCTTACCCGATGGGAATACTGGATAGTCCCATGACGGTGGAACGCGGGGAGTTCGACTTCTTCCAATCCCTCTGAATCTTCTCCTACGTCCGGTAGGTTTGGCATCCTGGACAGGGCGTCCGCGTTGGTATTGGAGCGTCCTGCCCGGTATTTGATTGTGAACTCGTAGTTGGACAGACGGGCCATCCATCTCTGCTCTAGGGCACCGAGTCTTGCCGTGTCCAGGTGTGTCAACGGGTTGTTATCCGTGTACACGGTGAACCGGGAAGAAGCGAGGTAGTGCTTAAAGCGTTCGGTGACTGCCCACACCACTGCCAGGAACTCTAGCTTAAATGAGCTGTAATTCTCAGGGTTTCTTTCGGTGGGTCGCAGTTTTCGGCTGGCGTAAGCGATTACTCGTTCTTTCCCCTGCTGGATCTGGGACAGTACGGCTCCTAGCCCGATGTTACTTGCGTCGGTGTAGAGGATAAAGGGCTGGCTGTAATCAGGGTACGCCAGGATTTCATCCCCCGTGAGGGCCATCTTCAGCTGGCGGAAGGACTCTTCTTCTAACTTCTCCCATTTGAAGGGCGGCTTCTGGTTCTTGGCCTTCTGGGACTGGCCTATCAGGAGGTCCTGCATAGGAGCTGCCTTTTTGGTGAAACCGGGGATGAATCTGCGGTAATAGCCTACCAACCCGAGGAACTGCCGCACTTCCTTTACACTGGAGGGACTTGGCCATTCCTTAATTGCCGTGATCTTATCAGGGTCGGGAGCCACTCCGTCAGCGCTCACCACGTGTCCCAGGTACTGCACCTTTGGTTTTAGGAGGTGACACTTGGAGGGTTTTACCTTTAGGCCGTAGTTTGCCAGAGCTTCGAACACTTCCGCCAGGTGTTTCAGGTGGTCCTCATAAGTCTTGGAATATACGATGACATCGTCCAGGTACAACAGGACCGTCTCGAAGTTTCTGTGGCCCAGACAGCACTCCATTAATCGTTGAAAGGTTCCTGGTGCGTTACAGAGTCCGAACGGCATGCAGGTAAACTCGCTAAGTCCCATCGGGGTGGTGAATGCGGTCTTCTTCCGGTCCGCCTCTGCTACAGGAACCTGCCAGTACCCGCTAGTGAGATCCAAGGTAGAGAAGAAGTTAGCAGATCTTAAAGCAGCCAAAGACTCCTCTATCCTTGGTAAGGGGTACGCATCCTTGTGTGTGATATGGTTGATTTTCCGGTAATCTACACACACCCTCATGGTGTTGTCTTTCTTTTTGACTAAGACTAGTGGAGCTGCCCAGGGGCTACAGCTATCCCTGATCACCCCAGCCTCCTTCATGTCCCTAAGCATCCCCTTGGCGTGTTGGTAGTGTGCAGGGGGTACGGGTCGATACCTCTCTTTTATGGGAAGATGGTCTCCCGTGGGGATGTGGTGTTCTACCCCCTTGACTCGCCCGAAGTCTAACGGGTGTTTACTAAACACTCTCTCGTACTCTTGAACCACCCGATAGACTCCCTGTCTCTGGTGTGAGGGAGTGGAGTCAGTACCCAAATGTAGTTGCTGACACCAGTCCTCCATTGTTTCCTTAGAGCCGTTACTTTCCTCCGGGGAAGATGGAGGCAAGGGTTCTACGGACTGTATGGAATTTTGATTGATGGTATACAATTTGGCTAGCGTGGCATACCGGGGCAGGTACACTTCCCTCTTCCCGATATTTATTATGCGAACGGGCACCCTCCCATGGCGTACATTGACCACCCCCCGTGCTGTCAAAATGGTGGGCCTACTGTCTGAGTAAACTGGTTCTACCATTGCCTGGTAATCTCTACCTCTCAGACCAATAGCTGCCCGGCACCAAATCATCATTTCACTTTTTGGGGGCATGGCAATAGGAAAAGGGTCACACATTCTTATGCTACCAATCTCACCACCGGAGAGTTCTATCTGTTGCCGTCGCATCAGTGCCCGGATCTCTTTCTGGAGCACTCGCTGCTGGCCGGAGCTGGCGTTCTTGGCAACCTGCTGTAAAAGGAAAATCACCTCTGCAAGACAATTTTCAATTACATTAGTTCCTAGAGTTATCTTTGGGTGACTCTCGCGCTTGTCAATGTCTACAATGATCAGTCCCTGTGCCGCCAATTTGACTCTACCGATTTTAATGGTCACCTCTTTAAATCCAATCTGTGGCACGGGCTGACCATTGCTGGCGATGATACTCAAGTCGTCGTCAGGGTAGCGGGTGATATCCGAGTCATTCCAGTACTGCTTGAAGAGCACGTACGGGATAGTGGTAACCTGTGACCCGGTGTCCAGTAGGGCACTCATGGGGATGCCATCCAGTACCACGGGCAAGACTGGACGTCCTCCCACATATTTGTCGCGCCAGTTCGATGGGCCTGATGATCTTTTCCTGGGGTTTGGCCCTCTACCCCAGGTTGTGCCAGTTTAAAGGACACTACCTTGCCATATGTCCGGGTTGATTGCAGCGGCGGCAGATGGGTTGTCCGTCCTCGTTGTATCGGTCGCTCGGTCTTCCTCTGGCCGGTGGGGTCCTCCTTGGTCGACGCCACGGGATGTCCTCCGGTCCGGATGCCAGCTGGATCTTCCCTGGAGTGGAAACCTGTAAAGACTGCACAGTTCGGGTTAGCGCGGCAACGCTTTTAGCTAGCTCTTGGACCTGATGGTGCAGGTCTGGAGCCGGGTCATTGTTCAAAGCCTGCGCATCAGCTCCCACAGGCCCTGCCGACAAGGGTGCCGCCTCCTGGTGGTAAGTGGTAGTGGGGCGTCTGTGGGTCACAACGCCACCTGGTGCCGGTTCTCGGAGCACCCGGATGGCTCTGTCCTTGAACTGTGCAAATCCCAGATGAGAGTCCTGTAAGGCCATTGCCCGCAACTGGGTTCGGTGGGCATTGCAATATAAACCCTCTATAAATTGTTCAGTCAACAGCCTGTCCTCGTCTCCCACGCCGTCAGGGTCGGTCTGCTTAATGGCTCTCAGGGCCTCTTGTAGGTTCAGGGCATAGTCCCTTATACTCTCGTGTGCTCGCTGCTTGCACCCGTAGAATCTAAGCTTGATCTCGGCTGAGGTGCGGGTATCAAAGGTGTCCCTCAGCCGGGTTAGTATCCCTGCAACAGTCCTTCCCCCAGGTGGCCAGGACTTTACCTCCCTTTGGGCTGCCCCGGTTAATTGGGCCACCAGGATGCTCACTTTTTGCTCTTCTGTGAGGGGATACACCTGGAAGAGGCTATCCAGCTTTTCTCTAAAGTCATGCAGGGTATGTGACTCCCCTGAGTACTGGGGTAGCCAGGCCGCTCCCGGGATATAGGGCATGGTGAAAGGCATGACTGCAGCAGCGGTGGCGCTGGCGGGGGTTGAGGCAGTGAAGCTCTCCTCCGTATCCGACATCTTCCTCCCCCCTAGTGGACCGTGGCCTACCTTGCGATGATCCTCTTCCGTAGGCCGCGGCTCCGCAGTGGATCGTCAGGGTTGAGGACCTTCCGTCGCGCTCCTGTGACGTCGGCGTCTGCTGGGCTCCTTCCAGGACCTTACGCAACGTCCGGACGTGAGGTGGGGCTTCAGTTCTCGCGCGCTTTCGGAGTCCACGCCCCTCTTCTTCCCGCGCGGCGTCTTCAAGATGGCGTCCAACGGCGGGAAAACTCCACGGATGGCGGGAAGAAGGCAGAAGATGGCGCCGGATGGCGGGAAAACTTCGCGGATGGCGGGAAGAAGACAGAAGATGGCGCCGGATGGCGGGAATCTTCACCACTGGTAAGTTTGAACAGTCTTTTTCAGGCACGCAGTACCCGGTGGTTGCAGGCACGAAATCCTGCCGACTACGCCAAAAGTTGACGCACCCCTGGGCCTTCGTCGCGCGGCATCGCGCGCACGGGAGCTTACTCGGAGCCGGATCTGTTGAGGGTTGTAGTCTCGTGGCGGTGACCCGGTCCGTGCCCAGGGAGTCAAACTGAGCGGCGATGTATTAGCGGTAGATGTTGGACGACTACGCCACCCGTTGAATGCAGCGAAGGAGCTGCCGCTGCAGGGCAGACCGCTGAGGCCGGTGGTAGGATTGTGCAGCGTGATAGTATCACCCCCAACGGGAGAGGTATGGCCTCAGGGCAGCTGACGTGGATGATGGGGGTAGCAGGAATCACTCAGAGACGATGCGGTGTAATTCAGGGTCTTTACTGGTGATAAAGATAGACCCTCCCGGAGTACTGGCTAGCGATCGGGGCCTGGTCAGTCCTTGAGCAGATGGGATCTCCCCTGGCCAGGCGGAGTTGTAGGCCTCCCAAACTGACTGTACTCTTCTGGCTACCTTGCTAGAGGCGGGTATAAGTAGCCCACGTCCCTGAGTGTACCGTGTGGTGCTCACCCGTATGGCCGGTGACTCGGGGCCTTCTAGTGGCGTCCGCTCCACGACGGCGGTGCTGGTCCCACGCGTGTGACCGTGCCTTCGGGTTTCTTGGCCAGAGGACCTGAAATCCCCTGCCGGGCGGTTTCTGCTGCTGGGTAAAGATTAGTCCCCACAGCCTCGGACTCCGGGTCCGGTGATAGCTTCTCAGTCAGGGCGAGCTCTGCAGCTGCCAGCCCTGACTCCTTATAGCACTGCTCCCACAGAGCTCCTGATGTTCTTTTCCTAGATCTGCTTCTCTTCTCTGTCTCTACTTCTTCTCTACTCACTAACCCTGCCTCAGCCCTAGGTTTATATAGGGGAAGTTCTTCCCCTCCCAGGACTGGGCAGGAGGTGTGGCATGCACAGGATCCCTGACCAAGAGACCTCCCACCTGCTCTCAGACATAACATTGCTGTTACTGTGGAAACCAGACCCCTGGGGTGCCACACATGTGTTCCACGCATGTCCATTTTGTCCATCCATATGCCACCCTTTTTTTACATGAACAATTTAATGAATGACAAATACAAGTTTCTATCTTTATAATTGTAAAGTAGTGCATGCTGTGATTTTTTAGACTCATCCAGGTGTAAAAAAGATCATGTGAACTACCACATTGAGTTGCATTGGTCAGTGTTTTGTCTGTATACTTCATTTTGCACGCAGACAGTACACAGACTTTTAATATGTTTGTCTGAATGAGCCCTAAAGCAGAGATCCAGGATGTAGAGATGGGAGATTGGTAGGGAAATACTCAGTTTGTCATTTTATGCTGTGCTAAGCCTTTTGTAAGGTTTGGAGCCTTTAGGTCTCGTTCAGACACGTGTATAACGCAAAAGTGCTGTCTGAGTTGAAATCGTACAGTACATTGATCAATGTGAATCAATAGGGATGTTAAGATGACATTTTCTTTTCATGAACTGAGTGTCTGTGTGAAAAAATATGCAAATTGCCTCTTCAGAGAGAGGAAGTGGACTAGAACTCTAGTGCCACCTATTGGAAGTAGCAATCCTAAAAGTAATATCGACCCTTTATCAAGCCTTGCCACAGGACTTAGGATAAAAGCCAAGCCAGAATCTCAATTTGCAGTCACGGTGTTTTGGGGTGCTACCCCTCATCAGTGCACAGTGTGAGATCTGGTTTGGTTAGGTGAGAGGCTTCTGACCGGATTCCAAGGGGTAACGTTTCTCCTTGTGGAGAGTGACATGCCAAGCCTGGCATGCCAATGTATAAGCCTTGCAATGCTTCTCTAGGAAATTAAATATAAAAAAAATCACAGCATGCACTATTCTTTAATGAGTTTTGGACAAGACTCGCCCATTCAAGTTTATGGGTGTGCAATAAAATATTTTCCAATACAGAATATCCATATTACATCTAACAGATATATTGCCATTATTAGCTTAGGAAACTATTTTTGATAATGTACATTTTAAAATGTTAATGTATAAGAATAAATGGCACACGGACGTAAAATAAGGACATACAGACAGAACACAGATGGCAATACAAATAAAAATTGCCCAAGTTTTCTGGATGAAATCTGACAGAAAGGGGGAGAGCAGACACCAGCCAAGCCTCGAAAAAAACATCACTGATATCGTCCCATTTCAGGGCTGTGAAGTCTGTTTCATGGGCTGGGCTTCTCTCTGTTCTCCCTGCTTGCCACATTCTCTCCTTTTCAATATGCACTGACATTGTGCTCTCTTGTCGATACGTCATTTCTTTTTGGAGGTAGCAAGGGAGTGCAATGTCAGTGAGCATTCAAAGGACCATGGCGCTTGGAGCGCATACTGAGCATATGACAGAATTAACAACCGGCACATGCTCGGTAGAGCAGGGACTAGCCCAGGCCTGGAAAAGGGATTTAACTGAGGAAACTTCATAAGAAGTGTTGGAGAGTTAGAGTAGAGAGTGAACATTAGGGGTGATTCATTAAGCTTACGTGTACCAGAATTCTGGCATAAAACCTCTCATAACTTACACCATATTTATGCATTTTAGACACTTTTACACCCTGTTCAACAAAGGAGTGTGTTTTTGCTTAAAAGGGCAAGGTCTAATATGCAACAACTTGTGCCAAAAAATGCACCAAAATATTGTCACAAAGTCAGCCAAATAAATAGTGGTGTAAACTTTTCTGCACAGTGCTTTACCACTGCTTGCCAAGAAAATGGTTCTTGGGGTGAATTCTTGCGTTCTGAGTGGCACAAAAGGTTTTGCACACAGATGGCAAACGCACGACAAATTCTGAAACACGTTTTTTTAATTGTTAATGGCTTTGTCCATTATGTGGCACACAATATTAATTTCCCTTTTGGAAAAATTAATTCAGTGAAGCAAATTTGAAAGACCAATCATCACTGTAGCAATAATGCAAATCGCATATTCATATTTATGATATCTACGTTCCACAAGATGACATCTATACACAATATTAGGTTACTATTTTCTGCCAAGCATGCCACTTCAAAACCACGTGGTCTCCTGTGTCCCGTTTTTGGGGGATCAATTGGAGATCTCTTTTAAATATTAAATTTCACATAAAAAGTTAAATGAATAAATAAATATACTTTTCAAAAGATATACTTAATAAACTTGGAATGACAATTGTTAAAAAATATTTGCTCAAAGAATTATTAGCACATACAGGTGCATCTCACTACATTAGAATATCATCAAAAAGTTCATTATAAAAGTTGTTATAAAGTATTTTAATTTACTGAGATAATGACTTGTGTTTTCATTGGCTGTAAGCCATAATCATCAACACTAACAGAAATAAACACTTGAAATAGATCACTCTGTTTGTAATGACTCTATATAATATATGAGTTTCACTTTTTGTATTGAAGAACTGAAATAAATTTTTTGATGATATTCTAATTTTGCGAGATGCACCTGTAGTTATGCAACTGATGCTGCTATTTTAAAACATGGCTATAGGTTTGTAATTAGTTGCATTCCAAAAACCTGAATATATTTCTCCTTTCTACCTGTAAACAGGGCTAACAATCATCATGAATGATGAGCAATTACAGGTGAGTAACACTGCTCTCTATTATGATCAACTCATTTAATTATTGAGCATATGATTTCCCATTGATAGCATTGCACAATTGAGGTGTAGCTCTCGATACCAATGTTCCGTCAGTCTCGCCCTAAACAAATTTATCAGACCATCTACCAGACACATTCTCCAGATATCATCTGTACTTTCTAAATTTAATCTAATCCAGTTACTGTCCTACTTTTAAACATTTGCCATCAGTAAGTTTGTTATCAATAGTTGATACTTTCATCCCATTATTAAAAGACTATGGACATCTTTGGGGTCATTGTGTTCTTTGAATAAATATAATTTTTACTGAAAAGCATTTTTGCTCTGGGGTTTTATTGAAAATCATCCTTTGGCTCCTGCATCTGCTTTGTAGCACAGCCAGCTGCAGAATGCTGTTCGAAGTGAAATCCGTCAGAGAGCTTGCTCATGGCGCTGTATCTTGCCTTTTTTTCGGCTGTCTAGAACAATCTTCTATTGCTAATCCATGAACAGGGAAAATTCTGCATATGTACAAGACTTCTGTACAGGTCACAGTGACTGTGGCAATGGTGCAGCTAGGAAAAGGTTTAGTGTGAAGAGCTAGAACACTTGCTGAGACTGAGTAATTGGAGCACTTGACAACTCATTTACATAACAAATTTGATTTTTTCTACATTGATAAATCAGTGTGCGGCCACACAAACACACAATATAGATGAAAGTATTGGGTCACCGGAGCTCTTATGACATTCAATTCTAAATCCATTGGCTTTTAATGGAACTGGTCCCATCTATTCAGCTAAAATAGTTTATATTCTTCTGGGAAGTCTTTCTACAAGAATTTGGAATGTGTCTTTGGGAATTTTTGCCCATTCATCAGGAAGAACATTCGTGAAGTCGGGCAATGATGTTGGACAAGGGGGTTTGGTCGCGATCTCTGTTCTTGTTCACTCCAGAGGAATTTATAGACCTTGACTTGTGCACTGGGGCACAGTCTTGCTGGAACAGAATAAGGGCCTTGCCCAAACTGTTCTCACAAATTTTGAAGTATATAATTGTACGAAATGTCTTGAGTGGGATTGGAAATGTTAATCAAACAGACTATATTACCAGATTTAGATGATGTTCACATTCATCAACAGTCTCATCTGTATACATTGCTTCCGCTTCTTGGCCTAAAATTTTGAGCACATCTTTAGCTTATGCCATCAGCTCTAAATTGGTGTGCGTCTAAAAACTGGGACTAGTTGTCAGTTAACCGAAAAAAATAAACTGGAGTATAAATTGGTATGCATGCAAAATAACAGCATGTTCACATTGGCCATTAAACAGACAAAACCTAAGCTAGAAACAAAATGAACATATACCTGCTGTAAGTAAATAAGTAAAAGCAATAGTGAATATAAATAACATTGGGTATTTAGTAAACACAGTTTTTGATAAAAAAAAAAGTGTAAAAGCCATCTAACCAGCATCAAGGTGTACCCAAATCGGGATGGTCCTAACCTCTAGTATTAAAACCTTATCATGTGTCATCAATGTGATGTCATAAAGTGACATCAATGTGAATAAGGGCAGAGCAGGACTGGGTAAGGGTATGGCCTCCCTTTCTTTGAACTTGACATTAGTTTTAAATAGCTTCCTATTTTGCTGTGTATCCATATTCGGGACCCGGTTCTGATAGGCCCTCATTTACATTGATGTCACTTTGACACATGATAAGGCCTTAATACGAGAAGTTAGGATCATCTCAATTTGGGTACACTTTGACGTTGGTGGGATGGCTTTTACGCTTTTTTTTATCAAAAATGGTGTTTACTAAGTACTTTATGTTATTTATATGCACTATTGCCTTCACTTATTTACTTACAGCAGCGTATGTGTTCATTTTGTTTGTGTATTAGGTTTTGTCCATTTAATGGCCAATGTGAACATGCTCTTATTTTGCATGCATACCAACTTATACTCCAGTTTATTTTTTTTTCGGTTAAGTTTCAGGTTTCTGAATTTAGTGCAGGTAAGGGTTAGTGTTGAGCCACCCCCGTAGTGTTCGAGTTCGGTTCGGTTCGTCGAACACCCGTGTGTTCGCCAAACTGTTCGTCGAACTGTTCGTCGAACACCTTCGAACACCGTTAAAACCAATGGCAGGCAAACAAAAACACATAGAAACACATAGAAAACACCTTCAAAGGTGTCCAAAAGCTGACAAACTGCTCAGAAGACATAACTAACACATGGAAAAGTGACAAGTACATATAGTCATGCGAAAATAAAAGAGGTGGAGGAGTAAAAGGAGGGGGAGACACAGATATAGGCATGTCATGCCCTTCTAAAATCCAAAAAGTGAGAAGCCGACACGGCCAGTCCGCTCCTGCCCGTGCCACCTCCGTGTCGCCGGGTTTGTGCCAGAGCCGCGGTGAACCCTGACGGCCAGCCCCCCTCTCCCAATACTGGTGCCTGTCCGCTGGTGGGTCGAGCGAGCCCCCCTGTGGTGGAGGCAGCTCTAAGCTTTTTAATTTAAATTGTCTCTCTAATTTGAATGAATACACTTTAAATCCATTTACAAGGATCTATTGGAGGGCAAGTCTCATGCCAGCAGCCGCGGTAATTCCAGCTCCAGTAGCGTCCACTAAAGCTGCTGCAGTTAAAAAGCTTTTATAAGGATCGAGCTCGGCTGTCCACCGCAAGGCATCCTACTGCCAGTCCCAGCCCCTATGCCTTGGGGTGCCTCCTGATGCTCTTCACTGAGTATCCCGTGGTCCCGAAGCATTTACTTTGAAAAAATTAAGTGTCCAAACTACAGGTGGTGTAGCTTGCTTAACAGCCGGGATAATCCGCTTACTAGCAGACACTGCTACTAGGCACAAAGTATTTCCTGGGCTAGATGCAGTTAAAAATTTGTAATTAGATACTCTCGTTGGATGCTGAGAAAGCATTCCATAGAGTCTCCTGGCACGCCATATATGATTCTCTTAAAAAGCTTGGGGTAGGGGTCTAGGGGACCCTTTTATAGCCAAAATCACGGCCCTGTATCGCAATACGTCACCTAGGCTGAAGATAAATGGAACTGTAGCACACTGAGGGCTCGGTTGCTAAAGACGTATTGCACCTCACCCAGAGGTGTGATATCTCACTCTCAGGTAAGGATGGAGTGTGGATCAGGACCCGACACCTGCATGCATTACACCACATTGCCGTGGGGCAGGGCGACCAATATGCCCCTGAGATGGGCACGACAGTCCCTGTCCCTGGCTGGAGTGGGGGGAGGGAACACTGAGGAAGGGGAACCCTGTAGTGCAGGAGCAGGGAGGAAGCAGTTCCTGGGTGCATTGAGAAGGGAGTATAAAAGGTGGGCACCATCTTAGTTCAGTGCAGAGAAGTCTGAGCAGAAGTGGCAGGGAGCAGGGGCTCTGCATGAGCTCTGCTCCGGAGGCGGGCCAAGTAACAGAGGCCCAGGCCTGGAAGAGGGAGAAGGAAGGAAGAGGAGCCGAGAAGGCTCCAGGAACGAGGAATGAAGGGATCCCAGGGGTGCGGACGGGCGAGTCGCCACCGCACGCCCGAATCCACCTGCGTGGAGGGGTCAGGCCAAAGGGGGAGACCGGTCCCCGAACTAGTGGAGGCAGGAAACGACCCTCAGCTAGAAACCGGAGGCTCTGACATTTTATGTGGCGCAGCCCCTCGCTACACCCGCTAGGAAGGCACCACATAGGGTCAGGGAAACTGGCGCCAAGTTTACCAAGAGGAGGCCCGAGGCAGCCGGACAGAAGTGTTGGTAAGAAAGGCCAGACAAAGGACACACAAAGGGGGTCCTGTGAAGTGCTCCAAAGTTATCTGGGAGTTGTCTGAGCCCCTCACCTGGTGAGCACAGTACGACGTGGGCAGCCGTTACCTGCAGACGTGGTCTGGATAATAAGAACTGTGAGTAAAGGCCCTGAACTGCATCACTGACTCCGTGTCGTTACTGCTGCTGCCCTGCACCATCACCCCCATCCTCCGCATACACTGCCCTGAGGCTATACTCCTCCCGTGGGGAGTTATGCTACGCTCTGCTGCACCCACAACACCAGCCTCAGTGGTCTGCCCTGTAGCGGCGGTTCACTCTGACCGCAATCCACGGGTGGCGTAGTCGGACATTTAAATATGAAAACCACATAAATAGTTCCGCCACTGGTTTGACCGCCCTGAGCCACGGAACTGGGTCGCCGCCACGAAGACTACAACCACCAGCATCCACCAAAAAGGGTCCGGCTCCGGGTGTCCCAAGGCCCAGGGGGTGCGTCAGAACATTTTCATCACCTTTCACAATCACCAATGGGACAAGGCAGTGATGTCCTCTGTCCCCTCTCTTATACATCCTAGTGACGGAGCACCTGCTCTCATCAATTCGCCATAACCCCAATATTAGGTGGATTGAGGTGGGAGGCACCGAGTACAAGTGCTCTCTATTTGCTGATGATGTCCTAGTATATATCACTCAATCACATATATCCATCCATGCTGTTATGGCTGAAATAGATCACTTTGTTACATGGTAAAATTTTAAAATCAATGCAGCGAAGTCTGAGGCCCTCGATGTCTCCCTCCCCAAATCCATATAGGATTCCATCCAGTCCAACTTTCCCTTTGCCTGGCCCTCACAGGGTATCAAATACTTAGGAATTCCTATTCATAGAGACCTCTCCCATCTATGTTATCTTAATTTTGGGCCCTTTATTGAACAACTCCATACAGACCACGGTTGGCAAGTTAGAACTGTAAGATTCACTACGTGAACCACTGGTGTTTTGTGGAAAAGCACATGTACACTGCGTTCCAAATTATTATACAAAAAGTGTTTAGGAGTGATAAGGGAAGAATTTGTTTGTTTGTCAGTTAAACTCATTGATGGTGATGTGTGTCAGGGCTCTTTATATCACTGTAAGCAATTGCAGACACCTGTGCTAATTAGTTTGGCAGGTGTGTCCAATGAAAGGCAAGACTACTTAAGAAGGCTCTCTCACATTATTAAGCAGCCTACATTTTCTGCCAAAATGGGAAAGAAAAAGGATGTGTCGGCTGCTGAGAAGCAACAAATTGTGGAGTGTTTAGGTCAAGGCATGACTACAATCAACATTGTGCGATGATCAGGATGAAGTGTCTTGGCAATCAAGAAGTATGTAGCTGATTCACAGTACACACGTGTGCGTGCTGATAAGGGCAAATTGAGGACTCTTTCCTACAGGCAATTACGTCAGGTTGAAAGAGCAGCGGCAAAAAAGCCTTGTCATAGCAGCAGACAAGTTTTTGAAGCTGCTTGTGCCTCCAACGTCCCCCGAACAACAAGATGCAGGGTCCTTCAGAGGTTTGCAGCTGTGCATGCGCCATCCTGTCGACCTCCTCTATCCACTTCACACAAGCAGAAACGGCTCCAGTGGGCCAAACATTACATGAAGACTGATTTCAAAACTGTTTTGTTCACGGATGAGTGCCGTGCAGCGCTCGATGGTCCAGATGGATGGAGTGGAGGATGGCTGGTTGATGGACACCCCACGCAAACACGGCTACAGCGCCAACAAGGAGGAGGTGGAGTAATGTTTTGGGCTGGAATCATGGGGAGAGAGATTGTCGGCCCCTTTAGGATCCCTGAAGGCGCTAAAGATGAACTCCATAATGTATGTGGATTTTCTCAAACAGCACTTCCTGCCATGGTTCAAGAAGAAGAACCGTGTATTTCACAGCAAGATCATTTTTCTGCATGATAATGCACCATCTCATGCTGCACATAAAACATCTGCATCTCTGGCTGATATGGGCATAAAAGGGGACAAACTTATGGTGTGACCCCCATGCTCCCCTGACCTCTACCCCATTCAGAACCTTTGGAGCATCATTAAAAGGAGTGTCTATGATGGCGGGAGGCAGTTCACATCTAAGCAACAGCTCTGGGAGGGTATTCTGTCCTCATGCAAAACAATTGAAGCAGAAACCATCCAAAACCTGACAAATTCAATGGACGAGAGAGTTCAGAAGCTCCTTTCGAACAAGGGGTCCTATGTGAAAATGTAACATCACCTAGAATAAAGTTTTGAGTTGAAAACTGTTTGATTTCAGTTTCTAACAACCTGCTAATGCTTATAATTTCAAAAATGACCATTTTTTTGGTCTTTATTAAAATGAAAAGGTTGATCGAAAAGTTTGGGGGATCTAAGAGTGTGGCAACCCAGTAGTCATGATTACTTCGAATTCTGACAATATGAGGGTCATGCTGCAGGTAGTGCAGCAAGAAGGCACTTATGTGCCTTGCGCATCTCGGAGCCCCAAAATTATTTTCCGGGCTAGATGCAGCTAAAAATTATTTTTAATTTTAAATCTGGTGAAGGTTTAGTATAGATGGCCTAATAGGATCAGTGCTGCACACTGCTACAAAGCCCAAATTATTTTCCAGTCAAGATACAGATAAACATGATTAGTAATTTGAAAGCTTAAAACGGTTGGTAGGGTGATTTTAACCAATCATCAAGCTTTTACTCTCCCCAGGATGACACAGGGGTAGAAAAGTCGTTTCGGATCCATGATTTGTTCATCTTTATGAACGTGAGTCTGTCTACATTATCAGTGGAGAGCCGCGTGCGCTTATCTGTCAGCACACCACCAGCAGCGCTGAACACACGTTCAGACAGAACGCTGGCTGCGGGGCATGACAAGATCTCCAAGGCGTAAGTGGCTAGCTCCGGCCATTTATCCAGATTGGAAGCCCAAAAAGAGCAAGGGTCCAGTGACACAGTCGTGGCTTCAATGTTTACTTGGAGATACTCCTGTACCATCGTCTCTAGGCGTTGACTATGTGTCAGACTTCTTGTCTCCTGTGGCCTTGCAAAGGATGGGCTAAAAAAGTGGTGAAATGATTCCGCAAAATTGATGTTACCAGCAGATACTGTGGTTCTGTCACGGTTTGAGTGCTGAACACTTGACGGTCCCACGGTTGGCAAGTTGGAACTGTGAGATTCACTACATGCACCACTGGTATTTTGTGTAAAAGCACATGTAAGATTCTGCAACAGTCTCTGCTGATACTCCTGCATGCGTGCATCCCTTTCTATGGCAGGAATAATTTCTGCAAATTTACTTTTGTACCGGGGATCTAACAGTGTGGCAACCCAGTAGTCAGGATTATTTCTAATTCTCACAATTCGAGGGTCATGTTGCAGGTAGTGCAGCAAGAAGGCACTCATGTGTGTTGCGCATCCAGGAGCACCAAGTCCCTGTTGTGTTGGTGGCGAGGTAACAATCATGCTTCCTTCCTCTGTCCTCTCCCCCCAACCTCGCACAACAGAAATGTGATCAAGGTCTCCCTCATCTGATGAGTCTTCCATCAGTTCGTCCTCCACTTCTTCCTGGGCTCCTGCACCTTCCTCACTAGTTTGGCTGCTACCATGCGCCCTGGTAAAACCATCTCCCCCACCCTCACATGCCTGCCGCCTTGGTGCTGCCGACCGTCTGGACCTTGCAGATGTTAGCCCTTCCGCATACAACTCCTCCTCCTCTACTTCCTCCACCTCCTCTTGTGCCACCACCTGACTCCGAATTCTGTTTAACATGTGCTCCAGCATGTAAATCACCGGAATAGTCATGCTGATAATGGCATCGTCAGCACTAAACATCTTCGTCGCCATTTCAAAACTGTGCAGAAGGGTGCATAGGTCCCTGATCTGAGACCACTCCTCCAGCGTGATTTGCCCCACCTCTGAATCTCGTTGGCCCAGGCTATACGTCAGAACGTATTGCACCAGGGCTTGTCGGTGCTGCCACAGTCGCTGCAACATGTGCAGAGTTGAATTCCACCGGGTAGGCACATCGCATTTTAGCCGGTGAAGTGGCAGGCCCAACGACTTCTGTAGAGATGTAAGTCGCTGAGCTGCGGGATGCGAACGGCGGAAGTGAGCACACAGCGACCGTGCCCTCTGCAGAAGGCCATCTAGTCTGGGATAGTGGGCTAAAAATTGCTGGACAACCAGGTTCAACACGTGAGCCATACAAGGCACGTGTGTGACATTGCCCCGGCGAAGGGCCGCACCCAGGTTTGCAGCATTGTCGCACACGGCCTTCCCTGGTTTCAGGTCCAGTGGAGACAACCATTCATGAAATTGGTTCTCCAGAGCTGACCACAACTCCTCAGCTGTGTGACTCACATTTCCCAGACATTTCAATGTAAAAACCGCCTGATGACGTTGAGCCCTACTGCCAGCATAGTAAGGAGGTGTGCAGGATCCCTTCTGCGCAGTTAGAAAGCTTGTGGCATGACCAGACAGGCTTTGGGTGCAGGTGGAAGACCGAGAGGAGGTTGAGGAGGCAGAAGCAGTGGTGGAACTTTGACATAAAGAGGATTGACGCACAACTCGTGGGGACGGCAAGACTTGGACAGCAGCCACCATAGTTACCCAGTGCCCAGTCAGCGACATGTAACGCCCCTGTCCATGCCTACTCGTCCAAGTGTCTGTGGTGAAATGCACCCTGTCACACACAGAGTTTCTCAAAGAAGCGGTGATGTTGTGTGCGACATGCTGGTGGAGCGCAGGCACACCTTTCTTTGAGAAGTAGTGCCGACTGGGCATCTGGTACTGGGGCACTGCGACGGACATAAGGTCTCGAAAATCCTCTGTGTCCACCAGGCGGAAAGGCAGCATTTCTGTAGCCAAGAGCTTGCAGATGGTGAAATTCAACCTCTTAGCTTTCTCATGGCTAGGAGGAAATGGTCTTTTACTTGTCCACATCTGAGGGACCGAGGGCTGGCTATTGTGCTTAGACGGGGTTGATAAGGGTGTCCCCGGCAAACTGCCGGTCTGTGAGGAAGATGCAGGCGGACATGTTAGGTTGCCTTGATCCAAAGGTGGTGCTATCGATGTCGGACAGCGCTCAAGACCAGCTGGTGTTACCACCTCCAAAGAAAATGATGACCTGCCAATCACGCTGGCTGTTGCGGGTAAAGAGGTGGCAGGTCTGCGCCCCAAAACAGGTGTGACTGCTGTCCCCCCAGTCACAGAGGATGAAGAGGCCGCGGATGCACAAGATATGGCAGACGGTGGTTGGCCCGGCCGGCTAGACCGCATTGTAGCACACTGAGCTTCCCACTGCAACTTATGCTTCATGTCCATGTGCCGGTTCATGCATGAAGTACTCAAACTATGTATTTTTTGGCCTCTACTTAGCTTTTGCTGACAAATGTTACAGATAACACGAGTTGGGTCATCTTTATCGATCTGAAAAAATGCCCAGGCTATGCAAGGCTTAGCACCCATGCGACCTGAAGAGCCACCACGACTTGTGGTGAGAGGCAGAGTTGTGTTTGAGGATGCAGTTGTTGACGTGCTTCCAGTACTACGTCTCTGTCCAGGAAGGCGCAACCTGACCTCGTCGTCACTAGCATCTTCCTCCACCTCCTCTGCTGACCTCATCTCTTGGCTGACTGTGGGTTGACAGTAAGTGGGATCTCCGACCTCATCATCATCACCCTGTGCGTTATCACACCCGTCGTCCTCAGAGCCAACCTGTTCCTGCCCTGACAAAAAACTAAAGTTGTCGCTCCAATCAGGTATTTGAGTCTTATCATCGTCTTCCTCATTGTCTCCACCAACAGGAGTTACAGTTTGGGAATGAGGGTCTACATTATGGTCAGAACCTTCTGCGTCTGGTCCTGGATCCGACTCATAAAGATTCTGGGCATCAGTGCAGATCATTTCCTCGTCTGGATTCACAGAAGCGCTGGAGTCGACCTCTGATTCCCAGGCTATAGTATGAGTAAACAGCTCTGCAGACTCAACCATCTGTTCTACCTCATACTCAGACGGGCAGCTGGAGATTTGGGAGCTGTGAGGAAGCAAGTGCAATTTGGGTGACACCTTTGAGGACTGGAGTATTTGTGATGTTGAAGTTGATGTGGAGGAGAGCCCACTTAAAGGAGCACTTGATATCCGTTGAAGCACCTGCTGTTTTTGTGCCTCATCTGGAATTTGTAGCGATTGGCGTGGCCGTAAGAAAGGGATCTTATCACATTGTCCGCTAAAAGAAGTAGACATTTTAGTTTGGCTGGAAGATGGTCTTTCTTCTGCACCTACCCCACGGACACAACCTTTTTTCCCCTTCCCAACACGCCTATTCCCCTTTCCACCAGCAGCAGGCCTTTTTCCACTCATTTTGGTGGTTAACTAATTCACAACTCTGGAGTTGTTTGCACAAAAAAACAATGGATGGTAACCGAGCAGAGCTGAGTGGCCAAACTGTGGTATTAGGCCAAAACTATTGGCTGGGTTAGATGCAGAAAAAAATTATTTTTAATTTGCAACCTGATGGAGGTCAGTATAGATGGACTAATAGACCAAGTCCCACACACCGCTAGAAGCCCAAATATTTTTTCAGAGCTAGATGCAGAAAATTTTTTTATTCAATTTGCAACCTGATGGAGGTCAGTATAGATGGACTAATAGACCAAGTCCCACACACTGCTAGAAGCCCAAATATTTTTTCAGAGCTAGATGCAGAAAAAAATTATTTTTAATTTGCAACCTGATGGAGGTCAGTATAGATGGACTAATAGACCAAGTCCCACACACTGCTAGAAGCCCAAATATTTTTTCAGAGCTAGATGCAGAAAAAAATTATTTTTAGTTTGCAACCTGATGGAGGTCAGTATAGATGGACTAATAGAACAAGTCCCACACGCTGCTAGAAGCCCAAATATTTTTTCAGAGATAAATGAAGAAAAAAATTATTTTTAATTTGCAACCTGATGGAGGTCAGTATAGATGGACTAATAGACCAAGTCCCACACACTGCTAGAAGCCCAAATATTTTTTCAGAGCTAGATGCAGAAAAAAATTATTTTTAATTTGCAACCTGATGGAGGTCAGTATAGATGGACTAATAGACCAAGTCCCACACACCGCTAGAATCCCAAATATTTTTTCAGAGCTAGATGCAGAAAAAAATTATATTCAATTTGCAACCTGCTGGAGGTCAGTATAGAAGGACTAATAGAACAAATCCCACACACTGCTAGAAGCCCAAATATTTTTTCAGAGCTAAATGAAGAAAAAAATTATTTTTAATTTGCAACCTGATGGAGGTCAGTATAGATGGACTAATAGACCAAGTCCCACACACTGCTAGAAGCCCAAATATTTTTTCAGAGCTAGATGCAGAAAAAAATTATATTCAGTTTGCAACCTGATGGAGGTCAGTATAGATGGACTAATAGAATGATGCTATGCCCAAAAGATTTTACTTCACTAGGTGCAGTAAAAAAATTGGTATTCTATACACAGGTGGTATATCTTGCAACACAGATAGGCTACTCCACTGACTAACACACTCTGCAATAGGCCAAAAAGGATTAGCTTTGCTAGATTCAGCCAAATGCTGTGAAAAAAACTTGCACAGCACTGGCACAGACCTGCCTGGCAAAAACTGATAGGAACTGATGTAACCTAGTCCTGAAAAGGACTCCAATTACAATTAGTCTTTACTCCCACAATCTATCTATTTAAGAGCACAGACCTGCCTGATAAAAGTCGTAGGAAATGCTGTAACCTAGTCCTTAAAAGGACTGCAATCACAACTATTCCCTACTCCCAAGCTATCTGTATATTTGTGCGAAAATTGGCTTGAAATTAACAAGGTATAGCACACACAGCAACAGCGGTGCCGTCTAACACGCAGCTGCAGCAGTGAGAAAATGGTGGCGACGGGGAAAATGGCTTGGTCTTATAGGGCAAGGACATGTGACATACACTGCCAATCACACATGCCCTTGCTTGTGTGAAAAAAAGCACTTCGCTCCGTGTGTGCGCTGCTGATAGGCTGACAGATTGCACCTCCCCACTGCAAATGCGGGAAAGAGAAAAAAAAATGGAGATCTTCATTGTTCCTGCAGAGATCCATCCCCTGCCCCTCCCCCCGTCCCGCTGTACACTCAAACTGCGTATTAACATTAATTTTCATCATTACTGAGAAAAAATCCAGTTATGATTTTGGTGCACGAACAGTTATCGAACATAACCTCGAACAGCCAAATTTTTCTCAAATTGTTCGTGTTCGCCGACCGGCTCGAACACCGCCCAAAACAGCTCGAATTTGAGATTGGCGAACAGTTCGAGTAGAACAACGCTCATCTCTAGTAAGGGTGTGACCTCCCTTTCTCTGAGCTGGACATTACTTTTACATAGCTCCCCATTTGCTGTGCATCCATATTCGGGACCTGGTCCTGCTCGGCCCTTATTCACATTGACATTACTTTGACACATGGTAACGTTTTAATTAATGAGGCATACTCGCTCATCACTAGTTTTAATACTAGAGTTTAGGACCATCCCAATTTGGATATACCTTGACGCGCGTGGGATGGCTGTTACGCTTTTTTTTAAATCAAAAACAGTGTTTACTAAGTACCTTATGTTATTTATATGCACTATTGCTTTTACTTATTTACTTACAGCGGGGTATATGTTCATTTTGTAGTTGTCAGTTGAGTAGCACTATTTAACAAAGTACAAATATTATTATGTGTGAACATGACTCCAAATTGCAGACGTGAGTGGGTCTGTGAACAGCCCTCTGGGCACATTCGCATTGTGGACAGATGCATTAACTAAATGCCATTGGAACTAGCACTATATCATCTGCAAAACAGACAGAATTAATGCTGCAATTTGATGATCCACAGGGAAAATTGCTCATGTGCAGTAGCTTGTTGACTTTCATCTGTCCATGCGCAGTCTGCTGTGCACATGGGTAACAAGCTGACTTGAAAATATGTTGGTCTGAATGTATCCTAACAATAGGTGGATCTTAAAGTGTTCATCTGCTTGCCCCCCAGTAATTATCTAAAATCTGTGGAAAAATCTGTCAGTGTTTGCATTTCCTGCAGCGCCACTACATGCAAAACTAAGCATTACGCAGTGCACATAAAATCTATTATCTGTGTAATGCAGGACAAAGAGAAAAATGCTCTTTTTAAAGAAGCACTCCCATCAAAGTATTTTTTCCTCTTAATATATTGCAATCGTCATATTATATTTAACTGTGTACTTACAATTGCTAATTTTGCCTTTCTACCCAGCTAATTCTTCTCTTTTCTCTGCTCTCTGTAGAAACAGGAAGTCTCTTGTCCCTGCATTTATCATTCCTTTCTTCAACTCCTGCCCCAGCTGTTCCGCTCCTCCCCCTGCCAGGGAAATTTGCAATGACTTATGAGCCATACAGGGAAAATGTACCTCCTGTTTCTACATAGAGCTTAGAAGAATTCAGCTAGTAAGTTTTTAATCATGTGATGTCATAGACATAATGTAAAAGAGAAGAATTAGCTGGGTCAAAAGACAAAATGAGCAATTGCAAGTACACAGTGCAATATAATATGATTGCAATATATTAAGAGGATAAAACTTTGATGGGAGTGCTTCTTTAAACGCTCTCCAATATTGCTGAAATACGAGAAACCTAAGCAAGGAGACCCCTCTATTAACTCAGAGTTCCCTAATGGATGTATGAAAATCGGTATATTACAATAGACAAACTTTTTATGCATTACATACCTGGTTTACATATTTTTCCTGAAGAATACATCCACCTGCTGTACAGAGAACTACAATACAGGTACATAGAAAACATGGAATGGATCCAGCTCCACCATAATTGCCTTCCTGTAAGTTCATGAAATTGAAAAGTTATTATAGTATTCTCTATACCCTTTTTTATCCTACCATCCATTGCCTTTTAGCATTCTGCATACCATTCTTACTAGCTCTATTCTCCTTTTCCTGCACTTCAATTTCTTCACTTTTCCTTTTCAGACTGCACATGTTTTCCAGCAGCAGTGACAGAGTAATCACTATTGCCCTTTACCTCTGAGAAGATACAGATCAAGGTTGGTGTTGGTTTTGTAAGAATCAAAACAAAGAATGACCCATTCAAACAGGTCAAAATAAAGTAACCTTGCAGTATATAATAAAACATGTAGAACAATCTTCAATAAAATAAAATTATATAGCCAATATTATATTTCAATATAACAATGTAGTAAAATGTAACTAGAGTACAAAAGTCATGTTTAGAGAGGACTTACCACCTATCAAAAATGGCCAATTTTTGCTCTTATTTTATTCTAGCTGCTCCCCTGAGTATAACTTTTTTTTTCTTAGAAAATTATTACTGTTCCAGAGATATAGGATTTTTTATTTAGTGCTACTTTTATGGTCTTTGCCAAGGGGGTGGTGCTCACAAGTTAATCATTCAGAGCACACCAGGGAATCCAGTGAGCAATGACGACTTGGTAATGACCATAAAAATTAGCACAAAATAAAATGGCCCATATATCTGGAACCGTATGGTAGATTTAAAAAAATAATAATAATACTCTGGGGAACAGCAAGAATGAAAAAAGAGCAAAAACTGGAAATTTTTGACCTGGTGATAACTCCTCTTTAAAGTTATATATTGGTGTTTCTGTGACACCCCAGGGGTCTGGTTGCCACAGTAACGTAATGTTATGTCTGAGAGCAGGTGGGAGGTCCTTTAGTCAGGGATCCTGTGCATGCCACACCTCCTGCCCAGTCTTGGGAGGGGAAGAACTTCCCCTATATAAACCTGGGGCTGAGGCAGGGTGAGTGAGTAGAAGAAGAGAAGAAGTAGAGACAGCATAGGAAGAAACAGCAGTTACAAGGAGTCAGGGGCTGGCAGCTGCAGAGTTCGCCCTGACTAAGAAGACTTTTTACCGGACCCGGAGTCCGAGGCTGTGGGGACTAATTCCTGCCCAGCAGCAGAATCCGTCAGGCAGGGGATTTCAGGTCCTCTGGCCCAGAAGCCCGAAGGCACGGTCACACGCGTGGGACCAGCACCGCCATCGTGGAGCGGAAGCCATTAGAAGGCCCCGAGTCACCGGCCATACGGGTGAGCACCACACGGTACACTCAGGGACGTGGGCTACTTACATCAGCTCCTAGCAAGGTAGCCAGAAGGGTACAGTCAGTTTGGGAGGCCTACAACTACGCCTGGCCAGGGGAGATCCCATCTGCTCAAGGACTGACCAGGCCCCATCCGCTAGCAAGTACTCCGGGAGGGTCTTTTGTTGTTACCAGTAAAGACCCTGAACTACACCGTACCGTCTCTGAGTGGTTCCTGCTACCCCCATCATCCACGTCGGCTGCCCTGAGGCCATACCCCTCCCGTTGGGGGTTATACTATCACTCTGCACAATCCCACCATCGGCCTCAGCGGTCTGCCCTGCAGCAGCAGCCCCCTGGCTGCACTCAACGGGTGGCGTAGTCATCAACCATTTACTACTAATGGACTGCCGTCTAGTTTGACTCCCTGGGCACGGACCGGGTCACCGCCACGAGACTACAACCCTCCACAGATCCGGCTCCGGGTAAGCTCCCGCATGCGCAGCGCAGCGCGACACAGGCCCAGGGGCGCGTCAACTTTGGCGTAGTCGGCAGGATTTCGTGCCCGCAACCACCGGGTACTGCGTGCCTGAAAAGCAAAGACTGTTCAAACTTACCAGTGGTGAAGATTCCCGCTATCCGTGGAGGTTTCCCGCCATCCGGCGCCATCTTCGACCTTCTTCCCGCCATCCGTGGAGTTTTCCCGCCATTGGACGCCATCTTGAGGACGCCGCGCGGGAAGAAGAGGGGCGTGGACTCCGAAAGCGCGCGAGAACTGAAGCCCCGCCTCACGTCCGGACGTTGCGTAAGGTCCTGGAAGGAGCCCAGCAGACGCCGACGTCACAGGAGCGCGACGGAAGGTCCTCAACCCTGACGATCCACTGCGGAGCCGCGGCCTACGGAAGAGGATCATCGCAAGGTAGGCCACGGTCCACTAGGGGGGAGGAAGATGTCGGATACGGAGGAGAGCTTCACTGCCTCAACCCCCGCCAGCGCTACCGCTGCTGCAGTTATGCCCTTCACCATGCCCTATATCCCGGGAGCAGCTTGGCTACCCCAGTACTCAGGGGAGTCACATACCCTGCATGACTTTAGAGAAAAGCTGGATAGCCTCTTCCAGGTGTACCCCCTCACAGAAGAGCAAAAAGTGAGCATCCTGGTGGCCCAACTAACCGGGGCAGCCAAAAGAGAAGTAAAATCTTGGCCACCTGGGAGGAGGACTGTCGCAGAGATACTAACCCGGCTGAGGGACACCTTCGATACCCGCACCTCAGCCGAGATCAAGCTTAGATTCTACGGGTGCAAGCAGCGAGCGCATGAGAGTATAAGGGACTATGCACTAAACCTACAAGAGGCCCTGAGGGCCATAAAGCAGACCGACCCTGATGGGGTGGGAAACGAGGACAGGCTGTTGACTGAACAATTTATAGAGGGTTTATATTGCAATGCCCACCGAACCCAGTTGCGGGCAATGGCCTTACAGGATCCCCATCTGGACTTTGCACAGTTCAAGGATAGAGCTATCCGGGTGCTCCGAGAACCAGCACCGGGTGGCGTTGTGACCCACAGGCGCCCAGCTATCACTTACCACCAGGAGGCGGCGCCCTTGTCGACAGGGCCTGTGGGAGCTCATGCGCAGGCTTTGGACAATGACCCGGCTCCAGACCTACACCATCAGGTCCAAGAGCTAGTTAAGAGCGTTGCTGCGCTAACCCGAACTGTGCAGTCTTTACAGGTTTCCACCCCAGGGAAGATCCAGCTGGCATCCGGACCGGAGGACATCCCGTGGCGTCGACCAAGGAGGACCCCACCGGCCAGAGGAAGACCCAGTGACCGATACAGCGAGGACGGACGACCCATCTGCCGCCGCTGCAATCAACCCGGACATATGGAAAGGTACTGTTCTTTAAACGGGCACAACCTGGGGTAGAGGGCCAACCCCCAGGAAAAAGATCACCAGGCCCATCGAACTGGCGCGACAGATATGTGGGAGGACGTCCAGTCTTGCCTGTGGTACTGGATGGCATTCCCATGAGTGCCCTACTGGATACCGGGTCACAGGTCACCACCATCCCGTACGTGCTCTTCAAGCAGTACTGGAATGACTCGGATATTACCCGCTACCCTGACGACGACTTGAGTATCATCGCCAGCAATGGCCAGCCCGTGCCACAGATCGGATTTAAAGAGGTGACCCTCAAAATCGGTAGAGTCGAACTGGCCGCACAGGGACTGATCATTGTAGATATTGATAAACATGAGAGTCATCCAAAAATAACTCTAGGAACTAACGTAATTGAAAATTGTCTTGCAGAGGTGATTTTCCTTTTACAGCAGGTTGCCAAGAACGCCAGCTCCGGCGAGCAGCGGGTGCTCCAGAAAGAGATCCGGGCACTGATGCAACGGCAACAAGTGGAACTCTCCGGCGGTGAGATTGGTAGCGTAAGAATGTGTGACCCTTTTCCTATTGCCATGCCCCCAAAAAGTGAAATGATGATTTGGTGCCGGGCAGCTATTGGTCTGAGAGGTAGAGATTACCAGGCAATGGTAGAACCAGTTTACTCAGACAGTAGGCCCACCATTTTGACAGCACGGGGGGTGGTCAATGTACGCCATGGGAGGGTGCCCGTTCGCATAATAAATATCGGGGAGAGGGAAGTGTACCTGCCCCGGTATGCCACGCTAGCCAAATTATATACCACTAATCAAAATTCTATACAATCTGTGGAACCCTTGCCTCCATCTCACCCGGAGGAAGGTAACGGCTCTAAGAAAGACATGGAGGACTGGTGTCAGCAACTACATCTGGGTACTGACTCCACTCCCTCACATCAGAAACAAGGAGTCTATCGGGTGGTTCAAGAGTATGAGAGAGTGTTTAGTAAACACCCGTTAGACTTCGGGCGAGTCAAGGGGGTAGAACACCGCATCCCCACGGGAGATCATCCTCCCATAAAAGAGAGGTATCGACCCGTACCCCCTGCACATTACCAACATGCCAAGGGGATGCTTAGAGACATGAAGGAGGCTGGGGTAATCCGGGATAGCTGTAGCCCCTGGGCAGCCCCACTAGTTTTAGTCAAAAAGAAAGACAACACCATGAGGATGTGTGTAGATTACCGGAAAATCAACCGTATCACACACAAGGATGCGTACCCCTTACCAAGGATAGAGGAGTCATTGGCTGCTTTAAGATCTGCTAACTTCTTCTCTACCTTGGATCTCACTAGCGGGTACTGGCAGGTTCCTGTAGCAGAGGCGGACCGGGAGAAGACCGCATTCACCACCCCGATGGGACTTAGCGAGTTCACCTGCATGCCGTTCGGACTCTGCAACGCCCCAGGAACCTTCCAACGATTAATGGAGTGCTGTCTGGGCCACAGAAACTTCGAGACGGTCCTGTTGTACCTGGACGATGTCATCGTATACTCCAAAACTTATGAGGACCACCTGAAACACCTGGCGGAGGTGTTCGAAGCTCTGGCGAGTTACGGCCTAAAGGTGAAACCCTCCAAGTGTCACCTCCTGAAACCAAAGGTGCAATACCTGGGACACGTGGTGAGCGCTGACGGAGTGGCTCCCGACCCCGATAAGATCACCGCAATTAAGGGATGGCCAAGCCCCTCCAGCGTAAAAGAAGTGCGGCAGTTCCTAGGGTTGGTAGGCTACTACCGAAGGTTTATTCCCGGTTTCACCAAAAAGGCAGCACCTATGCAGGACCTCCTGATAGGCCAGTCCCGGAAGGCCAAGAACCAGAAGCCGCCCTTCAAATGGGAAAAGCTAGAAGAAGAGTCCTTCCGCCAGCTGAAGATGGCCCTCACGGGGGATGAAATCTTGGCGTACCCGGACTATAGCCAGCCCTTCATCCTCTACACCGACGCCAGTAACATCGGGCTAGGAGCCGTACTGTCCCAGATTCAGCAGGGGAGAGAACGAGTAATCTCCTATGCCAGCCGAAAACTGCGACCCACCGAAAGGAACCCCGAAAATTACAGCTCATTTTAGCTAGAGTTCCTGGCCGTGGTATGGGCAGTCACCGAGCGCTTTAGGCATTACCTCGCTTCTTCCCGGTTCACCGTATACACGGATAACAACCCGTTGACACACCTGGACACGGCAAGACTCGGTGCCCTGGAGCAGAGGTGGATGGCCCGTCTGTCCAACTACGAGTTCACAATCAAATACCGGGCAGGACGCTCCAATACTAACGCGGACGCCCTGTCCAGGATGCCCAACCTGCCGGACGAAGGAGAAGATCCGGAGGGACTGGAAGAAGTTGAACTCCCTGCGTTCCACCGTCATGGGACTATCCAGTATTCCCACCGGGTAAGGGGTAAGCAGGCTGCTACGTTGAACCCCTTACCCCACTACAACTGGGCGGAAACGCAAGACAGCGACCCTGCCGTCCGACTGGTGAAGGAGATGCTGACTCGGCCGGAGGCTCGCCTTGAACCAGACGCTCCGGAGGAAGCCAAACAACTATGGGCGGAGAAGAGTCGACTATTCCTTTACAAGGGGAAGTTGTGCCGCAGAATGGTCAACTCCCGGACGCATGAACTACTCTGGCAAGTAGTGGTGCCCCGAAGAGACGCAGCCATGGTGATGGAGGCATACCACGACGGAGCTGGACACTTCGGGTGGAAAAAGCTGGAGTTCCTGCTGCGCGAGCGGTTCCACTGGGTAGGCATGAGGGGAACCATCGAGAAGTGGTGCAGAGACTGTGGCCCGTGCAATCTGAGAAGGAAGGACCGGGCCAGCCAGAAGACTCCCCTGCAGTCCATCGTCACCCGGCAACCGTTGGAACTGGTAGCCTTGGATCATGTAAAACTGACCCCAAGCAGAAGTGGCTACGTCTACGCGTTAACCATCGTGGATCATTACTCCCGGTTCTTGGTTGTCGTCCCCGTCAAGGACTTAACGGCTCAAACAGCAGCTAGGGCCTTCCAGCAGCACTTCTGCCGTCCACACGGGTACCCGGACCAAGTGCTGACGGACCAGGGACCTGCCTTTGAAGCGGAGGTCTTCCAGGAATTCTGCAATCTGTATGGCTGCCGGAAGATAAGGACGACACCCTACCATCCGCAAACTAATGGACTTTGTGAAAAAATGAACCAGGTGGTAATGGATCTTCTAAAAACATTGCCCCTGGAAGAACGCAGTCTGTGGCCTGAGAAGTTGCCCGATCTGGTGGACCTATACAACCACATCCCGGTAAGTTCCACCAACTGTACCCCGGCTTACCTAATGAGGGCGAGACCTGGTAAGTTACCTGTTGACCTGGAAATGGGAGTCCTGACACCTGAGGACACTTCACCAGAAACAGACTGGGACACAGAGAGGCAGCAGCAGTACCGGAGAGTACAGGAGAGCGTGGAGCGAAGTCTCTGTCAGGCTAGGGAAAGACAAGAGAAGACTTACAACCAGTATGCTCCCGCTGTTCCCCTGGTACCCGGAGAGCAGGTCTTGAAGAGGAAAAGACGGCTCCACAAGTTGGATGACCAGTGGGAGAAGGACCCGTACACCGTACTGCCCTCAAGCCACGAGAACCCGAAGGTCTGTACCATCAGTAAAGACGGAGGGGAAACCACAGCCATTGTATCCCGGGACCACCTGAAGAAGTGTCCCGAACAACTGAGGAACCCTGAAGAGGAACAAGAAGACCATCGACCCGTGGGAGAAAGGGAAGATATGGTTAGTACCGTGCTCGGGGACTTCCCTCGGTCTTGGACTCAAGTCAATGGTGCAGTTGTGGTACCCGTACTCACCTTCCTCCAACCATCATCCCAAGAACCTACGGAGCAACGGGTAGAGCTGGAAGAACAGCCGGTCCAGGAGGCAGAAGACTCCACACAAGTAGAACAGGAGAATCAACCCTCTGCTTATAGTGAGCCTGCCGTACCCCTAGTGAGACAAAGAGCCGGTAGACAGCTGCCCAGTTTACCCTTGACAGCTCCTACACCCTGTAGTTCAGGGCCAGACAGTCAGCTCCGTAGGTCCACTAGGGCCACTAGAGGCCAATTACCCGCACGTTGGAGGATCTAAATGTTTAAGCTATTTTATAATGTTTACCTGTCTATAGTTGCTTGTGTGTAATTTTGTATTTCTAGTTGTTTTTAGGAATCCTTGGTGGATTTACCGGGAATCCTTGTATATAGTTGGAGCGTAACCCAGGATGGACTAAAGACTGTAAAGGACTCGGGGTAGAACAGACCCCTACCTGGTTACGTCTCCCTGTGTTGGTGAAATGGACACCTTGCTTTCTTCTGAGACTGCACCCGGTTGCGGACACGCCGTAACCATCTTTATGTGTTTTCTTATTGTATTATTAATGTTTTGCCTTGTTATGTTTTCTAAATGTGTTTAGTCCCGGAGTACTAAATTTTACTAGGGGGGAATGTGACACCCCAGGGGTCTGGTTGCCACAGTAACGTAATGTTATGTCTGAGAGCAGGTGGGAGGTCCTTTAGTCAGGGATCCTGTGCATGCCACACCTCCTGCCCAGTCTTGGGAGGGGAAGAACTTCCCCTATATAAACCTGGGGCTGAGGCAGGGTGAGTGAGTAGAAGAAGAGAAGAAGTAGAGACAGCATAGGAAGAAACAGCAGTTACAAGGAGTCAGGGGCTGGCAGCTGCAGAGTTCGCCCTGACTAAGAAGACTTTTTACCGGACCCGGAGTCCGAGGCTGTGGGGACTAATTCCTGCCCAGCAGCAGAATCCGTCAGGCAGGGGATTTCAGGTCCTCTGGCCCAGAAGCCCGAAGGCACGGTCACACGCGTGGGACCAGCACCGCCATCGTGGAGCGGAAGCCATTAGAAGGCCCCGAGTCACCGGCCATACGGGTGAGCACCACACGGTACACTCAGGGACGTGGGCTACTTACATCAGCTCCTAGCAAGGTAGCCAGAAGGGTACAGTCAGTTTGGGAGGCCTACAACTACGCCTGGCCAGGGGAGATCCCATCTGCTCAAGGACTGACCAGGCCCCATCCGCTAGCAAGTACTCCGGGAGGGTCTTTTGTTGTTACCAGTAAAGACCCTGAACTACACCGTACCGTCTCTGAGTGGTTCCTGCTACCCCCATCATCCACGTCGGCTGCCCTGAGGCCATACCCCTCCCGTTGGGGGTTATACTATCACTCTGCACAATCCCACCATCGGCCTCAGCGGTCTGCCCTGCAGCAGCAGCCCCCTGGCTGCACTCAACGGGTGGCGTAGTCATCAACCATTTACTACTAATGGACTGCCGTCTAGTTTGACTCCCTGGGCACGGACCGGGTCACCGCCACGAGACTACAACCCTCCACAGATCCGGCTCCGGGTAAGCTCCCGCATGCGCAGCGCAGCGCGACACAGGCCCAGGGGCGCGTCATTTCTACTGTGGAAGTAGCAGCTAAATCAATATCTTAAAACATAACCTTTACCAAAAGTGTATTAAAAAGTCATCTGTCAAAGGTAATCTCAAAAATTAGATAATATACAGTATATGTGCCAGTTACCATGTCACAACAAAACTGTAATAGTGCTATTAATCAATATGACAGGTTGATTACAAATCATTGTTATATGAAATAGAGCCAGTATATGGTAGTAATATCTGGCCACCAGTAACTGAGCACTTGATTTTTGATACCATGTTTTCTTCCAATATATAAAATAAAGCGCATATATTTTTACATTGCTCCTTTTTTTAACTCTAGTGTTTTGTATAACACTGATTAAATTGATCGCAATGAAAATGGAAATGTGTCAGGGAGGAATGAAGATGGATGTAACAGACTTTAGGGTCTAATAGGACACAACAAGATAATATAACCGGTGTTTCTAGTCATACAGTTATATGAAAAAGTTTGGGCACCCCTATTAATCTTAAGCTTAATGTTTTATAAAAATTGGTGTTTTTGCAACAGCTATTTCAGTTTAATATACAGTACAGACCAAAAGTTTGGACACACCTTCTCATTTAAAGATTTTTCTGTATTTTCCTGACTATGAAAATTGTACATTCACACTGAAGGCATCAAAACTATGAATTAACACATTTTGAATTATATACTTAACAAAAAAGTGTGAAACAACTGAAAATATGTCTTATATTCTAGGTTCTTCACAGTAGCCACCTTTTGCTTTGATGACTGCTTTGCACACTCTTGGCATTCTCGTGATGAGCTTCAAGAGGTAGTCACTGGAAATGGTCTTCCAACAATCTTGAAGGCGTTCCCAGAGATGCTTAGCACTTGTTGGCCCTTTTGCCTTCACTCTGCGGTCCAGCTCACCCCAAACCATCTCGATTGGGTTCAGGTCTGGTGACTGTGGAGGCCAGGTCATCTGGCAAAGCACCCCATCACTCTCCTTCTTGGTCAAATAGTCCTTACACAGCCTGGGGGTGTGTTTGGGGTCATTGTACTGTTGAAAAATAAATGATGGTCCAACTAAACGCAAACCAGATGGAATAGCATGCCGCTGAAAGATGCTGTGGTAGCCATGCTGGTTCAGTATGCCTTCAATTTTGAATAAATCCCCAACAGTGACACCAGCAAAGCACCCCCTACACCATCATACCTCCTCCTCCATGCTTCACGGTGGGAACCAGGCATGTAGAGTTCATCTGTTCACCTTTTCTGACACGGTGGTTGGAACCAAAGATCTCAAATTTGGACTCATCAGACCAAAGCACAGATTTCCACTGGTCTAATGTCCATTCCTTGTGTTCTTTAGCCCAAACAAGTCTCTTCTGCTTGTTTCCTGTCCTTAGCAGTGGTTTCCTAGCAGCTATTTTACCATGAAGGCCTGCTGCACAAAGTCTCCTCTTAACAGTTGTTGTAGAGATGTGTCTGCTGCTAGAACTCTGTGTGGCATTGACCTGGTCTCTAATCTGAGCTGCTGTTAACCTGCGATTTCTGAGGCTGGTGACTCGGATAAACTTATCCTCAGAAGCAGAGGTGACTCTTGCTCTTCCTTTCCTTTGGTGGTCCTCATGTGAGCCAGTTTCTTTGTAGCGCTTGATGGCTTTTGCAACTGCACTTGGGGACACTTTCAAAGTTTTACCAATTTTTCGGACTGACTGACCTTCATTTCTTAAAGTAATGATGGCCACTTGTTTTTCTTTACTTAGCTGCTTTTTCTTGCCATAATACAAATTCTAACAGACTATTCAGAAGGACTATCAGCGGTGTTTCCACCAGACTTCTGCATAACACAACTGATGGTCCCAACCCCATTTATAAGGCAAGAAATCCCACTTATTAAACCTGACAGGGCACACCTGTGAAGTGAAAACCATTTCCGGTGACTACCTCTTGAAGCTCATCAAGAGAATGCCAAGAGTGTGCAAAGCAGTCATCAAAGCAAAAGGTGGCTACTTTGAAGAACCTAGAATATAAGACATATTTTCAGTTGTTTCACACTCTTTTGTTAAGTATATAATTCCACATGTGTTAATTCATAGTTTTGATGCCTTCAGTGTGAATGTACAATTTTCATAGTCATGAAAATACAGAAAAATCTTTAAATGAGAATGTGTGTCTAAACTTTTGGTCTGTACTGTATGTAATAACTGTTGGACACAGTAATGTTTCTGCCTTGAAATGAGGTTTATTGTACTAACAGAAAATGTGCAATCTGCATTCAAACAAAATTTGACAGGTGCATAAGTATGGGCACCCTTATCATTTTCTTGTTTTAAATACTCCTACCTACTTTTTACTGACTTAGTAAAGCACTTTTTTTGGTTTTGTAACCTCATTGAGCTTTGAACTTCATAGCCAGGTGTATGCAATCATGAGAAAAGCTACTTAAAGTGGCCACTTGCAAGTTGTTCTCCTGTTTGAATCTCCTCTGAAGAGTGGCATCATGGGCTCCTCAAAACAACTGTCAAATGATCTGAAAACAAAGATTATTCAACATAGTTGTTCAGGGGAAGGATACAAAAAGCTGTCTCAGAGATTTAACCTGTCAGTTTCCACTGTGAGGAACACAGTAAGGAAATGGAAGAACACAGGGACAGTTCTTGTTAAGGCCAGAAGTGGCAGGCCAAAAAAAACATTACTGTGTCCAACAGTTATTACATATATCAAACTGAAATAGCTGTTGCAAAAACACCAATTTTTATAAAATATTAAGCTTAAGATTAATAGGGGTGCCCAAACTTTTTCATATAACTGTATTTTAGCTGTTATGATAGTGTCGCAACTCACTCGGGAAAATAGATCACACACTAAAAACTGTAACCGACCCTGCCAGTACCTGTACAGACTAGAGTACAGACTCCACAGTCCCTAGTGGTTCCAGCGTGAGCTGAACCACAGACTAGACGATGGCAATTTGGACCTATACCTACTGAAAGGCCTTCGAGGGCTTCATGTTCCTCCTAAAGAACCTTAGAGCATAGCAGAGTGCAAATTACCTACAGAAGGGAAAGTTTGCTGAAATAGAAAGAGATCCCAGAGTGAGTAAAACAAACCACAAAATACAAAATAAAGGATTAAGTACGTACTGTTAGAGAATATGCTGCCTGCTTCCTAAAAAGAAACAGAAGATAGGTGCAGGGTAAAGAATATAATCAGCAGAGAGATGAACCCTAGATGGTCTTTCACTGGCTGGCTTAAACTAAAGCAGTACTACATCTAAATGAGACTATCACCAGCAGGAAATACCAGCAGGGGGAATGTATATAAAGCCACACCCGAAAGGTTATAGGGCAGACAAATGAGTAAATGAAAACTGTTACCCTAAAAAGACTGAAGCAGGGATAACAAACTAAACACCCGGAGAAAAAGTGTATCTACTGTGGCTCAGTGGACAGAGAGGTCAACCACAAACCTCAAGGGTTCAGATGCATGACAGTAGCCATTTGTGTGGATCACTCGTGGATCTATCTGGTAACTTAAATATGGATCATTTCTAGACTATTGTTTGGTTACATGGACTATAACCACTGGATACACCTTGTTGAGTGAGTAAGAACTTCATTCATTGCAGTTACCATGTCACTTTTCTAACTCTAAATGTTGAACTATCACATTTTGTTGCGACTTGGTAATAACTGGTAGATTTACTGCATATCATCTAATTTTTGAGAATACATTTAAGAGATGACTTTTTAATACACATACAGTAAAAGTTAAAGGGGTATTCCCATCGCCAAGATCCTATCTCAATATGTAGTAGGTGTAATAATAATATTAGCAAATACCTTCAATTAGAAATGTAGTATAGTTCTTCTGATTCGCTATGTCACTAGACTAAAGATTAGTTTGAAAAAAGATAAAAAATGATTTGGGGTTCTAGTGTAGCTCAGGGGATAAATTGTGCATGTACTCATCCATTCACCTATACAGAAATGTGATTACATGAACATTTACAGTCAATACATTTTCTATATAAATATTATTATTATTATTTATTTATATAGCACCATTGATTTCATGGTGTTGTACATAACAAGGGGTTACATACCAAATACAGATATCACTTACAGTAAGCAAACTAACAATGATAGACTGGTACAGAGGGAAGAGGACCCTGCCCTTGCGGGTATACAAGGGATGGGCATGGATATAGTAGGTGAGGGTAGAGCTGGTCGTGCAGCGGTATGGTGGAGCGGTGGTTACTGCAGGTTGTAGGCTTGTCGGAAGAGGTGGGTCTTCAGGTTCCTTTTGAAGGTTTCCACGGTAGGCGAGAGTCTGATATGTGAGGGTAGAGAGTTCCAGAGTAGGGGGGATGCACGGGAGAAATCCTGTACGTGATTGTGGGAAGAGGAAATAAGAGGGGAGTAGAGAAGGAGACCTTGTGAAGATCGGAGGTTGCAAGTATGTAGGTACTGGGAGACTAGGTCACAGATGTATGGGGGAGACAGGTTGTGGATGGCTTTGTATGCCAGTGTTAGGGTCTTGAACTTGAGTCTCTGGGCAATGGGGAGCCAATGAAGGGATTGACAGAGGGGAGAGGCCGGGGAGTAGCGGGGGGACAGGTGGATTAGTCGGGCAGTAGAGTTTAGGATAGATTGAAAGGGTGCGAGAGTGTTAGAAGGGAGGCCACAGAGCAGGAGGTTGCAGTAGTCGAGGTGGGAGATGATGAGGACATGGACTAGAGTTTTTTTCTTTGCTGAGGAATATGTGGATCCGGGAGATGTTTTTGAGTTGGAGTCAGCAGGAAATGGAAAGGGCTTGGATATGTGGTTTGAAGGAGAGGTCAGAGTCCAGGGTTACCCCGAGGCAGCGAGCTTGTGGGACTGGGGAGAGTGGGCTGCCATTAACTTTGATGGATAAGTCAGATGGGGGGGGTGGAGTGAGGTGGGGGAAAGATGATGAATTCAATTTTATCCATGTTAAGTTTTAGAAATCTAGCAGAGAAGAAGAATGAAATAGCGAACAGACATTGTGGGATTCTGGTTAGTAAGGAGTTGATATCGGGTCCAGAGAGGTAGATCTGTGTGTCATCAGCATAGACGTGATACTGAAAGCCATGAGACTATGAGTTGTCAGAGGCCAAAGGTGTAGATGGAGAAGAGCAGGGGCCCTAGAACTGAGCCTTGGGGGGACACCGACAGATAGGGGGAGAGATGAGGAGGTAATGCATGAGTGGAAGATGCTGAATGTTCGGTCTGTTAGGTATGGAGAGATCCAAGATAGGGCCAAGTCTGTGATGCCAAGAGATAAGAGAGTCTGTAGTAAGAGGGAATGGTAAACTGTGTCGAAGGCAGATGACAGGTCCAGGAGTAGGAGGACGGAGTAGTGTCGTTTGGATTTGGCGGTTAGTAGGTCATTGGTGACTTTAGTCAGGGCGGTTTCAGTGGAGTGATGCGGTCGGAAGCCAGATTGTAATCTGTCAAAGAGGGAGCATGAGGAGAGGTGGGATGACAGTTCAAGGTGGACATGTTGTTCCAGTAGTTTTGAGGCATAGGGGAGACGTGATATGGGGTGATAGCTAGTCAGAGAGGATGGGTCAAGGGAGGACTTTTTGAGGATGGGTTTGATTGAGGCATGTTTCAAACATGAGGGGAAGATGCCGGTTGTTAGTGACAGGTTGAAGAGGTGAGTTAGGGTTGGGATGAGGTGGGATGGGATTGGGTCAAGTTCGCAGGTGGTGAGGTGTGATTTGTAGAGTAAAGAGGAAACTTGATCTTCCGTAATGGTGGAGAAGTTAGTTTTGAAGGAGGAAGGTTGAGTAGATGTGAGGAGCAGCTGTGGGGACTTTAGGCAAAAGCCTTGTCTGATGGTGTCAATCTTCTGCTTGAAGAATGAGGCGAGCTCTTCGGCTGAGATGAGAGGAGAGGGAGGAGGCGCTGGGGGATGGAGGAGAAAATTGAAAGTGTTGAATAGCTGTTTGGGGTTATGAGACAGAGAGTATATGAGAGATGAGAAGTATGATTGTTAGGCTGTTGTGAGTGTGGACTTGAAAATAGTGAGGGACTGTTTGAATGCGATGGAGTGCGATCTTTTCCATCTCCACTCAGCAACCCTGGAGGTCCTTCGCAGTTCTTTAGTCAGGTTGGTGTGCCAGGGTTGCCTGTTGAGTGTGTGAGCTTTGGTATGTGTGAGATGGGTGACTGAATAGAGAGCTGCAGCTGTTGTGGTGTTATATAAAGCAGCAGCAACATCTGCGTCATGTAAGGAATTTATGCCTGTAAGAGGGAGAAGGGATTCAGAGAGTGAGTGTGGGTCAAGGTGTTTGAGATTTCTGCGAGGGTGTGCAAGTTTATGAAGTGGGGATTGTGGACCTGGAGAGGAGATAGACGTACATTTATTCTTATGCACATATTTTTACCATCGCTGTCCTATTGTTTTTATCATGCTCACTAAAATGACCAGCTAACATAGGGATACGATAATTGTTCACTCATTTAGAGATCTAGGACAGATGTATTTTTGCTTATTCTTCTAGAAAGCCAAGCATATATTAACTCATGTAACCAAAAAGCCAAAGCAAGAGTATGCTTATTCGCATGCCAATCAACCAGGACAAATGTGCACACAGTTACCTAGACTGAAGAGGTCTGCTGATTCATCCAAAATTATAAGATGAGTAGGTGCCCACTCATCACACAATGATTAACTGATCGCCAGCGGTGCGCCTGACAAATCAACTATCATCACTGGAGGAATCTTCAGACAGTCCCTACTTTCACCAACTGGAAACCATTAAATACATAGTAGAATTGTAGCCGCTCTCAGCTCTGGATCACAGAAGTCAGGCAAAGTGGGAGACCTGGTTTATACATACAGTACATACAATTGTAAATTGACTATTATTGGCAGAAAATAAGACAACTTTTTTTTTCATAATTTGGTAATGAGTACTTTTTTTTTTATTTAAAAATGGGCCCTTGGTGGTCCTAAAATAAAAAATATATAAATACTTACTCACCAAAACCCCACCAATCTTCATACTGCTGTAATCAGGAGAACCAGCAGTGATGTGGACCATCAACATAGATGAGTACATGGGTTTATTTTAATGGTAGGACCACTATAGGCTCATTTAGAAGCTAATAAAAAATAGTAGACAACCCCTATAGTTCGATATTTTGGAAGCGTAGTTTTTCTCAATTTCACATTTCAATCTATAGATATAGCATGGCTACACATATGGCCGGTACACTACTAACATTTTTTGGCACTGATCATTTATTTGCAAACTGCAGAGCGCTGTCACCACAATTTAAAGAAGTTGGCCACAACTTTTTATTATGCCCCCATTGTATCCCCCCGGGGCCCATAAGTGTCTTTATAAATGACCTTCTGTTGCAGGTTCTGCCTGTGAGCGGCGCTATCGCTGGCCGCTCACAGGCATCACGTGACCTGCCACTGATGTCACATCAAGTGAGGCGTGACTCAGCGCTGAGGTCCCCGCGGTGGCTGCTGGGTTGTGGGCGGAGATACCCCGCATGACACACAGCATCCACCGCGCACTTTCCCGATGAATGAGGAGAGGGAGAGCATGCAGTGGATGCTGGGTGTGACGTGCGGGGTAACTCCGCCCATAACCCAGCATCCACCGGTGGAACACAGAAGAGGGACCCCCAGCTGCAGCCTGGACTTGTCGTGACGTCAGCAGATGTTAGAGCCGGCTGCAGCCGGGGGTCACGTAATGCCTGTGAGCGGCCAGTGATAGCGCTGCTCACAGGCAGTAACTGCAACAGAAGGTAGTTACAAAAACACTTATGGGCCCCGGGGAGATACATTGGGGAGTGGATAATAAGTAGTGGGCAACCCCTTTAACACAGTTTGCCGAGAGGCAAAAAGCCCAGTAATTTTGATGTTTGCTACTTGTATGTTATTCAAAGAGGAATCTTTACATTACATAATCAATGAATCACATGATTTCTACTTTGAAAACTACATTAAAAATACTACAAATAATTCAGGTACTAAAGCACAATGAAGTATATTTATTAAAACTGACTAATTCTTAAGACAGTTCAGACAGCGCTGATTAATAAATTTGAGATTGTCTAGTAAAAATTTACACCACCTATTTTTTTCCCTGTTTTTCAGTAAATGATGTGATAAAATGAATACTGTCAATTAAAACTACATCTCATCCTGCAAAAAAACAAGCCCTCATACTGTGCCGATGGAAAACTAGAACTCTAGCGCCATCTACAGAAAGTAGCAATTCTAAAAGTCAATAGTGACCCTTTAATGAGCCTTATCACATGACTTAGGATATAAGCCAGAAACTCAATTTGCAGACACTGTGTTTCGGGGTACTGCCCCTCGTCAGTGCAAAGTTTGAGCTCTGGTTTGGCTGGGTGAGAGGTTTTATATGCACATTTAGCTTAAACAAGCGCTCCCCCCATCAAAAATTTTTCCTCTTAATATATTGGAGTCATCATATTATACAGCACTATCTACTTACAATTGCATAATTTTCCCTTCTACCCAATAAATTATTCTCTTTTCTCTGCTCTATGTAGAAACAGGAAGTCTCTTGTCCCTGCATTTATCATCCCCCTCTTCAACTCCTGACCCAGCTGGTGCCTCCTTCCCCCTGTCAGGGACTTTTGCAGTGACTTATGAATCATGCAGGGAAATTTGACTTACTGTTTCTACATAGAGGGTAGAAGGATTCAGCTAGTCAGTTTTTAATCACATAATTCCATAGACCTAATGGAAAAGATAAGGTTTAACTGGGTAGAAAGGCAAAATTGAGCAATTGTAAGACCACAGTACAATATAATATGATGACTGTAATACATAAGAGAATAAAAACTTTGATGGGTGATGGGAGGGCTTCTTTATAAAATTTCTCCATATATATATATATATATATATATATATATATATATATATATATGTATATACAGTACAGACCAAAAGTTTGGACACACCTTCTCATTTAAAGATTTTTCTGTATTTTCATTACTATGAAAATTGTACATTCACACTGAAGGCATCAAAACTATGAATTAACACATGTGGAATTATATACTTAACAAAAAAGTGTGAAACAACAGAAAATATGTCTTATATTCTAGGTTCTTCAAAGTAGCCACCTTTTGCTTTGATGACTGCTTTGCACACTCTTGGCATTCTCTTGATGAGCTTCAAGAGGTAGTCACTAGTGTTGAGCCACCCCCGTAGTGTTCGAGTTCGGTTCGGTTCGTCGAACACCCGTGTGTTCGCCGAACTGTTCGTCGAACTGTTCGTCGAACACCTTCGAACACCGTTAAAACCAATGGCAGGCAAACAAAAACACATAGAAACACATAGAAAACACCTTCAAAGGTGTCCAAAAGCTGACAAACTGCTCAGAAGACACAACTAACACATGGAAAAGTGACAAGTACATATAGTCATGCAAAAAGAAAAGAGGTGGAGGAGTAAAAGGAGGGGGAGACACAGATATAGGCATGTCATGCCCTTCTAAAATCCAAAAAGTGAGAAGCCGAGACGGCCAGTCCGCTCCTGCCCGTGCCACCTCCGTGTCGCCGGGTTTGTGCCAGAGCCGTGGTGAACCCTGACGGCCAGCCCCCCTCTCCCAATAGTGGTGCCTGTCCGCTGGTGGGTCGAGAGAGCCCCCCTGTGATGGAGGCAGCTCTAAGCTTTTTAATTTAAATTGTCCCTCTAATTTGAATGAATACACTTTAAATCCATTTACAAGGATCTATTGGAGGGCAAGTCTCATGCCAGCAGCCGCGTAATTCCAGCTCCAGTAGCGTCCACTAAAGCTGCTGCAGTTAAAAAGCTTTTATAAGGATCGAGCTCGGCTGTCCACCGCAAGGCATCCTAGTGCCAGTCCCAGCCCCTATGCCTTGGGGTGCCTCCTGATGCTCTTCACTGAGTATCCTGTGGTCCCGAAGCATTTCCTTTGAAAAAATTAAGTGTCCAAACTACAGGTGGTGTAGCTTGCTTAACAGCCGGGATAATCCGCTGACTAGCAGACACTGCTACTAGGCACAAAGTATTTCCTGGGCTAGATGCAGTTAAAAATTTGTAAGTAGATACTCTCGTTGGATGCTGAGAAAGCATTCCATAGAGTCTCCTGGCACGCCATATATGATTCTCTTAAAAAGCTTGGGGTAGGGGTCTAGGGGACCCTTTTATAGCCAAAATCACAGCCCTGTATCACAATACGTCACCTAGGCTGAAGATAAATGGAACTGTAGCACCGAGGGCTCGGTTGCTACAGACGTATTGCACCTCACCCAGAGGTGTGATATCTCACTCTCAGATAAGGATGGAGTGTGGATCAGGACCCGACACCTGCATGCATTACACCACATTGCCGTGGGGCAGGGCGACCAATATGCCCCTGAGATGGGCACGACAGTCCCTGTCCCTGGCTGGAGTGGGGGGAGGGAACACTGAGGAAGGGGAACCCTGCAGTGCAGGAGCAGGGAGGAAGCACTTCCTGGGTGCATTGAGAAGGGAGTATAAAAGGTGGGCACCATCTTAGTTCAGTGCAGAGAAGTCTGAGCAGAAGTGGCAGGGAGCAGGGGCTCTGCATGAGCTCTGCTCCGGAGGCGGGCCTAGTAACAGAGGCCCAGGCCTGCAAGAGGGAGAAGGAAGGAAGAGGAGCGGAGAAGGCTCCAGGAATGAGGAATGAAGGGATCCCAGGGGTGCGGACGGGCGAGTCGCCACTGCACGCCCGAATCCACCTGCGTGGAGGGGTCAGGCCAAAGGGGGAGACCGGTCCCCGAACTAGTGGAGGCAGGAAACGACCCTCAGCTAGAAACCGGAGGCTCTGACATTTTATGTGGCGCAGCCCCTTGCTCCACCCGCTAGGAAGGCACCACATAGGGTCAGGGAAACTGGCGCCAAGTTTACCAAGAGGAGGCCCGAGGCAGCCGGACAGAAGTGTTGGTAAGAAAGGCCAGACAAAGGACACACAAAGGGGGTCCTGTGAAGCGCTCCAAAGTTATCTGGGAGTTGTCTGAGCCCCTCACCTGGTGAGCACAGTACGACGTGGGCAGCCGTTACCTGCAGACGTGGTCTGGATAATAAGAACTGTGAGTAAAGGCCCTGAACTGCATCACTGACTCCGTGTCGTTACTGCTGCTGCCCTGCACCATCACCCCCATCCTCCGCATGCACTGCCCTGAGGCTATACTCCTCCCGTGGGGAGTTATGCTACGCTCTGCTGCACCCACAACACCAGCCTTAGCGGTCTGCCCTGTAGCGGCGGTTCACTCTGACCGCAATCCACGGGTGGCGTAGTCGGACATTTAAACATCAAAACCACATAAATAGTTCCGCCACTGGTTTGACCGCCCTGAGCCACGGAACCGGATCGCCGCCACGAAGACTACAACCACCAGCATCCACCAAAAAGGGTCCGGCTCCGGGTGTCCCAAGGCCCAGGGGGTGCGTCAGAACATTTTCATCACCTTTCACAATCACCAATGGGACAAGGCAGGGATGTCCTCTGTCCCCTCTCTTATACATCCTAGTGACGGAGCACCTGCTCTCATCAATTCGCCATAACCCCAATATTAGGTGGATTGAGGTGGGAGGCACCGAGTACAAGTGCTCTCTATTTGCTGATGATGTCCTAGTATATATCACTCAATCACATATATCCATCCCTGCTGTTATGGCTGAAATAGATCACTTTGTTACATGGTAAAATTTTAAAATCAATGCAGCGAAGTCTGAGGCCCTCGATGTCTCCCTCCCTAAATCCATATAGGATTCCATCCAGTCCAACTTTCCCTTTGCCTGGCCCTCACAGGGTATCAAATACTTAGGAATTCCTATTCATAGAGACCTCTCCCATCTATGTTATCTTAATTTTGGGCCCTTTATTGAACAATTCCATACAGACCACGGTTGGCAAGTTAGAACTGTAAGATTCACTACGTGAACCACTGGTGTTTTGTGGAAAAGCACATGTACACTGTGCTCCAAATTATTATGCAAAAAGTGTTTAGGAGTGATAAGGGAAGAATTTGTTTGTTTGTCAGTTAAACTCATTGATGGTGATGTGTGTCAGGGCTCTTTATATCACTGTAAGCAATTGCAGACACCTGTGCTAATTAGTTTGGCAGGTGTGTCCAATGAAAGGCAAGACTACTTAAGAAGGCTCTCTCACATTATTAAGCAGCCTACATTTTCTGCCAAAATGGGAAAGAAAAAGGATGTGTCGGCTGCTGAGAAGCAACAAATTGTGGAGTGTTTAGGTCAAGGCATGACTACAATCAACATTGTGCGATGATCAGGATGAAGTGTCTTGGCAATCAAGAAGTATGTAGCTGATTCACAGTACACACGTGTGCGTGCTGATAAGGGCAAATTGAGGACTCTTTCCTACAGGCAATTACGTCAGGTTGAAAGAGCAGCGGCAAAAAAGCCTTGTCATAGCAGCAGACAAGTTTTTGAAGCTGCTTGTGCCTCCAACGTCCCCCGAACAACAAGATGCAGGGTCCTTCAGAGGTTTGCAGCTGTGCATACGCCATCCTGTCGACCTCCTCTATCCACTTCACACAAGCAGAAACGGCTCCAGTGGGCCAAACATTACATGAAGACTGATTTCAAAACTGTTTTGTTCACGGATGAGTGCCGTGCAGCGCTCGATGGTCCAGATGAATGGAGTGGAGGATGGCTGGTTGATGGACACCCCACGCAAACACGGCTACAGCGCCAACAAGGAGGAGGTGGAGTAATGTTTTCGGCTGGAATCATGGGGAGAGAGATTGTCGGCCCCTTTAGGATCCCTGAAGGCGCTAAAGATGAACTCCATAATGTATGTGGATTTTCTCAAACAGCACTTCCTGCCATGGTTCAAGAAGAAGAACCGTGTATTTCACAGCAAGATCATTTTTCTGCATGATAATGCACCATCTCATGCTGCACATAAAACATCTGCATCTCTGGCTGATATGGGCATAAAAGGGGACAAACTTATGGTGTGACCCCCATGCTCCCCTGACCTCTACCCCATTCAGAACCTTTGGAGCATCATTAAAAGGAGTGTCTATGATGGCGGGAGGCAGTTCACATCTAAGCAACAGCTCTGGGAGGGTATTCTGTCCTCATGCAAAACAATTGAAGCAGAAACCATCCAAAACCTGACAAATTCAATGGACGAGAGAGTTCAGAAGCTCCTTTCGAACAAGGGGTCCTATGTGAAAATGTAACATCACCTAGAATAAAGTTTTGAGTTGAAAACTGTTTGATTTCAGTTTCTAACAACCTGCTAATGCTTATAATTTCAAAAATGACCATTTTTTTGGTCTTTATTAAAATGAAAAGGTTGATCGAAAAGTTTGGGGGATCTAAGAGTGTGGCAACCCAGTAGTCATGATTACTTCGAATTCTGACAATATGAGGGTCATGCTGCAGGTAGTGCAGCAAGAAGGCACTTATGTGTCTTGCGCATCTCGGAGCCCCAAAATTATTTTCCGGGCTAGATGCAGCTAAAAATTATTTTTAATTTTAAATCTGGTGAAGCTTATTATAGATGGCCTAATAGGATCAGTGCTGCACACTGCTACAAAGCCCAAATTATTTTCCAGTCAAGATACAGATAAACATGATTAGTAATTTGAAAGCTTAAAACGGTTGGTAGGGTGATTTTAACCAATCATCAAGCTTTTACTCTCCCCAGGATGACACAGGGGTAGAAAAGTCGTTTCGGATCCATGATTTGTTCATCTTTATGAACGTGAGTCTGTCTACATTATCAGTGGAGAGCCGCGTGCGCTTATCTGTCAGCACACCACCAGCAGCGCTGAACACACGTTCAGACAGAACGCTGGCTGCGGGGCATGACAAGATCTCCAAGGCGTAAGTGGCTAGCTCCGGCCATTTATCCAGATTGGAAGCCCAAAAAGAGCAAGGGTCCAGTGACACAGTCGTGGCTTCAATGTTTACTTGGAGATACTCCTGTACCATCGTCTCTAGGCGTTGACTATGTGTCAGACTTCTTGTCTCCTGTGGCCTTGCAAAGGATGGGCTAAAAAAGTGGTGAAATGATTCCGCAAAATTGATGTTACCAGCAGATACTGTGGTTCTGTTACGGTTTGAGTGCTGAACACTTGACGGTCCCACGGTTGGCAAGTTGGAACTGTGAGATTCACTACGTGCACCACTGGTATTTTGTGGAAAAGCACATGTAAGATTCTGCAACAGTCTCTGCTGATACTCCTGCATGCGTGCATCCCTTTCTATGGCAGGAATAATTTCTGCAAATTTACTTTTGTACCGGGGATCTAACAGTGTGGCAACCCAGTAGTCAGGATTATTTCTAATTCTCACAATTCGAGGGTCATGTTGCAGGTAGTGCAGCAAGAAGGCACTCATGTGTGTTGCGCATCCAGGAGCACCAAGTCCCTGTTGTGTTGGTGGCGAGGTAACAATCATGCTTCCTTCCTCTGTCCTCTCCCCCCAACCTCGCACAACAGAAATGTGATCAAGGTCTCCCTCATCTGATGAGTCTTCCATCAGTTCGTCCTCCACTTCTTCCTGGGCTCCTGCACCTTCCTCACTAGTTTGGCTGCTACCATGCGCCCTGGTAAAATCATCTCCCCCACCCTCACATGCCTGCCGCCTTGGTGCTGCCGACCGTCTGGACCTTGCAGATGTTAGCCCTTCCGCATACAACTCCTCCTCCTCTACTTCCTCCACCTCCTCTTGTGCCACCACCTGACTCCGAATTCTGTTTAACATGTGCTCCAGCATGTAAATCACCGGAATAGTCATGCTGATAATGGCATCGTCAGCACTAAACATCTTCGTCGCCATTTCAAAACTGTGCAGAAGGGTGCATAGGTCCCTGATCTGAGACCACTCCTCCAGCGTGATTTGCCCCACCTCTGAATCTCGTTGGCCCAGGCTATACGTCAGAACGTATTGCACCAGGGCTTCTCGGTGCTGCCACAGTCGCTGCAACATGTGCAGAGTTGAATTCCACCGGGTAGGCACATCGCATTTTAGCCGGTGAAGTGGCAGGCCCAACGACTTCTGTAGAGATGTAAGTCGCTGAGCTGCGGGATGCGAACGGCGGAAGTGAGCACACAGCGACCGTGCCCTCTGCAGAAGGCCATCTAGTCTGGGATAGTGGGCTAAAAATTTCTGGACAACCAGGTTCAACACGTGAGCCATACAAGGCACGTGTGTGACATTGCCCCGGCGAAGGGCCGCACCCAGGTTTGCAGCATTGTCGCACACGGCCTTCCCTGGTTTCAGGTCCAGTGGAGACAACCATTCATGAAATTGGTTCTCCAGAGCTGACCACAACTCCTCAGCTGTGTGACTCACATTTCCCAGACATTTCAATGTAAAAACCGCCTGATGACGTTGAGCCCTACTGCCAGCATAGTAAGGAGGTGTGCAGGATCCCTTCTGCGCAGTTAGAAAGCTTGTGGCATGACCAGACAGGCTTTGGGTGCAGGTGGAAGACCGAGAGGAGGTTGAGGAGGCAGAAGCAGTGGAGGAACTTTGACATAAAGAGGATTGACGCACAACTCGTGGGGACGGCAAGACTTGGACAGCAGCCCCTTGTCCTGCTGTCACCATAGTTACCAGTGCCCAGTCAGCGACATGTAACGCCCCTGTCCATGCCTACTCGTCCAAGTGTCTGTGGTGAAATGCACCCTGTCACACACAGAGTTTCTCAAAGAAGCGGTGATGTTGTGTGCGACATGCTGGTGGAGCGCAGGCACACCTTTCTTTGAGAAGTAGTGCCGACTGGGCATCTGGTACTGGGGCACTGCGACGGACATAAGGTCTCGAAAATCCTCTGTGTCCACCAGGCGGAAAGGCAGCATTTCTGTAGCCAAGAGCTTGCAGATGGTGAAATTCAACCTCTTAGCTTTCTCATGGCTAGGAGGAAATGGTCTTTTACTTGTCCACATCTGAGGGACCGAGGGCTGGCTATTGTGCTTAGACGGGGTTGATAAGGGTGTCCCCGGCAAACTGCCGGTCTGTGAGGAAGATGCAGGCGGACATGTTAGGTTGCCTTGATCCAAAGGTGGTGCTATCGATGTCGGACAGCGCTCAAGACCAGCTGGTGTTACCACCTCCAAAGAAAATGATGACCTGCCAATCACGCTGGCTGTTGCGGGTAAAGAGGTGGTAGGTCTGCGCCCCAAAACAGGTGTGACTGCTGTCCCCCCAGTCACAGAGGATGAAGAGGCCGCGGATGCACAAGATATGGCAGACGGTGGTTGGCCCGGCCGGCTAGGCCGCATTGTAGCACACTGAGCTTCCCACTGCAACTTATGCTTCATGTCCATGTGCCGGTTCATGCATGAAGTACTCAAACTATGTATTTTTTGGCCTCTACTTAGCTTTTGCTAACAAATGTTACAGATAACACGAGTTGGGTCATCTTTATCGATCTGAAAAAATGCCCAGGCTATGCAAGGCTTAGCACCCATGCGACCTGAAGAGCCACCACGACTTGTGGTGAGAGGCAGAGTTGTGTTTGAGGATGCAGTTGTTGACGTGCTTCCAGTACTACGTCTCTGTCCAGGAAGGCGCAACCTGACCTCGTCGTCACTAGCATCTTCCTCCACCTCCTCTGCTGACCTCATCTCTTGGCTGACTGTGGGTTGACAGTAAGTGGGATCTCCGACCTCATCATCATCACCCTGTGCGTTATCACACCCGTCGTCCTCAGAGCCAACCTGTTCCTGCCCTGACAAAAAACTAAAGTTGTCGCTCCAATCAGGTATTTGAGTCTTATCATCGTCTTCCTCATTGTCTCCACCAACAGGAGTTACAGTTTGGGAATGAGGGTCTACATTATGGTCAGAACCTTCTGCGTCTGGTCCTGGATCCGACTCATAAAGATTCTGGGCATCAGTGCAGATCATTTCCTCGTCTGGATTCACAGAAGCGCTGGAGTCGACCTCTGATTCCCAGGCTATAGTATGAGTAAACAGCTCTGCAGACTCAACCATCTGTTCTACCTCATACTCAGACGGGCAGCTGGAGATTTGGGAGCTGTGAGGAAGCAAGTGCGATTTGGGTGACACCTTTGAGGACTGGAGTATTTGTGATGTTGAAGTTGATGTGGAGGAGAGCCCACTTAAAGGAGCACTTGATATCCGTTGAAGCACCTGCTGTTTTTGTGCCTCATCTGGAATTTGTAGCGATTGGCGTGGCCGTAAGAAAGGGATCTTATCACATTGTCCGCTAAAAGAAGTAGACATTTTAGTTTGGCTGGAAGATGGTCTTTCTTCTGCACCTACCCCACGGACACAACCTTTTTTCCCCTTCCCAACACGCCTATTCCCCTTTCCACCAGCAGCAGGCCTTTTTCCACTCATTTTGGTGGTTAACTAATTCACAACTCTGGAGTTGTTTGCACAAAAAAACAATGGATGGTAACCGAGCAGAGCTGAGTGGCCAAACTGTGGTATTAGGCCAAAACTATTGGCTGGGTTAGATGCAGAAAAAAATTATTTTTAATTTGCAACCTGATGGAGGTCAGTATAGATGGACTAATAGACCAAGTCCCACACACTGCTAGAAGCCCAAATATTTTTTCAGAGCTAGATGCAGAAATTTTTTTTATTCAATTTGCAACCTGATGGAGGTCAGTATAGATGGACTAATAGACCAAGTCCCACACACTGCTAGAAGCCCAAATATTTTTTCAGAGCTAGATGCAGAAAAAAATTATTTTTAATTTGCAACCTGATGGAGGTCAGTATAGATGGACTAATAGACCAAGTCCCACACACCGCTAGAAGCCCAAATATTTTTTCAGAGCTAGATGCAGAAAAAAATTATATTCAATTTGCAACCTGCTGGAGGTCAGTATAGAAGGACTAATAGAACAAGTCCCACACACTGCTAGAAGCCCAAATATTTTTTCAGAGCTAAATGAAGAAAAAAATTATTTTTAATTTGCAACCTGATGGAGGTCAGTATAGATGGACTAATAGACCAAGTCCCACACACTGCTAGAAGCCCAAATATTTTTTCAGAGCTAGATGCAGAAAAAAATTATATTCAGTTTGCAACCTGATGGAGGTCAGTATAGATGGACTAATAGAATGATGCTATGCCCAAAAGATTTTACTTCACTAGGTGCAGTAAAAAAATTGGTATTCTATACACAGGTGGTATATCTTGCAACACAGATAGGCTACTCCACTGACTAACACACTCTGCAATAGGCCAAAAAGGATTAGCTTTGCTAGATTCAGCCAAATGCTGTGAAAAAAACTTGCACAGCACTGGCACAGACCTGCCTGGCAAAAACTGATAGGAACTGATGTAACCTAGTCCTGAAAAGGACTCCAATTACAATTAGTCTTTACTCCCACAATCTATCTATTTAAGAGCACAGACCTGCTTGATAAAAGTCGTAGGAAATGCTGTAACCTAGTCCTTAAAAGGACTGCAATCACAACTATTCCCTACTCCCAAGCTATCTGTATATTTGTGCGAAAATTGGCTTGAAATTAACAAGGTATAGCACACACAGCAACAGCGGTGCCGTCTAACACGCAGCTGCAGCAGTGAGAAAATGGTGGCGACGGGGAAAATGGCTTGGTCTTATAGGGCAAGGACATGTGACATACACTGCCAATCACACATGCCCTTGCTTGTGTGAAAAAAAGCACTTCGCTCCGTGTGTGCGCTGCTGATAGGCTGACAGATTGCACCTCCCCACTGCAAATGCGGGAAAGAGAAAAAAAAATGGAGATCTTCATTGTTCCTGCAGAGATCCATCCCCTGCCCCTCCCCCCGCCCCGCTGTACACTCAAACTGCGTATTAACATTAATTTTCATCATTACTGAGAAAAAATCCAGTTATGATTTTGGTGCACGAACAGTTATCGAACATAACCTCGAACAGCCGAATTTTTCTCAAATTGTTCGTGTTCCCCGACCGGCTCGAACACCGCCCAAAACAGCTCGAATTTGAGATTGGCGAACAGTTCGAGTAGAACAACGCTCATCTCTAGTAGTCACCAGAAATGGTCTTCCAACAATCTTGAAGGAGTTCCCAGAAAAGCTTAGCACTTGTTGGCCCTTTTGCCTTCACTCTGCGGTCCAGCTCACCCCAAACCATCTCGATTGGGTTCAGGTCTGGTGACTGTGGAGGCCAGGTCATCTGGCGTAGCACCCCATCACTCTCCTACTTGGTCAAATAGCCCTTACACAGTCTAGAGGTGTGTTTGGGGTCATTGTCCTGTTGAAAAATAAATGATGGTCCAACTAAACGCAAACCGGATGGAATAGCATGCCACTGCAAGATGCTGTGGTAGCCATGCTGGTTCAGTATGCCTTCAATTTTGAATAAATCCCCAACAGTGTCACCAGCAAAGCATCCCCACACCATCACACCTCCTCCTCCATGCCTCACGGTGGGAACCAGGCATGTAGAGTCCATCCGTTCACCTTTTCTGCGTCGCACAAAGACAAGGTGGTTGGAACCAAAGATGTCAAATTTGGATTCATCAGACCAAAGCACAGATTTCCACTGGTCTAATGTCCATTCCTTGTGTTCTTTAGCCCAAACAAGTCTCTTCTGCTTGTTGCCTGTCCTTAGCCGTGGTTTCCTAGCAGCTATTTTACCATGAAGGCCTGCTGCACAAAGTCTCCTCTTAATAGTTGTTGAAGAGATGTGTCTGCTGCTAGAACTCTGTGTGGCTTTGACCTGGTCTCTAATCTGAGCTGCTGTTAACCTGCGATTTTGGAGGCTGGTGACTCGGATAAACTCATCCTCAGAAGCAGAGGTGACTCTTGGTCTTCCTTTCCTGGGGCGGTCCTCATGTGAGCCAATCTTTGTAGCGCTTGACAGTTTTTGCAACTGCACTTGGGGACACTTTCAAAGTTTTCCTAATTTTTCGGACTGACTGACCTTCATTTCTTAAAGTAATGATGGCCACTCGTTTTTCTTTACTTAGCTGCTTTTTTCTTGCCATAATACAAATTCTAACAGTCTATTCAGTAGGACTATCAGCTGTGTATCCACCAGACTTCTGCACAACATAACTGATGGTCGCAACCCCATTTATAAGGCAAGAAATCCCACTTATTAAACCTGACAGGGCACACCTGTGAAGTGAAAACCATTTCCGGTGACTACCTCTTGAAGCTCATCAAGAGAATGCCAAGAGTGTGCAAAGCAGTCATCAAAGCAAAAGGTGGCTACTTTGAAGAACCTAGAATATAAGACATATTTTCAGTTGTTTCACACTTTTTTGTTAAGTATATAATTCCACATGTGTTAATTCATAGTTTTGATGCCTTCAGTGTGAATGTACAATTTTCATAGTCATGAAAATACAGAAAAATCTTTAAATGATAAGGTGTGTCCAAACTTTTGGTCTGTACTGTATATAACCTAAAAAAAGTATAAGATGATGTAGATATAAAAATTGGAATGTAATAATTTGAACCATTTGACCATTAACACCTTTTGATGTATAAAATGATCAAGATACATAGAAACCACATCACTATATCCAGTTATTTCCACAAATAGTGATTCAGTGATCCTTTTACTGGATTATACCACACTTCAATATTTAGCTGTTAGTAATTTACACTAATAGCCGCATGACTTTTTTTTCTAAAATGGAATTGAAAAGAGCTGCCAGTTCATATAACAGAAAGCACTTTGTTTCTTCTATTAAAGCATGAGGCAGATTAATTTGGTAAGAAAAACATAATGTAGGCACATAGAAGTTCAGCATCTCTACCATGATTATACACGCTATCTACACACGTTTTTCAAGAATCGCAGCATAGCACAATTTATGAAACAAGACACCGCAGACATTTAAAATAAGTCTGTCATTATTCAGCGACGTGCCCTAGCTCATACCAGGATCCTACATTATGTTCTCATTTACTTCCTTTTTAGCCCCCTAATGCATCCCACTTGTGTAAACAGGTGAAAAATAATGTTTTGGCAGATTTGACACTCAGAGGTCACTCATAATTTCCTAAAGTTCAGGGCTTATAAATAGGCCTACTGTACTGGCTCCTCTGCCCCAGATGAGATTTGAAACTTTGGGGATTGTGTGTTGTCTTTTCTGCCAATTTTCATTCTGATATTTTTCCCTTTGTGAATTGTATATTTTCATATTTTTTCAACTGCTTTCCGACAGGGATAATCTAATGCTAACCATTCCTCCACTATGCCAAATCAGCATATCATTTCCTCAAAAAAATTTACATTTTCAAGGTAAAATTTAGTTTACATTATATAACAACACAAGTTTCAACACTGTTTAACTGCTTCAGGAAGTTTAAAGCCAAGTTCTAAAACGTCACTGTATAGTAGAGCAGGTACACGCGATCGTGTAGCTGCGGGAGTGGGGATCCAGCTGTAAGAGACAGCCAGAGTCCCCAAAAAAAAGGCAGAGATGGTTTATTACCATCTGCGCCTTCTCAATTGCTGTATGCACAGCACTAAAGTGCTGTGTATGCAGTAACAGGAAGTACTGACGGCACTTTCTCCTACATATATAGTGGTATGTAGGGGAACAGGAGCTGCAGGGTCATGGGAGACAGCTTTGCTATGCAGCCAGGAGGCTGAATTTCCCTTGTAACTAGGGCCAATATACCAGCCCCAGTTACAAAGAAAATAAGATGAAAATAAAAAATATTTCAATATTTAAATGCCCCCCACAAAGACCTTTTATAACCTTATGATGGAACATTGTGTACAATAAATGAAAAATAAATAAAAAATAATAGGTAAAAGATAAATAAATGAAAAATAAAATCAAAATGCCACTGTCAATCCAAATGGCAGTTACTAGCCCTACCTCCGCAAAAAAAAAAAATGTGTCCGATATATAAAAATATTTGTTACAGTATGGGGAACAAATTTATAAATGTACTTTAGTAATTCTTTGCGGTGATTAAAAAATATAAAAAATGGGAAAAACAGACATTTATTTCTTTTACTTTATATCTTGTAAAATATTTTATTTTTCCATTGATATCAGCAAAAAAAAATAGGATATGAAAGTGACATAAAAATAAAGTTCTATGTATCATGGAAAAAGAATACACAAAAAATACTTAAATACCTGAATGAGAAAAACTTTTACAACTCTTTAAATTGCATGTACGAAAAAAAAAAAATTTGACTGTGACAGAGGTAAAAGGCCTGGCCTTGAACTGGCTAAAAACTCTTTTTGTCAATGTTGTCATAGTAGTTCGAACTTTATTTGAATACTTCATTTGGAGCACATTTTTTCAAAAATCAAGCTGAATGGATGGATGAATGGATTGCCTAAAAAGCAATCATGCTCCCCATCTTTTCTTCTTGTAGGTGGATCGAGGAAGTGACTAAGCAAAAATGTCTGGATTTCAGGAGAATAATGGTGACAGCCTCTTACAACCCTTGATACAGCTGTGTTTTTTTACCTTAAAAAATTATAAATTACCTGCAAGAAATGGTGTGCCGATTATTCTTCAGTGCTTATAAATCCAAGTTTGCAGTGAGACTCCCCTTTGTAGTTGGCTGTAGGCTAGCAGAAAGTAATTTGCATGCAGGTAATACAAAATGCTTGAGTTTAATATATATATATATATATATATATATATATATCAGAAAAAAATATATATATATATCAGGAAAATGGTTTGTGATATACAGAAATGATGCACCAATTACAACAAAATAAACTGTATTAACGAGACCTAATGCAGCTGCCTGAGAAACTGCTACAAACAAACAATCTATAAACTCATCGTAACCTATCCAGGGAACACTTTACAGCCATCACCTAGTACTTGGCTGTATGATTCTAACTGGGTTGTTGATCAAATTTGCTTATAAAACTGGTGATAATGTAGTAAATCAAAGGTAGAGGTTTACATTAAAGAAGTCCTTCATAGAGATGAGTTGATCGATCTGTGAACTTCGAATTTCCTGAAATTCCCCAGTACTCAACACTTTACAATTCAATTCTCGAGGATCGCATGACGCCTTTTCACACACTGCTGAAGCATCAACAAGTGGGCTAATGACGATATGTGTGGCCTCATGGGATTTCCCATAATTCCCTGCAATTATCACATCACACCGTTTATAACAGCCAATCAGGTGGGCTATAAGAGCCAGTATAAGAGAGAGAAGATCAGAGAACACAGCATAGGGATAGAAAAAGGCCTAATCTGATTGTGGTCTACTGTCTTAAAGCTGAAGCTGAACTACATTAAAAATGGGAATAGTAGTCTGAGTCTCTGAATAATAATCCAAAGATCCAAGAGATATAAGAAAGGGACCATGAATTGATTAATCTGTGATATACCACAGTAACTGCATTTCAAGACCAACCTTTTTTTTATTCTTTAGAAACTGAAAACAAGGAGGGCAATATTAAACCCCTCAGTTCTCTTTCTCATTTTCTGGGCAGCTAGTGTTTTTTCAGTATAGTGATTCACAATCAATTTATTCAATGCAAATCAAATATTTGAGGAAAATTTTGCGAATCTGGCAAATTCGAATTCCAAAAGATGTATCATGCAATCAATCTCAAGACAAGCTGGGTCAGTTCACTTTATAAGGTATAGACAAAGCTACAGAAGACATTGTTTTTTAACTGGTAACTGCCATGTAAAGCTTCTTAGGACATTATGGGAGCTACTGCCAAGCAATGCATTCTGACACCTATTATAACATCCCCTTGGTGGTCTCTTGAATCTGAAGTGGTTGCTGTGACCTTGATCTTTCTTATAACCTGCGCCTGTTTGACATCTCATTCTGATCGGTGTTAAATGTGTTAAACAAATGCTGCTGAAAAGACATATGTTGCATAATTCCAATACTTTCTATCTGAAAATTTGAAGTTTGTTTTATGTTGCTGTTCTGTCTTAAACAAATCTTTGACAACACAGAGGCTCCATTACAGACACATTGACTATGTGAATCATTTCATTAAATTTATATCAAATTAGGAAGAAAAATACCTGTTACATGTAAAACAGGAATATACGATAGGTAAAACATACAAGAGCCACATTTTTCATTTCCATTCATAAAAACTTAACAAAACAGACAGAATTATTAAATACATTATCAAACACTGGTACAGCATTAGAAAACATTAGAAGGGCACCAGACTGAGTTTAAAAAAAGTCAAATATGATTCAAAATAGGTTTTGTGTTCTAGATGGTAGAAAAAAAGTGAGGGAAGCACCAATCTTATGGCATTATAAGTAGTCCACTAAGAAACTTTAAGAGACCAAAAGTGCCAGGGACATTAACACAAGTTATAGAAATATTGATGAAAAAGAAAATATACTATTTTATTCTTAAAGGTTATTTGTGAACCATAGTCACTTTTTGGCTAAAACACATATGAATTACGAATAAATGCTGAATTTTATAAGGTATGTATCATCAGAAATAATCTACTGTTTAAATCAGGTTTCTATGTTAAATATATTTTTAACATTTTTTTTTTCTTATCACTATCTGCAATTTCATACTGGCCACTAGATCTATTTTAGAGTTAAACTTCTTGTTCTTTCAGGAAATCCATATGTACATTAGAAGCAATAGAATTTTGTTTTGACACATCTATTGATTGTGTACAAAGGACATTATGAAGGGAGGGGGAGGAGAAACAGTAAAATCACCAACTGTGAATGGTAGATCATGTGTTATCAGCTGTGTATACAATGATGGATCCTGTGTTACAACCTGTCATTGTAATCTTTCCTATGATGATAATGAGACTTCTGAAAACTCTACTAGAAAGAACATGAAGTATTATTTACTAGTTTATATAAAGCCATTAATTCCACAGCGCTTTACAGACATCACCACTGCCCCCATTGGGGCTCACAATCTACATTTCCTATCAGTATGTCTTTGGAGTGTGGGAGGAAACTGGAGAACCCGGAGAAAACCCACGCAAACACGGGGAGAACATACAAACTCCTTGCAGATGTCCTTGGTGGTATTTGAACTCCGGACCCCAGTGATGCAAAACAACAGTGCTAACCACTGAGCCACCGTGCTGCCCAAATATGAGTTTGAAATAGTATCAATGTCCAGTGTGGAAATTGTAAGGTTTCTACTTTTTTATTTCATATAGCTCCATTTTATACCGTTTTTAATACCATTTGATACCGTTTGTCAATATGATCGTAGCCTGTGATGGTCACGCAGAACCACCCGCTGTGATCTCTTGAGCGAACAGCTCTCTGCTGCCAGCTACTGGAAAATTAACAGTGAGCGCAGGGGTGGATTAAGGATAGCCAGGGCCCCGGGCAGTTGAGACTGCATGGGCCACTCCACCACCCCACGTGACGGGTCAGGGTTCACCATATACCTGAAACATTATTTCTGAAAAAAATAGCTGCTGGGTGAAACTATAACATAAAAAACATCCATTAATCTAAAATTTACCTTCACTTAAACAAATACTTGAAGCCATAGTATAGAAAAGACCAACTTTAATATGTAAACAAGTCTCTACGAGTGGTGACAGTTTCCACACGTACCGGAAACTGTCTATGGTCTGCGCACATGTCAGTGTGTTTCCATGGACCGTGTGTTTGTGTGCTCCACACGGAGACATGTCTGTTTTTTTGCAGATACACGGTCCACAAAATCCATTTGTCATCAGTGTGACACGTACCGGTGCCTGGGAATCAGCGGTACAGTTAGCGCTGTCCCCAAGCGCCGGGGGCTGAACACTGCCCTCATCATGGATCCCTGCCGGCGCTGCGATCAGCACAGGCAGGGACAATAGCGAGAGTAGTAGTCTGCTCCCGCTGTGTCCACACCTGCAAAAATAAGATTAAAATAATAAAATCCATGTACTCACCTCTCCTAGGTGTCCCCTGCTGTAATCCATGCGATCGCTGCTGCCGAGGAGCCGGAGAAAATGAGCCGCTCCGTAGCTGCGCTCTGTGACTGACAGGACACTGCTCCTGAGTGCAGCTCCGGAGCCGCTCGCTGGAGCGGCTCATTTTCACCGGCTCCTCTGTCAGCAGTCAGAGGATTACAGCGTGGGACACTTAGGAAAGGTGAGTATATGGATTTTATTATTTTAATCTTATTTATACACAGGGACACTGCGGGAGCAGACTACTACTACCCTCATCATTGTCCCTTGCTCGCGCTGATCACACCACTAGCAAGGAATCGTGATCACCAGCTCCTCCTCTGCTCTATAGGCCTCAAGGACACTGTTCTCTCCTTGATCTCCTCCTATTTCTCTGGCAGCTCCTTCTCTGTGTCTTTTGCCGGCTCCTCCTCCTCTCTCCTTCCCCTTACTGTCAGGGTTCCTCACGGATCAGTCCTAGGCCTCCTTCTTTTCTTCTTATACACTGCTCCTATTGGACAAACAATCAGCAGATTCGGTTTTCAGTACCATCTCTATGCTGATGACTCCCAATTATACACCTCTTCTCCGGACATCACCCCTGCATTACTACAAAAGACCAGTGATTGTCTTTCTGCTCTGTCTAACATTATGTCCTCCCTCTGCCTAAAACTGAATCTGTCAAAAACTGAACTACTCGTATTTCCTCCCTCCACTAACCTACCTGTGCCCGATATTGCCATTTCTGTGTGTGGCTCAACCATTACTCCCCAGCAACAAGCCCGCTGTCTTGGGGTCATTTTTGATTCAGATCTTTCCTTCACTCCTCACAACAAATCACTCGCTCGTTCATGTCATCTATACCTCAAAAACATCTCAAGAATCAGGACTTTTCTCACCTTTGACTCGGCAAAAACTCTTACTGTAGCTCTTATTCATTCTTGTCTCAATTATTGCAACTCTCTACTAATCGGTCTCCCACTTAGTAAACTCTCCCCTCTCCAATCCATCCTTAGCGCAGCAGCCAGGATCATATTCCTCGCCAACCGCTACACCGAGGCCCTGTGCCAGTCATTGCATTGGTTGCCCATTCAATACAGAGTTCACTATAAACTTAACATGCTTACCCACAAAGCACTCCATCCTTCAGCACCCCCCTACATCTCCTCCCTTGTCTCAGTCTACCACCCTACAAGTGCCTTCTGTTCTGCCAATGACTTAAAACTAAAATCCTCCATAATCCGAACTCCCCACTCCCGTCTCCAAGATTTCTCGCGTGCTGTGCCTATTCTTTGGAATGCACTACCCAGGACAGTTTGATTAATTCCCAAACCCACAGTTTCAAGCGGACCCTAAAAATCCATTTCTTTAGACTGGCGTATCGCCTCAACACACTTATCTATCGGTCCCAGTTTTGGCCCAAATTAAAATCTTCTTCAATTCAAGATTCATACCAATCATGCACTTAATAGCTTCTGTCAGGACTGTACACATACTGGCTGGCGACCAGTCCATGTATTATTTATCCTATTTAGTATATCAAGGCTGCATTATACAATATATGTACATTCTACCTTTTGTGTCTCCCCCATTTCCTCATAGACTGTAAGCTTGCGAGCAGGGCCCTCACTCCTTTTGACTTGAGTTATGCTTATTCTGTATTGTCTGTATATGTCCCCCCTAAAATTGTAAAGTGCTGCGGAATATGTTGGAGCTATATGAATTCATCATCTTTCCCCCATCTCGCTCAACACCCCCATCTGACCTATCCATCAAAGTCAATGGATGTCCCCTCTCCCCAGTAACGCAAGCTCGCTGCCTCGGGGTAATCCTTGACTCTGATCTCTCCTTCAAACCTCATATCCAAGCCCTTTCCACTTCCTGCCGACTCCAGCAAAAAAATATTTCCCGGATCCGCACATTCCTCAACCATTTTTCTGCTAAAACCCTAGTGCACACCCTCATCATCTTGCGCCTCGACTACTGCAACCTCCGGCTCTGTAGCCTCCCCTCTAACACTCTCGCACCCCTCCAATCTATCCTAAACTCTGCTGCCCGAGTAATCCACCTGTCCCCCCGCTATTTCCCAGCCTCTCCCCTCAGTCAATCCCTTTACTGGCTTCTCATTGCCCAGAGACTCCAGTTCAAAACCCTAACCATGGCATATAAAGCCATCCACAACCTGTCTCCTCCATACATCTGTGACCTAGTCTACCGGTACTTACCTGCACGCAACCTCCGATCCTCACAAGATGTCCTTCTCTACTCCCCTCTTATCTCATCTTACCACAATCGCATACAAGATTTCTCCCGTGCATCCCCCCTACTCTGGAACTCTCTACCCCAACATATCAGACTCTCGCCTACCGTGGAAACCTTCAAAAGGAACCTGAAGACCCACCTCTTACGACAAACCTACAACCTGCAGTAACTCTCGCTCCACCATACCGCTGCATGACCAGCTCTACCCTCACCCACTGTATCCTCAGCCATCCCTTGTAGATTGTGAGCCCTGGCGGGTAGGGTCCTCTCACCTTCCGTACCAGTCGCAAACTCGTTTTTGTTCAAATTATTGTACTTGTTGTTTGCTATGTATACACCTTTTAAACATGTAAATCACCATGTAATTAATGGCGCTATAATAATAATAATATATATATATACCCCTGTACGATCACTACTAACTTCATGATAACAAAAACAAAGATTATTAGCTGCCACCCCCAGTCAGATTTTATACAGGCTGACTGGAGGCCTGGTTCTGGTAGCATATGGCTTCGGGCGCAGTTTACAGAACAAAAGGAACAGAACTATTAAATTTTATGTTTAATCCAGAATGATAGGTAATGTTTATAAAAATATACAAAAGATTTTAAAAGGGGACAAAACCATACAGAATACACAGTTACATAAAATAAAAGGATAAACCCAGAAAACTTACTAGACCTGTCGTCACAGCAATGACTTCAGGTATATGGAGGGAGGCATTCCAGAAAAACGGATAGCACGTACAGTGAACTGTGCCTCCAAGTACTGACGACACCTAAAAGTTGGCAGTTGCTTTTTATTAGCTGTTAAGTTGCACCCACACCCCCTCCCATCACTACTCCTACAGGGTTGGACTTTTCAGTTTCAGAAAATTATGAGATTCCCTAAATTGACTATATCTTTGTTTCGAGAGTCGCATATGCTCGATATCGACGTCATATTTTGTATCATGATTTTATCTTTACATAGAGACCAAATATGCCAGGTGTAGCCTCATCTATCAGCTCCATATTCAATTGACAGGATTCTGGTCATTGTGCAGCAACTTGAATATATGCTTTGCATGTGTCACTTCATCACATTTCCGAAAATATGATTTTCCTATCAATTGGATCGATGCAGTTCATGCAAACTTCCCTGCTTATTTTTCTAATAAGCAAAGACATTCCAGACATTTAGTTTCTAAAATGCTTATCTCGGTCGTAAATCTAATCTAGCAGGGCCTCACATCTGTTTAGCCATCAGAATAGCTATGGTTACCTAATTCCAAAGGAAGGGGTCAGCTGTACAAGCTCTCCTCTCACAGGAAAAATATATATCTTTGTACCATGTTAGCCAGTCAATAGGCTTTTAATTTTCTCCATGACACCGTTGATATGAAGAAAGAAAAAAAAATTGCCAAAAATGTTTAAATAATACATGTAACACAAAAACCTGATTTAAACAATAGATCATGTTCTGTTGATACATTCCCTTTAAATTTGTCTGCCACACAATAACGTTTTCATTCAAGATTCTTTAGTATGTAGATGCAGAATCCTTTATCTTACTTTGAATATAGATCCCATGGATAACAGTTATCTTGAGTTGGTAATAAATGGTTTGATGCTGTCATTATGCCAATAACTGTATCATGTATGGCCATCCACCCAGGACCAAAAGTTTAATATTGAAGAAGCATATATGGTAATAAATCATGGAAGTAATTATGCACTTCTACTTTGACATGTCCCCGATATGATTTCACACAATCTCAGTATATACTACGGTAACAATGTCTTGTCTTCATGGTGGGACACAATTTATAGTAATAAGTAATACTATTTGTATCAATTCTTGATGTATCAATTTTCTACTGTTCTTAGCAATAGTAAAAGCATCATTACTAGTGTTGAGCATTCCGATACTGAAATATCGGGTATCGGCCGATATTCGCGGTATCGGAATTCCGATACTTAATTCCGATACTTTTACAATATCGAATACCGGATTCGGAAGTTCCCATAATGCCTGCGCTCTGCAGTGTCTCTGAAGTATGACAAGCTGGATGGCAGCGCTCAGCTGAGATCCAGCCTGTCATCAGAATGCCATCCCAGCGTGGGAGAATTCTCCTGATCGTTTAAAAGCCGGCGGGCGGTAAAAAGCTGCCGCTTTTAAACAATCACACAGCCCCATACTGCTTCCCCGCAGCCTCCCACCCCGATCCTCCGCTCCCCTCGCCACCTCCCATCCCGATCGTAAGTTAGGACCGGGCGGGGAGCGCAGCACCAAGGAGCGGGGGGCGAAGGACCCGGGCGGGGAAGCCGGCAGTGAAAAGACTTCACCGCCGGCTTTCCCGTTCTGTGCTGCGCTTTCCCGCCGGTTATTTCAAATGAACAGCTGAGGTATCAGGTGATGCTGATCAGCTGTTCATTTGAAGTAGCCGTGGTGCCCTCAGAGGGTTCACGTGAGTTCATGCTTGACTGCATTGCATGAACTCACATGAACTTTCCCACGGCCGCACAGGTCAGCCTCACCTCTCAGACGATCAGCCCGTCATGATTGGTGTGTGGGGTGTCTGTGCGTGTGTCTGCGAGTGTGTGCGGGGTGTCTGTGCGATGTCTGCGGGTGTGTGCGATGTCTGCGGTGTCTGTGCGATGTCTGCGGGTGTGTGCGGTGTCTGTGCGATGTCTGCGAGTGTGTGCGGTGTCTGTGCGATGTCTGCGGGTGTGTGCGTGCAGGCAGACATAGGCCGATGTGACACTACTACTCCCATCGGCCTATGTCTGTCCCCCGTCCACTCGTGCCAGCAGGATCAGCTCGATGGGAGCAGTAGTTCCCATCAGCCTGATCCTGCTATTTAAATTGCCCTACTGTGTCCCCAATAAATTTTAAATACATGTCATTGTTGGCCAGTGGTTGCCTACAATAAATTAGTTCATACATTGCCTGTCCCCGCCGATCGCCACCTAAAATAAAGTAAAAAATAAAAAACTACACCTATACTCACCTAGACACCTAATTCCCCGAAGCCATCGATCTCCTGTAATAAAATATAAAATAATAAACCACAACCTTATCCTTACCCCTCCGTAGTAGTCCACGAGTGTCCCACGAAGATCTCCAGTTTAGAGCAGCCACATAGAATGTGACCGCTCTGAACCGCTGCCGCCGCTAGAATGATGGGGCCGTAAAGCAGCCCCGTCATTGCATAAGCGGGTTCGCCGGAGTTCAGGCAGCGCTGCTCCGGTTAGCTCCTTTACGGCCCTGCTGTATCGTGAGAAATTCCCACGGTACAGCAGTGCCGTAAAGGAGGTCTCCGGAGCTGCGCTGCCTGAATGCACTCTGGTGACCTCAGTCAGTGGCTCCCGCTGCCGGGAGCGGACGTGTTCCCGGCAGCGTGAGCTTACAGCAGCCATGCACAGCTGTCACCATCTCCTCCAGATGTGACAGCTGTGCATGGGAGATCAGCGCAGGAACGTGGACAGGTAACTATTTTTTTTTAGTAAACTAAGAATTAAATAAAATTGTGTGTTTTATTTCAAATAAATTATTTTTTTCTGGGTGTAGTGTGTTTTTTCTTTTTAACACTTTGTAGGTTAGTAATGGGGGTGTCTTATAGACGCCCATCATTACTAAACTGGGCTTCATGGCAGCTGGCGCTGACATGAACCCCAACCCTATTACCCCCTGCCACCGCACCAGGGCAGCGTGGAAGAGCGAGGCTAAGTGCCAGAGTTGGCGCATCCTATGGATGCGCCATTTCTGGGGCGGCTGACGGCTGGTGTTTCTAGCCTGGGAGGGGACCAATATTCATGGCACCCTTCCTGGGCTATTAATATCAGCCCCCAGCTGTCTGCCTAGCCTTTGCTAGCTATTAAATAGGGGGTACCCCACGTCATTTTTTGGGGGGTCCCCCATTTTAATAGCTAGTAAAGGCTAGGTATTCAGCTGGGGGCTGATATTAGTAGTCTGGGAAGCTCCGTGGGTATTACCCACTTCCCAGGCTTCAAACATCTGCCCCAGCCGTCTGCTTAACCTCCGCTAGAGCCTAAAATTATGGGGGATCCCACGCCAATTTTTTTTAAATAAATCCTTTATTTTAACACTAAATGACATTTGAGGAGTTAATAAAGATGCAGTCCCTAAATTATTATTTCTTTTTTAATTAATTTTTCCCAAAAATTTTGACGTGGGCTTTGCCATATTTTGTATGCCAGCCAGGTACAGCATCCAGCTTCTATGAACGCGCCATTTTCCGGGGTGGCTGCGGACTGCAATTTGCACCGGGGGGGGGGCAGAAAGCTTGGGCCTCCCTGCGCTGCAGATTCCATCCCCCAGCTGCCTAGTTGTACCTGACTGGACACACAAATAGGGAGAAGCCCCACGTATTTTTTTTTAAATAATTTCATGAAATTCATGAAATAATAAAGAAAAAAAGGGCTTCCCCATATTGTTGTGTCCGGCCAGGTACAAATAGGCAGCTGGTGGTTGGGCGCAGCCCGTTCCTGCCTGCTGTACCTGGCTGGACGCAAATATAGTGCGAAGCCCCACGTCAATTTTTTTTTAAATTATTTCAGGAAATTCATGAAATAATTAAAAAAAAATTGAAGTGGGGCTTCGCCCTATATTTGTGTCCAGCCAGGTACAGCAGGCAGGAACGAGCTGCGCCCAACCACCAGCTGCCTATTTGTACCTGGCCGGACACAACAATATAGGGAAGCCCTTTTTTAAAAAAATTATTTCATGGAATAATTTTAAAAAAATTGACGTGGGGCTTCGCACTATATTTGTGTCCAGCCAGGTACAGCAGGCAGGAACGGGCTGCCCCCAACCACCAGCTGCCTATTTGTACCTGGTTGGACACAACTATATAGGGAAGCCCTTTTTTCTTAATTATTTCATGAATTTCATGAAATAATTAAAAAAAAAAATACGTGGGGCTTCGCCCTATTTTTGTGTCCAGCCAGGTACAACTAGGCAGCTGGGGGCTGGAATCCGCAGCGCAGGGAGGCCCAAGCTTTCTGGGCCCCACCCGCTGCAAATTGCAGTCCGCAGCCACCTCGGAAAATGGCGCGTTCATAGAAGCGCCATCTTCTGGCGCTGTACCCAACTCATCCATGGCCCTGGTGCGGTGGCTCACTGGGTAATAAAGGGGTTAGGGCCAGCTTGGCATTATCAGCTGGCCCTAAGCCCGAAATTCATGGGGTCACGCCAATATTAGACATGACCACCATGAATTGCTAGTAAAGTATTTTAAAAAAACGCAACACCCAGAAAAAAGTCCTTTAATTGAAATAAACACACAATTCTTTATTGTTCTAAATTAAACTATACTTACCATCACGCCCATTCCAGCTGAAGCCAACGATCTCCTGCAATAAAAGAAAAATAATAAAGCAACCTCATCCTTACCTTTCCATGGTTCCCACGACAGCTTCAGCTCTGCTACATCGAGATGACAGGCTGGACCGCAGCAGAACGCTGCCATCCAGCCTGTCATCCCGCAGACACTGAGAAGCGCAGGCTTGCTTGCGCTCCTCAGTGTCTCTCTGTGACGACATAAAGATGAGCCGAGGTCATGTCCAATGAACTCAGCTCACCTCATGCACGTCACTGACAGCGTGGGAAAATTCTCACGCTGAAGCGCTGAGTGCAGGAGAATGCTCCCACGCTGTCAGTGATGTGCATGAGGTTAGCTGAGTTCATTGGACATGAACTCGGCTCATCTGGATGCCGTCACAGAGAGACACTGAGGAGCGCAAGCATGCCTGCGCTTCTCAGTGTCTGCGGGATGACAGGCTGGATGGCAGCGTTCTGCTGCGGTCCAGCCTGTCATCTCGATGTAGCAGAGCTGAAGCTGTCCTGGGAACCATGGAAAGGTAAGGATGAGGTTGCTTTATTATTTTTCTTTTATTGCAGGAGATCGTTGGCTTCAGCTGGAATGGGCGTGATGGTAAGTAGAGTTTAATTTAGAACAATAAAGAATTGTGTGTTTATTTCAATTAAAGGACTTTATTCTGGCTGTTTGTGTTTTTTTTTTAACTTTGACTATGGGGTTAGTAATGGGGGTGTCTTATAGACGCCTCTCCATTACTAACCTGGGCTTGATGTCAGCTGGCATTATAAGCTGACATCAACCCCAGCCCTATTACCCCACTGCCACCGCTACAGGGCAGTGGGAAGAGCGAGGCTAAGTGCCAGAATTGGCGCATCCTATGGATGCGCCATTTCTGGGGCGGCTGACGGCTGGTGTTTCTAGCCTGGGAGGGGGCCAATATTCATGGCACCCTTCCTGGGCTATTAATATCAGCCCCCAGCTGTCTGCCTAGCCTTTGCTAGCTATTAAATTAGGGGGGACCCCACGTCATTTTTTTGAGGGGGTCCCCCATTTTAATAGCTAGTAAAGGCTAGGTATTCAGCTGGGGGCTCATATTAGTAGCCTGGGAAGCTCCGTGGGTATCACCCCCTTCCCAGGCTTCAAACATCTGCCCCAGCCGTCTGCTTAACCTCCGCTAGAGACTAAAATTAAGGGGAACCCCACGCCAATTTTTTTTTAAATAAATCCTTTATTTTAACACTAAATGACAAGTACAGTAATCAACACTGTCACTGTACTTCATATATATGTGACTGACATGTTTCTATCTATCTAATCTATGTATGATTCTCTATTCCTTCTATTCTAAATTGTCGGGTACAGATGCTGAATTGCCGGCCGGCTTTTTTAAAGAGACGGTGCATGAAAACACTATTATATTTTTAAATAAATCCTTTACACTAAATAACAAGTACAGTAAGCAACACTGTCACTGTACTTCATATATATGTGACTGACATGTTTCTATCTATCTAATCTATGTGTGAAGCTCTATTCTGTCTGTTATAAATTGTCGGGTACAGATGCTGAATTGCCGGCCGGCTTTTTTAAAGAGACAGTGCATGAAAACACAATTATTTTTTTAAATAAATCCTTTACACTAAATGACAAGTACAGTAAGCAACACTGTCACTGTACTTCATATATATGTGACTGACATGTTTCTATCTATCTAATCTATGTGTGAAGCTCTATTCTTTCTGTTGTAAATTGTCGGGTACCGGTGTATGACGCTGATGAATTGCCGGCTTTTCGCGTAATACATTCTACATTATTCTTAGTTGTTTTACTTCATGTAGAATTAACCTACAAGGAAAGAAAGGGTTTATTTTCATTCCGATATTTGTGTCCCATTGACTTGCATTGGTTTCCGGTATCAGAATCGGCGATATCCGATACTTTTTGGGTATCGGTCCGATCCAATCCGATACGATATTTCCTGATATCGGAAGGTATCGCTCAACACTAATCATTACTAACTCCATGCTGCTCCAACGCTATCTCTCCACTGCTCATCAACAGCCTTTTTTACATGGCTGCAGTGGTGACAGGGCCGGCGTCAGCACCCGACGCACCCGGGCCCTGAACAGGCAGGGGGGCCCACTCACCGTCGGGCATCCCGCCACGCTATTGGACCTGTGAATGGAGGAGAGCGGTATCAGCGCCCTCTCCCCTCCCCCACTTGCTCAGGGCCCTGACAGCCGGTGGCACAATACTTACGTCTCCCTGTGCCTCCGCAGCGGCTCTGGTCTCTTCCGCGTCCTCTGACTGTGACATCTCAGGTCAGAGGGAGTGGTGACATCTTTCCATCGCGCTCTCTCCTGAGCCGTCACAGCACAGAGCGGGAAGACGCCGGCGACGGTGGAGTCCAGAGTAGAGCAGCGGAAGCAGGTGAGGAGAAGTGAGGTGAGTATTGATTTTTTTTTTTTAATGTATGGAGGCATGGGGCATTATAAGGGAGGGGGGTGTGTGACATCCTGCATGGGGCTTTACAAGGGGGGAAGTGACATCCTGCATAGGGCATTATAAGGGAGGGGGGTGACATCCTGCATGGGGCATTAAAAGGGGGGGGAGTGACATCCTGCATGGGGCATTAAAAGGGGGGAGTGACATCTTGCATGGGGCATTATAAGGGGGGGTGACATCCTGCATGGGGCATTATAAGGGGGGTGACATCCTGCAAGGGGCATTTATAAGGGGGGGACATCCTGCATGGGGCATTATAAGGGGGGTAGTGACATCCTGCATGAGGTATTATAAATTATAAGGGAGGGGGGTGATATTCTGCATGGGGCATTATAAGGGGGGGACATCCTGCATGGGGCATTATAAGGGGGGTGACATCCTGCATGGGACATTATAAGGGGGGGTGACATCCTGCATGGGGCATTATGTGGGGGGAACAGCCTGCATGGGGCATTATAAGGGGGGAACAGCCTGCATGGGGCATTATGTAGGGGGAACAACCTGCATGAAGCATTATTTGGGGGGAACAACCTGCATGGAACATTATGTGGGGGCACAGTATGCATGGAGCATTATATAAGAGCCAGCATTCTGTATGGAGCATTATATGGGGGCCAGTATCCTGTATGGAGCGTTATATGGGGTCCAGTATCCTGTATGGAGCGTTATATGGGGTCCAGTATCCTGTATGGAGCTTTATATGGGGGCCAGTATCCTGTATGGAGCATTTTATGGGGGCCAGTATCCTGTATGGAGCATTTTATGGGGGCTAGTATTCTGTATGGAGCGATTCGCCGGTTTCTGAGCTATTATGGAATTTACAATAGATATCGGTCATGTAATGTAAGAAGTGAAATCTTTGGCATTGTACTATATATACAGGTGCATCTCACTAAATTAGAATATCATCAAAAAGTTAATTTATTTCTGTTCTTCAATACAAAAAGTGAAACTCATATATTATACAGAGTCATTACAAATAGAGTGATCTATTTCAAGTGTTTATTTCTGTTAATGTCGATGATTTTGGCTTACAGCCAATGAAAACACAAAAGTCACTATCTCAGTAAATTAGAATACACCAGCTTGAAAAATGATTTTAAAATCCAAAATGTTGGCCTACTGAAATGTATGTTCAGTAAATGCACTCAGTACTTGGTCGGGGCTCCTTTTGCATCAATTACTGCATCAATGCGGCGTGGCATGGAGGCGATCAGCCTGTGGCACTGCTGAGGTATTATGGAAGCCCAGGGTTGCTTTGATAGCAGTCTTCAGCTCGTCTGCATTGTTGGGTCTGGTGTAGAGTTGAGCCACCCCCGTAGTGTTCGAGTTCGGTTCGGTTCGTCGAACACCCGTATGTTCGCCGAACTGTTCGTCGAACTGTTCGTCGAACACCGTCGAACACCGTCGAACACCGTCGAACACCGTTAAAACCAATGGCAGGCAAACAAAAACACATAGAAACACATAGAAAACACCTTCAAAGGTGTCCAAAACCTGACAAACTGCTCAGAAGACACAACTAACACATGGAAAAGTGACAAGTACATATAGTCATGCGAAAAGAAAAGAGGTGGAGGAGTAAAAGGAGGGGGAGACACAGATATAGGCATGTCATGCCCTTCTAAAACCAAAAAAGTGCGAAGCTGACACGGCCAGTCCGTTCCTGCCCGTGCGACCTCCGTGTCGCCGGGTTTGTGCCAGAGCTGCGGTGGACCCTGACGGCCAGCCCCCCTCTCCCAATACTTGTGCCTGTCCGCTGGTGGGTCGAGCGAGCCCCCCTGCGGAGGAGGCAGGTCTAAGCTTTTTAATTTAAATTGTCTCTGTAATTTGAATGAGTACACTTTAAATCCTTCTACAAGGATCTATTGGAGGGCAAGTCTGATGCCAGCAGCTGCGGGAATTCCAGCTCCAGTAGCGTCCACTAAAGCTGCTGCAGTTAAAAAGCTTTTATAAGGATTGAGCTTGGCGGTCCACAGCAAGGCGTCCTACCGCCAGTCCCAGGCCCTGTGCCTTGGGGTGCCTCCCCGATGCTCTTCACTGAGTGTCCCGGGGGCCCGAAGCATTTCCTTTGAAAAAATTAAGTGTCCAAACTACAGGTGGTGTAGCTTGCTTAACAGGTGGGATAATCCGCTGACTAGCAGACACTGCTACTAGGTCCAAAGTATTTCCTGGGCTAGATGCAGTTAAAAATTTGTAATTAGATCTACAGGCGGTGGCTACTCCGCTGACCAGCAGACACTGCTACTAGGCCCAAAGTATTGCCTGGGCTAGATGCAGTTAAAAATTTGTAATTAGATACTCTCGTTGGATGCTGAGAAAGCATTCCATAGAGTCTCCTGGCACGCCATATATTATTCTCTTAAAAAGCTTGGGGTTGGGGTTCTAGGGGACCCTTTTATTGCCAAAATCATGGCCCTGTATCGCAATCCATCAGCTAGGCTGAAGATAAATGGAACATTTTCATCACCTTTCATAATCACCAATGGGACAAGGCAGGGATGTCCTCTGTCCCCTCTCTTATACATCCTAGTGATGGAGCACCTGCTCTCATCAATTCGCGATAACCCCAATATTAGATGGATTGAGGTGGGAGGCACCGAGTACAAGTGCTCTGCATTTGCTGATGATGTCCTAGTATATATCACTCAATCACATATATCCATCCCTGCTGTTATGGCTGAAATAGATCACTTTGTTACATGGTCAAATTTTAAAATCAATGCAGCGAAGTCTGAGGCCCTTGATGTCTCCCTCCCCAAATCCATACAGGATTCCATCCAGTCCAACTTTCCCTTTGCCTGGCCCTCACAGGGTATCAAATACTTAGGAATTTGTATTCATAGAGACCTCTCCCGTCTATTTTATCTTAATTTTGGGCCCTTTATTGAACAACTCCATAAAGATCTTACTTCTTGGACGGTGAAGGATTTTTCCTGGTTCGGCAGAATAAGTATACTAAAAATGAACGTCCTACCTAAACTCTTATACCTCTTCCAAACCATTCCTGTGGTAATTCCCTCAAATTTTTGGAAAAGACTACGCAGTAGCTTTTAGTCTCCCCAGGATGACACAGGTGGGGCAATTGGTCGTTGTCCCGGCCCGCTAGGCCTCATTGTAGCACAGTGAGCTTCACACTGCAACTTATGCTTCATATCCATGTGACGGTTCATGAATGAAGTACTCAAACTATGTATTTTTTGGCCTCTACTTAGCTTTTGGTGACAAATGTTACAGATAACACGAGTTGGGTCATCCTTAGCGATCTGAAAAAATGCACAGGCTATGCAAGGTTTAGAGCCCATGCGACTCTGCTACTAGCAATACTATCAAATGATTGGGGGTCCCCACAGTCTGCTTAGGCTAGATGCAGTTAAAAATTCTCATTAGATACACAGGCGGTGCAGCTTGCTTCGCAGCTGGGCTAAAACGCCCAAAGTATTGGTAGACTCTATACTAAATAAGGAAGGATTCACTGACTGTGGTGGCCCCTCCGTGGGCCGTGGCGATTGGTGGAGATTTGGTGGATGATTATAGGAGAAAGCTCCTTAATAGAGAAAGTTGGTGGATTTATACTTTAAATACACGTGTACCAGCGGGTTTAAACATCAGACATGATTTGATGTATCATTATGAGTGATCATTTATAGATTATTATTATATATATGTTCCTTTTTTCTTCTTTTCTTTTTCTTTTTGATTATTTACATTTATATGCATTGTTTCTATGCTATACGATTTTAACATGGTATGTGTGTTTAAATTTCTGATTAACTCAGCCTTGAACAGGTGCATAGCAGGACATGACATATAAATACTACTTCCTTGCTATTTTTTTGCTATGCAATGATTAAGAACTCGTATATATATTGTGCAGAAAGAAGGGTGAAAGTCCGCACAGGCGGAAGGAAATTGGAGTTTCATAACACATATTTGAACTGGAGAGGTATTAGAGGCCTGCAATGGCCACAGGTACTAATGGAGGTAATCAATGTAGGGAGAGAGGCAAGAGGTCCGGTCATCTTAGTTATACAGGCCGGGGGAAACGACATAGCTTATCACAAGAGCGCATAACTAATGGCAATAATGAAACTAGACACTGAGCGCTTCAGAGAATTTTTCACAAAACTAACTATAGTATGGTCAGAGATTGTGCCGAGAACGGTATGGCAAGGTGCGTGAGACATCACGGCCATCGAACGGACAAGGCAGGTAATAAATATTCGGATGGCAAAATTTAAAAGAGACAGAGGCTGTGTAGTGATACGACACCGACAACTGGAAGGAGATAAAGCAGGCCTCATACGGCCCGACGGTGTTCACTTAATGGATATTGGACTGGACATATTACTGTCAGGACTCCAGGACGGAGTGGAACAAGCGTTAAGAGTGATGGATGGGGGTCGGAGTCCTGCATACGAGTAAGCAGGATCCTCCGTGGCCTGGAAATAGAAAGGACATGTTGGAGAGTTACACTTGTTGGCCAACTTGCCGTTGTGGAGACTGGAGACACAGGGCATGCTGCAACAAGCTGAATTATTTTAGAAATAAAATGCATTTCTAATGGAATGAGTATAAACAGTTAATAAAGCTGTGACCGATCCTCACCCATCCAGTTGTAAGAGTTACATGATTGTATTGTCAATGAAAGGGGGGCGTTAGGGGGCTGAGCATCTGGGTTTGGTTAGGGGTCCCCACAGTCTGCCTAGGCTAGATGCATTTAAAAATCATTATTAGATAAACAGGCGGTGCAGCTTGCTTCGCAGCTGGGTTACTACGCTAACTAGCAGACACTGAAGCTTTGGAGCAGACCTCTGAGTAAACAGCTCTTCAGACTCAACCATCTGTGTTACCCCAAGCCATAGTGTATGTATTTACGTCTAATTGACGATGGCAACGTCACGTAAAACAAAACAAGGGGACTCCAAAAAGAGTCTCCATTTTTTCCAAAAATTTGTGGCACAGACACCACTTAAGTGGCATCAATTGCCCCAGAGTTGCTTAAAAAGGTTGGTTAGAATGGGTACCACACACTGCTACTATGCCCAAAATTATTTTCCAGACAAGATGCAGCTAAAAATTATTAGTAATTTGCAAGCTGGTGGAGCTTAGTATAGATGACATACTAGAATGAGTACCGCACACTGCTACAGGCCCAAAATTATTTTCCAGACAAGATGCAGCTAAAAATTATTAGTAATTTGCAAGCTGGTGGAGCTTAGTATAGATGGCATAATAGAATGAGTACCACACACTGCTACTATGCCCAAAATTATTTTCCAGACAAGATGCAGCTAAAAATTATTAGTAATTTGCAAGCTGGTGGAGCTTAGTATAGATGGCATAATAGAATGAGTACTGCACACTGCTACAGGCCCAAAATTATTTTCCAGGCAAGATGCAGCTAAAAATTATTAGTAATTTGAAAGCTTAAAACGGTTGGTGAGGTGATTTTACGAAATCCTCAAGCTTTTACTCTCCCCAGGATGACACAGGGGTAGAAAAGTCCTTGCGGATCCATGATTTGTTCATCTTTATGAACGTGAGTCTGTCTACATTCTCAGTGGACAGCCGCCTGCGCTTATCTGTCAGCACACCACCAGCAGCGCTAAACACACGTTCAGAGAGAACGCTGGCTGCGGGGCATGACAAGATCTCCAAGGCGTAAGTGGCGAGCTCCGGCCATTTATCCAGCTTGGAAGCCCAAAAAGAACAAGGGTCCAGTGACACAGTCATGGCTTCGATGTTTACTTGGAGATACTCCTGTACCATCATCTCTAGGCGTTGACTATGTGTCAGACTTCTTGTCTCCTGTGGCCTTGCAAAGGATGGGCTAAAAAAGTGGTGAAATGATTCCGCAAAATTGATGTTACCAGCAGATACTGTGTTTCTGTTATGGTTTGAGTGCTGAACACTCGACGGTCCCACGGTTGGCAAGTTAGAATTGTGAGATTCACTACGTGCACCACTGGTGTTTTGTGGAAAAGCACATGTAAGATTCTGCAACAGTCTCTGCTGATACTCCTGCATGCGTGAATCCCTTTCTATGGCAGGAATTATTTCGGCAAATTTACTTTTGGACCGGGGATCTAAGAGTGTGGCAACCCAGTAGCCAGGATTATTTCTAATTCTGACAATTCGAGGGTCATGTTGCAGATAGTGCAGCAAGAAGGCACTCATGTGTCTTGCGCATCCAGGAGCACCAAGTCCCTGTTGTGTTGGTGGCGAGGTAACAATCATGCTTCCTTCCTCTGCCCTCTCCCCCCAACCTCGCAGAACAGAAATGTGATCAAGGTCTCCCTCATCTGATGAGTCTTCCATCAGTTCGTCCTCCACTTCTTCCTGGGCTCCTGCACCTTCCTCACTAGTTTGGCTGCTACCATGCGCCCTGGTGAATCCATCTCCCCCACCCTCACATGCCTGCCGCCTTGGTGCTGCCGACCGTCTGGACATTGCAGATGTTAGCCCTTCCGCATACAACTCCTCCTCATCTACTTCCTCCACCTCCTCTTGTCGCACCACCTGACTCCGAATTCTGTTTAACATGTGCTCCAGCATGTAAATCACCGGAATAGTCATGCTGATAATAGCATCATCAGCACTAAACATCTTTGTCGCCATTTCAAAACTGTGCAGAAGGGTGCATAGGTCTCTGATCTGAGACCACTCCTCCAGCGTGATTTGCCCCACCTCTGGATCCCGTTGGCCCAGGCTATACGTCAGAACGTATTGCACCAGGGCTTGTCGGTGCTGCCACAGTCGCTGCAACATGTGCAGAGTTGAATTCCACCAGGTAGGCACATTGCATTTTAGCCGGTGAAGTGGCAGGCCCAACGACTTCTGTAGAGATGTAAGTCGCTGAGCTGCGGGATGCGAACGGCGGAAGTGAGCACACAGCGACCGTGCCCTCTGCAGAAGGCCATCTAGTTCGGGATAGTGGGCTAAAAATTGCTGGACAACCAGGTTCAACACGTGAGCCATACAAGGCACGTGTGTGACATTGCCCCGGCGAAGGGCCGCACCGAGGTTTGCAGCATTGTCGCACACGGCCTTCCCTGGTTTCAGGTCCAGTGGAGACAACCATTCATGAAACTGGTTCTCCAGAGCTGACCACAACTCCTCAGCTGTGTGACTCACATTTCCCAGACATTTCAAAGTAAAAACCGCCTGATGACGTTGAGCCCTGCTGCCAGCATAGTAAGGAGGTGTGCAGGATCCCTTCTGTGCAGTTAGAAAGCGTGTAGCATGACCAGACAGGCTTTGGGTGCAGGTGGAGGACCGAGAGGAGGTTGAGGAGGCAGAAGCAGTGGAGGAACTTCGAGATAAAAAGGATTGACGCACAACTCGTGGGGACGGCAAGACTTGGACAGCAGCCCCTTGTCCTGCTGTCACCATAGTTACTCAGTGCCCAGTCAGCAACATGTAATGCCCCTGTCCATGCCTACTCGTCCAAGTGTCTGTGGTGAAATGCACCCTGTCACACACAGAGTTTCTCAAAGAAGCGGTGATGTTGTGTGTGACATGCTGGTGGAGCGCAGGCACACCTTTCTTTGAGAAGTAGTGCCGACTGGGCATCTGGTACTGGGGCACTGCGACGGACATAAGGTCTCAAAAATCCTCTGTGTCCACCAGGTGGAAAGGCAGCATTTCTGTAGCCAAGAGCTTGCAGATGGTGAAATTCAACCTCTTAGCTTTCTCATGGCTAGGAGGAAATGGTCTTTTACTTGTCCACATCTGAGGGACCGATGGCTCGCTGTTGTGCTTAGACGGGGTTGAGAAGGGTGTCCCCGGAAAACTGCTGGTCTGTGAGGAAGATGCAGGCGGACATGTTAGGTTGCCTTGATCCAAAGGTGGTGCTCTCGATGTCGGAGAGCGCTCAACACCAGCTGGTGTTTCCACCTCCAAATAAAATGATGACCTGCCAATCACGCTGGCTGTTGCGGGTAAAGAGGTGGCAGGTCTGCATCCCAAAACAGGTGTGACTGCTGTCCTCCCAGTCACAGAGGATGAAGAGTCCGCGGATGCACAAGATGGGGCAGATGGTGGTTGGCCCGGCCCGCTAGGCCGTATTGTAGCACAGTGAGCTTCCCACTGCAACTTATGCTTCATATCCATGTGACGGTTCATGCATGAAGTACTCAAACTATGGATTTTTTGGCCTCTACTTAGCTTTTGGTGACAAATGTTACAGATAACACGAGTTGGGTCGTCCTTATCGATCTGAAAAAATGCCCAGGCTATGCAAGGCTTAGCACCCATGGAACCTGAAGAGCCATCACGACTTGTGGTCAGAGGCAGAGTTGTGTTTGAGGATGCAGTTGTTGACGTGCTTCCAGTACTACGTCTCTGTCCAGGAAGGCGCAACCTGACCTCATCGTCACTAGCATCCTCCTCCACCTCCTCTGCTGACCTCATCGACTGGCTGACTGTGGGTTGACAGTAAGTGGGATCTGCAACCTCGTCATCATCACCCTGTGTGTTCTCACACACGTCGTCCTCAGAGCCAACCTCTTCCTGCCCTGACAAAAAACTCAAGTTGTCGCTCCAATCAGGTATTTGAGTCTCATCATCGTCTTCCTCATTGTCTCCACCAACAGGAGTTACAGTTTGGGAACGAGGGTCTACATTATGGTCAGAATCTTCTGCGTCTGGTCCTGGATCTGACTCAAAGATTCTGGGCATCAGTGCAGATCATTTCCTCGTCTGGATTCACAGAAGCTCTGGAGCCGACCTCTGATTCCCAGGCTATAGTATGAGTAAACAGCTCTGCAGACTTAACCATCTGTTCTACCCCATACTCAGACGGGCAGCTGGAGACTTGGGAGCTGTGAGGGAGCAAGTGCGATTGGGGTGACACCTCTGAGGACTGGAGTATTTGTGATGTTGAAGTTGAGGTGGAGGAGAGCCCACTTAAAGGAGCACTTGATATCCGTTGAAGCACCTGCTGTTTTTGTGCCTCATCTGGAATTTGTAGCGATTGGCGTGGCTGTAAGAAAGGGATCGTATCACATTGTCCGCTAAAAGAAGTAGACATCTTAGTTTGGCTGGAAGATGGTCTTTCTTCTGCAGATGTTACTGTTGCTTTAACACCTACCCCACGGACACAACCTTTTTTTCCCTTCCCAACATGCCTATTCCCCTTTCCACTAGCAGCAGGCCTTTTTCCACTCATTTTGGTGGTTAACTAATTGACATCTCTGGAGTTGTTTGCACAAAAAACGATGGATGGGAACCGAGCAGAGCTGAGTGGCCAAACTGTGGTATTAGCCTAAAAGGATTGGCTGGGTTAGATGCAGTAAAACAATTTTATTACGTACACAGGTGGTGGAGCTTAGTATAGATGGACTAATAGAATGAGTCCCACACACTGCTACAAGCCCAAAATTATTTTCCGAGCTAGATGCAGATAAAAATTATTTGTAATTTGCAAGCCGGTGGAGCTTAGTATACAGTTATATGAAAAAGTTTGGGCACCCCTATTAATCTTAAGCTTAATGTTTTATAAAAATTGGTGTTTTTGCAACAGCTATTTCAGTTTGATATATGTAATAACTGTTGGACACAGTAATGTTTCTGCCTTGAAATGAAGTTTATTGTACTAACAGAAAATGTGCAATCTGCATTCAAACAAAATATGACAGGTGCATAAGTATGGGCACCCTTATCATTTTCTTGTTTTAAATACTCCTACCTACTTTTTGCTGACTTACTAAAGTACTTTTTTTGGTTTTGTAACCTCATTGAGCTTTGAACTTCATAGCCAGGTGTATGCAATCATGAGAAAAGCTACTTAAAGTGGCCACTTGCAAGTTGTTCTCCTGTTTGAATCTCCTCTGAAGAGTGGCATCATGGGCTCCTCAAAACAACTGTCAAATGATCTGAAAACAAAGATTATTCAACATAGTTGTTCAGGGGAAGGATACAAAAAGCTGTCTCAGAGATTTAACCTGTCAGTTTCCACTGTGAGGAGCATAGTAAGGAAATGGAAGAACACAGGGACAGTTTTTGTTAAGGCCAGAAGTGGCAGGCCAAGAAAAACATCAGAAAGGCAGAGAAGAAGAATGGTGAGATCAGTCAAGGACAATCCTCAGACCACCTCCAGAGAGCTGCAGCATCAACTTGCTGCAGATGGTGTCACTGTGCATCAGTCAACTATACAACGCACTTTGCACAAGGAGAAGCTGTATGGGAGAGTGATGCGAAAGAAGCCGTTTCTGAAAGCACGCCACAAACAGAGTCGGCTGAGGTATGCAAAAGCACATTTGGAGAAGCCAATTTCTTTTTGGAAGAAGGTCCTGTGGACTGATGAAACCAAGATTGAGTTGTTTGGTCATACAAAAAGGCGTTATGCATGGTGGCAAAAAAACATAGCATTCCAAGAAAAACACTTGCTACCCACAGTAAAATTTGGTGGAGGTTCCATCATGCTTTGGGGCTGTGTGGCCAATGCCGGCACCGGGAATCTTGTTAAAGTTGAGGGACGCATGGATTCCACTCAGTATCAGCAGATTCTTGACAATAATGTTCAAGAATCAGTGACAAAGTTGAAGTTACACAGGGGATGGATCTTTCAGCAAGACAATGATCCAAAACACCGCTCCAAATCTACTCAGGCATTCATGCAGAGGAACAATTACAATGTTCTGGAATGGCCATCCCAGTCCCCAGACCTGAATATCATTGAACATCTGTGGGATCATTTGAAGAGGGCTGTCCATGCTCGGCGACCATCAAACTTAACTGAACTGGAATTGTTTTGTAAAGAGGAATGGTCAAAAATACCTTCATCCAGGATCCAGGAACTCATTAAAAGCTACAGGAAGCAACTAGAGGCTGTTATTTTTGCAAAAGGAGGATCTACTAAATATTAATGTCACTTTTCTGGTGAGGTGCCCATACTTATGCACCTGTCAAATTTTGTTTGAATGCAGATTGCACATTTTCTGTTAGTACAATAAACCTCATTGCAAGGCAGAAACATTACTGTGTCCAACAGTTATTACATATATCAAACTGAAATAGCTGTTGCAAAAACACCAATTTTTATAAAACATTAAGCTTAAGATTAATAGGGGTGCCCAAACTTTTTCATATAACTGTAGATGGACTAATAGAATGAGTCCCACACACTGCTACAAGCCCAAAATTATTTTCCGAGCTAGATGCAGATAAAAATTATTAGTAATTTGCAAGCTGGTGTAGCTTAGTATAGATGGCCTAATAGAATGATGCTATGCCCAAAAGGTTTTACTTGGCTAGGTGCAGTAAAAAAAAATTGTATTCTATACACAGGTGGTGTAGCTTGCAACACAGATACGCTACTCCACTGACTAACACACACTGCAAGAGGCCAAAAAGGATTTGCTTAGCTAGATTTAGCCAAATGCTGTGAAAAACACTTGCACAGCACTGGCACAGACCTGCCTGGCAAAAAAGTCCTAGGAAATGCTGTAACCTAGTCCTCAAAAGGACTGCAATTACAACTAGTCCCGACTCCCAAGCTGTCTATTTAAGAGCACAGACCTGCCTGCTAAAAGTCGTAGGAAATGCTGTAACCTAGTCCTCAAAAGGACTGCAATTACAAGTAGATCCTACTCCCAACCTATCTATTTAAGAGCACAGACCTGCCTGCTAAAAGTCGTAGGAAATGCTGTAACCTAGTCCTCAATAGGACTGCAATCACAACTATTCCCTACTCCCAAGCTATCTGTATATTTCTGAGAAAATTGGCTTGAAATTAACACTGAAAGTATAGCGCACACAGCAACAGCGGTGCCGTCTAACACGCAGCTGCAGCAGTGAGAAAATGGTGGCGACGGGGAAAATGGCTGGGTCTTATAGGGCAAGGACATGTGACATACACAGCCAATGACACATGCCCTTGCTTGTGTGAAAAAAAGCAGTTCGCTCCGTGTGTGCGCTGCTGATAGGCTGACAGACTGCACCTCCCCACTGTAAATGCGGGAAAGAGAAAAAAAATGGAGATCTTCATTATTTATGCAGAGATCCATCCCCTGCCCCTCCCTCCGCCCCGCTGTACACTCAAACTGCGCATTAACATTGATTATCAGCATTACTGTGAAAAAATCCAGTTATGATTTTGGTGCACGAACAGTTATCGAACATAACCTCGAACAGCCGGATTTTTTTCAAATCGTTCGTGTTCGCCAAACGGCTCGAACACCGCCCAAAACAGCTCGAATTTGAGATTGGCGAACAGTTCGAGTCGAACACTGCTCATCTCTAGTCTGGTGTCTCTCATCTTCCTCTTGACAATACCCCATAGATTCTCTATGGGGTTAAGGTCAGGCGAGTTTGCTGGGCAATCAAGCACAGTGATACTGTTGTTTTTAAACCAGGTTTTGGTACTTTTGTTAGTGGACAGGTGCCAAGTCCTGCTGGAGAATGAAATTTCCATCTCCAAAAAGCTTGTCGGCAGAGGGAAGCATGAAGTGCTATAAAATTTCCTGGTAGACGGCTGCACCGACTTTGGTTTTGGTAAAACACAGTGGACCTACACCAGCAAATGACATGGCTCCCCAAACCATCATTGATTGTGGAAACTTCACACTAAACCTCAAGCACTTTGGATTGTGGCCTCTCCACTCTTCCTCCAGACTCTGGGACCTTGATTTCCAAATGAAATGCAAAATTTACTTTGCATATACTTAGTGTCAATGACTGCCTTCTGGACATCTGTCAAATCAGCAGTCTTCCCCATGATTGTGGAGCCTACTGAAATATACTAAGGGACCTTTTTAAATGCTTAGGAAGCCTTTGCAAGTGTTTTTTGTTAATTATTCTAATTTACTGAGTTAATGACTTTTGTGTTTTCATTAGCTGTAAGCCATAATCATCATTGACAGAAATAAACACTTGAAATAGATCACTCTATTTGTAATGACTCTATATAATATATGAGTTTCACGTTTTGTATTGAAACTGAAATAAATAAATTTTTTGATGATATTCTAATTTAGTGAGATGCACCTGTATATATATTTCTCTGTGGTATCTGTGCATCATGAATCGTGGTATGTGTTAAAGGGGTCCACTGAGACTCTTTCGCCCAGGGCCCACAAAAACCTGGAGCCAGCCCTGAGTGTTGACTTTACATCTACAGTATGTGACCATGCCACAAAACAGCAAAAACATTATAACATACTTACTGCCACCCCATCACCACCTCTATACCCATCATTGCTGTTTTTAGTTGAGATGTATGAAGTATTGATGTAATATCTACGGCACTTCGTTGCCGCAATCAATCACTGGACTCAGCAGTCTTGCACCAGTAACTTCAGCATCCACCACTATGCCTAGTAATTAACAGCAATGACAAACGTGCTGTAGACGAAACAGCACCTGAGCAGCCATGTCAACAAAGACTGATCAAAAGAGAGGTTGCACTGGAGCAGCAGGGAGTAAATAATAATGCATTTTCTATTTCTAACAGGACTAAACCTTTGGGGCATTTAAATTTTAAAATAGACATCACCTTTAACCCCTCAACCCCCCAAACATTTTGACTCCCTGGGTGTTTTCCAGAAACAAGTAGCAGTGGATGTTGCTGAGTGAAAATTGCAAACTGCCTTTGTAGTGACCAGTACGTTGTAGTGACCAGTACGTTGTGCCCAGCTCATGCTTCTGGAGACATGCACCCGTAAATTAGGCAGGTTCTCATCGCTACTGAAATGCCAAACATGTGGACGCTAACTGCGGTTTGGGCACACTGGGGCTCAGAAGGGAGGGGGGCAATAGGATTTGGGAGTGCAGAATTCACTGGATTTCTTTTGGAGGGCAAGGAGGCGTTTCGCTTTTCCAGAGCCTTTGTGCTACCAGTAACGTGGAAGACCCCTATATTTCCAATAATAGATGATGGACCTGAATGGGGACTTGCTTTTTTTGTGGATTGAGTTGACATTTTTTTTGAGAACATTTTACATATTGTTTGGATCACATTTATTCTGCGCTCTACACTGAGCACTTACATCGGGGTTTCCATCTAAATCTCTGAGTGACATGATTCAGATGAAACCCCTGAAGGATCCATTCACTATAATGAGGCAGCAAAGTTACTCTGGACTTCATCTGGCCTCTGTTCAGCGGTGTCCTTTTTCTTCAGAGTTGCACAAAACTGTGGTCAACAGCAGTTTTATGCACGCCTAAAAAGACGGACACCGCCGGATCACAGGCCAGACTTCGTCCACATTGCCTCCATCTGCCTCATTATAGAGAATCTTCGGCCAAGTTTTCCATTTGAATTTCAGAGATTAACATGGAAACCCCGATGTAAGCGCTCAGCGTAGAGCGCAGGAAAATGTGCGCCAAGCCTTACTGCAATCTTTGGGAGGCAGAATGAACAAATCAACAGCAGGTGAAGAATTGGTTTTATTTATTTTTTATGCCGTTCCCTGTTTTTTGCAAGTTGACGTTGTTATTGGTACCATTTTCGGGCACATGACATTTTTTGATCTCCTTCTGTTTCGATTTTTGGGAGGCATAATGAACAAAAACCAGCACTTCAAGAATTGCTTTTCTTTTTTTTTTTTTATCTCGTTCCGCATGTGGTAAATTGATACAGCATCATTATTCTTTGGGTCAGTATGATTATAGCGATACTACATTTATAATTTTTTTTATGTTTTGCCACTTTTACACAAACACTATTTTATAGAATAAATTATTATTTTTGCATCGCTCTCTTCTGAGAGCTATAACTTTTTCTATTTTTCCACTGATGGAGCTATATGGTGGCTTGTTTTTTGCAAGACAAGATGACATTTTCAGCTGTACGATTGTTATTTACATTCGTCTCTTTGATTGCGTTTTATTCCACTTTTTGTTCGGCGGTATGATAAAGCATTGTTTTTTTGCCTCGTTTTTTTTTTTTTTACGGTGTTCACTAAAGGAGTTAACTAGTTGGACAGTTTTATAGGTCGGGTCGTTACGGACACAGCGATCCTAAATATGTGTACTTTTTTGCTTATATATTTTTTTTTATAAAAATATTTATTTATGGGTACAATACACAGTATATATTTTTATTATTATTATTTGTTTTTTTAATTTTTTTTTAAATTTCACTTGTTTTTACTTTGTCCTACTATGGGGATTTCACTTTTTCCAGGTTGCTCGCTTGTTTAGCATAGGAATGCAAGAGCATTCCTATGCTTTACAAGCTGTCAGCGCTGCACTGATAGGCAAACTTTCTACATCATGCATTACGCATGATCTAGCAAGTTTGCTAGCTCTGGTGATGACATTGGATCAACGATAGTGATAGTGAGGACGTCGTGGGTGCGCCGATCCAAGGGCAGAGGGGCTTCCTCCCTCTGCCTGCTCTATAAATTCTGCGATCAATTTCAATCGCAGCATTTAGGGGGTTAAAGTGCTGGGAGCGGTGCGGGTGTCAGCTAAGGCAACAAATGTACAGACCTACAGTATATGGGCTACAGAAATAAACAAGTCAAATTCAGGTCTGTGTCTATTTCTGAATGTTGTTAAAAATCACATATATACATGTACTTGACCTAATATTTTAATCTGAACCAAAGAAATGAGCTGGAACACATGTTAGTATAAGTGCAATGTATAGGTGCACGTTCACACTGTGGCCATTAACAGACAGAACGAAGGATAAAAACAAAATGAGCAAACACAGTTCAGTATGTAAATAAATAGTAATAGTAAATATAAGTAACATAGGGTACTTAGTTGACATTATTTTGATCAAAACAGCATAAAAGCCATCTCAGTATGACAAGATATACCCCAATCAGGATGGTTCCTAACTTGTAGTTCACCTCGCTACATGCCAGTAGGCCTCAAAATAGATGGGGGCAGAGCAGGACCTGGACCTGACTGTTTAAACAGTTGCCTGTGGAAAACTATACAGACAAAATGCACAGCTCACAAAGGGGAAGCTACACCACTGTATGTGCAAAGTGCAAAAAACTAAAGCAAGACCAACGAAATGAGCCAGAACACATGTTGATATAAGTGTAATTTGTAGGTGCACATTCACACTGTGGCCATTAACAGACAGAACTACAAGAGTTAGGGTCCATCCTGATTGGGGTACACCTTGTCGTGATGGGAAGGTTTTACACTCTTTTGATCAAAATAGTGTCAACTAAGTACCACATGTTATTTACATGTACTATTACTATTTATTTATTGACTTACTACAGGGTATTTGCTCATTTTATTTTTATCCTAGGTTCTGTCTAATATTTTAAACTGAATTTGTCAGAGATAAATATATCACACTGCATTTAAAATAAAACACAAGTAATTAAGTCAAGCCTACAGAAAGATGTGGCTGAAAAAGATGAATATTTGTCACTTCACACTTTTATCAGATCTTACTGCCTCAGTTACTCAAAAAAATATAAACATTATAATCAGTTATTTCCCTACATCCAGAAATGGGGACTTAGATTCTCCTCGTGAAGGTAAGTACCGTATTTTTTGGAACATAAGACGCACTTTTTTTCCCCAAAATTTGGAAGGAAAGTGGGGGTGCGTCTTATGGTCCGAACGGTACTTTACCGGTGGTGGTGGAGCGGGGATCACAGGGTCCTCCGGCAGCGGCAGAGGTGAGATGCGGCTGGAGCCAGGGCCTGTAGCTCTGCTGGTGTCCGGCGGTGAGGCAGAGGAGCCGGGGCCTCTGCCGGGCTGTGAGTGGCATCTGGCGGTGAGGCAGAGGAGCCGGGGCCTCTGCTGGGCTGTGAGCCGCGTACGGCGGTGCGGCAGAGCAGCGTGTGCGGCTTTCGGTGGCCGCGGCCGTCTTCCCGAGGCCGTAATCCTTGGGAAAATGCGCCGACACGGAACTCCGGTGGCCATTTTCCTGCAGATCACAGCCTCAGGATGCCGAAAACCGCACACGCTGCTCTGCCGCATCGCCGGAAACCACTCACAGCCCGGCAGAGGCCCCGGCTCCTCTGCATCACCGCCAGACGCCGCTCACAGCCCGGCAGAGGCCCCGGCTCCTCTGCCTCACCGCCGGACACCAGCAGAGATACTGGCCCCAGTCCACAAGCGCCAGGCCAGGCCCCAGTCCACAGGCCAGGCCAGGCCCCAGTCCACAGGCCAGGCCCCATTCGCCAGGCCAGGCCCCAGTCCACAGGCCAGGCCAGGCCCAAGTCCACAGGCCAGGCCCCAGTCCACAGACCAGGCCCCAGTCCACAGGCCACAGGCCAGGCGCCAGTCCACAAGCCCCAGGCCCGTCACAAGCCCCAGGCCCATCCACAAGTCCGAGGCCAGGCTCCAGTCCACAGGCCAGGCCAGGCCCCAGTCCACAGGCCCCAACCAGACACCGGCATCTCACCTCTTCTGTTGCCGCTGGGTTCCTAAGGCAGGGAACGGAGGGACCTGCGATCCTGCTCCACCACCCCCCAGGTAAGATACCTAATCAGACTATAAGATGGACTCCATCTTATAAAAATTATTTTTTTTCCTATTTTACACCCCACAATTTGCGGTGCGTCTTATGGTCCAGTGCGTATTATAGTCTGAAAAATACGGTAATATAAAACCATATAACAATTATAATGAAATTTCTCATGACTTTACATTTCATTTAATTAATTTGCTTCAAGTTGTAAAAAAGGAATAATTTGCTTATTTTTTCATATTGTACAAATTTAATTTTCTTGGGGGCAGTCATTGTTGACACCCTTATACAGTATAGCAGAGGACAATATGTTCTTATCAAAGGAAGTTAAAGTATTAATCTCTTCACAACCTTTCACGGCTGAAATGCAAATGACTTTATTCAGGCACCAAACACTGAGGGTAGGGCTACGGAAACAGTCTACTTTCCCTGTGACCTAAAGGCCCCGTTACACATAACGAGATCGCTAGCGAGATCGTTATTACATCACAGTTTTGGGATCGCTGGAGAGTCGTTTCGTGATCGCTGGGGAGCTGTCAAACATGCAGAACTTCCCAACGATTTCGGCCGCCCCAGCGATCTAACTAACGATCTTGGAGTTTGTTGGGACGCTTTCACACAGCAGCTATTTCAACGATCCACACCTTGATAGGGACTGTACTGTGTCACAAAGGCGTGCATAAAATTACTTTTCCGCGCCCCCTCATCTCCGCAAAATCAGGACTCAGTCGAATGAACGGATATCAACAGCCCGGAGAATTCTGCTAGAATCTGCAATCCAGCACGAGGTCAGAAACAAAGGATGGAATCGCTATTCTGTTGCCTTCTTTATGCACGGCGGAAAATGAGAACGCTGTAGCGACCACTAAGCGGGGACGAGGGGCACGGAAAAGTCCAATTTATGCACGCCTACGTGTCTCAGTTCTGAATCGCTAACGAGGTCGTTGATAAGATGTCAAATACAGCAATGCACACTGCCCAGCGGGAGCGCAACGACCCAGGAATGGTCCAGGAAGCTTTGTAACGATCAGCGATCTCACAGCAGGGGCCTGATCATTGCTACCTGTCAGACATAACGAGATCGCTAGCGAGATCACTATTGCGTCAAAAAAACCGTGACGTATCAACGATCCCTCCTGCGATCTCGCTATGTGTGACGGGGCCTTAAGAGTAATGGGACAGAAGGGCAAATACATGCAAAGCCTTATTGGTATGTATAGTGTTACTATCTACCTTATCTAGGCATTCAGCAGAGGAAAGATAATAGCAATAGAGAAGTCATTAACTCTCCCAGACTCTGAAGATGATGTCACAGTCTGAACAGCAAAGCTGAAAAAGGAGCAACAGAGAGGAGGAAATAATAGTGCGTTGTGTTGGCTTCAGTGGCCAGTATGAAAACAGGAATATTTTAAGATTATACTTTATAGATAGTGACGTAAAAATACCTCAAAATATTTTGATATTTTTGTTAAATAATATATAATTTTGTAATTTAAAATTTCCTTTAATATAACCTGCCAAACCCCAAATCGTTCCTCTTGGTTGTAGAGCAATGTATAATGTTCGCCGTAATGTGAATAAATTTAACTTAATATAGGAAACCTTAACCCAGTCCAATTTGAAGATTGCTTTTTATTACACTAAATGATGCAATGATTTAAATCCATAGCAACTTTAGTCTATAAAACTTGTTCTTGTTCTCCCTGGCAGGACTGCAGTTCTTTCATGTTCCATAAACCCCCATTGGTTTGGAAAATGACCCAGTAACTAAGATTGCCACCAAAAATATTGCCAGCAAGTCACTTATTCCTTATAGGGGTCCAATGAAATCAAATTTCAGCAAACACAATGGCTTATTTTAGAAGTCTAAGGAATAGAATATATGGGCTTTTATTAAGAATAAAATCCCAGGATGCATCTGGCGAAAATAGAAGTAAAAACCTGAAAGTTTAGTATACACTGTGTGCAGAATTATTAGGCAAGTTGTATTTTAGAGGATTATTTTTATTATTGATCAACAACTATGTTCTCAATCAACCCAAAAGACTTATCCAAGCTTAACATTTTTGGAAGTTGGAGTGGGTTTCTTTTTAAATTTGGCTATCTTAGGAGGATATCTGTTTGTGCAGGTAACTATTACTGTGCAGAATTATTAGGCAACTTAATAAAAACCAAATATAATCCCATCTCACTTGTTTATTTTCACCAGGTAAACCAATATCAGTGCACAAAATTTAGAAATAAACATTTCTGACATGCAAAAACAAAAACCCCAAAAATTAGTGATCAATATAGCCACCTTTCTTTATGATGACACTGAACAGCCTTCCATCCATAGATTCTGTCAGTTGCTTGATCTGTTTTCGATCAACATTGCGTGCAGCAGCCATCACAGCCTCCCAGACACTGTTCCAAGAGGTGTACTGTTTTCCCTCCCCGTAGATCTCACATTTTATGATGGACCACAAGTTCTCTATGGGGTTCAGATCAGGTGAACAAGGGGGCCATGTCATTATTTTTTCTTGTTTTAGACCTTTACTGGCCAGCCACGCTGTGGAGTAGTTGGATGCATGTGATGGAGCATTGTCCTGCATGAAAATCATGTTTTTCTTGAACAATACCAACTTCTTCCTGTACCACTGCTTGAAGAAGTTGTCTTCCAGAAACTGGCAGTAGGTCTGGGAGTTGAGTTTCACTCCATCCTCAACCCGAAAAGGTCCCACAAGTTCATCTTTGAATATGCCAGTCCATACCAGCACCCCACCTCCACCTTGCTGGCATCTGAGTCGGAGTGGAGCTCTCTGCCCTTTACTGATCCAGTGTCTGGCCCATCCATCTGGCCCATCAAGAGTCACTCTCATTTCATCAGTCCATAAAACCTTTGAAAAATCAGTCTTAAGATATTTCTTGGCCCATTCTTGATGTTTTATCTTATGTTTCTTGTTCAAAGGTGGTCGTTTTTCAGCCTTCCTTACCTTGGCCATGTCCCTGAGTATCGCACACCTTGTGCTTTTTGATACTCCAGTAACGTTGCAGCTCTGAAATATGGCAAAACTGGTGGCGAATGGCATCTTGGCAGCTTCACGCTTGATTTTCCTCAATTCATGGGCAGTTATTTTGAGCCTTTTTTGGCCAACACGCCTCTTGCGACCTTGTTGGCTATTTGCCATGAAACGCTTGATTGTTCGGTGATCACGCTTCAAAAGTTTGGAAATTTCAAGACTGCTGCATCCTTCTGCATCTCACAATTTTGGACTTTTCAGAGCCCGTCAAATCTCTCTTCTGACCCATTTTGCCAAAGGAAAGGAAGTTGCCTAATAATTAAGCACACCTTATATAGGGTGTTGATGTCATTAGTCAACACCCCTCCTCATTACAGAGATGCACATCACCAGATTTACTTAATTGGTAGTTGGCTTTCAAGCCTATGCAGCTTGGAGTAGGACAACATGTATAAAAAGTATCATGTGATCAAAATACTCATTTGCCTAATAATTCTGCACACAGTGTAGAATATTTACTAATTTATACAATTGACAACTGTTGCTTAAAATCAGTGACACACACAAAGATGGAAGGTTTTAAGGTTATAACTCACCTTGTGGCCTCAATACAGCAGCCAAGTCTCCAGATCACAGCTCCAGGGTCTCCAAATTAATGCTGTTGGAAGCAGTCCTCTCCTGCAGTGCATAGCCCTTTCCTAGTAAGCATGAAGGTAACAATAAGCTAAGGGTAAGTGTATGTATTATTTGTATATGTACAGTTGAAACAAGACGTTTACATGCACTATATAAAAAGACACATACGCATGTTTTTCTCAATATCTGACATGAAATCAGAATAAACCTTTCCTGTTTTAGGTCAATTAGGATTACCATCATTTTTAATATTTGCAAATGCCAGAATAATGAGAGCGAGGGAATGTTTTAAGGCATTTTTATTACTTGCTGCAATGTCAAAAGTTTACATACACTAAGATTAATATGCCTTTAAACAATTCTGGACTGCCCATATGATGATGTCATGTGATTGGAAGCTTCTGATAGTTTTTTTTGGCAACAACTGAGTTAATTAAGAGACACACCTGTGGATGTATTTTAATGCACACCTGAAACACACTGCTTCTTTGTGTAGCATCATGGGGAAGTCTAAAGAAATCAGCCAAGATATCAGGAAGAGAATTGTGGCCTTGCACAAGTCTGGCTCATCCTTAGGTACAATCTCAAGATACCTGAAGGTGCCTCGTTCATCTGTGCAATCAATTATATGCAAGTATAAACAAGATGGCAAAATCCAGCCATCATACCACTCAGGAAGGAGACGGGTTCTGTGTCCCAGAGATGAACGTGCTTTGGATTCGACATGAGCATATCAACCCAAGGACAAAAGAAAAAGACCTTGTGAAGATGATGGCGGAAGCTGGTAAAATTGTGTCAATATCCACAATGAAACGAGTACTGTATCAACATGGGCTGAAAGGCCACTCTGCCAGAAGAAGCCAGTAGCCAAAAGAAACATAAAGAAGCCAGATTAATGTTTGCAAATGCACAAAGGAACACAGACCTTAATTTTTGGAGACATGTCCTGTGGTCTGATGGAACTAAAATTTAACTTTTTGGGCATAATGTTTGGAGGAAAAAGGGAAAAGCTTGGATGCCTAAGAACACCATCACAACTGTGAAACACAAGGGTGGCAGCATCATGTTGTGGGGTTGTTTTGCTGCATGAGGGACTGGTGCACTTCACAAAATAGATGGCATCATGAGAAAAGAAGATTATGTGGCAATACTGAAGCAACATCTCAAGACATCAGCCAGGAAGTTAAAGCTTGGGCGGAAATGGGTCTTCCAAATGGACAATGACCCGAAGCATACTGCCAAAATGGTAGCAAAGTGGCTTAAAGATAACAAAGTCAATGTTTTGGAGTGGCCATCACAAAGCCCTGATCTCAATCCTGTTGAAAATTTATGGGCAAAGCTGAAAAGGCAGGTGCGAGCAAGGCGACCTACAATCCTGGATCAGTTACCCCAGTTTTGTCAGGAGGAATGGGCCCAAATTCGGACCAACCTTTGTGAGAAGCTTGTGGAAGGATATCCCAAACGTTTGACCCAAGCCATTCAGTTTAAGGGCAATGGTACCAAATGCTAATGAAATGTATGTAAACTTTTGACTTTGCAGTAAGTAATAAAAATGCCTTAAAACATTCTCTTTCATTATTCTGGCATTTGGCAAATATTAAAAATGTTGATAATCCTAATTGACCTAGAACGGGAAATGTTTATTCTGATTTCATGTCAGATATTGAGAAAAACATGCATATGTGTCTTTTTATATAGTGTATGTAAACTTCTGGTTTCAACTGTATGTGTATGAATGTATTTATTTACACTGATGGACAAAATTGTTGGTACCCTTTCTGTTAAAGTAAGAAAAACCCACAATGGTGGTAGAAATGGTGGTAGAAAAAAACTATGGATACTCACATATCTGATGGATGGGAGAGGCGTCCGCTCCGGTCCCGCGGTTTCCAGCATTTGCTGTGAAGCGATCAGCTGACTGTCAGCTGACCGGCTTGTAAATCAGCTGACCGGAAGCCGGTAAGCTGAACGGTTCTCCGGCAGATGCTGGAAGCGGCGGGACCGGACTGGACGGCTCTCCCATCCATCGGATAGGTGAGTATCCATAGTTTCTCCTGCGCCTCCATAAAAAAAGCGCTGGAATTACGCAGTGTGTGAACACCGCTGCGTAATTCCATCGCTTATAATGGGCACAATAGGAGAAAGCGCAGGACGCAGCTGCGTAAAGAATTGACTTTGCTGGCAGACACAAGGCACATTGCGTATTTTGAAAAAGTGCGCGCAAAAAAGCACGCGAAAATACGCAATGTGTGAACGCTGCCTTACAGTAATTATTTGTCTGCAGTGATTGCCTCAAAAGGTCGTGCAACAAAATATTAAGTTAAGAGTAGCATCAATTTTGTCCATGCCAGTTTCATTAGTTTGTTTTTAAAAATTTTCTGTTGAACCAAAATTTAAAAGCAATGTCTGATTTTCATTAGTTGATATTTAGTAAATTTAAATTGAAAATTACTTTTGTCAGTTTCAAGTTATTTCAATGACCATTGTGAGTTTTCGTTAGAGAAGGTTACCAACAATTTTGTCCATATACAGTACAGATCAAAAGTTTGGACACACCTTCTCATTTAATGATTTTTCTGTATTTTCATGACTATGAAAATTGTACATTCACACTGAAGGCATCAAAACTATGAATTAACACAGGTGGAATTATATACTTAACAAAAAAGTGTGAAACAACTGAAAATATGTCTTATATTCTAGTTTCTTCAAAGTAGCCACCTTTTGCTTTGACGACTGCTTTGCACAATCTTGGCATTCTCTTGATGAGCTTCAAGAGGTAGTCACCGGAAATGGTCTTCCAACAATCTTGAAGGAGTTCCCAGAGATGCTTAGCACTTGTTGGCCCTTTTGCCTTCACTCTGCGGTCCAGCTCACCCCAAACCATCTCGATTGGGTTCAGGTCTGGTGACTGTGGAGGCCAGGTCATCTGGCGTAGCACCCCATCACTCTCCTCCTTGGTCAAATAGCCCTTACACAGCCTGGAAGTGTGTTTGGGGTCATTGTCCTGTTTAAAAATAAATGATGGTCCAACTAAGCGCAAACCGGATGGAATAGCATGCCGCTGCAAGATGCTGTGGTAGCCATGCTGGCTCAGTATGTCTTCAATTTTGAATAAATCCCCAACAGTGTCACCAGCAAAGCACCCCCACACCATCACACCTCCTCCACCATGCTTCACGGTGGGAACCAGGCATGTAGAGTCCATCCGTTCACCTTTTCTGCGTCGCACAAAGACACGGTGGTTCGAACCGAAGATCTCAAATTTGGACTCATCAGACCAAAGCACAGATTTCCACTGGTCTAATGTCCATTCCTTGTGTTCTTTAACCAAAACAAGTCTCTTCTGCTTGTTGTCTCTCCATAGCAGTGGTTTCCTAGCAGCTATTATACCATGAAGGCCTGCTGCACAAAGTCTCCTCTTAACAGTTGTAGAGATGTGTCTGCTGCTAGAACTCTGTGTGGCATTGACCTGGTCTCTAACCTGAGCTGCTGTTAACCTGCGATTTCTGAGGCTGGTGACTCGGCTAAACTTATCCTCAGAAGCAGAGGTGACTCTTGGTCTTCCTTTCCTGGGTTGGTCCTCATGTGAGCCAGTTTCTTTGTAGCGCTTGATGGTTTTTGCAACTGCACTTGGGGACACTTTCAAAGTTTTCTCAATTTTTCGCACTGACTGACCTTCATTTCTTAAAGTAATGATGGCCACTCGTTTTTCTTTACTTAGCTGCTTTTTTCTTGCCATAATACAAATTCTAACAGTCTATTCAGTAGGACTATCAGCTGTGTATCCACCAGACTTCTGCACAACACAACTGATGGTCCCAACCCCATTTATAAGGCAAGAAATCCCACTTATTAAACCTGACAGGGGACATCTGTGAAGTGAAAACCATTTCCGGTGACTACCTCTTGAAGCTCATCAAGAGAATGCCAAGAGTGTGCAAAGCAGTCATCAAAGCAAAAGGTGGCTACTTTAAAGAACCTAGAATATAAGATATATTTTCAGTTGTTTCACACTTTTTTGTTAAGTATATAATTCCACATGTGTTAATTCATAGTTTTGATGCCTTCAGTGTGAATGTACAATTTTCATAGTTATGAAAATACAGAAAAATCTTTAAATGAGAAGGTGTGTCCAAACTTTTGGTCTGTACTGTATGTATTCAAGTGTATATAATCACAATGATATGTGTATTCTGTGTGAATGTCTGTATGCATGTATATAGCTGCAATCAAAATTATTCAACCTCCACAGCAAATGAAGTATATTTGGAAAATTTGAAAAAATTCTGCTGTTTGCAATAAGTTAATGTAGCAAGAACAATTTAAACAACACAACTAATATAACAAGTGGTTTCTCCGAATTTAACACAAAATGACAACCCCTTCATGACAAGCGCCTTCAGTAGTTTACAGTATTTTAGCTCCCATTGGCTGTCACTGCAAATGTGATGTGTAGACATACTCCTTGTTCTGGAAGCTATCCTTTCTCATAAGCAATGGCATCCAGTTTTTTAATATTCTTGGATTGTCAAAAAAGCGGTACAAAAAAATTAATAGAATAATTCATTGCCTTGCACATAAAAGAAAGTTGATACAACAGATAGTAAAGGCATTGAATGTTTCTAGAAGTAGTGTAGGAAACTCAGGCCTTGGTAGAGTCAGACGCTTCTAATTCATGAAGAGGTGCACCTTTTCATGAATCAGGAGCGTCTGATAAGTAACAGTAATGTGCGCCTCACCACAACTCTTACTCTAGTCTCGGACTGTTGTAAGATTTCTGGTGTAGGGAACGCCACAGCTCATCATCAAGTAGACAAGTTGTAGTGTGACACTCCTGCCCTGCCATGTCCCCATCCTGCTACAGCTCCACCCGTTTTGGCGGAGCTGGGAGCAACTGTTGTGAAAATGCCAAAAGTCACAAAATGTTAGCTCAGCTCCCACTTATGCCTAAATTTTGCATCTTTTCAAAGCAATTTATGCCAGAATTCTGGCAAAATTGATTTGATGCACAGTATGGTTCACACTAAACGATTCAGGTTGCAAGCAAACTCTAAGATGCACATTTCTACTGACCAAACAACACATCAAAAGTCAGGTCTAGTATGCTCGAAACAATATAAATAAGCCAAGGAAGTTTGGTATTTTGTTGTATGGAATGATAAAATTAAATTTGAACTCTATAGACTTATGGAGCAACGGTAGGCTGCAAAAGAAAGAAGACACATATAAAGAAAAGAACATGCTGCCTATAGTGAAGCAAGGCAGTGGCTTGGTGATGCCTACAATGAAGCATGGCAATGACCTCAGGGATACTCTTAGATTGCTTTTCTCCCTCTGGCACTGGAAACCTGTATCATATGGAGGGCAAGATGCATTCAATGAAATTTCAGGAAATTCTAGTAAAAAATGTCATGTCTACTGTGAGGAAGCTGAATCTTTTGGTTTAATTTGCCCTTGCAACAAGAAAATAATCCCAAGCAGACCTCTAAACCATGAATTGGTTTCAGAAGAAGTTCTGGCAGACTGTTGAGTGACCATTACAGTTGCCTTGCTTGAATCCCATGGAAAATCTTTGATGGGATTTGAAGAAGGCATTTGTAGCATGCAAGACCCAAAATATTAATGAACTGTAAGACAATATCCATGGGGAATCGGATGAGATTCCTCAGGAACGGTGCAAGTCATAACAGCCAATGGTGCTCTACTAAAGACACTTGTCATGAAAGGGTTGAATAATTCTGATCCTGCAGGTGACACTAAACTGTCATTTTGTGTTGAATTTGGAGAAACCATTTGTTATATTAGCTGGGTTTAGCTACTTAAATTATTTTTGTTTCTTTGGTTTATTGCAAACAACAGAAAATTGGTATATTTTGCCAATAAACCTAAGTTGCAGTGGGGGTTGAATAATTTTGATTTTAAGTGTACAAATTTGTGTGAGTTCAATAATACAAGTTCATGTTTTCTAGCTATGCAGGGTCTGTAGCACATTGGGATTTCCAAAGTTTAATTCTAGATTCAGAATTGTCAAACTAAACAGCTTTATGCAGAAGCCGGTGGCTTAATTGTGGTTTTGTAAGGGTCTTTTATGTGTCATACAAGGTTGTATATAGCATAGAAGCAAACCATGCGGGTGATGTGAGGTTCCTGGATAAAGGAGATCCTGACTTGGTTGGCATCATTTCTTATTTGTATGGATGTTGAGGACGTGTGCAGGAATTCCCTCCACAAATTCTACAACTTTATTAAACAAGACCTTGGGTAATAGGTTATGAATGTGGTGCTGCTAACCTGCAACAGAAGGGCAATCTATTTTAGTGTTCAACATGGGTCATTTCTCCTTTATGTAAAGCCCTGGTGTAATACTGCCAAGAAAGAAAATAGTTCAATATAGTCTTAACAGAAAAGACAAAGCTTGATCTAGCCAAAAAAGAATAATAAGAGGAAGGCTTAAATGCAAAAGTACAAGTGCATCGGGGTCCATAGTCTAAGTGTGACGCTGAGTCACTTTTTAACGTGAGACGGGATATTCAAGAAGTCCGAAGTCAAAGCCAGGAGGATACGTCATAAACAGAGGGAAGAGGCAAAGGCGTAGTCAGGTAACGTTCCGAAGATCAGAATACCAGGAGGAAAGCAGATGAGAGCAGAAGGGGTTAAACAAACGGATGGTGAGAACAAGGTCCAAGGTCAGGCAACAGAAGATCAATAAACAGAACTCAAGGCACAGAAAACAAACCACACACTAGCTGAATGTATGTCTGGCAGAGATCTGGGTAAACAGCTCTGTTAAGTAGCCAGGCATTCAACTGGGATAATGAACACCTGAAGATAGCCAGTGCCTTCCAGTCTCAGGTTGGACAGCCGAGCTGTCAATCACCACGCTGACAGCTATTTCACGCCCCTGTACCAGATTGGATCGTCGAGCTGTCAATCACAGTACTGACAGCTACAGCACGCCCCTGTACAAGATTGGACGACTGAGCTGTCAGTAACTGCATCCCAGACACAGTGAGAGGTGGAACCGTGAAACTAAGAAACAAACGTTACAGATTCAGAAACTGACAGCTGACTAGAAGAAGAAAATCAAACAAGCATTACCAGCCCAACATATGGCAAGTATCCCACAATCATAGCTTCAAATGAAGAAGTCTTAAAAATGTGCAGACTTACAATGGTTGAGCGCATATTGTATAAGTGGTAACAGCTTTTTGTCCTATTCCAGTGATTATTAACAAAAATGATCAAGCATAAAAATAATGCAGACTTAGTAGTGATAGAGCGGAGATTAAATATAGCTATGATATACAAGAATTTTCCAGGCTATATTCTCTTAGCTGTGCACCTGCATGGATGTAGATGAATAATAAAAGCAAAAACAAAATTATATTAGCACTTTGAGACTACTGGATAATTAAATGGATGGTATGCAAAACAAACAAGTTGTACCTTGACTAAATTATTGAGTCTAAGCTTCCATTTTATATCATAGTCGGAGGTAACAAAATCTCATTAATCAAGAAAAGACATTTTTTATCACTTGCAATGATGTTGATTACTTTTAATGTATTAATTTATCTGCTTTAGGCTACGTTCCCACGATGAGATTTTTCATGTTGCAGATTTTCTGTATCATTTCTGCACCTATTAAGTAAATTAGGTTACGTGCTATTTTTCATTGCGCTATTAAGTGCGTTTTTTACATGAGTTTTATCTCGTTTTTGACTCTGCATTTTTGTCTCATTTTGGTATGTCATGTTTTAAACAAAGCTGCTTTGTTTTTTATACTTCCTGGTGTTTGACTTTGACAAAACTTTAATTGATAAAGTTATATGAAGATTACATGCATTTTTGATACGTTTCTGGAGCAGAAATGCACTAAAAAGGCATGTGCATTTTTTTCTACTATAATGCAAATCTATGGGGAAAATCCGCACATAAAACTCAGCGTACCCACAAGAGAAATTGACATGCTGCTGATTTGAAACAGGCACCTAAGGTCAGTTTATGCTGAGTAAAAAAAATGCACAGTGGGCAGGAGATTTCTATGAATCCCATCCACTTTGCTGGAACCGTAAGATGATGCATTTTTGACGCAGCAAAAATATGCAGCATCAAAAACGTACCCTGAGAACGTAGCCTTAAAGGGAACTTGACAGGAGATTAATGCTGCCCAGGCCACGGGCAGCAGGAATCCGATACCTGGTGCCAGTGTCAGACTGAAGAACATTGGGCCCACCAGAGGAATCGATTCTGAGGGCCACCCTTTATCCCCCACTCAAGAGCCCCATAGCAGCTGCAAGGTTTGCACTATGCACTCTTCTGAAGGAGAAGCCAGGGCCCACCGGAGGAATCTCCGGTGGGCCAGTCCAACCCTGCCTTGTGCATTATTGCAGTTGTGAATGTTTTTTTTCTCTGAAACACTACAGAGTTTCAGTGAAATCATACTTTGTGAAGCCAGCCAGGGACTTGGGTCTCGAGTGAAAAGTCAGAGGCAGGTCATTGGCGGCATCTCCCTGCCCCTCTCCCCTAGATTATCAGGTACCTGTTGTATAGGGAAGGAGCTGCTTTATAGCAATATTGTTATCAAAGCAATATAGTAAGTGTTTCTGAAATATAATAGTCTACTTTCGATTCAACAGCTGGGGCAGCAGAAAAGATTAATTCTTTACAACAAGGATGGTGAAGTAATAAATTATTACGTTTTTACCAAAGTCTGGGAAATATTGAATCACGGTAAAAAAAAATAAAGAAGTAGAAACAAAACTGATAACAATATAAATATTCCGTACAGGAAGAGCTACATAAACTCTATCTAATTTATACTATATACTCTCCTGTGCCAGGTATATATCTTTTTTGTTTTTAAAGTTCTGAATTGCAGCTTTACATTTGGGTGGGATTAAGCCAGGAAAATAGTTTAACCCTTGTTTGTATAGAAAAGTCATGTACCTCTAAATCTACTGACAGGTATAATTTACCACAACTTGGCTGCATTCTTCCTTTAACTTTCTCTCACTTTGGTTGATCCCTGTGACATAAATAAGTAGCCTTGTGGGCAGCATTTCACATTCCTTTCTCCTACTCCGAATCCTTCAGGTTCAAACTAAAGTCACTACTTGAAATGAGAAAATCTATTGCTCAACTCTCATAGCCAATTTTTTTTTTGTGGAGCAGAACAGGGTATAAATCACCTATTCTATCTGCCGTCAGTAAAGGAATATTTTTGTTCTGTCTGTTTGATGAATTGGACATTGACCCGGCCGTCAGTAATTAAGTTATGGTCAGTCATAAGGATCTTCTTGCTGTTTCTATGGAATCATTTGACCTTTGATATAGTAAGTACACAAAGCTTTACTGGAGAAAATGATTAAAGTATTTTTAATTAGGCCAAAAGATATTTAATGTTCTCTACAAAAGAAGATATTCAAATCAAGTTTCTACTTGGCGTTAGACTAGCAGATATGGACTTATCTATGTTACAATAAGGCAGCGTGCCATCTGGCTTGACTAACCCCTTCCTCATGGGAAGCCACTTGTGCCATAGCTATCCTATTGCAGCATGTCACCTGGGATTCCTTTCTAACCAGCGAAATTAGATGTCCGTTTTCACATCCTCACTCTGGTATGATGGCCGATGCTATGCACATCCACACTGTGACTCTTGTACTGGATTGCAGTACAGCAGGCTTCTGTGGCAATGCCCGCATGTCTGTGAGGTCATGGGTGATTTTCCCCTGACATGAGCGGAGTGTGTTGACGGTCAGAATTAGTGTAACATCATGGGCATGGGTTCCGGTCCAGAAGAGTTGCACCTCCAGCGCTGGTCTGAAAATTTAGACCATACTATATATAGTTTAGTACACAGAAGAAACACTTGTACCCCTTGAAAAAGCGTAAGCGAAACACGCGTCATGGTTCGTATGGTGGATAAAGCACTTGCACTTTATTATGGGTAAGCACCTTATTTCCCCTTTTTATGCACAGGGGGTCTAACTGACTAGTTTATGCTGACATGCATTGTCATGTAGCTGTCACGGACGGACAAGGAGATGTCCGGTGGACGGTACAGCACACGGATGCAACGGGGTGATATAGGGGGGAGGCCCTAACGATAGGGGACGAGTGAAGGGACACCTCCTGACACCAACCTGTGTCTATCCCTAAGCTCCCCTATCGTCCCTAGACGGGTCATTTGCCCCGTGCGCAATCACGTGCCTAATCCCTCGCTGGCCCTGGACTTAACCTGGCTAGTCAGCAGGCCAGCGAGACACTAGTCTCACCACTACAATAGGACAACTCAAGGAAGGTAAGACGAACAATTGGAAGACAAAAACATAGAATACACTTAGCTCTCCAACAGGAAACTTCACTGCTACAAAAGCAACGAACACCACAGCTTCTCTAGAGACTGGCTCCTTCAAAGAGGTCAGCATAGAATGAAATATAATCGGCAGTCAGCTGATGGATCATGTTGCTATTTAAAGGGAGGTGGGAGTGGCACCAACCAACATCAGCTGACCATCTTCAGAAGGCTTCCAGCAAGAGACTAACATTAACCTTTGCTGGACAAAAGGGAAAAAAATACATTTAAATTACAGCATACCTAGAGCTGCCATGAATCTCCAAATTATTCATGACAGTAGCTTACTTTTCCGCTATGTTTCTAGTTATATACAGTTATATGAAAAAGTTTGGGCACCCGTATTAATCTTAAGCTTAATGTTTTATAAAAATTAGTGTTTTTGCAACAGCTATTTCAGTTTGAAATATGTAATAACTGTTGGACACAGTAATGTTTCTGCCTTGAAATTAGGTTTATTGTACTAACAGAAAATGTGCAATCTGCATTCAAACAAAATTTGACAGGTGCATAAGTATGGGCACCTCACCAGAAAAGTGACATTAATATTTAGTAGATCCTCCTTTTGCAAAAATAATTGCCTCTAGTCGCTTCCTGTAGCTTTTAATGAGTTCCTGGATCCTGGATGAAGGTATTTTTGACCATTCCTCTTTACAAAACAATTCCAGTTCAGTTAAGTTTGATGGTCGCCGAGCATGGACAGCCCTCTTCAAATGATCCCACAGATGTTCAATGATATTCAGGTCTGGGGACTGGGATGGCCATTCCAGAACATTGTAATTGTTCCTCTGCATGAATGCCTGAGTAGATTTGGAGCGGTGTTTTGGATCATTGTCTTGCTGAAAGATCCATCCCCTGCGTAACTTCAACTTTGTCACTGATTCTTGAACATTATTGTCAACAATCTGCTGATACTGAGTGGAATCCATGCGTCCCTCAACTTTAACAAGATTCCCGGTGCCGGCATTGGCCACACAGCCCCAAAGCATGATGGAACCTCCACCAAATTTTACTGTGGGTAGCAAGTGTTTTTCTTGGAATGCTGTGTTTTTTTGCCGCCATGCATAACGCCTTTTTGTATGACCAAACAACTCAATCTTGGTTTCATCAGTCCACAGGACCTTCTTCCAAAAAGAAATTGGCTTCTCCAAATGTGCTTTTGCATACCTCAGCCGACTCTGTTTGTGGCGTGCTTGCAGAAATGGCTTCTTTCGCATCACTCTCCCATACAGCTTCTCCTTGTGCAAAGTGCGTTGTATAGTTGACCGATGCACAGTAACACCATCTGCAGCAAGTTGATGCTGCAGCTCTCTGGAGGTGGTCTGAGGATTGTCCTTGACTGATCTCACCATTCTTCTTCTCTGCCTTTCTGATGTTTTTCTTGGCCTGACACTTCTGGCCTTAACAAGAACTGTCCCTGTGTTCTTCCATTTCCTTACTATGCTCCTCACAGTGGAAACTGACAGGTTAAATCTCTGAGACAGCTTTTTGTATCCTTCCCCTGAACAACTATGTTGAATAATCTTTGTTTTCAGATCATTTGACAGTTGTTTTGAGGAGCCCATGATGCCACTCTTCAGAGGAGATTCAAACAGGAGAACAACTTGCAAGTGGCCACTTTAAGTAGCTTTTCTCATGATTGCATACACCTGGCTATGAAGTTCAAAGCTCAATGAGGTTACAAAACCAAAAAAAGTGCTTTAGTAAGTCAGTAAAAAGTAGGTAGGAGTATTTAAAACAAGAAAATGATAAGGGTGCCCATACTTATGCACCTGTCAAATTTTGTTTGAATGCAGATTGCACATTTTCTGTTAGTACAATAAACCTCATTTCAAGGCAGAAACATTACTGTGTCCAACAGTTATTACATATATCAAACTGAAATAACTGTTGCAAAAACACCAATTTTTATAAAACATTAAGCTTAAGATTAATAGGGGTGCCCAAACTTTTTCATATAACTGTATATATTATATTACTAGTGTAACCCCAATTATGATCAAGAAATCTGATTATTACTACAGAATTTTGTATTGTGTTTACTGATCTTCTCTACCTTGAATCTACCTTTGCCAAACTTTCTTTCAATGGTATATTTCTAATTGTATGTATTTATTGTGAGGGATCGGCTCTATGGTAGACGCTGGTTCACACTCACAGGGATGCAGTTCGTCAGTTCAAACAAACAAATGGTTTATTAAATGTCCATAAACTGGTCAAGATAACAAAATAAAACACCCTCTTAAGGTAGAAAAGGTATAACCGAACAAAATTGAAAATAACCAGTCCATAAAGCACGGACTCAGCCGTTTAAATGTCAGAGCTTTTCTCTGACTCCAGCAGGGTCTGAGCAGCACATGCAAGGCTTCCTCACCTTGTAAACACACAGACAAAATGAGATAGCACCAGCTGCCTTAAATCAGCACTTCCAAGAGCTGGTCTGGAAGTAAGTGAGCAGCCGATCCCACCCGGCTATTTCAGCTGTCTCCCTGAGTGACTGGGCTGTGGGCAGAGTTTCACTTCACATCACAGCCCAGCATCACACGGACTTCACCGGACTTCAGAGGCAGCTGCAGCCGGGGGTCACATAATGGGGATGAGTGGACAGCAATAGCAACGCTAACAGGCACATTTGTAAACGCAAGGTATTTGAATTATTCAATAAAATGATGCCGGAGTCAACGCGTGCGCATCCCGCGATGTCAGGCGCCATTTTCTTGAAGACACTGTGTCTGCAAATTCACATACACAGTGTCTTCAATAAAATGGCGCCGCAGTGCAGTGTGCGCATGCGCTGACTCTGGTGCCACACTGTGCAGGCGCCGAAGATTCAGACAGAAGGACACATCTCTGGTTATATTATAGATATCTTTATTGGACTAAAATACTCCATGAAGGTCTTTTCAAGGTCGTAATTGTTTCCATAGTAGGGATAAATGAATGGGTAAGCAATTGATAAAAAGTCAAATTATTTTTATGTTACGATCTTCTTACCACTTTTTCATTATTATTTAAAAACATATGCGGTGAAACAACCTCATAAATGTGGTTTTCCAAAACCAATGGTTGTAAGCGTGCAACAAGGGGCCCTTACAGATCAGTAGAACAAAGAGTCAATTATGTTCACTTTAGTGCCATAGCACCTTCGCTGTACTACCCGACAGTGTGGCTGTGACTAGAACCGCAGCTCAACCGTTCTTAACCTCTATATTGGGATAAGATCAAATACCAGGCACAAACACACTTGTATTGGAGAACCCCAACCCTCTTTTTTTTGCTAATCAGTGGAGGTCCACATTGTGGACTTAAAGGCTGTTTAAAGCAATCATCTGATGATTTAAACATTAGAACATACTTACAAAATATTTGATACTACTGTCTCATGAGTAAAGCACAAAGATTGTCAGAAAATGGCAAGCTTCTAAAAGACGAAGTGGACTGATTCTGACTGTGATCGGACAGCAGTGCTGGTTTAGTGCTGTGGCCATTTCATAGTTTTTCTTTGCGCAGTAGCATTCCTAATAAGGATAATCCTTAACCCTTTCACGATCTTGGGATTTTCCGTTTTTCCGTTTTCGCTTTTTGCCCCCCTTTGTCCCAGAGCCATAACTTTTTTTTATTTTTCCATCAATATGGTCGTGTGAGGGCTTGTTTTTTTGCGTGACGAGTTGTACTTTTGAATTACACTGTTGATTTTACCATATATGGTGTACTGGAAAATGGGAAAAAAAATTCAGAATTGAAATTTTCAAAAATAGTGCAACACTACAATTGTTTTTTTTTATTTTTACCATGTTCACTAAATGCTAAAACTGACCTGCCATTATGATTCTTCAGGTCTTTACGAGTTCGCACATTCCAAACATGTATAGGTTATTTTTTTATTTAAGTGGTGAAAAAAAAAATTCAACGTTTGTAAGAAAAAAAAAAAGGCACCATTTTCCAAGATCTGGGGCTGGGTGAGAGCTTATTTTTTGCGCGCTGAGCTGACGTTTTTATTGATACCATTTTGGTGTAGATAAAATGTTTTGATCGCCTGGTAATGCATTTTATTGCAATGCTGCGGCGACCAAAGAAACGTAATTCTGACATTTTGATTTTTTTTCTCATTACGTCGCTTACTGATAGGATTAATTCTTTTTATATATTGATAGATCGGGCGTTTCTGAACTCAGCAACACCAAATGCAAAGGCTCCAATGGGCCTCATACTATTGCTAGTCTTTAATAGTAATGGTCTTTGTATATGTGCCAAAAGGACCTTCTGGCCCCTTACGCTCCAGGACCTGGGTGCGACTGCAACCCCTGCACCTATTATAGATATGCCCCTGTAGACAGCCCTGTATGACTTTGCAGTACACACTCATGATGTGTCACTGTATAAGCTCATGCCAAACTTAAAATACTGGAAATTCCAATGGAAGCATAAAGTAGTTCCTGTGTGCTACTGGTGAAAATCCACAGAAATGATCAAGGAGACTCAATAAGTGATATGCGTTTTTTAATATCTACTTGTTTCAAAGTCCACCAACTTCTTCATCAGGATATAACTACAGTGCAGACATAATTACATTGTGACAGCCTTAAATAGACTATGCATTTAAAAAAGAGCGCCAAACACACAGGAGCACATGGTGTGTAGCAGACTCATTGATTGTCTGTTTCCAGGGCCGCCATCAGGGCATTACAGCCCTTACTGTTGTATGGGGCCCGGTGAACTGCGGTAAAGAGCGGGAACCCAGGCTCGATCCGGAGCCTCCCCTCTCGTACTACTGCTTACCGGGCCCCGAGGTATTATGAGCCGGAGCACAGCCACTGGCGGCTTACATCTCGGCGCTTGGAGCTTCTGTCTTCGAGCTTTCACGGCCGAACAGCCTTGCAGCTCCAAGGGAGTCTCTCTGCCTCTTCTGTGCCACCTCTTCTGTGCTGGAGTCAGCTCATACACGTTTACGTCATCACTGACATCGAGCGCCAGCATGCAGCCAGTCTGTAAGTGGAGCTGAGCCTGCAGGGGATTGTATGAGAGGTAAGTATGAAAAACTCTTTTTTTTTAATACAATTAATTAAATGGTCTTGGGGCACATGATGAACTGAGAGTGGGGGGTGGGGAGAGCATATGATGAACTGGAAGTGGGAGGTGGGGAGAGCACATGATGAACTGAGAGTGGGGGGTGGGGAGAGCCCATGATGAACTGAGAGTGTGGAGTGGGGAGAGCATATGATAAACTGGGAGTGGGGGGTGGGGAGAGCACATGATGAACTGGGAGTGGGGGGTGGGGAGAGCCCTTGATGAACTGGGAGTGGGGAGAGCACATGATGAACTGGGAGTGGGGGGTGAGGAGAGCAAATGATGAACTGGGAGTGGGGGGTGGGGAGAGCCCATGATGAACTGGGAGTGGGGGGTGTGGGAGAGCCCATGATGAACTGGGAGTGGGGGGTGGGGAGAGCACATGATGAACTGGGAGTGGGGGGTGAGGAGAGCACATGATGAACTGGGATAGGGGGTTGGGGAGAGCACGTGATAGACAGAGTTTGGGGTAGGAAGATCATATGATGAACTGGGAGTGGGGAGAGAACATGATGAACTGGGAGTGGGGTGGGGAGAGCTAATGATGAACTTGAACTTGGAGTGAGGGGTGGGGAGAGATAATGATGAACTGGGAGTGGGAGGTAGGGAGAGCATATGATGAACAGGGGTGGGGAGAGCAAATGAACTGGGAATAGGGGGTGCGGAGAGCATATGACAAACTGGGGTGGGGAGTGCGCATGATGAACTTGGAGTGGGGGTGGGGAGAGCACATGATGAACGGGTAGTGGGGGGTGGGGGGAGAGCAAATGATGAACTGGGAGTGGGAAGAGCACATGATGAACTGGGAGCGGGGGGTGGGGAGAGCAAATGATGTGGGGATGGGAGAGCAAATGACGAATTGGGAGTGGGGGAAGAACAAATGATGAATTGGGAGCGGAGGGGAGAAAATGATGAATTGGGAGGAGGTGAGAGCAAATGACGAATGGGGGATGGGGAGAGCAAATGAATTGGGAGAGGGGGAGCACAAATAATGATGAATTGAGGGTGGTGGATGGGGAAGAGCAAATGATGAATTGAAGGTGGGGGTGGGGAGAGCAAATGATGAATTGAGGGTGGAGGGGGAGAGCAAATGATGATTAAGTGGGGATGGGAGAGAGAGAGGACATGACAAAATTAATTGGGGCTGAGGGGGGCATGTAAATATATTGAATCGGGAGATTGGGGGGCATTGAGGATGATGGAGTGTGACTGGTAATGAATTAGGGGAAAGAGTACAGGTGCTAATTAATTTATATATTTATTAGGTGGGGAAAGAGGCTAGTTATAGTTAGTGGGGGCACAGTGGTGAATTACAATTTATATTTGGAATGGTGGGTTGCATAATAATTAATTATATATTAATGGTGGGAGCATGTTTGTATTAAGGTGCGTAGTGTAGAAGTTGGGGAATGTGCTCTAGATAACTGTGTGTTATTTTATGCACAGATGAGTCCTGGCTGGAAGAAGTGATGGCGGTCTGCACTGGATGAAGAAGAAAAGCGAAGATGAAGCACTTCAACTAGAGACGTCACTGGTGAGTCAGTGTGTTACCTGTACATTGACACTATATATTCTATACTTTGTACAGAGCTCCTGTGTATAATAGCACTTATGGTAATATTAGTATTGTGTTATTTTATTAATCATCAGTATTGTAGTATTCGGTCACTGTGATGGTAATATGTGATCTGGTCATGGTGTGGGCGGTATTTGTTCCTTATATGTGGTATTATTTGGTCACTATGTTGTGGTAATATGTGGTCTGGTCATGGTGTGACGGTATTTGTTCCTTGTATGCGGTATTATTCGGTAACTATGTGGTGGTCATATGTGGTCTGGTCATGGTGTGACGGTATTTGTTCCTTGTATGTGGTATTATTCGGTCACTATGTGGTAGTAATATGTGGCCTGGTCATGGTGTGACGATATTTGTTCCTTGTATGTGGTATTATTCGGTCACTATGTGGTGATAATATGTGGTCTGGTCATGGTGTGACGGTATTTGTCCCTTGTATATGATATTATTGGTCATTTTAAAAATGTACGTGACACATTCCTTTAAAGAAAAATAAATAAAAATATACCTAAAAAGAGTATTGGATATTTTTAAGAAACGTTTAATAGGTTAGAATAGAGTAGGGCCCGGCCAAAAGAGTCTACCTTGTTGTGGTGGCAGCTTAAAAAATCTTTTGGCCAAAACAAAAGCTGCTGACTATGTACGATGGGAATTGTTAATGTATGATTGGTGAGGACATGGTGCAGAAGAGGAGTTTTTCCAACAGTGGGTGGTGGAACTGTGGAAGGTTCAAAAGGTGTAGGTGGAGCTGGGGTGGAGCCTGGGTGGAGTCTCAAGGGGGTCTGAAAATTTTGCCAGTATGTGGCCCTGACATTCCTGGTGGCAGCCCTGTCTGTTTCAATAAAGCTCCTCATATGGAAAAATAAAAAAGGACCAAGAGAAAATGCAAAAGAACTTGGAAAAATATATGTACACCATAGATAAACAACAAAAAAAAAAGTGCTAATAAAAAAGTGTAATATAAAGAAAGTGAAAGAAATGTCATTTGTTGGTTTGAAAAAAATGAATTAGTACCGGAGTGATTACAACATGAAAGTATGTGTGATGGATGTACAGTGTGGTGAGCTATAGTAATTAATATAGAAGAAAGAGACATATTGCCCATGTAAGAGGGAAACATAAAAGTTATGTATACACAGTCCTGCTCATTGTTATTGGCACCCATGAAGTTAAAGTACATAATGTGAAATATCTCCTGAAAAAAAATGAAACAAGTGAAACAGGTTTTTTTTTTATAGAGCACTTGTGTTAAATACAAAAGAGCAAATGATAAACAAGAATTTAAAACAAAAAAACAATAGAAGGGAAAAATAGAAAAACCTAAAGCTTGCTGTTTACTGATATTGGCACCCTTTACATTAATTTAATATGGAAACACATTTTGACTCGCCTGTGTTAAATCACAAAAGAGATTCTCCTGTGAATAATTGTCGGTGCCCATGTGACATGAATTAGCCAATGAATGATGACTTCAGTGTTTTAAAAAGCCACATGGTGGGCCCTGTTCCTTTGTCACAATGGTGAAGACAAAGGAGCTTTCTGATGACATGAGAACTGCTATTATTAGCAAACACTTAGCAAAAACTTCCAGAAGGTATAAGGCCATCTCAACAGTGCACAATGTTATTAAGAAGTTTGCCAAGCATGAAACCGTCAAGAACCTCTCTGGACGTAGAGGAAAGAGGAAAATTGACAAGAGATGTGTTACGGAACCGGGTGGTGGAACCTCTGTGCTGCGGTGCAAGGAGGGACCAGAGGGGCGTAACTAGGTATCAACTCGGACCGACCAAGGTCGTTCGGCGGCTCAATCGACTCCGTGACCAGGGAGGGACCGAGCAGAGGGACCAGGTGCTACTCTGGGACCGACCTTGTATGAGAGCAGGTGACTCCCACGGGTCAGAAGGCAGGGACTGACCAGTACAGCAGATGAGCACGGCAGGTAGGCTGACGGGTGATCCGGGCAGATGGACTGGCAGACACGGCAGGTAACAAGCAGGAGCCTCCAGGTAGGCTGGCTGGTAGGCACGGCAGGTAACAGGTAGGTGCTTCTAAGTAAGTGGGCTGGCAGGCACGGCAGGTAACGGACAGGAGCCTTCAGGTAGGCTGGCTGGTAGGCACGGCAGGTAACAGGCAGGTGCTTCTAGGTAAGTGGGCAGGCAGGCACGGCAGGTAACAGACAGGAGCCTCCAGGTATGCTGGCTGGTAGGCATGGCAGGTAACAGGCAGGTGTTTCTGGATAAGCGGGCTGGCAGGTACAGCAGGTAAAGGGCAGGTGCTTCCAGGTAAGCAGGCGGGCAGAGCCCATAGACAGACTGGCGGACTGGACTGTAGACAGACTGTCGGGCTGGGGAGTAGACAAGCTGGCAGACTGGGCTAGTAGTCAGGCTGGCGGACTGGCCTTGTAGTCAGGCTGGCGGACTGGACTTGTAGTCAGGCTGGCGGACTGGACTTGTAGTCAGGCTGGCGGACTGGACTTGTAGTCAGGCTGGCGGGCTTGACTTGTAGACGGGCTGGCGGGTTGGACTTGTAGTCGGGCTGGCGGGCTGGATTTGTAGTCAGGCTGGCGGGCTGGACTTGTAGTCAGGCTGGCGGGCTGGACTTGTAGTCGGGCTGGCGGGCTGGACTTGTAGTCGGGCTGGCGGGCTGGACTTGTAGTCAGGCTGGCGGGTTGGACTTGTAGTCGGACTGGCGGGCTGGACTTGTAGTCAGGCTGGCGGGCTGGACTTGTAGTCAGGCTGGCGGGCTGGACTGGTAGTCAGGCTAGCAGCGGGACCTGAGGGCTGAAGCAGAGTATAACACACAAAGCTACAACCTTGCACGGGCACCTCCATTTTGGAGGAGGTGCCTTTTAAATGAGAGGTCCTCCGGCAATTGGCCGGGGACTCCTTAGGACGGCGTGCGTGGCCCCTTTAAGAGGGAGAGAGCGCGCGCCCTAAGCACAGTGCCCGGGGAGCTGCACATGCCGGCAGCAACCGAGGCAGGAGCGCCGGAGGACGCCGGGCAGGGAGCGTGACGGAGAGTGGGACGGCATCTCTGCCTGTCAGGGGGCAGAGACGCCGATACTACAGTACCCCCCCCCCCTTTACGCCCCCTCTTTTTTAGGCCTGAAAGAAATTTTTTAAGGAGAAGCGGGGCGTGGATATTCTCCCTGTGTTCCCAAGTTCTGTCCTCTGGGCCAAACCCCTTCCAATCCACAAGAAAAAAGTTTTTTCCTCTTACCCTCTTGGTGGCCAGAATGTGCTCTACCTCATAGACGTCCTCAGCGGAGACCGGAGCTGGGGAGGTACCTGGATTGTCGGAAAAAAAATTAATCACAACTGGTTTGAGGAGAGATACGTGGAAGGAGTTGGGAATCCGTAAGGTGGCCGGGAGTTTTAACTTGTAAGCTACTGGGTTGATTCGCTGGAGGACTTCAAATGGGCCGATGAACCGTGGACCCAACTTATAGGAGGGTATTTTGAGACTACCATGTTTGGAGGAGAGCCAAACCTTGTCTTCCGGACGGAATTGAGGCGGATCCAGACGTCTCTTATCAGCATGTTTCTTCATCCGCTCGGAGGATTGAAGAAGTGCGGACCTAGTGTCCTCCCAAATGGTAGAAAATTTTCAGACCAGAGAATCCGCGGCAGGGTCGTCCACAGCAGCGGAAACGGGAAACGGGATCCGGGGATGTTGACCGTAGACCACAAAGAACGGGGACTTGGAAGAAGATTCGCTCTCATGGTTGTTGTAGGAGAACTCGGCCCATGGTAGGAGCTCCACCCGATCGGTATGGTGAGCGTTGACGAAGGTAGCTGGTAAGGATCTGATAGATACGTTCCACTTGGCCATTGGACTGCGGATGGTAAGCAGAGGAGAAAACCAGGGTGACACCCAGCAGTTTACACGTAGCTCTCCAGAAGCACGAGGTGAACTGGACCCTTCGATCAGACACTATGTGGAGGGGTAGGCCGTGGAGACGAGAGATATGATGGATGAAATCCTTAGCCAGCACAGATGCAGACAAGAGACCAGGCAGAGGGATGAAGTGGGCCATTTTAGAAAAGTGGTCTGCGACCACCCAAATGACCGTACAACCGGCAGAAACAGGGAGATCAGTAATAAAGTCCATAGCAATGTGTTGCCACGGGGCAGCAGGTACGGGAAAAGGCAGGAGACGGCCAGCTGGAAGATGTCTGGGAACTTTATTGCGAGCACAGGACGAACAGGCCGTGACGAAGTCTACCACATCGTGGCGCAGGGTAGGCCACCAGTAATGCCGGGTAATGAGCAGGAAGGTCTTCTTCTGGCCAGCATGGCCGGCTAGTTTGGATGAATGACCCCAGAGAAGAACCTTCTTACGATCTGGAACCGCTACAAGCGTCTTACCGCATGGGAGACGAGAAAGGTCCAAGGGGGCGGTAATGTAGGGTAAAGTTGAAGTGGGCGAAGAACAAAGACCACCGGGCCTGACGCGGATTGAGTCTTTGGGCATTCTGTAGATAAGCCAGGTTTTTGTGGTCAGTATAGATGACCACCAGGTGCAGAGTCCCCTCGAGCAGTTAACGCCACTCTTCCAGTGCCAATTTGATGGCTAGCAGTTCTCGGTCTCCTATGGAGTAGTTGCGCTCAGACGAGGAGAAGAGCTTGGAGAAGAAGCCGCAGGTTACCATTCTCCCAGATGGAGATTTCTGGGTGAGCACCGCTCTGGCTCCGGAAGAGGAAGCATCAACCTCCAGAAAGAACTGTTTGTTGCTATCTGGACGGTGCAGCACAGGGGTGGAAGAGAAGGCTTGTTTTAAGGAAAGGAAGGCCTCCTCTGCTTCGGACGGCCATTCCTTAGGATTTGCTCCCTTTCGGGTGAGCGCAGAGATGGGAGCAGTCCGGGAAGAGAAATGTGGAATGAAGAGAAGGTAATAGTTGGCGAAGCCTAGGAATCGCTGAATCGCCTTCAACCCCTCCGGACGGGGCCACTTTAAGATGGCAGAGACCTTCTCAGGGTCCATCTGTAGACCAGTCTTAGAGATAATATAGCCCAGGAACGGGAGGGAGGTCTGCTCGAAGAGGCACTTCTCAAATTTTGCATAAAGGTGATTCTGCCTGAGCCTAAGCAGGACCTGACGAACATCCCTCCGGTGTGTGGGAAGATCCGGAGAGAAGACCAAGATGTCATCCAGGTATACCACCACGCAAGAATATAAGAGGTCACAGAAGATGTCGTTAACTAATTCTTGGAAGACGGCGGGGGCATTACAGAGGCCGAAGGGCATCACACGGTATTCATAGTGACCATCTCGGATATTGAATGCCGTCTTCCACTCGTCTCCTTGGCGGATCCGGACCAAGTTATACGCCCCACGAAGATCGAGCTTGGTGAAGATCTTCGCGCCTTTAAGGCAGTCGAACAGCTCAGAGATGAGCGGCAGGGGGCATTTGTTTTTGATAGTGATTTGGTTGAGACCTCTATAATCGATACAGGGGCGTAGTGAACCGTCTTTCTTTTTTACAAAGAAAAATCCAGCTCCAGCCGGGGAGGAAGATTTCCGGATGAATCCCCTAGCCAGATTTTCTTCGATGTACTCCGACATGGCCCGGGTTTCAACCAACGACAACGGGTAAATACGCCCACGGGGTGGAGTGGCACCGGGTATCAGGTCGATAGGGCAGTCATATGGTCTATGAGGTGGCAGTGTCTCTGCCTCCTTCTTGTCGAAGACATCAGCATAGGACCAGTAAGGTGCCGGTAGACTGGGTAAATTAGTCGGAGCAGATGGAGGTCGAGCCGGGCGAACCGGAACGAGGCAGGTCTTATGGCAATCCTGCCCCCAACGGAGCACCTCACCGGATTGCCAGTTCAGAACGGGTTCATGTCTCTGTAGCCAGGGTAGACCTAGCAAAAGTGGGTGAGAGAGTCCGGAAAGCACATGGAAGGAGATCCTCTCTGAGTGCAGCATTCCCACCTGCAGGGTTACGGGCTCTGTGACGAGCAAGATGGTCACCGGAAGGAGTCTTCCATCCACAGAAGCGACTGCCAATGGTTCAGCCAGAGATTTGGTAGGAATCTGATATTTCTGTACAAGGGACTGGGAAATGAGATTCCCAGCGGCTCCGGAGTCCAGATGGGCAGTCTCAAAGAAACGGTTCTCTCCACAGGAGATAGAGACAGACAAAGTCAAGAACGGAGAGGATTTACTCTTGCCCAGGACGACCTCTCCGAGCGGTCCTAGACACAGGAGTTTCCCGGCTTCACCGGACAGGAACGGATCAGGTGCTCCTTACTACCACAGTAGAAGCAGCTCCCTTCGGCTCGGCATATTTCTTGGCAAGACTTGACCATCTCGGTCTGGTCGATCTGCATAGGTTCGGGCGAGCATGTCCGGGGAGTTGCTGATTGGGAAGCCCGTTTCTGGAAAACAGGAGCAGAACGAGGAAATCTTCTCTTCCGGGTAGTCTCCTTAGCACGTTCTAGGAAACGGATGTCAATCCGGGTTGCTAGTGACACCAGGTCATCCAGGGTGATAGGAATGTCCCGGCCGGCTAACTTGTCCTTAATCTGACCGGAAAGGCCCTCCCAGAAGGTGAACACCAGGGCCTCGTTGTCCCAGGCAAGCTCAAAAGCGAGGGTACGGAACCGTATGGCATACTGGGCCACGGTGAGACTCCCTTGATGGAGACGGAGCAATGAGGAGGCAGTAGAAATCCTTCGACCTGGTTCATCGAAGACCTTCCGGAAGGCAGTGAGGAAAGCCGGAAGATCGGACACCAGGGAATCCCCTCTATTCCATAGAGGGTTAAGCCATGCCAATGCTTCCCCGGTGAGGTGAGACATGACGAACGCCACCTTGGCCCGGTCGGAGGGAAACTGATGTGGCAGAAGTTCAAAGTGCAGCATGCACTGGCTCAGAAAGCCCCGACATAGGACAGGGTCACCTCCAAAACGAGGAGGCGCAGAAAGCCGGGGTCCTAGGCTGGATGCCGTGGAATTGGTAAGCAGCGGCGCTGCTGGAGCGGGTGTCGCTCAACTTGGGGCGGACACAAGTGGAACAGACAGTGTGTCCAGGCGAGAGTTGACAGACCGCAGGTAGGTCAGGATGGTTTCCTGTTGGGATCTTTGACGAGAAACCTCCTGGTACAGGTCAGCAAGCGAAGGGGCCTGGGGGCCACCGGGTTCCAAGGCCCGTGCAAACTGTTACGGATCCGGGTGGTGGAACCTCTGTGCTGCGGTGCAAGGACGGACCAGAGGGGCGTAACTAGGTATCAACTCGGACAGACCAAGGTCATACGGCGGCTCAATCGACTCCGTGACCAGGGAGGGACCAAGCAAGGGGACCAGGTGCTACTCTGGGACCGACCTTGTATGAGAGCAGGTGACTACCACGGTCAGAAGGCAGGGACTGACCAGTACAGCAGATGAGCACGGCAGGCAGGCTGACGGGTGATCCGGGCAGACGAACTGGCAGACACGACAGGTAACAAGCAGGAGCCTCCAGGTAGGCTGGCTGGTAGGCACGGCAGGTAAAAGGCAGGTGCTTCTAGGTAAGTGGGCTGGCAGGCATGGCAGGTAACGGACAGGAGCCTCCAGGTAGGCTGGCTGGTAGGCTTCGCAGGTAACAGGCAGGTGCTTCTAGGTAAGTGGGCTGGCAGGCACGGCAGGTAACGGGCAGGTGCTTCCAGGTAAGCAGGCGGGCAGAGCCCATAGACAGACTGGCGGACTGGACTGTAGACACTGTCGGGCTGGAGAGTAGACAAGTTGGCGGACTGGGCTAGTAGTCAGGCTGGCGGACTGGATTTGTAGTCAGGCTGGCGGACGGGACTTGCAGTCAGGCTGGCGGGCTGGACTTGTAGTCGAGCTGGACTGGTAGCCAGGCTAGCAGCGGGACTTGATGGCTGAAGCAGAGTATAACACACAAAGCTACAACCTTGCACGGGCATCTCCATTTTGGAGGAGGTGCCTTTTAAATGAGAGGTCATTGGCCGGGGACTCCTTAGGACGGCGCAAGCGGCCCCTTTAAGAGGGAGAGAGCGCGCGTGCCCTAAGCACAGTGCCCGGGGAGCTGCGCGTGCCGGCAGCAACCGACGCAGGAGCGCCAGAGGACGCCGGGCAGGGAGCGCGGCGGTGAGTGGGACGGCGTCTCTGCCTGTCAGGGGGCAGAGACGCCAATACTACAAGATGTCTTCAAAGGTTGGTGCGAATGGTGGAAAAAACACCAAATCAAACATCCAAAATCTTGAAGGCCAACCTGGAACAGTCTGGGGTCATGATTTCAACAAGTACCATACGCCAAACACTAAACCAAGCAGAGCTTTACGGGCGAAGGCCAAGGAAGAAACCATTGCTGAAGAAAAGACATAAAAACAAACTCTTTGCCTAAGTGTACCTTAACAAATCCCAATCCTTCTAGGAAAATGTTCTTTGGACAGATGAAACAAAAATAGAGCTTTTTGGCAATGCAAAGCAACAGTTTGTTTACAGACGGCGCAATGAAGCTTATAAGGAAAAGAACACCTTACCAACAATGAAGCATGGGGTAGGATCAGATAATGCTGTGGGGTTGCTATGCTGCGTATGGTACTAGAGGCTTTGACCATATCCCAGGAATCATGAAATCAGAAAATTATCAAGAGATTTAAGAGCGAAATGTCCTACCCAGTGTAACAAAACTTGATTTGAGTCAAAGATCATGGGTCCTCCAGCAAGACAATGACCCAAAGCACACATCTAAAAGTAAACAGGAATGGTTGGAAAAAAAAATGGAATTTTTTAAAATGGCTAGCAATGTCCTGAACTCAATCCAATTGAAAATCTTTGGGGTGAGCTGAAATCTGCCATTGGGAAAAATAACCCTGCAAACATTCAAGAGTTTGAACAAACGGCAAAGGAAGAGTGGGAAAAAGTTCCAGCTGAGAAGTGCAAGAAGCTTATAGATGGCTACAAGACAGGGGCGTACATAGGAATCATGGGGCCCCATAGTAGAAGCTCTAATTGGGCCCCCCCCCCCCCAAAAAAAAAAAAAAATTAAACAATTGTCGAGGTCACCAAGGATCAGATCTCACAACTTTCCATCTTTTACATAGTAATTTTACTCCTGCTGATGTCCTAGATCTCTCTTTCATTGCCACATAAAGTGTGATGCCAATAAAAGGGCCCCCCAAACACAGTATGAAACCCCCATGGTGAATTCCTCCACATGCATAGTATAATGACCCTACCGTACCCCACTTCAACTCCCAGGGTAAAGTATGCTGACCCCAACACAGTATGATCCCCCAACTGTGAGCCGCTAGAGAGGATGGTACATAATAAGGGAGGGTGTTATACATAATAAAAGAGGAAACTATATAACTAAGGATGGCCCTATACATAATAAGTGAGTACACTATATACTAAGAAACTGTGCTATACATACAGTGGTGGCCAAAAGTATTGGCACCCCTGCAATTCTGTCAGATAATACTCAGTTTCTTCCTGAAAATGATTGCAATCACAAATTCTTTGGTATTATTACCTTCATTTAATTTGTCTTCAATAAAAAAACACAAAAGAGAATGAAGCAAAAATCAAATCATTGATCATTTCACACAAAACTCCAAAAATGGGCCAGACAAAAGTATTGGCACCCTCAACCTAATACTTGGTTGCACAACCTTTAGCCAAAATAACTGCGAACAACCGCTTCCGGTAACCATCAATGAGTTTCTTACAATGCTCTGCTGGAACTATAGACCATTCTTCTTTGGCAAACTGCTCCAGGTCCCTGATATTTGAAGGGTGCCTTCTCCAAACTGCCATTTTGAGATCCCTCCACAGGTGTTCTATGAGATTCAGGTCTGGACTCATTGCTGGCCACCTTAGAAGTCTCCAGTGCTTTCTCTCAAACCATTTTATAGTGCTTTTGGAAGTGTGTTTTGGGTCATTGTCCTGCTGGAAGACCCATGACCTCTGAGGGAGACCCAGCTTTCTCACACTGGGCCTTACATTATGCTGCAAAATTTGTTGGTAGTCTTCAGACTTCATAATATCATGCACACGGTCAAGCAGTCCAGTGCCAGAGGCAGCAAAGCAACCCCAAAACATCAGGGAACCTACCCCATGTTTGAATGTAGGGACCGTGTTCTTTTCTTTGAATGCCTCTTTTTTTTCCCTGTACACTCTATGTTGATGCTTTTTCCCAAAAAGCTCTACTTTTGTCTCATCTGACCAGAGAACATTCTTCCAAAACGTTTTAGGCTTTCTCAGGTAAGTTTTGGCAAACTCCAGCCTGGCTTTTTTATGTCTCGGGGTAAGAAGTGGGGTCTTCCTGGGTATCCTACCATACAGTTCCTTTTCATTTAGACGCCGACGGATAGTACGGGTTGACACTGTTGTACCCTCGGACTGCAGGGCAGCTTCAACTTGTTTGGATGTTAGTCGAGGTTCTTTATCCACCATCTGCACAATCTTGCGTTGAAATCTCTCGTCAATTTTTCTTTTCCGTCCACATCTAGGGAGGTTAGCCACAGTGCCATGGGCTTTAAACTTCTTGATGACACTGCGCACGATTGATCATGCTTCCTCACAATTTGGTTTCTCAAGTCCTCAGACAGTTGTTTGGTCTTCTTTCTTTTCTCCATGCTCAATGTGGTACACACAAGGACACAGGACAGAGGTTGAGTCAACTTTAATCCATGTTATCTGGCTGCAAGTGTGATTTAGTTATTGCAACACCTGTTAGGTGCCACAGGTAAGTTACAGATGCTGTTAATTACACGAATTAGAGCAGCATCACATGATTTTTCAAACAGTGCCAATACTTTTGTCCACCCCCTTTTTTAGGTTTGGTGTGGAATTATATCCAATTTGGCTTTAGGACAATTCTTTTTGTGTTTTTTCATTGAAGACAAATTAAATGAAGATAATAATACCAAAGAATTTGTGATTACAATAATTTTCAGGAAGAAACTGAGTATTATCTGACAGAATTGCAGGGGTGCCAATACTTTTGGCCACCACTGTAATAAGGCTACATTCCTGCATCTGTGCGCAGTGTCGGTGTGCTGCCCTGTTTTACTGACGCATTGAGCATGTCCTATTCTAATCCTCAAAATTGGATCAGAACAGGACATTCTCTGACCCTTAGATCTCATTCTCAGATCCGTGATTTTCATGGATGTGTGAATGGATCTATAAAACTGTACGAGTCCGTGGACCATCCGATAAAAAAATCTGGCAGCACACGGACATTTCACACAAATGTGAGAATGTGGCCTAAGGGATTTTACAGATAACATTATCACTCCAAGTCACACAGTGCAGATACACAATATAATATTTACATCCAGGCACTTACCGCTGACGTCTCATCTGATCAGAGTCGGTTTCTGCTGCTTCTTCTCCATCTGGTCAGACCTTCATGCCGACATCTCCCAGCCACGACTCGTCTTGTCACGATGATCTCCAGCCTAGAAAATTACAAGGTCACATATTGTATGCATACATGTGTCTCCCCCGCTCTGCGTCCTCGAATACAGATATGTAACCCCCCCATTAATATACTTTTAGCCACTTAGTAATCAAAATAGAAAGTGAAAAGCAGCACTGTGCCCCCCATTAACTATAATCTGCACCGGCCAATAATATAAATTATTCAGTCTCTGTGACTCTCCCCAATTAACTGTAAGGCTATGTGCACACGGAAAACATACAAGGCTTCACAGTACAAGCAAAGTGAAACCCCCATAATTGCTCTCTCCCAGCACCCCCATCATTGCTCTCTCCCAGCACCCTCGTCATTGCTCTCTCCCAGCACCCTCATCATAACTCTCTCCCAGCACCCCCGTCATTGCTCTGTCCCAGCACCCCCGTCATTGCTCTGTCCCAGCACCCCCGTCATTGCTCTCTCCCAGCACCCCCATCATTGCTCTCTCCCAGCACCCCCATCATTGCTCTCTCTCAGCACCCGCGTCATTGCTCTGTCCCACCACCCCATCATTGCTCTGTCCCAGCACCCCCATCATTGCTCTGTCCCAGCACCTCCATCATTGCTCTCTCCCAGCCCCACATCATTGTTCTGTCCCAGCACCTCCATCATTGCTTCTCCCAGCACTCCCATCATTTCCTCTCAGCACCCCCATCATTACTCTGTCCCAGCACCTCCATCATTGCTCTCTCCCAGCCCCACATCATTGCTCTGTCCCAGCACCCCCATCATTGCTCTCTACCAGCACCCGCATCATTGCTCTCTCCTAGCAACACATCATTGCTCTCCCCTTCCCCACCATCCCCATCATTGCTCTCCCCAGCCCTATCAGCCCCATTATTGCTCACCCCAGCCCCACCATCCCATCATTGCTCTCCCCAGCCCCACCATCCCCATCATTGCTCTCCCCAGCCCCATCATTGCTCTCCCCAGCCCCATCATTCCTCTCCCCAGCCCCATCATTGCTCTCCCTAGCCCTACCATCCCATTACTCCTCTCCCCAGCCCCATCAACCCCATTATTCCTCTCCCCAGTCCCATCATTCCTCTCCCCAGCCCCATTATTGCTCTTCCCAGCCCCATTAGTCCCATTATTCCTATCCCAAGCCCCATCATTCCTCTCCCCAGCCCCATCAGCCCCATTATTGCTCTCCCCAGCCCCGTCAACCCCATTATTTCTCTCTCCAGCCCCATCAGCCCCATTATTGCTCTCCCCAGCCCCATCAACCCCATTATTCCTCTCTCCAGCCCCATCAGCCCTCTCTCCAGCCCCAATATTTCTCTCCCCAGCCCCATCATTGCTCTCTCCAGTCCCATCAGGCCCATTATTGCTCTTCCCAGCCCCATCATTTCTCTCCCCAGCCCCACCATCCCACCATTGCTCTCCCCCACCTCCCCTCCCCAGCATTTCAGTAAAAAAAAAAAAAAAAAAAAAAAACTTACCTCAGCTCGCTCCCCTGCAGCAGCATCCTCCTGGTTGCTGGGAGCTTTCTTCCTGACCCAGGCGTGCGCTGCACGATGACGTCATCAAGCTGCGCGCCTGGGTCAGGAAGGAAGCAGAGGACGAACCCTCCAGCTCCGCTGCTATTCTCCTCCTGACAGCAGCGGAGCTGCAGGGATCGCTCCCTGACCGCCGCGTGCAGAGACAGCTGCACCTTGCGGGCCCCTTGGTGCAGCTGCATAGTGGGGACCCGGCGCAGCTGCACCGGCGGTGGTATGTCCACCCCTGGACTGCTATGGGCCCCCCCCAGCTCACGGGCCCCATAGTCGTGTGGTCTGCCGCCATTGGCGGTACGCCACTGCTACAAGAAACGTTTGCAGGCTGTCAGATACAGCTGCACCTTGCGGGCCCCTTGGTGCAGCTGCATGGTGGGGACCCGGCGCAGCTGCACCGGCGGCGGTATGTCCACCCCTGGACTGCTATGGGGCCCCCCCCAGCTCACGGGCCCCATAGCAGTCGCTTGGTCTGCCGCCATTGGCGGTATGCCACTGCTACAAGAAACGTTTGCAGGCTGTCAGCAGTACCAAAGGGTGTGCAACCAAGTATTAATTAGGGGTGCCTTTATTGCTCCAAATGCTGTTTATTCTCTTTCTTCTTTAAAATTGCAACATGGAAGTTGAAAAACAATGTTTTATTGCTCTATTAGTTTGAACCACTAATTAAAAAATCCTGAAGATATAATTTTGGTACATTTCCATTTATTCCTGAAGATATTGTACAGTCTATGAAAAAAATGAAGGGGTGCCAGTAATGGTTAGCAGCACTATATATCTGAGATCAAGAGAATGATTTCAGGACAGTGTGTAGTAAGCAGAAAAGTGTATCTGATTAAATATCTGGTGTTTTGAACTATCATGGAGACGCAAATGACACGTGTGGAATAAATAAATCATATAAAAATATATAATAAATAAAACAGTGACATATTGATGAAGAAATTAGATGTATTGTTGATGATATATGCATGTGATATAGTGTGTAAAATAGTCACACCAAGTAGGAAAATAGTTAAAGAATAGTTAGTGTGTTAATATAAATGATATGAAAAAATATAAAAAAAATTATATATAATTTGTCAGGAATAACACCGGGGAGATCACGCAGATTCCACCGCTGCCACCAATTTGTCAGGGGGACGCAACTTTGCTGTCTCCAATCGTCAGGACAATTATGCAATTGACTGAAGAGTGATGGATGAGGCCGTGGCTGTTTCCACTACTAGGCCAGTTATTGGGGAACTCAAAATGAGCGTATGGTACATACACCTCCGATTCAAATGCATGGAACATGTATATATATTTGAATGGAATATATATAAATATATATATATATACAGTACAGACCAAAAGTTTGAACACACCTTCTCATTTAAAGATTTTTCTGTATTTCATGACTATGTGCTTTCTTTTTATATATCTTATGCAGTTTCTGCAGCTTGCACCTGTTCACATTTAGGATGTGCTGGTCAGTTCTTTTTACATATTACTATAGCAGATGGTAACTGCCTCCTGTTTGACCTTGCACTCCCCCCATTTAACCAGCAGGTGATGTATATTCTATTCTACCAGCCTGTTACGGGTCCGGGTGGTGGAACCTCTGTGCCGAGGTGCAAGGAAGGACCCAGAGGGGCGTGACTAAGTATCAACCCGAACCGACCCTGGTCGGACGGCAGCAAACGACACCGTGACCAGGGAGGATCCGGGCTGAGGGACCAGGTGCTACTCTGGGGACGACCTTGTAAGAGAGCAGGTGGCTCCCACGGGTCAGATGGCTGGGACTGACCGGTATGACGGATGGACACGGCAAGCAGGCAGAAGTCTCTGGTAGCTGACAGGTGGTCACGGTACGTGACAGCAGAGTAGGTAGTAGTCTCTAGGTTTACCAGGCAGGTGGTCACAGCAAGTGACGGCAGAGCCTCCAGGCAGGCTGGCAGGAAACAGGCGGGCGCTCCCAGGTGAGCGGGCAGACCGACAAGGCAGGTAACAGGCAGGTAACAGGTGGGCGCTCCCAGGTGAGCGGGCTGACGGACACAGCAGGTAACAGGCGGGTGCTCCCAGGTGAGCGGTATGACAGACACAGCAGGTAACAGGTGAGCGCTCCCAGGTGAGCAGGCAGACGGACTCTGCAGGTAACAGACGGATGCTCTCAGGTGAGCAGACAGACAGGGCAGGTAACAGGCGGATGCTCCCAGGTGAGCGGACTGGCAGACAGGGCAGGTAACAGGCAGGTAACAGGTGAGTGCTCCAGGTGAGCAGGCTGGCAGGCTCGGCAGGTAACGGGCAGATAACAGGCTGGCAGGCAGGACGAGGAGTCAGGCTAGCAGCGGGACCTGAGGGCTGAAGCAGAGATCAGAAACTGTGCAACAACTTTGCTCGGGCACCTCCATTTTGGAGGAGGTTCCCTATATATGGGAGGACCCTCGGCTATTGGCCGGGGACTCCTTAGGACGGCGTGCGCGGCCCCTTTAAGAGGGGGGGAACGCGCGCGCGCCCTAAGCACAGTGCCCGGGGGCCTGCGCTCGCAGACAGAAGGCTGAGAAGGAGAGCGGGGAGCGTGGTGAGAGGGACGGCGTCTCTGCCCGGCAGGAGGCAGAGACGCCGAAGCTACAGGGCTGCGCGCGCCGACAGCAGGCTGGGAAGGAGAGTGGGGAGCGAGGAGGTGAGAAGGACAGCGTTTCTGCCTGGAAGAAGGCAGAGACGCCGATGCTACAGTACCCCCCCCCCTTTACGCCCCCCCCTTTTTTAGGCCAGAAAGGAATTTTTCAAGGAGAAGCGGGGCGTGGATGTTCTCCCTGGGTTCCCAAGTTCTCTCCTCAGGGCCAAACCCCTTCCAATCCACCAGAAAAAAAGTTCTCCCTCTTACCCTCTTAGTGGCCGGAATACTCTCTACCTCAAAGACGTCCTCAGCGGAAACCGGAGCAGGGGAAGTACCTGGATTGTTGGAAAAAGAGTTAAAGACAACGGGTTTGAGGAGAGATACGTGGAAGGAGTTGGGAATCCGTAAGGTGGCCGGGAGTTTTAACTTGTAGGCCACTGGATTAATTTGCTTGAGGATTTCGAAAGGGCCAATGAAGCGAGGACCTAACTTGTAGGAGGGTATCTTGAGCCGCACATGTTTGGAGGAGAGCCAAACCTTGTCTCCCGGACGGAATTGAGGCGGATCCAGACGTCTCTTATCAGCATATCTCTTCATCCGCTCGGAGGACTGAAGAAGTGCGGACCTAGTACTCTCCCAAATGGTAGAAAACTCGCTGACAAGAGACTTCGCGGCAGGGTTGTCCACAGAAGCAGAGACGGGAAACGGAATCCGGGGGTGTTGGCCATAGACAATAAAGAACGGGGACTTGAAAGAGGATTCGCTCTCGTGGTTATTATAAGAGAATTCGGCCCAAGGAAGGAGGTCCACCCTATCAGAATGGTGGGCATTAACAAAGTGCCGGAGGTAGCTGGTAAGGATCTGATTGATCCGCTCCACTTGACCATTGGACTGAGGGTGCTAAGCGGAGGAGAAATCCAGGGTGACATCCAGCAGTTTACATGTGGCTCTCCAGAAGCGTGAGGTGAACTGAACCCCTCGATCTGACACGATGTGGAGGGGTAGGCCATGGAGACGGAAGATATGACGGATAAAGTCCTTAGCCCGCTCAGGTGCAGATGGGAGACCAGGCAGGGGAATGAAGTGGGCCATTTTAGAAAAGCGGTCCGCGACCACCCAAATGACAGTACACCCGGCAGAAACAGGGAGATCGGTAATGAAGTCCATAGCGATGTGTTGCCACGGGCAACAGGTATGGGAAGCGGCAGGAGATGACCGGTTGGTAAGTGTCTGGGAACTTTGTTGCGGCCACAAGATAAACAGCCAGAGACGAAGTCTACCACATCCTTACGCAGGGTAGACCACCAGTAATGCCGGGAAATGAGCAGGAAGGTCTTCTTTTGGCCGGCATGGCCAGCTAGTTTAGAAGAATGACCCCAGCGAAGAACCTTCTCACGGTCAGGAACCGCTAAGAACGTCTTGCCGGGTGGAAGACAAGTCAAATCCAAGGGGGCCACATTCATCACCTTGGAGGGGTCGATAATGTGCATAGGCTCCTCCTCTTGATCGGAGGACAGGAAGGATCGGGACAAGGCATCAGCTTTGACATTCTTGTCCACCGGGCGGAAATGAAGGATGAAATCGAAGCGGGCAAAAAACAAAGACCACCGGGCCTGACGTGGATTAAGTCTCGGGGCATTTTGGAGATATGCCAGATTTTTGTGATCTGTGTAGATGATCACCGGGTATAGAGCCCCTTCAAGCAGATAGTGCCACTCCTCCAGCGCCAATTTGACGGCTAGCAATTCTCGGTCTTCTATGGAGTAATTGCGCTGAGAGGAGGAGAAGATTTTGGAGAAAAAGCCGCAGGTTACCATTCTCCCGGATGAAGACTTTTGGGTGAGCACCGCTCCGGCTCCAGAGGAGGAAGCATCAACCTCCAGGTAGAACTGTTTGTTGCAGTCCGGACGGTGCAGCACAGGGGCAGAGGGGAAGGCTTGCTTCAGGGAAAGGAAGGCCTCCTCAGCTTCGGGTGGCCATACCTTGGGATTTGCTCCCTTACGGGTGAGCGCAGATATGGGAGCAGTCCGAGACGAGAAGTGTGGAATGAAGAGACGATAGTAAGTAGCGAAGCCCAGGAATCGCTGTATCGCCTTCAACCCCTCCGGACGGGGCCACTTTAGGACAGCAGAGAGCTTCTCGGGATCCATACGCAAGCCTGTCTGGGAGATAACATAGCCCAGGAATGGAAGAGAGGTCTGCTCAAAAAGGCACTTCTCGTATTTAGCATAGAGGTGGTTCTGCCTGAGCCTAAGAAGGACCTGACGAACATCCCTCCGGTGTGTGGGAAGAACCGGAGAGAAGACCAAGATGTCGTCCAGGTATACCACCACGCAGGAGTAAAGAAGGTCACCGAAGATGTCGTTGACCAGTTCTTGGAAGATGGCGGGAGCATTGCAGAGGGCGAAGGGCATCACACGGTACTCATAGTGTCCGTTCCTGGTATCAAATGCCGTTTTCCACTCGTCTCCTTGACGGATACGGACCAGGTTATATGCTCCACGTAGATCCAGCTTGAAAAAGATCCTGGCGCCTTTAAGGCGATCAAATAACTCGGAGATGAGCGGCAGGGGGTATTTATTTTTAACCGTGATCTGATTGAGTCCTGTATAGTCAATACAGGGGCGTAGCGAGCCATCTTTTTTTTTGACAAAGAAGAATCCGGCTCCAGCCGGGGAAGTAGACTTCCGGATGAATCCCCTAGCCAGATTCTCCTCTATGTACTCAGACATGGCCCGGGTTTCAGCCACAGACAACGGATAAATACACCCACGGGGTGGAGTGGCGCCATGTACCAGGTCGATCGGGCAATCATATGGCCTATGAGGTGGCAATGTCTCTGCTTCCTTTTTACCGAAGACGTCAGCATAGGGCCAATAAGGAGCCGGAAGACCGGGTAAATTAGCTGGGGTAGGTGGTGGGTGAACCGGACGAACCGGAACCAGGCAGGTCTTATGGCAGGCCGGACTCCACCGGAGTACTTCACCGGATTGCCAGTTCAACACGGGTTCATGTGTCTGGAGCCAAGGTAGGCCTAGCAATAGGGAGTGGGAGAGTCCGGGTAGCACATGGAAGGAGATTAGCTCAGAGTGCAGCATTCCCACCTGCAGGGTTATGGGTTCCATGACGAGCAGGATGGTCACCGGAAGGAATCTTCCATCCACGGAGGCGACTGACAATGGTTCAGCCAGAGACTTGGTGGGAATCCGGTATTTCTCAACCAGGGACTGGGAAATGAGGTTTCCAGCGGCTCCAGAATCCAGGTGGGTGAGTTCAAAGTGACGGTTCTCTCCCCAGGAGATAGAGACAGACAAAGTCAGGGATGGAGAGGGCTTACTTTTGTCTAGGGCGACCTCTCCGAGCGGTCCTAGACACTGGAGTTTCCCAGCCTCTCCGGGCAGGAACGGATCAGGTGCTCCTTACTGCCACAATAGAAGCAGCTCCCCTCGGCTCGGCGTGACTCTTGGCGAGATTTGACCATCTTGGTCTGGTCGATCTGCATGGGCTCGGGTGAGTGCGCCCGGGGAATGACAGAAGAGGAGACAGGTCTCTGGAAAGTAGGAGCAAGGCGGGGAAACCTTCTCTCACGGGTGGTCTCTTTGGTGCGCTCTTGAAACCGGATGTCAATCCGGGTAGCCAGCGACACCAGATCATCCAGGGTGGTAGGAATGTCCCGACCGGTGAGCTCATCTTTAATCCGACCGGAAAGGCCCTCCCAGAAGATGGACACCAGGGCCTCGTTATCCCAGGCAAGCTCAGAAACGAGGGTGCGGAACCGTATGGCATATTGGCCCACGGTGAGACTCCCTTGGCGGAGACGTAGCAGAGAGGAGGCTGATGAGGTCTTACGTCCCGGTTCATCGAAGACTCTCCGGAAAGCAGTGAGGAAAGACGATAGGTCGGACACCAGGGGGTCCCCTTTCTCCCACAGGGGGTTAAGCCATGCCAGTGCCTCCCCAGTGAGATGGGACATGATGAATGCCACTTTGGCCCGGTCGGAGATAAACTGATGAGGCAAGAGTTCAAAGTGCAGGGTGCACAGGTTTATGAAGCCCCGAACTAGAGCAGGATCGCCTCCGAAACGAGGAGGTGCAGAAAGCCGGGGTCCGGGGCAGGATGCCATGGTATTGGTGGGCAGCGGCGCTGCCGGAGTGCGAGTCGTGCGACTAGCGGTGGCTACAGGTGGAGCAGTCAGTGTGTCCAGGCGGGAGTTGACACTCCGCAGGTGGTTCAGGATGGATTCCTGTTGGGATCTCTGATGGGAGACTTCGTGGTATAGGTCAGAGAGCGAAGGAGCTTGGGTGCCACCGGGTTCCATGGCCCGAGCAAACTGTTAACGGGTCCGGGTGGTGGAACCTCTGTGCCGAGGTGCAAGGAGGGACCCAGAGGGGCGTGACTAAGTATCAACCCGAACAGACCCTGGTCGGACGGCAGCAAACGACACCGTGGCCAGGGAGGATCCGGGCTGAGGGACCAGGTGCTACTCTGGGGACGACCTTGTAAGAGAGCAGGTGGCTCCCACGGGTCAGATGGCTGGGACTGACCGGTATGACGGATGGACACGGCAAGCAGGCAGAAGTCTCTGGTAGCTGACAGGTGGTCACGGTACGTGACAGCAGAGCAGGTAGTAGTCTCTAGGTTTACCAGGCAGGTGGTCACAGCAAGTGAAAACAGAGCCTCCAGGCGGGTTGGCAGGAAACAGGCGGGCGCTCTCAGGTGAGCAGGCAGACCGACAAGGCAGGTAACAGGCAGGTAACAGGTGGGCGCTCCCAGGTGAGCGGGCTGACGGACACAGCAGGTAACAGGCGGGTGCTCCCAGGTGAGCGGTATGACAGACACAACAGGTAACAGGTGAGCGCTCCCAGGTGAGCGGGCAGACGGACTCTGCAGGTAACAGACGGATTCTCCCAGGTGAGCGGACAGACAGACAGGGCAGGTAACAGGCGGATGCTCCCAGGTGAGCGGACTGGCAGACAGGGCAGGTAACAGGCAGGTAACAGGTGAGCGCTCCAGGTGAGCAGGCTGGCAGGCTCGGCAGGTAACGGGCAGATAACAGGCTGGCAAGCAGGACGAGGAGTCAGGCTAGCAGCGGGACCTGAGGGCTGAAGCAGAGATCAGAAACTGTGCAACAACTTTGCTCGGGCACCTCCATTTTGGAGGAGGTGCCCTATATATGGGAGGACCCTCGGCTATTGGCCGGGGACTCCTTAGGACGGCGCGCGCGGCCCCTTTAAGAGGGGATTTAAAGATTGTTCTGTATTTTCATGACTATGAAAATTGTACATTCACACTGAAGGCATCAGAACTATGAATTAACACATGTGGAATTATATACTTAACAAAAAAGTGTGAAACAACTGAAAATATGTCTTATATTCTAGGTTCTTCAAAGTTGCCACCTTTTGCTTTGATGACTGCTTTGCACACTCTTGGCATTCTCTTGATGAGCTTCAAGAGGTAGTCACCGGAAATGGTCTTCCAACAATCTTGAAGGAGTTCCCAGAGATGCTTAGCACTTGTTGGCCCTTTTGCCTTCACTCTGCGGCCCAGCTCACCCCAAACCATCTCGATTGGGTTCAGGTCTGGTGACTGTGGAGGCCAGGTCATCTGGTGTAGCACCCCATCACTCTCCTACTTGGTCAAATAGTCCTTACACAGCCTGGAGGTGTGTTTGGGGTCATTGCCCTGTTGAAAAATAAATGATGGTCCAACTAAACGCAAACCGGATGGAATAGCATGCTGCTGCAAGATGCTGTGGTAGCCATGCTGGTTCAGTATGCCTTCAATTTTGAATAAATCACCAAGAGTGTCACCAGCAAAGCACCCCCACACCATCACACCTCCTCCTCCATGCTTCACGGTGGAAACCAGGCATGTAGAGTCCATCCGTTCACCTTTTCTGCGTCGCACAAAGACATGGTGGTTGGAACCAAAGATCTCAAATTTGGACTCATCAGACCAAAGCACAGATTTCCACTGGTCTAATGTCCATTCCTTGTGTTCTTTAGCCCAAACAAGTCTCTTCTGCTTGTTGCCTGTCCTTAGCCATGGTTTCCTAGCAGCTATTTTACCATGAAGGCCTGCTGCACAAAGTCTCCTCTTAATAGTTGTTGAAGAGATGTGTCTGCTGCTAGAACTCTGTGTGGCATTGACCTTGTCTCTAATCTGAGCTGCTGTTAACCTGCGATTTCTGAGGCTGGTGACTCGGATAAACTTGTCCTCAGAAGCAGAGGTGACTCTTGGTCTTTCTTTCCTGGGGCGGTCCTCATGTGAGCCAGTTTCTTTGTAGCACTTGATGGTTTTTGCAACTGCACTTGGGGACACTTTCAAAGTTTTCCCAATTTTTCGCACTGACTGACCTTCATTCTTAAAGTAATGATGGCCACTCGTTTTTCTTTACTTAGCTGCTTTTTTATTGCCATAATACAAATTCTAAGAGTCTATTCAGTAGGACCATCAGCTGTGTATCCACCAGACTTCTGCACAACACAACTGATGGTCCCAACCCCATTTATAAGGCAAGAAATCCCACTTATTAAACCTGACAGGGCACACCTGTGAAGAGAAAACCATTTCCAGTGAATACCTCTTGAAGCTCATCAAGAGAATGCCATCAAACAAAAGGTGGCTACTTTGAAGAACCTAGAATATAATACATATTTTCAGTGGCTTCACACTTTTTTGTTAAGGATGTAATTCCACATGTGTTAATTCATAGTTTTGATGCCTTCAGTGTGAATGTACAATTTTCATAGTCATGAAAATACAGAAAAATCTTTAAATGAGAAGGTGTGTCCAAACTTTTGGTCTGTACTGTATATATATACCCTAGTACGATCACTGCCAACTCCATAATAACAAAAGAAACTACTACTTAGCTGCCACCATCAATCGTTTATACAGGCCGGTTGGACACCCGCTACAGGTAGCGTAAGGCTTCAGAGGTGCAGTTTACATTGCAAAAGGAACAGAATGATTACATTTTATACATTTAATCCAGAAAAGAAGGCAGTGCTTATAAAAAAAAAAATATGCAAAGATGCTACAAAATGAGAACAAAACAATACGGTATATACAATTACGTACAATAAAAAGGATAACGAAAGAGAAGTACTAAACCTGATGTTGCAGGGATGGCTCTTATCTTTATCTAACGAACCGCTTCGATTAGGAAAATGTGACACCCTCACAGAGAACTGTGTCTTCCAGAAATGAACAATGACAGATACCCAAACTCTGATTTTTATTAGATCAAGGTTATGCCCACATACCTCCCCTTGGTGAGCTCATATGGGGGCTGGTTGTGGGATGTGCTAGGCCTTTAGAGAACTATGAGATCCCCAACTATCAGGATATCTTTGCTCCTGGGGGTCCCAGGTGGGAGATATTGCCGTTGTTTCCTATCACGATTTTATCTTTCTATAGGAATGAAACATGGCATGGATAGCATCATTCATCTGACCAATATTAAGTTGGGGGTGTTTTGCCGGCCTTACGGTGATGTAAATGGATGTGTTATGTTCACCCCTTTGCTACAATGCCAAAAATATATCTCCCATAAATATCGGATCGATGCAAATCCTAATATTCATCACTGACCACTGGCTCCAGAAAATCTGAGACCAGTCCTTTGAACAGAGGAAGCTCTTGCCTCGGAAGTGTATATACGAATCCTAGACTTGTTGGCTGGTTCTCATAGCAGATCTCTGCTGTAATTACCTGTTTACCACAGTAGGTCCTACTTCAATGGATGTTGAAGTGTCAGCTCTTTTCACTTCCCCAGTAATAATTAATCCCATATGTTCAATATGCGGGTGATATGTCCACTCTCCGGAGATGTCTTTATGGATTTTAATTTTTTTTTTATGACATAATGAATAAGACAATAATTGTTCTCAGAAAAACTCAGAATGAGTTATAAAAAAATAAGTTAGAACCGGAATACCTCGGTGTAAAGCATCATTAGTGGATTTTCACTAGCAGTGCAGAGGAACCACTTTATCTTTCCCTTGGCATTTCTGGTTTTACCGATGGATTTGCAGCAGCTGTTTACTTCCAAGCTTTAACATTATTGCGTAATACACAACTGTACCAGAAGAGCAAGTTTTTTGTCATATTTACCATTGCTCACCACCAGATAAGACCCTGCTGCGCTTTCTTTGCTTCCCAGTTTTCTCTATAGTGAGCTTAAAATACTGTACTTTTTACTATAACTGACTTTCTAGGCTCTCCATTTATATTAATGGTATATTATAAGCATGTACCAAGATTATTCTTTGGATAACATAGTATCTGTCAAGGTTCCTTTAACAAAATCCCTTAAATTCCATTATGCCCTCAAAAAAAAAAGAGGTTATTGTGATTGATGATGGTTGGTCTGTTTAACACAATGTAGTTCTAAAATGTAAAAAATGAACTTTATTTCTGGGAAAATATATCTTTCCTGTACAATTCATACACTTCTATCTTAATAAACTCATGGGGAAACTAAACTGTTAAATGGTGGCCATTAGTATTTTCTTAATGCATTTCATCTCCCTTCTGAATTATATATTTCCTTTTCATTATCAATGGAGTTAATTCTGAGATGTGTTTCACTTGTCTCGTCCACTTTAGTTCCCATCCACAGGTCATCAGTTTCATCTCTAGTTCCCGGTTTATGAGATAGATAGTAATTATTACTTTTCATAAATGCCTCCCATCATTTCATGGTGAGTCACAACATTGGGTGAGGAACAGATTCTAAGATTTTGTTTCACTATCAATTCTTAAGATTTATATATATATATATATATATATATATATATATATATATATATATATATATGCTTCAATTCTTAAGTTTTCCCATATTATTGCGTCACATAAAGAAAATCAATAGTCATTTGGGAATTTACTGTTAAATTATAATCCGTCCTCTGTTTCCAAAATAACATAAAGAATAATATACATTTAAGAAAATTCATATTTTTAAAAGTTTTCTATTATGAAATAATTTATAAATGAAAAATAATTAGTTGTATAATGATATTTAAATTTTTTTTCTATTGTTCCAATAATGCATTTGTTTTAATGAATTATTTACTATTCAAGATCTCGACTAGAAGTATTGTTATTGAATGGAAACTTTCTTGCTTAGGCTGGGTTCACATAATGTTTGACCGTACGTTCAGTGATCTCGTTGACTTACTCCAATCCTCCACAAAAAGGGATTCGGGCCACTGACTACAATGATGCAGATGGAGTCACAGGGTGCTCTGTCTTACGTTATTTTGGCAGTAAATGCCTGGTTAATGCTGGCAGCAAGACGTAGTCTATTATGTCTTTCTGCCGGCCTCCAATAGGCGTATATGGCTGAAAATGATGTACAAGAGAGAACACGGTGACATCCTCTGCATCTTTATAGTCAATGGCCCCATCAGCACATACACCGAAATCCTATTTTGTGGGGGTGCGGACATAAGCCCCAATGGGACCACTGAAGCATGGCCAAACATGTAACTACACTTTCCCACTTGCTTGTTTTCCCTCTACCTCGCCCTTTCTTTAGTGCTATAAAGACAGAGCTGTCAATCAAAAAAGAGGGAAGGGGAGATTGAGGGAAAACAAGCAGGTGGGAAGGTGTAGTTAAATGATTGGCCATGCCATAATGCACCAAGCGCCTGTACTTGGTATTTACAGTCATTCTATGCTGACAAAGTCCTTATAAATGATTTCTTCATTAACCTGACAAGGGAAACTTTGGAGTACTCAGCTGACACCTCCCAGACTTCTACTGGTAGCAGAATGTGACAGAAGTAAAATGTTTCCTGTTACAGTGAATGGAGATCACCTGGATGTGGAGTGTTTAAGGCTATGTGCCCACGATGCAGAAATGAAGCAGAAAATTTCTGCAGCATTTCTGCATCTTCCTGGCAGAAAAAACACATGCAGATTGTGCATGCGTTTTTCCTGCAGAATACATGCGGATCCACATGCGGATTCACATGCGTTTCCGCATGCAGATTGACAAGCGCTTTTCGGGCGATAGCATCACTTGGAAAGTGCTTGACAACTAGGTCACACTGTATAAATCCATGCAAAAAGCATGGATTTATACAGTGTGAACCGTAAAAATTAAAACAAATAAAGCTATACTCACCCCCGAGGCCCCGGTGTGTGCAGCAGCGCTCGTTCCTGTCTGGTTCCCGGCTGCCGGCATATCGCGAGACAGAGCGGTGAAGGGCCTGCGGTCACATGACTGTGACGTCACCGCAGGTCCTCAAGCGATACCGGCATTCAGAGAGAAGCCTTCGGAAAGGTGAGTATAAACTTTATTTGTTATTTTATTCTTTTTTTACAGGTACAATGTTACCCAGGTCTGGAGGAGAGTCTTCTCTCCTCCAGAACTGGGTACCATCCGCACATTGAAACGCATAGAAGCCGCTTGTACAAATGTACAGTCGCGGTTTCTATGCGTTTCAATGCAAGTCAATGGCGGGAGTTCCGCTGCGCTTCCGCAAAATTAAATGACATGCTGCGGATTTTTGTACGCAGCATAAACGCTGCGGAAAAATCCGCAGCATGTGCATAGAACATGCGGAATCCCCTTGGGGACCATGGGGTGCGGATTACCTAGCGTTTCACAAGCGTTTATGCTGCGGAAATTCCGCAGCATAAACGCTTGAAAAACGCTACGTGGGCACCCAGCCTAACAGCTTCACTCAATCAGGGCAAAGAATATATCTATCACATCTATCCACACAATTTTTATTTCTAACGTTAGGTGCACACCACCGTATTTTTCGTCCGAGTGCGATCAGACAAAACATTGGATCACACTCGGACCAAACTTAATCTATGGGGCCATGCACATGTCCAATTTTTTTCCTCGGATCAAGCTGGTCCAAGGAAAAAATCGCAGCATGTCCCAATTTGAGAAAATATTCAGATCGCACTCGGTCACGCAGGTCAATGAATGAGTGGAAATCATCAGACTGCAATCAGATGACATCTGAGTGTAGTCCGATTGTCGTGCACAGACACAATTGAGAAGATAGAAAGATAGAGAAATTTTGTTACCTATCTTCCCCTCACTTACAGTGTGCTCCGATTCTCTCATTCAAGAGAATCAGATGGCACTATGCTGACACTCGAATCAATCTCTGATGAGATTTGATCAGAGTGTCATTTACATAATTGGCCCAATTCTCTCAGATGAGAGGATCTACGGCTGTCTGACCCTAGCCTGAGAGTGTACTCTTATCAACTTGGCTACTGTAATATGTTGTGGATTTTATCACTGCAAATCTGGAATGAAAATCTGCATCACTTTTAGACAATTTATGTTTCAGTGTAGTCCTGATTTTTTTTTTTTTGCAAATGTGTACTTCTTGGCAATATTACTTTATGTATGGTGTACCAAGGCAGAGGGTAAGGCTCCCTTTCTTTTCTTGTTTCATAGGCACCCTCTACTGTCTAGGCAGAGGAATGGAGGGTTTTCACTAGGCTAATGAATATAGGAGACTCACAAGCTAGCTCTGCTTATAAGTCATTTGAATTTAACCTCTTCCCGACCGCCCACTGTAGATAAACGTCCGCGCTGCCTGGGCTCTGTGCAGCGCGGACGTTTACAAACGGTGGGTGGTCCTGCCACGCTCAGGGCCCCCAGGGTCTTGCAAGCGCTGCGGGAGCGGTGCAGAGCGATAGCTCTGACAGGGAACATCATCGGGACCTGATTGGATCAGGTCCCAGTGATGTTAACCCTTTGCTGTCTTCTATACGCCGCGATCTATAGTGATCGCGGCATATAGAAGACAGCAGGAGGAGAGGGGGTCGTCCACTTACCTCTCCGACGGCCCCCTTATACCTTCCAGGACCTGACGTTGCTATGGCAGCTGGAGGTCACATGAACGCCTCCAGATCTGCCATATATGGTGTCCTGCCTGGCTCAGCCTGCAGCTGAAGTCAGGCAGGAGACTGACTGTGAAACAGTCAGGGAAGATCTCATGTAATGTAATACATGTCTATTACATTACATGAGATCAGTGATCAGAAAAATAAAAATTAATGTCCCATACAGAGACTAAGTAAAAATGTAAAAAAAAAGTAAAAAAAAATGTTTTTAAACTGTTAAAAAAAAATTACAAAATAAATAAAAATAAATAAATAAAATATTAAACCGATAAATCCGTATATTTATGCAAAAATAAAAAAGTACACATATTTGGTATCACCGCGTCCGAAACAACCCAAGCTATAAAACTGTCACACTAATTAACTCCTTCTGTGCACACCGTAATAAAAATAAATAAAAAACTGAGCAAAAAACTATGCTTTTTCCTCATATCGCCAAACAAAAAGTGGAAAAAAATGCGATCAAAAAGCAAAATGGAAATAAAAATGGTACAGCTGAAAACGTCATCTTGTTCCGCAAAAAACAAGCCGCCATACAGCTCCATCAGCCGAAAAATAAAAAAGTTATACCTCTCAGAATAAAGCAATGCGAAAAAAATATTTTTTCTATAAAATGGTTTTATTGTGTAAAAGCGCCAAAACGTAAAAAATATACAGTAAGTGTAGTATCGCTGTAAACGTACTGACCCGAAGAATAACGCTGCCTTATCACTTTTACCACATGCAGAACGGCATAAAAAAAAAATTCAAAAAACAATTCCTGAATTGTTGGTTTTTGTTAATTTTACCTCCCAAAAAACGGAATAGAAAGCGATCAAAAAATGTCACGTACCCAAAAATGGTACTAATAAAAATGTCAACTCGTCCCGCAAAAAACAAGCCATCACATGACTCTGTCGGCCAAAATCTGGAAAAATTATAGCTCTCAAAATATGGCGATGCAAAAACTAGATTTTGCAAAAAAAGCGTCTTTTAGTGTGCGACAGCTGTCAGTCATAAAAACCCAATATAAATCTGGTATCTCTGTAATCGCACCGACCCGAAGAATAAAGTAATCTAATCAGTTATATCACACTAGGAACGGCGTAAAAAATAAATAAAACCAATTCTTCACCTGCTACTGATTAGTTTATTATGTCTCCCAAAGATCGCAGTAAGGCGCAGAGCCTTACATTTATCCTGCTGTAGCGCCGGCGTCCCTGCCCTCTGCTAGGCAGGGACGCTGTTCCCCTCACCTCTCTGCTCCGTGCCCGGCGTCCTCCTCCCGCTCTGCTGGCAGCGCGCGCTCCTTCCCGGCCACTGTGCTTAGGGCGTGCGCGCGCGCTCTCCCTCCCTCTTAAAGGGGCCGCGCGCGCCGTCCTAAGGAGTCCCCGGCCAATGGCCGGAGGACTTCACCATATATAAGGCACCTCCTCCAAAATGGAGGTGCCCGAGCAATGTTGTTGCACTGTTCACTACTCTGCTTCAGCCCTCAGGTCCCGTTGCCAGTTACCTGCCAGATACCTGCCAGATTCCTGCCAGCTTGCTGTCTTATTCCTGCCTGATTATCTGCTACCTGCCTGCTAGTCTGAGGTCCGACGGTCTGCCTTACTACTCCTGTCCATCTGTCTAAGGACCAGCCTGTCCGCTCACCTGGGAGCGCACTTCAGCCACCTGCCTGCTTGCCTGAGGTCAGACGGTCTGCCTTCCAACTCCTGTCAGTCTGTCTATGGACCAGCTTGCCTGCTCACCTGGGAGCACACATCTGCTACCTGCCTGCTAGCCTACCTGGAGGCTCCGCCGTCACGTGCTGTGACCACCTGCCTGTCCAGTGACTCCTGCCCGCTCACCTGGGAGCGCTCATCTGCTGCCTGTCTGCTAGCCTACCTGGAGGCACTGCCGTCACGTGCTGTGACCACCCGCCTGTCCAGTGACTCCTGCCCGCTCACCTGGGAGCGCTCATCTGCTGCCTGTCTGCTAGCCTACCTGGAGGCTCTGCCGTCACGTGCTGTGACCACCCGCCTGTCCAGAGACTTCTGCCCGCTCACCTGGGAGCGCTCATCTGCCGCCTGTCTGTTGGTCTTCCTGGAGGCTCCGCCGTCACATGCTGTGACCACCCGTTCATCCAGAGACTCTCGCCTGCTCACCTGGGAGCTCACGTCTATCATCAGCCGCCACAGGTCGTACCAACTCTTTACCCAGAGACTGCTCCGGTCACTTGCCGTGACCATCTGCCCGTTCATTCAGAGACTGCCCCGGTCACTTGCCGTGACCATCTGCCCGTTCATTCAGAGACTGCCCCGGTCACTTGCCGTGACCATCTGCCCGTTCATTCAGAGACTGCCCCGGTCACTTGCCGTGACCATCTGCCCGTTCATTCAGAGACTGCCCCGGTCACTTGCCGTGACCATCTGCCCGTTCATTCAGAGACTGCCCCGGTCACTTGCCGTGACCATCTGCCCGTTCATCCAGAGACTGCCCCGGTCACTTGCCGTGACCATCTGCCCGTTCATCCAGAGACTGTCCCGGTCACCTGCTGTGACTTCCTGCCCGTCTTCCCTGGTCGCCACCCGCTCCCTTACAAGGACCGCCCCCTTGTATAGTAGCTCAGAGGTTCCGCCTCCCAGACCCGTTACAGTTTGCTCGGGCCATGGAACCCGGTGGCACCCAAGCTCCCTCGCTCTCGGACCTGTGTCATGAACTGTCCCGTCAAAGGTCCCAACAGGAGTCCATCCTGGGTCACCTGCGGAATGTCAATATTCGCCTGGACACTCTGACTGCTCCACCAGCAACCTCCGCCAGTGCCATGTCTCGCAATCCGGCAGCTCCGCTGCCCACTAATACCATGGTATCCTACCCCGGACCCCGGCTTTCTGCACCTCCTCGCTTCGGAGGCGACTCCGCCCAGGCTCGGGGCTTCATAAATCAGTGCACCCTGCACTTTGAACTATTGTCCCACCAGTTTAACTCCGACCGAGCCAAAATTGCATTCATCATGTCCCATCTCACCGGGGAGGCCCTGGCCTGGCTAAATCCTCTATGGGAGAGAGGAGACCCCCTGGTGTCCAACTTGCCTGCTTTTCTCACGGCTTTCCGGAAAGTCTTCGACGAACCCGGACGGAAGACCTCATCCGCATCATCACTGCTACGCCTCTGTCAGGGAAGTCTCACCGTGGGCCAATATGCCATACGGTTCCGTACCCTTGCCTCGGAGCTGGCCTGGGATAACGACGCTCTGGTATCCGTCTTCTGGGAGGGTCTGTCCGGCCGTATTAAAGATGAACTTGCCGGTCGGGACATCCCTACCACTCTCGATGACCTAATAACTCTTGCCACCCGGATTGACCTACGGTTCCAGGAGCGTGCCAAAGAGGTCACCCGTGAGAGGAGGCTACCACGTCTAGCTCCTACTTTTCAGAAACCCGTCACTCCCTCCGTCTCTACCCAGGTACACTCTCCTGAGCCTATGCAGGTCGACCAGACCAAGATGGTCAAAACCCGTCAGGACTTACGCCGTGCCGAGGGGAGCTGCTTCTACTGTGGCAGTAAGGAGCACCGGATCCGTACCTGCCCGGAGAGGTCGGGAAACGCCTGTGTCTAGGTTCGCTCAGAGAGGTCGACCTAGACAAGAATAAATCCTCTCCATCTCTGCTGTTGTCAGTCTCAATCGTCTGCGGGGAGAACCGTTATTTTGAACTAGCCCAACTTGACTCTGGAGCAGCCGGGAATCTTATTTCACAGTCCCTGGTAGAGAAATACCGCATCCCCACCAAACCTCTGGCTGTACCCTTGTCTGTTGCTGCCGTGGATGGGGGTCTCTTATCACGCCCCATCCAACTCATCACCGAATCCATTACTCTGCAGGTGGGAATGCTGCATTCTGAGAGTATCTCCTTTCATGTTCTGCCTGGACTCTCCCACGCCCTCTTGCTAGGCCTACCTTGGCTCCAGAGACATGCACTCGTGCTTGACTGGCAGACCGGAGAAGTCCTTCGCTGGGGACAGGACTGCCATAAGACCTGTCTGGTTCCCGTCCATCCCGTCCGTCCTTCTCCTACCCCAGCTAATCTACCTGGACTTCCGATTCCTTATTGGTCTTATGCTGATGTCTTTAATAAAAAGGAAGCAGAGACACTACCCCCTCATAGACCATACGACTGCCCTATCGACCTGTTACCTGGTACTACTCCTCCCCGTGGGCGTATTTATCCATTATCCGCTGCTGAGACCCGGTCGATGTCCAAATATATTGAGGAAAATCTGGCCAGGGGATTCATCCGGAAATCTACCTCCCCGGCGGGAGCAGGCTTCTTTTTCGTCAAAAAGAAGGACGGCTCTCTCCGTCCCTGTATAGACTATAGAGGCCTTAACCAGATCACGGTGAAGAATAAGTACCCCCTTCCGCTCATTCCGGAGTTATTTGATCGTCTGAGGGGGGCTAGAATCTTCACCAAACTGGACCTCCGTGGGGCGTACAACCTGGTTCGTATCCGTCAGGGGGATGAATGGAAGACGGCATTCAACACCCGGGACGGCCACTATGAATATCTGGTAATGCCCTTTGGTCTCTGTAACGCTCCTACCGTCTTTCAAGAGTTGGTCAATGACATCTTCCGGGACCTTCTCTACTCCTGCGTAGTGGTGTACCTGGACGACATCTTGGTCTTCTCTCCGGATCTCCAGACTCACCGGAGGGACGTTCGTCAGGTCCTGCTCAGGCTCAGGCAGAATCACCTCTTCGCTAAATACGAGAAGTGCCTCTTTGAGCAGACCTCGCTTCCGTTTTTGGGCTACATTATTTCTCAGACCGGCCTACGAATGGATCCAGAGAAACTGTCTGCCATCGAGAAATGGCCTCGACCGGAGGGGTTGAAGGCCATTCAGCGATTCCTGGGCTTCGCTAACTACTACCGCCTCTTCATACCACACTTCTCTTCCCGGACTGCCCAAATTTCCGCGCTCACCCGTAAGGGTACTAATCCCAAAGAGTGGCCGCCCGAAGCAGAGGAGGCCTTTCTTTCCCTAAAACAGGCCTTCTCTTCCGCCCCGGTGCTGCATCGCCCGGACGGCAACAAGCAGTTCTTCCTGGAAGTTGACGCCTCCTCCTCTGGAGCCGGAGCGGTACTTACTCAAAAATCATCTTCCGGGAGAATGGTAACTTGTGGCTTCTTCTCCAAACTCTTCTCCTCTTCTGAGCGCAACTATTCCATAGGAGACCGAGAGTTATTGGCCATCAAGCTGGCGTTGGAGGAGTGGCGTTACCTACTCGAGGGGGCTCTTCACCCGGTAATAATTTACATTGACCACAAGAACTTGGCTTACCTCCAGCATGCCCAGAGACTTAACCCGCGCCAAGCCCGGTGGTCCTTGTTTTTTGCTCGCTTTGATTTTGTTCTTCATTTTCGCCCGGCTGACAAAAACGTCAAAGCAGACGCCTTGTCCCGATCCTTTCTGGTGTCCGATCTCGAGGAAGAACCTAAACATATCATCGATCCCGCCAGAGTAATGCAGGTGGCTCCCATGAGTCTAAATCGTCTCCCTCCCGGTAAGACGTTTGTTTCAGTACCTGATCGGAAGAAGATCCTACACTGGGGCCATTCGTCTAAACTAGCTGGCCACGCCGGTCAGAAAAAGACCCTCCAGCTTATTGCCCGGCACTACTGGTGGCCTACCCTGCACAAGGACGTAATAGACTTTGTTTCTGCCTGTGTGTCCTGCGCCCGCAACAAAGTCCCGAGACACCTGCCAGCCGGTCGCCTCCTTCCGCTTCCTGTGCCTGCTGCCCCCTGGCAGCATATTGCTATGGACTTCATAACTGATCTCCCCGTCTCCGCCGGTTGTACGGTCATTTGGGTGGTCGCTGATCGCTTTTCCAAGATGGCTCACTTTATTCCCCTGCCAGCCCTCCCGTCTGCACCCGAGCTGGCTAAAGACTTTATTCGTCACATCTTTCGTCTTCATGGCCTGCCCCTCCACATCGTGTCGGATTGTGGGGTACAGTTCACCTCACGCTTCTGGAGAGCCACTTGTAAACTGCTAGACGTCACCCTGGACTTCTCTTCCGCTTACCACCCACAGTCCAATGGTCAAGTGGAGCGGATCAATCAGAACCTGACCAGTTACCTCCGGCACTTCGTTAATGCTCATCATTCAGACTGGGTGGATCTCCTACCATGGGCCGAGTTCTCTTATAACAATCACGAGAGCGAATCCTCCTCCAAATCCCCGTTTTTTGTAGTCTTCGGTCAGCATCCTCGGATTCCTTTTCCTGTCTCCACCTCTGTGGACAACCCGGCTGCGGAATCTCTCGTTAGCAAATTTTCCTCCATTTGGGAGAGTACCCGATACGCACTCCTTCAGTCGTCCGAACGGATGAAAAGACACGCTGACAAAAAACGCCTGGATCCTCCACAATTTCGTCCTGGAGATAAAGTCTGGCTCTCATCTAAATATGTCCGGCTCAAGATTCCTTCCTATAAGTTAGGGCCTCGGTTCATCGGTCCTCTGGAGGTCATCAGTCAGATCAACCTGGTGGCCTATAAATTGAAACTCCCGGCCAACTTACGGATCCCTAACTCCTTCCATGTATCTCTCCTCAAACCTGTGGTACTTAACTCTTTTTCCAAGTCTACAGGTACGCCTCCTGCTCCGGTTTCTGCTGAGGACGAGTTTGAGGTAGAGAACATTCTTGCCACCAAAAGGGTAAGAGGAAAGACCTTTTTTCTAGTAGATTGGAAGGGGTTTGGTCCTGAGGAGAGAACGTGGGAGCCCCGGGAGAACATCCATGCCCCTCTTATCCTAGCTAAATTTCTGTCTGGCATAAAAAAGGGGGGGCCTAAAGGGGGGGTACTGTAGCGCCGGCGTCCCTGCCCTCTGCTAGGCAGGGATGCTGTTCCCCTCACCTCTCTGCTCCGTGCCCGGCGTCCTCCTCCCGCTCTGCTGGCAGCGCGCGCTCCTTCCCAGCCACTGTGCTTAGGGCGTGCGCGCGCGCGCTCTCCCTCCCTCTTAAAGGGGCCGCGCGCGCCGTCCTAAGGAGTCCCCGGCCAATGGCCGGAGGACTTCACCATATATAAGGCACCTCCTCCAAAATGGAGGTGCCCGAGCAATGTTGTTGCACTGTTCACTACTCTGCTTCAGCCCTCAGGTCCCGTTGCCAGTTACCTGCCAGATACCTGCCAGATTCCTGCCAGCTTGCTGTCTTATTCCTGCCTGATTATCTGCTACCTGCCTGCTAGTCTGAGGTCCGACGGTCTGCCTTACTACTCCTGTCAGTCTGTCTAAGGACCAGCCTGTCCGCTCACCTGGGAGCGCACTTCAGCCACCTGCCTGCTTGCCTGAGGTCCGACGGTCTGCCTTCCAACTCCTGTCAGTCTGTCTATGGACCAGCTTGCCTGCTCACCTGGGAGCACACATCTGCTACCTGCCTGCTAGCCTACCTGGAGGCTCCGCCGTCACGTGCTGTGACCACCTGCCTGTCCAGTGACTCCTGCCCGCTCACCTGGGAGCGCTCATCTGCTGCCTGTCTGCTAGCCTACCTGGAGGCTCTGCCGTCACGTGCTGTGACCACCCGCCTGTCCAGTGACTCCTGCCCGCTCACCTGGGAGCGCTCATCTGCTGCCTGTCTGCTAGCCTACCTGGAGGCTCTGCCGTCACGTGCTGTGACCACCCGCCTGTCCAGAGACTTCTGCCCGCTCACCTGGGAGCGCTCATCTGCCGCCTGTCTGTTGGTCTTCCTGGAGGCTCCGCCGTCACATGCTGTGACCACCCGTTCATCCAGAGACTCTCGCCTGCTCACCTGGGAGCTCACGTCTATCATCAGCCGCCACAGGTCGTACCAACCCTTTACCCAGAGACTGCCCCGGTCACTTGCCGTGACCATCTGCCCGTTCATTCAGAGACTGCCCCGGTCACTTGCCGTGACCATCTGCCCGTTCATTCAGAGACTGCCCCGGTCACTTGCCGTGACCATCTGCCCGTTCATTCAGAGACTGCCCCGGTCACTTGCCGTGACCATCTGCCCGTTCATCCAGAGACTGCCCCGGTCACTTGCCGTGACCTCCAGCCCGTTCACTCAGAGACTGTCCCGGTCACCTGCTGTGACTTCCTGCCCGTCTTCCCTGGTCGCCACCCGCTCCCTTACAAGGACCGCCCCCTTGTATAGTAGCTCAGAGGTTCCGCCTCCCAGACCCGTTACACCTGCGCTCTGCGCTGAGCACTTACCCCAGAGTTTCCGTGTAAATCTCTGAAATATGTGATTCAGCCGGAACCCATGACGGAAGATTACCTGTAATGAGGCAGATATAGGCACTGTGGATGCCGTCTGGCATGAGATCCCACGGTGTCATTTGTTTTAGGCGTGCATAAAAGTGCGGTTGGCCACAGTTTTGTGCACTTCTGAAAAAAAGGACATCGCTAAACAGAGGCCAGACGGAGTCCAGAGTAACTCTGCTGCCTCATTAGAGTGAATGGATCCCGCAGGGGTTTCATCTGAATTACTTGGAAATTTAGATGGAAACCCCGATGTAAGTGCTCAGCCTAGAGCGCCGGATAAATGTTACGTAAAATGTTCCCAATAAAAGCTTCAACTCAGTCCTCAAAAAAAGCTAGTCCCCACTCAGGTCCGTCATCTTTTAAAAATATAAGGGACTTCCAAGTTACTGGTAGCAGAAAGGCTCTGGAAAAGCGAAATGGTCCTTGCCCCCCAAAAGAAATTCAAAAAATTTTGTGCTCCCAAATCCAAATGCCTATTCTACAATAATTTGTTCTCCAATTGTCAAATAGCACTCCGTCCCCCCGAGATCTCGCCGTATGGCAGAGCGGTACGATACAGCCACATATGGGGTATTGCCACTTTTAGAAGAAATTGTGTGACACATTTCGGCACCATTTTTACCCATTGCCCTGTGTGAAAATGTAAAATCTGAGGGTAAAACATTTTTTTGTGGTAAAAATATAATTATGCTTTTTCACTGCCCAATGGTATAAATTTAAAAATTAAAAAATACTCACTACTTCCCTATATGAATTCCTTGAGAGGTGTAGTTTACAAAATGGGGTCACTTGTGGGGGTTTCTGCTGTTTCGGCATGTCAGCGACTCTTCAAATGTGACATGGTGTCTGCTGCCTATCCCAGCCAACATAGCGCTCCTTTCTCTTCTGAACCCTGCCGTACACCAAAGCAGTGGTTTTCCCCCACATATGGGGTATCGGCGTACTCAGGAGAAATTGCACAACAAATTTCATGGTGCAATTTATCCTGTTACCCTTATGATAATGCAAAATTAGGGAATGAAAAACATTTTTTGTGGGAAAAATGTGAAAATTTTATTTTTACGGCTCAATATTATAAAACTTCTGTGAAGCGGTTGGGGGTGCAAGGTGCTCACCCCACATCTAGATAAGTTCCCTAAGTGGTCTAGTTTCCAAAATGGTGTCACTTGTGGGGGGTTTCCACTGTTTAGGCACATTAGGGGCTCCCCAAATGCAACATGGCATCCGCTAATTATTCAAACAAATTTTACATTCAAAAAGTCAAATGGCGCTCCTTCCCTTCCAAACCCTGCCGTGCGCCCAAACTGTGGTTTGCCTCCACATATGGGGTATCAGCGTGTTCAGGAGAAATTGCACAACAAATTTCATGGTGCAATTTTTCCTATTACCCTTATGATAATGCAAAATTAAGGGATGAAAAACGTTTTTGTGGTAAAAATGTGAAAATTTTATTTTTACAGCTCAATATTATAAACTTCTGTGAAGCACCTTGGGGTTCAAGGTGCTCACCACACATCTAGATAAGTTCCCTAAGGGGTCTAGTTTCCAAAATGTTGTCACTTATGGGGGGTTTCCACTGTTTAGGAACATCAGGAGCTCTCCAAACGCAACATGGCGTCTGCTAATTATTCAGACAAATTTTATATTCAAAAAGTCTAATGGCGCTCCTTCCCTTCCGAACCCTGCAGTGCGCCCAAACAGTGGTTTTCCCTCACATATGGGGTATCAGCGCGCTCAAGAGAAATTGCACAAAAAATTTTGGGGTCCATTTTTTCCTGTTACCCCTGTGAAAATAAAAAAAATTGGGTCTAAAGTAACATTTTTGTGAAAAAAGTTAAATGTTAATTTTTTTCTTCCACATTCCAAAAATTCCTGTGAAGCATCTGAAGGGTTAATAAAGTTCTTGAATGTGGTTTTGAGCACCTTGAGGGGTGCAGTTTTTAGAATGGTGTCACTTTTGGGTATTTTCTGTCATAAAGACCCCTCAAAGTGACTTCAAATATGATGTGGTCCCTAAAAAAATGTTTTTGTAAATTTTGTTGGAAAAATGAGAAATCGCTTATCGCTCCCTAACAAAAAAAAATTTTTTTTCCAAAATTGTGCTGATGTAAAGTAGACATGTGGGAAATGTTGTTTATTAACTATTTTGTGTGACATATCTCTCTGATTGCAAAATTTTCAAAATTTTCGCCAAATTTCCGATTTTTTCGCAAATAAACGCAAGTGATATCGAATAAATTTTACCACTATCATGAAGTACATTATGTCACAAAAAAAACATTCTCAGAATCAGGGGGATCTGTTGAAGCGTTCCAGAGTAATTACTTCATAAAGTGACAGTGGTCAGAATTGAAAAAATTGGCCTGGTCACGAAGGCAAAAACAGGCTCTGGTGCGAAGTGGTTAAATAATAGTTTAAAATTAGTCTGCAGTATCAGAGCCACAACTGTAAGTTTAGCACTGTGACTGGATGATGAATAATTCATTAAAGTTTATAATCCCTTGTTTTATAAACAACTATTTGTGTACTTTAACTTTATTCTTTATTACATTCTATAATCTGACCTGAAAAATATTTTGTTTACATTTCATTACAAGTAGGTTACATTGACTCCAATACCGGAATATCCAAACCTCGGTTCACATATATTACACAAAGGTGCCAAGAACAATTGACTTTCCTTCTTTAACTTCATGTTACACCTATTCTTCAGGCTCTTTGGACTACTATCTTGCATTTTAAGTACCATGTTTGACAGGTATATAAACCACTTAATGCTTCCTGAAGTCTACAGAACAAGTCTGTCTGACAAAAATAAATTGCTCTGTGTCTGCTTTTAATTAAATAAACTTATGTATGTAGCCTACATGTGCTACAACACATTCTTTTTAATGGACAATTTTAAAACTAAATATAATAAAAAAGTATAGTAATTAATATAGAGTATTGCAGTTCTGTATGACTCTGCCAAGTTATTATAAAAAGGAACAGGGTGTGTTACAAAAGGGAATAACGATATAAACCAATCAGCAATAAGATTAAAAATACTTACAGGCAAAGCGAACATTGAAAATCTTATTACAATGGTAACTATTAAAGGGGTTGTCCACTAGTTGAACAACCCCTTCTCATTCCTCATGTTTGGCCTTGTTAAAATAAAAACACCTATTGTTATGAGTTTACCGCAACAGAGAGGGACCAGATGATCGTGGTGTCTAATTTCACATGCTCCTTCACTGATTAGAAGTACTTCACCATCATATTAAACGGTGCAGGTTTCTGCTAGCCGTGCATAGGTTAATCTATTTAGTTGAGAGCTTCTGGAGCTTTCCTGCTTGGATGGTCTCAGCTATTCAGTGTTGGCCACTCCCCTCTGCTATATATACTCACCTCTGGAAATCTGGGATTGCCAGTGTTAGTTTCATACTGCCTGGTTGTGGAGTTGGAGGTGTTTGTTGTTTGAGGAAGCGTTTGGAGTGTTGTTCTAAAGACTGTTGCTTGGTGATTTGTCTGTGTGCATATCATCATCCTCTCCTATTTGGTTTTTCTTTCCCTTTATTTCCCGGTGTTCCACTCTGTTGTTTGTGAGTGCATATTTTTATGATTGGTATTTTAATTTATCCCAGCACTTCTTCCCTTGTTAGTCTGCTTTGTGTATTCTTATACACTACTAGTCCCCACCTCCCTGGGTGGGGGGATAGATAAGGGCTGATTTATGAGCTCAGAAAGTCACATGGCCCCGGCGTCTTCACCATTAGAAGTAATCCGGGGAGCAAGGATAGATAGGGCGTCCCTAGCTTTAGCGATAGAGAAGGAGCCCCTAGCCTCGGGATATCAAACTACAGTGTCATGACACTAACACTGGCCATACCATTTTTTTATCCATCATGGATCCAATTACTGTTCTGGCTGGGCAACTGCAGCAACTCAACCTGGAGGTGGGATATCTACGCACTGTTGTTTCACAGCACCCAAACACATCTGGTTTAGGGTCCGCAACTCCCAGGCAAAGCCTGGTGGACCCCAAGTTCACTTTGCCTGACAGGTTCTCTGGGGGACGAGACAAGTTTGATGTTTTCAGGGAGGCCTGTAAGCTTTACTTTAAATTACGCCCTCACTCCTCAGGAACCGAAGAGCAACGGGTGGGGATTGTATTTCGCTCCTTCAGGATGACTCCCAAGCCTGAGCATTTTCTCTACTGGCAGACAAGCAGTCGCTTCGGACAGCTAAGGAATATTTTCTGGTGCTGGGTCACATATACGATGACCCTGACCACGTCTCCCTGGCCGAGTCTACGCTACATCAGCTTCAGCAGGGAGACCGGCCAGTTAAGTCAAGGGCTATCTATAAGGGTAAATGATGCATTTGTCCTGTATGAGACTCCGGTTTCTCTTGAGGCGGCCATATCTCTGGCTATCCATGTGGACCGCCGTCTTCGCCAGAGACATAAAGAGACACTCCAGTTTGCGGGGGGGCCCAGGGTAAAGGGAACCTAGGACTGAGTCAACTGAGAAAGCCATGCAGTTAGGTGGGGCAACTTGCTCTGTTGGTCCAACAGTAGTTTGGCGTAAAGGGAGAGTGTGTTTCTTTCTTCTGTGGTGGAAAGGGTCATTTTGTGGGTGCTTGTCCTTTCATATCACACCGTAAACAGCCGCCGGAAAACTAAGGAGCCCAAGTTGCGGGGAGGTTGGCAACCCGGGTGTTCATATTTCCTCTGTGTGTAGGTTACATTTTTTTTTAACAGTCAAGATCCATCTTGGCAAAAATAAGGTGGTTATTTCAGCCTTTCTGGACAGTGGGGCGTGGTTTCATTTGATCGACTCTAGGTTCGTCCAGATCCAGGGCCTCAAACCACATAAACTGTATAGACCAATACCCATAATCACAATTTTACTTAGGTCGTTCGTGTGTTACATCTGCAGATAGGGGCCATTCACTCAGAATGTATTGACTGTTATGTGCTAGAGGGCTTGCCCTCGCCTGTAGTTCTTGGACTACCTTGGTTTACGCTGCACAATCCTGTGGTAGAATGGCAGTCTCGGAAGGTGGTAAAATGGAGCGAGTATTGCCAAGGACACTGCTTGGGCACCCAGCTAGCCAGGGTGGGTATCCAATCTCTGCCTGAATACCAGTCTGACCTCTGGGATGTGTTTTCAGAAAAGGGGTGTCAAGAACTTCCTCCCCATCTTCCTTACGATTGCACCGATAATCTTATTCCGGGGGCCAAGCTGCCAAAAAGCAGATTATATAATATCTCTGGTCCAGAGAGGCAGGGCATGAATGACTATATTGCTGAAAGTCTGTGGCAAAGGGCCATATGAGACCTTCTTTATCTCGCACGGGGGGTTACGGTCCTGCCTAGACTTTCGTGAACTTAATTGAAACACTGTCCGGGATCTATATCCTCTCCCTCTCGTCCCGAACCTCTTTAATCAGATCGTAGGAGCCAAATGGTTTTCTAAACTGGATCTCAGGGGGGCATATAATCTCATTTTCATTAAGGAGGGGGATGAGTGGAAGATAGCCTTCAATACACCAGAGGGTCACTATGAAACTTTGTGATGCCATTTGGGTTGACTAATGCTCCCGCCGTCTTTCAGCACTTTGTTAATGACATTTTTAGTCATCTGGCAGGTAGATTTGTTGTGATCTATCTTGATAACATATTGATTTATTAGCCTGACCTCAAGTCACATCAGGTATATGTCAGACAGGTCTCATGGATACTCAGAGACAATAAATTATTTGTCAAACCAGAGAAATGTTTGTGCTCAGTTCAGGAGATCCCTTTTCTGAGTTATTTCTTATAGTTCACCAGTTACTGCATGAATCCGGTGAAAGTCCGGCTGGTCCTCGATTGGGATCATCCTGAGGACTTAAAGGCGTTACAAAGGTTTTTTGGTTTCGCCAACTACTACCATAAGTTCATCAAAAACTTTTCGATAGTGGCCAAACTTTTGACAGATATGACCAAGAAAGGGACGGACTTATCCAAATGGTCTAGTCCGGCGAGGGAGACTTTTGATACCTTGAAGAAATGTTTTGCATCTGCATCAATTCTTATACAGCCTGACGTCAGTCAGCCATTTATTGTAGATGTTGATGCGTCTGAAGTGGGGGTGGAAGTAAAAGTAGGAGGGGAAATAGGGAAAGTCAGTTCACCAGTGTTGGAAGTCTGTAGCCCTCAGTTGCAAGAGGAATCACCACACGGACCCACTGAGGTTCAGGATGTAGGCACAATATTCAGAAAAAACAGAGGTATTCTCCAGCGTTGAATTATAATATAAAACTTCACTTTTATTTTCAATTTCTCATAAAAACGTACTGGCTGGCAAATCTACAATACCCACAGGAAATGACCAACGCGTTTTGACTGGTAAGTCTTATTCATGGTATGAATGAATAAGACTTAACAGTTGAAACACGTTGGTCTTTTCCTGCGGGTATTGTAGATTTGTCAGCCAGTACGTTTTTATGAGAAAATCAAAATAAAAGTGACGTTTTATATTGCAATTCAACGATGGAGAATACCTCTGTTTTTTCTGAAGTGGGGGCTGTATTGTCGCACGGTGCATCTCTGCATCTCCTAGTAAAAGGCGTCCGTGTGTATATTTTTCTAAGAAACTGTCATCCGCTGAGAAAAACTACAACATTGGTAATAGGGAACTCTTGGTAATTAAGTGGGCTTTTGAAGAGTGGTGACATTTTCTGGAGGGGGAAGTTCATCCGGACTTGTAATCACTGATCATAAGAATCTTTTATATTTAGAATCTGCTAAGCATCTGACACCTAGACAGGCAAAATGGTTGTTGTTCTTCACCAGATTCAACTTTTTGTGAAGTATAGGCCAGGGAATAAGAACATGAAGGCGGATACTTTATCTTGTTTTCCTGGGGGTAGAGATAATTGTGAACCAGAAGGTAGTTATTGCTTATATAGGTTCTGATGTTGAGAAGGAGGTTGTAGAGGCTCAGTGGGAGGCCCCTGCTGCCTGTCCATCAGGTAAATTGTTCATACCTGTGAATCTCAATCTTAAAATTCTAAGTGAACATCATAATTTGGTCTTGGCCGGATATCCTGGTAGTAAAGCCACCACAGATCTCCTTACTTTGCGTTTTTGGTAGTCTGGGGTACACCAGGATGTTCGGGAGTATGTAGCTGCCTGTAGTGTTTGTGTGTGTTCTAAGACTCCTCACACTCATACGTCTGAGTCGCCACCATTGGCGATTCTCAGTAGACCTTGGATTAATTTAATCGGTAGATTTCATCACTGATCTACCTGTATCTGGCAGGCAGATGCTATGACCAATATAATCATCATTAGCCATAGGTAAATGAAAATCACTACTAATCCATACCCGAGTCCTTCATACAAATGTAAGGTGTTCCACACCCGTATAGGACAATTTGGCCTGATTGGGCATGGCAAAGCCACCTGCTATATTTCATACTCTTTATGACAGTACACTGGAGGCTGGACAAGGCAGTACACCAATGGCAAATTTAGCCAGTTCCTGCCACTGGTCCAACCTGTTGAACCAGAAGAAGTTCTAGATACAGTATTCCCTGTGTAGAAACTTAGAGTATATTAGAAGATCTTGAGAAATAGCTACTGTGTGTATACAAGAATTCACCACATCATTCCAGTCCCCATATCATAGTTCACACATGTTCTCTGTCCACTTACAGCAGATTAAGAAAAGACTTAGGAACAGTACTGTACAATAATTCATAAAAACACGTCAAATTCATCATGCTGGAAGACCTTAGGGTATCCTCCATCTTGGATGAGCCCATTGACAATCGAAGGGAACCAAATTATGCAATATTTGAAAGTCAGTGCTGAGGGCACTGAAAGAATGTATTATTGGCAGAGCATACAAGATTTACACAGAAGCATAAGTAGTCATGTCCAAGAAAATTTGACCAATGCCGGATGGTCATGTGTATGTAGTAAGTCGGAGTTATACTTTAAAAGAGTGCTAGAAGAAAGTTTGGGGGTGTCTGAACATGGCACTAACACTAGTCATGATTGATTCAATGGAAAGCCATTCATGTCTATAGGTGGTTTTATATCACGAAGTGACAAAGGATGGCAAAGAAGTACAGCAGTACTGGAAGACGGGGAGAGGAGTATGATATTGTTTTGGTCTTAGATGAGTATTAGACATCATTTTCTGTGGTTTAGTGTAGGAAAAAGCCAGCATTTCTCCTTAAATATGTAATGGACTAGTATATCTTACACGTTCAAATATTGCTCCCATATAGTGCCAAACTAATACTACCATACAGTGTATATGTACTACTGTCATACAAACAATGAAAAATACTGCCCTACAGTATTCTGTACCATCACACAATTCTCTAATAACGCTGCCATACAAATGTTAAATAATACCACTGAACAGTGTTTAAATAACACTGCCTTAGAGAGACAGAATAATACTGCCATACAAAACTAACATCAGAACAGTAGTACAAATTTCTACGATGCTGGGAACATCAAATAAACTGTTAGGTCCCATTCACATTCTACGGGAATTATATCGGACACTACACAGATGCAACCAGAAATGAATCAATCTGCAATCTGATACATTACAGACCCATTTGTAGACGTGTGAGTTTGGGCCAGAAATTAGACCAAACTCGGACATGTCTTCATTTCTTTTTTTGCAGAACATTAGCTGCAAAAAAGGAACCTCTGAATGCACCCATAAATTATAATGAGCACGTGTTCAATCCCATGAAAGCATGGATAGGACACGTACGTGAAACATTAACGTGTGAGTGGGGCCTTGTAAACTTTATTTTGTGAAGCAGTTTTGAACAGTCATGACTAGAGAATGGTCTTATTCTAGTTACATCAACCAGGCGGATTCTTCACACAAAAAAAGTTGAACCAAAACCTAAAGTAAAATGAGTTTAACTAGCTGCTACATATTGTTTATCCCATGATTTAATTTCACATTGCTGTCTGTAACTTTTTCGTTTGACTCCTTTTTCGCACTTTTACTTTACTTTTTTTTATTTGTTTTCAATTAAACAAGCTAAGGACATGAAGTTCAAAGACACATCTTGGAGAAATTGCACCAGAAACCCGCGCCTTGTGGTACAGAATAATCCTACACAAACAAATTATATCGACATTTGAAAAATAAAGGGTCATGAGTTCAAGAAAAACACACATCAGTGTAGGTGGAATTGAACTTTGAAGTGTTAAATCCTTGAATATTTATTTTTTTTGTGTTGTGATATAATTAGAACACATGCCCTAGAGGTCTCTTGCAAATTTAGGTCAGTATAGATAGAAAGGTTGTTAACTTTCTCTGCACTTTCCCCAAAGTGCCTGAAATCATTGCCTACTGGGTGAAAAGCTAATTAATTTTGCATGTTTCATCTGGACAAATGCACATGAAAAACAGAACCACAATACGTTATCGACTTCAATACTTACCAGTCTTTTATATGAAACTAAAAGTCATTATTACTGAATTTACCAGTATGCTTTCTGAAAAAGACAATATAGAGTACAAGTCCTCTTTTTCTCTGAAGAGGCAATTTGCATATGAAAAAGACAAAACTTTTTAAGACATATTTCTTTTTTAAGAAAATAATTGATAGTTTATTCTTCCTGTGTGACTTATATGTAGAACCACCATATGTTAATCCCAGACCATTTTTTATAAATGGGTATTCCAACTTGAGGGGTCCAGTTCAGACAATCCATTTAAAATAGTTGTACTTTTTGCATTAGGCTACGTTCCCACAATGAGCTTTTGGTGCAAAATAAACGCACATGCGTTTTTAGAACGTTTCCGCCGTGAAAATGCATGTAGTTCGCACCTAAGTATATTAATAAAGTTTTGTCAAAGCAAAAAACCAAGAAGTATCAAAAACAAACCATATTTATTTAAAACATAACACACAAAACAGAGACAAAAAACGCAGTCAAAAACACTATAAAAACGTATGTAAAAAAAAAACACACACACAAAAATGCAATGAAAAACCGCAAATAACCCAATTTAAATAACAGGTTCAGAAATGGTGTAGAGGTTCTGCAACATGAAAAACTCTCCAAAAGCTCATCTTGGGAATGTAGCCTAAGGCCACATGCACACTTTGAGTATTTGGTGATTTTTTTTACATCAGTATTTGTAAGCCAAAACCAGGAGTGGGTGAAAAATGCAGAAGTGGTGCATAAAGTGATCGCAAGCAGTAGCCATGACCGAGCAGCTACTTCACATCGCCCAGGCACTTCTGCAGGAAAATCGTGTCCCAGTCCCAATGCGCTGCCCAGTGTGGGGTGCATCACACTCATGTGTAGGCCACAGGTCTCTGCTGTTTCCAGGCCTCCATCTTCTGGAGCCGCCGCACATAACTCAGAGGACACACTGCTTATATTTACCAACAACAGTTTACTGGACAGTTCACACTCATCAGATTGTAACACGTAGTATCGGGCACCACACTTCTTGTTTCCTTAACATAGTACGTTTCCTTAACACAGTCCGCTTTCAACATTACTATCTGTTCCTCCTGGACTATCCCTACGTTGGCTATTCTTGCCTGCCACAGGCCACAGGGATTTCCTGTCCAGTCCAGCAGTGCACTCAGGATCCGTTACCTTCCCTTCTAGCAGATCCACATCCATCATCCCCTGTACACCAGAGGATAAGGCTCCTAGTACCTATACCAAGCCCTGAGGTCTGGACGTTGCAGGAATGTATGAAGGGATTCTAGTAAGGTCTCCCACTGCCATGATCGATAGTTCCTTGCTGCAGCCAGCAGCCCACTTCACTTGAACTTGACCTTGGTTACTGCACTTTCCTATCTGACTAACTATCAAGAAGTAGTCTGCTTTATACTAGCATTAACCCCCATCCCATTGTGGGCTAGTCCCAAACATTAACTGTACTTTATCCTAGTTCCCCAGCTAACAACAGTTACGATCTTATACAAGTATGTACTAAGCCTATTGTCCTAAATCCTAATCTATATCTTACCCTATGCTGTACACTACCATATCACAGTCCATTCACAATATACATGTTACACTTATGTATTACCTGTACATTACACATGCGCTATACATTATCAAGATATACAAAAGACGCATAACACTATATACATGATGTGATCGGTGACTTCAGGGGTAGGAACGCGTTAGTACGGTCCACCACTCTTACAGGTGCACATGTTTCTATTATACTTTTCCTCAGATTGTTCCACTCCTGGTTTTGGCTTACACATACTGAGGTAAAATACTGACCAAATACTGAACGTGTGCACGTGGCCTTATAGTTTCACAGGGCTAGCTGCAAACATCGGCCTGGCTACTGCAACGGCATTACAATTCTGCTGCAATAAGCCAAGCTATATGCTTGTCCTTCCAGTAATAAATGCTAGTTATTGCAATAGTTAGGGTATGTTCATACAGAGTTTTTTTATTACTGATTTTCATGATAAAATAATCAAGTAAAAAAATGCTTAAAAGAAAAAAGTTGTTTGGCGCTTTGTTGGTGTTTTTTGACATGTTGCAAAAGACAAATTTGAAGCATTTATCTTTCAAGCAGAATTGACATGTTGCTTCTTTTTCTATGTGGAAACGAATAGCTCCATGTGGCCTATAGGCTTGTTTTCCCATTGAAATGGATTGGAAGCTTAATGAAAGAGTATTTGAAGCAGTTTTTGATGTGGATTTTGGAGCAGAATCTGCAAAATGAGCAGAGCTGGGGAGAGATGGAGGAGTGACATCAGTGCTCATCTATCAAAAAAACTGACCGTCACTTCCAAAACTGAAAATAGGTGTGTATCGGTGCTTACTAAGAGTAACCATCTTCATATATAATGAACAAATAAAGTAGCAGTCTGTAGCGCTACAGTATGCGAACATGAAATATGAAATTTGAATAGCATTACTGCTCTAGAAAATAGAAATAACTGAGAAATCTTAGCGCATAAATTGGCCAATTCATGTGTGCCTGGTAGCCACGGTAAGGCATATCTGCCGGATCCGCACATTCTTCAACCATGAATCTGCAAAAACACTAGTGCACGCCCTCATCATCTCCCGCCTTGACTAATGCAACCTCCTGCTCTGTGGCCTCCCTTCTACCACTCTTGCACCCCTCCAATCTATCCTAAACTCTGCTGCCCGACTAATCCACCTTTCCCCCCGCTATTCCCCAGCCTCTTCTCTCTGTCAATCTCTTCACTGGCTACCCGTTGCTCAGAGAATCCAGTTCAAAACCCTAACCATGGCATACAAAGCCATGCACAACCTGTCTCCTCCATATATCTGTGACCTAGTCTCCCGTTACATACCCGCACGCAACCTCCGATCTTCACAAGATCTCCTTCTCTACTCCCCTCTTATCTTCTCCTCCCACAATCGCATACAAGATTTCTCCCGAGCTTCCCCCCCTACTCTGGAACTCTCTACCCCAACACATCAGACTCTCGTCGACCGTGGAAACCTTCAAAAGGAGCCTGAAGATCCACCTCTTCCGACAAGCCTACAACCTGCAGTAACCACCGCTGCATGACCAGCTCTACCCTCACCTACTGTATCCTCACCCATCCCTTGTAGATTGTGAGCCCTCGCTCCTCCTGTACCAGTCGCTGTCACACTGTGTTCAAGATTATTGTACTTGTTTTTGCTATGTATACCCCTTTTTACATGTAAAGCGCCATGGAATAAATGGCGCTATAATAATAATAAATAATAATAATAATTTCTCGTTACCAGGAACCTACCTAATGTGAATCCTCTCTTAGAGACTAAAGTCTACATATGTATGGGAAGAAAAGATCCTGCAAGATGGCTACTCTTAGTAAGCACCTGTACACCTATTTTCTGTTTTCTGGCTCAGCACCCCACCCCTGGGACTCAGGCCGTTTTAATTAGAGCAGGTTCTTACCTTCTCATATACATGCAGACGTTAGTTTCTAATAGAGGATACACATTGGTAGGTTCCTGGTAATGAGAAACGCCTTACTGTGGCTACCAGGTACACATGAATTGGCCAATTTATGTGCTAAGATTTCTCAGTTATTTCTGTTTTCTAGAGCAGTAAAGCAGTTCAAATGTCATATTTCATGTTCACATACTTAGCGTTGCAGAGTGATACTTTATTTGTTAGTCAGTGCTCATCTAATTCATGACGAGCTGTGGCTTGCCTTACGCCAGGAATCTTACTCCAATCAAAAGTGTTGAAGGGGTTATCTCATTAATCATTTTCATAATTAATTTCCCCCCTAAGTACTTTTCAATAGCATCATTTTTGGTTCCATACAATTTATTGATTCCATGTCATTAATTATTTTTGGGGAAATAAAAAACATTACATTTAACATTTTGTGACATTCATCGTACAGTACAAATGAGGTTATCCTTTTTCTGTGTCAGTGCGATTATGGCGATATCAAGTTTATATAGTTTTTTATGCTTTACTATCCTTGCACACTAAACATACTCTGAAAATAAAATATTTTTATGTTGCCTTATTCTGAAAAAACTTTTTTCTTCATTTTTGATCTAACAGAGCTATGTGAGGGCTACTTTTTGTGTAGGACAAACTGTATATTTCAATTATACCATATGACGTTTAGATCACTTTTTATTCCATTTTTGGTATGTGGGAATAATAAAAAAAAGAAAATCACAATTCATGTTTTTTTTTTTATTTGATTTCTTTACTGTGTTCCCTGTGGGGTATAATTGACATGTTAACTTTATTGTGGAGATTGACGTGATTATAGCAATAACCAGTTTTTCTATTTTCCTATGTTTTATTAGTTTTGAACAAAAAAATCCTAAAAAAAAAAAAAGTGTGCCACCAGCTTTGGAAAACGGTATTTTTTTTTTTACTTTTCTGTAAATGATGCTTTGTGAGGTGTTTTTTTGCAGGGCAAGATGTAGCATTCATTAGCACCAATTTGATAAACATATGACATATTTTCATCTTTTGGCGGAAAAAAAATAACTACAATTCTGGAATTTTTCTCTATGGCATTTACCGTGTGTTATAGTTAACATGTTAAATTTTGCAAGTCAATATGATTAAAGTGCTTTGCAATTGATATATTTTTTATATTTTACTACTCTTTACACAACCAACAACAGGTTCTTAAAGGGGCTTGTCGTAGTCAGTTTGGTTCTTAAAGGGGCTTTCCCACTTTTAGAAAAGTGGACCCCAAACAGTTCTTGCAATGTAAAATAGGAAAGAAAGATAGAAATCCCCCTCCCCTCCTGCTGTTTTTCTGTGTTTTGGCTGCAATGGTGACATCATGTCAACAACTCGCATGACTGCAACCAATCACTGAGCTCAGTGGCTCTACTGATGCAGACTGCACAAGTTGCTGTGCTCAATCATTGGCTGCAGTGGTGATGTGAGCTGTCAACGTGACGTCACATTGCAGCCAAGACTCCGAGACTGGAGCAGCAGCAGGGAGCCAGCGCTGGTGTGGATGAATACTATATGTCTTTGTTATTTTACATTACTGGATTAAATTGGGGTCCCCTTTTATAAAAGTAGAACACCTATTTGAGGACACAGCAATTTATTTATTTTTTTTACAAAAGCCACAACTTTATTTTTTTATTACCATAGCTGTATGAGGACTTTTTTGTTTTGCGAGACAATTTGTATTAGTAGTAGCTGCATCTTGAGGTATACATAATATGCTATGTAAACTATTCAATAATGCACGGTGGAAAAAACAGCAAATTTGCTGCTGTACTTTAGATCTTGTTTTCATGGTATTCACTATTCTTTATAAATGACATGATATTCTACATGTTGATACTATTACAGAAATGACAAATTTATATATTTTTCTACAAAATAATTTAGTTTTACATTATGTCGATGCAGTCAAATATTTTTATTTTTTATTTACTATGTTATATGATAGCTTGTTTGTTTTGCAAGACGACAGTACCATTTTGGAGTACAAATGACTTACTGATCCTTTTTATTTTATTCTTTATTGGATGTGCTGAGATAAAGAAATGTCCTCAATTTTGGAATTGTATTTAAGGTGTACCTATTATGAACAATACAGATTTGTGGGGGTCCAAGTCTTGACACTAATAACACTGTTTGCACATCAGACTGCACAGAACAGCACTGTTTAGCAAGCAGAAGTTCTCATCTTCTGCATGAGTGTACACAGGGAGCGTGTATAGACCCCACTTTATTAAAACAGCTATAACCCATAGAGACATGGACTCCACAGGACCCCTCAAGGTGTACAATGCATCAAGACATTAACATCAGACCCTTTGAATTTTGAAAGTTCTGAGCCAGGGCGTCTATTGATGAAAATTGTGCTTTTAGCACCTTCAGCTACTCTTTATAATGTTCCTGTAACTATTCCTGGTCAGTTTTTGTAATATGGCAGGGTAGGTTATTCTGCTAAGAGACCATTAGGGAATACTATTGACATGTAGGGGTGTACTTGGTCTGCGTCAATGTTAATGTAGGTGGTACATGTCAAAGTAACATCCACATAAATGCCAGGACTGAGGTTTCCCAGCATAACATTGCTCAGAGTATGATAGTAACACCCCAACTTGCCTTTTTCCCAGAGAGGTCCAAATAGTAAGGTCTTATGTACACAATCATATTATTCTAATACTGCACCCAGGGAAAGTTATGGGTACAAGCTATAGTTTCACTTGTCTTCAAATTCAGAGAAAAAAACACAGTTTTTTTTCTTACAAAGTCATACAAAACAAACTGTGGTATTTTCCATTACATGGCCTTTAAAGGGAACATATAAGCAGGTTTTTGCTATTTGTTCTGAGAGCACCATGATTCTAGGGCAATGGAACCTGATTTCAAGGATATGTCACTTACTAGGCTGTGTGTTGTTGTTTCAATACAATCAGTGTTTTATTGGCAGATTATCACTACAGGACAATAGGCTTCGTGCCTCCTAGTCCAACCACACCCCCCAGCACTGATTGGCAACTAGCTGTCACTATACATTGTACACAGAGAGCTGCCAATCAGAGGTGTGGGCGGGGTTATACACAGCTCAGCATTCAGAACACTGCTAGATCTGCAGAAGAGAAAACTGTGATTCTATCACAACTGCTGTACGCAGTAAACTAAGTGATACATCGCTGGAATCAGGGTCTTTGCCTCTACCTCATGCTGCCCGAATACATTGCAAAAAACTACTGACAGATCTCTTTAGGAGAGGAGTTCTCCTGTAGTGGCAATACAGAGATTGCATATAATGGTAAACTGCGTGCCTATGGCTCTTAATACAGAACTATAGGGAGCTTGTGTTCTGCCATACAGGCTTTGCCACGCACATGAGGCCAAAAACCTGGTCACACACTGTGCAATTTTGCAGAATACTTGACAATGACTGAACTGATTGTACTGGAGATGAGATGCTCATTTTGCAGTCTTACACCCTTTCTTTTACACATCAATTAATAAATGTAGCCTTTAAAGGCCTTTTTTTGCTGCACATTGAGAAATACAGAAATGGACAATTCTGAACTGCTTTGTAAGACACTGATATTATCTTTGGAAGAGCACTAAATATTATCTGTAACCTTTTGAGAAAACCATATTGTGTCACAGACTAATTAACATAATGTCAAAAGTTTCATTATAAAAACTGCTTTGTCAATCTAACATTTTAGAGTGAGAATAAGCTTCAAAAGCTTCATGGATGTTTTTCAAGGAGCTTATTAATTTTCCAAAGCTTTTCTTCCAAGAAATAAGTCTGGTCCATAGAAAAGAAAAAAAGAATAATTGAAGACAAGTTTCGACACACTACTTTCAGTAAAACCAATAGTTTTACAGAAACAATTAAATCCTGGTGCAAATAATGTCTTGTTTGAATGAACATATCACCTATTTGAGCAAAGCCTTTAGCTGTGTACAGATTAGCTGTGAAATGTGGATAATTCTGCTATCAAATTTGACTAGTACCAGCATTAATAGAGTTATTTTCCATTACCAAGAAAGTTACACCACTGCCAACAACAAAAAAAATGTTTATACTTTATCAAGAAAAAAGTAATTATCTTACATGAAGATTACATTAGAGCTTCAGTGTTCAAGTGAGTGTTAATGGTCTCTTGTTCTATGTATAGCATTCCTAATGAAGAGCCTTTCCTACTGTGTCAAATAGCTACTTGTGAGCAGTAATCATTTATATCATCCTTATTTGTCATAGAAGTAATAGCCATGTTTATTCAGTCCAGCTATAAAACAAAATGCATGGTGGAAATTCTATACTGCAAGCTTCCTTCACAAAATGATTTTGGAAAAAAAAATCATTTTTTAGCTCTATTTCGTTAAGACATTTTCCAGCTCTATAGAGAAGCCTACAATGATTTAAATAACATACGAAGGGTTAAAAACGCACCAAAAAGTGAAAAAAATACAAGGTCAGTAGTGCATTAATTGTTTCTCTACTGATATACTGCTAACATCTGGCTGCAACAATTTTGGTTATAAACAAACGTAGAGAAAAAATGCCACATAAAACTTAAAATATAATTCCAATTGTCATATTGTGGACAGAACATTGTATCAAGCAAAATGAGAGTGGTCTCTAGGCTGGACTTAAAGTGAACCTCCGCCATGTATCATCGCCATGTTGTTATTCCATCCGAACTTCAGTGCAGATTTATTTCTTAGGGCTCATACCCATCTGCGTTAATAAAAACGGTTCGATGTTGTCAGATGAAAAATAATTTTGCATTTTCAAAACTCAATGCTTTAACATTCTGTAAATCACCTGTTGGTATAAATGCTCACACCCCTAGATAAATTCCTCAAGGGGCAAAGTTTCCAAAATGGAGACTCTTTTAGGTTTCTGCTTTTTTTATGTTCTAGCAAAAACTGCCATGTGTTCAAACAGTAACACTATTACATGTGGGGTATCAGCATACCCAGAAGAAAATAGACCACATAATTATGCAATTTTTCTCATTACCCTTGAGAAACTGAGAAATTTTGGTCTAAAGCAATATTTTCGTTAAAAAAACCATAATCTTTAATTTTCATGACCCAACATTCTAAAATTCTGCAAAGTAACTGTAGGTTCAAAATGGTTATCCTACTTGAACATAAATTCATTGAGTGGTGTATTTTCCAAAATTGGGTAACTTCTGGGGGGTTCTGCTGTTTTGGCACCTTGGGGGCTCCGCAAATGCAGCATGGTGTACGCAATGTTTTCCAGCCAAATTTATGCTCCAAAAATCAAATAATGCTACTTGCTATCGGAGCCCTACAGTGTGTGCCTATATAGTGGTTTCCGACCACCTATTGTTGTATTTAGGAGAAATTGTGTAACAAATTGTGCGGTCCATTTTCCCTTGTGAAAATAAAAAATTGGGGGCTAAATCTACATTCTATTAAAAAAAAGGAATATTTTGTTTCTTTCTTCCTGTTTGCATAAAAAAACCTTCTGAATACGGTTTTGAAATACATAGGGAGGTGCAGATTTTGAAATAAGGTCTTATCTGTGGGTTTTCAAAAGTGAAGCGATCCATAAAAATATATGTTACTTAAATTGAATTGAAAGAAAATTTAATTTTAACCATTCTAACATCCTAAAAAAGATAAACTTTTTTTTTCAAAAATGATGCTGGTGTAATGGAAACATGGTAAATATTATTTACTAACTATTTTGTATGGCATGACTATCTGTTTTAAGGGTAGAAAAATTAAAAGATTGCAACATTTTCCAAAATTTGTCAAATTTTAGATATTTTCATACATAAATGTAAATCATATCAACCTAAATTTACAACTACCATGAAGTAGAATGTGTCACGAAAAAAAACAGTCTCAGAATTGCTGGGATATGTTGATACATCAGATTTGAAAAATTTGGCGTAGTTAAGAAGGGTAAAATAGGCTTCAGCGTGAAGGGGTTAAAATGCAAAGTTTTTATCATATAAAAGAAATTATACCAAGAAAAGTCATTTCAGAATGTTTTCCACCTTTAATGTCACATAATCTGTACAATTCAATAAAAAAAAAAATAAATAAAACAAATGTATTCCGATGGAAAGAGATCTAAAATAATGTGGTTGCATAAATATGCACACCTTTAAACTAATACTTGGTTGAAGTACCCTTTGAACTTATGAAAGAATTCAGTCTTTTTGGGTAGGAGTCTATCAGCATGGCACATCTAGAATTGGCCATCTTTGTCCACTCTTTCTTGGAGTAGTGCTCCAAACCGGTCAGGTTTCGAGGGCATTTATTGTATACAGCGCCCCTAGGAGAGGAGAGCGATCCAGCGCTGATTGGCCACAGGGATGGCGTGACATTTTGTCACGTGATGCCTGAGAGAGCCAGCGCTAGAACGGCACCAGAGGCAAGTGTGTTATTATTTTACTGGGGGGAAACATAGGTATTCAGTAGTAGTCTGAGTAGTGGACAACCCCTTTTAGATTTCTTTGATCAATGTGAGACTTATAACTAGTGTTGAGCGATACCTTCCGATATCAGGAAATATCGTATCCGATTGGATCGGACCGATACCCAAAAAGTATCGGATATCGCCGATTCCGATACCGGAAACCAATGCAAGTCAATGGGACACAAATATCGGAATGAAAATAAACCCTTTCTTTCCTTGTAGGTTAATTCTACATGAAGTAAAACAACTAAGAATAATATAGAATGTATTACGCGAAAAGCAGGCAATTCATCAGCGGCATACACCGGTACCCGACAATTTACAACAGAAAGAATAGAGCTTCACACATAGATTAGATAGATAGAAACATGTCAGTCACATATATATGAAGTACAGTGACAGTGTTGCTTACTGTACTTGTCATTAAGTGTAAAGGATTTATAAAAAAAAATAATAGTGTTTTCATGCACCGTCTCTTTAAAAAAGCCGGCCGGCAATTCAGCAGCAGTACCCGACAATTTACAACAGAAAGAATAGAGCATCACACATAGATTAGAAAGATAGAAACATGTCAGTCACATATATATGAAGTGAGAGACAGAAACACAGATGCAAACAACACAGTGAAGATAAATCTAATCCCAATGGACCCATGTTATTGCATATAGGACTAATAAAGAGAACGGGCCATCATCTTGTAACAGTAAAGGAAAGGGGGGATTGTTCCTCTGTGAAGCAGAGAAACAAAAAGATGGGCACACAAGTTCAAAATTGTAAAGAAGTAAGAAAATTCCTTTAACACATGTAGCAAACACAAATTACAAAGATAAATGCGGACGACAGAGTGGACACAGAGTGCTGGATCCACATGAATAAAACAATGTTAAAAACTGTGACACAGCGCCCGAAAGGTCAGCCTATATAGCAAGTGGAAATATAAGGGGGACAGCAACAGGGTCACATGTATTAATAAATATATACCACCCATCAAGAATACCTTTTCCGAATTGTACCCCCAAAACAATAATATCCCATCACAATCAAAATACCCAGAAACAAAAGGGTTAAAACCCTTATACAGATGGAAGTAATACAAACAATTGGTCATAAATAAGCTAAAATAGCTATGTACCTGGGTAAGGCCACCAGACAGGCTCTGCTACCGTCATCCATAGGATGCGCCAATTCTGGCACTTAGCCTCGCTCTTCCACGCTGCCCTGGTGCGGTGGCAGGGGGTAATAGTGGTGGGGTTCATGTCAGCGTCAGCTGCCATGAAGCCCAGTTTAGTAATGATGGGCATCTATAAGACACCCCCATTACTAACCTACAAAGTGTTAAAAATAAAAAACACACACTACACCCAGAAAAAAATAATTTATTTGAAATAAAACACACCATTTTATTTAATTCTTAGTTTACTAAAAAAAAATAGTTACCTGTCCACATTCCTGCGCTGATCTCCCATGCACAGCTGTCACATCTGGAGATGGTGACAGCTGTGCATGGCTGCTGTAAGCTCACACTGCCGGGAACACGTCCGCTCCCGGCAGCGGGAGCCACGGACTGAGGTCACCGGAGTGCATTCAGGCAGCGCAGCTCCGGAGACCTCCTTTACGGCACTGCTGTACCGTGGGAATTTCTCACGGTACAGCGGGGCCGTAAAGCAGCTAACCGGAGCAGCGCTGCCTGAACTCCGGTGAACCCGCTTATGCAATGACAGGGCTGCTTTACGGCCCCGTCATTCTAGCGGCGGCAGCGGTTGAGAGCGGTGACATTCTATGTGGCTGCTCTAAACTGGAGATCATCATGGGACACTCGTGGACTACTACGGAGGGGTAAGGATAAGGTTGTGGTTTATTATTTTAGATTTTATTACAGGAGATCGATGGCTTCGGGGAATTAGGTGTCTAGGTGAGTATAGGTGTAGTTTTTTATTTTTTACTTTATTTTAGGTGGCGATCGGCGGGGACAGGTAATGTATAAACTAATTTATTGCAGGTAACCACTGGCCACCAATGAAATGTATTTAAAATGTATTGGGGACCATGGGGCAGTTTAACCCCTTAAGCCCCGAGGGTGGTTTGCACGTTAATGACCAGGCCAATTTTTACAATTCTGACCACTGTCACTTTATGAGGTAATTACTCTGGAACGCTTCAACGGATCCCCCTGATTCTGAGAATGTTTTTTCGTGACATATTGTACTTCATGATTGTGGTAAAATTTCTTCAATATCACTTGCGTTTATTTGTGAAAAAAATGGAAATTTGGCGAATATTTTGAAAATTTTGCAATTTTCAAAATTTTAATTTTTATGCCCTTAAATCAGAGAGATATATCACACAAAAGAGTTAATAAATAACATTTCCCACATGTCTACTTTACATCAGCACAATTTTGGAACCAAAATTTTTTTTTGTTAGGGAGCTATAAGGGTTAAAAGTTGACCAGCGATTTCTCATTTTTCCAACAAAATTTACAAAACCATTTTTTTAGGGACCACATCACATTTGAAGTCACTTTGAGAGGTCTTTATGACAGAAAATACCCAAAAGTGACACCATTCTAAAAACTGCACCCCTCAAGGTGCTCAAAACCACATTCAAGAACTTTATTAACCCTTCAGGTGCTTCACAGGAATTTTTTGAATGTGGAAGAAAAAAATGAACATTTAACTTTTTTCACAAAAATGTTACTTTAGACCCAATTTTTTTTATTTTCACAGAGGTAACAAGAAAAAATGGACCCCAAAATTTGTTGTGCAATTTCCCCTGGGCACGCAGATACCCAATATGTGGGGAAAAAACACTGTTTGGGCGCACGGCAGGGCTCGGAAGGAAAGGAGCGCCATTTGACTTTTTGATTGTAAAATTTGCTTGAATAATTAGCGGACGCCATGTTGTGTTTGGAGAGCCCCTGTGTGCCCAAACATTGGAGCTCCCCCACAAGTGACCCCATTTTGGAAACTAGACCCCCCAAGGCACCTATCTAGATGCATAGTAAGCACTTGGAACCCCCAGGTGCTTCACAAATTGATTCGTAAAAATGAAAAAGTGAAAAAAAAAAAAACCTTTTTCATTTTTATGAATCAATTTGTGAAGCACCTGGGGGTTCCAAGTGCTCACTATGCATCTAGATAGGTGCCTTGGGGGGTCTAGTTTCCAAAATGGGGTCACTTGTTGGAGAGCTCCAATGTTTGGGCACACAGGGACTCTCCAAATGCAACATGGTATCCGCTAACAAATTGAATGGAAAATCGGCTCAAATTGTTAGCGGACACCAAGTTGCGTTTGGAGAGCCCCTGTGTGCCCAAACTTTGGAGCTCCCCCACAAGTGACCCCATTTTGGAAAGTAGACCCCCAAAGGCACCTATCTAGATGCATAGTGAGCACTTGGAACCCCCAGGTGCTTCACAAATTGATTCGTAAAAATGAAAAAGTGAAAAAAAAAACAGTTTTTCATATTTATGAATCAATTTGTGAAACACCTGGGGGTTCCAAGTGCTCACTATGCATCTAGATAGGTGCCTTGGGGGGTCTAGTTTCCAAAATGGGGTCACTTGTGGGGGAGCTCCAATGTTTGGGCACACAGGGGCTCTCCAAACGCAACATGATGTCCGCTAACAATTTGAGCCGACAATTTGTTAGCGGATACCATGTTGCATTTGGAGAGTCCCTGTGTGCCCAAACATTGGAGCTCCCCCACAAGTGACCCCATTTTGGAAACTAGACCCCCCAAGGCACCTATCTAGATGCATAGTGAGCACTTGGAACCCCCAGGTGTTTCACAATTGATTCATAAATATGAAAAAGTTTTTTTTTTTCACTTTTTCATTTTTACGAATCAATTTGTGAAGCACCTGGGGGTTCCAAGTGCTCACTATGCATCTAGATAGGTGCCTTGGGGGGGTCTAGTTTCCAAAATGGGGTCACTTGTGGGGGAGCTCCAATGTTTGTGCACGCAGCTCTCCAAACGCAACATGGCGTCCGCTAACAATTTGAGCCGATTTTCCATTCAATTTGTTAGCGGACACCATGTCGCGTTTGGAGAGCCCATGATGTGCCTAAACAGTGGAGCTCCCCCACAAGTGACCCCATTTTGGAAACTATACCCCTCAAGGATTTTATTAAGGTGTATAGTGAACATTTTGAACCCAGAGGTACGACACAGAATTTGTTTACATTAGGTCATCATATTGAATAAGTTGTCATTAGTCTTGAGCGCAAGTGCTCGCTACTTGAGTTTGCATCGGGTACTCAGGTATGCACAATGTACAGCGTGTGCTCGAGTTACATGCTCGAGTCCCTGCTCCGCATGTTTCACGGTTATTAGACACCCAAAAAAAACCATACGGGGATCGCTCGTGCATGGCAGGCAATCCCCGTAAAGTTTTTTTGGCCGCGAAGCATATGGGGCAGAGAGTCGAGCATGTCACCCACGATACTCAATGCATACCAGAGCACCCGATGCAAACTCAAGTAGCAAGCACTTGCGCTCAACACTAGTCACCATATCGTCATCTTTTTTCTTACTTTTGAAAAAAATCCCAACCCCATCACAACCCTAACCCCAACCCTAACCCCAACCCCAGCCCTAACCGTAGCACAACCCTAACCGTTGCACAACCCTAACCGTAGCACAACCCTAACCGTAGCACAACCCTAACCGTAGCACAACCCTAACCCTAGCACAACCCTAACCCCAAACCCAGCCCTAACCCTAGCCCAATCCTAACCCAAGAGTTTATTTTTGACGCCGTTCCTCGTGCGGTATAAGTGATTAGACGACTTTATTCTTCGGGGCGGTGTGATTACAGCAATAGCAGAATCATATGGGGTTTTTATGACTGACAGCTGTCACACACAAAAAGACGCATTTTTTGTAAAATCTAGTTTTTGCATCGCCATATTTTGAGAGCTATAATTTTTCCAGATTTTGGCAGATAGTCATGTGATGGCTCGTTTTTTGCGGGATGAGTTGACGTTGTTATTGGTGCCATTTTCAGGCACGTGACATTTTTTGATCGCTTTCTATTCCGATTTTTGGGAGGCAGAATAAACAAAAACCAACAATTCAGGAATTGTTTTTTTTTTTTTTATTATTCTGTTCCGCGTGTGGTAAAAGTGATAAGTCAGCTTTATTCTTCGGGTCAGTACGTTTACAGCGGTACCACATTTATATCGTTTTTCTATGTTTTGCACTTTTACATAATAAAAGCAATTTTATAGAAAAAAATATTTTTTAGCATAGCTTTATTCTGAGAGCTATAACTTTTTTATTTTTCGGCTGATGGAGCTGTATGTCAGCTTTTTTTTTGCGGGACGAGATGACGTTTTCAGCGGTACCATTTTTATTTATATTCGTCTTTTTGATCGCGTGTTATTCCATTTTTTATTTGGCAGTATGGTGATAAAGCATTGTTTTTTGCTTCGTTTTTTTTTTTTTTTTTTACCGTGTTCATTGAAGGGGTTAACTAATGGGACAGTTTTATAGGTCAGGTTGTTCCGGACGCGGCGATACCAAATATGTGTACTTTTATTATTTTTTTTGTTTTTTTTTATAATAATATTTATTGATGGGTACATTATATTTTTATTTTTGGTGGATTATTTTATTTATTTATTTTTTATATATATTTTTTTTTTTTCACTTACTGACAGTTTTTATACTTTATTACTTTGTCCCGCTATGGGACTTTCACTTTTTTTTCTCTGATCGCCTGCATGGCACCATCCCTGTGTCATACAGGCTATCAGCGCTGCACAGTGAGAAGATTGTTTGGAGATGCACTGCGCATGTCCAAACAATCTTCCTGCTGTCTGGTGACCCGGATGTTGTCATGACGACATCGGGTCGTCATGGCAACACCCGGGAAGCCTTTGCAGACAGCGCTGGAAGCCGGAAGAGGAGGTGAGTATCTGCGATCACTTCCCCTTGCCCCCGCAATGCTGCGATCGGCTGCGATCGACTTTGATTGCAGCATCGCAGGGGTTAATGTGCTGGGAGCGGTGCAGGACCGCTCCCTGCACATAGTACCGGGTGTCAGCTGTGACAATCAGCTGACACCCGGCGGCGATCGCCCCCGCACAGCCTGTGTGCGCGCGCGATCGGGATGACGTACTAATACGGGTCTGGCTCTTAAGTCCCAGGGCACAGACGCGTATTAGTACGTCAGATGTTATTAAGGGGTTAAATAGCAGGATCAGGCTGATGGGAACTACTGCTCCCATCGAGCTGATCCTGCTGGCACGAGTGGACGGGGGACAGACATAGGCCGATGGGAGTAGTAGTGTCACATCGGCCTATGTTTGCCTGCACGAAGACACCGGCAGACATCGCACAGACACCGCACACACCCGCAGACATCGCACAGACACCGTGCACACCCGCACACACCCGCAGACATTGCACAGACACCGCGCACACCCGCACACATCGCACAGACGCCCACACACACTAATCATGACGGGTCTGGGAGGTGAGGCTGACCTGTGCGACCGTGGGAAAGTTCATGTGAGTTCATGCAATGCAGTCAAGCATGAACTCACATGAACCCTCTGAGGGCACCGCGGCTACTTCAAATGAACAGCTGATCGGCATCACCTGATACCTCAGCTGTTCATTTGAAATAACCGGCAGGAGAGCGCAGCACAGAACGGGAAAGCCGGCGGTGAAGTCTTTTCACTGCCGGCTTCCCCGCCCGGGTCCTTCGCTTCCCGCTCCTTGGTGCTGCGCTCCCCGCCCGGTCCTAACTTACGATCGGGATGGGAGGTGGCGAGGGGAGCGGAAGATCGGGGTGGGAGGCTGCGGGGAAGCAGTATGGGGCTGTGTGATTGTTTAAAAGCCGCCGGCTTTTTACCGCCCGCCGGCTTTTAAACAATCAGGAGAATTCTCTCACGCTGGGATGGCATTCTGATGACAGGCTGGATCGCAGCTGAGCGCTGCCATTCAGCTTGTCATCCTTCAGAGACACTGCAAAGCGCAGGCATTATGGGAACTTCCGATTCCGGTATTCGATATTGTAAAAGTATCGGAATTAAGTATCGCAATTCCGATACCGCGAATATCGGCCGATACCCGATATTTCAGTATCGGAATGCTCAACACTACTTATAACTCATTATTCCCACTCAGATTCCCAGTCAGGTGAAGGAATGAAACAAAAAAAAATGGAAGTTAAGATGAAGTCGGCACTGGAGCATGGGAGGTTAGACAAAGCTCAATGTTTTATTTTCGTTCAATAGGTGCCTATGAAGCAAAACAAATAGTTCCTGAAAAACCCCATTAAGATATTGCTTGGATATTATTTGGCATGTTCTGTTTTCAGTGTTTCTTTAAGCAAATCATATATATGAGATAATTGTAAAATAAAAGCTATAACACAAGACTCCCAATTAAACTTGCATTCCCTCTGAGCAAAAGTATATTTTTCAGAATAATTTCTTGAAGATCAATTTTAAAACAAATAACTGTAAAAAAAAATTGCTAAATAATTTTACATATTTGGTGGATTTTATTTACAACTATAATTATTTTTACGGCATTAGTATTTTGTTTAGACTTTTTAGGAAAAAAGTTTAATTTCAGTCCTTTCCTCACCTAAACACACATACTTGTAAATGTCATCATTGTATGACTAGCATACACAACTATTCTTGAAGTATGGACAAAACCAGCACACGCAGAGGAAACCCACTCAAGCAAAGAGGGAAAAGAGAAAATCCACACAAATAGCATTATGGTTGGAATTAACCCCAAGGCCCCAATTCTGCAAAACATCATGTTAACCACTATTAAATCTGCCTGAATCAGCTAAGAAATAGTAAGAGACTGCTAAGTAATGTAAGGCATTTTAAACCTTAGAATAGCAGCTAAAGTTTATAATGTTTTATCTACAGAGGGGAAAATAAGTATTTGATACACTGTTGATTTTGCAAGTTTTTCCACCTACAAAGAATGGAGAGGTCTGTCATTTTTATCGTAGGTAGACTTCACCTGTGAGAGACAGAATCTAAAAATACAAAACAGAAAGTCACATTGTATGATTTTTATATAATTAATTTGCATTTTATTGCATGAAATAAGTATTTGATACAATAGAAAAACAGAACTTAATATTTGGTCCAGGAACCTTTGTTTGCAAATACAGAGTCAGATGTTTCCTGTAGTTCTTGACTAAGTTTGCACACACTGCAGCAGGGATTTTGGCCCACTCCTCCATACAGATCTTCTCCAGATATTTCAGGTTTCAGGGCTGATGCTGGGCAACAATGAGTTTCTGCTCCCTCCAAAGATTTTCTATTGGGTTCAGGTCTAAAGACTGGCTAGGCCACACCAGGACCTTGAAATGCTTCTTACAAAGCCACTCCTTAGTTGCCACGGCTGTGTGTTTAGGATCATTGTCATGCTGGAAGACCCAGTCACAACCCATCTTCAATTAGGTTACTAAGGGAAGAAGGTTGTTGGCCAAAATCTTGCAATACATGAACCCATTCATCCTCCCTTCAATACAGTGGAGTCGTTCTGTCTCCTTTGTAGAAAACCACCCCCTAAGTATGATGTTTCCCTCACCATCCTTCACGGCTGGGATGGTGTTTCTTAGGGTTGTACTCATCCTTCTTCCTCCAAACAGGGAGTGGAGTTGAGACAAAAAAGTTCTGTTTTGGTCTCATCTGACCACATGACCTTCTCACATGCCTCCTCTGGATCATCCAGATGGTCATTGGCGAACTTCAAATGGGCCTATACATGTGCTGGCGTGAGCAGGGGGACCTTGCGTGTCCTGCAGGATTTTAATTCATGACGGCATAGTGTATTACTAAGGCCACTGCCCCATTATCAGTATTTGGTCAGTATTTTTTTCTCAGGAGTGGGAGCCAAAACCAGATGAGGAACAATCAGAGAAAAGGTATAATAGAAGCAAGTGCACCAATTCTGCATTTATCACCCACTCCTGGTTTTGGCTCCCACTCCTGAGAAAAAATACTGACCGAATACTTACCAAATACTGATAGTGGGGCCGTGGCCTAATGGTAATGTTTGAGACTGTGGTCCCAGCTCTCTTCAGGTCATTGATAAAGTCCTCCAGTGTAGTTCTGGGCTGATTCCTAACCTTTCTCAGAATCATCCTTACCCCACGAGGCGAGATCTTGTATGGAGCCGCAGACCAAGGAAGATTGACAGTCATCTTGTGCTTCTTCCATTTTCAAATAATTGTGCCACCAGTTGTTGCCTTCTCACCAAGCTGCTTGACTATTGTCCTGTAGCCCATCCCAGCCTTGTGTAGGTCTACAATTTTATCTCTGGTGTCCTTAGACAGCTCTTTGGTCTTGGCCATGGTGGAGAGGTTGGAGTGTGATTGTTTGAGTGTGTGAACAGGTGTGTTTTATACCAGTAACGAGTTCAAACAGGTGCAATTAATACAGGTAATGAGTGCAAAGTAGGAGGGCTTCTTAAGTTGAAGTGTACCTACAATAAAAATTACAGACCTCCCCATTATTTGTAGGTGGGGAAACTTGCAAAATCGGCAGTGTATCAAATACTTATTTTCCCCACTGTACTTACAGAGATATCAGAATTTTTTCATTAGTGACTATTAATTGAACATTCTGACAAAACAGGTGGCCTTGATTCCAATACTGATGTAAACTAATGTTATTTTGAGCATGAGTTAATGTGTTCTCTGTTGCCTCAAATAATAATAATAATAATAATTAAAAAAAGAGGCTTTTTTTTACAGTACCCAAAAATATACAGTACAGACCAAAAGTTTGCACACACCTTCTCATTTATAGAATTTTCTGTATTTTCATGACTATGAAAATTGTACATTCACACTGAAGGCATCAAAACTATGAATTAACACATGTAGAATTAACATTTTTTTTATTGCACCACTGGAGTGGTGCTTTAAATGTAATTCCCCTGCCGTCGCCTTCATTCTTTTCTAGCGTCGTGCCTGTCGGTCTGTGGAGAAAAGTGACCAGCCGGCAGCTCCAGTGTTTCATGGAGCGCTGCGGAGGTCACTTTTCAATACATCTCTGTGAGATCCTCGTTCTGGCTCTCATAGACTTGCATCGAGCTTGTGACGTAACTTCTGACTTCCGTCCTTCAGAAGTTTTGGGCACTAGATGGCGCTGCGGAACTGGAGCAGTATCGGTAAAAGGTGAAACCGCAGTGACAGTTCCAGGCTGACAGCTGAACGGCACAGGAAGAGGTGCGGGGACCCATGCCAGTGGACCCCACACTCCAGCATGATCATAAAGGAGGTGCTGAAATATCAGCACCTCCCATGCAATCACAGTAGGAGCTCGATGCTGCTAAGGGCCGAGCTCCTGCAGTAACAGTCAGGGATGGTGCCAGCACTGCCCCTGGCTGTTTAACCCCCTAAATGCTGTGATTGAGAATGATTGAAACACTTAGGAGGCTGGGAGAGGGAGGGGGCTCCCTCTCCCTTCAGATCGGTACCCCCGCAACATTATCGCGGGGGCACAATCGTTGCCATGGTGATCTTAGGTCATCATGACTACCCCTGGTCACCAAGCTACGGAAAGCCTGTTAGATCTAAGAAGCCTCTGTCAGTGCAGCATTAACAAGTATAAAGTATTGCAATACTAGTGCATTGCAATGCTGTAAATCAGCGATCAAAGAGAAAAAAGTGAAAGTCCCATAGAGGGACTAAGTAAAAAAGTAAAAAAAAAAATAGTATTTTTTTTTAAATATTAAAAGAAAAAAATACAAAACAATAAAAAATACTAAATATACGTATTTTTATGTAAAAAAAGACAAAAAAAAGTTCACATATTTGGTATCGCCGCGTTTGGAATAACCCGACCTATAAAACTGTCACACTATTTAACCCTTACTGTCAACGCCGTAAAAAATAAAAATGTGGCAAACTATGTTTTTTATCATACCGCAGGGAAAAAAGTGGAATAAAAATCGATCAAAAAGACAAATATAAATAAAAGTGTTATCCCTAAAAACGTCATCTAAACATCACTAAAAACCTGATCTAAGGATTTCGGCTTTTAGCTGAGATGAATCTGTGCTGCAATAAATTTATCACTTAAACATGAGCCATGTATGACGGAGTCGGAGACGTGGAGTCGGAGTCATGGAAATTGAGGAGTCGGAGTTGAAGTCAGAGGTTTGGCTTACCGACTCCACAGCCCTGGTCAAAGTGACATGGTACTATGAAATCAGAAATCCTTTCTGAGCTTTGCACTGTGCCTAAAAAGTAGTTTTTGACCACATATGGGGCACTATCGTACTCAGCAGACATTGTGTAACAAATTTTGTGGTCCATTTTCTCCTATTAGCCCTTTTGATAATTAAAATCCTCTGGCTAAAACAACATTTCAGTTAAAAAAATGTAACTTTTCATTTTCACAGCCCAATATTATACAATTCTGTGAAATATCTGTGTGTTTAAAATGCTCATTACACCCCTAGAGTAATTATTCAAGGGGTCTAGTTTCCAAAATGGGGTCACTTGTGGGGGGTTTCCACTGTTTAGGCACATCAGAGTCTCTCCAAACGCGACATGGCGTCCACTACCGATACCAGCCAATTTTGTATTCCAAAGGTCGATTGGTGATCCTTTCCTTCCGAGCCCTGTCATGCGCCGAAACATTAGTTTTCCCCCACATATTTTCCCCCACAAATTCTATGGTTCATTTTGTCCTGTTACCCTTGTAAAAATGCAAAATTTGTGACTAAAGTAACATTTTTGAGCACTTTGAGGGGTGCAATTTTTTAGAACTGTGTCACTTTTAGGTATTTTCTGTCACATAGGCCTCTCAAAGTCACTTCAAATGTGATGTGATCTCTAAAAAAATGGTTTTATAAACTGGTTGGAAAAATGAGAAATTGCTGATAAACTTTTTACCCTTCTAACTTCCTAACAAAAAAATTATGCTTAAAAAATGGTGCTGATGTAAAGTAGACATGTGGCAAATGTTATTTATTAATTATTTTGTGTGGTATAACTATCTGGCTTAAGAGCATAAAAATTCAAAGTTTGAAAATTGTGAAATTTTCAATTTTTGCTGTAAAATTTTCAGAATTTTCATAAAAAAACGCAAATAGTATAAACCAAAATTTACCAGTAACATAAAGTACAATATAGAGAAACACACCCAAATAGAAGAAAATTAGTTGTATAAAATATGAATGGATATTCACGAAAAAATATGTAGGACTAAAAATAAGGTGACTAACCAAAGACAAAATTATATTAAAATATGTAACATTGTGGGGAGCAATACACAGAAGGAATGTAAGAAAGTTCACAACAAACGTATGCATTAAATGTATAATTAAGAGGGGCTAAAAGCTATATTCTCATTGTATCAGTTATATATGAGATGAAAGATAGTGTAATGCACACGCCCAGACTGACTGGCGAGTGCGTGTATATGTAGTGATTCCACTGGACCGTACCAGAGAGTGAATGCCTGGAGGGGCGTAACTAAGTATCCACCCGATCCGACCAAGGTCGCACGACGGCATACGACGCCAGTGCACCAAGGAGGGACCGAGCAGAGGGACCAGGTGTTACTCCAGGTCAGACCCCGGACACGGCTGTTGACCCACACCGGGGAATACAGGAACAGGCAGGTTAGGCTGGCACAGACTGGTGGGTACAGGCAGACACGGCAGGTATGCAGACGGGTGGATGCTGGCAAGCACGACTGGTATGCAAACAGGGAGGTACTGGCTGGTACGACAGGTTGGAGCACAGAGTGGAAAGGACCCAGTACAGACTGGGACTCAGGAACAGAACCGCAGATGCGGTGGACAAACACAGCAGAGTGAGGCCGTCCGGAGCGGCGAGCAAGAGCAGAGCAAGACGAGACCGCCTGGAGTGGTGAGAGAGAGTAGAGCAGGACGAGGCCGCCTGGAGCAGCGAGCAAAGGGTCAGAGCAGAGCGAGACTGCCGGAGCAACGAGCAAAGGGTCAGAGCAGAGCGAGACTGCCGGAGCAGCGAGCAAAGGGTCAGAGCAGAGCGAGACTGCCGGAGCAGCGGGCGAAGGGTCAGAGCAGAGCAAGACTGCCGGAACAGCGAGCAAAGGGTCAGAGCAGAACGAGACTGCCGGAGCAACGAGCAAAGGGTCAGAGCAGAGCGAGACTGCCGGAGCAGCGAGCAAAGGGTCAGAGCAGAGCGAGACTGCCGGAGCAGCGGGCAAAGGGTCAGAGCAGAGCAAGACTGCCGGAGCAGCGAGCAAAGGGTCAGAGCAAAGCGAGACTGCCGGAGCAGCGAGCAAAGGGTCAGAGCAGAGCGAGACCGCCTGGAGCGGTGAGCAAAGGCAGAGCAGGCAAGAACCGCCGGAGCGGCGAGCAAGGCAGAGCAGAGGGGACAGGGCTCTGTTCACACGGAACAGACAGGAAGGGAAAGGCAGAACCAGATACCCACAGGGTACTTGCAGTGAAGTAGCGAGTGGACCACAAACTCACAAACGGAAGTACAGTGACAACGAGCAGGAGTAGGTACGAGTTCAGACTCTGCAGAAAAAGGGAAGATATGGGCGTAGAGAGAAAGGGGAAACAGGCTGGAAGATGGTTAGGGCAGGAACAGACACTGGGAAAGGACACAGACAACAGATCTAGGTATGCGGCCCCTAGAAGGCGGAAGGAACAGGCTAAGAGCGTGTTCACACGGGCCTGGAAATACAGCCACCAGGAAAGGCAGCTAGCAAGAGAACACAGACAGGACTCAGTTCAGAAACGGGAACTGATACCGCAAGGCAGGAAACATAGACAGGACCTGGCACGTCAGCGACCAGAAGCCAACTGACAGAACACAATGCTCAGGCAAGGATTCCAGGGAGGGGCTAGGTTAAATACCAGGTGACAGACAGCAATAGGCTGAGGACGCATCAGGGGTGTGTCTGCAGCAGCTACAAGAAACAGGAAGTGATCGGGCGCCGCCCTTAAGCAGCAAAAACAGAGGCAAGCAGACAGCATGGAGGGAAGCCAGGCTAGCAGACTGGACTGGAGATCAAGTGCGCGCTCTTGCACAGTGGGAGATGGACCACTATGCAAGGACGCCGCCAGGTATGTTACAGATAGTCTATATCTATTAAATCAATCAATAAATGTGTAAATACAAAAATAGATACACAGCATATACATATTACATTAACAACATACCATGTAGGAGAGAAATAGCATAAAGTATAGGATCCCAAGACTTCGACGTACATTTTGCCCTTAGCTTTATTTGAGAAAGCAGTCCCAGGTTCAAACCCCTAAAGAGACAAATAAAAATGTAAAATAATTTAGAAAACATTTTTTACAAATACAGTGGGTAAGGAAAATATTCAGACTCCTTCAAATTTTTTACTCTTTGTTTCATTGCAGCCATTTGGTAAATTCTAAAAAGTTCATTTTTTTCTCATTAAAGTACACTCTGCACCCCATCTTGACTGAAAAAAACAGAAATGTAGAATTTTTTGCAAATTTATTAAAGAAAAACTGAAATATCACATGGTCATAAGTATTCAGACCCTTTGCTCAGACTCTCATATTTAAGTCACATGCTGTCCATTTCCTTGTGATCCTCCTTGAGATGCTCCTACTCCTTCTTTGGAGTCCAGCTGTGTTTAATTAACCACTTCGCGCCAGAGCCTGTTTTTGCCTTCGTGACCAGGCCAATTTTTTCAATTCTGACCACTGTCACTTTATGAAGTAATTACTCTGGAACGCTTCAACGGATTCCCCTGATTCTGAGAATGTTTTTTCGTGACATATTGTACTTCATGATAGTGGTAAAATTTCTTCGATATCACGTGCGTTTATTTGCGAAAAAATCGGAAATTTGGTGAAAATTTTGCAATTTTCAAACTTTGAATTGTCATGCCCTTAAATCAGAGAGATATGTCACACAAAATAGTTAACAAATAACATTTCCCACATGTCTACTTTACATCAGCACAATTTTGGAACCAAAATTTTTTTTTGTTAGGAAGCTATAAGGGTTAAAAGTTGACCAGCGATTTCTCATTTTTCCAACAAAATTTACAAAAACATTTATTTAGGGACCACATCTTATTTGAAGTGACTTTGAGGGGCCTTTATGACAGAAAATACCCCAAAGTGACACCATTCTAAAAACTGCACCCCTCAAGGTGCTCAAAACCACATTCAAGAAGTTTATTAACCCTTCAGGTGTTTCACGGGAATTTTTGGAATGTGGAAGAAAACAATGAACATTTAACTTTTTTTCACAAAAATGTTACTTTAGACCCAATTTTTTTATTTTCACAGGGGTAACAGGAAAAAATGGAATACACAATTTGTATTGCAATTTCTCATGAGCGCGCTGATACCCCATATGTGAGGGAAAACCACTGTTTGGGCGCACTGCAGGGTTCGGAAGGGAAGGAGCACCATTAGACTTTTTGAATGTAAAATTTGTTTGAATAATTAGCAGACGCCATGTTGCATTTGGAGAGCCCCTGATGTGCCTAAACAGTGGAAACCCCCCACAAGTGACACCATTTTGGAAACTAGACCCCTTATGCAACTTATCTAGATGTGTGGTGAGCACCTTGAACCCCAAGGTGCTTCACAGAAGTTTATAATATTGAGCTGTAAAAATAAAATTTTCACATTTTTCCCACAAAAACGTTTTTCATCCCTTAATTTTGCATTATCATAAGGGTAATAGGAAAAATTGCACCATGAAATTTGTTGTGCAATTTCTCCTGAACACGCTGATACCCCATATGTGGAGGCAAACCACTGTTTGGGCGCATGGCAGGGTTTGGAAGGGAAGGAGCGCCATTTGACTTTTTGAATGTAAAATTTGTTTGAATAGTTAGCGGACGCCATGTCGCATTTGGGGAGCCCCTAATGTGCCTAAACAGTGGAAACCCCCCACAAGTGACACCATTTTGGAAACTAGACCCCATATGTGGGGGAAAACCACTGCTTTGGTGTACGGCAGGGTTCGGAAGAGAAAGAAGCGCTATGTTGGCTGGGATAGGTTGCAGACACCATGTCACATTTGAAGAGTCGCTGACATGCCGAAACAGCAGAAACCCCCACAAGTGACCCCATGTTGTAAACTACACCTCTCAAGGAATTCATCTAGGGAAGTAGTGAGTATTTTTTAATTTTTAAATTTATACCATTGGGCAGTGAAAAAAACATAATTATATTTTTACCACAAAAAAATGTTTTACCCTCAGATTTTACATTTTCACACAGGGCAATGGGTAAAATTGGTGCCGAAATGTGTCACACAATTTCTTCTAAAAGTGGCAATACCCCATATGTGACTGTATCGTACCGCTTAGCCATACGGCGAGATCTGGAAGGGACGGAGCGCTATTTGACAATTGGAGAACAAATTATTGTAGAATAGGCATTTGGATTTGGGAGCACAAAATTTTCTGAATTTCTTTTTGGGGGCAAGGGCCATTTCGCTTTTCCAGAGCCTTTCTGCTACCAGTAACTTGGAATATTTTTAACAGATGACGGACCTGAGTGGGGACTAGCTTTTTTTGAGGACTGAGTTGAAGCTTTTATTGGGAACATTTTACGTAACATTTATCCGGCGCTCGAGGCTGAGCACTTACATCGGGGTTTCCATCTAAATTTCCAAGTGATGTAATTCAGATGAAACCCCTGCGGGATCCATTCACTGTAATGAGGCAGCAGAGTTACTCTGGACTCCGTCTGGCCTCTGTTTAGTGGTGTCCTTTTTTTCAGAAGTGCACAAAACTGTGGCCAACCGCACTTTTATGCACGCCTAAAAAAACTGACACCGTGGGATCACAGTCCAGATGGCATCCACAGTGGCCTATATCTGCCTTATTACAGGGAATCTTCCGTCATGGGTTCCGTCTGAATCACATATTTCAGAGATTTACACGGAAACTCTGGTGTAAGCGCTCAGCGCAGAGCGCAGGATAAATGTGAGCAGAGCCTTACTGCGATCTTTGGGAGACATAAAAAACAAATCAGTAGCAGGTGAAGAATTGGTTTTATTTATTTTTTACGCCGTTCCTCGTGCGGTATAAGTGATGAGATTACTTTATTCTTCAGGTCGGTGCAATTACAGAGATACCAGATTTATATCGGGTTTTTATGATTGACAGCTTTTTTTTGCAAAATCTAGTTTTTGCATCGCCATATTTTGAGAGCTATAATTTTTCCATATTTCGGCCGACAGAGTCATGTGACAGCTTGTTTTCTTGCGGGATGAGTTGACATTTTTATTGGTACCATTTTTGGGTACGTGACATTTTTTGATCGCTTTCTATTCCGTTTTTTGGGAGGTAAAATTACCAAAAACCAACAATTCAGGAATTGTTTTTCGAGGTGTTTTTTTATGCCGTTCTGCGTGTGGTAAAAGTGATAAGGCAGCATTATTCTTTGGGTCAGTACGTTTACAGCGATACTACACTTACTGTATATTTTTTTATGTTTTGGCGCTTTTACACAATAAAACAATTTTATAGAAAAAATATTTTCTTTGCATCGCTTTATTCTGAGAGCTATAACTTTTTTATTTTTCGGCGGATGGAGCTGTATGGCGGCTTTTTTTAGCGGAACAAGATGACGTTTTCAGCGGTAACATTTTTATTTCCATTTTGCTTTTTGATCGCATTTTTTTTCCACTTTTTGTTTGGCGATATGATGAAAAAGCATAGTTTTTTGCTTCGTTTTTTATTTATTTTTATTACGGTGTGCACAGAAGGAGTTAATTAGTGTGACAGTTTTATAGATCGGGTTGTTTCGGACGCGGCAATACCAAATATGTGTACTTTTTTTGTTTTTGCATAAATATACGGATTTATTGGTTTAATATTTTATTTATTTATTTTTATCTATTTTGTGATGTTTTTTTAAAAGTTTGAAAACTTTTTTTAGACTTTTTTTTACATTTTTACTTAGTCCCTGTATGGGACATTCATTTTTATTTTTCTAATCACTGATCTCATGCAATGTAATAGACATGTATTACATTGGATGAGATCTTTGCTGACTGTTTCACAGTCAGTGTCTCCTGTTGGACTCAGCTGCAGGCTGAGCTCAGCAGGACACCATATATGGCAGATCTGGAGGCGGTGATGTGACCTCCAGCTGCCATAACAACGGCAGGTCCTGGAAGATATCAGGGGGCCGTCGGAGAGGTAAGTGGACGACCCCATCTCCTCTCACTATCTTCTATATGCAGCGATCACTATAGATCACGGCATATAGAAAATATCAAAGGGTTAACATCATTGGGACCTGATCCAATCAGGTCCCGATGATGTCCCCTGTCAGAGGTATCGCTCTGCACCGGAAACGCAGCGCTTGCAGGACCCTGGGGGTCCTGAGAGCTGCGGGACCACCCACCATTTTTTAACGTCGGCGCTGCACAGAGCCCCCGCAGCGCCGTCGTTTATGTACAGTGGGCGGTCCTGAACCGGTTAAACTGATAGGACTTGATTTGGAAAGGCACACATCTGTCTATAAAAGACCTCACAGCTCACAGTGCATGTCAGACCAAATAAGAATCATGAGCTCAAAGGAACTGCCCAAGGAACTCAGAGACAGAATTGTGGCAAAGCACAGAACTGGCCAAGGTTACAAAAGAATTTCTACAATACTCAAGGTTCCTAAGAGCACAGTGGCCTCCATAATCCTTAAATGGAAGAAGTTTGGGACCACCAGAAGGCTTCCTAAACCTGGCCGTCCAGTCCAACTGAGCAGTCGTGGGAGAAGAGCCTTGGTGAGAGAAGTAAAGAACAACCCCAAGATCACTGTGGCTGAGCTCCAGATATGCAGTAGGGAGATGGGAGAAAGTTCCACAAAGTCAACTATCACTGCAGGCCTCCACCAGTCGGGCCTTTAGGGCAGAGTGGCCCGACAGAAGCCTCTCCTCAGTGCAAGACATATGAAAACTCACATAGAGTTTGCTCAAAAACACATGAAGGACTCTCAGACTATGAGAAATAGATTCTCTGGTCTGATGAGACGAAGAAAGAACTATTTGATGATAATTCTAAGCGGTATGTTTGGAGAAAACCAGGCACTGCTCATCACCTGTCCAATACAATCCCAACAGTAAAACATGGTGGCGGCAGCATCATGCTATGCGGGTGTTTTTCAGCTGCAGGGACAGAACGACTGGTTGCAATTGAAGGAAACATGAATTCGGACAAGTACAGAGATATCCTGGATGAAAACCTCTTCCAGAGTGCTCTGGACCTCAGACTTGGCCAAAGGTTCACCTTCCAACAAGACAATGACCCTAAGCACACAGATAAAATAACAAAGGAGTGGCTTCAGAACAACTCTGTGGCCATTCTTGACTGGCCCAGCAAGAGCCCTGACCTAAACCCAATTCAGCATTTCTGTAGACACCTGAAAATGGCAGTCCACCAACGTTCACCATCCAACCTGACGGAACTGGAGAGGATCTGCAAGGAAGAATGGCAGAGGATTCCTAAATCCAGGTGTGAAAACTTCATTCCCAAGAAGACTCATGGCTGTACTAGCTCAAAAGGGTGTTTCTACTCAATACTGAGCAAAGGGTCTGAATTCTTATGACCATGTGATATTTCAGTTTTTCTTTTTTAATAAATTTGCAAAAATTTCTACATTTCTGTTTTTTTTTCAGTCAAGATGGGGGGGGGTAGTGTACTTTAATGAGAAAAAAATTAACTTTTTAGAAATTATCAAATAGCTGCAATGAAACAAAGAGTAAAAAATTTAAAGGGGTCTGAATACTTTCCGTACCCACTGTATTTAAAAATTAGTTTAAATCACCTCATTTTCCTTAAGTGTACCGCATTTTTTGGACTATGAGACACACTTTTTTCCTCCAAAATTTTGGAGGAAAGTGGTGGGTGCATCTTATAGTCCAGATGTACGGTCTGGCCGTGGCTGTGGGGGGAGTGGCAGCGGAACCGGGCACAGGAGGCGCCAGCTACAGCTAACACTGTGCCCACTGCTAATGAAAATGTGCATTCACTGCTTCTCATGCCGATGGGCGTGTGGAGTAGTGAATATTCATTCTCCTTAATAGGGCACACAGTGTCAGCCACAGCCGTGGCTCCTGCAGCTGCTCGGCGATCATGTGTGCCCGCTGTTAAAGGAAATGAATATTCACTGTTCCACACGCCTACAGGCTTGGGGAATACTGAATATTCATTCTCTTTAACAGCGCGCACACATGATCGCAGAGCAGCTGCAGGAGCCGTGGGTGCGGTTGACACTGTGCACGCTATTAAGAATGAATATTCACTGTTCCCCACGCCCATAGTCCGGGCGTGGGGAGCAGTAAATATTACAGCAGCTGATAGCAGCGTGTAAGGGTGCTTGGCAGTGATGTCATGCGCTGTTCACATGGTGAGATCAGCTGCTGACAGCAGGATAGGATGCAGCGCTGGAGCAGAGGGAAGGTGAGTAGAATCATTTTTTGTGTGCAGCGTGATGGGAATGAGGGTGCCATGCATACCCGGATGGGGATAGGGGTGCCATGCATACCAGGATGGGGACGCCATGCATACCAGGATGGGGATGCCATGCATACCAGGATGGGGGCGCCATGCATACCAGGATGGGGGCGCCATGCATACCAGGATGGGGATGCCATACATACCAGGATGGGGATGCCATGCATACCAGGATGGGGGCGCCATGCATACCAGGATGGGGGCGCCATGCATACCAGGATGGGAGTGCCATGCATACAAGGATGGGGGCGCCATGCATACAATGATGGGGTCCATGTCTACCAGGATGGGCATGTATAACACGAAGGGCATGGGGGCCATGTATAACAGGAAGGGGGGCATATATATATACCAGGATGGGGGATATTAGTACAGAATTGAGGAACATTACCCCTATAACAGTGTCAGCAGCAGACCCCCTCCCCCATAACAGTGCATCATGACCACATTATTGGCTTCAATTTATTTTCTATTTTCCTCCTCCAAAACCTAGGTGCGTCTTATAGTCCGAACAATACGGTAAATAACTAAATGCAAAAAAAAATGAATAAACACATGTGATATTGCTGGGTGACATTGATGGGTGCCTAGTTGCCTGAACAAATATACTATCAAAATAATTATCCCTTACGGTAAACATCCAAATATCCCATCTAACACTCTTGCACCCCTCCAATCTACCCTAAACTCTGCTGCTCGACTAATCAACCTGTCCCCCCGCTATTCCCCAGCCTCTCCTCTCTGTCAATCTCTTCACTGGCTCCCCATTGCTCAGACTCCAGTTCAAAACCCTAACCATGACATACAAAGCCATTCACAACCTGTCTCCTCCATACATCTGTGACCTAGTCTCCCGTTACATACCCGCACGCAACCTTCGATCCTCACAAGATCTCCTTCTCTACTCCCCTCTTATCTCCTCCTCCCACAATCGCATACAAGATTTCTCCCGTGCTTCCCCACTACTCTGGAACTCTCTACCCCAACGTATCAGACTCTCACCTACCATGGAAACCTTCAAAAGGAACATGAAGACCCACCTCTTCCGACAAGCCTACAACCTGCAGTAACCACCGCTCCACCATACCGCTGCACGACCAGCTCTACCCTCACCTACTGTATCCTCACCCATCCCTTGTAGATTGTGAGCCCTCGCGGGCAGGGTCCTCGATCCTCCTGTACCAGTCGCTGTCACATTGTGTTCAAGATTATTGTAACTGTTCTTGTATTATACCCCTTTTTCACATGTAAAGCGCCATGGAATAAATGGCGCTATAATAATAAATAATAATAATAATCCAAACAGGAGAATAAAAATGAAAGTGGCAGAATTACTGATTTTTGACAATTTTTGCCTCTCCAAAAAATAGGATAGGAAAGAGATCAATAGGTCATATACACTACCGTTCGAAAGTTTGGGGTCACCCAGACAATTTTGTGTTTTCCATAAAAACTCATACTTTTATTTATCAAATGAGTTGCAAAATGAATAGAAAATATAGTCCAGACATTGACAAGGTTAGAAATAATGATTTTTTTTTTAAAGAATACTTTTCTCCTTCAAACTTTGCTTTCGACAAAGAATGCTCCCTTTGCAGCAATTACAACATTGCTGACCTTTGGCATTATAGCTGTTAATTTGCTGAGGTAATCTTGAGAAATTTCACCCCATGCTTCCTGAAGCCCTTCCCACAAGTTGGATTGGCTTGATGGGCACTTTTTGCGTACCATACGGTCAAGCTGCTCCCACAACAGCTCAATGGGATTGAGATCTGGTGACTGCGCTGGCCATTCCATTACAGATAGAATACCTGCTGCCTGCTTCTTCCCTAAATAGTTCATGCATAATTTGGAGGTGTGGTTTGGGTCATTGTCCTGTTGTAGGATGAAATTAGCTCCAATCAAGCGCTGTCCACAGGGTATGGCATGGCATTGCAAAATGGAGTGATAGCCTTCCTTATTCAAAATCCCATTTACCTTGTACAAATCTCCCACTTTACCAGCACCAAAGCAACCCCAGACCATCACATTGCCTCCACCATGCTTGACAGATGGCGTCAGGCACTCTTCCAGCATCTTTTCAGTTGTTCTGCGTCTCACAAATGTTCTTCTGTGTGATCGAAACACCTCAAACTTTGATTCGTCTGTCCATAAAACTTTTTTCCAATCTTCCTCTGTCCAATGTCTGTGTTCTTTTGCCCATATTAATCTTTTCCTTTTATTAGCCAGTCTCAGATATGGCTTTTTCTTTGCCACTTTGCCCTGAAGGCCAGCAACCCGGAGTCGCCTCTTCACTGTAGACATTGACACTGGCGTTTTGCGTGTACTATTTAATGAAGCTGCCAGTTGAGGAGCTGTGAGGCGTCGATTTCTCAAACTAGAGACTCTAATGTACTTGTCTTGTTGCTCAGTTGTGCAGCGGGGCCTCCCACTTCTCTTTCTACTCTGGTTAGAGCCTGTTTGTGCTCTCCTCTGAAGGGAGTAGTACACACCATTGTAGGAAATCTCCAGTTTCTTGGCAATGTCTCGCATGGAATAGCCTTCATTTCTAAGAACAAGAATAGACTGTCGAGTTTCACATAAAAGTTCTCTTTTTGTGGCCATTTTGAGAGTTTCATAGAACAAACAAATGTAATGCTCCAGATTCTCAACTAGCTCAAAGGAAGGTCAATATTTCTAGCTTCTCAAATTAGCCAAACTGTTTTCAGCTGGGCTAACATACTTGTGCAAGGGTTTTCTAGGATTTTCTAAACATCCATTAGCCTTCTTACACAGTTAGAAAACATAATGTACCATTAAAACACTGGAGTGGTGGTTGTTGGAAATGGGCCTCTATTGACATATGTAGATATTGCAATAAAAACAAGACATTTGCAGCTAGAATAGTCATTTACCACATTAACAATGTATAGAGTGTATTTCTGATTCATTTAATGTTAGCTTCATTAAAAAAAAGTGCTTTTCAAAAATAATGAAATTTCTAAATGACCCGAAACTTTTGAACGGTAGTGTAGATCCCAATAGAAACTACAGCTTGTTCCCGAAAAAAGCAAGCCCTCACAAAATGCTAGTCACTGAAAAATAAAAAAAGTTATGGCTCTCAGAATATGGTCATTGAAATTATTTTTTGCAATGTCTTTCGTTTAAAGTAATTAAATCTTAAACTATATGAATTTGGTATCATCATAATTGCTGAACTATACATAGGTAATGTAAAAAAAAATTATTTTTAAATTACACTCCTCTTTTTTACCAACTTTCATAACATTATATGGTAAAATAAATGGTGTCGTTCAAAGCTTCAATTCGTCCTACAAAAACAAGACCGCATACAACGTAGAGAAAAAAAAGCGATGGATTTTGAATGGTAAAAAAGAAAAAATGAAGGCAAAAAAATACCTGCATTAACAAGAGGTTAAAACAAAGCTTTAAAAACTTAGGGGCTGTGCACACAAACCACATCTTTTTCAGAAACAAGTCTGAAAAAGCGCTTAGGAAAAAAAAAAAAGAATTAACACATGCATTTCTATGTAAAATACCTTGCTGTGCATGGTTTAAGGCTTATGAGCGCCTTTAAGGGAACTTATCACAAGGTTTTTGCCACCTAATCTGAGAGCAGCATAATGTAGAGACAGTCCCTGATTCCAGCGGTGTTACTTACTGGACTGCTTAGTGTAGTTTTATCAACAGGAGATTATCAATAGTGGACTCTAAACCTGCTGCCACGTAGTCCTTCATATTCATGAGCTCTGTGTAACCATGGCCACAGATTAGCAGCTTTCTGCCTATGCAAAGTGTATACATTAAGCTGCTTATCAGTGGTGTGGGCGGGGTTATATAGAGCTCTGTATTGAGAGAACTGCTAAATCTGTAACAGATAAATGTGATTTTATCAAATCTGCAGCAAGCAGCCCAGTAAGTGACACATCACTGGAATTGGAGTCTCTGTCTCTACATCATCCTGCTCTCAGATGGTAGCAAAAATCTGGTGACAGATTCCCTTTAACCACTTCAGGTTTCTAAAGTTGCTTAGCATCAAAAAAGTAGTGATCAGACTATTCTTCAGGCATTTTTCGCTCAAAAGACGTTGTATACTTACACTACAAGTTTCAAGTTACGCTTCAGAAATTGCAAGCAATTTCTTCATTGTTGAATGGAAGAAAAAAAATATATAAAAAGAAAATGCCAGTACAATAGCAGTACAACTGCTGGGAAAAAAAGAAATGCTGGCACAAACAAGTGCTAAAGTAATAATAAATATTATAAAAAAAAAAGACACTGTCAACGTGTTGTGAACTGTCCTCCTCTTGGAATACTCAGCAGGTTCGCGTATAAAGATGCCGTGTGCACATGCCCTAAAGGTGGATATGTTTTAGGTTTTGAATGAGGAACAAGTCATTACCCTATTAGTTTCTGTGAACCCTATTGTTTTGCAGTAAGACCTAATTGTGCATGCTTGAATCCAGCGGCCGTATCAGGACTGATCGGGTCCCAGCTGCCAAATCTACCAATAAGACTTTTATAATATTTACTTTCTGGAACATACATGCATCTTTCTCTTTTTATTTCCTATAAGAAGTGTTACGTTTTGCCTGCGCATCATGTTTCTATCTTGCTATCTGATGAGTTATACTGATCAGCTTTACTGCAACAACGATAACAAAAAATTCAAAGAATCCAACTCTTGCACGTTATGTGTGAAAAGCCCTGGAAAAAAAAACATACTACAGGAGAAAAAAGTACAACTAGTTCAACCTAATAATCCTGCAGTGTTAGACACATCCGACATTCATGGTCCACGTGCGGACCGCGATGTCCTGACTGCATGTCCCTTAAAGGGGTCTTTCACAATAACCATAGCACATTTATCACCTATCCACAGGATAATAAATGTATAATTGTTGGTCACTGGGACGAACCGCGAGAATGAATAGAGCAAACATACACACACATGCATCACCAGAACTCAATTCACTTCTATGGGACTGATGAAAATAGTTGTTCCATCTGCCCCAAGGTGACGAGTGGTGGTCACACATAGCCACAACGCCTACATTCTCACAGGACATTGCGACTGTTCTTTTGATAGGTGGAGGCCCCAGCTAACAGACCATCAATGGTCATACATTTATCACTAGGTTTTATGTGGAAAAACAATGCAAATGTAGCGGCAAAGTTATTTAGATAAGTCCCTTCATGCCCTCTCACTTGCGGTATAATCAATTAGTTTGGTAAATATCTTCGTAGCGTTTTTGAATGGCACACATCGCATGGGACTCCTTGTATGACCGGCTTTCCCTCTTGCGGAAGTTTACCTAATAAACTAGAGAATGCATCAGTAGTCAAGTGAATTTCAGTACTGAATGGTTGGATAATGCATGAGCATCATTCATACATACCCATAAAAGAGTGCTTAGTGTATCAATCTTCCTTTCCTTAGCTGCTATTTAAGGTATAATGACACTCAGAAGCTTGATGGACGGGCATAGATGATTGAGTGGCGATGTTAAAAGTAAAGGACAAAATGAGGTAATATCTGTCACTCAGAATATGCCTCCGTCTAAAGATCGACATGATACTTACTAGCAAAACAGCAATTAAGTAAATAATTTACAGGCAATTTTTTACTGAGTGAAATTCGGGCCAATAAATATTTGAATGCATTACTTTGTTTTATATTATTGCTTGTTTACATGCTAACGATCAGTCACCGTGACAAAGAAAACATAATCACAGATTTATGGTGGTAAATTACATGAAACTGTAATACATTATAGTAACTATCTCATCAATAATACATGTCAAATAGCGGCAATGCATTCAGCTCCGCTCATTTTTCTTTTACAAAAGTTTGGAAATGATGCTTATGTTGGCTACCTTATAATCTCGAAGACTAATAACAAATGACCTATTATTTACAAAGCTACAGTAACGTGGATGTGGAATATTAACCCCTGTGCTCCTGAACACCGTGAGGCATATAACATGTATATGCAGATCTAGCAGGGCACAGACAGAATAATTTAAGTCATTCATTTAAACATGATGTTCAATACTAATGAAGGTGATAATCACCCAGATGAAGCAATCTGGTCACATTGAGCATACTTACCGTATCTGCTAGAACAGAGTCTGCTGTTATAAAAGATGAATATCCACCTCAGAAAAGAAGGGTGTACAATGGGTGCAAAAGGACACTCTGGATTTTTTTTTAAATTAGTGGATCTAATAGATTACATACAGTACAGACCAAAAGTTTGGACACACCTTCTCATTTAAAGATTTTTCTGTATTTTCATGACTATGAAAATTGTACATTCACACTGAAGCCATCAAAACTATGAATTAACACATGTGGAATTATATACTTAACAAAAAAGTTTACTGAAAATATGTCTTATATTCTAGGCTCTTCAAAGTAGCCACCTTTTGCTTTGATGACTGCTTTGCACACTCTTGGCATTCTCTTAATGAGCTACAAGAGGTAGTCACCGGAAATGGTCTTCCAACAATCTTGAAGGAGTTCCCAGAGATGCTTAGCACTCGTTGGCCCTTTTGCCGTCACTCTGCGGTCCAGCTCACCCCAAACCATCTCGATTGGGTTCAGGTCTGATGACTGTGGAGGCCAGGTCATCTGGCGTAGCACCCCATCACTCTCCTTCTTCGTCAAATAGCCCTTACACAGCCTGGAGGTGTGTTTGGGGTCATTGTCCTGTTGAAAAATAAATGATGGTCCAACTAAATGCAAACCGGATGGAATAGCATGCCGCTGCAAGATGCTGTGGTAGCCATGCTGGTTCAGTATGCCTTCAATTTTGAATAAATCCCCAACAGTGTCACCAGCAAAGCACCCCCACACCATCACACCTCCTCCTCCATGCTTCACGGTGGGAACCAGGCATGTAGAGTCCATCCGTTCACCTTTTCTGTGTCGCACAAAGACACGGTGGCTGGAACTAAATATCTCAAATTTGGATTCATCAGACCAAAGCACAGATTTCCACTGGTGTAATGTCCATTCCTTGTGTTCTTTAGCCCAAACAAGTCTCTTCTGCTTGTTGCCTGTCCTTAGCAGTGGTTTCCTAGCAGCTATTTTACCATGAAGGCCTGCTGGACAAAGTCTCCTCTTAAAAGTTGTTGTAGAGATGTGTCTGCTGCTAGAACTCTGTGTGGCATTGACCTGGTCTCTAATCTGAGCTGCTGTTAACCTGCGATTTCTGAGGCTGGTGACTCGGATAAACTTATCCTCAGAAGCAGAGGTGACTCTTGGTCTTCCTTTCCTGGGGCGGTCCTCATGTGAGCCAGTTTCTTTGTAGCGCTTGATGGTTTTTGCAACTGCACTTAGGGACACTTTCAAAGTTTGCCCAATTTTTCGGACTGACTGACCTTCATTTCTTAAAGTAATGATGGCCACTCGTTTTTCTTTACTCAGCAGCTTTTTTCTTGCCATAATACAAATTCTAACAGTCTATTCCGTAGGACTATCAGCTGTGTATCCACCATACTTCTGCACAACACAACTGATGGTCCCAACCCCATTTATAAGGCAAGAAATCCCACTTACTAAACCTAACAGGGCACACCAGTGAAGTGAAAACCATTTCCGGTGACTACCTCTTGAAGCTCATCAAGAGAATGCCAAGAGTGTGCAAAGCAGTCATCAAAGCAAAAGGTGACTACTTTGAAGAACCTAGAATATAAGACATATTTTCAGTTGTTTCACACTTTTTTGTTAAGTATATAATTCCACGTGTTAATTTATAGTTTTGATGCCTTCAGTGTGAATGTACAATTTTCAAAGTCATGAAAATACAGAAAAATCTTTAAATGAGGTGAGTCCAAACTTTTGGTCTGTACTGTAATTGAAATGAAACCACCCAAACGGAAAAAAATAAGTCTACAAAAGGAAAGGAGGACATTAAGGCTATGTTCACACATCATGTTTTTTGCTGCAGTTTTTTTATGCAAATGTTCAGCTGCCTTTTGCAGTACCAGCAACGTCTATGAGAAACCAGAATTCTCTGTTCACACATCATGTTTTTTTTTTGTTCAGGATTTTGTGCCTTGCATGTTTTTTTTTGGAAAATAGAGCATGTCACTTCTTCCAGTGTTTTTTCACCCATAGGAAGTAATGGATGATGAAAAAAACGCATCAAAATTTGTATCAGCATTTTTGATTCCAAAATACAACAGGGTTCTTTTTTTCACAGAACTTTATGTACATGCATAAAAAGAGACAGAAGGACAGTGAAAAAACGTACCAAAACTGCAAGAAAATCCTGAACAAAATGCCCTTGAAGATCAGGTTTTGCTGCAGAGAATTGACGCAAAAAAAACATGATGTGTGAACATAGCCTTAAAGTTGATGCACCATCAGGACAGATCCTTTTGCTATGTGTGGAGAGTCCAGTAAGCACTCAGTTAATATATGGGGGCAAGAACAAATAAGGGGCTAACACTTGAGTAAACATTTTTGTAACTTTATTCACATCTTTATAAAATCTCCAGATTGGCAATCATGACAACATATGCAAAAACTTTTCATTGGAGGATAAATGTAGTGGCAGCTTCTATCTAATGTGACATCTATATTTCTTTTTTAAATGAAGCCCTATCCTAATGATAGGCATACATCAAATATTGATGGGACCTCTGCTGATCTCTTGGTTATTGTTTATTAAGGCCCCTTCACACATAGCGACGCTACAGCGATCCTGACAAAGATACGACCTGTCAGGGATCGTTGCTGCGTCGCTATGTGGTCGCTGGTGAGCTGTCAAACAGGCAGGCTCACCAGCGATCAGGGGAGCAGTGACATCGTGGAAAGAATCTTTCCACGATGTCCTGCTCCTGGTTACCAGCCTGCTGAAGCAGGAGCAGGCTGGTAACCATGATAAACAGCGGGTTACTAGGGGCACACGTGCCCCTAGTAACCCGCTGTTTATCATGGTTACCACTCTGCTACGGGGAGCGGGAGGTTACCGCTCACAGTAGCAGAGTGGTAACCATGATAAACAGCGGGTTACTAAGTGCGCGTGTGCCCCTAGCAACGCGCTGTTTATCATGGTTACCAGCCTGATCGCTGGTCCCGCTGGTCACACACAGTGATGTGTGCTGACCAGCGGGAGGGCAAAGACCAAAAAATGGTCCAGGACATTTTGCAGCGATCAGCGACCTCACAGCAGGGGCCTGATCGCTGCAAAGTGTCACACATAGCGGCATCGCTGGTGAGGTCGCTGTTACGTCACCAAAACCGTGACTTAGCAGTGATCTCGCTATGTGAGACGGGGGCTTTAGGCACAGTGCTATCCATTGTGGACATTTTGCCTGATAAACAGTGAAGGAGATGTAGGCCTTGCAGTGATCAGCTGATAGATGGGATGCCGGAAAACAGACCGCCAATCTGATATTGATTTCCTGGTTTAAAGAGGTTGTTGGACAGATGAGAAGTCATCAATACCAGATCTGTAGTGGGCAGACACCTGATGTCCCTACTGATCAGCTGTCTGAGGACATAAAGTCAACGGAGCAAAACAGCATGACCCCATTCACTGTGTAGTGGCCTCCGCCCAGAACTGCAGCTTAGCTACTATTGAAGAGAATAGGAATTGATCTGCGGTTCTCACCAGTGGCCACTACACAGTGAATGGAGTCGGGTTGTTCTGCTCCTTGCACATCTGGTAACAGCTGATTGGTGGGGCAACAGGCATCCGTCCACACAAACCGGATATTGATGACCTCTGCTAAATATAGCTACAATAAAGCAAATCAAAACAGAAAGTGTGTATAAAGATAGGTTTCACCAATGATAAAATCTAATAATTTTTTATTAATTAACAAACAGACAGCATGATTATAAAAACAATTAGAAAGCCAACATAGACTAAAAAGTCGGTATATGGACCGGCAATCCTCCTCCAATGAGGAGGGCGGGACTACTGACGCCATGCTGATTGACAGCCGACTCTCTGCTGCCGAATTGGGGGAAGCCAGCTGTCCATCAGCATGATGCCAGTAGTCAAGCCCTGTCAACAGGAAGAGAAACAGCTGCTCTGTTGGCAGGGAGTAGCTGAATCTCTGGCAGGAGGGTCAATGAAAGATACCGGGTACAACCAGCAGGTAGTTGCCTCTGTTAGCAGCTACCTGCCTTTTATTTTTAAGTCCCGGATATCCCCTTTAATTGATTTACTTTAATTATGAGGCTAACAGCCTCTTTGCGTTCTTACCCTTTTGCTGGATCAGGCTATATAGTGCATTAGGACTTAGGTTATATTTATTTCTTATTCTGACCTCATACCGATTCTACATAGAATAAGTCTGACTTAACAAACCTGTTCTTCTCTATTCATATATCCAAGTGGGATTATTCCTTTATCTCTTTATTCTTCTTATATATTGATTATTCTCATGGGTATTTGGACGGGATGTATCATTTGGTTGTGGCCATTACTGTCCTGAGTTGACTCTTATTATACCAGAGGTTTCAGAAATTACATTCTCTGAATCCAAGCTATGGAGGAGGCGTGTTCTTTCCTGTGAGAGTTGCTGCCTCCTTATGATTGGTCAGCATCATACAGGGAGAAGAAATACATGCCTCCCAGTGAAACCTCTCTGGTAATACCCACTTGAGCTTAACCCGTTCACGACATATGACGTATAAACACGTCATATGTCGTGTCTCCCGCTCTGATGCGGGCTCCAGTGTTGAGCACGCATCCTTTCTGATCAGCTGTCATATGCCCCTAACAGCCGGGTGTGGAACTGCCATCCACCCAGGGCTAACTAGTTGAATGCCGCTATCAATCTCTGATAGCGGCATTAAACTTGCACAAACTGGATGCTTATCACTAGCTCTGTCCATCGGCACCCCAGTTACATGATCGCAGGGCACTGATGGGTTGGCAGGAGACCCCTGTGGCTGACATTGCCGATCTGCTATGAGCGCCACCCCATGGCGGGCGCTCATAGCAGATGATCAATTCGGCTACACATAGCAGGGCTTAAGCCCTGCTATGTTCAGTACAAGTGATCAGAAGATCACAGCTTCTAGTCTCCCATGCAGACTATTGAAGCATGTAAAAAAAAAATATATATTTAAATATTAAAAAAATATAAACGTTCAAATCACCCCACTTTTGCCCCATTCAAAATAATAAAAAAATAATAATTTGGTATCGCTGTGTTACAAATTATTATGCAAATAATATTTTCTCAGATTTTCCCAAATTACCTATATGAATTGCAGTCATTGTAATTTTCCAGTCAAATAACTATTAGAGTACAATTGAAAGGTTTTTGTACAAGCTGCCTATGATAACAGTATATTTTTTAAAAAATAAAACACTCAAACTGCACTCAAAATCATGTTCCAAATTATTATGCACAGTTGAGTTTTCAACCTTTTAATTTTTATAAAGAACAAAAAAATGGTCATTTTTGAAATTATAAGCATTAGCGGGTTATTACAAACTGAAATCAAACAGTTTTCAACTCAAAACTTTATTCTAGGTGATGTAACATTTGCACATAGGAACCCTTGTTCGAAAGGAGCTTCTGAACTCTCTCGTCCATTGAATTTGTCCGGTTTTGGATGGTTTCTGCTTCAATTGTTTTGCATGAGGACAGAATACCCTCCCAGAGCTGTTGCTTAGATGTGAACTGCTTCCTGCCATCATAGACACTACTTTTGATGATGCTCCAGAGGTTCTCAATGGGGTTGAGGTCAGGGGAGCATGGGGGCCACACCATAAGTTTGTCCCCTTTTATGCCCACAGCAGCCAGCGATGCAGATGTGTTATGTGCTGCATGAGACGGGGCATTATCATGCATGAAATGATCTCGATGGTCCAGATGGTTGGAGTGGAGGATGGCTGGTTGATGGACACCCCATGCAAACACGGCTACGGCGCCAACAAGGAGGAGGTGGAGTAATGTTTTGGGCTGGAACCATGGGGAGAGAGATTGTCGGCCCTTTTAGGATCCCTGAAGGGGTAAAGATGAACTCCATAATGTATGTTGAGTTTCTCAAACAGCACTTCCTGCCATGATTCAAGAAGAAGAACCGTGTATTCCGCAGCAAGATCATTTTTCATGCATGATAATGCCCCGTCTCATGCTGCACATAACACATCTGCATCTCTGGCTGATATGGGCATAAAAGGGGCAAACTTATGGTGTGGCCCCCATGCTCCCCTGACCTCAACCCCATTGAGAACCTCTGGAGCATCATCAAAAGGAGTGTCTATGATGGCGGGAGGCAGTTCACATCTAAGCAACAGCTCTGGGAGGGTATTCGGTCCTCATGCAAAACAATTGAAGCAGAAACCATCCAAAACCTGACAAATTCAATGAATGAGAGAGTTCAGAAGCTCCTTTCGAACAAGGGGTCCTATGTGCAAATGTTACATCACCTAGAATAAAGTTTTGAGTTGAAAACTGTTTGATTTCAGTTTGTAATAACCTGCTAATGCTTATAATTTTAAAAATGACCATTTTTTTGTTCTTTATTAAAATGAAAAGGTTGAAAACTCTGCTGTGCATAATAATTTGGAACATGCATTTTGAGTGCAGTTTGAGTGTTTTATTTTTTTAAAAAGATACTGTTATCATAGGCAGTTTGTACAAAAACCTTTCAATTGTACTCTAATAGTTATTTGACTGGAAAATTACAATGACTGCAATTCATATAGGTAATTTGGGAAAATCTGAGAAAATATTATTTGCATAATAATTTGGAACACAGTGTAATCGCCAGATCAATATATAAAAATTAATCCAATTGGTAAACGCCAGACCTACGGGTTTTTGGTCCCCGCAACATTGCATTAAATTAAAATAACAGGCGATCAAAACATTGTATCTACCCCAAAATGGTATCAATAAAAATGTCAGCTATGTTTGGCGTGCAAAAATAAGCCCTCAACCAGATCCCAAAAATGTAGACGCTACAGGTCTCTGGAAATGGTGCCATTTTTTTTCACTACTTAAATAAAAAGGAACTTATACATGTTTGGTATCAGCGAACTCATAATGACCTGGAGAATCATAATGGCAGGTCAGTTTTAGCATTTAGTGAACATGGTAAATAAAAATCCCAAAAAACAATTGTGGAATTGCACTTTTTTTTTTTTGCAATTTCACTGCACTTGGAATTTTTTTCCCGTTTTCCAATACATTATAATGGTGTTGTTCAAAAGTACAACTCGTCCCTCAAAAAACAAGCCTTCACATGGCCATATTGACGGAAAAATAAAAAAAAGTTATAGCACTGTGAAGAAGAGGAGCAAGAAACAAAAGCGCAAAAACTGGAGGTGAAGGGGTTAACGAACATTAATTCATTAGGTGTCAAATACATTGAACTTTAAAAAAAATGTTTTACTTTGTTTGGGCACACATCTGTTAGCAAATATGCTTTACACTAAATAAACTTTGAATAAAAAGATATTAGTAGCTTTATCTTTATTTTATACAATCTTACAGATTTCAGTTACTTTTGCTCTATACCCCCACACGGCTTGGAAGATAACCGCATTTTTTGTAGCAGTCTGTTCTATTGTCCATATAGATGGTAAGTACGTATGTGCCCTTTATCTGTGCAACAGAAATACAATTTTCAGGAATTAGTAAGTTGCTTTAGGGTCACAAAACTAATTCCATTCCTGGGTCAGGTACTAAAGGTCAAGTTACACATCAGGGCTGCAAGTGGATATCCCATCCTAAGAAAATCAAATCTTGCTCCTTATGTAAATAAGGTTGTAGGTGCACTAAGGGCGGGATGATTCCTAGCTAATGTACTGATCCTCAACCTTATTTCCTACCTAGTTCTGCCCTCCTTGGCTTGATGGCACACCTTTTCTGCCCCGACGCATCATTATCAGCACTGAATAGATATCAAACATGGGAGGAACACTTAGCTTGGTGACCATAATGCTTCTATGACATGAGCGGATTTGTTTTATTTTATCAGTATTCACAGTTGTCTTTTTCACGTTTTCCAACAGCAAACTATAATTAATTTTGATAATTGTTATGGATATAATACGCCCTTTAACAGAAATTAAAATAACTATTATGTACCTTGTTTATTGGTCATATTCTAATAAAATACCCGAACCATTTTTATATATATATATATACATACATACACACACACATACGGAGGTATTGATAAATACTTGTCCCAAAATATTTCTAGAAGACGAAAATAAATCCCGGTGCAATAAAGACAAGTATTAATTTAGATAAGTGCACGTGGATTATGCGCGGTCACTACATCTCATATTGTACTGCTATAACTCAATAGGATTGGCTGTGGAATAGTTCATCATCTGCCATATTCTCCTAATTTGATCCTATCTTTATTATTATTATTTATTATTATAGCGCCATTTATTCCATGGCGCTTTACATGTGAAAAAGGGGTATACATAGCAAAAACACTTACAATAATCTTGAACACAATGTGACAGCGATTGGTACAGGAGGAGCGAGGACGCTGCCCGCGAGGGCTCACAATCTACAAATCTGATTATTTTTTCTTTAAAAACTCAAAAAAAAAATTATTGAAAGGGCAAAAATTTATGATAAATAAAATGATAATTGATGCTGTGGCGTTGTGGTTCGCAGAACAGGATAACAATTTATTTTCTAAAGGATTAGAATTACTTTTTAATTGATGCATTAAATGTATAAAAGGTGATTATGTTGAAAAATTGCAATATTTCAAATAGTGTATTTTTTTGTCTAGGTCAGGCCAACTGTATATCAATATAGCTACATATAATATATACATTCTTTAAAAAAAAAATCTGAGTAATATATATATTTATTAATTACATATACATACATTCACACACTCCTCAATATTGAAACTACAAAAAGAAAGTTGTGGAATTATGGGAATCACAGCATTGAAAATCTGGGACATCACTAGCAGATAACTGGCAGCGGATCTTGATGATTTGCCCAAGAGCATCCAGTGTGGCTGACCAATCTGCAGGCTGCCATTAATAACCTCACTGATAGCAGCGACAGCCAAGGTGAGTGCAGGGATCTCGGCATGTGACGCTCAGACTAGATAGTGAATAAATCAAGAGGTTTTGACAATTTTGTTCTCATTTTTTCATCATTTGCATATTAGAAACATGTCTGTGCAGCCTCTGATTCCATCACTTTAAATTTCTACATTTCTTTCTTGCTGTTACAAAAAAAAAAAAAAAAAATTATATATATATATATATATATGGTACATACACACAAATTATAAACATGGTGTATATATAATTTGTGTATGTTCAGAATTTGTGTGTGCACATATATATATATATAGTGTATAAATAATTTATATACGTTATTTATATACACACATGAATATATGCAATTTGTGTATATAAATATATGCGTACTATGCAGCTATATACCCAAATGTTATCTCTCTTCCCTTCACACACGGCACACAGCCTCCTCTGCTGGTTCTCCCGCGCTGCTGCCCCCCAGTCTCCGCCTCTCTCCCGCTGCTGCCCCCCAGTCTCCGCCCCTCTCCCGTGCTGCTGCCCCAGTCTCCGCCCTTCTCTCCCGCGCTGCTGCCCCCCCGGCTCCGCCCCTCTCCCGCGCTGCTGCCCCCCAGTCTCCGCCCCTCTCCCGCGCTGCTGCCCCCCAGTCTCCGCCTCTCTCCCGCGCTGCTGCCCCCCAGTCTCCGCCTCTCTCCCGCTGCTGCCCCCCAGTCTCCGCCCCTCTCCCGTGCTGCTGCCCCAGTCTCCGCCCCTCTCCCATGCTGCTGCCCCAGTCTCCGCCCTTCTCTCCCGCGCTGCTGCCCCCCCGGCTCCGCCCCTCTCCCGCGCTGCTGCCCCCCCAGTCTCCGCCCCTCTCCCGCACTGCTGCCCCCCCAGTCTCCGCCCCTCTCCCGCACTGCTGCCCCCCAGTCTCCGCCCCTCTCCCGCGCTGCTGCCCCCCAGTCTCCGCCTCTCTCCCGCGCTGCTGCCCCCCAGTCTCCGCCCCTCTCCCGCACTGCTGCCCCCCCAGTCTCCGCCCCTCTCCCGCACTGCTGCCCCCCAGTCTCCGCCCCTCTCCCGCGCTGCTGCCCCCCCCAGTCTCCGCCCCTCTCCCGTGCTGCTGCCCCCCAGTCTCCGCCCCTCTCCCGCGCTGCTGCCCCCCCGGCTCCGCCCCTCTCCCGCGCTGCTGCCCCCCAGTCTCCGCCTCTCTCCCGCTGCTGCCCCCCAGTCTCCGCCCCTCTCCCATGCTGCTGCCCCAGTCTCCGCCCTTCTCTCCCGCGCTGCTGCCCCCCAGTCTCCGCCCTTCTCTCCCGCGCTGCTGCCCCCCAGTCTCCGCCTCTCTTCCGCTGCTGCCCCCGTGTGCCCGGAGCGGCCGCTGACCCGCAGCCATTGCTGTTGCCCGGCACCTCTGCTGCTCTTGCACCTATGATACATAAGGTGACTACTACACGCCGCTCTGGAGACTTCCTTATGTCGCGATATATACAGCTGTACAAGTACAGGACACGGACCTATGTCATGTGCGCGCCGTGCGGTTCTCAGCCGCTTCCTCCGTGTGTAATGTTCCCTCAGTCCATATAATCGCCGCGATATAACGCAGCCGATGTGACTGTGCTCGGCGACACGAGGGGTGCAGGTGGCAGCCGCCGATATACCGCGGCGTTACTGCCGTGACGGAGGCGCTGTCCCGCTGCTCTCCCACAGGCCGGACACGGGGCCGGGACTCCTGGTAGTGTCGGGGCCGCCCAGCGAGCAGCAGCGGGCGGGAGAGCAGGCCGCCAGGTCCCCGTGCAGCTGGGCGGGCAGTGAGCGCTCAGACGCCGGCAGCTGGCCCCGCTCCGTGCCGGCAGAGGGTGGGTGTGGAGTCCGCGCCGTGTTTTGCTCTTGCTCCCTCCCTCCTTCCTTTCCCCCTCCTCCGCCGCTTGCTCCTGAACTCCAGCCCCCTCTCTATCAGCCTCTCACTCCGTCTCAATATGTCTCAAGATGGCGGCCAATGCGGGATCGATGTTTCAATATTGGAAGCGCTTTGATTTACAGCAGCTGCAGGTCAGCTCCGTTTTCTTCCTTCCTCTCCTCCGCCACCCTCTCCCGCTCCTTCCCCGCCTTCTATCTGTCCGCTCCGCTCCCCCGTGCACCGTCCCCGAGCCGGGCAAAGCCGCCGCTTTCCTGGCCGCTCTCATTGATAACGTTTTATCAGAAATTGATCCTCTTTGTTCAATTCATCGATCAGCCAAGATGGCGCCGGCTGTGTGGCGCCGCTTCTTCCTGCTCCCCGCGCCGAGGCTGCTGTGCCCGGGCCGCCGCTGCCCGCTCCCCGCCGCTCGCTCCTCGCGTCTTCTTACAGCTTCTCCAAGTTTTATTTTTTTTATTGGACTTTTTTTTTCGCTTCTTTTATTGAACTTGCCTCCTCCGCTGGTTGTTGTGCTGATGATGCTGGTGGCGCTGTGGTGCCAGGCTGCGCTCACCCCTCCTCCACACAGCGCCTGCCTCTCCTCTGCTCTCCTCTGCCTTCTCCTCTGTGCTCTCTGCTGCTGCTCCTCCGAGTCTCTGCTGCATGGACTCAACTTTTATTCTTTTATTAAATAAGCTGATCCCTTCCGTCCTCTCTGCCGCCGCCGGTGCCGTCTCTGGGGGCTTCGGTGCTGCTCTTTGGGGTTTGTTTTTTGGGACCAGAGAGAACTTTACATTTGGACCTGTTTTGCCTCCAGTGTTGTGAATTGTATTTTGTGGTGTTTTTTGGGGGGATTATTAGGAAATGTACGTTGTCTTTACGTCCTGAGGTAAAAGTGGTCGTAGTATTTGTGACTGAATTTCGGTCAGGATTACCTCAGGTGACGACATAATCCGGCCAGACGGCTTCTGCTCGCTGCTGATTGTCTTTTTTTTTCCGTTTCTCCCTATTTTACCTCAGCTTTTGTATTTTTACCACAAAACTGTGTCCCGGGGTCATAGTCGGGGACTATATTCTGTGTACTTTGTTGCCCTTTTCTGCCCCGTAGGCTCCTTTTTTCTAGGTATGAGGTAAAGTTAGTGCAGCCCCTCGGCGATGCGTTGCTTTATTGATTCGGCTGCTGTTCTGGGTGTTATTTCGGGACGACCCCCCCCTGTCCATTCCTGGTCCTGTACTATAGTCCGTCATTCCGGACCTTTTACCTTTGATCTCCTCTTTATCACGGCATCTTACTATTGTTTTCTGTCCATATGGTACTGTACACACTAATATGGAGGTGGCGTAGTATGTAAATACATGGTGACCCAATTTAGAGCGCTGATGGTCCCGTGAGATCTGGATGTGGCTAGCTGGGAATTTAACCCATAAGCAGCCACAGATTTGGCCCGTCGTCATGCCTTTTTTTTCCTTCTTCTCTCCTTGGGATATTGTGGTGGCCTTGAAAACCCTTCTGGTTAATTTATCTCCTAAAGTGCATGTTCCTCGCAGAGATCTTGTTTATTACAGGAAAAATGCATTTCACGTAAAATTTAATTAGGGCACGAGACCATACATTTTTTTTTTTCTAACATTTTTTTTCTCTCCTTTTGAGAGGAGCACGTTTTGCGTTGATTTGCATGTAATTATAAAGCTTCAGAAGTGTCTATCTGCAACACTTTCATGTGCCTGGGAGAGGGGATGTGTTGGCGAGGGTTTCGGCAAAGCCTGAAAGTTGTGTATTTTGTGTATGTATGTGTTGGTTAATGTGTCTGTCAGTAACCATGTAAAAGGCTCAGTCTGAAAGCGGAGATCTTTGCTATGGAGTCATGGTTAAGATCAATAGACATTCTCATGAACTTACAGGGGGCAGTAAAAATATTCTTGATTGCCTGTATAGATTTTCGTGCCTCCAGTATTGAACAGCATAGCAGCTTTAGAAGCGCTGGCTCTTAGCTCGTGTGCTGATACTGTTTCGGCTTGGGGAGACTTGTGCAATTAGGAGGAAAATAAACACAACTTTTACTACCAGTTTTAGTTGATTTTTCTATTTTTTTCAGAATATATATTTTGCGATATGGATCTTGTGAACTTCAAGTACAAGGGGATCGTTTGACTTTGTGAATCGTCCACACTAAATAAAATTGCTTTTGTAGCGTGGCCTGGTAGATTCCTTTTCCTTAGTAACAAAGAGAAGCCAACATAAATTATGCATCCTTTAAATTGCAGATTATTTCTGCCGCGATGTGGGTGGAATAAAGACGTAATATGTCACTCCACGTAGTAGACGCTTTACGAAAACTTTGAAAATAAAGACATGTAAAATTTAGTGACCCTTAATATTGTAAAGGTGTGAGGGTTAAATTAAGCAATGTTTATAAAACTGATCTCGACATCTTTTTTTTTTTTTTTTTTTTTTTGGTAAGCAAGGAGACTATTATTCTAAGGACGCCTCAAAAATTGTGCTTTGTGCACAGAACAAAGATCATTGTTTTCTCTTTTGTTAAAATGAAACTCATTAATCATCGTCTGAATGTACAAGGTGGAAGGTCCTTGAATTCATATGATCACGTTGGTGGAGGGGGAAAAAAAAATGCAATCAAACACCACTCTCAGAAAGGATCAAAAGTTCAGAACACTTTGCCATCAATTCATTACAGTTCAGCAAATTAAACACAAATGACAGACTTCTGAATATTCAAATACTTTCATAAGAACAAAGATTAGCTTTGTTTCTCTTCTGTCAGGAATCTAGTGATAGCGGTGGGTTTAGCAGTAGTAATTTCCTTTCTGTAAATATTGTCTGAATGGTTTTACAAGAAGAAAGGCTTTATCAAATGTGTTCTGTTCACTCGGTATAATAGATCCTTGGAGTACCTGGTGGAATACTTCACAATCAGATCCAGATGCTGATTTCCCAGATTGTAGGCTATTAGATTTCTGTAAATGTGTGAGAAGGCTCCTACTCGTTGGTGCTATTTTTCGAATTGTTATTTTTGTGTGAAAATACATATAATTTGTGTGTATTTCTTTATTAACATGCAGTCGTGTTGGGAATTCCAGATTCTTTGCAGGTCAGTCTGCCTTCTATAGACAGATTTAAAGCCTCCGAATTCCACTTGGAGACTAATTACTACCCCAAGCTACCGACTGTAGTCGTCTCCTGATGTGCTTAACAGACAGCTGTGGATAATTTCACAACTCTAGCTTCCCTGAATGTGATAACACCAGGGCTATGTAGTCGGAGTAGGAGTCTGTGTTCGTTTTGGTGGAGTCTGTATAAAATGGACAGACTCCTAAAATATATAATAAATTTGGTACAGTAGTTCAATTCAGAATGTGCTGTAATTTTTTTCATAGAATTTGGGAACGTTATGAAATATCCTATAAATGTCTGTTCTGTTCCTGATCTAAGGATCTCGGCTTTTAGTTGACATGAATGTGTGCTGCACTTTATGTACACGCTCAGTAGTGAGGCAGCGCTGTGGAGTTGGAGGTTTGGCTTACCGACTCCACAGCCCTGCATAACACAACGCAATATTGCTAAATAATATTTTTCATAGTGGAATACTTATGTCAGCACTCTGTTACAGTAATTTGTTTTGTGAAAGTGCAACATTTTCTTACAAAAAGCTTAAGGTGTCCAGTTAATTGGGAGTTTCTATCTATCATGACACAATGACTTATAAATTAGCGCTAGCACAGAACAGCTTACTAATTCTGAATCATTTATTCTGCTCACTTATATAGCGCCATCATTTTCCGCAGCGCTTTACTGACATCATCACTGTCTCCATTGGAGCTCACAATCTACATTCCCTATTAGTATGTCACTGGACTGTGGGAGTAAACCGGAGAACCCGGGAGACCATACAAACTCAACATTTTTTACCTGTGTGGGTAACGGTGTGCCACGGAGGCTTATGTAGGAAGGGTTTACAAATGGCAGATTTGTTGCAGAAAATTGTGACCGTCCTATAGTTAAGTGGGGTTTGTTTTATATAAAGCAAAAACACAGCTGTCAAAAGAACAAAATGCAGCAAGATGGGGGGAGGGAAAAGAGGCTCCTAAACTTCTAGTCACTGGAGTAAAATCTTATTGCTGCATTTATCATGTAACTGCAGAGCGGTAAACTCGTGAACCTGGTATTATTCAGATATCATATTTCTTTCATAGCTAGGTAACCATATCTAGATTTTTCATTTGGCTTCTGATACTGTGACCTTACTGCATTTCCAATAAGTAATATTGATGATGTCTTTGAAGCTTGATACATTAAAACTATACAGTATTGGTGTTTAGTGCCTTGATTATTCTCTCTCCTCTCTTTTAACAGGCCCCAGCTAATATGCTTGGGTTTGTATATGCAGCAACCCATCTTTAGCTCACAAGTGAGATTACACACCTAGGTGTTAGGCTGACTGAAGTCTTCAAAGTCCACCATAGCCTAAACTGCTTCAAGACATAGGAGGCTCTGGTACACTGCACTCATTACCGAGCGCGCATTATGTCTTTTGATCTAAAAGACAAGTGCTACTTACATTTGATAAATAAAATAAGAGTCATTATATTATTTATTAAGGTTTGATCTCCCAAACTTATTCTAAAGGTTTGAGTCTTTCTAGTGTGACTGTGTCAGATGGTGCAGCCGGATAATGTTTACCTGGCTTGCCAAACATGCATATCAATGTCACTAGTTCCCTGAAGCACTTTCCAGTGTGTGTGATGCGGTGGGTGGGCGCTGCTCTGCTGAAAGACTTGGTTGTCAGTTTGTGAATGGAGCGAGAACAGAGAGTCTTTAATATTATACGTGTGTGTGTGTGTATATATACGTATGAAGTACGGCAGAGCGTGTAGAGAAGGCATATGTATTAACTCTTGCAGCAGGATTCTCTTGCTGCATGGAAATTTGATAGAAATAAAATATATCTAAGATTTTTAGGGCTTTATTGTAGTTTAATGTTTCAAAGTTTGCACATTTAATTCGAAAACTGAAGTATCCGGGAGCTGATGGCTAATTACAGACTAATATTTAACCTGTGCAAACGTCAAATATGGAATCGTGTTTGAGATCTTTATCTCGATTTTAATATAATCTCCGGAAGCTGAGTGTGGTTCCTCAACTGGACACGCTTTATAATCTACCTTCATTTAAAACTGTTTTTCTGCAACCCATGTTGTATTTTGTCAGCAGTTATTGGTGCAAAGAAATTGCTCTAATTTTAATCATAGAGCATTACTGGTTTGTGTGTGAGGGAGTATTTTTATTTTTACTGCTTTCCAATTAAAACTTTATTATTGGTGCCCAGATTTATATCGGCCGAACTTCTAGTATTGTATATGGATCTTTCTCCGCCTGCTGGAAGATGAGAAATGGGATGTTAGATTTCAATATGCCTTGTCACTGAAATAAGCCGCCTCTAGAGGTGTCTTCCGTCTTCCTACTGCGAACTCGGGCACGCTGTGTATAGGGGATGTTGGTAGAGAGCGGTCGTCTAAAATAGTGTTTGGTCTAATGTTTATAGCCAGCCTTACACAGATTGCTGCATATGTGATGTTAAAATATGTCCTATATTATATTTTCACACACAGATCAATTGCATACAGTTCATCTATATTGGGCTTGCAGTATTCTATGCATTTGTCTATTCCATTCAGATTTGAGGAACTGATATATTTTTTCTAATTTGCTTTAATTTCTGTGACAAATCAACATGTAAATTCACCCTTCACAGTACTGTGTGCACACCTGACTGAGTAAAGAACTGAGTAAATTTCTGCAGCATTTCTGCATCTCCCTGGCAGAAAAAACGCATGCAGATTGTGCATGCGTTTTTCCTGCAGAATACATGCGGATCCACATGCGTTTCCGCATGCAGATTGACAAGCGCTTTCCAGGCGATAGCATCACTTGGAAAGTGCTTGACAACTAGGTGACACTGTATAAATCCATGCAAACAGCATGGATTTATACAGTGTGAACCGGAAAAATAAAAAAATAAAGCTATACTCACCCCCGAGGCCCCGGCGTGTGCTGCAGCGCTCCTTCCTGTCTGGTTCCTGGCTGCCGGCATATCCCGAGACAGAGCGGTGAAGGGCCTGCGGTCACATGACTGTGACGTCACCGAAGGTCCTTCAGCAATGCCGGCATGCAGAGAAGCCTTCGGAAAGGTGAGTATAAACTTTATTTTTTATTTTATTATTTTTTTACAGGTACAATGGTACCCAGGTCTGGATGAGAGTCTCCTCTCCTCCAGAACTGGGTACCATCCGCACATAGAGACGCATAGAAGCCGCTTGTACAAATGTAGAGTCGTGGTTTCTATGCGTCTCAATGCAAGTCAATGGCGGGAGTTCCGCTGCTCTTCCGCAAAATTAAATGACATGCTGCGGATTTTTGTACGCAGCATAAACGCTGCGGAAAAATCCTCAGCATGTGCATAGAACATGCGGAATCCCCTTGGAGACCATGGGGGGCGGATTACCTAGCGTTTCACAAGCGTTTACACTGCGGAAATTCCGCTGCATAAATGCTTGAAAAACGCTATGTGGGCACCCAGCCTAAATTGTACACTTTCTATCAATTTAAGTGTTTTTGTTGCAGATTTGAAGCAGCATTTTTGTTATTGTATCTTTTTTGTTTTTAAGCACCTAAACCCTGCATTTGTGGCCACCTGAAAAAGGAAGACCCTGCCGAATATGAGGTCAGGCAGAGTACAAAGTGACTCAGTCTCCTTCACTAAAGTCAATGGCCCCGTCGGTAAATGCCTGAATCCCTTTTTCAGGGCTTCAAACGGAAGCCCCGACAGAGCCACTGACATGGCCAAAACGAGATGTGAATCGGGTTCGGTTGACGTTAGTCTATTGTGTATACAGACCTTAAAGGGGTCCTCTACTTTTAGAAAAGTGAACTTCATATGATTCCTATACTGTACAGATTGTACTCGCTGCTCCTGCTGTTGCTCCGGTCTGATTTGGCTGCAGTGGTGATGTCACATTGTCGGCACACACATTACTGCCGCAGCCAATCACTGAGCTCAGTGTCTCATCCTGTCTACATTGGTAGAGATGTTGAGCTCATTGGCTATAGCGTTGGAGTAAGCTGTTGACGTGACATCACCGCCGCAGTCAAAACAGAGACTGGAACAATTGGGGGAGAGCAAGTACGATCTGTCTGTTATTTTACAGTGTAGGAATCATTTGGGCTCCACTTTTCTAAATGTGGAAAATCCCTTTAAGGATATATGAATTCAATCCAGCTTTTATCTTGGAAAATTGAGGACTTCTATATAACTATAAAAAATTTTAATCTCTTTTTGTGGTATTACATGCAGATTATGAAGTGCTGCAAATGTTAAAAACAAAACAAAAAACAGTATGGTCTTAATATCAATGGAAGTTCCTTGTTATTGTACACTTCATAAACTGAAACATATCCACTTGCTTCGAAGTGTCTGAACGCTGTGCCACAGATCTGTGTCAGACTAAGCAGAGTGTGCATGAGATTTTAGAAGACTAATTCACTTTGGTCCAGAAAGTGTAGCACTTTAGACCCTGAAAAACACACACAAAAAGTGGCAAAAACGCAGCTTGTGAACTATCCCTTACACTTCCCTACCAAGGTTAGAAAAAAATATATAATTGCAACTGACGCCAGTCTAAGGGCCTGTTCCCAGAATATTTTAACCATATCCTCCTCTATTTTACCAAATGGTTATGACACGCTATAAAATGTTATCAGTGGGATCTATGGGTATGGACTTGCTTAAGTTCCTAAATGTGAAAATGGGTGAGGATTATGTATTTTGCCAATGATCAAATTTCTTGATTAACGGATTTTCCCAAGACACTGCATAATAAAATCCAGTGATGAAACTTTGGGACAAATTTTTTTCTTTACGCTAAATACACATGTCTTTATGATTTGCACCATATAATGTTTTAGACACTTTAGACAACTTGACCGTGAAGGTGCAAGGTCTTGCTGAAGTTGATTTGGTCTTTTTAGAAAGGGATGTGGCTTAAAGAGAGTGGGTTATTCCCAAAACCAGGGCCTGTAGTTGGTAAGCCAAACCTCCGACTCCTCAATTTCCATGACCACGAGTCCGACTCCCTCATGTTTAAGTGATAAATTTCCTGTAGCACAGATTCATTTCAGCTAAAAGTCTAGACCCTTAGATCAGGAACAGAACAGACATTTATAGGACATTTTATAACTTTCCCAAATTCTTATGAAAAAATATTCCCCACAAACTGCATTGTACTACTGTACTCAATTTATTATATATTTTAGGAGTTTTAGTTGGTCCATTTTATTTCAACTCCACCAAAATGGGCTCCGACTCCACAGCCCTGCCCAAAACTCAAGTTAAACCATTTATACAGTAACATAAAAGAATTGGCTCATATAAAAATAATGCCTGCAGTAACTAGTTTACATAGAAAGTTTGAGGGCTCTACAATGCACCCTTGGTGTGGCCAAAGGCTCAGCGCACCGTTCCACCCTTTTCAGGTAACGCTTGCCCAGAGCAGGCACTGCCTGAATTGAATTATTGTCCCTGCATGTCCACTCTGATACTGAAGGAGCCAAGCTAGCACAAGCTCACACTTGGTGGGGACATGCGCTCCTTTCTCTCTCCTGTTTTCAGTTGCTGACGATTGACAGGAGAAAGCAATGAGCGTCCACCTGCATTGACACTTTGTGCTTATTCTCTGTTCTGCAATGTCACTGTGGATGCGCAAGGCTGGGGATCTACTTCAGGTAGCGCTTTTTTTTTTTTGGGGCAAGCGAGTGCTGTTAGTTAGGCAAAGGGGAGATGTGGAGGATGCCAATTGAGGGGGCTGAATGGTGCACCGAGCACTTATGTTTTTTTTATGAAAGACTAAAGTATTGAAATCTATACTATATGTATGTTGTCTTTTTTATAGGGCCTAAGTCGCTGACGACACCGCTAATTTGTGTCCGAGTATTGCCAGTAGGTGATGCAATCTTAGTTTAGACAGATGCGCCATATTTATCAAACCGCATGAACCTTTGTAATAATCTGAAACATTTGTAGACTGTCTAGTAGTGATGAGCGAGCATGCTCTGATATCGGATAGAGTAGCCGGCGTGCTCGAGTCAAATGCTCGTGTAGCGGCTGTGTTTCAGCCATGATGCATGCGGCCACGGGTACGCGAGTATGACTCGAACAGGCCGGTTACTCTATCCGAGCCCGAGCAAGCTCGGATAACTTTGTATCAGGGCATGTTCGCTCATCACTACTGTTTAGTCCAAGTTTATTGTCTAAAAATTAGCATTGTTAAATATGTCCTTAGTGTTTTCCCAAAAGGGAGCACCACAGTTCCAGTTTGACAACTGATGCCAGTAACCTGTTTTGGCACATCTCAAGATCATTTGGTATACATTTCTCCTTTTCTTTTGTGAAATGCTTCACAAATGCAGATGTGGATCTAGATTAGACAGGACATGTCAGTGCTCCTGATGTCTGTTTTAGTAACTACTTCATTTTTAGTGTTGCACTGTTCCTCTGTTAGTAGGAATAACATTACATCAATTGCTGGGTATGTGGGACAGTGGGCGCATGTCCTTATTCAGTCCGACATTGTCCAGTCAGGAAAGTGGTAATACCCAGTTATCAATGTAGTCATATGTTTCCAGTAGGAAAGACAGGTTATATACCATGCATAGCTCCTACAATGTTGCTGCAGAATTCATGAATATACAGACATGGTCTTTAAACCTCTTGTTCTCAAGTATTTTTATGTTTGCAGACTCTGTGATGTATACAAAGTGATAGTTTGGAGAGTAAAGGCATAAGGGGAATTGCAATCAATGAGTGTCCCTGCTCCACAAGGCTCCTATACAGTCTGCTTAGATGTATACTTATGGTATGGCCTGTCCAGTACAGGTGTGTGAGCGGAGGCTGAGGTAAAGCTTTATAAACTAGGTGAACTGGAACAGATGGGGCTTTTGTTGAGTGATTATTTTTCAATGCACAAAGCCTCCAAGTTATCTAGAGCATTGCTCTTTTACATTCATCCTTTTACCTTTTTTATTTTTTAATGTGTTGTGTGCAAAGTGGCAGCTCCCCTGAGCAATGTGCTTAAAAGACATTTTGGGAGAGAAAAAAAAAATCAGCCTACACCTTTGTGGGAATTATAAAACCTGCTGGGCTACGATATGGAAATAAGGTACTAATGATAACTTGCTTTTAGCAGGCAGTTCATTTTGTTAATTATAACACTGAATAACATGACACAGTTTTTTTGCTAAGATCGAAATGTTCGTGTTAATCTAAAAAATAAAGTGAATAATAAATCCTGAATATTCTCATGGTAAAGAATTCATATGGGCTCTTATATAAAGCAGGAGGACAAGAATTTGTCCTTATAGTGGAGTAGATGTTGGTGATCTAACCAGCCTTGTATGTAAACTTTACCAGTATTCTGCCAATATTTTGAACAAATTCCCATGCAGAGAATATTCAGCCACAGAACTGACTGCAGCATTGAAGGAGCGCAGGAGGACTGAAGTGAAGCCGCCAGCTTCAGAGCTGTGCTTCAAAGCTGTATTACAAACAGTTTGCAAGCGCTTTTTTGCTTTGGAACCCGGCCACCTCTGTGGTGGCTGGTAACAATGGCAACTTGCAGTTTGCTTTAGAATATTCAAATTTTACTTATTTAAGATGAGACAGAAGATAAACCTATTGGTGGTTTTGACATGTTTTAGCAAAATCTTGCACACCCCTCCCCCCATTGAATAACATTTCTAAATAATCTTTTCTTATTACATTATATTATTGTGTCCCTCTTTTTATTCTAGGAATAAATACCAAAAACCTGCAATTTTCAAGCATTTCAATAGGCTGAAGTGCCTATTCTGCTTCAGATCACTTATAAATTTAATTTAATCTCATCAGACAGGGTTACATTGAAAACCAACTCTCGCGTCTCCCGTCTCCTTCATTCACTATAGCTGATGGCCACAGCTCACCTCTTCCTTCCTGCACAATGACCTCTGCACAGTCGATAGAGCAAGTCCTCTACATTCTCCCATAGAAGTCCAACACAATCTCTAGTCTACAGGTTCTTGCAGTACATGTGGCTGCTGTAAAGCAGCTCTCTGAATGCTGTAAGAATACATCTGATGATGTTGGAGCCTTCCATGCTGTTTTGTGCTAGTTACCATTTTTAGATTGTGACACATTCCTAAGCTAGTATTGTTAAACAATTTATGGAAAGAAGATTTTAGTACTAAACTGACTAACATCTAGCTGAAATTTACATTTACCGCTGTTATTCTGCAATTTTTCCTATGTATTGGAATTTCCTCAGGAAGCTTTCAAGAACTATCCTAATCTTAAGGGTTTCAACCTTCCTGGTTTTGGTGCAAAGTTATAATCGACTGATTACACTCCCTCTGAACTTTATATGGCAAATATGGGTGTAATTCTATTGTGTATTCCTGCCCCTTCTTCACTTATCCCCTTGTTTTTATTGGCAACTGCCAAACCTAGAAGTGGGAATTTAACAAGACTTGTTTAATTTGCCCGTCATGAAGCAAAAGTCCTCTGGAGAAAGGTGCGCCTCATTTTTTAGAGGCATCTGACAATCTAAAATCTACCATTACTCAATAGAGATCAGTGGTTGCCTCTGTGCTCAGATTTGGTTTTAGGGTTAATTGCGCCTTTCTACGTTAAGCAGTTTGACAAATTGAATTGTCAAATAATATAAATAATCTGGTTTGTTTCTTATTTATATATTTTTATATTTGCATACAATGAATTGTAAATATATTGGGGGTTTTTGAATGCGAGATCCAGACTAGTGATAGTTTGTGTGGTGATAGGTGTGACAATGTTTTCCTAAAAGATGGCTGAATTGTTAACTGCTCCTCTGTTTAGCTAGCCCTCAGGCTTCAAAAAGAAGAGCTCCAACACATTTGTCTACTGGAACACTTTATGTATGTGAACAATGAGTGGAGGTGTCTAGAATAGCACTGTCCTAGATTTCCAGACATCCTAGACTTGTGAAAGAATGAAAAGGTTCCTTTTGACTTTTTAGAAATGTCTGGTGAAAAGGTGTTACATGTGTGAGAAGTGGCAATCTGATACATAGTTGACCGTGGTTTCTCAGAAGATGAAGACTAATGTTCACTTTTTAGTCCCTTGGGTGCGAATGATCGTATGGAGTTACCAGCGCTTCCAAATATTTCCCATGGCATAAGCAACATTGGTGTGCGAGGGCAGAAGGGAAAATAAATAACGTCTTGGGTTCTATTCTCCAGGATTTCTTCCTAGGATCTGCTAATTTTTGGCAAGAAATGTAAATTCAATATTAAAATTGTTTGTGCTAATGTTTGTACATCAAGGTTAAGGGCAGCCATACACATTAGAGCAAAGTTAGCCAAACCTCTGTTATGAGTTGGATTAATGGTTACTGTGGCTCCTTATCTGTTCTTCAATGCTCAATCTTTTTGTTCTTCTCTTTTCTAATTGATAACACGTTTGTGCTGGCTGAGCCGCTGATCTGGCCAATTCTAAATTCACAAGAGCATATATTTGGTCCGTGCGCGCATCAGCCACAGACCAATGCTAGCCTAGTTCACATCAGAAATTTTCCACACAGACCTTAAATCCGAGTGGGATAATAGTACAGCATGTGCTAGTCTGGTCAAAATTACAGACTAGTGCAGGTGAGTGGGCAGTATACCATGTAATTCATTCAGTGCCATATCAGATTAGTCTGGATTTAAAGGTCCGGTGGTCAGTTTTCATTAATGACCAGTGATCGTTGATATGCATGCTTATACATATAGCTGTCAGTCACTAATTAGGACCACTCTCTAGATGCCCAACCCCAGCGTGAGCAGAGGTTTTAGTGAATGAAAAAACAAGAGAGTCTAAAACTTCTTTTAGAAATCTTCTCAATAACCTGCTGTCAACAGATTGGACTCCATGTTCATTGCGACAGGTTCCCTTTAACTGGCACTAAATATGCTAGAATGCATTGTGATCTAATCTTCGAGGATCTCCCAAACCAAATTATGACAGACTATAAATGGTCATTGGAGCCTCAGTTCACAAGTTGTAAACCTGATTTCCATGGCATATCCAGGCCTGTATGGATGTAGTTACTATACTATGGATTAACAAAATATTTAGATTTGAGAGTCCTCAGTGGTTGATACCTTTTTTAATGGCTAACTGAAAAGATGGTAACAAATTGCAAGCTTTCGAGACTACTCGGGTCTCTTCATCAGGCATAGTCTCGAAAGCTTGCAATTTGTTACCTTTTAATGGCTAACTGAAAAGATGGTATCAACCACTGAGGACTCTCAAATCTTAATATTTTTCTATCTACTGGCTAACACTCTGTAAAGATATACATTTTCCGTGTATGGATTAACAAGCATCTGGTGTTTTAGGAGTTTTACCATAATGTTTGTATGTCTTGTTCATGAAGGCCATATAACAAAGGCTGACTAGACTTGCAGCATCCCCAGGACATGTAAATACCCTTAATAGATGACTGACTATAAGTATGTTATAGAGGTTGTTTGTAACTCGATCAGGGTGCTTTCACCATATGATTAGGCACCCGGTCAGTGGCTCACGTCAGAGCTAAGTCCGAACCCCCCCCCCCCCCCCAAATGGGATTCGGACGTATGCACCAATGGGGCCATAGATTATAATGATGCAAACATGCGCTGTGCTTCATTTTAGGGTATGTACGCATACTGGGGGTGGAAACTCAGATGCAGTCTACTAGCCAAATCCTGGGAAAACCTGTTACTTTTTTATCATTCTCACATGGTAGCCCACATTTATTAAAAATGGCAACTTTTGTATTAAATCTTTGATGTACTTACTGCAACTTTGCCACTATGTATTTACCAAGTATCGCACCTTAATGATTAATTTGGAGCAAATTATGCCAGCTCGAGACCAATATGTCTCAAGTCACAACAGGATGTTTGTGCAAGTTGCATGTTAGAAATGGTTGCTGCATAAAGATCTTTGTTCCACACCTTTTAAAGCTTGTTATGATAGGAGAGTATCCATGATCCTTTTCCTCCTGTTTAGGTACCTACACCAAAAAATTTGGTTAAATTGCTAAAAAATAGTGCAATTGCATAACACTTTGATAAATTATTTAGTTTAGGCATTTACAACAATGGCCATTTTGTGCCAAACTCAATAAGTGTAAGAAATGCAAGAGCAGAAACGAAAGGGAATTCAAAGCTAAATGTTACTTTGTGTTGGGGGTTTACGTTTAACCTCACCATTTGAGAAAGTATAGCTGTTCAGTTGACCACAACCGGAAAGACAATCACATACTTGTGTCATTAATGGAGTTATCCAGGATTTAACAATTGATGACCTGTCCTTGGGATAGGTCATCAGTATGAGATCGCCCTTGGATTGACACCCGAGTATTGAACTGTTATCTCCCATTCACTCAAATGAATGTTAGATGAGGTGCAGTACTTGTCAATGGCCACTAAGCAGCATATAGGGCTGCTGTGTTCTGCCCGTTCAGCGCGTGTATCCAGCCACTTCCAGAGCAGATTTCAGCTTATTGATGGGTGTATTGGATGCCCAACCAATCTATTGATCACTTGGCATATGAATAGGTCACCAATTGTTAAGTCCCGAACAACCCCTTTATAATAAAAATGTATGCTGCTCAGTTTTTATTTTTAAACAATGGATGAGCCTTTGTATTAAAACAAAACCCTATTTTTTTGTTGTCCACACAGATTTCCTTAGATTGTAAGCTCCTGCGTTCAGAGCCCTCGATCCCAGTGTATGAATTGTTGAATGTACTGTAATGTCTACTTATCAGTACTTGTGCACTCTGAATTGTAAAGTGCTGTTTAATATGTTGGCACTATATAAATAAGTTTATTATATCCAAATTTTTAGGCCTGTCATACTTTTATTTACTCCCAAAGATACTTGTGGAAATAGCATTTTAATTAGGTGTTTGAGGACTGCAATATGCTGACTCTGCCCATTAAAATGTATTGTGAAACTTGAGATTTGTGAAAAAAAAGCCCATCTCTCAAGATTAGGAATTATTTTCATGGTAAATAATTAGGTCAGAGAAATTTGATCCTAAATAAATAATGGGAACTTGAGATCTAGCTGTAGGGAATGTATGAAATGAGGAAAAAAAGACACTATTTTCTGAACTATGAAGTTAAAAAGTGACCCTAAATGGTTCATCCCCCATTTCCCATAGAATTGTTTCTTAAATAAAAAAAACTATATAGAAAAAATAAAAAAAAATACAGCCATCTAACAATATGCATCTTGAGTAGGTATTGCTGTGGCTTTTTTTTATTTTGAGCCATTGTGACACAATTAAACATATGATCTTGACTTTGCTAGCTTTGGCTGTGGGACAGCCCCTGTAGGTCACCATTGTACTTTTTATTTTCATGTTCAGTCTTCTCATTGTTGCTTTAATACATTTTGGTAACTGTGAAGGTGATAACCCCATGGCCGGTTAAAAATTGAGGCCTGGGCATACAAGCTTCTAACAGCTCTGTAAAACCTACAAATACAGAGGTATAAAATATTGCATATAGACTTTTATATAGGGTTTTACGGTTTCCAACCTTCAATTTTAAACTACATGCTTCATTGGGCACATATTATTGGGATATTTTCCCATAGGAACATTGCCTCTATGGGAGTTTATTATCTGGTGTCGTACTGTGTCACTTAGTGTCACCGCACAGGCTCCTCCATGTGCATGGAGCCCTAGATTTAAGGGGTTGTCCACATTTGGGGACAAAGTTTTTTTTTTTGTTTTTTTGTAATGAATTGTTTCATTAAAAATATTGCATGGTTTGTCTTTTATAGCCTCTGTGTAGCACTGGTTGACTTCAGAATGGGTTCTTATTGTTTTTATATATCTTTTCTTGGCTCTTCTCAGCTGATTTTTGACCAGAGACCACATCAAAGTTGCATGTGTCGGAAAGCGTAGCCTGTAAAAGCAAAACAATTGCTAATTTCTAATGAAACTGCATTGCAAAAATGATTTTTTTCCCCATACATCATACATGTTATACTCCGGCCCGTGGGCCAAATCTGGCCCACAGGGTGGCTATATTTGACCCATGACACCAGAACCGCCAACCCTATTCTGTATGGACTGCTATGTGGGGCCCATTATTCTGTGTGGAGGGCTATGTGGGGCCCATTATTCTGTGTGGAGGGCTATGTGGGGCCCATTATTCTGTGTGGAGGGCTATGTGGGGCCCATTATTCTGTGTGGAGGGCTATGTGGGGCCCATTATTCTGTGTGGAGGGCTATGTGGGGCCCATTATTCTGTATACCGATTGGCCTACGACTTTGTCCAAGTTTTTCATTTTGGCCCTCTGTGTGTTTGGAATCTGTCACCGCCTGGGAGTTATCAGACCGCTACTATGGGCATTTAGGTTATAGAAAACTAAATCTATACTTACCTGTATGGCCCATAGTAGAGGTCTGATTGCAGAGAAATGTAGTTTTATCCGGGGTACACCAAGCAATGCCCTCCTGTCTGATTATTATTCCCCTAAATCGCCGCCTATCAGCCTAGTTACCATTTTCCCTCCCCCGCATGTCACAGGGCGCTGTGACGTGCGCTTTCCTTCCTCACCTCCCGGCGCATGTGACGCGCCCCCTGGGCCTGTGCTGTGCAGGGGATACCCGGAGCCGGATCGCTGGGGGTTGTAGTCCTCTGTGACTGTGACCCGGTCCGTGCCCAGGGCGGTCAAACCAGTGGCAGTCTTAGTAATGTGACAAATGTCCGACTACGCCACCCGTGGATTGCGGTCAGTGGGGACCGCCGCTGCGCTGCAGACCGCTGAGGCTGATGTTGTATGCGCAGCCAAATATGGGTTGACTCCCCACGGGAGAAGTATTGCCTCAGGGCAGCTAGTGTGGATGATGGGAGAGATGGTGTGAGCATCCCAGTACTGATGGTGCTGGTGCGGCGATGAAACACAGACGTGTGGTGCAGTTCAGGGTCTTTACTGATGGTATGACGCAGACCCTCCCGGGAGTACTGGTTAGCAGTAGGGGCCTGGTCAGTCTGTAAGCAAGTAGGATCTCCCCTGGCCAGGTGGAGTTGTAGGCCTCCCCGACTATCTGCACTCTTTCCTGGCTACCATGCTCTATGCGGGTAGAAGTAGCCCACGTCCCTGAGTATACCGTGTGGTGTTCACCCGTATGGCCGGTGACTTGGGGCCTTCCGTTGGCCTCCGCTTCACGATAGCGGTGCTGGTCCTTTGCTTGTGACCGTGCCTCCGGGCTTCTAAGGCCAGAGGACCTGGAATCCCCTGCCGGTTGGATTCTGCTGCTGGACCTGGATGTCCCCACAGCCTCGGACTCCGTGTCCGGGTTTAGTGTCTTCAGCCAAGGCGAGCTCTCTAGCTTCCAGCCTCTGGCACTCGCTCCTGCTCCTACAGAGCTCCTGTTGTCACTTTCCCTCTCCAGGCTCTGACTCCCAGACTGACTGCTCTGCTTGTTCTGCAGGCCCTGTCTCTGTCTGGGACTTCACTTCCTAATCCCGCCCCAGACCCAGTTTATAAGGGCAGATTCCTCCCCTCCCAGGTCTGGGCGGGCAGTGTTGCATGCTTAGGGCTCCTGACCAGAGAAACCTCCCACTTGCTCTCAGACATAATATTTCTATTACTGTGGCAACCAGACCCCTGGGGTGCCACATTCCCCCCTAGTAAATTTTAGTACTCCGGGACTAAACACATTTTTAAAGAAACATAAATGCAGGGTATAACAGTAACACAATAACATATTTACAAGTAGCTTTAGTTCTTTAAAGGTCACGACGTGTCCGCAACCGGGTGTCCATATCACCCAAGGTGAAGTTTTAAGCGAAGTAGGGGACCTGTCCAAAGCAAACCCCTTGCGTTGGCCTTGGGCTTGGCTGCAAGGCTGAAGCTAGCTACTTTGGGCCGCAAGGAGGCCATGCCAGACAGGTTTTCTTTTCCGCGGCCGTCTTCGCAAGAGGCACAATGTGCAACTATCTACAAGAATTGTTCCGGTTATCCAGCGTCCATAACCTGTTAGTCCAAAGAAATCTGCAGGGTAACTGAGAAACATAATTAATAACAGGCAACAAACATAAACCATAAACAGTTAAACAGATAAATTCACAGTGCATTACTTTAGATTTTCCAGCGAGCGGGCATCTGACCTCTAGTGACTCTAGTGGACCTACGGAGCTCACTAACTGGTCCTGCACTACAGGGTGTAGGAGGTGTTATGGGCAAGCTGGGCAGCTGTCTGTGCACTCTTTGGCTCACTAGGGACACGGCAGGCTCACTACTAGCAGAGGGTTGATTCTCCTGGGCTGCTGGTGTGGATTCTTCTGCCTCCTGGGCCGGCTGCTCTTCCAGCTCTGCCTGGTCTTCTGTAGGTACTTGAGGGGCTGGCTGGAGAAAGGTAAGGACGGGCACCACGATAGCGTTGTTTACTTGTGTCCAGGACCGGGGAAAGTCTCCGAGTACGGTGCTGATCATTTCCTCCTTTTCCTCTACGGGTTGAGGGTCTTCCTGATCTTCATCCGTGCTTTGCAACTTCTCGGGGCACTTTTTCAGGTGGTCTCTGGAGACAGTGGCTGTGGTCTCTCCTCCATCCTTGCTAATGACGTACACCTTTGGATTATTGTGGCTTGAGGGCAGTACGGTGTACGGGTCCTTTTCCCACTGGTCGTCGAACTTATGGAGCCGCCTTTTTCTTTTCAAGACCTGCTCTCCAGGTACCAGGGGAACAGCGGGAGCATGTTGGTTATAAGTCTTCTCTTGCCTTTCTCTTGCTTGAGACAGACTTCGCTCGACGCTCTCCTGTACTTTCCGGTACTGCTGCTGCCGTTCTGTATCCCAGTCTGTCTCTGGCGAGGTGTCCTCGGGTATCAGGACTCCCATATCCAGGTCAACAGGCAGCTTACCAGGTCTTGCTCGCATTAGGTAAGCCGGGGTACAGTTGGTGGAACCTACCGGGATGTGGTTATACAGGTCCACCCGATCGGGCAGTTTCTAAGGCCACAGACTGCGTTCTTCCAGGGGCAATGTTTTTAGCAGATCTATCACCACCTGGTTCATCTTCTCGCAGAGTCCATTGGTTTGGGGGTGATAGGGCATTGTTCTGATCTTCTTGCAGCCATACAGGTTGCAGAACTCCTGGAAGACCTCCGCTTCGAAGGCTGGTCCTTGGTCCGTCAGCACTTGGTCCGGGTACCCGTGTGGGCTCTAGAAGTGCAGCTGGAAGGCTCTGGCTGCTGTCTGAGCCGTCAGGTCTTTGACAGGGACCACCACCAGGAACCGGCAGTAGTGATCCACGATGCTTAGGGCGTAGACATACCCGCTTCTGCTTGGAGCCAGTTTAACATGGTCCAGAGTGACCAGTTCCAGCAGCTGCCTGGTGATGATAGGCTGCAGGGGAGTCCTCTGGCTGGCACGGTCCCTTCTTCTTAGATTGCACGGGCCACAGTCTCTACACCACCTCTCAATGGCTCCTCTCATGCCTATCCAGTAGAACCGTTCACGCAGCAGGAACTCCAGCTTCTTCCATCCGAAGTGCCCTGCCCCATTGTGGTAGGCCTCCAGCACCATAGCTGCGTCCCGTCTCGGTACCACAACCTGCCAGATCAGTTCATGTGTCCGGGAATTGACCATTCTGCGGCACAACTTCTCCTTGTAGAGAAACAGTCTGTTCTTCTCCGTCCACAGTTGCTTGGTCTCTTCCGGAGCGTCTGGGTCCAGGCGGGCGTTAGCCTGGGTCAGCATCTCCTTCACCAGACGGACTGCGGGGTCACTGTCTTGCGTCTCCGCCCAGTTGTAGTGGGGTAAGGGGTTGAACGTAGCGGATCGCTGGCCCCTCACACGGTGGGAATACTGGGTAATCCCATGACGGTGAAACGCAGGGAGTTCGATCTCTTCCAATTCTTCTGGATCCTCCCCTTCGTCCGGTAGGTTTGGCATCCTGGACAGGGCGTCCGCGTTGGTATTGGAGCGCCCTGCCCGGTATTTGATTGTGAACTCATAATTGGACAGGCGGGCCATCCATCTCTGCTCCAGGGCACCCAGTCTTGCAGTGTCCAGGTGTGTCAACGGGTTGTTGTCCGTGTACACGGTGAACCTGGAAGAGGCAAGGTAATGCTTGAAACGTTCGGTTACTGCCCACACCACTGCCAGGAACTGTAGCTTGAACGAGCTGTAATTCTCAGGGTTTCTTTCCGTGGGTCGCAGTTTTCGGCTGGCGTAAGCAATTACCCATTCTCTCCCCTGCTGGATCTGGGACAGTACGGCTCCTAGCCCGATGTTGCTTGCGTCCGTGTGGAGGATAAAGGGCTGGCTGTAATCAGGGTACGCCAGGATTTCATCCCCCGTGAGGGCCATCTTCAGCTGGCGGAAGGACTCCTCTTCCAGCTTTTCCCATTTGAAGGGTGGCTTCTGGTTTTTAGCCTTCCTGGACTGGCCTATCAGGAGGTCCTGCATAGGAGCTGCCTTCTTGGTAAAACCGGGAATGAATCTTCGGTAGTAGCCTACCAACCCGAGGAACTGCCGCACTTCCTTTATGCTGGATGGTCTTGGCCAGTCCTTAATCACGGTGATCTTGTCAGGGTCGGGGGCTACTCCGTCAGCACTCACCACGTGTCCCAGGTACTGTACCTTTGGCTTCAGTAGATGACACTTTGAGGGTTTTACCTTTAGGCCATAGTTTGCCAGGGCTTCAAACACTTCTGCCAGGTGTTCCAGATGGTCCTCATAGGTCTTGGAATAGCCGATGACATCGTCCAGGTATAATAGGACCGTCTCGAAGTTCCGGTGTCCCAGAGAGCACTCCATCAACCGTTGGAAGGTTCCTGGTGCGTTGCAGAGCCCGAACGGCATACAGTTAAATTCGCTGAGACCCATCGGGGTGGTGAATGCGGTCTTCTCACGGTCCGCCTCTGCTACAGGAACCTGCCAGTACCCGCTAGTGAGATCCAAAGTAGAAAAGAAGTTAGCAGATTTTAATGCAGCTAAGGACTCTTCTATCCTTGGTAACGGGTACGCATCTTTGTGTGTGATACGGTTGACCTTCCTGTAGTCTACACACATTCTCATGGTGTTGTCTTTCTTTTTCACTAAGACTAGTGGAGCTGCCCAGGGGCTACAGCTGTCCCTAATTACCCCAGCCTCCTTCATGTCTTTTAGCATCCCCTTGGCGTGTTGATAGTGTGCAGGGGGTACTGGTCGGTATCTCTCCTTTATGGGAGGATGGTCTCCCGTTGGGATGTGATGTTCTACCCCCTTTACTCGCCCAAAGTCTAGCGGGTATTTGCTAAACACTCTCTCTTACTCCTGAACCACCCGATAGACTCCCTGTTTTTGGTGTGAGGGAGTGGAGTCAGTACCCAAATGCAGTTGCTGACACCAGTCCTCCATTGGTTTCTTAGAGCCGTTACCTTCCTCTGGTTGAGATGGAGGCAAGGGTTCCACGGCCTGTACAGAGTTCTGGTTGATTGTGAACAATTTGGCTAGCGTGGCATACTGGGGCAGGTATACTTCTCTCTCCCCGATATTTATGATGCGGACAGGCACCCTCCCATGGCGTACATCGACCACCCCCCGTGCTGTCAAAATGGTGGGCCTACTGTCTGAGTAGACGGGTTCTACCATTGCTTGGTAGTCTCTACCTCTTAGACCAATAGCTGCCCGGCACCAAATCATCATCTCACTTTTTGGGGGCATGGCAATAGGGAACGGGTCACACATTCTCACGCTACCTATCTCACCACCAGATAGTTCCACTTGTTGCCGCTTCATCAGTGCCCGGATCTCTTTTTGGAGCACACGCTGCTGGCTGGAACTGGCGTTCTTGGCAACCTGCTGCAAAATAAGAATCACCTCTGCAAGACCGTTTTCAATTACGTTAGTACCTAGGGTTATTTTTGGGTGACTCGCGACGGTCAGTGTCCACAATGATAAGTCCTTGTGCCGGCAGTTCAACTTTACCGACCTTGATGGTCACTTCCTTAAATCCTATCTGTGGCACGGGCTGACCATTGCTGGCGATAATGCTCAGGTCGTCATCTGGGTAGCGGGTTATGTCCGAGTCATTCCAGTACCGCTTGAAGAGCACGTACGGGATGGTAGTCACCTGTGACCCAGTGTCTAGTAGGGCACTCATAGGAATGCCATCCAGTACCACAGGCAAGACCGGACGTCCCCCTACGTATTTATCACGCCAGTTCGATGGGCCTGATGATCTTATGCCTGGGGGTTGGCCCTCCACCCCAGGTTGTGCCCGTTTAAATGACAGTACCTTGCCATATGTCCGGGTTGATTGCAGCGGCGGCAGATGGGTCGTCCGTCCTCGTTGTACCGGTCGCTGGGCTTTCCTCTGGCCGGTGGGGTCCTCCTCAGTCGGCGCCACGGGACGTCCTCCGGTCCGGATGCCAGCTGGATCTTTCCTGGAGAAGAGACCTGCAAAGACTGCACAGTTCTGGATAGCGCGGCAACGCTCTTAGTCAGCTCTTGGACCTGATGGTGCAGGTCTGTAGCCGGGTCATTGTTCAAAGCCTGCGCATCAGCTCCCACAGGCCCTGCAGACAAGGGCGCCGCGTCCTGGTGATAAGTGATAACAGGGCGCCTGTGGGTCACAGCGCCACCTGGTGCCGGTTCTTGGAGCACCCGAATGGCTCTGTCCTTGAACTGTGCAAAGTCTAGGTCAGGGTCCTGTAAGGCCATTGCCCGCAACTGGGTTCGGTGGGCATTGCACAGTAGACCCTCAATAAATTGTTCGGTCAACAGCTTGTCTTCATTCCCCACGCTGTCAGGGTCTGCCTGTTTAATGGCTCTCAGGGCCTCTTGTAGGTTTAGAGCATAGTCTCTTATACTTTCGTGTGCCCGTTGTTTGCACCCCTAAAATCTGAGTTTTATTTCAGCTGAGGTTCGGGTATCAAATGTGTCTTTCAGCCGGGCTAGTATCTCTCTGACAGTCCTCTTCTTCCCAGGTGACCAGGACTTTACCTCACTTTGGGCTGCCCCGATTAACTGGGCCACCAGGATGCTCACTTTTTGCTCTTCCGTGAGGGGGTATACCTGGAAGAGGCTATCCAGTTTTTCCCTAAAGTCACTCAGGGTATGTGACTCCCCTGAGTACTGGGGTAGCCAGGTTGCCCCCGGGATATAGGGCATGGTGAATGGCATGACCGCAGCAGCGGTTGCGCTGGCGGCCGGTGTGGCGGTGGAGCTCCCCTCGGTGTCTGACATCCTCCTTCCCCCCTAGTGGACCGTGGCCTACCTTGCGATGCTCTTCTTCCGTAGGCCGCGGCTCCGCAGTCTATCGTCGGGGTCGAGGACCTTGCGTCGCGCTCCTGTGACGTCAGCGTCGCTTTTCCTCCCTTCCAGGACCTTACGCAGCGTCAGTGCGTGGGGCAGAGTTTCGGATCTCGCGCGCTTTCGGCGTCCACGCCCCTCTTCTTCCCGTGCGGCGTCCTGTAGATGGCGTCCGATGGCGGGAAGCAGCTGAGGATGGCGGGAAGACGGCGGGAAAGGACCCAAGATGGCGGGAAACGGCTCCGGACGGCGGGAAACTTCGCCACAGGTAAGTATAAGTCTTTTTCGGGCACGCAGTACCCGGTGGTTGCGGGCACGAAATCCTGCCGACTACGCCAAAGTTGACGCGCCCCCTGGACCTGTGCTGTGCAGGGTATACCCGGAGCCGGATCGCTGGGGGTTGTAGTCCTCCGTGGCTGTGACCCGGTCCGTGCCCAGGGCGGGCAAACTAGTAATGTGACAAATGTCCGACTACGCCACCCGTGGATTGCTTTCAGTGGGGACCGCCGCTGCGCTTCAGACCGCTGAGGCTGATGTATGCGCAGCCAAGTATGGGATGACTCCCCACGGGAGAAGTATTGCCTCAGGGCAGCTAGTGTGGATGATGGGAGTGATGGTGTGAGCGTCCCAGTACTGATGGTGCTTGTGCGGCGATGAAACACAGACGTGTGGTGCAGTTCAGGGTCTTTACTGATGGTATAACGCAGACCCTCCCGGGAGTACTGGTTAGCAGTAGGGGCCTGGTCAGTCTGTAAGCAAGTAGGATCTCCCCTGGCCAGGTGGAGTTGTAGGCCTCCCCGACTATCTGCACTCTTTCCTGGCTACCTTGCTCTATGCGGGTAGAAGTAGCCCACGTCCCTGAGTATACCGTGTGGTGCTCACCCGTATGGCCGGTGACTTGGGGCCTTCCGTTAGCCTCCGCTTCACGATAGCGGTGCTGGTCCTTTGCTTGTGACCGTGCCTCCGGGCTTCTAAGGCCAGAGGACCTGGAATCCCCTGCCGGTTGGATTCTGCTGCTGGACCTGGATGTCCCCACAGCCTCGGACTCCGTGTCCGGGTTTAGTGTCTTCAGCCAAGGCGAGCTCTCTAGCTTCCAGCCTCTGGCACTCGCTCCTGCTCCTACAGAGCTCCTGTTGTCACTTTCCCTCTCCAGGCTCTGACTCCCAGACTGACTGCTCTGCTTGTTCTGCAGGCCCTGTCTCTGTCTGGGACTTCACTTCCTAATCCCGCCCCAGACCCAGTTTATAAGGGCAGATTCCTCCCCTCCCAGGTCTGGGCGGACAGTGTTGCATGCTTAGGGCTCCTGACCAGAGAAACCTCCCACTTGCTCTCAGACATAATATTTCTATTACTGTGGCAACCAGACCCCTGGGGTGCCACACATGCGCAAAGGGTGGCTCTTATAGATTGCGCTTTGTTTCCTCCCGGCCGGGTTTGTATGAGCACATTGCTGCAGTACTCTATTGTGCAGGTGCCGGGGAGTCACTGTGACTTCCGCTCCAGTGACACCCGATGCATAACCAGAAGGTTTTCTGCAGCACTGTGCTCAACCAAACCTGGCCGGTAGGAAACAATGCGCGGTCTATAAGAGCCGTGCTTTGCGCATGCGCCAGGAGGTGAGGAAGGAAAGGGCACCTCACAGCGCCCTGTGACGTGCGGGGGAGGGAAAATGGTAACTAGGTTGATTGGCGGCGATTTAGGGGAATAATAATCAGGTGGGCATTGCTTGGCATCCCCAGACACCAAGCCTGTTGAAAACCAAAAATATAAAACTACTTTTCTCTGCAATCAGACCTCTACCATGGGCCATACAGGTAAGTATAGATTTACTTTTCTATCACCTGTATGCCCATAGTAGTGGTGTGATATCTCCCAGGGGGTGACAGATTCCCTTTAAGTTTGACATCCCTGCCATACATGCACTTAATTAAAAAAAATAAATAAAATAATGACATGAGGTGGATAACCCTTTTAAGTTTGCAAGTTGACAAGTATTTGATGGGTTACTAGGTTGTTTTTTTTTAAATCCACTTGTTTATATTGTCCAGCATTATGTGAATGTTGGTCCCCTTTTGCTGTGGAGAAGTTGGTTCCTGATTGATAAAGTGACAGATCTAGGTATATGTTTGGATCTGGTTACCATATTTTCACACCCTTGGTCACCAATATAAAAAAAAAAGAAAAAAAATATGAATACAGGTTTTTTTGTAGGAAAATCTGTTGCATAAGAAACCTGATCTTCTAAATGAAATGGCTTTGACAAGTTTCTATTGTAATGAGGCTAAAAGCCTACACTTGGGTGTAGATGAAAGAGTATACATGTGCTGCTCTTGACTGAGATTATTTTTCATGACATCTAAGTATATTGTATTTTAGTAATAGTAATATTTCTTTGAGCTTAAAAAAAATATATTTTTCAAAGACTAATTTGGGAAAATATGAATGGAAAACTGAGATCATAGCTGGAAGTCTTCTGCATTGATCGCTTTGTGAGTTTGTTCTAGATATAGTGGTGTCAAGATCTTCTAAAATAAGTCTTCCAATTACGTGTCTGCTGCCAATCTATTATGGTGCATCTTGGATGCAGACCTGCATCTGAAAAAATATTGTTAAAGGGAATTCATCATTAGTGTTATACTGGCATTTCAGAGAAAACATCATTTTAAGAGTTCATTCCCACACCCGATTTTTTTTTTCTCCACGTATGAGAATAATCTACCGATTTTATTCTGAGTGTGGTCCGAGTGTCATCTGTCTTTTGTTTTTTTTTGTATGTGGAGAAATAAGAAATCGGGCCGCATTATTTTTACATATACATGGTTTCGCGATTTTACATGGACATCTCAGTGGCCCCATAGACTGTAACAGGCACAAGTGCTATCCATGAAAAACACTTGTACAGAGAAATCGAACATCTGAATGAGCTCTAAAATGGAGAAGTGTCCCATCGCAAGGCTTCTCCTTAGTTTGATTGACAGTTCTCTTCGTAGATGGGAGAAATCTGTCGATTGAGCTTGGCACAGAGAAGAAACCTTGCAGGGACGCTTCCCCCCCCCCCCCATTCCCGGACGCTCGTACCCCCCCCCCCCCGTTCCCGGACGCTTCCCCCCCCCCCCTCCCTACCCCGTTCCCGGACGCTTCCCCCCCCCCCCCCCTCCCTCCCCGTTCCCGGACGCTTCCCCCCCCCCCCCCCCCCTCCCTCCCCGTTCCCGGACGCTTCCCTCCCTCCCCGTTCCCGGACGCTCCCCCCCCCCCCCCCCCTCCCTCCCCGTTCCCGGACGCTTCCCTCCCTCCCCGTTCCCGGACGCTCGACCCCCCCCCCCCCGTTCCCGAACGCTTCCCCCCCCGTTCCCGAACGCTTCCCCCGGTGCCATTCTTGTTTTTTCAGCTATAGCTCTCTGTAATAAGGGAAACATTGAAAAATAAAATAGAAAAATAAATTCTCTTGAAGTACATGTATATGGCCATCCCTCTCCTGAATTTCTGTTTATTACAATCTTTGCATCCATTAGGTTGCGATATATTGACACCGGCCATTTACCTTTTAATTTATGCTTTTGAGAAGTCATTAAGATTTCCTTGTGTGAACTATAGGAGAAGACAAATGATAAAGCTTTAGTTGGCATTTATAATCGCCGTTATTGGCAGCTTGATCAGTGAACGCCGTCTGTATTATAGATACTACCGCCAAGTGCACATCTCCCACATGGCTGGCAGCGGGAATCACTGTGATGCCATAACATCCTCACCAACAACCTTTTCAAACAACTGATTGTTTGCTGTTGGGTTGAAAAGTTATTTTTTGTAAAGGAAATCTTTTTTTCTTCCTTTTTGCTTTGTTTGTGTGGTTACATTATACTTTTCTTTCAAAAGGGAACGTGTGTCATAAAAAATGCTGTCAAATCTGCAGACAGCATATTGAAATCAATCAGCCATCATGTGCAGGGAAAGATGCGGCTCAGTGTGCAAGCCCGCATCAAAGGCAGGGACCCAACATAGGACGTAAGTTTACATCATATGTCGTGAAGGGGTTAAAGAGAATCTGTCACCAGTTTTTTGCTATATAATCTGACAGCAGCATGATGTAGGGACAGAGACCCTGATTCCAACGATGTATCATTTAGTTTTCTGGGTGCAGCAGTTATGATAAAATCACAGGTTTATCTGCTGCAGATCTAGCTGTGAGCAGAATGCTGAGCTCTGTATATCACCGCCCACATCACTGATTGCCAGCTTTCTATGTACACTGTATATTAACAGAAAGCTGATAATCAGTGGTGGGGTCGTGATTGGACCAGGAGGCACAAAACACCTGGTCCTTTAGTGATAATCTCCTGCTGATAAAATGATGATTTTTTTGAAACTGCAAAATGCAGCCCATTAAATGACTCATTACTGGAATCAGGGTCAATGTCCCTACATCATGCTGCTCTCAGATTACATGGCAAAATCCTGTTGTCAGATTCCCTTTAATAGGTCCAAGGTGGCCCATTGCGACGCAGGACTACAGAGGAGTTGGCCAGTCTGGAAGGTGGGAATCTTTTTACCTTCCTCACCCCTCTGGCACTAATAATAAGAGGTGGCCCAGTAGTAATTAAAACAAAAGCTATACTGAATCTTTTCCCAATAAATTCTAGAGCAAACTGCTCGGCGTCTTTTCTATAAAATGCTGGCTGCAGGATGGTCTGTATTTACATCGTGATGGGTTCCCTTTAGTGATGTGAAACGACTTTACACAGTAATTGATATGCATGTGGTGCAATGCATTTAATAATTAGAAGCTGACAAGCTTCATACAGTGTGGCAGCCATCTGTTGGTGTATCTTCTGTGGTTACCAACCGTATTGGGTGAACGTGGTTCTAGAAAGAGACATGGACAAATGGTTTGTCGAACTGCTTGAGTTATAACATTTTTCTGTTCACCATTTGTCCATAACAATTTTTTACATTCTGCAGCTATGTGCAGTAAGCTCTTTTATCTCTAGGAGTCCTTGCAGATCAAACTTGTCTGGCTTTTAGGCTGCACTCTACTATGAGAGATAATTACATTTGCAAGCGTGATCACTGTGAGCATAGGATAGGCCTAAGCTGTTTATGGCTATTTAGACCATTGACTGTAAATGCTACATCATAAACAGCTTGCTTAGCGTAGAGCCGGGGGATATTGATTTCAACAATCGTTCCTGCATACAGAGTGGTTTTACTTTAGGGACCACACTGTGACGTTCCTGTTGAGACCTGACATGGGATCTCCAAGGAAAATATATTTGCTTGGTAACACTGTAAAACCAACTTACTGCCAAACAGTTTGTAATTGTATCTTTCCCTGACACAAAGGAAAGAAACTAAAACATCACAAATAACCCTTTCTGTTCCCTTATTTCATAGAATGTGGGGCTTCATTATTGTGCAATTTGCTAGCTTCCAATTTAGGGTTCATCAAAACAACCATCTCTGTCTCACCAATTCCACACCATATAAAGCCTCTCTATTAGGCTATGTTCATACTAGGCGTTTTTCCAGCGGTTTTTGATTTTTTTAATGCAAATTTTCAGCTGCGTTTTACAGTACCAGCAAAGTCTGAGATTTCAAAAATCTCATGCACACAGCTTGGTTTTTTTGTCCTCAGTATTTTGTGCTTTGCATGTTTTTTTTGCACAATAGAGCCTAGTGTGAACGTTTTGCCACATTTGTAGTGAAAAAAGCAAGTAGGGCTTGCAAGTACCATCTTGTCTTGGTCACCTGAGATGGCAGTTTGAATTAGAACAGTTTAATTAAATTAGTGATGTGTACAATGTAAACATTGGCCAACCAAGGTGTGAGATTGAAGAATACCTGAGCAACTTAATGGCAGACCAAAGTGTGAAATTAAATAGTGTTCTACAAACTCTGTGTCCTAGTAGGTAATCTGTTCCAGACCAATTCACCCTTCTTCCTTTCTCCCCTTACATTTGTAATGTGTATTTTTCATGAACATATGTCTTGCATTGGTGACCTGTGTTCATGCTTCTGTGGGGGAAGCAAAGCTGAACTTTGGGATCCTGAAAAACACACCAAAACCTGCGTTTTGATGCTGCTTTTCAGGTTTTGCTGCTGAAAAAAACGCCTAGTATGAACATAGCCTTAAAGGGAAATTCCGCAGATTCATGATGTCCTTAGGGGATGTTCATGGCGGATATCATGCTGTCTTTAGGGGATGTCTTCCTATACACACACTTGGGCCACGTTCACACTTATCAGTATTTTACATCAGTATTTGTAAGCCAAAACCAGGAGAGGAACAATCGAAGGAAAAGTATAATAGAAACACGTCACCACTTCTGTATTTATCTCACTCCTGTCTAGTAAGGTTATCATTGGATCCTACCTATTGAACCTATGTTTAAATCAGGATTCTATGTTCATTTGATTTCACAGGACAACCCTTGTATCTTGCTGAAAAGTGGGGGACCTTCACTAATTGTCACAAAGGGGCACCTTTATCCCCATTAGAACGTATTGGCAGTGCGCATACTCGACCGCTGCTCCATTCATTCCCAATGGGGCTGCCGAAAGCTGCACCTGGCGTTTCCATCTGCCCCTGTAAAATGAATGGAGTGGTGGTCGGCCTGCTGCACCTTTTATAAAAACCCACAGAACTGCTGTTCAGTAAGTCATCATCTGTGCAGTGGATATGTGTTTTCCCTGGATAACCTCCTCCAAGGACAGGATTACAATGAAAGATAACCTCTATTTCTACAGCACAGGATCCACCATTGTCAATAGCTGATGGTCACAACAGACCTGAGTCTCCCTTCATAACATCTTTTGACCTTATTGCATACTTCAATACAACCTACTAGAGCCTGAGACTGTCTATTGCTGCTAATGTCTAATGTGGCTTTTCTGAAAGAACTGGAAGTAGAGTCTAGAATTGGATGTCTTGGCCAAAGTGAATATTGCAAGATTTCTGCGCTTGTATTTTTTTTTTTCATTTACACATCCACTAAGCAATGTAGGGAGCTGCTGTGTACCCCAACACCTGTGCACTGCTAATGTGCAGCCACTGCTGGAGCTGATATCGGCTGATGCCAGGTGGTAGAACTCGACTATCTCATGTTGATGACCTATCCAATGGAGAAGTCATTGATTGTTGCAAAAAAATGTCACCAGGTTTTTGCTACCACATCTGAAAGCAGCCTGATATAGGGCAGAGACCCTAATTCCAGCAGTATATCACGTACTAAGCCACTTGCTGCAGTTTTAATAAAATTTGTTTTATCTGCTACAGATCAACCGGTTCTCTCAATGCACACACCACTGATTGGCAGCTTTCTGCCTATGCACAGTCGACACAGAAAGCTGCCAATCTGTGGTGGTGGTGGTGGGGGGGGGGGTTATACGGAGCTCCTGAATATGGAGGACTACATGGCAGTAGGTTTACTAGTGATCTTCTGACAGTATTGTTTTTTTTTTATATATATATATACATTTGTTTCCCCTACATTTTGGTGCTCTCAGATTAGGTGGCAAAAACCTGGACAATCCCTTTACACATTACAAATTTGACAGCCTAAGGCCTCATTCACACATCGGTATTTGGGCAGTATTTTGTATCGGTGTTTGTATGCCAAAGCCAGGAGTGGAACTTGAGGGAAAAACTATAATTGAAAGATTGACTCCTGTTCTGTGTTTTGGCAACACTCTTGGTTTTGGCATACAAATACTGTTGAAATGCTGATCAAAAATACTGATGTGTGAATGAGGTCTTATAGGCATATATTAGGTTGTCAAGTTCTGGTGAGGAGAGTGGTGTCCAGTCCATGCAGTATGGTCCTTACTTGGACCACAAAACAGATGTGTGAATCCGGCCTTAAACACCAGTCAGAAATATATTCTTCTTCTCGTCCATAATCCAGTAATGGATATATCAAGTGATGTTTACTTACTTTTGGAGAAAACATGGAATCTGATCATTAACTGATTTCCCCACTAGTTTATTACCATGAAGCAGCTGTGAATTACATATTGCAGCCTTTGTAGACAGATTTCATTTTCCCTGACATGTGGAGTACAACATTTGTGTATTTTCAAATATAGAGGATACAATGGGAATTTGGTTGCCTAGTTTTGGGCACTGCGCCATGTGATGAAATAGTTTCTTGAAGAAGCTCAGACTGCAGAGGAAACTCAAATTTCCGCTATATGATTTGCATTCATCTCTAAAGTTCATGCTCTACTACTAGTCCTGGTATATGCTTTCATACTTTCATTAGCTTTTTTTCACTTTGAAATGCTGTAATAAAGTGTCCAACTACATTACATATGTCATTTTTTTTCCATAACGTTTATTTTTTTTCGACTTTTCCTTTTTACCATTTGCACAGCAGATTTGAAATTCTGTGCAATATCTGGGGATTATTGTTGACGCCTATAGATATGTGCGTCCACAGACACTAGACCATAGATTATATGTAGCTGCAGTTAATCATGTGCAGAAAGCCGCTCTCTTGTGCGCTGCAGCGCATTTGTGATGTCATAGTACATAAATATTAAAGAACTATGCACACAATAGTCGCTGTGTCTGGCCCAGAAAATCCCCTGGACAATCATCTTGTCCTCCCATGTCTTCAGAGCATTCCTCTTCGGCTGTGGCATCTCCAAGTCAGGTGAGCAGCCATCACGTTTTTTTCTTCAGTTTTAGATTTCGACTTTAATAAAATAAACTTTCACATGGTTTGCTGAATTAGGGCAAGACATTCAAAGACTATAAAACAAACACTTTTATCAGATACATTCTATTATGTGAATTCTACGTATGTATTTTCTTTCGCCCTCGCTCTCTCTGCAGTGAAGGGTCATGTAGTTTCCAGTGGAAACTTTTATCAGTTTTGTTAGTCTTTTGTTTCTGAAGTGTTTGTAAGGGATCTTTTTTTAGAGATCTCTATTTATCCTTCTTCAAGGACACGGTGTGTGAGAAAGAGGCTGTAATAAGTAATGCATTGAGAAGCAAAGCTCAGATATTTCCGTTTTGTTAATTTATGCATGAGAAAAAAACTTTTTTAGGATATATGTAGCTAATCTGTTGAGCTTCTGGGGGCTTACTAGACCCTTGTTTAGGGACCAAATGGTATAATAAATAAACATGTTCACTTTTTAGAAATTGTGGAAAATAGTCATCACTTTGTCCTCTTTTAGCCCCCAGGTAGAGGAAAATAGATTTGTTTTGTTGTACCAGTTACGGAAATGAAGCACAAGGTCATGCCACGCCGACCCATGTCTATGGGGAATAGTTATTCCCTATATTTAGTATGTACCGGTAAATCTTCTCACTATTTCTGTTTTTAAGAAAAGATAATCATGGTCAAGGAGGAGGAAAGAGTAAAAGTTAGAGGGTGTTTGTTTTTTTCCTTACGCACCAAAAATTGTAAAGGTGTTATCAGTGTTTTGGATCCACGTTTCAGCAGTGTTTGATCATTGTGTAAAGCGCCATGGAATAAATGGCGCTATAATAAATGTGTCAGATTTTTTTACCATCTGTGTTTCATCAGTAATTTTCACAGATGCATAGACTTGTATTGGTCATTTTCATACGTAAACTGATAAAAACCGGACAGGTGAGCAGACCCATAGACTATAATAAGCATGTGTTCTATCCGTGAAAATCATGGATAGAACACGTAGGTGAAACATGGACGTCTGAATGAGGCCTTAAAACGTGATCGCATATCGGTAGAATGATAGTCACTTTATGATCTTGGGAGCCTGATGGTGGTGACCACCACTGCTCCTGGTGTGCAGGTTACTTCTGCTCAACCTCGTTCAAGTGATATACCAAGATGGGAAAACTTGTTTAATTTCACCTAATTTTCTGTCTCCTTTCGGTACATTCAGATGCCTGTGTCCATTTTGTGGATACAAAAATCAGGTCTATTAAAAACATGCGCCACCAGTTTTAAAGGAGCCTCATACGTCAAATGGCTGATTCAGATTTGCCATGGGTAGGGTTTAGTATTGCAGCTCAGCCCTTGCCTTAAGAATCCATCTGAGCTGCGTTACCGGACAGGCCTCATTGACAAGAGTGGCACTTCATACAAGCTAATGCGGTGGATCACAGTGAGCACTGTGAGCTCACAATGCCATTCAGTGCAGCGCGCTTGCACACATGGACTGTACTTTTCTAGAATGCGAACAGGAAAGAAGGAAACACTCATCCTCTATATAGAATCGGGTTCTGGAAATGGACCCGGCACCTGCCAGTTATTTATGGCATTTATTTAAAGGGTTTTACCATCTTACACCTATATGGCAGATGTCTCAGATGAGTTGTTTTGCTGCACTTGGGACCGATTCAATATGACAACTTGGCCCTCGTGGAAGAAAAGGTGCGTTCCTCATGTAATGTCTGAGAATTGTTTTCTAAGGATTTGACAACTTCCACAAGAAAGAATGAATGAGAAATACATTTTTGCATCCAGTACTACTGTTTTTTTTTGCTTCCAAAGGATGTTGGGCTAAACCAGAAGTATATGTTACCAGCTGATTGATGTAACCTATATGGCCTGGCTTATGGCAATTTTCATGTGAATGAAACAGTGGTGTATCAGAGGAACGTCCATCATCCTGGAATTGGGAAAAAATACTCTGATTTGTGTCCTTTTCCTCCATATAATTCTGATTATAGTTTACTAGCGTCTTTTGTCACTTTTATGATTTTTTTTCTACCAAGGTCATGTAAAACTACTATATCCTGTAGCAACCTGCAGAAAGGCTTACGAAGGTTATGTCATTTCTGCTTTTATACAAAATAAGGTTTATTATGGATCTATGGCTGGTTATAGATCATGACCACACAAATTGCTTGCCTAGTGATACTTGGGGCAGTTTGTGCAGTGGTGATTGCTATTTGTTTTTTAAGTTCTAAAAGAAGCTCTCCCAGTTTTTTCACTTTTTTTTTTCCCACTGAATCCGTGTATATATAGTGTGTGGGATAGTAATGTAGAAAAAAAATATTTCAGCTCACCTGGGTCAGCCTGCTCGGTCCACTTTCTCATGAGGCACGGTGCTCGGATTGTAAAGATCCCCGTCTGGGAGACATTAGGCAGTGATGAAAGGGTAGTTATCCAGCAACTCGTGAAAGTGACTTAAAAAATAGCCTTTATTTTGAAAAAATTAAAACCATGAGACCATGGTGCAAATAAAAGCGTACAGAGGCTAGTGTGTGGGATAGTATACTCACCTTTTTCAGGATCCAACTCCGTTCTGCTCTGCTTCTGAGTGATGTCACCGCTCTGCAGACTCTCCGGGTCATGCTCCGCTCTGCGTGACATGGAAGTGACTTTCACAGTGTCAGAACAAGACTCCATTTACACAATACAGTACAGACACAGATTTAGTATAAAAAAATTCATGCAAGGGATTTTAAAACTTTTGTAGAAATCAACTATTTTACTTTTTGAGCTCTGAGATCTTTCACCATCTATTGAGTGAAATTCATACGGAAAGGAGTTGGAAACACTGAGAAAAAAATCACTTATCTTTTATAATTGACAATTTCTAATGCTAAATACAGAATCTGGTCTTTCGGCACTATAGCTTTAGTGAGGGATTGCAGCTAGTGAATTCTAATGCACATAAATGGGATTAAAGTCGTTTTTGTTTTGCGTTTCTGGACCAAGCAGGTCTCTTTTTGAAATAAAACTTACATATCCCTGTTTGGCGCTGCCCATACTCTTTGGCAGGAAGGTGACTGTTTTCTCCATGTATCCAGGTTTACCCTTTGGCTGACGTACGGCACTATAGTCCAAAAAGAGTATGGCAAATATAGTGGTCTTTTATAGAATCCACCGCATGCCATTCATCACAGGCATCCATTACATACATTGTGAGCTTTTATTGACGTATCCGTGAAATAAATGCAATTATTGCCTCTTTGTAACAGTTGCCCAACATATTGCGTTCATCACCCATGGGCTATAATGGCGTCATGAACAGCTCATGACGTAGATGTTGTGCCGTCACAGCCTGTGGGTGACAGATGCCGCTGTTACATTCTTCACGGCATCTGTTAAACATCTATTTCGGGAGCTTTTCTTGACGGAGACAAACTGTGAGGTGAACAGAGTTCCTTCATTGTAGTTATTGCCGCTTACAAGACATGTTTTCTAATGGAAATAAGAGATATTGAAACATGAGGCTTCCCTGTCAGTCAATCGACAGACAATAGATTTTTTTTAGCATTGTCTGTAGCCTGTTTTCTATTTGTGAAACATGGATTGTCATAAACAGAAATCTATAGCATGCTGATGGATTCACGCAGACTGTAAGCCCCTAGTGCAGTGGAGCTGGGACTGCTATATTAGTCGTGGTGGTTAACCCAACCTATTGTGTGGGCTTCATTGTGACCCTGACTCCAAGGACAACAGATAACATTTGACCAGGGTCGGTGTGAGAGATGCCAGCACACAGCATGATTATAGCACATTACATGTGGAGGGAACCCGGACCATAGGCATGGAAGGAAACGTACGTGGGTACACTGCCGCTGAGAAAACGCTCATCCCTGTTCATTGAGTGTAAATTTACCTCCCCTTTAGGGCCGTGCATCAGGCACATTAGGGCTTTGCTGGATTTGACAACTCCTCTAACCTTCCCAGGTAAGGTTTCCAAAAAGTGAAGGATGCCTCGTCCTTTTTCCAAAAATTGTTAACATCCATATAAAGGTGTATTCTGCTTTATCCTCAGGCTGTGTACGCCATCCCCTTTGCTCAGATCTGTTCATGTAGGGGACAGTAACAAAGTTCTCTCTTGGTTTTGTTTTGCTCCATAGTTTAAAAAAAAAAAAATAATAATAATAATATTCAGTGAAAACACACAGAAAATGCCATTTCTGAACATACCTCAAGGACAGAGACTTGATGTCTGCATTAAAAAGCACTCCTAGATAGTTATGCTACATCATCCAGTGTAGTATGTGCACACATTTAGTGTTTGATTGCAGAATGTTTCTGCATCTCTAGGAATCTATTGGCAGCAAAAACGCAACGGAAAATACACACCTTTTTGCATGCGCTTTTGCCCTGTGTTTTTGACTGATTTGAGTGAAGTCAATAGTGAAAAACGCACAGAGAATTACCCAGGGCTGTGGAGTCGGTAAGCCAAACCTTCGACTCTGATTCCTCAATTTCTATGACTCCGACTCCCTCATACACGGCTCATGTTTAAGTGATAAATTTACTGTAGCACAGATTCATCTCCGCTAAAAGTCTAGACCCTTAGATCAGGAATAGGACAGACATTTATAGGACATTTCATAACTTTCCCAAATTCTTATGAAAAAATATTCCTCACAAACTGCATTGTACTACTGTACCCAATTTATTATATATTTTAGGAGTTGGAGTCGGTCTATTTTATACCAACTTCTCGACTCTGACTTCACAGCCTTGGAATTACCATGCTGAAGATTTTCTGCACCAAATCTGCAAGTCAAAAATGCTCAACGTGTGCATGACCCATCAGGTTTCTCATTCACTTTACTGGTATCAGGTTTTGCTTCAGGTTTTGTCACAAATCCGTGCAGGAAAAAAAAAGCGTCAAAAACGCACCAAATTTGCAACGTGTGCACACAGCTTTACAGAGGTGTTACACTATTCTTTTTGTTCTTATTTTATGCCTGCTCGTCCCCTGAGTATGCAGTTTATTTTTCTTTTATAAATCTGTTTTTGACACCGCAAAAAAAAAAGCACCAAAAGCTCATTGTGAGAAAATATCCAGAGGCCTCCACATGTCCGTGTTTCCAATATGTGGGGTATCCGTTTTTTTCATGGATACCACACATACCCATTATAACCTATGCTGCTGTGCTTTTTTTTTCTGGCAGCATGGATGAAAATGGCCAATACAAGTCTATGGGTCCATGATAAACACGTACAGCTCACGGAGGGCATTAGTGTTCTGTATGTGTTTAACATTGCAAAGTATAGGAGAAACCTTGTAATTTCATTCTTTCTTCATCCATATCGGAAAAACACGGATGGCACACTGACGATACTGGTAGTTTTTTCCGGTACCGGTGTTACGGATGTGTGAAGGGGGGGGGGGTGCCTAACGCAGATTTAAAACAAAAACACAATACTCCGGAGCAGCAATAAAAGCAAAAATTGGACACACTTGACCTAATGAGGGGTCCTCTTTAAATTCACATGGCAGTAGGTCCAACTTCTCTAAATAGGGTGATGTGATGGATAAGGTAACTGTGCGGCTCCTTGTGATCCGAAGTCACCAAAGTGTCAGAAGAAGGCCTGTTTGGAAGCAGAGGGGCAGCGTGTGACTTTGACTTGCTTGGTCTGAAGGACACATCACCTAGAAAACTGTAGCTCCGCTCTGCAGCGAGCCCTCGTACATGAGCATTTCCAGATTAACTCTGCACACAATAAGCAACTGTGCAGAGTTATCAGACTTGTCCAAAATCACTCGGCCCACAGTATGAAAAGGCCAATATAAAAGGAAGTGAAGATTTAAAGTGGTAGGTGCTCTCGCTCACTTTCCATTCTGCTTTACTATAATTAAAAAACTGCTTGAATGATCTTAATAGCACATGATTCAACTGACAGGCACTAATTGCTCTGTATCAGGCCAAGAGAAGATGAATGTTGTCAAAAACCACAAGTCAGACAAACTGATTCTGCCGGAGTCTGACACCATGTTCCCATGTACAAACCAGTTTTTACTGGAGCGTTTCCAGCGTCAAAAGAAAATCTGGGCCTGTTTTTTTTTTTTTTTTTCTGTCAAGCTTTGTTGTTTTAAATGAGACACCTTGAAACAAGCATGGCAGATTTACTACAGCTCACATTGTAGAAAAAACCTGTATATAAATAACATTCAATGGAAACAGAAGTAATTACAAGTTGCAGTAATTGCAATCGCTTGGTATGATGATGCACTGGTATCACTCAGTCGTATATAGACAGTGGGTATAAGGTCTCCTGCACATTGGTGCAATAAGGCCTTCATAATGACAAGTGGATGCTCTGCTCTATCTCTGCATGTATACAGTTTATGAAAACATATTTTGTGTTTTTGTGGGCTTTATACAAATCTAATAAAAATAAGCATGCTGTGAGCCCTTAGATGATGGAAGTATGTAAGATTTACCCAGTGTAGGTCTTCTTACCAATGGAGGCTGCAGGGGGCTCCAGTCCAAAGCTACCTTCTATTACGTTAAAGAGTGTCAGAAAGTGATATATTGATTAAATCAGCTTTTTGTGTTTCCATGTATTTTTTAAAATTTAAATTCATACCAAGACGTTACGTTATCGCTGCATTTTTTCTGCAGGCAAAACCTGCTCTCTTGGCAGTAAAGAAGCTGCTTACAAAAAGCAGGTTTTGCTGCTTTTTCAGAATCCCAAAGTTCAGCTTTGCTTCCACCACAGAAGCATGAACACAGGTCACCAATGCAAGATGTACAGGTGCATCTCACTAAATTAGAAAATCATCAAAAAGTTAATTTATTTCAGTTCTTCAATACAAAAAGTGAAACATATATTATATAGAGTCATTATAAACAGAGTGATCTATTTCAAGTGTTTATTTCTGTTAATGTTGATGATTATGGCTTACAGCCAATAAAAACACAAGTCATTATCTCAGTAAATTAAAATAATTAACAAAAAACACCTGCAAAGGCTTCCTAAGCGTTTAAAATGGTCCCTTAGTCTGTTTCAGTAGGCTCCACAATCATTGACACACTCCACAAGGTCCCAGAGTTCCAATTTTCATTTGGAAATCAAGGTCCGAGTTTGGAGGAAGACAACGCCAGAAATGTCTTACCTGGGCCAAGGAGAAAAATACCTGGACTGTTGCTCAGTGGCCCAAGGTGTTGTTTTCAGATGAAAGTAAATGTTGCATTTCATTTGGAAATCAAGGTCCCAGAGTCTGGAGGAAGAGTGGAGAGGCCACAATCCAAGCTGCTTGAGGTCTAGTGTGAAGTTTCCACAATCAGTGATGGTTTGGGGAGCCATGTCATCTGCTAGTGTAGGTCCACTGTGTTTTATCAAGACCAAAGTCAGCGCAGCCGTCTACCAGGAAATTTTACAGCACTTCATGCTTCCCTCTGCGACAAGCTTTTTGGAGATGGAAATTTCATTCTCCAGCAGGACTTTCCCCCTGTCCACACTGCCAAAAGTACCAATACCTGGTTGAAAAACAACAGTATCACTGTGCTTGTTTGGCCTGCAAACTCGCCTGACCTTAACCCCATAGAGAATCTATGGGGTATTGTCAAGAGGAAGATGAGAGACACCAGACCCAACAATGCAGACGAGCTGAAGGCTGCTATCAAAGCAACCTGGGCTTCCATAACACCTCAGCAGTGTCACAGGCTGATCGCCTCTATGCCACACCGCATTGATGCAGTAATTGAAGCAAAAGGAGCCCGACCAAGTATTGAGTGCATTTACTGAACATACATTTCGGTAGGCCAACATTTTGGATTTTAAAAGCATTTTTCAAGCTGTTGTTATAAAGTATTCTAATTTACTGAGATAATGACTTTTGTGTTTTCATTGGCTGTAAGCCATAATCATCAACATTAACAGAAATAAACACTTGAAATAGATCACTTTGTAATGACTCCATATAATGAGTTTCACTTTTTGTATTGAAGAGCTGAAATAAATTAAACTTTTTGATGATATTCTAATTTGGAGAGATGCACACCTGTATGTGAAACCATTTTTGGTAAAGGTGCAATTTGATCAAATTATTTAGTGTAAAAAGATTTTTATGTCTGAAAAAAGAGTGAGTATTCTGAACAAAAAAAGGCAGTGTGAGTTGATGGAAAAAAATACACAATTACAAATGTAATAGCAGGGGGAGGTGAATTGGTCAGGAATAGTTTGCCTAAGAGATTGGCAGGGCATTGAGTTTGTAGGATTCAGTTTACTTTCATACTTTGATCAGCCCCTGAGTTGATCAGATATTGTTCAATTTCACACCTTGGTCGGCCAATGTTTCCGCATCACTAATTTAATTAAACTGTACCAATCCTAACTGCCATTCTCAGGTGAGAACACCAAGACATTATGGTTTAAATTTGGGAAAATCACAAAAATAAATGTGTTTCACATACTGCTGTACATGCTTTTTTCACTTATTCACTTCTTTCAATGGGTAAAAAAATGCTGCAAAGACGCTAAAAGTGACATGGCGCAGTTTTCCAATTCAGTCAGAAAAAATTCCAATGTGTGTGCATGAGATTGCTGAAATCTCATAGCTTTTGCTGGTACTGTAAAGCGCAGCTTTTAATTTGCATAAAAAAACGCAGCAAAAAGGCAATGTGCGAACATAGCCTTAGACTTACTTCCTGTCTTTCAAGAAGAGTTATTTCAGCAGATACAATGACAAGTAACTCCTCTATACACTGCTGATTACACAGGCTCCACCAATTACAATATGTGATGTCACAGCTGACCCTACTCTCACCCCGCCCCACCCCATGTTGATTTACAAAATACTAACAGAATAATAAACATTAAAATTTGGATTTTTTTTTTAGCATCAAAACAGTAACAATGCAGTGACATGACAAGAATCTGCATAACTAATCATATGCTAAATAGTTGCAAGTTAAATTTATGTATGAGATAGCGAAGATGATTGTCTATAAAATGGTGGTAGTCTCACATTAGAAGCAGTAGTGAATGGTGAGCTATGGAGCCTGGAAGTAAAAAGTTCAAAACAGTGTTACCCTTTTGCTTGTCGGTGTATAACACAAATATCTTACTTAAAGGGAATCTGTCACCCCCTGGGACTTATCTGACCTCTAATATGGGCATGCAGGTGATAGAAATGTGAATCTATACTTACCTGTATGCCTCATATTAGCGGTCTAGTTGCTGTGAAATGTCTTTTTATTTAGTCAAGTTTCTGATGCTGTGGAGCCGGGGCCGGGAAGAACTCCCTGCCTGCTTCCCCCACCCTCCCCTGCATGTTGTAGTGCCCTGTGGTGTGTAGTTGCAGCAGCCAAATCCAGGCACTGTGACATGCAGGGGAGGGGGGAAGCATTGTAATTCACACAGGGGACGGGGATTTCTTCCAAACCCCGTGACTGGAAGCATCAGAAACCTGATAGAATAAAAAGACATTTCACAGCAACAACACCTCTAATATGGGCCATACAGGTAGGTATAGATTTACATTTCTATCACCCAGGGCTGTGGAGTCAGTCGGTGTCCATTTTGGTGGAGTCAGAATCAGTCAGTATAAAATGGACCAACTCCTAAAAGATATAATAAATTGGGTACAGTAGTTCAATGCAGTTTGTGGGGAATATTTTTTTCATAAGAATTTGGGAAAGTTATGAAATGTCCTATTCCTAATCGAAGGGTCTAGACTTTTATCTGAGATTAATTTGTGCTACAGTAAATTTATCACTTAAACATGAGCCGTGTATGAGGGAGTCAGAGTCGGTGTCATGGAAATTGAGGAGTCTGAGTCAGATATTTGGCTTACTGACTCCACAGCCCTGCCTATCACCTGTATGCCCATATTAGAGGTCAGATAAGTCCCAGGAGGTTACAGATTCCCTTTAAACATTAGGTTATTTTCTGATGACACATTTCCTTTTAAAGGGGTTGTCCAGCCTTAGGCTATCGGTCTGAAGTCACTCTGTGAGTGAAGACTTATGAATCTTCACGTAGCGCACACTCACGCTGTGAGGATTCTCCAGCTCTGGGAGTGACTGTAAGTATGTGATCTGTATACATGTAGTCACATGATGACTAGATAGGCATGGCATCGCTTAATGCAAGTGTATTGAACGAAGCCAGACACAATCTAGTGAGAATGTGGACTGAATTATGCAAATCGCATACTTGCAGTCACATGATGACCCGCTCCCGACACTAGCATAGGAGAATCCTCAATGCACGCGATGTGAGGATTAATAAGTCTGCAGTCACATGAAGTGACTGTGGACTTCTAGCCTAAGGCCAGAGAGCCCCTATAAAGAGGACCTGTCACCAGGTCAAAAGTGGCCAGTTTTTGCTCTTATTTTATTCCTGAGTCACTCTTTTTAGTATCCCATATTTAGTTTTTTTGGGGAGTTTTATTATTATTTCCAAATGCACAAAGAGGCCCAAATCTCTGGAACCGTATTATCTAGTATTAGGCTAAGTGCCCACGATGCAGAAATGCTCTGGATCTTTCCTGAGCATTTCTGCATCTCCCTGGCAGAAAAAACGCATGCGGATTGTACATGTGGATTGTACATGCGTTTTTCCTGCCAGGGACAAGCGGATGTGAAGCGTTCTTCACCTGCATTTCCACATGCGGGTTGACAAGCGCTTTCCAAGCGATTTTAGCATCACTTGGAAAGTGCTTGTCAACTTGGTCACACTATATAAATCCATGCAACCGGCATGGATTTATATAGTGTGACCGTAAAGAATGTTAAAAAAAAAAAAAAAAATAAGTCTATACTTACCTTCCGATGGCCCCCGGAGTCTTGATTTGATGCGTCTCGGCTTGCCGGCAGCTCACGGTAGACTAAAGGACCTGCCGTCACATGACTAAATGACGTCAGCGCAGGTCCTTCAGTCCACCACGATCTGCCGGCAAGCGAAGACAAGCACACCACATGCCATCAGAAGGTAAGTATAATATTTATTTTTTGTTTTGTTCTTTTTTTTTTTTTTTACAGGTTCTATGGTACCCGGGTCTGGAGGAAAGTCTCCTCTTCTCCAGACCCGGGTACCATCCGCACATTGAAACGCATGGATTCCGCATGTACCGATGCAGTGATGCGGATTCCATGTGTTCCAATGAAAGTCAATGGCGGCGAAAACGCAGTGCTTCCGCAAAATAATTGGTAGTGCTGCGTTTTTTTCCGCAATGATAATCCGCAGCGGAAATTTCCGCAGCATGTGCACAGCACATGCGGATTATCATTGGGGAACATGGCAGGCCTTCTACCAAGCGTTTTTTAAGTGTTTCTGCAGCGGAATTGCCGCTGCGGAAACGCTTAAAAAACGCATAGTGGGCACAAAGCCTTAATCTTTTTGATCTTTACTAAGGGGGCAAGGCTCTCAGGGTAATAATGCACAATAGTCTAAAGGCACGCCCCTTTTTTTGTAGTCGACCCAGCCTGACAATCCACACCAATATAAGCTGTGAACTTCACCATATGAATTGCTTTAGGTGACATCCGTTAGTGCAAATTTTAGTATGTTTGCAATGAGAAGCCGTTTTTTTTTTTTCTTTTAATGATAGCCAAATTCGGTGACCATCCGTCCTCATCAGTCCCATACAACCTGAATGGAGACTCATCGGAACGTGCACCCAATGCTCCATTCCAAAGTAGGGCACGAGACCCCCAGCGATCGGACCCTTACCGTGTGTTCTGTGGCTAGGTAATATGTTGCGCTTCTTCAGACACCCCTTTAAATAGTGCACCGATAGTCTATGAAGAGGCCTTTATAGTAAGTTACACATAACTATTGACAAATGCCCGATCAGATGCCATGTTGCAGAGCTATTCACTACAACTGCATATTTTCACAGTGATACAGAGTATGCAAGTTATTACTTGACTTTGTCTTGGACCTTTTGTTATTTATTTATTTTTATTCGATATTTATCTTGATGGCGGCCTTCCCCATACACTGCCCATACCTAGCTGTGTGTTTACCTGGCATCCTATCTCCTTAATCATACACGGCACAGAAGTCTGGTACGCTTCTAATCCTTTAATTACCCTTTCAGTAATCGTTAATAGCACTCACAGATTTACTAGAATGGATTCTGATGCAACTTGCTTTTCGTCTTAATTTGCAGGCAGCTTTCATACAACACTGTCGAAGTGCTTCATTCTGGAGTCTTCCGCTGAAATCAACTATGTGTTTTTTGAGCAGAAAATCTTACTTGTACAGTCCTGCGGAGCATGTTGGCACTATACAAGCAGGTTTAGACTGACCCACAGGAGAATCCTCTGGTGGGCCCCTGTGCAAGAGTGGCCATCACCCAGTGATATAAGCAGGACTTGGCACAATATACCTGACTCACTATATACAGACAAAGGCGGCATCTTATTCATTTATTAAACTACCCAGTTCATTGTTATATAAATTTGTGATTGAGGATAATGTCACATTTGTATGTAGCTGAAAAGTGGGGCCCTGGAGTTGGTTACTGGTGGGCACATGGCAGCCCAGTCCGACACTGTATATAAGCAACAGAAAATATGTTTAGATACCCATCACAGCCTAAATTCCATTCACTAAGGGCAATGTCCTAGCAAGTCAGTTTATCAGCAGTAGTTCTCGTTGTATTTGTTTATATATAGCGCAAGTTTGAGATGGCTCCCTGAGCTGAATGATGGATGTCTGGCTATTTGAGACTGCCTCTGTCATCTTTGTGCTCCGAAACCCTGGACCTAATGAGCTATGTGCATGAGACAAAGACTGCTCAGCTGCCGCTACTGGTCCCACGAACCATGTGATCGCTGTTATACTAGTAGAAGAAGGCTGCTGCTGGGTCATAACAATTCTAATAGATTTCTTACACATTCGATTACAGTTTAACCCTAGAACGCATGACCATAAAAATCTACTTTTTCACATACTTGAGGCCTTTTAGGCCCGTGTGCAAATAACATGGAATAACTCAAACAAAAATGACAAACAACTATATACCTGAGGAATACCTAGAGTTTCAAAATTCTAACTAAAGTAATCTTGCAGAAAATAGAAAACAATTAACAGGGCAGGCCTGCGAGGCCCCAGGTATGCGTTCTAGGGTTACGGAAATGGCCCATTTTGACCTTAATGAACAATTGTCAGTAGGGTTTGGTGAACCAAACTATTGTTCATCTTCACCAGTGATTCCCAAACTCCAGTCCTCACGGTCCCCAACAGATCATAGTTTCCCTAGTAATTGCACAGGTGATTGAATTATTATCAAGGCAGCAGAAATTGCCACAGCTTCTGTGCAGTACGAAGGAATCCCGGAAACATGATCCATTGAGGGCCGTGAGGACTAGTTTTTTTTAGAAAAACTGATTTTCGACCAAGAAAAACTTTCCTAATTGTAAAAAACACTGGGCATATTGGATTTTTCCAGCTGATGATCTGCACTTGCTGCATTCTCTGCCCCCGAAAAAAAATCGAACATTTTCTGATTTAGGCTATGTTCACACATTGCTTTTTTTCAGCGTTTTTTTTTTTTCTGCAGCAAAACCTGATCTCTTGGCAGGAAAGAAGCTGCGTCAGAAACGCAGGTTTTGGTGCATTTTTCAGGATCACAAAGTTCAACTTTGCTTCCACCACAGGAGCATGAACACAGGTCACCAAAGCAAGACATATATGAAACCTTATTAACCAGAATTTCAAATGTAACAGTGGGAGGAAGGGAATTGTTCAGGAATAGTTTTTCTAAGACACTGGCAGTACATTGATTTTGTAGCACACTATTTATTTTCACACTATGGTCTGACATTCAGTTGCTCAGGGTATTGTTCAAGTTCACACCTCCCTGGGCCACAGGTATTGTTCCATCTCACACCTAGGTGAGCTGATGTTTACATCGTACACATCATTAATTTAATTAAACTGTTCTAATCCAAACTACTATCTCATGTGACCAAGACAAGATTGGTCTTTATTTAGATTTCTCTGTTGTTCAATCCCTCTACATTTTGTTCTTTGATAATAAACTATTAACATTTCTAATTTTAAAAACTTTAACTTTGCAGCATTTTTTCCATACCTGCCTAAGACTTTTGCACAGTATATCTCTCTATACATAGCACACAATAACCATATTCAGTATTAGTAATTCATAGGTCTATTGCGCTTACTCCTTTCACCAGCTTTTATAAGATGCAAATGGAAATTATTTTGGATTTTGTACACAATGGCCCTTTAGCAACAGTAACACGGAAAATAAGAAAATCTGCCTCTCCCACTTCTGGACATGGAGATCTTTTACTGTAAAATGCGATCAGGCTCTTTAAACTCAGATTTGCTCTCAGTGCTCGGCTGGTGATTTATGTAGTATTGAATAGCTTTTTATGACAGTCTAGATTTAATGTTTATAGCCTATAAAATGAAAATTCTTCTGGATATCAAACATTTTGACAGAATATGAAACATGTCCTCCTGTATATGAAACGCTACACTTACATTTAATGAGTTACACTGCTATTAATTTGTAACAAACCATTTTGCAGTATTTAAAGGGACTCGGTACTCCTAGGGTGAGAATACTTTGATTTACTACGTTCATGTTGTACATGATATAGGTGAAATATAAACTGAATTCAGGAAAAATATCAGCATTTTTTTCTTCTTTTTTTTTTTTTTGTGCAGTGAATTATAATAAAAGTGCTGACTTGGCCAGAATTGTGAGGTGCTGGCAGGATATCATTAGAAGTAATTCACAAATTTGTAGAAGATAATATTATAACTAAACCCAAGTTAATAAAAAAAACATAATGTAATTTTTATTAAATAGAGGAGGTTTTGCAGCAATGCTGTTTATATAAAGGCATCTGCTGCAGCACTTGAGCGCCACTTTTGAGGAATTGTCAGCAAAGGCTGAAGTTGGTTCCTGTAGATACGAGCAGCAGGGATAGGTTCGCCAAGAAAGGTTTGATGCAGGAATTTCTATAGCTGGTAAATTTGTTTTACTTATCAGAATACAAGACAATATGTGAGCATTTTTTTTTGTTTTTTAATTTTTTTTTTTTTCTCTTGTCATGCAAGTCTTAGCCGTTCCTCCAAGGATGCATGTTTTACCGGTGTAGGTGCAGGGCTACCTGCTAACTTCATACATCTCCCAGTTTATCAAGTGATCTGCAGTGTGGAGTAGGAATCCTGGGGAGCTCTGCCGAGTTGGCAGTAATTGGAGCTTAACAGGATGTCCGTTTAGACAGGAAGCAAATAGTCAACTGTTGTCAATAGTCTGCCTTCAGGTCTGTGTCTTCTGATCCTCCCACAACACAGGAGATGAAGGAACCGAGAAGTGTAATGAAAGAAAACATATCACAGTTCTAAGAGAAAAATCATTGCCTGGAACACAATAACCATGACACGGCGGAGAGCTCCTTCTTATTGCCTTAAGTCAACTATTGTCTACTTCCATACCGGGTGGTGCCGTTCTCAACGATTATTTATTTTCCTGTCCCATCCATTATTTGATTAAACAGATGTTTTATTGTGATCCATTGTATTAAAGCGCCAGTCCTCCGCTTTGTTTTCTCTGAAGGTTTCTAGCATACTTACTGATCATTGCTGATTTTGACTTGTGCACGCAATTTATTTCAAGTGCAGGAACTACCATGTATGTTACAGTCCAAGCAAAAATGACCAAACGTAGTAATCATTATTAAAATTGGTAAAATGATGAGATCTGTAGTATGTTAAAATGGGCAAAACTCTCGGTACTGATTTTCTTGATGGAAAATCTGCGTGTTGTAGTACTAACGCTGTGAATGAAATTTTATTAAATCTTATCCATAAGTTGCGGAGAAAATCCACAGCCTAAATTGGGCAGTGCTGCTGAATTAGACTGCAGTTGGTATCAACTTATGCTGTAGATCAGGGGTGGGGAACTTCAGGCCCACGGCCTCAATGATCTTTTATCCAGCCCCCGGACCGCAGTGACTTGCTCTGTGACCATGCTCACACCATGTTCACTACTGAGCGCTGAGGCACGTGTAATGAAAGATTATGTCCTGACACCAGTGCCAGCGTCAGGACGTACTTTGTAGGCGGAGTTAGTGCGCGATTTCTACAGCCCCCGAAGGATGGTCTAAATATCCAAATGGCCCTTGGCAGAAAAAAGATTTCACACCCCTGCTGTAGATATTCAAAGCAAATTTCTTTGCCATGACTTTTCTGACAAATTTTCACAATTTAGTGCATTCGAAAAGGTAACGTTTCTCATTAGCTAGAGTGGCAAGCCCAGCCTTGCATGTCAGAGTGAGGAGACTTATAGGCCGTGTAATGCTCCTCTGGGAAATTAAATATGCAAATTGCCTCTTCAGAGAGAAAGAGGGCAAGAACTCTAGCGCCACCTATTGGAAGCAGCGATCCTAACAGTCAATATCGATATTGACTTTTAGGATCCCTGTTACCAATAGGTCGTGCTAGAATTTTAGTCCTCTTCCTGTGTGAAGAGACCATTTGCATACACAAATTAATGCGGAATTTACCTCTGCAAATTTCCTTCAGATACGTTTTGTAACACAGATTTGTTGCAACTGAAATTCAATTCTGTACATCTTAATGATGTTGGCTTTCCAGTATCTGTATGAATTTCTGCACGGCACAAAAAGATGAATGTAACAGTTACCAAAATGTCTTTAACAAATCAAATCCATGTGAACATAATGTGATAGTTCACATTGGTGCAACTTAAGGCCCCCATACACATTAGATGAAAGTTGGCCAAACACCACAATTTCAGCAAGACCTGTTGATAATCCGAGGTGTATGGGAGCTTCTAATCTCTCCCCCGACAGATGTCTGGGACGAGAAGTTAGAATATCGAGACCCAGTTCTTTTGTTTTTCAAGAGCCTGGCACTGGCTTTCTCGTTTCTACCAGTTCACAGCACATGAGCGGTCGGCTGGGGGCTCACGTATATGGAGAAGTGGGAGAAAGACTTGTCTTCCGAACCCATGTTGATCCCACAGCTATCTGGTGTGTGGCCAGCTTTAGACTTTCTGCATATAATGCGCATGCACTGGAATTTGTAACTTGATATTATTTTCTAAAATGTTAAGATGACTGAAGGTAGTAATTTCAATAATTATAATACAAAAGGGTGCAGTCACGATTAGATCTGTGGATTGGTTAGTGCAACCCCACTTCATGTTCTAGTTTCTGGCCGAGAGCAAAACCTACACGAATTCCCTTGCCCACTGGGATGCCATGCTTGGCTTATGATTTGCCGGACTGGCGAGATGTCATCTGTGCGCTACATTCCGTAGAGATTGTCTGCCAACCAGGGTAATCGTAAGCCGAGCCTGGCATTCCGGAGGGTAAAGAAATTCTTGTAGATCCTGTCCACGGCCACAGGGCTGTGGAGTCGGTAAGCCAAACCTTCGACTTCGACTCCGACTCCCTCATACATGGGTCATGTTTAAGTGATAAATTTACTGTAGCACAGATTCATCTCAGCTGAAAGTCTAGTCTTAGATCAGGAATAGGACAGACATTTATAGGACATTTCAGAACTTTCCCAAATTCTTATGAAAAAATATTCCCCACAAACTGCATTGAACTACTGTACCCAATTTATTATATATTTTAGGAGTCTGTCCGTTTTATAACGACTCGGACTGCACAGCCCTGCACGGCCAGAGGTGTCTGATCTGGTTTGGGTTAATGCAAAGCAATCCCCTCATCTCTAGTCATGACTCCATAACCATAATGTGAGAAATAAAATTATACAAATACAAGATACAAATTCATAATTTCTTATATACTACATATTATTTAATTCAGGAAAAAAATGTTAATTGGTGGGATTTTGGTTTTATTACCCCTATCCTTTTGATTGTTCGGATTGTAAAATATCCCGAACACTTTCCAGATCCAGTAAGTCTTTACACATACGGTCCACTTTAGTAACTATTGGTAGTAATTCTGAGTTCTTCTAAACTTAATTCTGAAGACCACTTCAATTTTCTGGTCTTTTATTTGCTTATTTTTAATCTTTTACAGAAAACCTGACCTGTTAGTGGTCACTGAAGTGAGTTAAAAATCTAGAGCCATCATTTATCACTGTAGCGCTGTAGACACTTTGTCCTGTCTGGCTAGTGTAAATTATTTCCCTAATCATTATGATTTCTTTTATACAGTAACCTTGATTGATCTGGGCCGAGGAGTGACACACTGGGGAACTCCTCTTCTATAAATCACACCTTCTGTTTTCAAGGATGAGCTTAGTCATTGACCTTGTAATATTCCTGCTTGTATGCTATAAACTGTAATTGTACAGATATTATGTTGAGGTTTCAGACTTGTACAATTGCCCAATTTATTATACTGTGACTATGACTATGTGCAAAAAAATAAAAACACCTAAAAAATACATAACTAGTCAGATGGTGGAGAAATGAATACCACCAATTCATCTTTCACTGGTGACCTCATTATTAAAGATTTTTTTCTCTTCCAAATATGACTTTTCTATTTGTCAGTCATATCCATCCCCTCAGTTTTGGCAATTTCCGGGTCCTGATCACTGTTGCACGGCCTTTTTGAATACCTATTACAATAATAGGAGATATAGTAGCATCCAAATGCCACAAGTCATAAATGACAAATTACTAGCGGTCTCCAGCTGAGACCCGTACTGGTCTCACATTTAGGACATTATTGATTGATCTGTGGAATCCGTTTTCATGCTTGAGTTTTCTTTTTGGTCTTGTATTTTTTTTTCTGCTCCCAGCAATAACCAGGATTGCATCCAAAATAGAAGGCTATAATACCTATTTCCAAAAATGGAGCTTATATTACTAGAAGAATTGGTGCAGTAAATGACTCTCATGCTTCTCCTAGTGTTGTTCTGAAATTCCTGTCTCTTTTGTACTATATTTTATTTCTCGTATTTGGGTTAAAGGTGAAGCCCCTCTACTTTACAAGTTAAATTGCCCAAGGTGGTGGTGTAAGAAAAAAAAAATCTTACAATCACCTCCTGAATCAGCTCCACACCTCTGCCTGTTAGATGAACTGTAAAAAGGCTGCAGCTGATCAGCTGTCGCTGATTGGCTGCAGGGTTTACATGAGGCCCCACCTTCCCCGCCAAATATTAAAGGGAACCTGTCATGTGACAAAACTCGATCAGCCTGCAGATAAGGGGTTAATCTGCAGGCTAATAATGTCATGAACCTGCCCAGCATCGGCACTTGCACCCCTGCTGGTGGGAGGAAACAAACTTTATTCCTCTTGGCAGTGTTCAGTGCTAAGTCACGGGACTGATGGCACTGACTGCCAGCTCGCTCAGCATTGGGGCCGGCTGTCAATCAGTGCTGGGGGCGCAGTCACAACTGCCGCTCTCTATACACAGAGGGGTGACTGAACTCTTGCCAGTGACTGAAAGCTGCTGGAGGGAATAAAGATCATTTCCTCCTGGCAGTGGGGCTCTCAGTGCACGCGTTGGGCAGGTTCAGAATTCTATTAACCCCATATCTGCAGGTTAATAGTTTTTTTCACATGACAGGTTCCCATTCTGGTTTTTATGGGCTAAGCCTATGTGAATATATGTGTAGTGCAGGTGTATTAATATACTCACTGATCACCATCTTCTCTGGTGTCCAGCACCGCTCCAGTCCTCTTAGTCATGACTTTTCCGACTTGCCGGATCACACTGGGGTTTTCAGTGTAAGACTATAGAGCCTTGTTCTGACAAGGCTTACATTGTAAAAGCAACTTCTGGGTCTCACAGAGCCAAGCGGGATCCGTAACTGCAGTCACCTGACTCAGAAGAAGATGGCGATCAATGAGTATATTAATACACCTACACCACACTACATGTATATTCACACAGGTTTTGCCCATAAAAACCTTTAATGGGACTGCTTCTATAATGCCAGGAGACAGTACTGAGTGCAGAGGAGCAGTGCTGCTCTGAAAGGGGAGGATAGTGATTTTTTTTTTATTATTATTATATCTTATAACACACTGGACACTTTAAGTTTTGGAGACTTTTTTTTTACTTAAATGCATGTATTTTGGGCTAAAAAAAACATTTTTGTGATTGGGTTTTATTATAAATTTTGCACCGTTTTGCTTTTACAGGCTCTGTTTCCCATCTTATTTAACTTGAATGTAGTCTGTGGTCATAAATCACCTGAGAGGAGCTCTGAAAAAAACAGATTTACAAAAATTCCTGTTAACAGTGTCAGAAGGAACTCACTGACGGATTCTCAGTTAGAGCTCGGCCATTTTCTCCTGTTGCTTGGCAGGAAAACAAAAAAACCTATAAAAACCAAACCGTGCAAAATTTGTAATAAAACCCAATTGCAAAAAAAAAAATGTTTTTGACCCAAAATACATTTGTTAGTTAACAAACAATTTTTGCTCAAAGTGGCCGGCCCCTTTAACTGTCATGTTGGGGGATAACCCTGTTTAATATAATCTATCCTTTTTTATGGCTTCCCATATATTCTGTTGTACATTTTGGCCATTTTTTGTTTGTGTTTTACCTTCTCGCTGATCCTAATGTCTTAATTCTCTAACAGAGAGAACTCGATACAACAGCAACAGTATTGGCAAACAGACAAGATGAAAGTGAACAGTCTAGAAAGAAACTTATTGATCAAAGTCGAGAATTCAAGAAGAACACTCCCGAGGTGAGTCAGTGGCTTTCATATTTCTTCTCTACGCAGCTAAATGTTGTGGTTAAGGAGAAAATGTGTGTAATGGGGTTGTTTGAAACAGGATAGGGGATATAGGTTGCTGATCGTTGGAGGTCTCCTTATTTACAAAAGTGGGGGTCTTACGTTCCCCGTTTGACTACAGTGGCACTTGGGTGCGCACTGACTGCCCACTCCATTTAAGGTCTGTAGCATTGACAGACATAGTCAATTTCAATTGCTAACTCTTAGAATAATCGGACAATGTCCAGAAGTGAGAAAGGCCAGACAATACATGGATATACCGCAAGAAAATCTTCTGTAGATGACGGCAACATTCAAAATAATTGCTTTCTGTAAGTGGAAATAGGAGCATCAAATCAGATAACTTCCCATCTGCATTGATGTTTTCAGTGAGACTTGTGTCATAAATGTGTTCATGTGAGAAGGCAGAAAAGACAAATTGTACTGGCAGGGAATAGGTTAATATAATTAGCACCCTGGAGACACATATGCATTTTGCCCTTGGATGCACAAACTGTTTTTAGCATCAACAGCTGGTTTCATGTTTGCACTGTTAAACTGAATATTTTCTTGGTGGATTGCCTCTGAGCAATTTCTTAGTAATCGCTTCTCATGCATGTGAGAAGTACCATCCTTTAAGGAAGGAATCTAGGAAATGGAGCAAATACAAGGATCACTATTCCTACCTCACTCCCTATCTGCAAGTGTGTGCGGGGGAACAGATCAAACCTTGTAAACTGTCATCTGAAAATTACTTATTGATTAAATCAGGATTTTTTGTTAAATGTATTTTTTAAAAAGTTTTTTAATTTACATAGCACAGTGTGTATTAAAAATAAAAAGTAGAAATCTTGCAATTTTCACACTGACCATCGGGGTATTTTTGACTCTTAACTTTTGTTTCAAGAAATAACATGTATATTAGCCACAATGGTCAGACTCCAATCCTATCTTTTGTATTGAAGTGTCTAATGAGCGTGTGCAAAGGTCATTGTGAAGGAAGGAGAGCAGGGTCAGCTGGGACATCATTTATTGCGACTGGTGGATCCTGTGTTATCTGCTGTATTTAGAGGTGTTAGGCTACATTCACATGTCCAGTAATCATCCAGCTAGATGGGAAACAGCAGCAATCTGTTGGCAAAAAAGTTGTGCAGACTCAACTTTTTAGTTTATTTTTAAAAAGCTGAACTCTGCCGGATCCATTGTTTAATAGTAAGGTCTATGGAAAACGGATCCATTAATTAGCCATCCGTTTCTTCCATTTGTAACAGATCCAGTAGGCAAAAAACGGATCCTTTACAAACGAAAGAGAAATAGATGGCTGATTAATGGATCCATTTCTATAGATAGTAGCAACTTTTCAAAGTGTTTCACTCCAGTTTTTTAGCATAAAGACTTTGATTAACCCTGGACCTTAGGCCACGGCCCCACTATCAGTATTTGATCAGTATTCGATCAGTATCTTTTCTCAGGAGTGGGAGCCAAAACCAGGTGAGGAACAGAGAAAAGGTATAATAGAAACCAGTCACCAATTCTGCATTTATCACCCATTACTGGTTTTGGCTCCCACTCCTGAGAAAAAATACTGACCAAATACTGATAGTAGGGCCGTGACCTTAGAGTCTAAGAAAGGCAAAAAAAAAACAGTTGCCAGTGTGAAAATTGCAAGATTACCAATTTTCATTTTTTAATGAGGATTGTGATATAAAAAAAAATTGAATAAAATATGCCAAATTTTAAAAAAAAAAAAATGCATGTGACACAAAAATTAGATTTCAACAATGTCATTTTTTGATTGCTTCCCTTTAATCTACCCCAAGCCCCCCAAAAAGATAAAATAAAAAAAATATATATATTTTTTTGTAAAACACACACAGGATTTACACTCAATTCTTTCCCCACATATGAACCGGAACCACATGTACGTCACATGTCCGGTGCGGGTGTATGGAGGGCTCAGGATCAAAGCCCATAGCCAATGGGTGCCAGCCAGCACCTGCCTCTACCAGCAGCGCCCGCGGCCATTTGATTGAAGACACCCGGGTGCCCTAATAACACTATAAAATGCTAAAGGCAGATTAGGGACAAAGTTGTTGTTTTTTATATACCCCTAGCTTTTATTTCATATTTGATTAAAAACGCCTAAGTTTTATGGCTTGCTAGAGAGGGGTCTCTTTTGGGGTTCTCCCCATTTTGTAAATACATTATCAATATACCCCTCCCAGGCCATTGTTTTTCTCACAGTTTGTTATATATTCCCTTAAAGCGAACCTGTCAGCAGGATTTTGCTAAGTAAACTACAGGTGGTGTCATGTTGGGGTTAATGCACTGATTAATATGATACCTGAGGTGATGAAATCCGTCCTGTGGTTCTTGTGTAATCTTGCAGTTTTGAGTTAATGATATGCCCGTGCTCCGGGGCGGGACTGTAGGCCATGGCTCATCCTGGTGCTCTAGGCCAGATCAGCAAGATAAGACCTGTCCACAGGCCGCCCCTATCTGTCTCTCTCTAGCTGTCTCTATGATGAGGATCATACTTGTTCTTTGGGGCGGCCTGTGGGCAGGTCTTATCTTGCTGATCTGGCCTAGAGCACCAGGATGAGCCATGGCCTACAGTCTCACCCCGGAGCACGGGCATATCATTACCACAAAACTGCAAACACTGATTACACAAGAACCACAAGACGCATTTCTTCACCTCAGGTATCATATTAATCAGTGCAGCAGCAGCTTCAACGTGACACTGCCCGTAGTTTACTTAGCAAAATCCTGATGACAGGTTCGCTTTAAGGCTGCATTCACACTGTACGTTTTTTTTTCTCGTATGGCACACTGACTTTCATTGATCCAAATCTGTATTAAAAATGGATCCGTGTCTCCGGTGCGTGAGGCTCGGAGCACGTCCTCTTCTCATCAGTTTTGCGGATCAGACCCAGACATTAAGTCTATGAGGATCCGTATAAAAGAGATGACACAGAAGACAGACTTTGCTGCAGAGTTGCATCTAAATTTCATTTCTTTTTTTTCACTAATCCATTGCTAAGAGTCAATAGATAAAAAAGGGAAGAGAAAAAACACCGGAGAGAAAAATTGTTCCTTTTCTGACACTCACAAGGATGTGTGAATGCCGTCTAATACATAACCGGCAGTGTATGGTGCATTGGAAATGATGGGAACTTGGGCAGTGTTCACACCTTGCAAACTTATTGTGATACAGTTTTGCACAATTAATGGCCAAAAAGATCATAGTTATAAGATTGCACAGATATGGTTAGTTCAGGTTTTGGCCAATTGTTATTGTTCTTAGTTATTCTGTTATTATGATCTGGTCAGAAAGGCATATTAAGGCTACAAGAGTGTTTGCCCTAGTGGCTGCTGCTACATTTCCCTGATGAGCCATATTATCATAAAGACAAAGTCAGAAAGGAACATTTTTTTTTATATTAAAAAAAATATATTTTTGTATTAACCCCTTAGTGACCACCAATACATCTTTTTTCTGACCTAAGATAACAGAATAGCATCCCCTAACGGGTTATAATACAGAGCCTGTACGCTATAGCTGACACCAGCCACGATCAGTGCTGGCACCGACCATGGCCATTTAACGCCTTAGATTCTGCTGTCAGTAGTGACAACAGCATCTAGATGGTTAACAGAGCGTGGGGGCTCCCTCTTTACCCTTGTGGTTCTCCTGAGGAAGAAGTTGATCCAACTTCGAAACGCGAAGAGAATTAGAGAATAAATCGCATGAACCAATATTGTCACTTCTTGGCATCGACAGCACAGACTACCACCCTCATTCTCCTTCCCCCCTAAAATTGTAAAGTGCTGCGGAATATGTTGGTGCTATAAAAATAAAAATTCTTATTATTATAAGCCCAAGTAATGGCCCTAGGGTCTACCGGCTATAGTGACCTCTTCAGAAGTTGGCAACATTTTAGTGGTAAAAATAAGATTTTTCATTAATGTCATTCCACTGTGCATTAATTCCGAAAAAGCACCGGATGGGTTAATAAACCACCTGACAGCAGTGTTGAATATGTTGAGGGGCTCTGTTTTTTAATATGATATCACTTGTGGGGGTTTTCCAATACGTAGGTCCCCCAAAGTTGCTTCAAAACTGAATAGGTCTCTAAAAAAAATAAGTTTTGTAAAGTTCCTTGAAAAAATGAAATATTGCTTGTACATTTTTAAACCTTCTAGCATCCTAAAAATATAAAAGAACATGTGCCAAATGGTGCTAATGTAAGACAGACATAGGGGGAATGATATTTATTAACTATTTTGTGTGGTATGACTATCTGGATTAAAGGGATAATCATTCAAAGTTTGAAAATTGCAAATTGTTTTCATTTTTTTTTTTTTTTTGTCAAATGTCTGATATTTTTTATAAATAAGCACAAAACATATTGACCTAACAAAGTATAATGTGTCCCGAGAAAACAGTCTCAGAATCACTGGGATACATTGAAACATTCTGGAGTTATTGCCGCATATGACAAGTCATATTTGAAAAAATTGGCTTGTTCACTAAGGGGTTAAAATCTAGTTTCTATAAAATGTACATACTGTACAGCTGAAATGATCAGCTAGAGTGTGCGCCTCTTTTCTTCTTCTCCTATTGATATCATACATATATATTCCTCCCTTCCATAATGACACATGATTGCTGTATTCCTCCTACAGAGGTTACATATAGAGCAGCCCCCTCGGTTTAATGCGCTTTGCATGGAAAATGCTGTTTTGATAAAGAATAAAGGCGATGTTGAGAACAGGGAAAATAGAGTGTTTTTTTTCTATACTCCAGGATTCTTTGTGCATTAACACATCCAGAGAGTTGATGAATATATGGAAAAATGGATTTGTGCTTTTACACTGCGTCTACAATGTGACAATAAATCCACTTTTTTCCTTTTAAAACGTCTAGCTGTATGATTTATGATTGCTAACGTATTACTGAATTCATAGTAGGTGTTTTAGTTGGCAACGACAGAATCGGGAGATTTTGTAAACCTTTTAGTACCCTGCTTTTTCTTGTGTCTGTAGTTCAGAGTGAAATGTATGAAAAGAAATGTTTTCCGTCAGATATATCCACCTTAACTCTTCACACGGCGGCTCCTCGACAGTAAAGCAAACTCTCTCCAAACTCTCTCCAAATTGTACTTAGCGTTAGGACATGGTTTTGGTATACAGACGCCTTCGCATTCCTCCCTTTCTAAATCACATTTAATGGGGCATTATAAAATGAACAAAAAGTGACCAAAAACTATAAATATGTATTGAACCGAAACTAAACAAAGTTTTAGTAGGTAGAGATGAATAGTATGACCTCACTAAACCCAGCACTATTATGGGAACATATTTGTTTCATACGATCAGCCGTGTCTCAAGCTGGCCATTCACATTAGACAGGTCCTTGCCAACACAATAGCTGCAGGATGGGACAACACTAGTGTGTATGGGGGTCTGTTGCTACTTCAATGTGGGAGAGGATCATTTAAAAAGCTGGGAGGAATTGTGATTCTTTTTTCTTTGCTTGTCCCACAGAATCAAATTATTCTCAAGTTTTGAAGTTATCCCCTATACGTCAGATAGAGGGGGATACATTCCTGATCTCGGGGGTCCTACCTCTGAGATCCCCACGATCATGAGAGCTGGGGCTCTGATCACTGCCCCATGTGAATCGGCAGTGATCAATAATGCACACTCCCTCCCGCTCCATCCATTCTTAATGGAACTGCCAAAGATGGCCGATCTCTGTTCTCGGCTGATGTTTGGCAACACATAAGAATGAATGGAGCGGCCGTTCACACAGGCCCAGTTCTCGGGATCGGTGGGATCCCAGTGATCAGAAAGTTATCCACAATCCCATTGAATGTCCAAACTTGAATAGCACTTTCATAGTTAATCACCAATATAAACATCCATCAAGGGTGCTAGAGCAGAAATGTACTCTTGTTCGCCTCATTTGGTCATGTTGCTGAAAACCTATAAAGTTTTACAATATGGAATGCCAATACTAAAAAACTAAAAATGTGTATAGTTCTTAAAAGGGTTTTTCAGTTTTCGGTTATTGATTCCTCATACGAAGGATAGATCATCAATATCCGATCAGTGGGAGTCTGACAACCCAATTGATCAGTTATAAGCTCCGGCAGCAGTCTGGTGTAAAGAGTGAGTAGAGTGGAAAAGCACAGCTATGGTCACTGTGTTGTGGCTGCTGACTGACATACAGACCTGATAGAGAGTTTTATGTATATAGTGGATTTGGGTGACAGCTGATGTCACTATTGTACATGTAGGACCAGTGTAGACTTGATTTATTTTAAAAAAACAAATAAATTCTTGTTTCCTCTCCTTGAAGTAGGGATACAAAATCCATTGAAATAATTGGGGGTCGTTAATTTTGATGCTTCCTATAGGTGGCACTAGAGTTCTCATCCTCTTCCTCTCTGAAGACACTATTTGCATATTTAATTTCCCAGAGGAGCATGTATGGCTGGCTTTTAAGTCTCATCCCTCTGACATACCAGGCTTGGCTTGTCACTCTCGACTAGGACAAACGTTACCCTTTAGACCTCAGTCCAGAGCCTCTCACCTATCCAAATCCGATCTCATACTTTGCACTGATGAGGGGCAGCACCCTCCCCCTCCTCCACTTTCCCCCGAAACACCGTGTCTGCAAATTGGGATTCTAGTTTGGCTTTTATCCTAAGTCATGTGACAAGGCTCGTTAAATGGTTGATAAGAATTGCTGCTTCCAATAGGTGGCGCTAGAGTTCTAGTCCTCTTCCTCTCAATTTGCATATTTCGATTCTATTATCTAATACACAATTAGCCAGTATTGTCATTATTCTATAGACACACGTCTGTGCCGAAGTCTGTGACTAACTGCCTCATTTATCAAAGCTGTCAAACAAAAAAACTTCTGTTCTTACCCCAGGCAACCAATCACAGCGCAGTTTTCATATTCCCAGACTAGTATAAGCCATAAAAGCTGAGCTCTGATTGGTTGCCATGGGCGACAAGACCCTTTTATTTCAGATAATTTTTATAATTGTCTGCTTTTCAAAGTTTTTTTTTTTTTTTTTTTAAAAATGGAATAACAAAATCTGGCTTCAGTTCTCCTTTAGACGAACATTAACCTTATTATACATTGCTTTCTCTAAATGGCACCATTTGTTCTCAGTAAATGACGTACCGCAGTCTCTTTGTTTTCTTATTAATGTGACCGCTGCAAGTAATTTATAAATGGTGAAATATATGAGATGAATCTAGATTTTGAGCTTTTCTTCATCAGTTGCTCTCTTGCTAAGTTCCTAATTGCTTATAATTACTGTATCGTACATGAGTAGGCGTAATTTTCTGGTAAACTAACCATTCTGTTCAGACTCATTATACACAGCTCCAGCCGCTTATAATCAGATTCTGACGTGGCTCATCAAAGTTCAACAGGGATAATTTTGCTTTAGTTAACAGTAAATGCACACGGGCTAATCCTTTCCATCAATTTTATGTGCGGCGCAGAGGATCCGGGAGAAACCGAAGTGTTTAAAATGTCGGCGCCGCTCCCTTTCTGTACCTATTCTATGGCAATAACGGAGAAAATGCGCGTGCATTACGTGACCGCGATTCTGCCGCTGTCCATAGCAATCTGATCGATTTCACTTTACAACTGCTCTATAAATCTGATTGGTGTCAGCTGCAGTAGTTATCCGATCTCTGATCTGTTGTTTTGCATTGTTTTAGAAATATTTTCGGTAATTGGTGCCAGGTACGCCCCGATCAGACCTTGAGAACTTGCATTCTGTTCCAAAGTTTAATAGTTTATTTTTATTAAAGAACACTCTGCTGCAGTCATATATTCATACTTTCCATGCAGCTCTTATTTATATTCAGGTCTCGCCGGGCCAGGCTTCTGTGACATATCTATGGTCGCCTGGTATTACACATATAAGCTATGTGCAGCTTCATCTCCTCTCTGTCTGCGTCACACAGCCTCTACCCAGGGAAGACTCCTCACAGAACACATTAAAGCTATGTTCACATTGCATTTTTGGCTTCTGTTTAGTTTACGCACCCGGAAGCGGATGCCTAACGGAGGTATTCATCGCCCAAAAACTAATAATACATCTGTTTAACTGATATACTGAGAGCTTTTGATGTCATTATAGACTGAGGGCGAGATATGGCAGTGGCGTTTTTTTTTTGTTTTTTTATACGTAACTGACACCCGCAGGTTATAATGACATTTGTTTAACAGGGATGTAATGAAAGTTCAAAGTTTAGAATTTCAGACCTGTCAAAAAGACATTTAATTTAGTAAATTGCTTGATCTTAAAGGGATTTTCCCACAAACAAAGTTAATTTTAAAGTTCATTTTACTCAATACTTTTTGGAATAACAACTTCAACAATTGGAGGTGTTTAAATAAAATGTCCCTGTGCTGAGATAATCTTATAAATGTGCCCCTGCTGTGTACTGTGTAATGGCTGTGTCTGACTGTACAGGAACATGGTCTGATCATACCACATCTCCTGGGCAGAGGAGGAAGCAAAAGAGTATACAGACATTACAGCAGGGGATCACAGCTGATTCTTTTTCAGAGAGAAAACATTTCACTGCCTGTTTTTTCAAAAAAAATGTTTTACCTCGAAGAATCAGCTGTAATCCCCTGCTGTAATGTCTGTATACTCTTTTGCTTCCTCCCCTGCCCAGGAGATGTGGTATGATCAGACCATGTTCCAGTACGGTCAGACACAGCCATTACACAGTACACAGCCGGGGCACATTTATAAGATTATCTCAGCACAGGAACATTTTATTTAACACATTCAATTGTGGAAGTTGTTGTTATTCCAAAATCTATTGGTTAAAATGAACTCTGTCATGGGACAACCCCTTTTAAAGAGGTTGGCCACTACTTTTTTTTTTTATTCGTGGCCTATCATTTGGATAGGCCGTCAGTATCTGATGGGTGGGGGCCAGTTCTGTGGAGTCAGTCGTTGTCCATTTTGGCGGAGTCGGTATAAAATAGACCGACTCCGACTGCTAAAATATATAGTAAATTGGGTTCAGTAGATCAATGCAGGATGTGCTGTAAATGTTTCCATAATAATTTGGGAACGTTATGAAATGTCCTATAAGTGTCTGCTCTGTTCCTGATCTAAGGATCTCGGCTTTTAGTGTAGATGAATCTGTGCTGCACTTTATGTACACGCTCGGTAGTGAGGCCGGGCTGTGGAGTCGGGAGTCAGGGAAATTGAGGAGTCGGAGGTTTGTCTTACCGACTCCACAGCCCTGGGCTCTCGACACCTCGTACCTCCACCGGCTAGCTGTTAACGGCGTCGGTGGTGGCCGGAAGTTCTTGGTTGCTGCTGGAAAACAGCAGCCTTGTCAAAATTGTAGTGACCGTGGCCGAGTAATGCAGATCCATCCCCTATTCAAATGAAACTAGGCAACTATAAAAAACTATGACAGAGCTGTTGTGTTCTGGAAGCATTTGACAACTTCCAGCCACCAACGGTGGTGATTGAAGGGGGTGCCAGGTTACGCAGCAGCCCCACTAATCATCAGTCAAAAAGTTTTTGCCAACCCCTTTAAAAATTGTCTGTCTTCTCAATAACAGAGTGATTTTTAATTGTATTTTTTACTGCTCATTGCCTAGTTTACCAGTCACCGCTGCAGCAGGAAAATTGTCTAAAATAAGTAAATACTAATGATCAGAGTGTGTATAGTTTGGACCAGCAACATAATTATGCCGCTGGTCCGAACTGTCAATCATGCAGGAGCTAGTCACCCCTTCCCCCAACAAGCAGGGGGCCTGTCAAGTGTTGCATTCTTGCAGTAGATGAGACAGCCCCTATTAGGCTGTATTCTCTAGACTTTGATATGTATTATGTATATTTTTATAACGCCATTCCGGCTAATGTTATGTAACGTCTAGGTGACGTAATGCAATATAAGTATAATTATAGTGAGTGTGGCATGCTGCCTCTATGAGGGTGGGGTTTCATATATTTTTCTAAATGCAGATGAATGTCTCCTGCTCTGTGTGCAAAGGACATTACTCAACACTGAGAACGATCAGGTATTAATCCTGTAATTAACTTACATGACAGCTTGTCTGTGTAATTTAACACCTCGGCTGCAAAGCGATTAATTTATTTCTTCGCTAGAAGTCTTCAATTTACTTTATTTTTTTACTTTAATTCTTTTATGAGTTGGAAATATATAAATATTTACCCTCATGAAAATCAGCACTTAAAGGAGTTACAGAAACTGTTTCTGTAACTCCCATTCACTTGTATGGGTTTTTAGGAAACCGCGTAGCTCAACCCGCTTGCGGTTCTCTCAGATCTCACCACTTGTGGCCACCGCACAGACAGACAGATATTCCCATCTCAGCCATGAAGTTCGTAGCCCAAGACTTTAGTAACAAACTGGAGTTTTAATACAGAACTAAAGTTTATGCCTACAATAACCACACGTCTGCATTCATGTTCATGGATGTAGCATCATGATGAAGTTGTATTATTAATGAGGAATAAACTAGCTGGGGGATTTCCCCGGTAATATTTAGTAAGCATGGTGCATTATGACAGTATGGTGTTATTCTGTAGCAGAACCATGATGGCTGGGCTTACATATGTCATCCAGTAATGATTGAACTCTTATGACACTATGATGTCAGAACTGAACTGTGGCTTTTTCCATATCTCAATAAAAGTCATCTAATTTGGCCATTAGTGTCACTTAGTTATAGCTATAGACATCTTTAACGTGGAAAAAAATATTTTTACATGTTCGTTGTTTTCTTTTAGTTAAAGAGGTTGTCCAGGACTTATACATTAATGGCCTGTCCTTTGGAGATGTCATCAATATCTGATCGGTGGAGGTGTGACACTTGGCACCCCCACCGATCAGCTGTTCCCGGTGCCAGCTGGAAGTGCTGAGTACAGTTCTGTCAGCCGTATAGTGGCCGCGGCTGGGTACTGCACCTCCACCCATTTGATTCAAATAGGGGGTGGATATTCAGTATGTAGATGTGGCTACTGTCTGATGAGGATGCTGTGCTGTTCCATTCCACTGAGCCCGTCCGGCCAGCACTGTGGAACACTCGGGGCCGGCGTCAGCACCCGGGCAAGTGCCGGGGCCCTGAGCAGGCGGGGGGCCCACTCGCCGTCGGGCTCCCCGTCGCGCTATGGGACCCGTGAGCAGAGGAGAGCGGTGTCGGTGCCCGCTCTTCACCCCCCCCCCCTCCCCCGGCCCCGGCAGCCGGCACAATACTTATTACTTCTCCCCGTGCCTCTGCAGCAGCTCCGTTGTCTTCCGTGGCTGCTGCACTGTGACGTCTCAGGTCAGAGGGCGCGGTGACGTCTTTCCACCGCACTCTCTCCTGAGCCTTCACATCGCAGAGCAGGAAGACGGCGACGCTGAGGAGTCCGGAGCAGCGGCAGCAGGTGAGGAGAAGTGAGGTGAGTATTTCATTTTTTTTTTTTTTTTAATGTATGGAGGCATGGGGCATTATAAGGGTGTGACATCCTGCATGGGGCATTATAAGGGGGGTCACATCCTGCATGGGGCGTTATAAGAGGGGGTGACATCCTGCATGGGGCATTATATGGGGGGGGGCACAGCCTGCATGAGTCATTATGTAGGGGCACAGCCTGCATGGAGCGTTATATTGGGGCCAGTGTTCTGCATGGAGCGTTATATAGGGGCCAGTATTCTGTATGGAGCTTTATATGGGGGCCACTATCCTGTGTGGAGCGTTATATGGGGCCAGTGTCCTGTGTGGAGCGTTATATGGGGGCCAGTATCCTGTATGGAGCGTTATATGGGGGCCAGTATCCTGTATGGAGCTTTATATGGGGGCCAGTATCCTGTATGGAGCGTTATATGGGGGCCAGTATCCTGTATGGAGCGTTATATGGGGGCCAGTATCCTGTATGGAGCGTTATATGGGGGCCAGTATCCTGTATGGAGTGTTATATGGGGGCCAGTGTTCTGCATGGAGCGTTATATAGGGGCCAGTATTCTGTATGGAGCTTTATATTGGGGCCACTATCCTGTGTGGAGCGTTATATGGGGCCAGTGTCCTGTGTGGAGCGTTATATGGGGGCCAGTATCCTGTATGGAGCGTTATATGGGGGCCAGTATCCTGTATGGAGCTTTATATGGGGGCAAGTATCCTGTATGGAGCGTTATATGGGGGCCAGTATCCTGTATGGAGCGTTATATGGGGGCCAGTATCCTGTATGGAGCGTTATATGGGGGCCAGTATCCTGTATGGAGCGTTATATGGGGGCCAGTATCCTGTATGGAGCGTTATATGGGGGCCAGTTTTCTGTATGGAGTGATTTGCCAGTTTCTGAGCTATTGTAGAATTAACAATAGATATCACTCATGTAATGTAAGAAGTGAAATCTTTGCACTATATATGTGTATATATATATATAATTTCTCTGCGGTATCTGCGCATCATGAATTGTGGTATGTATTATAGGGGCCCACTGAGACTCTTTCGCCCAGGGTCCAGAAAAACCTGGAGCCGGCCCTGGGAACACTAAGTGTGAAATCCTACTGATGGACAGAATCCCATTGGTGTTGTTTTCTCAGCAGACTTTTTTCTTTGGTCAGAACTCCTCATTTGTATTCGAGTAGAGTCAGACTGCCGCATAAATTGGAGAAGGATCGGTCCTCAGTGCTCGGACTGGCCGGCGACTCTCCCAACCAGAAGAAATCTATGGAGCTGTTGCGCTCGAGTCGAGAGGGCTGCCAGGCATTGCGGTCCGATCTCACTGATTTATACACCTCTGACACTCTGCCCTTACATATAGTCATATATGGTGCATTGCTGCTAATTATGGTAAAGTTGTTGAGAGAATAAAGAGAATTGTTTGTCTGTGGGCAGCTGACGCTGATGGGTGCATTATAGAACTCCTTACAGTGAATCTCCAGTCAATATTTCATCTCATTGATTAGAACCTTCGTGCCTTTAATTTTGGTCCGGACTTCCCTGTACAAATGCATCAGGTGCTCATATATCTGTCCCTGTATAAATGTACAGTAATGGGATAACAGGACAATAGCATATGGACATGTGCACTTCCCATTCGTCTTGTATACAGGTATACAACGGACTGTGCTCTGTAAATGCTGGCGACATAGAAGATGTCTACACCCCTGTGCCAGGAGCCAGTGACTATGCAGAGACTCAGCGCTGTGGCATCAGGCTGGCACATACTGCATGTGGGGTGATGGCAGCTCCCATGTGACATTTTTGGGCTGTTTAGATTCTCCCATTTTCCCATGTACCATGCTTAGCCTCCCTCTACTTCTCGCTCTCGTCCCGCTGACACTTTTATTGGCCTGTTCACATTCTCCTGAGCAGCCACAATAAATATTACAAGATTAAAACACATCAAGTTGCCAAGTAAAGTGCAGAACACGTTTTATTGAGAAAGCAACTTTCTTCTGTGTTTATTAGCTAGAATGTCATCATCGATAATGTATCAGTAATTTGTATACTAATTGCAGATGTGGGCTGTAACAAACTGCACCTTAATGGGTCATTGACTTCAATTACATTGTCTCATACAGAAAGAAGACTTTGTATTCTCATTACGTGCGGAGGTCGGACAAGAAAGTGTTGTGTTACTGCCAGGCACATGTGTGACCAGTGGTTTCTCGATGACATATTGTGTGTCACATAAACCATAGATATGTCCCTGCAAAGCAATCTTAATTAATGGTGAATACTTTTGCAGCTATACTTCTAATTTTGGCTGTATGTGGAAAGACAGCCTTTTTGTGTTGTAGAGATTTTGGAAACTAATCAATTAATTCCATACAACTGAATGGGAGTGTTTTGGCACCATGCATATGGATTTCTGCAAGCTCAATTTAATAGGGATAATCGTATACATTCCTGCAATACATCTTCATCTTGTGCACTTACCTTTTTAATGTTCATTTACAAGACCTGTTGAATATCTTTTCCTTGCATGAGATACACTGAAGCTACTTTATTGCGGCTCTCAGATGGGCTTTTTCCCCATTTTTCTATGCGGGCATGATATGATTGCAGCATTGGCTACAAACCGTGGCTCTGAGGTAGCTAATTTACAAACCCCGGGTATCCATGGGTTGGATTACAGCATACATTTGTTAGGGAATTTATAGGTGCTCTAATTTACCAAGAGGTATAGACAGAACCTCCAGTCCTAACAAAGTAACAGTAGCATTTACAGAGTATATCTAATATTCTGTATTTTTCGGATTATGAGACACACTCCCCCCCCTCCCCAAATCGGAATGTAGTTTACCGAGGGGTGGCTGCGGTGGAGTGGGGGCCGAGGAGTAAGGGGCGCTGATACAGGAAATTTTTTTTCCTATTTTCCTCCATAAAATTTTGAATTACTTCTTATGGTCCGGTGTGTCTTATAATCTGCAAAATACAGTATAGCAAGTCTATTTTTGTCTGTTTTGTTTGTCGTTTTCAACTTTTATAAGTAGGGTTTAAATTGTTGAAATTACAGTTCAAAACAACTGTACCAAACTTTGTATTAATCGATGATAAAGATTAATATAAGAAACTTTGTTACTGGAAAATTCAGCTTCTTTCTCTTACGAACCACTTTTTCTCCCTCTTAAACTTACGGTATATCCACTATGAAAAATTAAAACCTAGCTCAAATCTTTCCTGCTCAAGACAAGAGGGACTGCTAGCACGGTGAGGTGTGAGGTTATACCTCCTTTTTTTCTTTTATGGAGAAGGTAGAACAAGAGAGAAGCAGGTGAGGAAACAAGCAGAGGGGGATACTAAAAGATTATGCTGAGCTTTCTAACAATCTAACAAGTTTTACTTCACCCCAGAGATAGATTCACATCTACACTGCTCAGTTCCGCTGTATGATTTTACTTCCATGTTTCTGTATGTGTTCACTAGGGAATCCCTCTCTATGTGTCTCCTATACACAACACACACACACAGTTAATCTCTCAGCAACTCAGTCATTTGCTAGAGGAAAACTGGTGAAAATGCAAGATTCAAGTCATATCATGTATACAAATAGTGTTATTCCTCGTGTACACACATGACAGCTTATTCTGAAAAGTTTCTTGAAAGTATAGTTATCCTTTAATAATCTAGAATATTTTATGAAGGTTGTTCTAGGTCTTACTTATGCTAGATTTCTGAAACTTACAAAAATATACAGTACAGACCAAAAGTTTGGACACACCTTCTCATTTAAAGATTTTTCTGTATTTTCATGACTATGAAAATTGTACATTCACACTGAAGCCATCAAAACTATGAATTAACACATGTGGAATTATATACTTAACAAAAAAGTGTGAAACAACTGAAAATATGTCTTATATTTTAGGTTCTTCAAAGTAGCCACCTTTTGCTTTGATGACTGCTTTGCACACTCTTGGCATTCTCTTAATGAGCTACAAGAGGTAGTCACCGGAAATGGTCTTCCAACAATCTTGAAGGAGTTCCCAGAGATGCTTAGCACTTGTTGGCCCTTTTGCCTTCACTCTGCGGTCCAGCTCACCCCAAACCATCTCGATTGGGTTCAGGTCTGGTGACTGTGGAGGCCAGGTCTTCTGGCGTAGCACCCCATCACTCTCCCTCTTGGTCAAATAGCCCTTACACAGCCTGGAGGTGTGTTTGGGGTCATTGTCCTATTGAAAAATAAATGATGGTCCAACTAAACGCAAACCGGATGGAATAGCATGCCGCTGCAAGATGCTGTGGTAGCCATGCTGGTTCAGTATGCCTTCAATTTTGAATAAATCCCCAACAGTGTCACCAGCAAAGCACCCCCACACCATCACACATACTCCTCCATGCTTCACGGTGAGAACCAGGCATGTAGAGTCCATCAGTTCACCTTTTCGGCGTCGCACAAAGACACTGTGGTTGGAACCAAAGATCTTAAATTTGGACTCATCAGACCAAAGCACAGATTTCCACTGGTCTAATGTCCATTCCTTGTGTTCTTTAGCCCAAACAAGTCTCTTCGGCTTGTTGCCTGTCCTTAGCAGTGGTTTTTTAGCAGCTATTTTACCATGAAGGCCTGCTGCACAAAGTCTCCTCTTAACAGTTGTTGAAGAGCTGTGTCTGCTGCTAGAACTCTGTGTGGCATTGACCTGGTCTCTAATCTGAGCTGCTGTTAACCTGCGATTTCTGAGGCTGGTGACTCGGATAAACTTATCCTCAGAAGCAGAGGTGACTCTTGGTCTTCCTTTCCTGGGGCGGTCCTCATGTGAGCCAGTTTCTTTGTAGCGCTTGATGGTTTTTGCAACTGCACTTGGGGACACTTTCAAAGTTTTCCCAATTTTTCGGACTGACTGACCGTCATTTCTTAACCCCTTTCCGACCTTGTCAGTAATAGTACGTAGCTGTGCCCTGGGACTTATGGACCAGCTACGTATTATTACGCGCACTGCGATCGTGCCCGCACACAAGTGGTGCGGGGCGATCGCCGTCGGGTGTCAGCTGATTGCCACAGCTGACACCCAGTGCTATGTGCTGGGAGCGGTCCCGCACCGCTCCCGGCACATTAACCCCCGCAATGCTGCGATCGAAGTCGGTGGCAAGGGGGGAGGTGATCGGTATACTCACCTCTCCTGCCGGCGTCCAGCGATGTCTGCGGCGGCTTCCGGATGTTGCCATGACGACCCGATGTCGTCACGACAACATCCGGGTCACCAGGAGGCGGGACGTTCCTTTGGTCATGCGCAGTGCGCGACCAAAGTAATGTCTCCCCTGTGTGCAGTGCTGACAGGCTGCATGGCATTGGGAGCGATCAGGCTGCAAAAAGTGAAAGTCCCATAGTGGGACAATGTTTAAGAGTAAAAAAAATTAGAAAAGTGAAAGAAAAAAAATTTATCCCCAAAAAATAAAATATATTGAACCCATAATATTGATTTATTATGAAAAAAAAATAATAATAAACCAATAAAAGTACACATATTTGGTATCACCGCGTCCGGAACGACCTGACCTATAAAACTGTCCCACTAGTTAACCCCTTTAGTGAACACGGTAAAAAATAAAATAAAAAACGAAGCAAAAAACAATGCTTTATCATCATACCGCCAAACAAAAATTGGAATAACACGCGATCAAAAAGACTAATGTAAATAAAAATGGTACCGCTAAAAACGTCATCTTGTCCCACAAAAAACAATCCACCACACAGCTCCAATGTCCGAAAAAAAAAAAGTTATAGCTCTCAGAATAAAGCGATTAAAAAAAAATACTTTTTTCTAGAAAATCGTCTTTGTGTAAAAGCGGCAAAACATAAAAAAAACTATATAAATGCGGTACCGCTGTAAATGCACTGACCCGAAGATTAACGCTGCATTATCAATTTCACCACACGCGGAACGGCATAAAAAAAACCGTAAAAAAACTATTCCTGAATTGTTGGTTTTTGTTTATTCTGCCTCCCAAAAATCAGAATAGAAAGCGATCAAAAAATGTCACGTGCCCGAAAATGGTACCAATAAAAACGTCAACTTGTCCCGCAAAAAACAACCCATCACATGACTGTTGGCCAAAATATGGAAAAATTATAGCTCTCAAAATATGGTGATGCAAACACTAGTCTTTGCAAGAAAAAAGCGTCTTTTAATGTGTGACAGCTGTCAGTCATAAAAACCCGATATGAATCTGGTATTGCTTTAATCGCACCGACCCAAAGAATAAAGTAATCTCATCACTTATACCACGCAAGGAATGGTGTAAAAAAAATAAACTCTCGGGTTAGGGTTGGGGTTTTTTCAAAGGTAAAGAAAAAAAATGATGACAATATGGCGACCAGTGTTGAGCGCAAGTGCTCGCTACTTGAGTTTGCATCGGGTACTCGGGTATGCACTGAGTATCGCAGGTGCTCGAGTGACATGCTCGAGTCTCTGCACCATATGCTTTTCTGCCAAAAAAAAACGTTGCTGGGATCGCCTGCCATGCGCGAGCGATCCCCGCATGTTTTTTTTTGGGTGTCTAACAACCGTGAAACATGCGGGGCGGGGACTCGATCATGTCACTCGAGCACCCGCGATAGTTGGTGCGTACCCGATGCAAACTCAAGTATCGAGCGCTTGCACTCAAGACTAATGACAACTTATTCAATATGTTTACCTAATGTTATCAAATTCTGTTGTACCTTTGGGTTCAAAATGTACACTATACCCCTTGATAAAATTCTTGAGAGGTCTAGTTTCCAAAATGGAGTCACTTGTGGGGGGTTTCCCCTATTTCGGCACATCAGGGGCTCCCGAAATGCGACATGGCATCCGCTCTTGATTTCAGGCAATTTTGCGTTCAAAAAGTCACACAGTGCACCTTCCCTTCTGAACCCTGACGTGCGCCCAAACAGTGTATTTTCCCCACATATGGGGTATTGGCATGCTCAGGAGAAATTGCACAACAGTTTTTAGGTTCCATTTTCTCCTCTTACCCTTGTGAAACTAAAAAAATTGGGGCAAAAAGATAATTTTTGTGGAAAAAGTTAGATTTTTTTATTTTCACGGCTTCATGTTCTAAACTTCTGTGAAGCACCTGGGGGTTAAGGGTGCTCACCACACATCTAGATAAGTTCCCTTAAGGATCTAGTTTCCAAAATGGTGTCACTTGTGGGGGTTTTCCACTGTTTAGGCATATCATGGGCACATCCGCTAATTATTCAAGCAAATTTTACATTCAAAAAGTCAAATGGCGCTCCTTCCCTTCCAAACCCTGTCGTGCGCCCAAACAGTGGTTTTTCCTCACATATGGGGTATCGGCGTACTCAGGAGAGATTGCACAACAAGTTGCATGGTGCAATTTGTCCTGTTACCCTTATGAAAATGCAAAACTGGGGGCTGAAAAGCATTTTGGTGGGAAAAATGTGAAAATTTTATTTTCACGGCTTCATGTTATAAACTTTTGTGAAGCACCTGGGGGTTCAAGGTGCTCACCACACATCTAGATAAGTTCCCTGAGGGGTCTAGTTTCCAAAATGGTGTCACTTGTGGGGGGTTTCCACTGTTTAGGCACATCAGGGGCTCTCCAAACGCAACATGGCGTCCTCTAATTATTCAAGCAAATTTTACATTCAAAAAGTCAAATGGCGCTCCTTCCCTTCTGAGCCCTGCTGTGCGCCCAGTGTTTTTTCCCCACTTATGGGGTATCTGCGTACTCGGGGTAAATTGCACAACAAATTTTGGGGTCCATTTTTTCCTGTTACCCCTGCGAAAATAAAAAACTTGGGTCTAAAGTAACATTTTTGTGAAAAAAGTTGTGTTCATTTTTTTCTTCCCCATTCCAAAAATTCCTGTGAAGCACATGAAGGGTTAATAAACTTCTTGAATGTGGTTTTGAGCACCTTGAGGGGTGCAGTCTTTACAATGGTGTCATTTTTGGGTATTTTCTGTCATAAAGGCCCCTCAAAGTCACTTCAAATATGATGTGGTCCCTAAAAAAATGGTTTTGTAAATTTTGTTGGAAAAATGAGAAATCGCTTATCCATTTTTAACCCTTATAGCGCACTAATAAAAACAAATTTGGTTCTAAAATTGAACTGATGTAAAGTAGACATGTGGGAAATGTTATTTATTAACTATTTTGTGTGACATATGTAGCACCCTGAGGATTCGGCTGCTACAGGGGTATTGCACCTCAACCCAGAGGTGTGGTATTCCACTCCCGGGTAAGGATGGAGTGTGGAGCTGAGCTCAGAAAGCTGCATGCACTACACACATCCCATTTCCGAGGAACAGACCAACGGTACTCCCACTTAGAAATGTGCAGGTACGACCGAGTCTGTTCCTGGCTGGAGTGGGAGGGGGGTGGTACATCCTAGTAGTGTAGGGGCAGATAGGGGGAGCAGCCTGGGTAAAGATAGGAGCTCATTGGGTGCTGGTCACCTGAGCTCACACATAGAGGGAGTATTTAAGGTGGGCACCATCTAAGATCAGGGTCAGTCAGTCTGTGAGAAGTCAGCCTTTGCAGAGCAGTGGAAGAAAGCAGAGGAGCAGAGCAGCCCAAGGCCCAGAGAGAGTGAGAGAGGAGAACAAGAAAGACCCAGAGAGGGGGAGACAGAAGGAACTCTGAGAACCCAAGTACAACCCTAGGGTGAAGAGTTGGCAACAGGGTACCGGATCCCAAACTGGTGGGGGCTAAAGCATACCTCAGCCAGAGACCGGAGGCCGTGGGCAGGATCTGCCACGGCCACCCACCACATCCACCCTGAAGGCAAACCACGTGTAGGGTCAGGGAACCCAAGGCCAAGGGTCTCCCAACAGAAGGCCCGAGGGAGCTGGACCTAGGTGGATCCCTGGTGGGGACGGCCAGAAGAAAGGACAAGAAGGAGGGCTCAGGGACACGCTCCGGACTTGCTTGGGGGTTGGCTGAATCCAGGACCTGGTGGACGCAGCACGGCTCGGGTGATCACTCAAGGCCGGAGTGACCGGAATATCTGCAGTAAGTAAACACCCTGAACTGCACAACCCGACTCTGTCTTTAATTATCATCTACGCTGCACCACCACAACCCCCATCCTCTGCACCTGACCCCCTGAGGCCATACCCCTCCCGTTGGGGGTTATACTATCTAAAGCTGCACCAACACCATCAGCCTCAGCGGACCCTGCTGCAGCGGCGGCCGTAGTGACCGCAATCCAACGGGTGGCGTAGTCGACATAAAGAACTTTGTAACATCTGTAGGACTGCCACATACTCTGAGCTTGACACCCTGGGCACGGACCGGGTCACAGCCACTCGGAGACTACAACCCCCATCTGATCCGGCTCCGGGTATTCCCCTAAAGAATATGGCCCAGGGGGTGCGTCACATATCTCTCTGATTTAACGGAATAAAAATTCAAATTTTGAAAATTGTGAAATTGTCAAAATTTAAGCCAAATTTCCAATTTTTTCACAAATAAACGCAAGTCATATCGAAAAAATGTTACCACTATCATGAAGTACAATATGTCACGAAAAAACAATCTCCGAATCAGCGGGATCCGTTGAAGTGTTTCAGAGTAATTACCTCATAAAGTGACAGCGGTCAGAATTGTAAAAATTGGCCTGGTCATTAACGTGCAAACCACCCTGTGGGGGTAAAGGGGTTAAAGTAATGATGGCCACTAGTTTTTCTTTACTTAGCTGCTTTTTCTTGCCATAATACAAATTCTAACAGTCTATTCAGTAGGACTATCAGCTGTGTATCCACCTGACTTCTGCACAACACAACTGATGGTCCCAACCCCATTTATAAGGCAAGAAATCCCACTTATTAAACCTGACAGGGCACACCTGTGAAGTGAAAACCATTTCCGGTGACTACCTCTTGAAGCTCATCAAGAGAATGCCAAGAGTGTGCAAAGCAGTCATCAAAGCAAAAGGTGGCTACTTTGAAGAACCTAGAATATAAGACATATTTTCAGTTGTTTCACACTTTTTTGTTAAGTATATAATTCCACATGTGTTAATTCATAGTTTTGATGCCTTCAGTGTGAATGTACAATTTTCATAGTCATGAAAATACAGAAAAATCTTTAAATGAGAAGGTGTGTCCAAACTTTTGGTCTGTACTGTATAATTATGTCTTGTTGTTTACATAGAGGAGAGGAGGTCTAATAGCAAAGGTCGATATGAACCCCCCATGTTGGTATTGGATTTTACCACCCATCATTGGGGGCACTGTGTTTGTCCTTCCATACCCTTTCCATGAGCCTGGAGTGAGTCCCCTTGCACTTCGCTAATAATTCGAAGCGGAATCCTGCAATGTTTTATCTTGCCCAATAGGAAAGGAGACTATACCAACTAGAGCTAAGCCCCCTCTCCCATGGAGCTGCGGGGGTCTGCCTCCTTGGAATATATTTCCTTGGTTGTGACCATCCAGTGCAGTCTCTACCTATAAACCCGTTCCCCGGTATCCTTTGTTTGATCATGTGGGCCACGGAGTTAAAAGACTCGCTGTACTTTACCACCGCCGATGCTATTTTCTTTGTACATCACTTCCTGTGCTTTTTGTCTCCACAGCCCTGATTAAATTTTAAAGTGTGTTCAGTCATTCTGAAGTCTTTTTGATGTTGCTGAAGTAGAAAATGTTGCCGGCTTGTGATGACTGAATGTTATGGTTTGTCTTGGGATGTGAGAGCAGAGAGTAGGTACGAGGTGGGCGCCAGCGTCTGCGCTCATGTTACTAGATTGTAGTCTGTTTTGTTCCTCGTGCACTAAGCTGGTTCGTTCTTTTTCAGAAATGTGAAAGAATATTTTCAGCCAGGTTGTTCTGCCTGCATGGCCTTGTATCTACAGATCTATAGATGGTATTTGAGTTTTTGTGCTGGCTAAACAGTCTGTGGTTTCGGCAATGAAATGGATCATGAGCGAAACTATTGACACATGAAGATTGTACATAATTTTATAAAATCTTTAATTTTTATTTTTTAATTTTTTTTTAAATAAAGGTGCCGGTCGACTGCATACAAAGCTGGTCGATGGTTGTTTACTGGCTTGTTTACACGGGCTGATAAACGTTCAATGTGCACAGAATGATCGTTAACATGATTGTTCTGTGCCAATAGAATATCATATTATTGGCGGCACATCATGCTGTTTGCCAATTTTTAAAAATCCTTGAACCCGAAAATTTAGCTGATAGTCGATTTCCTAGAAATACTCGTTGCTCAATTATTGGCTCGTCTAAATGAGTCATTAGATGGTTGGTCAATCCTGAGATAATCACTGGTTTAGCTAACAGTCATCTAACGTGTCTTATTCATCTATACCTTTTATATAATCAGCAAAAAATACAAAGTATAAAACACAATTCCCATGTTCCTATACAGGAACTATAAGGGTGCTTTCACACTGTGCTTTGTCCTACATTCGTTGGTCCCATTGGAGCTTACATCCGAACCCCCCGCAAAACGGGATTCAGCATATGCGCTGACAGGGCGTTGACTCTATCTACACCATTATAGTCGATGCATACACCCAAATCCTGTTTTGCGGTGGGTTTGGACGCATGCCCTGACGGGACCACAGAACGTGTTGGAAAACACTGATGACTACAATGATGGTAAAAACGGAGACACGGATGGAAAACACGGATGGCACCAGTCCCGTTATTTCACATACCTGTTTAAACACTGATATGTGAAGGAGGTCTAGCGCTAATATATAATTATATTTCTATATTATTATTATTGCCTAAGGCCTCCTTCACATATCAGTGTTCAAACACGGACGTGAAATAACGGGACTGGTGCCCTCCGAGAAGTCTATACACACGCGGGCCCCTGTGCTTTTGTCGGTGAAAGTGGCCCCTGTGAGGCTGCACCAATGTATATTATATACCCTAGATTATGTATAGGATGTGGTAGATGATGGATAGATATCCCCACCAAATATCATCGGCGATACTGACGCTCGGTCCAGCGGTGAAGCAGGGCAAATACATTTTTGTTTATTCAATCATGCTGACGTCGCCCCCTGCAGTCTGCTGTCGTAGGCACCAGCTATAAGGTGCCCAGGGGTAAATACAGCCCTGAGTTACGCCCCATTTCCTTAATCTGTGACCTCGTGTCCCTCGTGCAGTGACCTGTCCTGTCAGGATGATGTTCCCGTCTATCACATGGCTGCAGATGCAGCATTCCACAGCCAGCCAATCAGAGCGCTCGCTCACCGACATATGCAAATGAGCTGGTGGCAAAACCAACAGCTTTACAACTAATTTCCCCTAAATATTCATCAGGGGCGGGACACTTTGCCATCAGGGGCGGGGTCACTGTCAGCAGGGGCGGGGTCACTGTCAGCAGGTCACTTTAGATATATTTTTTATTTTAGTCTCCCTAAGTTAAAAGTTTCTGCCATCACGGGCACATAAATAGAGCTGAGGTTTACCTGTATAATCGGGTGCAGTGCAGAGATCATGGTAGTGTAATAAAGAAAGCATCTGCCAGCGAGCCAGATATCTATCAGAAGATAGATAGGATAGATAGGCGGCAGATCGGGAGAGTTCTCCTATGTGGCTTGCCCACCACATATGTAGCTGGCAGAACATTGCCAGGGACTCCAAGACATGAAGTGGTCTCAGCCAAAGCACAATTTTTTCCTACAGGTTTGGTGGCTCAGAGCTTAGTGACGGGCGCGGCGCTGGGTTGTGGGTTCAAATCCCACCGTGGCCCCATCCACACAGTATTATAGGCTCGTGCTGCTTTTCTCCCATCTGTTAAATATTAATTCACAGGCTTAATAAATTCAAAGCAGGATTTGGTCATATGCACTGACAGGGCCATTGACTATAATGGTGAAGGTAGAGTCAATGGTCCTATCTGCACCATTATAGTCAATGGCCCTGTCGGAGCATATGCACGAATCCTGTTTTGCGGGGGGTTCGGACGCAAGCCCCAAGTGAACGTGGTGAAAAAAGCAGTGTGAAACGGCCCTAAGGCTATATGGACCGTGATTTCCAGTCCGACTGTGAATCTCCGGACCCCACACTCCACATCCTCAGGCACATATGAAGCTGTTGGGTTCGGGTGAGGAGACTCGCAGCCAGTCCGGAAAATGCATTATGTACCCCGACCATAAAACACAGACATGGAATGAATCCTCAGTATAATTATTACTCTCTTTCATTACATGGTTGTTCTTGTTTTTGAGAAGGGTTGTCCTGGTAGTATGTGTGAGGGAATAGGCCCCGACAGTCCCTCGGGTATAGACAGCACATCCATGCTGTGGACAGAAAACTACCTTGTGATATTACAAAATGTATCAACAGAGACAATTGGTGTATACACGGCACCACCCCGGAAGAGTAAATGCGGTACCCGTTATAACCTAACCGGGTGTCCATGCAAAACACATGGAGACAGGTCTGTTTTTTCTTGCAGCACGGATAACAATGGCCAATAAAAGTCCAGGGGTCCGTGATAAACACGTACAGCTCATGGATGGAGTTAGTGTACCATCAGTGTGCTGTACGGGTTTAACCCCTTTATGACGTTTGCCGTAATAGTACGACACACATCACAACCCCCTGTTTAGCGCGGGCTCTGGTGCTGAGCCCGCACCTTTCCGGGCACATGTCAGCTGATCTATACAGCTGACATTTGCCCGCAAGAGACGCTTTACTATTTATTTTTTCAGCAGTGAAAATCACCGATGGTAAAAGCTGACACTGACGAAACGCTGATGAAAATCTGATCCAAAACACTGATGACACTGAGACTAATTTTTGTGTGTGTGTACGCTCACGTGAAATAATCATCCGTCTGAATGAGGCCTAAGTGCTCTTATAGTAGATATAAGCGGATGAGATGTTAGATGAGGAGTGGACGGGCTGTAACATTTCCCGCAGTTTGTCTGCAGGCTCCGGCTGTTATGTGGCCGCCTATATTTGCTACACGGCAGCCTTTATTTGTTACATCAAACCCATAAGTAACAGCACGCATTGCTGAGGAAAGCGGCTGCCCAATAGTATATTATTAATGGCACCAGGGTGTTGCATGAATGTAAAAAAAAAAAAATTACCTACCAGATAGACACTGCTTATCCGCTTGACAATATCATGTGACCGCTGCAGCTAATCAGCACCATTGATCAGCTCTCCTACTCCATCCGAGCAGGAGATCAGTGTTTTTGAGCTGCTTAGTTAAGGCCGGGATCAGACGAGCGTAGATTCTCTCATGCGAGAGATCAGATCAATTATGTACAGTGCTGGCCAAAAGTATTGGCACCCCTGCAATTCTGTCAGATAATACTCAGTTTCTTCCTGAAAATGATTGCAAGCACAAATTGTTTGGTATTATCATCTTCATTTAATTTGCTTGCAAGGAAAAAACACAAAAGAGAATGAAGCAAAAATCAAATCATTGATCATTTCACACAAAACTCCAAAAAAGGGCCGGACAAAAGTATTGGCTCCCTCAGCCTAATACTTGGTTGCAAAACCTTTAGCCAAAATAACTGCGAACAACCGCTTCCGGTAACCATCAATGAGTTTCTTACAATGCTCTGCTGGAATTGTAGACCATTCTTCTTAGGCAAACTGCCCCAGGTCCCTGATATTTGAAGGGTGCCTTCTCCAAACTGCCATTTTGAGATCTCTCCACAGGTGTTCTATGGGATTCAGGTCTGAACTCATTGCTGGCCACCTTAGAAGTCTCCAGTGCTTTCTCTCAAACCATTTTATAGTGCTTTTGGAAGTGTGTTTTGGGTCATTGTCCTGCTGGAAGACCCATGACCTCTGAGGGAGACCCAGCTTTCTCACACTGGGCTCTACATTATGCTGCAAAATTTGTTGGTAGTCTTCAGACTTCATAATGCCATGCACACGGTCAAGCAGTCCAGTGCCAGAGGCAGCAAAGCAACCCCAAAACATCAGGGAATCTCCGCCATGTTTGACTGTAGGGATTGTGTTCTTTTCTTTGAGTGCCTCTTTTTTTTTTTCCTGTACACTCTATGTTGATGCTTTTTCCCAAAAAGCTCTATTTTTGTCTCATCTGACCAGAGAACATTCTTCCAAAACGTTTTAGGCTTTCTCAGGTAAGTTTTGGTAAACTCCAGCCTGGCTTTTTTATGTCTCGGTGTAAGAAGTGGGGTCTTCCTGGGTATCCTACCATACAGTCCCTTTTCATTCAGACGCCGACGGATAGTACGGGTTGACACTGTTGTACCCTCGGACTGCAGGGCAGCTTGAACTTGTTTGGATGTTAGTCGAGGTTCTTTCTCCACCATCCGCACAATCTTGCGTTGAAATCTCTCATCAATTTTTCTTTTCCGTCCACATCTAGGGAGGTTAGCCACAGTGCCTTGGGCTTTAAACTTCTTGATGACACTGCGCACGGAAGACACAGGAACATTCAGATCTGTGGAGATGGACTTGTAGCCTTGAGATTGCTCATGCTTCCTAACAATTTGGTTTCTCAAGTCCTCAGACAGTTCTTTGGTCTTCTTTCTTTTCTCCATGCTCAATGTGGTACACACAAGGACACAGGACAGAGGTTGAGTCTACTTTAATCCATGTTAACTGGCTGCAAGTGTGATTTAGTTATTGCCAACACCTGTTAGGTGCCACAGGTAAGTTACAGGTGCTGTTAATTACACGAATTAGAGAAGCATCACATGATTTTTCAAACAGTGCCAATACTTTTGTCCACCCCCTTTTTTATAGGTTTGGTGTGGAATTGTATCCAATTTGGCTTTAGGACAATTCTTTTTGTGTTTTTTCATTGAAGACAAATTAAATGAAGATAATACCAAAGAATTTGTGATTGCAATCATTTTCAGGAAGAAACTGAGTATTATCTGACAGAATTGCAGGGGTGCCAATACTTTTGGCCAGCACTGTAAATGACACTCGGATCACACTCTGATTGGAGAAGAGAATCGCAGCACAGTTGAGGAGAAGATGGAGAACAAGATTTCTCCATCTTCTTCAGAGTCCTCAATCCCATAAACTTGAATGGTTGAGTGCGATCTGATTTGCAGAGACACTCGCAGCATGCTGCAAATTTTTTCTCATGCTGAATTGGCATGAGAAAATAATCACTGATCAGCACTGACCCATTACAATGGCCAATACAAGTCTATGGGTCCGTGATAAACACGTACAGCTCATGGGTGGAATTAGTGTACCATCTGTGTGCTGTACAGATGTGAAGACACGGGGTCTTCCGTGGGCGTAATACTACTCAGACAACACAGGGTGAGGGTTAAACAGTGTGGCAATACTTTATTGAACCACTAAATGGGCAATTATCACATAGAACAGTCCCAGTAAATACCCAAGATGGTACAACACTACACAGTCCTCACCCTTCCGCTGGCCCGTCTGGCATAGAACAGCTGCGGGTTTGGGACTTACAGGGCCGACTACCTCCACCAGTGGCCCCCTTTTTCTGGCAGGCCCCCACAATGATAAGGTAACGGCAAGCTTAGGAAGCTAGCAGTCCATCAAGGCACGAGGCCAGGAGACCCAATGGTCCCAATCTGGCTTCTCCGAATGTCTCCATGGGTCTCTAGAGGGTCCCACCTGGTTGCCCCAAACAACATATTTATGGGGCCAAATTACTTCATTGTCCCTATCTGGTCTCCCCAAACGTATCCATGGGCTCTCTGAGGGTCAATGGAGCAGATCTGTATTTTTCCAGTCAGGGTCATATACCCTTAGGCCGGAATCATGTAAAATCCAAATCTGTGTCTCTTTGGTTAAAACCATGCTTCCAAGCTGATGGTCTGAGAGAGCTTCTGATCTTCAACTCTCCTTGTAAAGTCTCTCTGATTCTCTGTCATTCTGCTTTCAGCACTAGAGACATCCCTGTTTATATTTACATCTGTGTAAGGTCATCATTCAGAGGTCAAGGGTCATGGTTGAATGTGGAAGGGGCTCATGACTCCTTGTTTAAGCATTTAATCAATTTGCATAGTTTGTATCCATCCTGCTCTCCAAAGCGCACCTGTAGGCAGGATTGTGCTCCGTAAACCACATAGACTGTCAGTTGGCGACATTACACTGATTAAAATGATACTGTACTTTGGTTGATGAAATCCGTCCTGTGGTTCTTGTGTAATCTTTACTTTCAGTTTGTAGAGAATGATATGCTCATGCTCTGTGACGGCCTGTGGAGGCGCTCTATCTGGTGCTCTGATTACATATTCATCTGTGTGCTCTTATAACAGCTCACTGGTCGTTCGTTGACCTGCCTCCTATCAGTGAGCGGTCATAAGAGCATACAGATGAATATGTAACCAGAGGACCAGATAGAGCGCCCCCCATAGGCCGTCCCGATCACGAGCATATCGTTATTTCTCAACTGAAAGTAAAGTGGAGTCTGAGTCTGTTTCCATTTTGGAATCGGAGTCGGTATAAAATGGACCGACTCCAACTCCTAAAATATATAATAAATTGGGTACAGTAGTTCAATTCTGTTGGTGGGGAAAATTTTTTCCTTAAGAATTTGGGAACGTTATGAAATGTCCTATAAATGTCTGTCCTATTCCTGATCTAAGGGTCTAGACTTTTATCTGAGATGAATCTGTGCTACAGTAAATTTATCACTTAAACATGAGCCATGTATGAGGGAGTCGGAGGCATGGAAATTGAGGAGTCGAAGGTTTGGCTTACCAACTCCACAGCCCTGGTGGAAACCCCCCATATGTGACCCCGTTTTGGAAACTAGAAATATAGAAAAAAGGGGTGCTCTGGGTGAAACCTGGGGATTAAGGACTGGGATGAGGCAAGAAAACTGCTCACCTGACCGGGTTGTGCACCCCTGCACATCCCCGGGAATAGCCCGGAGAGCGGAGGTCCACAGTGCCGTGGTGCTGCTGCAGCTTGGGCGGTCACGTGACCGGCAGTGATGTCACGGCAGGTCATCTTGAGGCGCAGGTCTTCAAGCAAATTCGACTACCTAGGGAAAGACCGCTCCTGCCACAGACCCTCAGAGAGGGACAAATACAGAGCAGATGAAGGACAAAGCCGCGGTCTATGGAGCACCAAGGAATGGATGGTGAGGAGGAAATAATAAAAAACACCTTTATTGGGTCAATAAAACAACACGTGTTTCCTTGGCGCTCCATAGACCGCGACTTTGTCCTCCATCTGCTCCATTTTGGAAACTAGACCTCTCAGGGAACTTATCTAGATGTGTGGTGAGCACCCTGAACCCCCAGGTGCTTCACAGAAGTTTATAACATTGAGCCGTAAATATAACATTTTCACATTTTTCCCACAAAAGTTTTTCAGCCGCCAATTTTGCATTTTCATAAGGGTAAAATGACAAATTGCACCATGCAATTTGTTGTTCAATTTCTTTTGACTAAGCAGATACCCCATATGTGGGGGAAAACCACTCTTTGGGCTCACGGCAGGGTTCGGAAGGGAAGGAGGACCATTTGACTTTTTGAATGTATAATTTGCTTGAATAATTAGCGGGCACCATTTTGCGTTTGGAGAGCCCCTGATGTGCCTTAACAGTGGAAAACCCCCCACAAGTGACCCCATTTTGGAAACTACACCCCTGAAGGATTTTATCAAGGAGTATAGTGAACATTTTGAACCCAGAGGTACGACACAGAATTTGATAACATTAGGTCATCACATTGAATAAGTTGTCATTAGTCTTGAGCGCAAGTGCTCGCTACTTGAGTTTGCATCGGGTACTCTGGTATGCACCATGTATCACAGGTGCTCAAGTGACATGTTAGAGTTCCTGCCCCGCATGTTTCACGGTTGTTAGACACCCAAAAAAAAACATGCGGGGATCGCTCGTGCATGGCAGGCCGCGAAGCATATGAGGCGGAGACTCGAGTATGTCACTCGAACACCCGTGATACTCGGTGCATACCCGAGCACCCGATGCAAACTTAAGTAGCGAGCACTTGTGCTCAACACTGGTCGCCATATCGCTATCATTTGTTTTTTCTTTACTTCTGAACAAATCCCAACCCCAACACAACCCTAACGCTAGCCCAGCCCTAACCCCAACCCTAACCGTAGAGTTTAATTTTTATGCCGTTCTTCGTGCATTATAAGTGATTAGACAAATTTATTCTTCGGGTCAGTGCAATTACAGTAATACCAGATTCATTGGGTTTTTATGATTGACAGCAGTGCTGTGGAGTCGGAGTCAGTGTCCACTTTGGTATAAAATGGACCGACTCCTAAAATATATTATATATATATATATATATATATATATATATATATATATATATATATATATATATATATATATATATATATATATATATATATATATATACTGCTCAAAAAAATAAAGGGAACACTCAAATAACACATCCTAGATCTGAATGAATGAAATATTCTCATTGACTACTTTGTTCTGTACAAAGTTGAATGTGCTGACAACAAAATCACACAAAAATCATCAATGGAAATCACATTTATTAACCAATGGCGGCCTGGATTTGGAGTCACCCCCAAAATTAAAGTGGAAAAACACACTACAGGCTGATCCAACTTTGATGTAATGTCCTTAAAACAAGTCAAAATGAGGCTCAGTATTGTGTGTGGCCTCCACGTGCCTGAATGACCTCCCTACAACGCCTGGGCATGCTCCTGATGAGGTTGCGGATGGTCTGTGGGATCTCCTCCCAGACCTGGACTAAAGCATCCGCCAACTCCTGGACAGTCTGTGGTGCAACGTGACGTTGGTGGATGGAACGAGACATGATGTCCCAGATGTGCTCAATCACATTCAGGACTGGGGAACGGGCGGGCCAGTCCATAACTTCAATGCCTTCATCTTGCAGGAACAGCTGACACACTTCAGCTACATGAGGTCTGGCATTGTCCTGCATTAGGAGGAACCCAGGGCCAACCGCACCAGCATATGGTCTCACAAGGGGTCTGAGGATCTCACCTCGGTACCTAATGGCAGTCAGGCTACCTCTGGCGAGCACATGGACGGCTGTGCGGCCCTCCAAAGAAATGCCACCCCACACCATTACTGACCCATTGCCAAACCGGTCATGCTGAAGGATGTTGCAGACAGCAGATCGCTCTCCACGGTGTCTCCAGACTCTGTCACGTCTGTCACATGTGCTCAGAGTGAACCTGCTTTCATCTGTGAAGAGCACAGGGCACCAGTGGCACCGCAGACTGCAATAAATTTTCACCATTACAAGTTTTCTGAGTGCCAAGATTATTTTACAAGACAAGGGGTTCGGCCCCTACTTGAGCACCCTATTTAGGGAGTGCAGCGATTTGATTGTTGCACCACAGACTGTCCAGGAGTTGGCGGATGCTATAGTCCAGGTCTGGGAGGAGATCCCACAGGAGACCATCCACAACCTCATCAGGAGCATGCCCAGGCGTTGTAGGGAGGTCATACAGGCACGTGGAGACCACACACAATACTGAGCCTCATTTTGACTTGTTTTAAGGACATTACATCAAAGTTGGATCAGCCTGTAGTGTGTTTTTCCACTTTAATTTTGGGGGTGACTCCAAATCCAGGCCTCTATTGGTTAATAAATTTGATTTCCATTGATTATTTTTGTGTGATTTTGTTGTCCGCACATTCAAGTTTGTATAGAACAAAGTATTCAATGAGAATATTTCATTCATTCACATCTAGGTTGTGTTATTTGATTGTTCCCTTTATTTTTTTGAGCAGTGTATGTGTGTATATATATATATGTATGTGTGTGTGTGTGTGTGTGTGTGTGTGTGTGTGTGTGTGTATATATGTGTATATACAGTACAGACCAAAAGTTTGAACACACCTTCTCATTTAAAGATTTTTCTGTATTTTCATGACTATGAAAATTGTACATTCACACTGAAGGCATCAAAACTATGAATTAACACATGTGGAATTATATACTTAACAAAAAAGTGTGAAACAACTGAAAATATGTCTTATATTCTAGGTTCTTCAAAGTAGCCTCCTTTTGCTTTGATGACTGCTTTGCACACTCTTGGCATTCTCTTGATGAGTTTCAAGAGGTAGTCACCGGAAATGGTTTTCACTTCACAGGTGTGCCCTGTCAGGTTTAATAAGTGGGATTTCTTGCCTTATAAATGGGGTTGGGACCATCAGTTGTGTTGTACAGAAGTCAGGTGGATACACAGCTGATAGTCCTACTGAATAGACTGTTAGAATTTCTATTATGGCAAGAAAAAAGCAGCTAAGTAAAGAAAAGCGAGTGGCCATCATTACTTTAAGAAATGAAGGTCAGTCAGTGCGAAAAATTGGGAAAACTTTGAAAGTGTCCCCAAGTGCAGTTGCAAAAACCATCGAGCGCTACAAAGAAACTGGCTCACATAAGGATCGCCCCAGGAAAGGAAGACCAAGAGTCACCTCTGCTTCTGAGGATAAGTTTATCCGATTCACCAGCCTCAGAAATCACAGGTTAACAGCAGCTCAGATTAGAGACCAGGTCAATGCCACACAGAGTTCTAGCAGCAGACACATCTCTTCAACAACTGTTAAGAGGAGACTTTGTGCAGCAGGCCTTCATGTTAAAATAGCTGCTAGGAAACCACTGCTAAGGACAGGCAACAAGCAGAAGAGACTTGTGTGGGCTAAAGAACACAAGGAATGGACATTAGACCAGTGGAAATCTGTGCTTTGGTCTGATGAGTCCAAATTTGAGATCTTTGCTTCCAACCACCGTGTCTTTGTGCGACGCAGAAAAGGTGAACGGATGGACTCTACATGCCTGGTTCCCACCGTGAAGCATGGAGGAGGAGGTGTGATGGTGTGGGGGTGCTTTGCTGGTGACACTGTTGGGGATTTATTCAAAATTGAAGGCATACTGAACCAGCATGGCTACAACAGCATCTTGCAGCGGCATGCTATTCCATCCGGTTTGCGTCTAGTTGGACCATCATTTATTTTTCATCAGGACAATGACCTCAAACACACCTCCAGGCTGTGTAAGGGCTATTTGACCAAGAACGAGAGTGATGCCTCCACAGTCACCAGACCTGAACCCAATCGAGATGGTTTGGGATGAGCTGGACCGCAGAGTGAAGGCAAAGGGCCAACGAGTGCTAAGCATCTCTGGGAACTCCTTCAAGATTGTTGGAAGACCATTTCCGGTGACTACCTCTTGAAGCTCATCAGGAGAATGCCAAGAGTGTGCAAAGCAGTCATCAAAGCAAAAGGTGGCTACTTTGAAGAACCTAGAATATAAGATATATTTTCAGTTGTTTCACACTTTTTTGTTAAGTATATAATTCCACATGTGTTAATTCATAGTTTTGATGCCTTCAGTGTGAATGTACAATTTTCATAGTCATGAAAATACAGAAAAATCTTTAAATGAGAAGGTGTGTCCAAACTTTTGGTCTGTACTGTATATGTACATATATGTGTGTGTGTGTGTGTGTGTGTATATATATGTGTGTATATATATATATATGTATATAATGGTCTCCTTCACACATCAGTGTTCAAACATGGACGTGAATTAACAGGACTGGTGCCATCCGAGAAGTCTATACACACACGGGCCCCTGTGCTTTTGTCGGTGAAAGTGGCCCCTGTGAGGCTGCACCAATGATATGTCTGCCCCTGTGTATATTATATACCCTAGATTATGTATAGGATGTGGTAGATGATGGATAGATATCCCCACCAAATATCATCGGCGATACGGACGCTCGGTCCAACGGTGAAGCAGCGGAACTACATTTTTGTTTATTCAATCATGCTGACGTCGCCCCCTGCAGTCTGCCGTCGTAGGCACCCGCTATAAGGTGCCCAGGGGTAAATACAGCCCTGTGTTACGCCCCATTTCCTTAATCTGTGACCTCGTGTCCCTCGTGCAGCGACCTGTCCTGTCAGGATGATGTTCCCGTCTATCACATGGCTGCAGATGCAGCATTCCACAGCCAGCCAATCAGAGCGCTCGCTCACCGACATATGCAAATGAGCTGGTGGCAAAACCAACAACTTTTCTTCTAATTTCCCCTAAATATTCAGCAGGGACGGGACACTTTGCTGTCAGGGGCGGGGTCACTGTCAGCAGGTCACTTTAGATATTTTTTATTTAAGTCTCCCTAAGTTAAAAGTTTCTGCCATCACGGGCACATAAATAGAGCTGAGGTTTACCTGTATAATCGGGTGCAGTGCAGAGATCATGGTAGTGTAATAAAGAAAGCATCTGCCAGCGAGCCAGATATCTATCAGAAGATAGATAGGATAGATAGGCGGCAGATCGGGAGAGTTCTCCTATGTGGCTTGCCCACCACATATGTAGCTGGCAGAACATTGCCAGGGACTCCAAGACATGAAGTGGTCTCAGCCAAAGCACAATTTTTTCCTACATTGTTGTTCTTGTTTTTGAGAAGGGTTGTCCTGGTAGTATGTGTGAGGGAATAGGCCCCGACAGTCCCTCGGGTATAGACAGCACATCCATGCTGTGGACAGAAAACTACCTTGTGATATTACAAAATGTATCAACAGAGACAATTGGTGTATACACGGCACCACTCCGGAAGAGTAAATGCGGCACCCGTTATAACCTAACCGGGTGTCCATGCAAAACACATGGAGACAGGTCTGTTTTTTCTTGCAGCACGGATGACAATGGCCAATACAAGTCTATGGGTCCGTGATAAACACGTACAGCTCATGGATGGAGTTAGTGTACCATCAGTGTGCTGTACGGGTTTAACCCCTTTATGACGTCTGCCGTAATAGTACAACACACATCACAACCCCCTGTTTAGCGCGGGCTCTGGTGCTGAGCCCGCACCTTTCCGGGCACATGTCAGCTGATCTATACAGCTGACATTTGCCCGCAACATCCACATGTGGAATCGAGACACCCCCCCCCCCCCCCCCGCAGCTGTTAACTAGTTAAATGCCGCTGTCAGTCTCTGACAGCGGATTTAACTCGTACTTATCGGAAATGCATCTTTGGATCCGCCCATCGGCGACCCCATCACATGATTGCGGGTCGCCGATGGTTTGGCATGACAACCCGGGGTCTGCAGGAGACCCCTGCGGTTGTCATTGCCAGATTGCAATGAGTGCCACCCAGCAGTCGGCGCTCATAGCAAGTGAGCAATTCTGCTACACACAGTTGATCTGATGATCGCCTGTGTGTAGTAAAGGAGAACAGACAACTGCAGCTTCTAGTCTCCCATGGAGACATTGAATCAAGCAAAAGGTAAAACATTTTTTTTGAAAAAAAAGTATAAAAGTTTAAATCACCCCCTTTCACCCCATTCAAAATAAAACAATAAAAAAAACAAATATACACATATTTGGTATTGCCTCGTTCAGAACCGCCCGATATATCAATGTAAAAAAGAATTAATCCAATGGGTAAGCGGCGTAAGAAGAAAAAAATTAAAAACCCCAGAAATACGTTTTTTTGGTCACCACAACATTTAAATGAAATGCAATAACGGGCGATCAAAACATCGGATCTACCCCAAAATAGTATCAATAAAAACGTCAGCTCGGTGTGTAAAAACTAAGCCCTCACTCTGCCCCAGATCCTGAAAAATGGAGACACTACGGGTCTCGGAAAATGGCGCCATTTTTTTGTTAACAAACTTTGGATTTTTTTTTCACCACTTACATAAAAAAGAACCTATACATGTTTGGTGTCTACGAACTCGTAATGACCTGGAGAATAATATCGGCAGGTCATTTTTATCATTTAGTGAACATGGTAAAAATAACCCTAAAAAACAACTGTGGAATTGCACTTTTTTTTGCAATTTCACCGCACTTGGAATTTTTTTCCCGTTTTAAAGTACACGATATGGTAAAACCAATGGTGTCATTCAAAAGTACAACTCGTCCCGCAAAAAATAAGCCTTCATACGGCCATATTGACCGAAAAACAAAATAAGATTGGCTCTGGGAAGAAGGGGAGCAAAAAATATATTTATTATTATTGCCTAAGGCCTCCTTCACACATCAGTGTTCAAACACGGACGTGAATTAACGTGACTGGTGCCATCCGAGAAGTCTATACACACGCGGGCCCCTGTGCTTTTATCGGTGTAAGTGGCCCCTGTGAGCACCAATGATATGTCTGCCCCTGTGTATATTATATACCCTAGATCAGGGGTCTCAAACTCAGCTGGGCATATGGGCCGCACACGGAAAAACATTTAATTTGGGGGGCCGCATTATTTGCATGACAAAGTGACATTTATAGTGACACCATTTTATTTTCGATACACCTTTTGAACTGGTCCTCATCTTGCAGACATGGTCTCCCCTCCAGGTCCCCCATATTGCAGACATGGTCCCCCATCCAAGTCCCCCATATTGCAGACATGGTTCCCCATATTGCAGACATGGTCCCCCAACCTGGTCCTTATCTTGCAGACATGTCCCCCACCCATAGTGCACACAGGGCCGCGTCCCCTCATACTGCGCACAAGGACCCCGTCCCCCCATACTGCGCTCAGGGTCCCCCCCCCCCCCATACTGCGCTCAGGGTCCCCGTCCCCCCCCCCATACTGCGCTCAGGGTCCCCCCCCCCATACTGCCCTCAGGGTTCCCCCCCCCCCATACTGCCCTCAGGGTCCCGTTCCCCCCCCCATTCTGCCCTCAGGGTCCCCGTCCCCCCCCCCCATACTGCCCTCAGGGTCCCCGTCCCCGTCCCCATACTGCCCTCAGGGTCCCCCCCCCCCATACTGCCCTCAGGGTCCCCCCCCCCCCCATACTGCCCTCAGGGTCCCCGTCCCCCCCCCCCCATACTGCGCTCAGGGTCCCCGTCCCCCCCCCATACTGTGCTCAGGGTCAAACCCCTCCCCCCATACTGCGCTCAGGGTCAAACCCGTCGCCCCCCCCCCATACTGCGCTCAGGGTCAAACCCGTCGCCCCCCCCCATACTGCGCTCAGGGTCAAACCCGTCGCCCCCCCCCATTCTGCGCTCAGGGTCCCCGTCGCCCCCCCATTCTGCGCTCAGGGTCCCAGTCGCCCCCCCATTCTGCGCTCAGGGTCCCAGTCGCCCCCCCATTCTGCGCTCAGGGTCCCAGTCGCCCCCCCATTCTGCGCTCAGGGTCCCAGTCGCCCCCCCCCCATTCTGCGCTCAGGGTCCCAGTCGCCCCCCCCATTCTGCGCTCAGGGTCCCAGTCGCCCCCCCCATTCTGCGCTCAGGGTCCCAGTCGCCCCCCCCATTCTGCGCTCAGGGTCCCAGTCGCCCCCCCCATTCTGCGCTCAGGGTCCCAGTCGCCCCCCCCATTCTGCGCTCAGGGTCCCAGTCGCCCCCCCATTCTGCGCTCAGGGTCCCAGTCGCCCCCCCATTCTGCGCTCAGGGTCCCAGTCGCCCCCCCATTCTGCGCTCAGGGTCCCAGTCGCCCCCCCATTCTGCGCTCAGGGTCCCAGTCGCCCCCCCATTCTGCGCTCAGGGTCCCAGTCGCCCCCCCATTCTGCGCTCAGGGTCCCAGTCGCCCCCCCCTTCTGCGCTCAGGGTCCCAGTCGCCCCCCCCTTCTGCGCTCAGGGTCCCAGTCGCCCCCCCTTCTGCGCTCAGGGTCCCAGTCGCCCCCCCCTTCTGCGCTCAGGGTCCCAGTCGCCCCCCCCTTCTGCGCTCAGGGTCCCAGTCGCCCCCCCCTTCTGCGCTCAGGGTCCCAGTCGCCCCCCCCTTCTGCGCTCAGGGTCCCAGTCGCCCCCCCCTTCTGCGCTCAGGGTCCCAGTCGCCCCCCCCTTCTGCGCTCAGGGTCCCAGTGGCCCCCCCCTTCTGCGCTCAGGGTCCCAGTGGCCCCCCCATTCTGCGCTCAGGGTCCCAGTCGCCCCCCCATTCTGCGCTCAGGGTCCCAGTCGCCCCCCCATTCTGCGCTCGGGGTCCCAGTCGCCCCCCCATTCTGCGCTCGGGGTCCCAGTCGCCCCCCCATTCTGCGCTCGGGGTCCCAGTCGCCCCCCCATTCTGCGCTCGGGGTCCCAGTCGCCCCCCCATTCTGCGCTCGGGGTCCCAGTCGCCCCCCCATTCTGCGCTCGGGGTCCCAGTCGCCCCCCCATTCTGCGCTCGGGGTCCCAGTCGCCCCCCCATTCTGCGCTCGGGGTCCCAGTCGCCCCCCCATTCTGCGCTCGGGGTCCCAGTCGCCCCCCCATTCTGCGCTCGGGGTCCCAGTCGCCCCCCCATTCTGCGCTCGGGGTCCCAGTCGCCCCCCCATTCTGCGCTCGGGGTCCCAGTCGCCCCCCCATTCTGCGCTCGGGGTCCCAGTCGCCCCCCCATTCTGCGCTCGGGGTCCCAGTCGCCCCCCCATTCTGCGCTCGGGGTCCCAGTCGCCCCCCCATTCTGCGCTCGGGGTCCCAGTCGCCCCCCCATTCTGCGCTCGGGGTCCCAGTCGCCCCCCCATTCTGCGCTCGGGGTCCCAGTCGCCCCCCCATTCTGCGCTCGGGGTCCCAGTCGCCCCCCCATTCTGCGCTCGGGGTCCCAGTCGCCCCCCCATTCTGCGCTCGGGGTCCCAGCCGCCCCCCCATTCTGCGCTCGGGGTCCCAGCCGCCCCCCCTTCTGCGCTCGGGGTCCCCGTCCCTCCATACTGCGCACAGTGCGCCCCCCCCCCATACTGAGCAGAGGTCCCCTGTGGTGTATTTCACACGACAGAGTAAAAAAAATAAAAAGATTCTCACCTGTCCTCCGTTCCCTCGGCGTCCTTTCTGCACCTGTGGCCCGCAGGCACAGACCCCATAACGATCTTTGCTTTCTCCAGCAGCTGCCGACATCAGCGCTGTAATGCAGTGTATTGCCGCGCAGAGACCGGCTCTCTGCACAGAAATACCAGTGCCAGCCGCTGACATCTGCGCATGGCAGTGACGTCATACGCCGCTGCGCTGGGACGCCAATGTCAGCTGCTGGTCTCTGATAGGCCGGCGGCTGCCATTGGTATTGCTGTGCAGAGAGCCGGTCTCTGCGCTTCAATACACTGCATTACAGCGCTGATGTCGGCGGCTGCTGGAGAGAGCCGCGATAGTTACGGGGTCTGTGCCTGCGGGCCGCAAGAAGCAGCCGGAGGGGGCCGTGTGTTTGAGACCCCTTCCCTAGATTACGTATAGGATGTGGTAGATGATGGATAGATATCCCCACCAAATATCATCGGCGATACTGACGCTCGGTCCAGCGGTGAAGCAGGGGAATACATTTTTGTTTATTCAATCATGCTGACGTCGCCCCCTGCAGTCTGCCGACCTAGACACCCGCTATAAGGTGCCCAGGGGTAAATACAGCCCTGTGTTACGCCCCATTTCCTTAATCTGTGGCCTCGTGTCCCTCGTGCAGTGACCTGTCCTGTCAGGATGATGTTCCCGTCTATCACATGGCTGCAGATGCAGCATTCCACAGCCAGCCAATCAGAGCGCTCGCTCACTGATATATGCAAATGAGCTGGTGGCGAAACCAACAACTTTTCAACACATTTCCCCTAAATATTCAGCAGGGGCGGGACATTTTGCCATCAGGGGCGGGGTCACTCAGCAGGGGCGGGGTCACTGTCAGCAGGTCTCTTTAGATATTTTTTATTTAAGTCTCCCTAAGTTAGAAGTTTCTGCCATCACGGGCACATAAATAGAGCTGAGGTTTACCTGTATAATCGGGTGCAGTGCAGAGATCATGGTAGTGCAATAAAGAAAGCATCTGCCAGCGAGCCAGGTATCTATCAGAAGATAGATAGGATAGATAGGCGGCAGATCGGAGAGTTCTCCTATGTGGCTTGCCCACCACATATGTAGCTGGCAGAGGACATTGCCAGGGACTCCAAGACATGAAGTGGTCTCGGCCGAAGCACAATTTTTTCCTACAGGTTTGGTGGCTCAGAGCTTAGTGACGGGCGCGGCGCTGGGTTGTGGGTTCAAATCCCACCGTGGCCCCATCCACACAGTATTATAGGCTCGTGCTGCTTTTCTCCCATCTGTTAAATATTAATTCACAGACTTAATAAATTCAAAGTTTGATTCGGTCATATGCACTGACAGGGCCATTGACTCTATATGCACCATTAGCCTGTGTGTCCACGATCCAGAACCGCTGCGGGTTTGACACAGAGGACTTGTGCAGCGTCAAACCCGCAGCGGCCAGCAGCATAGTGGATGGGATTTGTAGAAATCCCATGTCCACTTTGTGACTGCGGCTCACCCGCGGAATCTGACATGCGGCGCCTCTTTCCAGACTGTCGCATGTCAATTTGTCTGGCGGGTCCACATGTCGGCTTTCCCCATAGACCTAACCTCTGGGAAAAAAGTCTGCATGTAAAAGAAAAAAAAAAAAAGCGCTGCTTATTTGTATAGATAAGCGGAAGCCGCAGGCCTGGACGCATCGTGGACTCATACCCTTTTAGTCAATGGCCCTGTTGGCGCATACGCCCAAATGCCGTTTTGCGGGGGACATGGTGAAGAACGCAGTGGGAAAGGGTCCTAAGACTATATGGACCGTGATTTCCAGTCCGACTGTGAATCTCCGGACCCCACACTCCACATCCTCAGGCACATATGAAGCTGTTGGGTTCGGGTGAGGAGACTCGCAGCCAGTCCGGAAAATGCATTATGTACCCCGACCATAAAACACAGACATGGAATGAATCCTCAGTATAATTATTACTCTCTTTCATTACATGGTTGTTCTTGTTTTTGAGAAGGGTTGTCCTGGTAGTATGTGTGAGGGAATAGGCCCCGACAGTCCCTCAGGTATAGACAGCACATCCATGCTGTGGACAGAAAACTACCTTGTGATATTACAAAATGTATCAACAGAGACAATTGGTGTATACACGGCACCACCCCGGAAGAGTAAATGCGGTACCCGTTATAACCTAACCGGGTGTCCATGCAAAACACATGGAGACAGGTCTGTTTTTTCTGGCAGCACAGATGACAATGGCCAATACAAGTCTATGGGTCCGTGATAAACACGTACAGCTCATGGATGGAGTTAGTGTACCATCAGTGTGCTGTACGAGTTTAACCCCTTTGTGATGTTTGCCGTAATAGTACGACACACATCACAACCCCCTGTTTGGTGCGAGCTCTTGTGCTCATATGTGCCCGCTACAGCCGCAGGTGGAATCGCTAGAGGTGTAACTAGGTCTTCTAGCGCCTGGGGCAAGAATTCAGTTTGGCCCCCCCACCCCCAACCCCCCGCTCCTTCTCTGGCACATATGCAATTTGCACACTAAGGCCACAGCCCCATTATCAGTATTGATAAATGCAGAATTGGTGACTTGTTTCTATTAGGCTATGTGACCACGATGCTGAATTAATGTGGATTTTTCATGAGCGTTTCTGCCTCTCCCTGGCAGAAAAAAATGCATGCAGATTTTACATGCGTTTTTTGAGCGTTTTTGCATGCGTTTTTTTCAAGGTCTTTTCCAAGCGATTTTGAGCATCACTTGGAAAAGTTCTTGACAAGTTGGTCACACAATATAAATCTATGCAACTGGCATGGATTTATATTATGTGACCAATTTATGCTTTTTTAAATGCAGCATCAATAGTTAAAAAAAAGAATTAAAACTTAATAACAAAAAAAAAAAAACACATTATAATTACCTCTCCGGCGGCCCCTGGTCTCCTCCCTGGTGGCGTCCTCTGTCCTGATTCGTCAGCTGACCAAATAACGTCAGTGCAGGTCCTTTCAGAACACCGCGGGACGCCGAGGACAGAGAACTCCACCGGAGAGGAGACCGGGGGCCACAGAGAGGTAAGAATAGTGTTTTGTTTTATTTTTTTTACGTTTTAATACTTTTTTTTACTAATTGTACCCGGGTCGGATGAGAGTCTCCTTCTCCAGACCCTGGTACCATCCACGCATTGAACCGCATAATATCGGCATGTATACATGTGGATGTTATGCGGTTCAATGCAAGTCAATTTACGCACAAGAAATGGTTGTGCTGCGGATTTTTCTGCAATGATAATCCGCAACGGAAATTTACGCAGCATGTGCAGAGCACATGCGGATTATCATTGGGAAACATGGCAGACAACATAACAAGTGTTTTTAATGCGTTTTCACGGGGGAAATGCATTAATTCCGCATCGTGGGCACACAGCCTTATACCTTTTCTCTGATTGTTCCTCACCTGGTTTTGGCTCCCACTCCTGAGATAAAATACTGACCAAATACTGATAGTGGGGTCGTGGCCTTAGTCACATGCCGATGAGCTGCTCTTCCTAATTCTGTCTGAGATGAGCAGGAAGAAAAGCTCGTTATCTGGTGACCGTAAGTATGAAAATCTCATATGAGTGAAGTGGCCATGTGATGACTGCTGGAACCTGCAAGCAGAGCTGAATCCTGACAGTGAGTATATTACACGCTGTCAGGATTGGCTACAGGGCTTCATTTTATAATTAATGGGCTCGTCCAGGTTTGAGATGAAAGTCACGCACAGTGACAGCAGGCTTCTGAATTCTCACAGCGCATGCACTGCACACTTTTAGGATTCTCGATTGCCGGGGCAGCAGTGGACTGTCATGTCACCACAAGTATGTGATTTGTATACTTCTGGCCACATTCCAACTAGACGTGTCCCGCCTCCTTCAATTCATTTTCATTGAGTGAGGCCACACATGTCTAGTCGGCACGTGACCGCATGTATACAAATCACCGGCATGAGAGAATCCTGACAACGTGCAGTGCGCACTGTGAGAATTCAGAAGTCTACAGTCACCTAGAATGACTGCATGAATGCATGTTTGCATGCAAGTCTGCATAGAATGATGTTGTCCACAAATGTGGACAACATCTTTAATGCTCCTAACATAAATAAAAAAATGTCAGCATCATAAAAAACATTTACATCCAGGTACCTTAAAGATGACGTTGTCTCTGGAGTCGTTCTCTTTCTTCTTCATCTTGTCCAGACGCAATGATGACTTTTCTCATCCACAGCTCATCTCTGCAGACTTCCATCTTCTCTGGTCTTCTCTAGCACATTCCCACACAATGCACTGAAAGATAAAAGTGTCATTACAATGGTCCTGAATAAAAAATATCTGCCCTACGCTGAGCCCCTGTAGATATAATTGCCCCTCACTATATTCCCTGTACAAAATATCACCCCTACACTGTCCCTCTTATGGTACAGGCCCTCCACACTGCCCTCTCCTTTCCATACTGGGCCCCCTCTTCACACTGTCCTCACACTATGTCCCCCCTATAGGGCTCAGTCTCTATACTATGCCCCCTCATCACACTCCCCCTCCTTAGCATACTGTTCCCTCATGGCTGTGACCTTTCATTGTGCCCCCCCCCCATACTACCCCCCAATACTACTCAGTGTCTATTCTGTGCCCCCTCACACTTTTCTTCCCCCATACTGTCTCCCCACACTTTTCCCCTCAATAGTCTCCTTACACGTTTCCCCCTACCTCCTAATATTTCCTCCTCACACATCCCCCAACTCCCGATACTGTGTCCGCACAAGTCCCATCACCCCCCCCCCGCTTCCCATACTGTGTCCACACACATTTTTCCCCTCGCTACCAATAATGTGTCTGCACCCACTCCCCACTGATTATATCTCCCCTCCACACTGAATAAATATGCCCCTTGCACAATTAATACCCCCCTGCACAATTAATAAATATGCCCCCTGCACAATTAATACCCCCACTGCACAATAAATATCCCCTGCACAATTAATAAATATGCCCCCTGCACAATTAATGCCCCCCCTGAACAATACCCCCTGAACAATTAATAAATATGCCCCCCTACACAATTAATAAATATGCCCCCCTGCACAATTAATGCCCCCCTGAACAATACCCCCTGAACAATTAAGAAATATGCCCCCCTGCACAATTAATGCCCCCCTGAACAATACCTCCCTACACAATTAATAAATATGCCACCCCTGAACAATAAATACCCTCCCTGCACAATTAATAAATAGGCCCCCCTGCACAATTAATAAATAGGCCCCCTTGCATAATTAATGCCCCCCTGCACAATAAATACCCCCTGCACAATTAATGAATATGCCCCCCTGCACAATAAATGCCCCCCCTGCACAATAAATCCCCCCCTACACAATAAATCCCCCCCTACACAATAAATCCCCCCCTACACAATAAATACCATCCCTGCACAATAAATACCCCCCCTGAACAATTAATTCCCTCCTGCACAATAAACGCCCCTCTGCTCTATAAATAAATATGCCCCCCCACGGTCTGAATCTTCGGTGTCTTCAGCTCCACAGGAGCACTTACCACCGAGGCTCTGCTCTCTCCTGTGGGCGCCGGTGAGTGACGTCAGCAGCGCGATCACTTAACTTGGTCACACTGCTGACTTCGCTCTAAGCCGACAGTCAAAGCTTCAATTGTACTTGTGTCTGCAAAACGCAAGTACAATCACTGGGAGCCGGCACACTGCAGCTTCTCTGAGCGGGCTGTCAGCTTGATGCCGCTCAGAGAACGACCGAATCCCGGTCCGGGGGCGGCAGAACGCTGCTGCCAGTGAAGACACATTGGACCGCTGCATTAGGCGGCCCGACTGTGCCCCTCCTAGATACGCCCCTAGAAATCACGATCCACCCGCGGCTGTTAACTAGTTAAATGTCGCTGTCAATCTCTGACAGTGGCATTTAACTTGCGCTTACTGGAAGCGCATCATTGGCTCCGCCCATCGGCGACCCCATCACATGATTGCTGGTCGCTGATGGTTTGGCATGACAGCCCGGGGTCTGCAGGAGACCACTGCGGTTGTCATTGCCTTATTGCTATGAGCGCCACCCAACGGTTCCGCTCTGGCAAGAAGGGGAGCAAAAAAATGAAAACACAAAATGAGGAAATGGCCTGGTCATTAAGGGGATAACATTGTGAAGTATAGGAGAAGCTTTGTCATTTCTTTATCCATACTGGAAAAACACTGATGACTACATTGATGGTAAAAACGGAGACACGGATGGAAAACACGGATTGAACCAGTCCCGCTATTTCACGTACGTGTTTAAACACTGAAGTGTGAAGGGGGTCTTGCACTAATATATATAATATATATACTAGCTATTGAGCCCGTTCTGTTCCCGAGTGGCGAGCATTTTTATTGGTATATGGTCTCCCATCCTGGTATTTGTGCTGCCCCCAATCCTGTTCCCTCATCCTGTTATGTGCTGCCCTCATTCCTATCCTGGTATGCATGGCACGCCTCATCCCTATCCTGGTATGCATGGCACCCCTCACCTCCAATCCTGGTACGCATGGCACCCCTCACCTCCAATCCTGGTATGCATAGCACCCCTCACCTCCAATACTGGTATTCATGTCACCCCTCATCCTGGTATGCATGTCACCCCATCCCTCATCCTGGTATGCATGGTGCTCCTCATCCCTATCCTGGTATACATGGTACCCCTCATCCGAATCCTGGTATGCATGGCCCCTCATCCGAATCCTGGTATGCATGGCCCCCCCAGATCCCTATCCTGGTATGCATGGCACGCCTCATCCCTATCCTGGTATGCATGGCACCCCTCACCTCCAATCCTGCTATGCATAGTACCCCTCACCCTCAATCCTGGTATGCATGGCACCCCTTATCCCCAATCCTGGTATGCATGGCACCCCTCATTCCAATACTGGCATGCATGTCGCCCCTCATCCCGGTATGCATGGCTCCCTCATACCCAATCCTGGTATGCATGGTACCCCATCCCTCATCCCTATCCTGGTATGTATGGCACCCCTCATCCCCCATTCCTGATATGTATGGTACCCCTCATCCCCCAATCCTGCTATGTGTGGCCCCCTCATCCCCCCAATCCTGGTATGCAAGGTCCCCCTCAATCCTGGTATGCATGACACCCCTCATCCCAAATTTGATATACATGGCACCCCTCATCCCCCAATCCTGGTATGTATGGCACCCCTCATCCCCCAATCCTGGTATGTATGGCACCCCTCATCCCCCAATCATGGTATGCATGGCACCCCTCATCCCCCAATCCTGGTATGTATGGTACCCAATCCCTCATCCTGGTATGCATGACTTTCTCATCCCCAATCCTGGTATGTATGGCCACCTCATCCCTATCCTGGTATACATGGCACTCCTCATCTCCCCAATCCTAGTATGCATGGTACCCCTCATCCCCCAATCCTGGTATGCATGGTACCCCTCATCCCCCCAATCCTGGTATGCATGGCACCCCTCATCCCCCCAATCCTGGTATGCATGGCACCCCAGCCTCTGTCCAGCCTCTGTTTGAAGACGTCCATTGAAGGGGATCTCACCACCTCTCGTGGCAGCCTGTTCCACTCATTAATCACCCTAACTGTCAAAAAGTTTTTTCTAATATCTAATCTGTGTCTCCTCCCATTTAGTTTCATCCCATTGCTTCTAGTCTTTCCTTGTGCAAATGAGAATAAAGATGATCCTTCTACAATGTGACAGCCCTTGACATATTTGTAGACAGCTATTAAGTCTCCTCTCAGTCTTCTTTTTTGCAAGCTAAACATTCCCAAATCCTGCAACCGTTCCTCATAGGACAGGGTTTGCAGACCAGTCACCATTCTGGTCACTCTTCTCTGGCACCCCTCATCCCCCCTCATCCCCCAATCCTGCTATGTGTGGCCCCCTCATCCCCCAATCCTGGTATGCAAGGTCCCCCTCAATCCTGGTATGCATGACACCCCTCATCCCAAATTTGATATACATGGCACCCCTCATCCCCCCAATCCTGGTATGCATGGTACCCCTCATCCCCCAATCCTGGTATGTATGGTGCCCCTCATCCCCCAATCCTGGCATGCATGGTACCCCTCATCCCCCCAATCCTGGTATGTATGGTACCCCTCATCCCCCATTCCTGGTATGTATGGTACTCCTCATCCCCCATTCCTGGTATGTATGGTACCCCTCATCCCCCATTCCTGGTATGTATGGTACCCCTCATCCCCCATTCCTGGTATGTATGGTACCCCTCATCCCCCATTCCTGGTATGTATGGTACCCCTCATCACCCATTCCTGGTATGTATTGTACCCCTCATCCCCCAATCCTGGTATGTATGATACCCCTCATCCCCCAATCCTGGTATGTGTGGTCCCCTCATCCCCCAATCCTGGTATGCAAGGTCCCCCTCAATCCTGGTATGCATGATACCCCTCAATCCTGGTATGTATGGTACCCCTCATGCCCCAATCCTGGTATGTATGGTACCTCTCATGCCCCAATCCTAGTGTGTATGATACCTCTCATGCCCCAATCCTGGTATGTGTGGCCCCCTCGTCCCCCAGTCCTGGTATGTGTGGCCCCCTCGTCCCCCAGTCTTGGTATGTGTGGCCCCCTCGTCCCCCAGTCCTGGTATGTGTGGCCCCCTCGTCCCCCAGTCCTGGTATGTGTGGCCCCCTCGTCCCCCAGTCCTGGTATGTGTGGCCCCCTCGTCCCCCAGTCCTGATATGTGTGGCCCCCTCGTCCCCCAGTCCTGGTATGTGTGGCCCCCTCGTCCCCCAGTCCTGGTATGTGTGGCCCCCTCGTCCCCCAGTCCTGGTATGTGTGGCCCCCTCGTCCCCCAGTCCTGGTATGTGTGGCCCCCTCGTCCCCCAGTCCTGGTATGTGTGGCCCCCTCGTCCCCCAATCCTGGTATGTGTGGCCCCCTCGTCCCCCAATCCTGGTATGTGTGGCCCCCTCGTCCCCCAATCCTGGTATGTGTGGCCCCCTCGTCCCCCAATCCTGGTATGTGTGGCCCCCTCATCCCCCAATCCTGGTATGTGTGGCCCCCTCGTCCCCCAACCCTGGTATGTGTGGCCCCCTCGTCCCCCAATCCTGGTATGTGTGGCCCCCTCGTCCCCCAATCCTGGTATGTGTGGCCCCCTCGTCCCCCAATCCTGGTATGTGTGGCCCCCTCGTCCCCCAATCCTGGTATGTGTGGCCCCCTCGTCCGCCAATCCTGGTATGTGTGGCCCCCTCGTCCCCCAATCCTGGTATGTGTGGCCCCCTCGTCCCCCAATCCTGGTATGTGTGGCCCCCTCGTCCCCCAATCCTGGTATGTGTGGCCCCCTCGTCCCCCAATCCTGGTATGTGAGCCCCCCTCATCCCTTTCACGCTGCACACATACATAAAAAATAAACACTTATACTCACCTTTCTTCCCTGTGCTCCAGCGCTGCGGTGTCCTTCCGATTACGACGCCTTCACTCCTCCCCCGGTCTCCGGCCAGAGAAGAGGCGCCGTGGCAACACTACTCTCATTTAGGTAAGTATGGCGTCGGAGATCGCAGTATGCGTTCAGTGTCTATGCATACCGCGATCTCTGGCGCCATACACCTCCTCTTACCTGTAACTGCTCCATGTTTTCTTCTGTCTGAAGCCAGTCTGCGCGTCTCGCTTGCGCAGTCAAATAGGCTTCAGACAGAGGGACGCTGTAGCGTTATATTATAGATAATTATTATTGCCTAAGGCTTCATTCACACATCAGTGTTCAAACATGGACGTGAAATAACAGAACTGGTGCCATCCGAGAAGTTTATACACACACGGGCCCCTGTGCTTTTATCGGTGGAAGTGGCCCCTGTGAGGCTGCACCAATGATATGTCTGCCCCTGGGTATATTATATACCCTAGATTATGTAAAGGATGTGGTAAATGATGGATAGATATCCCCACCAAATATCATCGGCGATACTGACACCCGGTCCAGCGGTGAAGCAGCGGAAATACATTGAGTAAAGAAAAATCATGCTGACGTCGCCCCCTGCAGTCTGCCGTCGTAGGCACCCTCTCTAAGGTGCCCAGGGGCAAAAACGGCCCTGAGTTACGCCCCATTTCCTTAATCTGTGACCTCATGTCCCTCGTGCAGCGACCTGTCTGTCAGGATGATGTTCCCGTCTATCACATGGCTGCAGATGAAGAGATGAATCTCCGGACCCCACACTCCACATCCTCAGGCACATATGAAGCTGTTGGGTTCGGGTGAGGAGACTCGCAGCCAGTCCTGACAATGCATTATGTACCCCAACCATAAAACACAGACATGGAATGAATCCTCAGTATAATTATTACTCTTTCATTACATTGTTGTTCTTGTTTTTGAGAAGGGTTGTCCTGGTAGTATGTGTGAGGGAATAGGCCCCGACAGTCCCTCAGGTATAGACAGCACATCCATGCTGTGGACAGAAAACTACCTTGTGATATTACAAAATGTATCAACAGAGACAATTGGTGTATACACGGCACCACCCCGGAAGAGTAAATGCGGTACCCGTTATAACCTAACCGGGTGTCCATGCAAAACACATGGAGACAGGTCTGTTTTTTCTTGCAGCACGGATGACAATGGCCAATAAAAGTCTATGGGTCCGTGATAAACACGTACAGCTCATGGATGGAGTTAGTGTACCATCAGTGTGCTGTACGGGTTTAACCCCTTTATGACGTTTGCCTTAATAGTACGACACACATCACAACCCCCTGTTTAGCGCGGGCTCTGGTGCTGAGCCCGCACCTTTCCGGGCACATGTCAGCTGATCTATACAGCTAACATTTGCTCGCAACATCCGCGGGTGGAATCGCGATCCACCCGCAGCTGTTAACTTGTTAAATGCCGCTGTCGATCTCTGACAGCGGATTTAACTCGCACTTATCGGAAACGCATCGTTGGCTCCGCCCATCGGCGACCCCATCACATGATTATTGGTCGCCGATGGTTTGGCATGACAGTCCGGGGTCTGCAGGAGACCCCTGCAATTGTCATTGTTAGATTGCTATGAGTGCCACCCAGCAGTCGGCGCTCATAGCAAGTGAGCAATTCTGATCATCAGATCAACTGTGTGTAGTAAAGGAGGACAGACAACTGCAGCTTCTAGTCTCCCATGGAGACATTGAATCATGGAAAAGGTAAAAAAAAAAATTAAAAAAAAAAAGTATAAAAGGTTTTCGCAACTGCACTTGGGGACACTTTCAAAGTTTTCCCAATTTTTCAGACTGACTGACCTTCAGTTCTTAAAGTAATGATGGCCACTCGTTTTTCTTTACTTAGCTGCTTTTTTCTTGCCATAATACAAATTCTAACAGTCTATTCAGTAGAACTGTCAGCTGTGTATCCACCTGACTTCTGCACAACACAACTGATGGTCCCAACCCCATTTATAAGGCAAGAAATCCCACTTATTAAACCTGACAGGGCACACCTGTGAAGTGAAAACCATTTCCGGTGACTACCTCTTGAAGCTCATCAAGAGAATGCCAAGAGTGTGCAAAGCAGTCATCAAAGCAAAAGGTGGCTACTTTGAAGAACCTAGAATATAAGACATATTTTCAGTTGTTTCATACTTTTTTGTTAAGTATATAATTCCACATGTGTTAATTCATAGTTTTGATTCCTTCAGTGTGAATGTACAATTTTCATAGTCATGAAAATACAGAAAAATCTTTAAATGAGAAGGTGTGTCCAAACTTTTGGTCTGTACTGTATATATATATATATATATATATATATATATATATATATTATTATTATTGCCTAAGGCCTCCTTCACACATCAGTGTTTAAACACGGACGTGAATTAACGGGACTGGTGCCATTCGAGAAGTCTATACACACATGGGCCCCTGTGCTTTTATCGGTGGAAGTGGCCCCTGTGAGCGCCAATGATATGTCTGCCCCTGTGTAAATTATATACCCTAGATCAGGGGTCTCAAACTCAGCTGGACACACGGAAAAACATTTAATTTGGGGGGCCGCATTATTTGCATGACAAAGTGACATTTTTAGTGATAACATTTTATTTTCTATACGCCTTTTGAACTAGTCATCTTGCAGACATTGTCTCCCCTCCAGGCCCTCATCTTGCAGACATGGTCTCCCTTCCAGGTCCCCCATCTTGCAGACATGGTCTCCCCTCCAGGTCCCCCATCTTGCAGACATGGTCTCCCCTCCAGGTCCCCCATATTGCAGACATGGCCTCCCCTCCAGGTCCCCCATATTGCAGACATGGTCTCCCCTCCAGGTCCCCCGTATTGCAGACATGGTCCCCCATCCAGGTCCCCCGTATTGCAGACATGGTCCCCCATCCAGGTCCCCCATATTGCAGACATGGTCCCCCATCCAGGTCCCCCATATTGCAGACATGGTCCCCCTTCCAGGTCCCCCATATTGCAGACATGGTCCCCCATCCAGGTCCCCCATATTGCAGACATGGTCCCCCATCCAGGTCCCCCATATTGCAGACATGGTCCCCCATATTGCAGACATGGTCTCCCATCCAGGTCCCCCATATTGCAGACATGGTCCCCCATCTAGGTCCCCCATATTGCAGACATGGTCCCCCATATTGCAGACATGGTCCCCCATATTGCAGACATGGTCCCCCATATTGCAGACATGGTCTCCCACCCAGGTTCCCCATTTTGCAAACATGGTCCCCCTTCCTGGTCCTTATCTTGCAGACATGTCCCCCATCCAGGTCCCCATGTTGCAGACATGGTCCCCCATGCAGGTCCCCCCCCCATAGTGCGCACAGGGTCCCCGTCTCCCCATACTGCGCACGGTCCCCCCCCCCCATACTGAGCACATGTCCCCTGTGGTGTATTTCACATGACAGAGAAAAAATAAAAAAGATTCACACGTGTCCTCCGTTCCCTCGGCGTCCTTTCTGCACCTGTGGCCCGCAGGCACAGACCCCGTAACTATCGCGGCTCTCTCCAGCATCCGCCGACATCAGCGCTGTAATGCAGTGTATTGCCGCGCAGAGACCGGCTCTCTGCACAGCAATACCAGTGCCAGCCGCCGGCCTATCAGAGGCCAGCAGCTGACATCTGCGCATGGCAGTGACGTCATACTCCGCTGCGCTGGGATGCCAATGTCAGCTGCTGGCCTCTGATAGGCCGGCGGCTGGCACTGGTATTGCTGTGCAGAGAGCCGGTCTCTGCGCGGCAATACACTGCATTACAGCGCTGATGTCGGCGGATGCTGGAGAGAGCCGCGATAGTTACGGGGTCTATGTGCCTGTGGGCAGCAAGAAGCAGCCGGAGGGGCCGTGAGTTTGAGACCCCTTCCCTAGATTATGTATAGGATGTGGTAGATGATGGATAGATATCCCCACCAAATATCATCGGCGATACTGACGCTCGGTCCAGCGGTGAAGCAGCGGAACTACATTTTTGTTTATTCAATCATGCTGACGTGGCCCCCTCCAGTCTGCCGCCCTAGACACCCGCTCTAAGGTGCCCAGGGGTAAATACAGCCCTGAGTTACGCCCCATTTCCTTAATCTGTGACCTCATGTCCCTCGTGCAGCGACCTGTCTGTCAGGATGATGTTCCCGTCTATCACATGGCTGCAGATGCAGCATTCCACAGCCAGCCAATCAGAGCGCTCGCTCACCGACTTATGCAAATGAGCTGGTGGCGAAACCAACAACTTTTCAACTAATTTCCCCTAAATATTCAGCAGGGGCGGGACACTTTGCCATCAGGGGCGGGGTCACTGTCAGCAGGGGCGGGGTCACTGTCAGCAGGTCACTTTAGATATTTTTTTTTTTTAGTCTCCCTAAGTTAAAAGTTTCTGCCATCACGGGCACATAAATAGAGCTGAGGTTTACCTGTATAATCGGGTGCAGTGCAGAGATCATGGTAGTGTAATAAAGAAAGCATCTGCCAGCGAGCCAGATATCTATCAGAAGATAGATAGGATAGATAGGCGGCAGATCGGAGAGTTCTCCTATGTGGCTTGCCCACCACATATGTAGCTGGCAGAACATTGCCAGGGACTCCAAGACATGAAGTGGTCTCGGCCGAAGCACAATTTTTTCCTACAGGTTTGGTGGCTCAGAGCTTAGTGACGGGCGCGGCGCTGGATTGTGGGTTCAAATCCCATCGTGGCCCCATCCACACATTATTATAGGCTAGTGCTGCTTTTCTCCCATCTGCTAAATATTCATAGGCTGAATGTTGGGTACTTTTAAAATGATGACTTATACTTAGGATAGGGTATCAATGTGTGACCGGCCGGCCACCGCCGTCCGGAAGTACTTGCTTACGGAGCTGCTCCGCCTTCTGTTAGTGGCCGGAGCTTGTTACTGCACGTCTGCCTCCTATTCAAATCAATAAGAGGCGGATGTGTAGTACCCTGCGTCGGCCACTACAAGTAGACGGCCAAGCTCCGCAGTTAAGTGTTTCCAGACAGCGGCGGCCGCAACCGAAATCGACTGGTGGGTGGGGTGTTGGACCCCGGCCGATCAGACACATCCTAAGGATAGATCAGCAATGTTAAAGTAACAACCTCTTTAATGTTTGTCTTTTTAATGGACTCCTGTGATTTATGCCGCTAGTGATTTTTTACCCATTAATATGCAATTTGTTTTTTTTTTTTCTGAGTTGTGCAACATTGTATTGAAATTGTAACGAATTGTTCAACTTGATACAATTCAGGAAAAGTGAAGGGTGGACACATCTGTATATAAGACAGTTAATATTCAGAAATTCCCTAATTCTTGTCCATGTTTTTGCAAAAAAAAAAACCTGGGAAATATATATATATTTTTTTGCAATGAATAAGAGACGCTTTACTATTTATTTTTTCAGCAGTGAAAATCACCGATGGTAAAAGCTGACACTGACGAAACGCTGATGAAAATCTGATCCAAAACACTGATGACACTGAGACTAATTTTTGTGTGTGTGTACGCTCACGTGAAATATCATCCGTCTGAATGAGGCCTAAGTGCTCTTATAGTAGATATAAGCGGATGAGATGTTAGATGAGGAGTGGACGGGCTGTAACATTTCCCGCAGTTTGTCTGCAGGCTCTGGCTGTTATGTGGCCTCCTATATTTGCTACACGGCAGCCTTTATTTGTTACATCAAACCCATAAGTAACAGCACGCATTGCTGAGGAAAGCGGCTGCCCAATAGTATATTATTAATGGCGCCAGGGTGCTGCATGAATGTAAAAAATAAAAATTACCTACCAGATAGACACTGCTTATCCGCTTGACAATATCATGTGACCGCTGCAGCTAATCAGCACCATTGATCAGCTCTCCTACTCCATCCGAGCAGGAGATCAGTGTTTTTGAGCTGCTTAGTTAAGGCCGGGATCAGACGAGCGTAGATTCTCTCATGCGAGAAATCAGATCAATTATGTAAATGACACTCGGATCACACTCTGATTGGAGAAGAGAATCGCAGCACAGGTGAGGAGAAGATGGAGAACAAGATTTCTCCATCTTCTTCAGAGTCTGCAAACCCATAAACTTGAATGGTTGAGTGCGATCTGATTTGCAGAGACACTCACAGCATGCTGCAAATTTTTTCTCATGCTGAATTGGCATGAGAAAATAATCGCTGATCAGCACTGACCCATTACAATGGCCAATACAAGTCTATGGGTCCGTGATAAACACGTACAGCTCATGGGTGGAATTAGTGTACCATCTGTGTGCTGTACAGATGTGAAGACACGGGGTCTTCCGTGGGCGTAATACTACTCAGACAACACAGGGTGAGGATAAAACAGCGTGGCAATACTTTATTGAACCACAAAATGGGCAATAAACACATAGAACAGTCCCAGCAAATACCCAAGATGGTACAACATTACACAGTCTCACCCTTCCGCTGGCCCGTCTGGCATAGAATAGCTGCGGCTTTGGGACTTCCAGGGCAGACTACGTCCACCAGTGGCCCCCTTTTTCTGGCGGGCCCTCACACTGATAAGGTAGCGGCAAGCTTAGGAAGCTAGCAGTCCATCGAAGTACGAGGCCAGGAGACCCGATGGTCCCACCCTGGCCTCTCCAAGAGTTTCCATGGGGCCAGATGACCGGCTGGTCCCAATCTGGCTTCTCCGAATGTCTCCATGGGTTCCAGGTGATCGGAGAGTCCCACCTGGCAACCCCAAACAACATGCACATGGGGCCAAATGACTTCATCGTCCCAACCTGGTCTCCACAAACGTATCCATGGGCTCTCTGATGGTCAGTGGAGCATATCTGTATCTTTCCAGTCAGGGTCATATACCCTTAGCCCGGAATCTTGTAGAATCCAAATCTGTGTCTCTTTGGTTAAAGCCATGCTTCCAAGCTGATGGTCTGAGAGAGTCTCTGATCTTTGACTCTCCTTGTAAAGTCTCTCTGATTCTCTGTCATTCTGCTTGCAGCACTACAGACATCCCTGTTTATATTTACATCTGTGTATGGTCAGCATTCACAGGTCAAGGTCAAGGATAAAGGTGGAAGGGGCTCATGACTCATTGTTTGAGCATTTAATTAACTTGCATATTTTGTATCCATCCTGCTCTCCAAAGCGCACCTGTAGGCAGGATTGTGCTCTGTAAACCACATACACTGTCAGGTTGGTGACATTACACTGATTAAAATGATACTATGGTTGATGAAATCCGTCCTGTGGTTCTTGTGTAATCTTTACTTTCAGTTTGGAAATAATGATATGCTCGTGCTCCGGGACGGCCTGTGGGGGCGCTCTATCTGCTGCTCTGATTACATTTTCTTCTGTATTCTCTTATGATAGCTCACTGATTGTTCATTGACCTTCCTCCTAGCTGTCATAAGAGCATACAGATGAATCTGTAACCAGAGCACCAGGTAGAGCGCCCCCCACAGGCCACCCCGGAGCACGAGCATATCATGATCTCGACATTGAAAGTAAAAATTACACAAGAACCACAGGACGGATTTAATCAACCAAAGTATCATGTTAATTAGTGTAACAGCACCATCCTGACAGTGTATGTAGTTTACTGAGGACAATCCTGCTGACAGGTGCTCTTTAACCCCTTTACAACCCAAGGTGGTTTGCATGTTAATGACCAGGCCAATTTTTACAATTCTGACGACTGTCACTTTGAGGTAATTACTCTGGAACGCTTCAACGGATCCCCCTGATTGTGAGACTGTTTTTTCGTGACATATTGTACTTCATGATTGTGGTAAAATTTCTTCGATATCACTTGCGTTTATTTGTGAAAAAAGACGGAAATTTGGCGAAAATTTTGAAAATTTTGCCAATTTCAAAATTTTAATTTTTATGCCCTTAAATCAGAGAGATATGTCACACAAGAGAGTTAATAAATAACATTTCACACATGTCTACTTTACATCAGCACAATTTTGGAACCAAATTTTTTTTTTGTTATGGAGCTATAAGGGTTAAAAGTTGACCAGCGATTTCTCATTTTTCCAACAAAATTTACAAAACCATTTTTTTAGGGACCATATCACATTTGAAGTCACTTTGAGAGGTCTTTATGACAGAAAATACCCAAAAGTGACACCATTCTAAAAACTGCACCCCTCAAGGTGCTCAAAACCACATTCAAGAACTTTATTAACCCTTCAGGTGCTTCACAGGAATTTTTGGAATGTGGAAGAAAAAAATGAACATTTAACTTTTTTCACAAAAATGTTACTTTAGACCCAATTTTTTTTTATTTTCGCAGGGGTAACAGGAAAAAATGGACCCCAAAATTTGTTGTGCAATTTCCCCTGGGCACGCAGATACCCCATATTTGGGGAAAAAACACTGTTTGGGCGCACGGCAGGGCTCGGAAGGGATGGAGCACCATTTGAATTTTCGATTGTAAAATTTGCTTGAATAATTAGCAGACTCCATGTTGCGCTTGGAGAGCCCCTGATGTGCCTAAACAGTGGAAACCCCCCACAAGTGACCCCATTTTGGAAACTAGACCCCCCTGGGAACTTATCTAGATGGGTGGTGAGCATTTTGAACCCCCAGGTGCTTCACAAATTAATCCGTAAAAATGAAAAAGTATTTTTTTTTCCAGTATTTAATTTTTACGAATCAATTTGTGAATCACCTGGGGGTTCCAAGTGCTCACTATGCATCTAGATAGGTGCCTTGGGGGGTCTAGTTTCCAAAATGGGGTCACTTGTGGGGGAGCTCCAATGTTTAGGCTCACAGGGACTCTCCAAACGTGACATGGTGTCCGCTAACAAATTGGAACCATGTCGCGTTTGGAGAGCCCCTGTGTATCTAAACATTGGAGCTCCCCCATAAGTGACCCCATTTTGGGAACTAGACCCCCCAAGGCACCTATCTAGATCCATAGTGAGCACTTGGAACCCCTAGGTGATTCACAAATTGATTCGTAAAAATTATTATTTTTTTTTTCCTCTTTTTCATTTTTACGACTCAATTTGTGAAGCACCTGGGGGTTCCAAGTGCTCACTGTGCATCTAGATAGGTGCCTTGGGGGGTCTAGTTTCCAAAATGGGGTCACTTATGGGGGAGCTCCAATGTTTAGGCACACAGGGGCTCTGCAAACGCAACATGGTGTCCGCTAACAATTTGAGCCGATTTTCCATTCAATTTGTTAGCGGACACCATGTCGCGTTTGGAAGAGCCCCTGTGTGCCTAAACAGTGGAAACCCCCCACAAGTGAACCCATTTTGGAAACTAGACCCCTCAAGGATTTTATCAAGGGGTATAGTGAACATTTTGAACCCAGAGGTACGACACAGAATTTGATAACTTATTCAATATGATGACCTAATGTTGTCATTGGTCTTGAGCGCAAGTCCTCGCTACTTGAGTTTGCATCGGGTACTCAGGTATGCACCATGTACTGCGTGTACTCGAGTGACATGCTCGAGTCCCTGCCCCACATGTTTCACGGTTATTAGACACCCAAAAAAAACCATGCAGGGATCGCTCGTGCATGGCAGGCATCCCCGCAAAGTGTTTTTGGCCGCGAAGCATATGGGGCGGAGACTCGAGCATGTCACTCAAATACCCACGATACTCCATGCATACCAGAGCACCCGATGCAAACTCAAGTAGCGAGCACTTGCGCTCAACACTAGTCGCCATATCGTCATCTTTTTTCTTACTTTTGAAAAAAATCCCAATCCCAACCCCAACCTCAGCCCTAACCCTAGCACAACCCTAACCCGAGAGTTTCTTTTTTACGCCGTTCTTCGTGTGGTATAAGTGATTAGACGACTTTATTCTTCGGGTCGGTGCGATTACAGTGATACCAGAATCATATGGGGTTTTTACGATTGACAGCTGTCACACACTAAAAGACGCATTTTTTGTAAAATCTAGTTTTTGCATCGCCATATTTTGAGAGCTATAATTTTTCCATATTTTGGCAGACAGTCATGTGATGGCTTGTTTTTTGCGGGATGAGTTGACGTTTTTATTGGTGCCATTTTCAGGCACGTGACATTTTTTGATCGCTTTCTATTCCGATTTTTGGGAGGCAGAATAAACAAAAACCAACAATTCAGGAATTGTTTTTTTTGTGTTTTTTTTATTCTGTTCCGCATGTGGTAAAATTGATAAGGCAGCTTTATTCTTTGGGTCAGTACGTTTACAGCGGTAGTATATTTATATTGTTTTTCTCTGTTTTGGCGCTTCTACACAATAAAAGCTATTTTATAGAAAAAATTATTTTTTTGCATTGCTTTATTCTGAGAGCTATAAGTTTTTGATTTTTCGGATGATGGAGCTATATGGTGGCTTGTTTTTTGCGGGACAAGATGACGTTTTCAGCGGTACCAGTTTTATTTATATTCGTCTTTTTGATCGCGTGTTATTCCATTTTTTGTTGGGCGGTATGATGATAAAGCATTGTTTTTTGCTTTGTTTTTTATTTTATTTTTTTTACCGTGTTCATTGAAGGGGTTAACTAGTGGGACAGTTTTATAGGTCAGGTCGTTCCGGACGCGGCGATACCAAATATGTGTACTTTTATTGTTTGTTTGCTTTTTTTTTCATAATAATATTTATTGATGGGTACATTATATTTTTATTTTTGGTGGATTATTTTTTTAAAAATATTTTTACAAATTTTTTTATTTTCACTTTCTGAGAGTTTTTACACTTTTTTACTTTGTCCCACTCTGGGTCTTTAACTTTTTTTATTCTGATCGCATGCACAGCATAGGGATGGAGCACCATCCCTGTGCCATGCAGGCTGTCAGCGCTGCACAGTGAGAACATTGTGTGGTCGTGCACTGCGCATGACCAAACAATGTTCCTGCTGCCTGGTGACCCGGATGTGAGTATACCGATCACCTCCCCTTGCCACCGCAATGCTGCGATCGACTTCGATCGCAGCATTGGGGGGGTTAATGTGCCGGGAGCGGTGCGGGACCGCTCCCTGCACATAGTACAGGGTGTCAGCTGTGACAATCAGCTGACACCCGGCGGCGATCGCGCCCGCACAGCCTGTGTGCGCGCGCGATCGCGATGACGTACTAATACGGGTCAGGCTCTTAAAGCCCAGGGCACTGACGCATATTAATACGTCATGGGTTGTAAAGGGGTTAAATAAACATCTAGCTTTCTTAGTACAATATCTCATTAGCATATTAGCAAACATCATTGTTTCCAAATGAAGAGAAGTCAACATTCAGTTTTGTACACATAATAGTATGTCCTTCTTGACCAGCCAAAGAAATAAACGTACATTTGCAAGTCAGCACAAAGATAATAGTGCATTTCTCTTGGCTTAACAAATCTAACCGTCTGGCTGATTCAGATGATAAGCTGAATCGTCACAACAGGTTTAACATTGTGAGGTATAGGAGAAGTTTTGTCATTTCTTTCTTTATCCATACTGGAAAAACACTGATTACCACACTGCTGGTAAAAACGGAGACCTGGATGGAAAACTCGGATGGCACCAGTACCGGTGTTTAAACATGGAAGAGTATAGGAGGCCATCTATGTGAATGCCTGTTTGCACACCGCACGCTGTCACAATTTGGCAATCTACAGCCACACGGAATAACTACAGATTTTTCTTTCAGGCCTGCATTTGACATCATTAACCCCTTTACCCCACAAGGTGGTTTGCACGTTAATGACCCGGACAATTTTTTCATTTCTGACCATTGTCACTTTACGAGGCAATAACTCTGGAACGCTTCACTGAATCCCCCTTATTCTGAGACTGTTTTTTCGTGACATATTGTACTTCAGGATAATGGTAAAATTTATTCTATATCACTTGCGTTTATTTGTGAAAAAAATGGAAATTTGGTGAAAATTTTGAAAATTTCTTAATTTTCAAACTTTTAATTTTCATGCCCTCAAATCAGAGAAATATGTCACACAAAATAGTTAATAAATATCAGCACAAATTTGGAACCCAAATTTTTTTTTGTTAGGGAAATATAAAGGTTAAAAGTTGACTAGCTATCTCTCATTTTTATCATAATAGTTGCGAAACCATTTTTTTAGGGACCACATCACATTTGAAATTACTTTAAGGGGCCTTTATGACAGAAAATACCCAAAAGTGACACCATTCTAAAAACTGCACCCCTCAAGGTGCTCAAAACCACATTCAAGAAGTTTATTAACCCTTCAGGTGCTTCACAGGAATTTTTGGAATGTGGAAGAAAACAATAAACATTTAATTTTTTTTCACAAAAATGTTGCTTTAGAGCCCAATTTTTTCTTTTTCGCAAGGGTAACAGGAAAAAATGGAACCCAAAATTTGTTGTGCAATTCCTCCTGAGCATGCAGATACCCCATTTGACTTTTTGAATGTAAAATTTGCTTAAATGCTTAGTGGACACCATGTTGCGTTTGGAGATCCCCTGATGTGCCTAAACAGTGGAAATCCCCCTCAAGTGACACTATTTTTGAAGCTAGACCCCTCAGGAAACTTATCTAGATGTGTGGTGAGCACCCTGAACCCCCAGGTGCTTCACAGAAGTTTATAACATGGAGCCGTAAAAATACAATTTTCACGTTTTTCAGCCTCCAGTTTTGCATTTTCACAAGGGTAACAAGAGAAATTGCACCATGAAATTTGTTGTGCAATTTCTCCTGAGTACGCCGACACCCCATATAAGGGGGAAAACCACAGTTTGGGCACACGGCAGGGTACGGAAGGAAGGA